>NC_090442.1:509813393-511063393 GCF_031143425.1 Pleurodeles waltl
GGTGAGTAGAATAGGGAACCACCTGTCATATGGAGGCACCTGAACCTGGCCTTCGGGAGGCCGAAGGTGTGTTCGATCGCCCTCCTAGTCCGCCCATGGGCCTCATTGTAGCGTTCCTCTGCCCTGTCCTGGGATTCCTCACTGGGGTCAGTAGCCATGACAGGTTGGGGTAACCAGAGTCCCCTAATAGCCACACCTAGTGCCTCTGGAGTTAACCCATCACATAAGGGATGCTGCTATTCCGCAGGATGTAGGCGTCATGCACGGAGCCAGGGAACATAGCATTTACCTGGGAGATGTACTGGTCTGCCAAACATACCATCTGTACATTCATCGAATGATAACTCTTACGGTTCCTGTACACCTGTTCACTCCTGTGGGGGGGACCAGAGCTACATGGGTCCCATCAATGGCACCTCTGATATTGGGGATATGTCCAAGGGCATAGAAGTTACCTTTAACTGTAGGCAAATCCTCCACCTGAGGGAAAACATTGTAGCTCCGCATGTGTTTCAGCAGGGCAGACACCACTCTGGACAACACGTTGGAAAACATAGGCTGGGACATCCCTGATGCCATGGCCACTGTTATTTGAAATGACCCACTTGCAAGGAAATGGAGCACTGATAGCACCTGCACTTGAGTGGGGATCTCTATGGGATGGCGGATTGCTGACATCAGGTCAGGCTTCAACTGGGCACACAGTTCCTGGATTGTGGCACGGTCAAACCTGTAGGTGATGATCAAATGTCTTTACTCCATTGTCGACAGGTCCACCAGCGGTCGGTACACCGGAGGATTCCGCCATCTCCTCACATGTCCCAGCGGACGGTGCCTAGGAATGACAACAGCGACCACAGAGTCAAACAACTCAGAGGTATTTACCCACAGTCTACACAGAACACCATTCATACACAAAATCTGGCCTGTATCTGTGTTGTGCGACAAGGCCTAGGTCTGTGTGACGCAGTTGGTAATTAGGCCATGTGGGCCCCTGAAATGGCGGCTGCCTGACCTCTAAACTGGGACAATGGGATGTGAGGTAACTGCGCTGGCGTTGTACACCGTCGCAGTAGGCGGTCGAAGACCGCGGCGCAATGCTGCATTGGTGAACATTGGACCCTATGGGTCCCAGGAGCCAATGACGATGTACGCCGGCGGTGATGGTACGCACCGCCGCGGACGTGACCGCCGCGGACGTGACTGCCATTTTCTATCTGTTCAATCACTCGATACCTGATCTTCGACAGGAGAGGACCTACACTGCAAGTGCTGCTGTGACCTCGGTCTGGAAGAGAGAATGGCTTGTGCGTCTGGGGAAAGGGCCCCTGCCTTCACTGCAGAGGAGTTGGAGAAGCTCGTGGACAGGGTCCTCCCCCAGTACACTCTACTCTACGGTCCTCCAGACCAACAGGTAAGTACACAGGGAGCACGTTGTATGGGCTATGCCTGTGTGGAGAGGGCTGGTTGTAAGAATGAAGGGGGCACAGTTCTGCGTGCATGAAGGACTGTGAATGCATGTGCCACATGGCAAGGGTAGGGATGTGGGCCACTCACTTAGACGGTGCAGTTGGTAATGACTTCTTTTCTTCCCCTGTACATGTCATGTAGGTCAGCGCCCACCAGAAGAAGGATTTTTGGCGTGCCATCGCCAAGGACGTCCGGACCCTGGGGGTCCACCACAGACGGAGCACCCACTGCCGGAAAAGATGGGAGGACATTCGCGCTGGAGCAAGAAGACGGCAGAGGCTCAGCTGGGGATGGCCTCCCAACGTGGGAGGTGTGCCCGTCGAACCATGACCCCCCTGATGTTCCGGATCCTGGCGGTGGCCTACCCTGAGTTGGATGGGTGCTTGAGGGCATCACAGCAGACACAAGGGGGTGAGTACAACATCATTCAGCTGACTTTGCGCGCAGTGAAGGTGTCTGGGTGGGGGAGGAGGGCTGTGGGTTTCCCTAGGCCAGGGCGAGTTCCGTAGGCTAGGCCCATCTGTAATTCAGGACATGTGGCACCCCACCTCACCTCTGTAGAGTGCCAAGTACAGGTATTCATGCCCCTGTGTCATCTATGTGTGCAGATGTCGACCATAGCCATGTAGGCCATATCCCAGGAATTGCATCTGTAGAGCCCAACAGCGCGACGTAGTGCAGGGGGCTGCTGTGTCTGTATTGTCCGCCAACGGTATCGGTAAGCCATGCACTCAACCTCTCTTTCTTCTGTGGCCCCCCCCCCTTTTTGTGGTCTCCCTGTTCTTGTGTGCATCAGCATCATCAGGTGGAGGTACAGTGGCACCAGAGCACGAGGGAGCTGCATCCCACATGGCCATGGAGGGCCCCACCACGGACTCGGAATACACCAGTGGGACGGAAGGCGAGGGGAGCACCACGGCGGTCACAGGATCTGCAACCAGCGACACGGACTCGTTCTCCGATGGGAGCTCCCTTGTGGTGGCAGCAAAATCTGTGCCCCCCCACTTCTACAGGTACAGCCGCCACCCCCCTACCAGCACAGCCCTCCCAGCAGCCCCTCAGCATGTGCCCCGTGCCCGCTCAACCAGGAGGGTGGGCATCACCTTCGCCCCAGGCACCTCAGCCCCTGCCTCTGTCACCTCTGCTGCCCTCCGTGAGGAGACCATTGACCTCCTCAGGTCCCTCACTGTTGGGCAGTCTACCATTTTGAATGCCATCCAGGGTGTAGAAAGGGAATTGTAACACACAAATGCATTCCTGGAGGGCATTCATTCTGGTCAGGCTGCCCTTCATCGAACCCTGCAAACTCTGGCCTCAGCACTGATGGCAGCCATTGTCCCTGTATCTAGCCTCCCCCCTCCAACTTCCTCCACCCAGACCCAATCCCCTGTACCCCAGCCTATCCCAAGCACACCATCAGACCAGCCTGCACACACCTCACCACACAAGGGAAGCTCATGCAAACATAAGCACCACACATCCCACAGGCACTCACGCAAGCATCACACACATACAGACACACCAACATCCACTGCCTCCACTGTGTCCCCCTCCTCCTCGTCTCCCTCCTCCCTCCCAGTCTCGTCTACACTCACACCTGCATGCACTACCACTACAGCCACTACGTCCCGCACCAGCACACCCACCACCACACCCCGCTCACGTGTACTCACCACCCCCACTCCCATTTACACGTCTACTGTATCCTCTCCCAGTGTGTCTGTGACACCCCCTCCGAAGATACACAAACGCAGGCACACACCCACCCAACAGCCATCCACCTCACGACAGCCTCCAGCCCATGCACCTGCACCCAAATCCACAAAAGTTACACCTCCTACAACCACCACCTCTTCCTCCACTCTCAAACCCCCTCCATCTACCCGTCCCAGTGTCTCCAAAAAACTTTACCTGGCCCCCCTTAACCTATTTCCCACCACTCCCCCCCGTCCAACTCATAGGTCCCGTACTAGCACCTCAGCCAACAAATCTCCGGGACCAGTGGTGTCTGTTGTTACAGGTATGTGGAGTGCACTGGCCACCAGGACAGCCAGTGTGGCACGGAGCCACAGCACAGCCAGTCCCCCCCTGTGAAGCAGGACAGTGCCCGGCGGGAGAGGGGGAAGACTCCAGCCAGCAAAGCCGCTCACAAGGGTCCCGGGGGGAGTGTCGACTCAGCTGTGACTCCTCCCAAGGTGGGGAAGGGGCAGAAGAAATCTCCAAAGTCTGGGAGGAGCAGCACGGCGGAGAAGACCGCCATGATCCCCGCTGCCCAGGAGGCCACCGCCAGCCCCATCATCACTGGCCAGGAGGCCACCGCCAGAGTCACTGCCCAGGAGGCCAGTCCCATCGTCACTGGCCAGGAGGCCACCGCCAGAGTCACTGCCCAGGAGGCCAGCCCCATCGTCACTGGCCAGGACGCCACCGCCAGCCACAGCCCAGCTGGCCAGGAGGGCCCCACAAGCCACAGCCCAGCTGACCCATGAAGGACCGCCAGCCACCGCCCTGCTGGGCAATGAAGGACCGCCTTGGCAAGCACTGCTGAACAGGCCAGGGACCGCTGAACAACGCAGAGACCGCCATGGAATGCAACGCTGAACAGGTCTGACACTGGCAACGCAAGCACCACTGAACAGGCCAGGGACCACTGAACAGGGCAAAGACCGCCATGGAATGCACTGCTGAACAGGTCTGACACTGGCAACGCAAGCACCACTGAACAGGCCAGGGACTGCTGAACAGGACAAAGACCGCCATGGAATGCACCGCTATCCCATTTGTGGCAGGGGCAGTGACGCAACTGGGACCGTCACGGGGTGTGTGCTGCACTCTGGGCACCAGTCCCCCTCCAGAACCAGTGGAGACTTGCATCCACTCCGTCTGTCCTTGGCAGGATGAAGCACTCTGGGCACAAAGCCCCCTCCAGAACCAGTGGAGACTTGCATCCACTTGAGAGACTGTGGCTCTGCACTCCCCAGGATGGTACAGTGGGCAACCCACCAACTGCAGAGACTTGAGAGACTGTGGTTTTGCACTCCCCAGGATGGTACAGTGGGCAACCCACCCACTGTAGAGACTTGAGAGACTGTGGCTTTGCACTCCCCAGGATGGTACAGTGGGCAACCCACCCACTGTAGAGACTTGAGAGACTGTGGCTTTGCACTCCCCAGGATGGTACAGTGGGCAACCCACCCACTGCAGAGACTTGAGAGACTGTGGCTTTGCACTCCCCAGGATGGTACAGTAGGCAACCCACCCACTGCAGAGACTTGAGAGACTGTGGCTTTGCACTCCCCAGGATACATCAATGGCCATGGAGCCCCCTCGTGGATCTGGCGTGGTGCACTCATCCGGCTGAGGTGCCCCCCCTTCCCTTCCCACTGAGGTGCCTGTTGTATTTCTATCTGATGCCCCTGCAGTGTTCTCTCCGTTTTGATCAGGTATCTTGTGTGGGCCTCGCCCATGGATTTTGGGCCCAGTGGTCCACGGACAATGAATGGTGCAATACCTGCACTACTAATCGTGGAGTATATTTTGTTTAATGTGTATATATATATGTATATATTTGCTTACTGTATTTTGATATATTACAATGGTTCAACTCATTTCCTTTTGTCTTTGCATTCTTCCGGGGGGGTTGGTTGTTGTTACTGTAATGTACAGATATGCATTGGTGTGTGTGTTGTAGTGGGTGAGGGTCGGGGTGGGGGTTGGGATGTTGGTTGTGTGTGTCTCTGTGTTTTTGCCTCCCCCCTCCCCTATGTCGTAGGTGCAGTACTCACCGTGGTCTTCGCCGCCGGCGTTGATGATCCTCGTATAGGAGCAGGAAGACTAGCGCTGGCAGAATATGGAGTTCCGGCTCCATGATGCCCTCGTTCCTCGTGGAGTGTGTAGAGGTGAGCGTTTTCCCTTTGAAATGGCTGTTTCTGCCGTGTTTTTATCCGCGGTGAATCCGCCCCGGAAAAGGTGGCGGATTGGTAGGTTGTGATACTGTGGGCGGTACATTGTCCTCCGCCTGTCTGTTGGCGGTGACCGCCGCGCTGTTTGTCTGTACCGCCGTGGCGGTCGGAGTGTTAAAGTGGCTGTCTTTGTTGGCGGTTTCCGCCACGGTCATAATTCCAATTTTTTTACCGCCGGCCTGTTGGTGGTTTTACCGCCGCTTTAACACCCTCCGCCAGGGTTGTAATGACCACCTTTCACCCTCTTCTTCATATTCTTCAGGATATATAAAGGATTATTCCTGAAACTTGATAAGTGGCAAGAAACGTGCCATGAGCCTTTGTTATCATAAGAGCAGTGAATATAAGAAAGGACTCTGTCTAAAGCGTGATTGGGAAGATTCTGTATACAACCTGTAGCTTAAAATCCTTTATATATAATTGAAAGGGTTAATGTGCAAGCAATTTTGGTGGTGAATGACACAGAAGTGATTTTCCAAGAATCACACAATTTGCGAGTGAAAGTCAGGGACATGTACATATGAAAGCAATATGTGGGCCTTGGTCTTAGGTACAGGTTAACGTAGAAACCTGCAATTTGTGCTGTAATGATATTTAAGATATTACAAATATTATTTTTGGACTACATCGACCTAGACGTTGAGAGGAAGCAGGAGTTAATACTACAGACATATGACAGGATATGGGTATTCTCAGAAGGGAATGACATTTTGTTTCAAGTGGTATGTTGCATCCAAATATGTTTTATGTTTACAATCAGAAAGTAATTTCATATTTTTAAATGAAATATGCTAGTTTATATCAATCTGGCATGCCTGTATCCCAAAAAACTAAATACGTGTTTATAGAACATAGATTTGAAATTGTGCTTGATAGTTTCCTAAATCTATATGGTAGTGAAAATAAAAGAGGCTGTACGAATAAATACACAGTCACTCATTTATCACCATTGTTGGGAGACGAGAGGGGCAGCATGGCCCACTGAAAGCTTTATTTTACATAAATAATGGCCTCTCTCCACACTCATCAAAGACAGTGAATCTCATATTATGCTGTGTGCATTTACATATATGCTGAATATCTATACAGTATGTATGCTTACCTCTCGCTCTCTGTACATGTACAGTAGACTGCAGGACATGGTTTGGAGGTCCACTTCAGCATATCTTGCAGTGATGCCTTCTCATGTTTCCTTATGCCACTGGTATGCAGCAACGGGGGTATTGAGGAAATAAGCTGAAAGATTTGATCTTGTTTGCTGATATCAACTAAATGGCTAGGAAAACGACCAAAGGCAATACTCAACTCTTGGCCAGAAATCTAGAGTCAAAGGCATTAACCTGTAAGAATTAAACTGAGTTCAGTATTGGGTCTAAGCATAATTGCACTGACTGTGGGCCCACCTACTTTGGTAACAGATATGACTGATAGAAATATTCAACGGCATGTATTAATGATTACTTCATTATCTGTGAGTATTCTTCATTATCAAGAGTTTTTTGTGTTACTTGCTCAAAATTAAGAGCATTAGTTAGAGTTTGATGGATGAGATACACCATCAAAAACCTGGTGGCTGGCCTATTCTCTTCATTAAAAGTGCATTATAGCCTATGACACTTGTAGTACAGAGTAAGATATTCATGTTGTCGAAATATCTTGTCTGGCAAACTCTATAATAAGGCCCTAATTTGTACAGCTTTCCAGATTTTCAGAACTGATCACAGGGTAAGGGCAGAAACAACCACTGAAAAATTGAACTATTTCTTAGATTTGTTAATATGCACCAAAAACACTGTACAGACAGTTACCTTTGGAGTAATTCACTTTCGGTAACATTTCACAAGCTGCCACAGGGCCTAAGCCACAGGACTGCCTTAAATTTTTGATATCATTGTTGCCTTCTTGGATTATTCCTATACGTCCTTTGTCTGTTTTTAGAGATCTTGGCCCAGATGTTTCAAGCTCCCGGCTTGCATTTCTTAAATAGCGAATTTTAAGAAATCGCTATTTAAAAAAAATGCAAAATGGAATATATGAAATTTGCGAGTCGGTAATAGCGATTTCTTAAAATTCGCAATCGCTATTACCGAATTGCAATTAGGGAATGGCACTCCATTCATGCCTATGCGCCTGTAGGCCCATAGGTGCGAATGGTTTTGCATTTCCCAATTTGTGAATTCCAGTTAGGAATTTGTAAATTAGGTAATGCAAACCCCAGGCCCCCTCTGATGCACCCTCAAAAATATTGCCGGACATGTGAAACACACACATGCCCGAGGGGCATGTGTGTGCTACATGTCATTTTTTTAAATGCATTTTTAAAAATTGCACATGCTTACCATCAAATTGGATTTGGTGGTAATTGTATTTCCTAAATGCCCAATTCGCATTTAGGAAATGCTTGATACATGTGCTTTGGAAATCGCAAATAGGAATTCCCTATTTGCGATTTTCTTTTCAATTCTCTAAATGGGGTTGCAATTTTAAGGAATCGCTATTTTTGCGATTCCTTAAAATTTCACAGCGAATGCCTTTCACACATCTTGAAAGGCATTTTCACATTTGCAAACGGCCGAATTTTGCAATTCGCACCATTTGCAAATGCAAAATTGCTTGATACATCTGGCTCCTTATCGGATAACTATGACAAATTCAGGACACGTAGCTGATAAGAAATAAACAGACTTTAAGAGGAGACTACCAATTCAGTAGGAAATGAAACACATACGGTGTAAAAACTATTCAGATTTTTGGACTTCGTGAAAAAAACAGTTTTGTTTTAGGGGTATATTTGATACCAAAAAGAACATTATATCACTGGCCCTGAGACTAGAAATTGCCAAATTCTTGGCACGTTCATCCAATATTTCAGATGATTCCTTTTTTATTAAATTAATTGGCCTATGGTATCGGCAAATTATTATGATAGTCACAAGTGGTAAATCAAAAAAAGCAGATTACAAAGTGTCATTACCCTAAAAAAGGAATTCTGTCTATAAAGAAGGCAGTGGGGTACTTGAGAGGGCTACTGTAAGGTGGCACAGTAAGAAGAACCCTCTGCTGAATGTTCAATAGTTACAAGAAATAGTTCACTAAGGACATTTTCTTGATTTTGAATGAAGTTTCTCTAAAGTTCCATAACTGAGTTTTAAGGAACGTAGGTTGAAAAAAGAGCACTAACCTGTTCTATGCTAATGCTGATGAGTGCAGGCACATGGTGCTCCCACTTTGCTAAAATGTAATATGCTGGAATTTGACTCAATGAAGTTTGAACAACTATGGTGGCCGATTGATTGCAGAGCAAGTTTCTCTTCTTTTCTGTCAAAATCCTGTCAGACATTTGTTTTTGCTGACGGTGACCTTGAACATTTTGATGATTCATTGAGAACGATGAAGGTTCTACAAATACTGTTTCCTGAATGATCTTTTCAAATTAGGATCAGCCAACATGTGTTGGAATTGATACCACATACACTATATTATCACCACAAAATCAGCATTTTGTCCTCAACTACTACTAGGGCACAGAATTGATGTATTTTACCGGGCAGTTTCTCGGGATCTAGACGAATACTATAAGAAAAATAAATAACTAAGTTTTTTACCTAAAAATATGAGTAGCCATGAAAGGTCTGCCCTGAAGTCCTAACAAAATAATCATGAGTTAATCATGAAGAAAGCGGACAAAGAAGGAAACTTTGTACTTTCACATCCTGGCGACAACATCACTGAAGCAAACAAACATTTTCTGGATACTAATGCTGTAAAGCCATTTTAGTCATAGCTCCATGCACGTTATTTTAGCACACTAGGCCTGCCAATGTGCATTTTAACCTAGATACATTTTAGTCAGCCTCGTTCATTATTTTAACAACAGCCATATTTGCGGTCTTGTTTTATTTCTCGCTATTTCAGCACTGTTCTTAAACAAGCACTCTGTGCTTCTCTCAAGGCTGCAGTAAGATAGGTTGCCGTTAAAACGTGGTAACGCTTTGTCTCTGGTATTTATAGAAATACGCACATCCTTATGTAGGGACGTTTTCTCAGAACATCAGCTATTTTATTATAACACCACTTCCCTGTCCCATACATGTTAGAGGGAGATTCCAGCCAGATGACCACGATGGTATGCTGATTGCTGAATGCTTTGCTACAGCTGCTTATGCAGACTTCATGCCTTTGCTCAGGTATGGGGGATGATGTCTTCCCAGGGGAACCTGAAGGGCAGAACTAGAGCTTAACATGCTGTGCTCTATTATAGCCTAGGTAGGAATTAGTCTATTGACTCTAGTGACAATATGGTAGCGTTATTCCTATGCTTTACTCTCCTTGTCACAATTTTAATCCTGTCAAGCTTTATCGTTCTGGTTATTGTAGTACATCCTTTATTATCAAAGATGCAGTTGCTTCATTAAAACCTTATTGAAACATACACTGCCCCTGTTCATCATTGTATATGTGAGACTAATGTAACTGAGAGAAACGGATGAGATCTGAGTGACCACGATTTCCCTGAGGAATCAATTGTGTCATGCGCTCAGCTGCCCAATCATCCCTGCTCTTGGGTAGAGATGAGGCACTGCTAGTTAGCCGGAGGAAAACCCGGATTGGGGCGACAGGTGTCACATGTAGTGGGTTAGACTCAGTCTCCCACACCGCAGGTGATTCTGCCGCTCAAATCAAATAGTCTCATTAGAATAATGAAAGCCTACGCGACACTAATTGCTGCAGAAACCTAAAACGAAATCCCACTAAAAACACGTGTTGGCTAGTCCAGTCTCACAAACCTTTCTGTGGTGTCAAAAACTGCCTGACAAACACCAAGGACTATAATAATAGAATACTAAATAGAAAGAGAAAGTTATTTTGTCCCTTGTCTCATCTAAACTTAATAATAACCTGAATATAACTTTGAAGATACATTGCCTTTGGCTAACCTACACCCTCACTCTGTGTTCTGTAGGATATCAGGAGTGTGGCCCACTTATAGGCTTAGTCTTTATTATATATAACTGTGTGCAGGAGACGTAGGATAATTACCCCTACCATTACTATTATCTTGATTTTAGTATTCACCCATTCACCTTTCATGAGCACTGCTCCTCTGCACCTTTGCTACCTACTTTGTGGAACACCTGTTTTTACTGCTGTTCATTATTCCTGCAATTCATTGTTTAGTACAGTGTCAGGTTCACGCTCAGTGAACTATCCTTATCACTTGTGTTATTTATTTGTGATATTAAAGCGTTCCTTGCCTTAAGGTCAGACAGAACCATTTTTGTTCATAACTACCCCTAAAACATGGCACCTAATTGGCAAACGCCAATTGGTTTGTATGACTTTTAGGTAAGCTCAGGTCAAAATATGCAATTATGGCATGCACGTCAATGGAATGCCATGCAACTTTATATCACCCACATGTGGGTTTTTAAAATGCTGGAAAGGAGCTTTGCATCCTGCCTTTGTATCCTGCCGTGATACCATGTCAGACTTAAACTGTTTTGACAATGTGAGAATTATTTTCTGACCTTTGGAAAGTCACCAGTAGAGCCTTGTCCAGATGCATAAGGTTCAGAAGTGGAAATGAAAACTATGTGCTGTGTTAATAAACTTGCATGTTTTAGCACTATATGCACCCAACATGCCTCTCTGTAGTGCTGGCTACTGGCTGGTTTGACTTGACAAGCTGGCATGCATTTTTAAATGTGTTATTTGCGTATATTTGACTAAGAACCTGGTACATACTTCATCTCTGCAAGATTGTTTAATCCATTGGAAAACTTACATTGTCATATTAATGACTCAATTGTTTAAAATTGTTACAAAATGTCATGATACATGAGAATACAGCTAAAACAATCATCAGCCATTAAATATGCCCCATAGTTTGTGCTTTTAAATTATCAGACAGCTGGCAAATAGCACAAGGGTGTTAAAGTTCTAGTGTATCACGACTGAGAGTTGGAGTCGAGTTGAGAATTTTAAAGGAGCCTATAGGACAGGGCCAGTGCTCCTAAAGTTTCGGGAATCTGACCGGTATGACAAAGTCGCAAGTGCGAAGTGCCAATGGTGGAGGCGTGGGCTGTGTATTTAGGTCTTGCAGACAAGCAGCATGGTGCACGGGGCCATTGAAGTGCAGAGTGCTAATTGTAAACATAGTTCCTGGTTCACATTCGGTTGCATAACAGAGTCCTAAGGTTATCTTACTGAGATCTAGGCCCTTCAGGTTTGCATCGTGTGTTGAAGTGCCAAGTGCTGGTTGTCCCTCAAAGTGTTGTTTATTCTTTATCCACCTGCCTACAGATGTGTATTAACTGGACCATTACAGTTTATGCGTGACTTATCGATTTAGCAGCTGTTGAGATGAACTCCATGAATGTGCTGTATCTTGCCTGCTCCACTGAGGTTTTCAGGTTGAAAAGGAGATTTTTCACCTCACTTCAAGTACATGCCCCATGTTTTAAAAAGAGAGGCTTTATTAAGGTGTGGCGTGCGTTTAAGAGGACCGGGCATAAGCAGAACAGATGAGCCAAGGATTCCTCTTGTGAGTGACATTGTCTGCATGCCCCAGTATTTGCTAGTGTCTTCCAGCTGCCATTTATGTCTTTGATTGACAGAGCCATGAGTCTTGTGAATAGGATCTGCTTAAGAATTGGGTTTCTTAATACACAGTTTATGTATGGCTGGCAGTGCTTTTGTTTCTATGGGTTCAGTATGACCTGGATGTTACTGTTAGATGCTTCAATGGAGCTGAGGATTTCCTTGCTTTTTTCAGTGCAGATTTTAGATCTGCGGGATGGTTTATGAGGTTTTCTCAGTTGTCCCTGACCAGGTTTAGTTTAGAGCAGGCTGCCATAAGGTATGACCAAGGGTCATTTCCGTTTATGAAAATGCCTTTCAAGATTTCTTTTATTGTGCTTGAAGATGATGCACAAACTCTGCAATAGTACTGAACTATGGCTGCCCAGTTCGCAAAGAATTGTTTGTTCAAGCCGAAAACAAGGCATACTAAACAATTGTGTACCTATGCGGGGATTTGAAGGATGCGCTTGTAGCATGGCATGCGGCATGGAACCCTCTCCCTGGTGTCTGCTAAGGCCCCTGGGAAGGCTCTTTGTCCATAGCAGATGAAAGGAAGCAGTTTTGCTCTAGTTACCTTATGAATGGCCTCGGTGGTTGGGCTGTGTAGAGTGGACTGGATATTGCACATGGCATAGGTCACTTCCTTGCCCCTTTCTTCTGTCCGAACGATGTGCTTCCTGGGCTTGTAGTTTCTGGCAAACCACACCCCCAGGTAGTTGTAGTTGGAAGTGGTTCTTATTTTGAAGTCTCCCAACTCCACTGCAGCTTGTGTTTATTGAGGAAGTAGCCGAATATGACAACCTTTTCCTTTTTTCAGTTTGCCACTAGTTTGTTGGTGATGTTATAGGCATTTAATGGATCCAGGGCTCTCTGTATTCCCACTTTCATGTGATCCATTAGGATCATATCATCAGCGCACTGCATCAAGAACAAACATTCCTGTCTGAATGTAGGTATTAGCAAATTTGCAGTTTTTTATGTATTTTCCAGATCACAATGTACAAGTTGGAAAGCCTGGGTGCAAGGACACATCCTTGTTTAAGGCCTTGGTCTGTGTACACTTAACAGTCTCTGTGGTTTTAGTGAGCTTGTTTTGTACCCAGGATTGACAGTAAATTGCTATTATGGCGTCCAGCAGCTTTTCCAGAATTCCCCAATTCTGTAATTTGTTCCAGACGATGTTCCTATCCACGCTGTTGAAAGCTGCAGAGTTATCTACAAAGCTTGTGAAGAAGGGATGGCTGTTTGGCTGGATAGCCTGTTCAACCACGTAAGCTATGGCTATGATGTTATTTGTAGGAGAAGCCCCTTCCCTGAAGCCTGATCGATAGAAGGGCAGGATGCTCTCGTCTCTGGCCCAAATGTTTAGATCATTTAGTAGTAGACTGGCACATGCCTTGGCCTCGATGTCCAGCAGCACAATCATTCTACAGTTTTTTAGATCTATCTTATCTCCCTTTTTGTGTATAGGTTGTTGAATTGACTCCTTCCAAGATTCAGGGACTGTGGCATTTACACTGCAGTAGTGATAGAAAAGAGAAAGAAGAGAGACCCAGAATGCATAGCCCTCCTTAAATTGGTTGCCGGGGAGTCCATTTGGGACTGGGGCCCCATTCCTCCTTGGTTTCTTGAGGATTTTTGTTACATGGCTATGATCCCCATGTGTTGAAGTTGATGGAGGGCTAGTTGTGTGCCATGCCCTGTTTCTGGTGAGAGGGTTGTTGTGCAAAGTGCTGTCAAGGGGCACAGAAGGGCTGACTTCGCTGGGTTGAATGGGGGGTGTACATTAGAGTGTTTGGACATGCTTGATCCATGTGTCAGCTGGGACTCCATTACGTCTGTAAGTTATTAACATACTGCCAGAATGCAGTCTGACTGTTTTATTTTAGGAGGCTGTGACCATGTACATATTGCAAGTCTTCCTGTTGTTTTTTATGCTGCCATTCATACCTGTTGTGTAATTTTCTGGCTACTGCACTTTTATGGCAAAGCTCCTCAGTCCCAATTCATTTGTAGAGGCGGGTGGCCTTCCTCAAGGTCCTTTTGCTCTCTTTCAACTTCGCACTGTAGTGTTTTCCCTGGCAGCACTCCTTTTCCTTGATTGCCGGATGTGAGCTGGTCGATATTCCTTGAAGCAGTTAGTACAAGGTTGCTGCTGCTGATGGCCATTATGAGAATGTATCTGCACCAGAAAAATTGGTGTTTTCCGACTGCCAATTGCTTTTCATTCTGCAAGGTGTCTATTTTGTTCTATTTTGCTCTTCGGAAAACTGTGTGAATTTCTTCTCTGATGGGGGAGCCCAGATTGTTTAGAATGGGCCAGAATCTCCACACTCACAGCGGAATCTCCACACTGGGGGCAGAAACTCCGCACTTGGGGCTGAATCTCCACCTCGAGTGCGGTGATTCCAATCTGCATTCGTAGTGGAATCTCTGCGCTTAGGGTGGAATCTCCGCCTTTGTGGCAGATCTCTGCCCCAAGAGTGGATATTCTGCCTCGAGTGCGGAAACTCTGCCGCTAACTCTACCCTGAATGCAGTTACTGCACAGTCTTAAAGATAGTACTTGTAACTTCCCTTTGTGATTGCTGAAAAGTAGTAAAGTTAGACTTTTGGTCTAAACTGAATCAGCCCCTAAATTGGTCTTTTTGGTTGGAATTCTACAAAACCCAGGATTAACAATGGTGACAGTGTCCAGGTTTCTTGTAAACATGTTGCCACTCTGCATAAAGTTCAATACTTTGCTGTTATTTATGGTAGGCGTGAACCCCAATACTTTCAAAGATATGATTAGTAGGGGCTTTGTTGCCTCTTTATTGTGAGTTGTCATCCGATTTTGTCCCTGAATGCAAGGAATGGGTTGGGTGCATCCCTATCAGGTTGACAGCTAGCCATCTACAGTTGCTTGTGCAGTGCAGAGCTTGCGGGTCGACTAAAGTCACACATGCTACCATAGGCCTCTTTGGGACAAAGCACACTGTATTCTCACATTAGGTGAGACGTTGCTGGAAGGGGCTGAGGAGATACCTCTAAATATTCACCTTCCTCGCTTTTGAGCCATCTTTATGCTGGAATTTCCCATCGGCATATGCAGGTTCTTTTCTTGTTCAGACACCTGTACTCGGATCCTTCAGCTAGCAAATTGAGCCATTTCTGCTAGTATCTTTTTGGCAATTGTGCTGCTTTTCCAGGTGGCTATTCTTGATTCTTTCACTGTGTTGCTACTTTGATTTGAATTCTACCCATATCAGATAATCTGTTGTGTAATGTGCCAGCTTTGGAATGTGTTGCAGAACCTGCAAGATGTTTGCTCTGTCTAGAGTGGCTGTACTCCTTTGTGAGGTGTACTCTGGTATGAATACCGTGACGTTGTTGTTGGAGTGGCAGTTTGTAGGTCCACAGTCTGGGCTTGGGCTATGTTTTTGGCTGAAACTGTTTTCTTTAGGGTAGTTTGGACGGTGTGCCCCTTGGGATGGATATTCCCTTGTGGGGGGTTAAATATTGTCCTTGCCTCTGTGGCTTCTATGATGTGTAGTAATGTGGGTTGACCGAGTGGGCTTGAAGTTGGGGCATTGGCGTTTGCCACCCTCTTTACCGGAGAAGTTGGAGCTATGGAACAACTGTTTCCTGTTGGTGAGTGAGCTAGGCCTGTTGATTCTGCACTTGTGGGGGTGCTTAATCTTGCACTTTAGTTGTGCGTGGTTGGAATGTGTGCTTCCTGATTGACAAGTGAATTATTAGTGGACAATTTGTTCTAAAAAATTGGAAAGAGCTTCTGCAGTGTTTTTGTGGCTGAGTGAAGCTCTGACTCTGACTTAGATACTGTGTGGGCTTGATAAGGCAAGGATGAATAAGTGCAGAGTCCTGTTAAAAGGTGGCAGTACTGATTTTTGTGGATTTTCGAGTGCTTCTTCAGGTGCTTTTTTACTCTTCTAGACAGTGGTTTGTTGATAACTTTGGTGTCAGCTGGAAAAACCATAGGGGCTATTCCCCTGGGTTGATTTGGCTAGAGGATCTGTTTTGTTTTTGGCTTTGGTTGCATTTCCCCAGTGAGACTAGCTGCAAAGAGGTAGATGAAGTATCGCTATTGACGCAGTTAGTGAGTTTGGATGTCCCTTCTAGGGTGGCTTGTGGGGGGCGTCCTTGCATCCTGCATTCAATGTCAGTTGATTTGATTTTAGTGAGATTGACTGTATCTGCCGGAGTTTTCTCAGTGACTAGTGACACAAAACCTTCCAGAAATGTACTGAGTTTCTCAAAGGTTGGGAGACATGAGGAATTCTCACCTTGTGAGCCACTTATAGTGCCTAGTTTATCATTTGGTTTGTCAACTTTTACTGCCATCTCAGATAATACCATGGTGATAGCCTGCATGGTATCCATCTAGAGCTCCAGCTTATGTGACTGCCATATGAGAGTGTTGATTGTGGTGGCCAGTGTTGTATTGATTGATGCTAGCAGTGAGACTTGTTAGGTATGGCTGGTTTGGGACTGAGATTTAGTACTGCTGGTTGTTCGCTCTATGTCTCTCCCAGGGCTGTTGACACCCATCACTGGTGTCTGGCGGTTTTGCTTGCTTGTGGTTAGTAGGATAGGTGCTCTCTCCATAAGTGATTTGCAGTGGCTTTTTGTGTTGATTGAACAAGCGGGCATAAACCCTCCCATCGACGATTCATCTGTTGCTTCATGGCGGAGCTGTGCCTCTGCTACGCTTTCAACATTGCAATTCAGTGGTGTGAGAGTATGATGAGGTGCTGTGATGAATAGGGCATGTGTGAGTTGGACAGGTCACAACGGAAACAACAAATTGGCTTTAATAGCTGGTGTCAAAGTGAGGGCAGAGGATTCCCCAATTATCTTGATAAGGTCTTTGTCCATCTCTTTGTTCACAAGTTTTCTTGAAAAGTGGGTTAATTTATGTTTTATGATCTGGAAATATTTGACCAGTTCAAGATACCCATGTCCCCTCTGTCATTGATAGTACTTGGCCTCCCCCTCAACCCAAAGTGCTCTAGTCATAAAGAGAGCTCTGCTGCCAAGATAAGGATCCCAGTAGGGGACGAAAGGGGTAGAGGGCAGTGGATATAATTCACATGAAGACAAGTATGATGGCCTTGCTGCTGACCTTTTCTGCAACTGCCCTGCTCCAGTAGATGAAGCACTTTGATGAAGGCTGCTCTCCAGCCATCCTCGCTCCTTGCTCCCATGGTGGGGTGGGGCAGTGGGTGTCAACAGAAGAGTGACCAATTTGGCAACTGGGTGTCTCTTTGAAGTAAAGGGAGGGGTCACTGGTTAGAGGATGAGCTCCAGGGGGCTTAGAAAGCTCGGAGTGCCAGCAGATATCAATTTGGATTGCCTCTTACTGAGTTTATGTGGCTGTGATGCACAGGAGGGCTAAAAAGTGAGGGCAGTGCCAGCTTAGGAAACTAACCAGAACTGTCACATAGTATTACATCAAGCACTGCTGGGTACTACTATAAAGTAAGCTTCCATTCCCACTGGGATTAGTAGAATAAGGCACATGATTCAGAAGGCATCTGTGGAAACAAGATAGACCAACTTTGCTGTTGACCCTTGTTAGGAAGGCTAGTGGAAATTACCTGCTCCTGACTTGGACTGGACTCTTCCCAGAATTAGTTGTGCCAATTCCTGTCACATCCCTGAATGAATTAGAGGAACTTGGCGACAGCACTCCGACAATAATCCTCCACTCTAAGAAAACTAATGAGCCTGGCTTCTAAGAATTCTTTGCTCAAGCAAACACAGTCTAGCCTGTAGAAATGGGGTTTGGGGAAAAGAAGAGAGAAACACACTGAAAACACAGGCCTCGTGCTTTGATTGTGTAATATTTGCTCACTGCGGTTCTCAGAAATGTAGTGGTCAGGGAAAATACATAACAGAGGCAATGTACAGACATTCTTATTTTGCCTCATCGCCTTCAAAACACTCCTCACAAAGATAATGGTCCTTCATATTTTTACCTAATGTTCCAGAAGAAAGCGACAATAATGATCCAGGGAGTACCGATGACCACAAATGACTGGGGAACACCAAAACGCTGAATGACTGTGCAGCACGAAGAGCACAGCAGGAGTGCGAAGATCAGAACGGATTAAAAACAGAACGCATTCAGGATACTCAGCAAGTACTCAAGGGCAACAGGTTCAGTCAGCAAGCCAAATAAAGAGAAAAACAAACTGCAAAAATGAGGAAAACAATAAAAGAAAGGTATAGAGAGTGGGACAGTGGTCAGACTAATTGCAAATAGGAATCATAAAACTTAGCAAATTGCAAGGCCATTTTTTCACAACTCTGTTGCTTCTTATGGCACCCTGGAAGTACATGTTTGTGTCATGTTATGTGTATTTGTAACGCGCAATATTTCCTGGCACTGAACGGCCCAGCACTGGGTTTTCCTCGGCAGGTCCTCCTCCTGTTACTGAGCTCCACCTTCAACAGACCAGCACACCATGCCTTCCAGACTCAACCACTAGTTCTGCTATCCAGACATCTTACGAGACAATGGGGGTCATTCTGACCCTGGCGGCCAGGGCCACCGACCACGGGAGCACTGCCAACAGGCTGGCGGTGCTCCCACGAGCATTCTGACCGCTGCTCGGGGGAATCCTCCATGGCGGCGGAGCGCGCTCCGCCGCCATGGGGATTCTGACACCCCCTACCACCATCCTGTTCCTGGTGGGTCTCCCGCCAGGAACAGGATGGCGGTAGGGGGTGCCGCGGGGCCCCTGGGGGCCCCACTGTGTATTTCAGTGTCTGCAATGCAGACACTGAAATACGCGACGGGTGCAAACTGCACCCGTCGCACCCTTGCAACTACACCGGCTCAATTCTGAGCTGGCGTCCTCGTTGCAGGGGCATTTCCTCTGGGCCGGCGGGCGCTCTTTTGGAGAGCGCCCGCCGGCCCAGAGGAAATGTCTGAATGGCCGCCGCGGTCTTTTGACCGCGGTGCGGTCATTTGGCGGCGGTACCTTGGCGGACGGCCTCCGCCGTCCGCCAAGGTCATAATCACCCCCAATGTAATCTGCAGCTTTCAGCTTGCTTGGAATTCACTGACAGTGTTTGCTGTGTTCTGACAATTTCCTGATATTCCCCTAGAAGCAGTGAGTAGCAGACTGCTGCTCCGGGTGTAGCCTGGTTCCTCTGACACCTGGACAGGTTAACTATTCAGACAGCCTTGCTGCTAGGTACGTGCCCTCCTCTTGAAGGGGCTATTGTGAAGACAGATTTGAGGGGCACTGCAGAGCACCTTCCTGTAGGTTCTGACCGTATGTACAGCTGAAAATGGCTGCATCTTCATTTCAGAGAGGAAGCATGCACCATCTTAAAAGGTAAGTAACTCGGACTCCACCCTCCCAGCTTGTGTGAGGCTCAGTAGCTGAATAGTTACTCCTTTTCTATTTTTAATGCAAGGCTGGCCTCCTATGTCCCCTATCAATACTGCTCTTCTACGTACATTGAATTGTGGCCTCAATTGTATTCTGTAGATGTTTTTGGCTGTTTTCTTTAAATTACCATAACCCCTGATAGCATGAATTAACTTCTGCCATTCTTGTGGTGTTTTAATCAGTAACGTTTTCTTCCTTTTATCAAAATGTTTTGGGGGGTTTTATATTACTGATTTCTTAGCTTTAATATTATGTAGGTTCTGCTAAAATACTTTACACACATTCTCCCTGAGGGAAAATATTCAATTGAGCCACAGCTACAAAGGTTAAGGCCAAGGTTACTCAGAGATGTGTGCTTTACTTTTGAGGCACTGAATAGTTTGGCTTTGAGAGAGGATCACTAAAAGCACACTAAGACTGAGGCTGCTAACCCTTTGGTTAACAATAGATTCCTACAACTGCTATGGCCATTGTTGCCATGTATTGCTGTATTTCAATGCACAACTAGAATTGATTATACCAGTTCTTCTAATGCTGGGTTACCCTTGATGCTGTTCTGCGCTGTAAGTACACGCCTCTCCTGAATATGAGAAGATTCTGAACATTACTGTCTCTAGGTTCTTTAGACAAACTGGAAGGATCAGGTGACTCTTCTTTTCACTGCCTGCCTGTTACAGGGTATTTAGGCCCATATTTATACTTTTTTTGCGCCGCATTTGCGTCACTTTTTGACGCAAAAGTGGCGCAAACTTGCAAAATACAATTGTATTTTGTAACTTTGCGCTGTGTTTGCGTTAAAAAGTGGCGCAAATGCGGCGCAAAAACAAGTATAAATATGGGCCTTAATGTTTAACATACTTTGACTACTTCATAGGCCCATACAAGGGCAGGCGCTCTTCTGTTTCACAAACCATCTTCCCAGCCGTACCACACCGCTCCATCCATAAATGTGAGTATTCAACCTACTGGTATGAGAGCAGTGTAATTACTTAAGTTGCAGTTTGATGTTCCAAGATCTGGAATTACCTTAACCTCAATATTAGCTGGAGGGAAGATCGCCCTCTCTCTAGAAAGCATTTAAAAAATACATTTTAAAAAGTCTGACACTTGCTTTTAGTTTGAAGCTGTACCTTTGTGGATAGAAAGGGGTGAACTCCAAGAGTCCACAGATTTACCCATGCCCTCACCCACTCCCATATTCAGTCACTTACTCGTTAGACACTGTCTCTTAATTCTTAAATCCAGCTAAGAGATTTGTTATTACCAGGAAAAAGACACACATAAACAACTCATGACTTGATGATTACCACCATGCCTTAAATGAACGGATGATGATTACCCATGTAAAGCTCCACACTGCAAGGACCATAGACAATGGCACAAACACCTGCCTATGGATAAATGGTCAAAGGAACTTGATGCCCATCGAGCTATGTCAAAAGAAGTGTGAATCACAGGGATAAACATGGACTCAGAACTATCTATGATAATGCATACCAATGGAGTTATAAGGAACACCTTCTACACAATGAAAACACTGCAACTCATCTTGTACTTTGGATACCAGCAACAACTACAAGCTAACATCACACTCGTGATCTCCAAATGCCAAAAGCTCATACCTCTGCATGCCTTATTTCATCATATACAAAATACAAGGAATCCAAAATACTGTGGTAAAATGCCACCAAAGTAGAAACTCCATAACCAATCTTGGAAACATTCCAATAGCTACCTGTGGCTAGATGATCACTGTTGAAGGCACTTTGCGTCATTCACAGAGCCTCCCAAGGAAAAAGACCATTATACCTACAAATTACATTTTATAAGTACAAACAAAATAGGACACTGTACTCCAGGCTAGCACCACGGATTGTCATACTACCTTACAATAAGAAAGCCATAGGCTCTGCTTTCTTAGTACAAGCTATCAACCACTGAAACCCATTTCCAGCAAAGATTTGAAGCATGCAGAAACACTTAAAGCTCAAAAAAGAAAGTATAGTTGTTTTTAAGATAATTACATCAGTCTCTGACCGTGGGATAGAACCTAGAGCAATAAGACCCTTCTAACAGAATACTATCCAGAGCTACAAAGTAATCCTAACCAGTACAACCACACCAAGAAAACAGACAAACTACCAAATCTGTGGACATTCCCACAGCACAGCCTTAGAGTGACCTTGCACACAGATGGAATATAACTGCGCCATCCTAAATATAAAAGTTGCTTCACAACATTTTATCTAATGTACCTAGTCAAATCTGTCCCCCAAATTCTTCACATTATGCATGGAGTGGGTTTATGACTCATTGATGGAGGCCAGAAAGTGCAATTACAGACCAACCTCTGTCAGAAAGGGAGTAGGATTTTTATTTGTTTGCCATTTAGCTTCAACTGATTATGTGACTTCCAACATTGTGCATTTGACATACATTCCTGCAAGGTTTCACCACTTCATCAATCCCAAATAAAGTATGTTTGCCATTCCCACAAATCATGGCTGCCAGGCCAAATGAGTGAATCGACTGAGCCACTGGCACGATGTACCAACTTGTTAAACCTGGCATCCTTGGCATGGTTTCCCCTAACTTTTTGCCTTCAAACCTCCTATTTTTTGCTGACTTCATTTTTGTTGGCTTAAGGATTGTGCACACTTTATACTGCTGACCAGGGCTAAAGTACTTGTGCTCTTTCTCTAAAACATGGCAACATTGGCTTATCCCCAATCAGCATATTTAATTTACTTATATGTCCCTAATAAAGTGCACTACCTGTGCCCAGGGCCTGTATATTAAATGTTACTAGTGGATCTGCATCATTGATTGTGCCACCCACCTAAATAGTCCTTATAACTTGTTCAAGGCCTGCCATTGCAGAGGCTGTGTGCAGTTTAAACTGCCATGTCAACCTGGCAAGATAGCCCCTTTTCCCCACCCATTCTTTTTTAATACATACTCCTAAGTTAGGCCCTAGGCGGCCCCAAAGGCGGGGTGCAGTGTATTTAAAAAGTAGACATGTACTTTTAAGTTTTTCATGTCCTGGTAGTGAAAAACTCTTAAATTCGTTTTGATTGCTACAAAGCCTATCTCTCCCATAGGCTACCATTGGAGTTACCATATTACATTTTTATAACTGTAATTTACAATCTGGAAGAGATATACCTTTCGGTTGAGTTTGGTGTCTCTGGACTCACCATTCAAAATCACAACGTGTGGTGAAGTCGAATTTTAAATTGCAATTCTGTAAATGCTACTTGTATAAAGTTGGCATTTCTTCCCTTAGCCATTTGGTGCCTACTGCCTGTCTCTGACCACATGTTCAAGGTGGGTGACAGCTGGACTTTCTGTATTCCTCCTAGACAGCCACACACAAAGGGAGCTTAGGGATGACTTGATCGGCCATCTGTGTCCTGATGGACCATCCTGGACAAGATGGGAGGGAGAAGCTGGACACAGACTTACACCTTAATAAGCTGTGTCCTGTCCACACACAAAGGGCTTCAGTGAGTCTGGAGCCAGGGCAAGATCGTCAGGGACACTGTGCACTTCAAAGGCATATCTTTGAAGTCTCCCAACATCAAAGGCATAAATGGGTATAAGTACTGGGCCTCTGACACCACCAACTCAGTACACTCCTGGGCCTATGGATACTCTGTCAGGAAGAATTGCTGTTGTGCTGCTACAAGGACTACCACTCTGCTGGACTCTGCTAGACTCTCGCTTTGTTGTGCTGACCTGCTGTCTGCTATCCTATTGCCTGGTAGTGAGAACCACGGGACCTGCATCTCTACAACCCAGAACCCAGAGTGGCTCCAAGGGCCAGCTGACTGGTCTCCTGATTGATGTCTTAGGGACACCTCAACTCTGCCATTTGTGAGTCTGCCGTTCCAAGCAGTGCCATCCCAGTCCTGGACCTTTGGAAGTGGGCTTAATGTGTTTGCTGCAGACAAAACAACGCATCGCTGCCACTATGGAGATCAGAACTGGTGCATTGCCCCTGTTGCATGGACTGGAACCAGTGCAACAGCCCCATTGCATAGTTCAGAGTTGACTCATTGCCTCTCCAGCGCAGATCCACCCTGGTGCATCGCTTTTGGAACTGCCGCATCTTCGACCCTAAGCATTGCTGCTGTTGTGTGGGGAAAATCAACGCATATTTGCTAATGCGTGGGAAAGATCAACACCTCACCTCCACTGCGACGATTGACACCGATCACTAGTTAGAGGAGGTAAGCATCCTGTTCATGTAGGGACCACAATTATAGTCAGGGTAAGTGAGATACACAACCTAAATTAACCTGCGCTCACCCTCGGGTAGCTTGCCACAGAGCAGTCAGTCTTAACTTAATAAGCAATGTGTAAAGTATTTGTGTAACAGTTAAATTATAGTAACACAGTAAAAACACCACAAAACAGACTCCAGGTTAGAAAGATAGAGAACATTAATCTGAGTAAAAAAAGACCAAAATGACAAAAATCCAATCAGAAGAACTTGAGATATGAATTTTACAAGAGTAAACTACACTGTAGTGCTTTAAAGTCAGTATCGCTAAAAGGTTACTTGAAGTCGCGGTACACCGGGTTAGAGCCAAAGTTCAGTCTGACCACGATGGAGGGAAGGACGGCTACAGAACCCAGACAGGGCCCGCTGAAAAAGTAATTCGGATGCAGCAAGCATCGGCACCACAGACTCAATGCATCGGATCCGATTCACGCAGTCAGATAGATGCGTAATCGTTGAGCCTCGTAGTTGGGTCCTGTGTTGGCGTTGAACCCCTTTTTAATAAAGGTGATGTCTCGTTGTCAAGTCGCACAGCGATGTCCTCAGATTGGTGCTGCGTCATCGATGAAGTTCGCAATCCGGTCCCATGTGATCGCTGGATCAGCACTGCGTCAGAGTCGAAGTGCACAGCGGCGGCTCCGAGCGGTGCAACACCCTCTATGCGTTTATTTTTGAGGAAAAACAACTACAGAGTCCTCTCTCAAGGCCCAGAACTGGATTGGCACCTCTTGGTAGGGCAGGTCTTACAGTGGCAGAGCCCAGCAGCTGAAGCAGAATTGAGGGAAGCCTTAGATAGCCCAAGACTTCCAGAACAGGAGGCAAGCCAGCAAAGACTTGGAGTCACTTGATTCTGCAGAGGACGTAGAGACCAAAGTCAAGTCCTTCCCAATCCCAAGGAAGAGGCAGCAGGCCAACACAGCAGTGCAGTTGACAGAGTGGCAGTCCCTCCTGGCAGCACAGTAGTCCTTCCTGACAGAATGTCCTCAGATCTAGAAGTGTGCTGATTTGGTAGGGTTTGGGGTCCAGTATTTATACCCAATTGAGCCTTTGAAGTGGGGGAGACTTCAAAGACAGGATTTTGATGTGTACAAGGTCCTTGCCCTTCCTTCCCTTGCTCAAGACACTCTACAGGGGGTTATGCACCTCATCGTGTGGGGATGGGCACAGCCGTATTCAGGTGCAAGTGTCAGATTCTTCCTCCCATCTAGCCCAGGAAGGCCAATCAGGATGTAAATGTCACACTCCACCTGTGTGTGACTGTCTAGAGGGAATGCACAAGGCCCAGCTGTCACCCACCCCAGACATGTATTCAGAGACAGGCAGAGCCACACAATGCCTTTCTAAAAGTGGCATTTTCAGACTTACAATTTAAAATCCAACTTCACTATAAATTGTGATTTTAAATTGTGAGTCCAGAGACACCAAACTCCAAATGTCTATATTTTCCTAATTGGAAATTACACTTAAAGGCTGTTTCAACATAATCCCAATGTTAATCTATGGGAGCAATAGGCCTTGCAGTAGTGACAAACACATTTGAAAGCTGTTCACTATCAAGACATATTAAACTTAAAAAATACATGTTCACCTTTTCAAATATACTGCACCCTGCCCTTGGGGCTAGCTAGGGCCTAACCTAGAGGTGTCTTGCATGTAATAATAAAAAGGAAGGTTTGGGACTGGCAAGTGGGTGACACATAGGCTCAATTCAGCAAAAAGGGGAGGGGAAAGGCAAAAGGTCTGGGGATGACCTTGTAAAGAGGGACAGGTCCAACAATAACATATAGGAAATCTACCAACACAATAAAAGAACCTGCAGAACTAATCAGAGTAACTAGTATTTCGCAAACTATAAAATGGAAGTCCATTTCTCACACTTCCTGATCCATCACATCGTCAAGTGCTGCGATCTGTAGCACGATAACCACAAATAGGTGATCATCATGCATGACATGGAAACACATCCCACACAGACTCAAAGCAAAGATAACACACTTCCAACCACACACCCACAAGGAGTAGCATACCACCTGCAGGGGAACGTGCTTCTGGCTAGTAGAGGGTAGTAATAGCTCTACAAATGTAGTAATATAATACACAACATATCACAGGTCACTTACACTAGTCGTAGAGTGTGTAAACTGCAAAGGGCCAGTACAACAATGTTGAAATGTACTGCTGTTATTGTAAACTGGGAACATAAATCATCCCTGGAAAATTATGTACTGCTAAACCCATATTACACATAAAAGCATAGCAAGCGAGTTTCACCTAATGTGGGTGTTTGGTAGATGAGGTTCCTACCACAAGGAAATTCATTAAAACAATTTGTACTTTAATGCCTACCACAGTTTCCAGGAGCTTTATTCAGAGCCCATTGCAGCAGCTCATCGGGAAATCGTCAGTCTCCATTGCCTCTCCAGTCTAACTCTGGTGTGACCAGTCTGCTTTCTTTCCCTTACACTCTTCTTTTGCTTTGCTATCTCGCTCCTCTCTGAAGGTTGCAAATACACAGACGTTTTTCATTTTCGCTTTGATCCTCTTAATTCAATTTCCACATCTCAGTCCAATTTTATGAGTCTCAGCCATTTGCTCATTAATCCTTAACTTCTGCCAGAGCCCGGATTTTATCCCCCATCGTTAATGCTTTTCTTTCTCTGTTTTCATGTTTGTTGTTGCATTCTAGCAGCTCTTTCTTTCTCTGTTCAAATTTACTACCAACCATATATTGCAAATTTATTTTAATATGCCGTCGGACAGTGGCCTTTGTGCACAGAATTATGAATTGACTGTCTACACTAACTGAGCACCCACAAACTAACTGCCCTGGCATCAGTGTACCATAGAAAGCAATAATATTCATTCATGGAGGGCTGAGAACAAGAGAAAAGTTACTTAAAAGTGGATCAGTAATGGAAGTGAAAGCTGGAGCAATTCGATGGAAAAATATCAGAGGCCCCAACATACAAAGAAAGAGTCCACAAATACTCACAAATTACACACCATTTGTGATCTGTCTCTGATTTTCTGATGTGATCAATGTACTAATAGGTCGCACTGCAAAATCTTAAGTAACAGGGGGTCCCACAACGACTTGCCTAGTAAATAATAACTAGGCAGATCTCTATTTTTCATCCCGTTGTTATTGACTACAATTACAGAACTGGTGTCCCGAAAGGAACAGCAGACCACTATCCCCGCATTTACATTCCTTGACAGGAAACGGTTTTATAAAGCAATCCTTGTTCCCTAAAGGAATTGCTCTGTTGTTAAAAAAATCTGTAGCCACCAGAAGCAAACCTCTTTGTTGCCTTGACCTAGGGAGAACTACGGAGCTGAATCGATGACTCACCCAGTTCAGAATGAGGGAGGCCCTACTACAATCTGCGGGTCCACACCACGGAGGCCACGTGCCCCGAAGTGACCTGCTGACTGAAGGCAGCCACAAGCCTGCTGCTGCTGCCTCCGGACACTGCTTCATGGTTTGGGTCTGCTCAGACGTTCGCATCCAAAAGAGGCCTACCGCATTCCCGAACTGTGGGTGAGGCCAACACTGAGAGACTGAGTGGCTGCTAATGCCTACCGGACCAAAGGGGGCGGGGAGGAGGGTGCTACTGTGCTGAAATTTACACATGGGCACCTTAGACTAAGGAAGGTGGAAGGGGCAGAGGGCATGCTTACCCACAGGAAGTAGTCCCACACCAGAAACTGTATTTAATCCTGTGTGTGTGGTGTGTAGTAATGGGCCATTCTAAAGTACTTCTCTTTTTACAAACATATGCACTACCCTGGCAATCACATTGTAACACTACTGGGTGCCTGATGAGTGTTGAGACTGCTTACCCCAACACTAATCGCTCTGAGAAGACTTTCAATACTCGCTGTTGGTTCCACTGAGAGTAAAGTACTTACTGAGTTGTACTTGGCCCAGTTTCCAGCCCATAGCAGGATGGACGGATCACGCGACATCACAGGAAAACAGCCACAGCGCACACAGATGTCACCCAGTAGCCCTTTCTTGCCCTTTGGCACCATGAACAGCATCTGACACAGAATTAAAACCAAATATGACATAACAATCCACTATAAAGATGTAACTATAATCACATGAAAGCCAACAGCTAAAAGATTATTAAATATCTAAACACATGCTAGCAACTACCTTCAGTAGGAATTGTTCCTCACTAGTCCTCTACCATTTACATGGGGGCAAAATGTTATTATCTTTCCAAGAAACTATTGAGAATGAGAGGGTGAGGGACCAGCAACAGTGGGACACTAAAATCTCAAAAGAGAGTCATAAGGGTAGGATGGAGGGGGGATCCTCCCCCATCATGAAATCTGATTGCAAAGAGGCAGCAATGCTGATGTCTTATTCCAGAGCATATGCAACATTATGATGCATGCAGCGCATTACTCTCACTTTGCAAAACTGTGCTACTCTGCTCATGCAAAACCTTTTGCGGTGTCCTGAATTTTCCTTGGATTTTAGATCAATGTAAAATTTACTATCTCAATTTTCATTTATCGCTATAGTATTGTATGTATAATTTATAAGTGCCATTTACCAATCTTACAAATGTATAGTGCATTTCGTCCACACTTTTCTGACATACAATTCAAACGTTCTCCTTGAAGAACCTTCTGTCTTAGAAAAACAACAAGCACTGGCAATAGTCTGGTTTATAACTCATAATGCTTACATCCATGCGTTGACTCGCCCATCCACACAAACATTCAGTCATATGAGCATGCACTTATGTGTCTATTCATCCATTCTTCACTCAATCTTGCATTCATTCACACATTCCTCCCTTCACAGCACCACACATGAAGACTCACCAATCAATGACGAGGCACTTACAGACCCACTGGCCAGGCTATTTGTTCATGAGAAGTGTTAAGGTACATCTGGTAGTATGGGACAGCCTTCCTGTGAGGGGTGGGAGTTGTACTGGTAGCTGCTAGTCTGTAAGTGGAGTAAGAGTGCCATCAGTACATCGGAATTGCTAGGGTGAAGGGTGTGAAGCTGTCAGTATTGTCAGCCTTCTACTTTGTGAGTGCTGTCAACAGTGTGTGACGAATAGACTGTGAAGGGTGTGGGAGCTTCTGATAGCACATGACTGCCATGCTGATGGATGTGGGTGTGCTGTCTGTAGTGTGATACTGCCATATTGGTCTTTGGCATAGTATGCAAGTGGTATAAGAATGCTTCCAACAGTATGTGAGGACGAGTGAATGTATTTAGGTTATTTGCTGAGGTACTGTACCTCTGGTCTCACACCAACAATTCTGCAGCACCTTATCTGAGTTGCTCTCCCTGGCTGATGCTGGGCTCTGAGCACCAACCTCCAAAACCACTACAGTACCCACGTCTGATAACATGTCCAGCCCTTATAAATTACCTGTACCTGGACACGTTGGAGGTCGGTGAATCTTTTAACCGAGTCGGGCTCTCCTCATCCTAAAATAGTCGAGTCACTCAGATCAATAATCAATAACTATTGCAATCGGTAATCAATACTCAATTAATAGATCAATATAGCACATCAGAAATCAATAACAGTTGGTATTTCGGCGCACCATGACCTTTCAGTCATGAATAACCACACCAGTTTATTAAAAGTTAGTGAATTTATTTCCCTATATTAACAAAGCTAACACGATGTATATAAGTCTCAAAAGCAAATGATATATGTATAGGAACATTACTGGCTGTCCATAACGGCGGAAGAAACGCAATCTACGCAAAATCTGGATAATGATACACTCAGTTATGGCAATGCAAATCACTAATATGACTAACTGTATTTGACTAATTTCATACATTGGTCAGCATAACAAGATTTCAATTTAGCATGGTACATCGAATGAATACCTCGACTAACCTCTAATTAGCATTGGCATGTGGGGCTTCATGCAAAACGAATTTAGTCAACACAAATTTGGAAAACTTCTAGCTAGGACCCTATCAAAATAGCAGTTGGTACCTAAAAGGAAAAACACAATGCATAATACATTTATCCTTTCATATTTACCAAATACAATCAGCATTCAAGAAAAGTCTTCGTCCTTCAGGTACCGGTTCGATCAGCATGGGGCAAGTTTCAAAGGGGCAAAGTTAAGGGCAAGCTTCCTTGCAGCGGCAAGGAGAATGGGGCAAAGTTACTGCATGGGCAAGATGGGGCAAATCAAAGTTAAAGTCTCTAGGGTGAGAATTCTTAAAGTCTCTTTCTCTCAGATAGAGGAAAGGGCATCAGGGTGTCGTCCAAAATGGAGTCTGGCATCTGGCTTCAACTGGCATCGAGGAAAAATGGCTGACTTCTCTTTGTCCAGTGGGTTTAAGTAAGAAACATTCCAAATTCTGCAGGGTCTTCCATTGGAGGGTTCATAGGTTGGCTTCAAATTGTCCAATGAAAATTGTCCTTTACTAGCGCTCATTTATGCATACACTGTCCTTGGAGCCTTGGAACACAAGTTGTAACATGGGTTGCCAATTATTTTACTATCTGTACCTTCATTGTCCGCACCTGCAGACAGACCTTGTATCAAAGGGGATGAAACCGGCCTAGTACGAAACCTTGGAGATAAGTGTATTAGTCAGCTCTACTGGAAAAATACAACTTCAAGCAAGAATATATGTTTCATTAGTTCAAGGAAAAACCACGCAGTTAGAATTTGAGACCAGGCAACTAGGCCAAAGCCTGTACTAAATTTAAGCTGAGCAAAACAGTTTTCAAACAAGAAATCATGCCATACATTTGCAAATATGACGGATTACTACATTTTCAATACTTCATGATTAATAAAGCTCGTTTACAATGATGGCGAACTACCCCGAGGGCACAATTTCCCTCGTACATTATTTTCTTTACTAAAATCACACTACATTATACGTTTTGATTACACGATATGTATGAATATATGTTGGACCCTCTTTTTCTGCGTCATCAATCCCTCCTCTGATGACTAATTATGTCATCACATCAAATCTACCCACAAATTTTATTCCATTAAAATTCTGTATAGTAATTTGGCACTTCAGTCAATTCCCTTTTTCTTTTAGTCCCTTTTGATTTTTCTCTATATATTTCCACCATTTTGGCTTGTTCTTTTTCTTCTCTTTTCCTTTCACGCCTTATTTTCCATATTTTGATAGCTTTCCATGTTCCCCAAGAGCCTAATAAACAAATTAATATTATCAATATTCCCTTCACTATTTTTAGTAACAATCCGTTCCAAACGTTGCTGAGCCAATTTCCCACAGAAGTAAATCCTTTTCCAACTTTCTCCCAGACTCCGGGTTCTTTCAATTCTTTCAAATCTACACTTTCTTTAGTTAAATTTGTAAGCATTGTTCTAATTTTTCCACTGCTGTCTGGTATATATGTACAACAGTGACGTGTACCAAGCATTTTGCAAACGCCGCCATCCTTTGCTAAAAGAAGGTCTAAGGCAAGCCGATTTTGAAGAGTCATAGCTCTTTCTGCAGCGAGTTCAGCATCCATCAGGATTATAGCTCCTGAAAATTTTGTCAGCATGTTATCCACAATAGTAGACAACTTTCGTATTTTAATTGAATTTAATATGACCCCTACTGAAGGAATCAATGCTCCAAATATATCTCCTACCACACCAGAAGCTGTCTCCCTTTTCTGAACATGATGTGATTCAGACAGCTTTGGAAATTTCGTTAAGTCGTCCAATTGGTAAATCTTTGGGAACACTATTCCCAAGTAACATCTCCCATACCATCCTTTAGGAAGACGATAATAGGCGTTGAGTCCACAAATATAATATATCCCAGGAATAACTGGGTCTTGTCCATTCAGCATGAACGTCCACTTAGGTTGAAACAAAAACGTATGTTTGCATTCACTCGTTCCCACAAAAACTGTGTCATAGTATGATTTATGTCTATGTATACAAAATCTCCCTACATGCAATGTATCTAAAGCTATTTTCCCTTGTGTCTTTATTGCTGCAAAAGCATAGTTATCTACGGATGTCCTTTTGTGTAATTCCTTTTCTAATACCTCCTTCATTTCTTTCCTCCTATCATCAGTGCGGTCTAAGAAGTTTATCTCTACCTGTGAAAGCAAGCATGTAAGGTTCTCTCTATGTGCGTGTGCTGTGTGAAAAGGTGACAACGGCTCAAAGAATTCTCTCATTAATTTGAAATAATAATCTCTAGCTATTTTACTCAGGTACTCAATTATGGGGACATATGCAAATGTAACATCATAATTAGAGTAACAATAATGAATGTACGTCTGACCATAAAATCTGGACGTTATTATACTACATGTAATTCCGTAAGTAAGAGGCATGCTGTGATATGTTACCCCTTCCACTACTGAGGTAGGTATTTGTGTACACACATAACAATCTTTTGCATCCATGGTCTCAACATACTCACTCAGCAAGCGATAGAAAACGTTAGATGAAAGTTCCTTCTTATCATGCACATGTCTCTCGTCTCGTTCGAGTCTCTTCAGAGCTGTTAGTTCAGTAACAATAGTAGGTTTAGAAGTAGAAGCATCATTCGTCTCACTCTCATTTTTACCATGCATTCCAAGAACTATTGCTACAATGATTAGTACGCATGCGGTTATTAAACCTATACACATGTATTTACAACACTTCATTATACGCCCCTGTGTAGTGAAGCTAGTCATGATCTGTATAGAATCAGAAAGTTGAAGACACTTTATCAAAACGGATTTGCAGATATTTACAAAGCTGAACGAGTTCAATGTTCACACAGTTTTCTTTAGCAGCTTAGTCTCTTATCGGTTAGCAGCGTTGTCTCAAGATCGGTTTCAAAGTCAATCAAGTTAGCAATGACTTAGCCGGTTGAAAAGTCAATCAGGTGATCAATGCCTTTAATCAGCAAAGTTCATGAAGTTTTATTTCTCATGTGCCAAAATGAAGTTCTGCCTCTTCGTTCTCGAGACTGAGGGATACGAATTTGTCTGACCAATCGTTATTGGCTAAGTATGCCCACTCCGGACCAGAATATCTTTTGCTCTGTATCCTTTTTCTTTTCAATTTTGCATCTCTCTTTGATTCTTTCTCGCTGTTACCTTCTTCCTTGGCCAAGTCTTTCTCTTCGCTTGGTGCTGCTATTGCGTCAGACACTTCCTTTCCTTTCTCTTTCACTCTTGGCCCTTCACTGTCGTTCAACGTTTCTCTAATTCTTAATTTTACTGGCGATATGCTTGGTCTTCTTTTTGCACTGTGTCCACTTGATGGACCTGCAATCTCTTCTGAAGGAGTTTTAGCAGTTTCGTTCTGTTCTGCCTTGTCCCCTCCTTCTGGGAAGTCAATCAGGTTTTCCTTTTCTTTTCCTGTATCGTCTGCTTCTGGGAAAGCCCTCCTCTGATCAGGCTCTCCTGCTTCTTCACCTGTTTCGAGCCCTTTGTCACCGTTACTTTCTTCAGGCTCTTTGTCACTTTCAGCTGTTTCAGGCTCTTTGTCACCTTCCGGGCCTTCGTCACTCTCTGAGGCTCCTCCTTGGTCTTCCCCAAATGAATCAGTTGCTTCGTCCTCAGAGATTATTTCTCCCTCCTCTATTTCTGCCTGTTCGCTTCTAGTTCCCTTTCGCTCTGTCTCGGCGCTTTGCACTTTGTTATCAGACACTGGAGATTTCAGCGCTTCAACTTCTTCATCTGTGGGACACAATACCCTCTTTGTGTGACTGGCGTTAATCCAGTTGGGAACTCCCGCACACTTCACAGCGGTGGTAGTCGTCAGAATCACTTGAAAAGGTCCTTTCCAACGGGGTTCCAAACACGACTTCCTCACGTGCTTCTTTATCACGACCCAGTCACCTGCTTTCAGGGCGTGTCCTGGACCTTGGATCGGTGGCAAGGTGGTTGCCTCCACCTGGTGAGAGAAAGAGCGGACCACATCAGCTAGACCTTTGCAATAGTCTAACACCATATCATCTGTAATATTCAAAAGAGCATTTGCAGGAACTGCTGGAAGTCTCATAGCTCTGCCCATGAGGATCTCGTGCGGGAACAATCCAGTCTTTCTGTCAGGGGTGTTTCTCATTGACATTAGCACCAAGGGCAATGCGTCAGGCCATTTTAAGTTTGTTGATGCACATATTTTCGCCATCCTTGATTTCAATGTGCCATTCATTTGCTCCACTAGACCTGATGCTTCAGGGCGGTAGCTACTTTTGCTCAATGTTCAGCGCTGCACAAAGTAATTTTATTACTTCGTTATTGAAGTGACTTCCCCTATCTGATTCTAAGGAGATCGGAAATCCGAAACGTGGTATTAACTCTCTCAAGAGTAGTTTTGCAACTGTGAGACTGTCATTTCTGCGTGTAGGGTATGCTTCAATCCAGTGACTAAAAATGCACGCAACCAACCAACATATACTTCAAGCCTCCATGCACAGGCATCTCAATAAAGTCCATTTGCATCCTGCTGAAGGGACCCCCTGCTCTTCCAATGTGGCTCAAATTTACTACGGTTCCCTTCCCTGGGTTCATCTGTTGACAAATGACGCAACTTATGCAAACTGCTTCAGCAACTTGACGGAATTTGGGGTTAAACCAATCAGTTTTAAACAATCTAATCATGGCATCCCTCCCAAGATGAGCTTGTCCATGGTAAAATCTGGCTATCTGTGTCAAAAGGCTGTTTGGTAGAACAAATTTCCCTTCACTTGAAACCCATAATTCATCTAGTCTCTTTACACATTGTGATTTGGTCCATGAGAGTTTCTCATCCTCACTGACATCATTCTGTAAGGATTTCAATTCGTCCATTGTATCTACAACCTTTAGAGCAAACATTTCGCTTGGTTCGAGTTCTGGCTCATTTATCAAATTCCATTCATCCCTGAGCAATATACAGTTCAATGCGCAAAACCTTGCGACTTGATCCGCATATCCATTTCCCAGAGAAACATAGGCGGTCATTCTGACCGCGGCGGGCGGCGGTCGCCGCCCCCCATGCGGTTACCGCCGAATGACCGCACCGCGGTCAAAAGACCGCGGCGGTCATTCCAACTTTCTCGCTGGGCTGGCGGGCGACCGCCAAAAGGCCGTCCGCCGGCCCAGCGGGAAAGCCCCTGCAACGAGGAAGCCGGCTCCGAATGGAGCCGGCGGAGTTGCAGGGGTGCGACGGGTGCAGTGGCACCCGTCGCGATTTTCACTGTCTGCAAAGCAGACAGTGAAAATCTTTGTGGGGCCCTGTTAGGGGGCCCCTGCACTGCCCATGCCAGTGGCATGGGCAGTGCAGGGGCCCCCAGGGGCCCCACGGCACCCTTTCCTGCCATCCTGGTTCTGGCGGTGGACACCACCAGAAACAGGCTGGCGGGAAGGGGGTCGGAATCCCCATGGCGGTGCTGCTGGGCCAGGGGAAAACCGCTGGGCCAGGGGAAAACCGGCGGGAAACCGCTGGTTCCCCTTTTCTGACCGCGGCTTTACCGCCGCGGTCAGAATAGCCCAGGAAGCACCGCCAGCCTGTTGGCGGTGCTTCCGCCGCCCTCCGCCATGGCGGTCATGGACCGCCAGGGTCGGAATGACCCCCATAGTCTTGTCCCTTCGAGTGTGCACTGCATTTTACCACTGCTACTTCCCCTGGCAATTGAATGGCATGTAACAATTCTCTTATTCTTTCACCATTTTTCACTGGTGATCCTGAAGAGGTCATGAAGCCTCTCTGTGACCACAATTGTCCAAAGTCATGCACTATTCCAAATCCGTACTGACTGTCAGTGTAGATGGTGACTTTCATCAATGCAGAGAGTTGGCAAGCTCTAGTAAGGGCTACCAATTCCGCTACTTGTGCAGAGTAAACTCCTTGAAGCCAAGATGCTTCCAGAACACCTGTTACCGTGCATACAGCAAATCCTGCTTTTAATATTCCCAGGGCATCTCTCAAACATGAACCATCAACAAAAATGACTTGATCATTTTCTTCCAATCGGGTATCTTTGATATCAGGTCTTGGTTTGGTGCAAAATTCAGTCACCTGAAGACAGTCGTGCTCGATGTCTTCAGCGTTCTCAATTTCGGCATTTTCACTGGGAAACAAGGTTGCTGGGTTCAACGTAGTGCACCTTTTCAGCTGCACATTAGGTGATCCCAGAATTATTGTTTCATACCTTGTGAGTCTAGCACCAGTCATGTGTTGTGTTCGGGAACGTGTCAAAAGTATCTCGACTGAGTGAGGGACCATGACTGTTAAAGGGTGTCCCATCACTATTCCTTCACTCTGAGTGAGGCTGATACCAACTGCGGCTACGGCACGCAAGCACCCTGGCAGTGCTGCTGCGACCGGATCCAAAGTAGCTGAAAAATATGCTACTGGTCTGTTTACGCCGCCATGGGCTTGGGTCAAGACAGACAAGGAACACGCATCACGTTCATGACAAGACAATGTGAAAGGCTTTGTGTAATCAGGCATACCTAAAGCTGGAGCCCTGCACATGCACTCTTTCAATTCAATAAAAGCATCCATCTCATCTCCTTTCAGCTCTATTTCATCTAGCGCATCCTTCTGGGTCAGTTTCAGTAAAGGTTTTGCTAGGGTTGAGAAATTGGGGATCCATTGGCGACAGTAGCTCACCATTCCCAAAAACTTTCTCACCTCCCTCCTCGTCTTTGGGGGACTCATTTGAAGTACACTTGTTATCCTTTCCTTCATAATTCTACGTGACCCTTTCTCTATTTGGTGACCCAAATATTTCACTTTCTTCTGGCAGAATTGTCATTTTGAAGGAGACACCTTGTGTCCATTCCTTCCCAAATGGTTCAATAGGGCAATGGTGTCGGCTGTGCAGTCACTTTCTGTCTTGGATGCAATCAGTAAATCGTCAATGACCTGTACTAGGGTTGACTCGAATGGCAACTCCAACGCTTCCAAATCTTTCTTTAGAATCTGATTGAAAATTGACGGTGACTCCGAAAACCCTTCAGGAATTCGACACCAACTGTAAACTCTGTCTAAGAATTTGAAACAAAAGAGAAACTGGCTGTCCTCATGTAGGGGCACAGAAAAGAATGCTTGTGATAAGTCGATAACTGAGAACCACTCATCATCACAGGGAACTTGAAACATTATCACAGCTGGATTCGGTACTACGGGACAACATTTGATTATTATGTCATTTATTTTCCTCAAATCCTGAACAATTCGGACCTTTCCACTCGGTTTTATTTGTCCCATAATTGGTGAATTACATGGACTGCTTAACACCTCTTTCAGTACTCCCTGTTTTACAAACTCATCAATGAGTTGGGCGACTTTCATGAGGGTGTCTTGTGCCATATGGTACTATGGGGTCTGGGGAAAGGTTACATTGGGTTTTACAGTCACTTTCACTGGTTCCACTCCTTTCACCAATCCCACCTCTTTTCCTGTCATATCCCACACTTCTTTTCCGACTGTTTCCTGTAACTCAGCTGGAATATCTGCTTCAGTGATCATCGGATAAAGGGTAATCAGGGGATACTCTTCATCGACAGTCTCCACCTCATCCCCTCCTACACTGTCCTCTTCTTCCCCATCACTGCTTGTCTGAATTTTAATTCCATTGTTTGAACACATAATCGAACATCCCAATTTGCACAATAGGTCTCTCCCTAACAGTGATATCGGGCTTGAGTCACATACCACAAATTTATGTGACCCTTGGTAGTTACCAATTCTGACTTGAACTGGATCTGTGATTGGGTTCGTCAGGTACCTGTCTGCTACTCCCACTACTTGAACTGTTCTCCCTGAAAGTGGCAAATTCGGTACTTCAATGCTCCTGACAGTGGAACGTGTAGCTCCTGTGTCAACCAAGAATGAAACGCAATGACCCATAACTCTTCCCTCCACATACGGACCCTTTTGATCAACTTCCAAGGATGCTGCAAGCACACAATTTCCCTCCTCATCTGAACTTTCACTCTCCCATACATCGTTTATTCCATTCTCGCTGTGTAGTGGGAATTGGTGTACTGTGTCATTTTGACTCATTCCCTGACCCGTGACCTGTTGAGGAAGCATTGCTTGCTGCTGATTCATTGGTGCTAAGGGTATTTGCATTTGCTGATTAGTTACCATAGGAAACTGCTGTTGCATTGGCTGCAATTGTGCCATTTGCACACGGGGCATTTGCACCTGTTGCGGTTGCATGGGTTGTAAACCCTGCAGCTGGTTTATATTGTTTTGGAAATTTGGGTTTGGACCTCTCAGTTTCGGTCCTCTCATAGTCTGGAATGTATTGACATAATTCTTTTGCTGACCTACACCTTCCAACACCATCATTGGGCACTCCCGTTTCCAATGCCCGACAATTCCGCACGTGTGACATGGCATTACCTTCTTCATTGCCTGTATACCATTTGGAATCATAACGGTATTCAAATCAGGACCATTATTCACAAACCTCCTCGGCCTCTGCCTCTCATCTGCAGCTGAAACATAGCGTTTCCCTGTTGCTGTTGCTGCAGCATCTGTTGTTGGAAACCTTGTAAACCTTGCAAACCTGTCTGAGCTGCTATAAGCTGCATCACGATCACCTTTTCCTTCAATCTTTTCTGCTTGGTCTCAATCTCATCACTGCAGTATTTCGCATAATTCAACACTTCATCGATCGACTTCGACTGCCAACAAATCAAATGCGTTTTAATCATCTGGCTGATTTCGGGTCACAACCCTTCCACAAACCTGAACACAAAATGGAGCATGGCCTTTGCCTCAATCGTTTCCGTGCCACTATAATTCTTAAACGCTTTCAACAACCTCTCATAATACGCATGTATAGACTCTTTAACCTCTTGGGCGGTCCTGTCAATCCTTTGCCAATCCACATTTTTCGACACAACCTTGGTTTTCCAGTGCTCGATCACCTTGTGGTACAAACTCATTACCGTAGGTGATGGCGCACCTGTGTCTCTATCTCTCTCTGGTTCACTCGTCGGCCAGCCTACAGCCCTTTTACAATCTTCCCACAAATCTGCCGGAACCACGATTTCAAATAAAGTATTCAGGTCTTCCCAGAGACATTTCGCGAGTTTCACAAATCTATCTGTTTGTTGATACCACTCAATCGGCTTCTCTCTCAATTTGGGAAAGTCATCCGTAAAGGATTGAATATCGCACCTGTGCCATGGTACATGTACAAGTTTTCCCCCTGCTGTCTCTCTCATTGGTAACATAGTTATCAGATCGTCATTCTGTTGTTTTTTCTCATTCCGCTCTGGAGTATTTTCTTTCTTTTTGTCCTTTTTCTTAACCCACCTGCTTTCCCACTTGTCTAAACATCTCCAGACCTGTGCACTCTGCAGTATCTCTTTAAGGTGTGTTTTCATTCCTGCGGATCTCATGTGTTCAAAATCTTTTGTCTCAAAGTCTAACCTGTAACTTCTGCTCAGGTGTTTAGTCTTACTTATATCGATCTCGTTTCTGTCTGCAATTTCTTGTAACTTCTTATGTATGCTGCTTACTTCTCTTGTAATCCTAGGGCGCATGTATCTTAGTTCTTCCTCTGTGTATGATTCTAATCTGTTCAAACCCATTGTTCCCTCTACCAGTTCATCTGCCTCCATACCCAACCTTATTTTATTCAGGTATTCTTCTCCCTTCCCGCTGGATGTACTCTGTGGGGAGTTCAGGCTGTTGAACCATTGTGTTAACTGTTGCGTGTTCAGTCCCATCAGTGTAGCAGTTACATCAACTGCTACTGATGGTTTCTGTAATGTTTCAGTCTCTGAGGTTAACGGTACTAATAGTGGTGGATGTGACCTTACCACGGTTGACGGAGCACAAATTGGAATTGGACTGAATTCCGACAAGGACCCAGATCCATTTGGCAGTGCCGCTATCGGAGTTGTCTCTGGAGTGGTTTCTATGCATCTTCTCCCTGTCCCATTCTGTATCATTAACCCTTGGTCGCTTGTGCTTGAATTTGCCTGTATGTACAGTGGTACTGGTGGACCTACAGTGATAGGCAGAGATATCGCGTCTGGATTCTGTCTGTTCCCCGAATTCTGTGGCATGTTAATCCCCACATTGTGGTTCATCATTGCTGGCATACCTAACTGGCTTTCTATTACTCGCACTTCTTGTGTCTGCTTTTGAGGCATCAAGAACTGTGTTGATTCAGCTTGAATCAATGTTGGTCTTTGATAACTCTGTCCTCCCAGCGCCGTTGAATCAGAAGTCGTTCCCATGTTATGCTCTTCACAGCAGTGCCTTTGAACCTGTGGCTGATAATTAGCAGCAGGTCTCAACGTAGGCACGTCTGGGTATATTCTCCGAACCTGTGGTATTTGTGGTGAGAAAGGCATATCGGAACTGCTCGGCCTCTGAGATATTCTCAAATTTGGTGTTACATTACCCTGTATTGGTTCTGGAGGGGCAGTACTACTGCTTGAGCCTTTTTCGCTTTCCACATATGGTGGCGGGCGATCATTCAGCAATTGTATAATGAACTCCTCATCATCTGACTCGTCTCCCCTTTTCGAGTTTCTATTGTTCTCTCTATCTCTGGACTGACTCCTGTTTGTCTTATGTGTGGCTTTCCTTCCTTCCGTCTCCGCTTCATCAGTAATCGCTGGAAACAATTTAATCCCCTGCAATACATCTGATCTCCAAACCTTTTGTGTGCTGTCCCATCTAGCATCCGCTAGTGTCTTTTCTACTTTTCTTATTCTTGTCTCAAATTTCTTTTGTTGTTGGTTTCTAGCTATTAGCTCCCAAATTGCTAGTGCCTCAAACTGTGCTGGTCTTGGAGGTACTTTCATGTCGTATAGCGCAAATCTCAGATTTAAACGACCCGTGGATAGGGAACGCTACACTTCCATGTTTCTCTGTTAATTTGCACCATTGTTTTAACCAAAGACATGGTGCTACACCCTTTTCTTCAATGACAATGTAAGCTAGTGTACCCTCAGGTGTTTCTTCTCCTACATTTGCTTTAATATAAACATCTACCCTCATGGCACTCTTAAATGCTTTGAAAAATTTCATCTTTCCGTCTTTTGTTTTTCTAAAATATGTAATCAATAAGTGACTTTAATTCCCGGAATACTCTTCGCTTGCCTTTCCCCTTCCAATTGCGCTTCACGGACTGCGTCCAATCCTTGCGCGACCCTTCTCACCAACCGACCTATCCCAGCGCGGCTTCTAGTGACGTCACACTCACACACTGCGGCTGACAAAGTCCCGCGGCTTGTCTTCTTTTCATTCGGCTTCACTCATAAACTAATTTCTGCACTATAACGCGAGCACTTAACCAAAAGAATAAACAGATCTGTCGGTTTACTACAGGAAAGGTAATACAATTGCTTCAGAAACCTTAGGGATTTTTCACTAGCCTCAGCAGTTATTCCATCTTTCTCGGTTTCCCACTTTCGCAAGCAAAATTTGACCCGCAAACTTTACTCTCAACTGATCAATGAACTATTCTAGTGCACTTTAGAATTCGTCAAATCTCAAAGTCGAAGTTTTCTTTCACTCCGCAACATTCATACCGACTTGTTGACCACGCCCGATCAACCTATTAAACCTGACCAGATCACAACATCAAACAAGTGTCACATACACTTTTCAACATACTCCGGAGTCTCTTGACCTCGCAGGGCCCGTCTCAACCTCAACAACCACGTGGACAATTTTTCTGCTCAAAGCGCTACACACACGTAAAGTTCGACGACTTCCCTACTCTCACACTTTTGGAGTAACACTCCTCTAATATCTTTTAACCCCCCTAAAATCCTCACAAACTTCTCAATTAATCTGCGGCGAGCTGTGCAAGCGCGAAACCCTAACTTCACTCATACCGTCACTAGAAACGCCGAAACCATTCTCATACCTCCATGTTCTTCATTCGTAAGCTCCGAGATTCCGGGAAAGTCATTGGGGACTTAGGGCATCATCATCCCTCCAACTTGTTTTATCAAAGAAATTCTAACTTGACTCTGTCTATTGTTCGGATGGGGTCCCAAAGGGCTAAAACATCAATCTCTGCTACCATCTACTGATAACGTGTCTAGCCCTTATAAATTACCTGTACCTGGACACGTTGGAGGTCGGTGAATCTTTTAACCGAGTCGGGCTCTCCTCATCCTAAAATAGTCGAGTCACTCAGATCAATAATCAATAACTATTGCAATCGGTAATCAATACTCAATTAATAGATCAATATAGCACATCAGAAATCAATAACAGTTGGTATTTCGGCGCACCATGACCTTTCAGTCATGAATAACCACACCAGTTTATTAAAAGTTAGTGAATTTATTTCCCTATATTAACAAAGCTAACACGATGTATATAAGTCTCAAAAGCAAATAATATATGTATAGGAACATTACTGGCTGTCCATAACGGCGGAAGAAACGCAATCTACGCAAAATCTGGATAATGATACACTCAGTTATGGCAATGCAAATCACTAATATGACTAACTGTATTTGACTAATTTCATACATTGGTCAGCATAACAAGATTTCAATTTAGCATGGTACATCGAATGAATACCTCGACTAACCTCTAATTAGCATTGGCATGTGGGGCTTCATGCAAAACGAATTTAGTCAACACAAATTTGGAAAACTTCTAGCTAGGACCCTATCAAAATAGCAGTTGGTACCTAAAAGGAAAAACACAATGCATAATACATTTATCCTTTCATATTTACCAAATACAATCAGCATTCAAGAAAAGTCTTCGTCCTTCAGGTACCGGTTCGATCAGCATGGGGCAAGTTTCAAAGGGGCAAAGTTAAGGGCAAGGTTCCTTGCAGCGGCAAGGAGAATGGGGCAAAGTTACTGCATGGGCAAGACGGGGCAAATCAAAGTTAAAGTCTCTAGGGTGAGAATTATTAAAGTCTCTTTCTCTCAGATAGAGGAAAGGGCATCAGGGTGTCGTCCAAAATGGAGTCTGGCATCTGGCTTCAACTGGCATTGAGGAAAAATGGCTGACTTCTCTTTGTCCAGTGGGTTTAAGTAAGAAACATTCCAAATTCTGCAGGGTCTTCCATTGGAGGGTTCATAGGTTGGCTTCAAATTGTCCAATGAAAATTGTCCTTTACTAGCGCTCATTTATGCATACACTGTCCTTGGAGCCTTGGAACACAAGTTGTAACATGGGTTGCCAATTATTTTACTATCTGTACCTTCATTGTCCGCACCTGCAGACTGACCTTGTATCAAAGGGGATGAAACCGGCCTAGTACGAAACCTTGGAGATAAGTGTATTAGTCAGCTCTACTGGAAAAATACAACTTCAAGCAAGAATATATGTTTCATTAGTTCAAGGAAAAGCCACGCAGTTAGAATTTGAGACCAGGCAACTAGGCCAAAGCCTGTACTAAATTTAAGCTAAGCAAAACAGTTTTCAAACAAAAAATCAATGCATACATTTGCAAATATGACGGATTACTACATTTTCAATACTTCATGATTAATAAAGCTCGTTTACAATGATGGCGAACTACCCCGAGGGCACAATTTCCCTCGTACATTATTTTCTTTACTAAAATCACACTACATTATACGTTTTGATTACACGATATGTATGAATATATGTTGGACCCTCTTTTTCTGCGTCATCACGCCCGCACGCACACATGAGTCCAATCCACAAAGCCCTTTGCAGTGATTTTAGTATATTTATGGCCAAACATAGGCTCAATGTATGCACGTCAGGAAATCACCGAATGATTCGTGACAGGAATAAATGTTATTAGTACTGCATTCCATTGAAAGGTGCAGAAAAATCCGTGGTTGTGAATGCCAGGAAAAGGGTGGAGGTGGGATGATCAAGGTGTGGTGAGCAGTGTTACTGTGTGACTGCACGGTGAGCAGTGTTGGTCTATGTGTGCAGGGTGAGCAGTGTGAGCAGTGTGACTGTAAGTTCAGCTGAGCAATGTGATGTGTTAAAGTTGTGCAACATGCCTGTATGAGTGCAAGTTGAGCAGGGTGGATGTGTGATTGCAGAATGTGCCTGTGTGTGTGCTGGGTTAGAAATGTGCATGTGTAATTGAAGGGTTACGTGGGCACATTCACGGTGAGCTGTGCACTTGTGTCTGTGTGTGCAGGGTGTGTACCTGAGTGAGTGAGTAGGAGGAGAGAGGCCTAAATTGATGAGTAAAGAGTGAGTGGTGCAGTGTGTGCAGTGGGAGGAACCTGTTATTGTGAGTGTAAAGTGAGCTGTGCTTGTATGAATATACGGTTAGGTATATGGCTGCGTCAGTGCAGGGTTGCTTTTGTGAGGACATGGTGAGGTATGTACACATATGCAGGGTTTTAATGATTAATCTGAGGGAAGTATCAGTGTGAGCGCAGGATGAGCAGTGTAGCTGTGTGAGTGTAGGGGAAACACGCTGTATGTATGAATATAAAGTAAGTAGACCGTGTATTACTTTGGAGACTGTGGTGTACTTATGGGAGTACAGTGAGTCGAGTATATGTAGAAGTACTTGTGAGAGTAAGGTAGGCAGTGTGCATGTGTAAGTACAAGAGAAGGCACTTGTCTGGAGGAGGGGAAAATATGAGCCGCTTGAAAAGAGTACACCAGGTGTCCAGAAGTGCAGAAGCACAACCCGGCGGAGGAATGGAGTAGAAGGGAACAATGGGGAAGCTTGATTGGAGTCCTCCAGTGCCCAGAAGTGGAGGAGGGTGGCCAGCAAGAAGTGGGGAGACAGCAGAAGTAGGAGTGGAAAATGGGGTAAGTATGATGGAGAGCCCGTTAAAGCACAGAAAAAGTTTCCTTGCAGCAAAACTAGGCACACTGCAGAGGGACAGTTACTTCAAGCCACATGGGGCTGACGCTCGCTCACCAGCAGCTCACGAGTTGGGTTTGTTTTTTATGCTTGCAGCACCAACAAGGAGACAAATATGACCTCACCCTTCAGTTGTAGAAATCCCCTTCATTAAACAATCCTCCATTATTGAGGATTTACCGTTGTGTATGCATCCGCATCTTTGTATTAGAATGTGGCAGCTACCTTAGGTGAAGGGAAACAAGACAAGAACCAATAGTGCTACAAACACTCTTTATTGGCGGGATAAAAAGCTTCTGACCAATCAAATCATGAAGGAAGATCAACATGTGGTCAGAGCGAAAGTTCCTCTCTCAGTCGTTCTTTTCATAGCTCTTTTTCTGTTGCTCGCATAAGGTCTGGCAATAGTCGAGCTGTCAGGCCAGACCTAAAATGTGATGGATCAAAATGTGACAATTCATCTTAACCACTATTAATTCTTCTGCTTTCCATTTCATTCTATCATGGGTGCACAAGCGTTCAGGCCATATTGTGCAAGAAACTCACTGCCTGACCCATATCAATGTCAAGAAAAGGAAAGGTTAGGTAAAAAAAGTATGTGCTCACAAACCAAAGCCACCCAGGAATGTTTATTTATTACGTTAGTTATTTTTGTGAACGTCAGAAATGTCAACGAATGTAGAAAGATGGAACATAGTAATTATGTCATAGGAAAAGGAGAGTTTCAAGAATCCAGATAACAAATGGTAATCTCGGACACTAAAGTTTCAGTACTTCCCAGCAAACTATAGGCACTTAAGCGTTACAGGAAGCAATGGAGGAAACATTTTCAGAGTTAGTAAACACCAGAAGTGCCAAACAGGCCCACAGGAGAAAAAAGATGGTTCATTTTTAATACCGAATGCCCCCCAGTGGGAAAAAAAACAATAGGGCCCCCTTCAGAATTTTTCACAATTATTCTATCAAACTGGCAAGGTTTACATATATCTTGAATTGTTTAAACATTTCAGTTAAGCTTTGTTACCTTTTAAAAAATGCAATAAATATTTTTCTGCTTTGGCCAGAGCCTGACGCCCCCCCCAGGGATCGCTTGATGCCCCCCCTAGGGAGCCAGCCCCCGGGTTGAAGAACCCTGTTCTGTAAAGATATTAGAGATCCCTGATAGGGCAGTGGTATGTGAGAGCAGAGGGAAGGGGAAACTTGCACCCTAGGTAGAGTGACTCAGGTACAAAAGCAAATGAGGTTGACGACAGGATTTCATGGGACAGGGAGAATAAAAAGGGATGGGGATACTTTCCTACAAAATAAGGTGCCCTATGAGGATGGAAGGTTTGAGGAGGGGAGGGAAGGGAGCAAAGGAGAGGAGACAGGAGTAGAAGGGCGGGGAGGGAAGGGAAGAAAGAAGGGAGGATTCCTGCAGCTGGCACCTGGCAACTGAGAGGACTTGTGGAAGTTTGTCAACAGAATCTGATTTGAGGACAATTATTTGTTAAAAAAAATAACATGAACACGTTCAGGTAGTGTGGAAACAACATAGCATTCAGGTTCTTACCCGCTATTGCAGTGGAAGGTACAGTAACCAGCACCCAAACTACCTGGAGACTGCTGGAAAACCAAAGAGGGGTTTACCAATGAAACACAGGCAAAATGGGTGTAAATTGAGTGTAAACCCATAAACTGCTGTTCCCAGGCAGGAATGTGCTGGAAACATTACATAATATCCTGATTCTTCACCTCCCTCCCCTGAACTCAACAGTCTGGTGCTCTAACGCCTTTTGCCCACACCCTCCATGGCTGCCTCCTGATTGGCCCAATCCTTTCTGACTGGCATATTGGTCTTTCGCCTAGTTATAAAATGAAGTAGGGTGTATGCGTGACTGGACTTCAAAGACATTACATTTTTGAACCAGGATAGCCTGAGCAGTGACTCAATTTAACAAAGTAAATTTTATGCTAATGTCTGGTAAAAGATGGGTCACCTAGGCAATTACCAGTCAATACAAAATCTTATATCTACTCACATTTGAACAAACGTCAGGGATAGGAAACACATTTAATTTTAGTTTCCTTCAACTCTGCAGTAGGGGTAAGGGGACTGCAAACTGCTCCGCCAATCAAGTCTTGCAAATCTGCATAATATAAAAATTCGAGACACCGGAGATTTTACATTTATTTATTTTTAGAGGGAATCAGAGTCTCTCAGTGATGCATATTAGCAGATCGTTTAACATCAAGCAGATAGGCATATTGGGCATAATAATGGTGAAATAGCTATTGTTTATAAAATACTCATACAGTGCTACATGTCTTGTTTATCAATACATTTGGTGGTGGATGTTCAGTAATCATCTGGTTCATTTTCAAAATGTTCTTTGATTCGTCACTCCTCCTTTCTTCACCCCACAATATGATTCCTGGTGCTTATAAAAAATATTTATCTAATTAACCACTGCACAAATGGTTTCTAAAAAGATCTGCAGCACACACAGAAAGAGCAAATCGCCATTTAAGATTGTTTCTGTGCAGGAAGGTGCCACTTCTTTCATAAAAACAACTTCCTCCTCAATGCAGCCATCCTTTCACCATGGCACAAGGGGTGGTGCATTGGCACTCTGCAACAAATTTAGCGCCGGTACAGGAGGAAACACAGGAGTGTGCCGTGTTTTATTAAATACAATGCATACCCAGTGTTTTGAAAATGAAAGAGTGCGGTGTCTTACAAATTTGGCACAGCACTGAGCACCATAATTTTCTAGTAAATATGGGCCATTGTGTTTTTCGTACACAAAACTAGGCATTCTGTTTTAGGTTTAAACCTATAATAACTGATAAAACCCCACTGAAGGGGAAACAGCCCTCATCTGCGTAAACATTTACACACTGATAACCACCTGCACAATGACAAGCCTACATGACATTCAAAAAAAGGAAATTGAGAGAAAATGAGTCATTCTATGTCTTCCTGAAGAATCCAACATGGTGTAATTTTGTTAGAGAAGGTAGCAGCAAGAAAGACAGGTCTAAGATGATTCTGCTTGAGTTTTGTTGTTAAGGGATGTCAGTAAAATAATGTGTCTTCCTTTTGCTTCTTCCAGTTTTGTGTGCTTGGATTAAAGGTGCAGGGCTTGGAAGCATGTTTTAGGTATGCTTCAACTATTTGATACCCTGTAAAGATTCTGGAAATATTAAAATCATATTTGATCTTTTGACAGGGTTTAATTATTTCACTGATTGGTGAAATAGATTTCTTGTAGGTATCTTGGCCAATATGTACTACCATATTTACCCACAGAATGGGTAAACCCTTAGATAGATCAATCCCCTTTTCTAACAAATCAGTATTAATAGCAGGTAAACTGCCAAACACATCAGGCATTAAACATTAAATGAAATGTATGGTGACAGCAACTGTCCCCATGCACTTGGGATAGTGGTAAAAAAAGTAGCATAAGCCTTTTTACACAACAACAAAATTCATAGCTGCAAGATGTTCACTTGTCATGTGAAATAAATTCAGCTAATTCTTGCTTTTAGCCTAACTGCATTTTACTGCTGGCGTGGTTTTTGAGCCCACAGTTACAATGTTGCCACTGATAAATTATGTCACACACTGCAGGACACACCAAGTGTATTTAACCCAGATGTAATTGCATTATTAAAAATAAAATGATGTGGTCATCAAACACAGTCTATTTGTCATGTGGATGGCTTAATTTCAGATAGTAAGAGTTGCCCTGCCATATTTAAGGAATGGCAACCATCACTAAAATTCCCTACATTTTTCTGCCATGCAAGGCATTGCTATCACAACCAGAGAAATCCACCAATAACCACAATGTACATGTTGGAGAAAGGCCTCTACACATTAGGGCCATTGTTATTTGCTTGTCCAAGAACAAACTATCCGTTTGGGACCTTGTTTTTGAAAAATAAAAAGGTTTGCCAAAGAAAGCCAAAACAATGACTTCCACTCAAGAAACAGTTCTGCCTTCATAGTAAATGCAGATGGGAATCTCAAAGTAGGCCAGAAGAGATGTTGAGCCTGTGAGTCTGTGTGGTAGTCTTTCTCGTTACTGTCAAAAGAGGAACCATCTATATTTGCCTCTCAGATCCGTTCAACTTCATATTAGACTGAGTGCTACAATTCTATAAAATAATGCATTTGTATTTTCTCTGCAGTGTATTGCCATTCTACCACCTATAAACAGTTATGATAATAAAAATGAACACCTATGTTATAGCTTGGCGTATTGTCACATTATCCTCCAATTATGTTAATCGTATTTCTACTCCTCTTTGTTGGTAAGGCGTTGAAAAAATTTGGAGCAGCATCTAACCCTTGTCCCTGCAACACATATATTTATTAGGCTGCCACCAGTTTGGAGCACATTCTGGAAGCCAAACAGAGAAGGTGTGGTGATTCATGATGCTATACATGTGCTTGATGATGGAGGTGCCTGTTATTTAGTTTTATTATACCTCTTAGCCAGTCTGGATCATCAAGCATAAGACTGTTTCTGCATGGGCATTTTTGACTGTCACTCAGTTTTCTAGCCAAGTGTTCACAGTAAGTGAAAACTCAACTAGATGAGCCTGCCCTCACTCAGCATTCCCTAGGATTTTGCCTGTCCTTGGTCCGTTATGTTTATGTTGTATGGAGAGCTGCTTACAGAGAGATTGGATCATCTAAGCATCTGCATGCATGACACTCAATTATATCTATTACAGCTAAGAGTCACCATCACAAAGTATATATAAATAGATGTAGGAGTTAAGTCCTGTATGGCCCTGTATTTCTTTTAATAAATATAGGAAAGGCAGAATGTCTTCTTCTACCTAGGTCCCTCGTCTTGCTGCTTCAGTCGTGGCTTCATTTGTGGTTGTAGTAATTAACTTTGGGGCATATTTACAAGCCCCTAGCACCACCTTGTGCTGCCATAGCGTCATTTTTTTACGTTAAGGTGGTGCTAACGTGGCTTTTCCCTCATGCCGTATTTACAAAGAGGTGCAATGCTTGCATTGCACCACTTTGCAACCCCTTGCACTACATTATGCCTGAATAAGGCATAATGTATGCAAGGGTGGATGTTCCGACGCAGGGAGGCCTGAAAAAATGGTGCAGTGAAATTTAGAACATTTCACTGCACCATTTTTTCTGTCGTTTTTAAAGCCTGGTCAGAGCAGGCATTAAAATGATGCACCCATTTTAATCAATGGGCCTCCCTGTGCTTTGCTGTATTATCATCAAACTTTTTGACGCTAGTGCAGCAAAGTTTACAAAAGAATCTATTGTCCTAACGACTGCCATGGTATGTTGTATTCTAAATACAGTGCAACCATGGTTTGTTAGGTGGGGCAAGGGCGATGCAAGAAAAGTGGCGCATCTGGACTGATGATCCACTTTTTTGTAAATATACCTCTTGGTCTAGATGGAATCCCTACTTTTCTGTCTTCTTCCATTAAATCATTTCGATTCAGCTTCTGCTCTTGGCTGGTTATGACCTATCAAATAAATAATGGAGTATCACCAGCTAATTATTACCTTTGCCTCCTTTGCTGCCTAATGTATTTTCTGGCAAGGAAGAATTTTAGAATATTGATACAGGCTTTCGTTCTGTCAAGGGTGGGCTCACATACTGCATTGTGTGCTGGCTTTCCACAGCACCGCTTAAAACTATTTTCTATGCTGCAGCCAGACAAATATCTGGAACTAGTAAGCTGTATCACATCTGAGGGTGGGGAGTGTTGTGAAATCTACGACCTTGCAACTTTGTGAAAGTGTCTTCAATGATTGGCTGGTCTGCAAACAGTGAAGATGTCAATGTAAAGAAAACTTTAAAAAACTGGAGCAAAAAAGGGGCCCTCTACTGCAGGAAGGTTCCCAGCTGCTTACCATGACTTGAGCTCCATCAAAAACGTATCCTTTCCCTGCTACAAGAGGTCCCAGTACTGGTCATCCTGTAACAACAAAATAGGATAATGTGCTGCTGAGTAGCGGCTATAGTTTCCAGCCTGCCACTACGGTTTAGGACAACCCCGAGTGACAATTGGGAAACTTCTTCCTTGCAACTTGATGTCCCATTAGTGTTACCTGGGTTAAAGCAAAATTATGCCTCTGCAGAAGTTGGGGAATTTCATTCTATATGATGAACTGAAAGATTCTTCGAGCACACTTGACTCTGTGGGTTTCACATTTTCTTTCCCCAGCTTATAATCATATCCTCCATATGAGTAAAGAAGTTTGATGGCCCCAAATGAAACTAGTTTTTTCTTCAATAGCTGCCTGCCAGGCCCATAAGGAGATCATTATAAATCTCAGAGCTCTCCTTTACAGAAATGTAAGGAGTCTTTTTATCTAGTGGTTTCCAGAGTAAGACTACTGTGATGTTAGAAACCTCAAGGATTTCTAAATCTACAACTTTGTTTGGACCATGATTCCAAGAAATTTGAATATCTTGCCAGTTTAATCCAGGTCCTCTCAACTGTGCTGGCATTTAGGAAAAACCTGAAAACTTTCTCTATATGTATTTTATTTTGGTAGATTGACACTTGGGGGAGGGGGAAAGAATAGGGCCATCTTCCCATCAAGGAAAATGCAGGGAATGAGAAACGCATTTGGGGCAGATTTACAAGCCCTTTTCGCCGCCTTTATGCCACCTTAGCGTAATTTTTATGACATTATACCCATAATTATACTTTTTTAGTGCGGCATTTGCGCCGCTTTTTGACGCAAAAACTGTGCAAAATTTCAAAATACAATTGTATTTTTCAAATTTGCGCCACTTTTGCGTCATAAAATAACGCAAATGCAGGGCTAAAAAAATATAAATATGGGCCTAAGTCTGTGTTAGGTGGCCATTCCCTTGCACCAGATTTACAAAATGGCACAATGTATGCATTGCACCACTTTGCAACCCCTTGCGCCACATTATGCCTGCGCCAGGCATAATGTATGCAAGGGGAATGTTCTGACACAGGGAGGACAGAAACAATGGCACAGTAAAATTTACTAGATTTACCTGTGCCATTTTGTTCTGTCATTTTTAATGCCTGCTCAAGGCATGCGTTAAAATGACACCCATTAAAATCATTGGGCCTCCCTGTGCTTTGCTGCACTAGCGTCAACGTTTTTGATGCTAGTGCAGCAGAGGGCCACAACAGCATCAAACATTCTGATGCTGTTGTGGTAACGACTGCCATGGTGCGCCGTATTGTAAATACGGCGCAACCACGGTGCCGTTAGGTGGGGCAAGGGCGACACAAGGGAAGTGGTGCATCGGGACCGATGCAACACTTTCTCATAAATATGCCACACAGTATTGCCAGAAGCTAAAGTCTCCATATTATGCACAGGAAATGTGGGAAGAATAGAGAAAATCTTGTCTTCAAGTTAAAGATAGGCAAAATAAAAAGGAAAACTTTGCCTTAAAGGCATCGACTTCAAGGGAAACTGAGGAAATGTGGGCAGGAATGTGGGCAGTAGTAGCCTCAGTAGACAATATCTATATAGTTACCAGCCCTGAGGAATACACTAGTGAGGGAGAGGGAGATGGGGTGGGTGGCTTAAACTCAATGACTGGGTTATGTGCCAGAGACCTGGGAAGAAAAAATGAGAATGTACGAGGCTAGAAACTGTGGGTCTGATTCACAAAGGTAAACTTACACTTTTGCATAAGTTTACTACTTTTTGGTACTTGCAAACTAAGTGTGGAGTTTTATGACTCTGCCTATACTTATGTGTGGACTTCTCTGCACCTGGAGGCTCCGCAGTCAGGGTGGGGAACTCTGCAGGAAGGGAGTGCAGAGTTGTAAAACTTCACATGCATATTATGAATACCAAAAAGCAGTAAACTTACACAAAAGTACAAGTTTACCTTTGTGAATTAGTCCAAGTGTATTTGCTTCTGTCTTGCTCATTTAATATTTATATGTTAAGATCTACGGGGCCCATTCCAGAACAGTAACACAGAGGAATGATCTATAGGTGTCTTGGGGAAGGAATTCACGCCAGTGTAGAAAATAAAAAAAAGAACAAGTAAAATAGGGATGTTAACCCAACGAAGACTGCAAGCAGTGGCATACAATTAAATGATGGTGCGTGCAGAATTTTAAAACGGGCCCCTGAGTCTCCCATTTCTCACAGATGCTCATTGGCTTTGGGCTGAATGGGGGGCACCTGAAGAGTTGGGCGTAAGGGCGTAGCTTTGTCAGTAAGATTGGGGGGAGGAGTGCGAGCTTCAAATTTCCCAACAATCTCCCTAGCATGTCATGGTAAAATACATTATATGAGAAGCAGGGCATGATGGGGCTTTAGGGGCAGTGGAAAGGGACAGCAGTGCGGATTAGTGTAATTTAAAAGACAGATTTTTGTGAAATAACCAACAGTTTTAAGAAATTGAAAACAGGGAAGAGAGTGTGCTTTGTGTAAAAATCCTAGGTGAAGTCGGACAGGGACTTCACCAAACCCGACTGAAAGCACCTGTACTCAGCTATTTACTAGAGAATCTATTTATTAGGGGGTGTCGCACCCCAACGCTCCCTCCACCCCCAAAGCTACGCTCCTGGTTGGGTCCCACCTCTGCCAAAGGACCTGCATCGCACCCCTGAATGCAGACGTACAATGTACGGTGGCGAATGAAGAAGGCTAAACGTAGACAACTTGAGAACATTATTCCCTTGGCTAGTTTACACTATATCTTCCGGTACTGACGCCAGTCAATGCCGCTGAAACGTGATGTCGCAGCTGCCCTACTTTGATCTGAGGTACGGAGAATTCTTCCATTGTGGAGCAGATTTAATAACATCAAAAGGCACAAGATAATTAGCATTCTGTGCAAACAAGTTGATATCTATTTTAAAACGTAAGTGAAACAAATAATTGGCGACTGCCATTACCTGTATTTTCACGTCCATCCTTCTGTCAGGAGAGGCGTTCTTCATGGCCGTGCATGTTGTTTGCCAAGGACGCCCTTGACAGGTGTGCACCGCCCACCATTAGTACACTGGCACGGGAATCGCTAATCTGCCCCCAGAAATTCTTTTTCTGTGCGGCCTACACCTTCCGCTAAATTGTAGCTTCCCCCTTTTCTCCATGTAGGTAATGGCAGGCAGGATACGTGTGAAGGCGCAGATATGCGCAATCAAACTTTAAACACGGCTTTCTAGCAAAACAGGTTGATTTTGTGTTTCCCCGTTTTTTATACAACGCGATTGAATGCATTCACCATCCACACACAGCAACAGATGATCGTGATAAAATGCTATAACATTTCCATCAAATTCATGCCTCCCAAGACACTCACTGGCATTTAACCAACCTGACCAACTCTCCTGAATAACAGTTTGACTTAACTGCAAGGAAGATGTGAAAAACCTAACTGCTGTGCAACATTCAGAACATTCTTCCACATAAGCCAGTGCCTCAATGACATATACCAAGTACCTCCAGCAGAAAACACATTTAAATGCCAGGGACATTGAGTAGTCGGTATCTATGCGCCTACCATACATGCATTAAAAAGTGAAATACCAGCTCTTGTTTACTGTGTTGGGGTTATATAGTGTTAGAGGTCTTTCTATTCAATGTCTGGCATGTAACATTTGTTGGGAGATTCGGGGTGCCTTTTGCATTACCATTTGGTGTTCCGCAAGGATCCTCTCTAAGTCCCACACTATTTAATATATAGGTGACTCCACTCTTGAAACTGATCAGGTTCTTCGGTATCTCTACGATCTCTTATGACACACAAATCGTGGTACCCATGACAGAGGATATGCATGAAGTGGCCTTGTGCTTTAAAAATAGTATGGTGGCAATTCTTAGATGGAGGAGCAATCATTGTCTGAAATTGAACTTGAAAAATAACAAGATTCTTCTTTTTGGATGTAACACAACTTTTTGGAATGACTCTTGGTGACAAAATCCCTGAGGGCACTACCGTCTCCAGTAGCTAAAGCTAGAAATCTGGGAGTCTTGTCATATTCCAATCTTACCTTCATTAATCAGACAAACCAGCTAGTATCCTCCTGTTTCTTTTTACTAAAGACATTGCAGAAGGTTTCTCCTTTCATTCCTCCCGACCTTCAGAAAACAGTGGTCACCATGTTGGTCTTATCCAAATTGGATTATTCCAATGCCCTATACGCAGGAGCGCAACAGGGCGTCATAAAAAAACTTCAAAGATTACAAAATGCAGCAGTTCATCTTCATAAAAATATCAGGAAATTTGAACCAATTTCAAAGGCCAGGAACAAACTGCATTGGCTCCGGATTAAAAAGAGAGTAGCCTTTAAAGCACTCTGTATTGCACACAAAACACTTTATCAGGCAGACATTTCTGTAAAAGAGAATTGCTTGGTACCCAGTTGTGGCCCTCTAAGCCTCTTTGTTCCATCAAAGCCAGGAAGGATGATCATTCAAGAAATTTGCAAAGTCTCTTCGGTGGTAGAAGTTTAACATAAACCACATGACAGCTGTGCAATCAACTACCTGTGTACTTAAGAAACCAGCCCAATTTACTTCCTTTCTGAAAACAACTTAAAACGTGTCTTTTTACTTTAAAGATTCATTTGGGCAGGCTTTAGCCTTCAGGTAAGTGTTGCAGCACCTAGACGCCTATGGGCAAGTGTGTGCTTTACAGAATGAATCTAATCTAATCGTATATTGTAACATGTTGCTAAATATTGGTCAGTTTTTTCTACCATCACAGTTCTCACTTACAAGAAGTCTGGAACTTTTCTTCACCACTTTTTTAGTAAAAGACTCTGATTTTCATATTCAAATCTCTGAAGTAGTATCTCCCCTTGGCTTTCTGTAGTGTGCAGTGGGTGTGAAATGGAGTTTCATCTTCTATAATCAGTTCTATGACCTGTATTCCTCTACTTTTCTGTCTTTTGGCTGCCTGTAAGTATTGCCACCCATTGTAGATGTGAGTAGATTTAATTGCTGTGGTTTGAGAGCAACGGGAAGTACTTTGGTGGGAAACAGAGTGCCAAAGTTTCAGGTAGGCACGTTCAGCTCAGTGTGTCTTACAATGGAAGCAGCGGGAAATCCATTTGAGTATGGGATCAGGAGATGAAACAACTGCAGTGGTGTCACTCTCCCCCTTTTGTACATCGTTGGCAAACGTCTTTCTGAAAATCAATGATACTCATAATTAATAGATTAAGGGCACCCATGTTCTGTTGCATATTGCCTTCTTCTATGTCTATCACCTGAATGAAGGACAGGCGGTTAATATTACAGGGATTATTCTCCTGCTCCTCTCTCGCATATCACAGCAGCATGAAACAGGAAGTGAAATATCAGACTCAGTTTTAGACATAAACTCTGTGACCCATGCACAGCAACTAAAAGCTAGTATCTGTCCAAAACCGAGAAATCCTATGTCGCAGAGTTTACTCAAGTTTAAGTTGATCAAAAGTACACATGCTTCCACCAATTCTGCTTTATCTGAAGACAGTCTCTTTAGTAAAAGCTAATGTGCTATCACCTATAATCATGTGCTATGCTGAAAGGGCTGCGTCTAAAATAGCCATCACTTGCAATGATGTTTGCTATTTATTTACGAAATGTGTGCCACAACTGGGTACCAATTGAGAGGGTATGTACCTATCGAGCCCACAGCTCCCTAGATCGAGAATTTAACAAAGCAATGATCTAAAAAATACCAAAACCTGGCAAACATCAAGAGCAATATACAATTTACACCCATTTCTCTCTAATAAACACAGACATAGCAAATACTGGAAAAGATACTAGCCAATTTCCTCTCAGCTGTCATTACAACTCTTACCTATCTCTCAAAAGCAGTTGTCCTCCAAAGGAAGATCCACTAGACTCAATTTGCAAACTCTTTGATGCCTCATCAGGGGTAGTAAGCACTATATACAAATACAATTACGCTAGCAGGTGTGGAATGAGAAGCGGAATGCTGCCATAGGTGGCAATGAAAAAGGTTTTGACTGAGTTGAGTGGAGATACCGGTTCAAGATCATAGAAAGATAAGGAATAGGCAATAACTTACTTTCAGTTGTGAAAGGGCTCTGCTTGACCAAGGCGCAGTAGAATTTTGGTGGCTTTTATCTGAGCCTTTTGAGATAAGCATTTGATTAAGTTTCTGGACCATTGTTTAAATTAAAACATTAATTTTAGGTTTAAATGTATTATCATGTCTTTGATTTGGCATGTTCCTTTTAACTTGTGTGTTTTTGTATTATATATTGTGATGCTTTTAATTAACTTTACACAATAAGGTATTGATTGATTGAGACAAACAGAGGCACATGTCAAGGATCCTCACTCTCCTCATTACTGATTTTCTTGGCATTAGAACTACTCACAACTGCTATCAGGTTGTCTCTATCTATACACAGATATATGAAGGTGTCGTGTATGTTCTCATTATCCTAATGAGACTACTGGATTTGGGCGTCAGAATTACTTGTACTGCGGGGGACTGTGTCTTATACCGCACCATGTGACACCTGTCGGCAGAATCTGGGTTTTGTTCTGGCTAACTAGCAGTGCCTCATCTCCACCCAAGAGCAGGGATGATTGGGCAACCGGGCGCATGACATAAGTGACTCCTCAGGGGAATCATGGTCACTCAGATCTCATCCATTTCTCTCAGTTACATTAGTCTCATATATGCAAGGACAATCAGAGGCAGAGTATAGTTCAATAAGGTTTTATTGAGGTGACTGCATCCTAGATAATTAGGCATGTATTGCAATAACTAGGAGGGTGAAGCACAACAAGATAAAAATTGTGACAAGGAGAGTAAAACACAAAATTAACGCTACCGTTGTGTCACTAAGATTGTGAAGATTAGTTCCTACCTAGGCTATTTTAGAGCACAGCATGCTAAGCTCTAATTCTGCCCTTCAGGTTTCCCCTGGGAAGACATCATCCCTCATACCTGACCAAGAGACCTGTAGTGTACATAAGCAGCCAAGGTGAAGCACTCAGCAATCAGCATACAGTTGTGGTCATCTGGCTGGAATCTCCCTCTAACATACATGGGTCAAAGTAGTGTTTTTATGATAAAACAGCTGATGAACCATGAAAGGATCCCCACATAAGAGTGTGTATGTTTCTGTGAACATTGGAGACAATGCATACCACAATTGCCGGCACCTATCTTACTGCAGCCTTGAGAAAAGTGCAGAGTGAAAGAAATGTCTTGTTTAAGAACGCAGTGCTGACCTAGGAGAAGAACAGCTAGATAGAGAAAATAAAACAAGGCCGCAAATGTGGCTACTGGTAAAATAATATAACGAAGCTAGAATAAAACATATCTAGGTTAAAGTGCACAGCGGCAGGCCTAGTTTGTTAAAATAACATGTATAAAACTATAGCTAAAATGGCTATACAACACCCTCCCCTTGCAAGTTCAAAGGTGGTTCAAAGCCTAATTATATAAAAAGCTACTAAAATTCATCCTAAGGCATATATATGGAAATGTCAATAAAGACAAGTTAAAAAGACACTTGAGCATGTATTAAAAGGACAATTTAAAATGTTAATTGTGGCATCAAGAAATGCAGAATTTCAAAAGTTAGAGTAATTTTTAAAGTTGCCAATTGAATCTGGGATAATTGAAGATAGGAATTCTTCCACTTCGGCAGGTGGTAAAGTAGGAAGTTCATCTCGAAGAAAAACCATGGAGCATTCTTGTTCCAAAGCCTGAGCTCCAGCCAAGACAACAGAATTCCGTGGTGTGCCCAACAGTGAGTTTAGAGCTGCATCATCCACAAAGGGCAACTCATAAACAGCTTCCTGTAGCAAATGCACCTTCGATGCGCATGTCTGGTAATGAGCCCTCAGCGAGAACATTACCAGATCAGCATCCAATGAAAGTAAATGCTGCTTAGAAAGACAAACCTTCACTGCACATTCAAAAGAGCACCAAAGGCACCCAAACATGGGCTGTACACAATGCAAAACTGGTCTGAATGACAGAGACCAGTCACACTCCAATTGCTCCAGGAGTGATGCTCCAAAGTACTGCATGATGCTTTCACGACACAGTTGCGCTGTTGGAAGTGCTGTCAGTTACCCTTGTTGTAATGGGACAGCCACTGCGCAGAAAAAGTAGCAATAGCAAAATGACACCTATACTGGCCAAAGTTATTAGAAATCGCCCGAAAATACTGGAGAATATTGAGTGGATGGCTAAAGGTATTAAGCCAATATAGAGAAGAAGATGTGAATGAAACCAGAACCAAAAGCCTTAAAGAACTTTGCGATTCCGGTAGTACTGGATGCATTAAATATCTGTCCCACAAGTTCACCAAAGTGTCTCAGAAAGTTAGTACTTAAAAGGGAATGTATCTCTGCTGATGACCTTGCAACCTGAGGCACATAGGTCTCATGTGCAGATGTAAGAGCCTCATGTTTTTGAAACAATAAAGCCCTGAGTCTGCTCAACTTTTCAAAATTGACATTTGAAGTAGCGATGTGGGGCCAAATCAATCTCTCTGTCGTGTAGGAGGAAAAAGTACATTCCCACAGCATGTAACAATTTTGGAGACTGAAACGACAAACTCCTCCGGCTTGCATCCCCCAACAGCTCTCACTATTGAGGAGGACATAGCTGCCATTAAAGAGCATCTGAAACGCATGTCTAATCAAGAGGACTGGTCCTCCCTTCAGATAACAAGCCAAGTTTGCTAGCAAAGCGTTGCACACCCCGTACAAGGACAGCTGTTTCCAAACCATCAAATCGCTGACAGAAGTCTTGCATTCTCTACTGCTAAGAAAGACCTCTTTCATGCCACTGAGACATTTGTACAAGAAGGGTAGTGCTAGCGCGCCTGGTCTATAGTAAGTAAACTTACAAGGGGACGCTATAGGCCGATTAACCTTTTGGATTCCATGGAGTATCCTAGCCATGTGGTGACCAGTGTCATCAACAATCAATGTAATCAATCAATAATTACTAAAAGAATCATTAAACATTAGACAATATATCAACAATTTATGAATAACCAGAACTCAATTATACATTTTATCAATTTATATTTCCCTAATTGTTACAATTCTAAGTCATGAGATTAATTTAAACTTTATTCAATCAGCTCAGAATTAATTCATTAATGACCACCAATAACATAATCTAATCAGAACTTGAGAAAACATATGCTTGAATGCTTCAGCATAATCCAACAAAGATGAATATAACAGCATTAATAGCAGAGTTCAGCAATCAATTAGTCAATCATTTGTCACTGTCAACATCACCCAAAGGAACCTTACCTAACCCAGATTAGCATTAGCACGTGGGACTTCATGTGAAAACAATTTAGAACACAAATTTAGAAAACATCTAGTTAAAAGAAAAACTATTTAAACAGCGCAGTTGGTACCTAGAAAGAAAGGCACCAAAAGTTAACAGTCACATTGTCATAGCTACCTATCCACAGAATGGATCAGCAACAAAGTCAGTCTTCGTCTTCAGGTCATCAATCGATCAGCAACACATCAGGCTCTCAAGAGCATGAGCTCAATGACAGAATCTCGAATCGTATCTTCTGCATCTAATATCTGCATCAGTTCTCCCCTCGCATCATCTGAAGTTTTTACCCTTTGTCATGACTTTTCATTAAGGTTTTCCAGTCCATCCCCCTAATTCCTAATTGGTCAGTCAATCACCAGTTATTACTCTACCAATTATATTAATTTCACAAATCAATAAATTCTAATAGCACGCCGTTCTCAGTTCATTGATTGGTTCACTGTACGATGTCCTCATCATCCGGCTCATCAGGTATCGAAAATGTTGCATCTTCTTCTCCAGTCAGTGTCGCTATTTTTTAAGTCCTGGGAAAGTACATCGAGTCTGTCTTACACCAAAATTGTTACATGTCTAATTCCATCATCTCCTGTCCATCGGTACATTGCAGAAAATTCTAGCTAAGCAGATTTTATTAACATACGCGGTTCATGGTCAGTTCAACGCACCAGCTTCTCTACAGTGCGCAAGAAATTCAGCTTCTGCATGAGGCCTGGTAAATAGGCCACAACTTCGGCTATGTTAACTCTACAATATAACGCAAAACATAGGTTATACATCTTAATATGACATATTACTACATTATTATTACTCTTTTTCACATTTTTAATCATTTTAGTACAAGTTCGTTTAAACTGACTGTCACTCTCCGTGGGCACATTTTCAATCATGCACATTCATTTCTCTACATTTTATTCTTCTATCAACTTCTTGTTAATCAAAATGCATAAATATTCATTAATAATTTCTACTTAGCATATCTGCGTCAGCAGTAGCTCCTACACCGGATGGATGTAACTATCTCCTAGCCTTTCATATCTGCCCACTGGAATGTGTTTAAAGCAGGATATGAATTGAAGTGTTGAAATAGGCAGATTAATGACCCTGTGTATTAACCAGACAGCAGATGGTATTCAGCCACAGTAAAAGACAACTTTTCTAATTTTTCAAAATTTAACATGACGTAACTAGCTTCTTTTTTAGACATTAGTTGTTGTTGTCGCATTAAATTAAATGTGGAAAATATGTCCCTTGCGCTAACGTGTTGCCAGGGAACACGACCTGCCTTCAGTGTTTGTAGTGTCCAAACTAACTGCATAATGGACCTTAGTTTACTCGGTCTGTGGTGTAAAGAGGACATGTCGCTTTGTACTATGTCTAATGCAGAAAAAACGATGTTGTTGAAGGTGCATATCCGGTCAGACTGGGTATTAATCCCATTATCTACAACAGCTAATGCCTTCTGTAAGTTTTCCTGATCTATTTGCCTTAACCGGGCAGCAGCTTCTTGTTGAGAAAGCTTCCAAATTTCATTATAGACTGCATATAAGATTTGCTTTCTCCGTTGTTTTCTGAGGCCTAACAGGAAATCCTGTAAGTCAGTGTTTTTGGACAGGAGACTGAGATGTTCTCTAACTAGGCCACAACTTCGGCTAAGTTAACTCTACAATATAATGCAAAACATAGGTTATACATCTTAATATGACACATTACTATTATATTATTACTCTTTTTCAATTTTTTTATAATTTTATACAAGTTTGTTTAAACTGTCTGTCACTCTCCGTGGGCGCATTTTCAATCATGCACATTAATTTCTCTACATTTAATTCTTCTATCAACTGCTTGTTAATCAAAACGCATAAACATTCATTAATAATTTCTAATTAGCATAGCTGCATCAGTAATCCCTCCTCTGATGACTAAACATGTCATCACACCTTTCTTCACCATCATTCTTTTCATAATTCTTTTTCATCAGTATTTTGTCTTCTTCTCAAATCTTCTCTATAGATTCTTTCCCTGTTTCGTTCTTCCCTCCTCTGATTATTTTTAGATCTTCTCAATTGTATCTTTTGACACAATTTACATGAACCCCATATTCCTAATATACAAGCAATCACAATTATTATTCCCTGTATGATTTTTAATAATACCCCATTCCAAATTTGACTAAGCCAATTTCCCACTGAAGCAAATCCCTTTCTGTCAACATCAGGACAGTGCGCACTCTACGGGTGACAAAAATGCAAAAACCCAGTCTTTATGCAAGAGCATAATTCATGCATCGTGTTTATATGCAGTATGTTAAGCTTTTGCATTGCAGAGTTTAACCTTGAAAAACACTATTAATGATGTTTGCAATAACTGTTCATTTGCAAGGTATTGCTGCAGGCTTACTGAGTGTGTTAGGGTGTGGTCCCTTTTTAGGACCTTCTAGAAGCTTTCCCTGCAGCATGACTGGGTGTGGTTTGTGGGCTGGGCCAGACTCTATATAAGGGAGCCAGCCCAGCTCCACGTGCTCACTATTCAGAGGTCCCGGTGCAGAGCAGCAGGAACTTCATGAGCTCCTGTTCCGGAGGCCTACCTTGATGTTCCAGGCCTGCCCTCATTATATTGGTGATCCTTGATCAGGGCGGTAAGGCGGAGGTTGGGCTGGGCCCCCGACTCCCGTTCTCAAAGACTTTTGAGTTTTGAGCCTAGTTGTGAAACTTTCAGTGTGCGGAATTCATTCCTAGCATGTAAACCTTGACGTTCAGATCGGCAACAGTGTGCGTGATCATTTCATGGCATTTGCATATTCTTGTTCGAATCGGCAGTGTGCACGATTCATTCCTAGCATGTGAACCTTGACGTTCAGATCGGCAACAGTGTGCGCGATACTTTCATGGCATTTGCATATTCTTGTTCGAATCGGCAGTGTGCGTGATTCATTCCTAGCATGTAAACCTAGAGGTTCAGATCGGCAACAGTGTGAGCGATCATTTCATGGCATTTGCATATTCTTGTTGGAATCGGCACAGTGCGCAATTCATTTGTCTCATGTAAACCTTGGCATTCAGATCGGCAACAGTGTGCGCGATCACTTCATGGCATTTGCATATTCTTGTTCGAATCGGCAGTGTGCGCGATTCATTCCTAGCATGTGAACCTTGACGTTCAGATCGGCAACAGTGTGCGCGATCATTTCATGGCATTTACATATTCTTGTTTGAATCGGCAACAGTGTGCGCAATTCAACCCTGGCAGAAAGCGCTTGGCTCTTAGTTCAACAGTTTGCGCAATCATTTCATGGCATTGAAAAAAACTTTGGTGTGTTGTGTTTGTTGAGGTGCACACATTTATCTGTGAAGATGCTTAATTCAAAGTGCGACATTCTTTGTGCATATTAAGTCCCTAGTACAATTCCTGTTGTTTCCAGGGAATGTTTCAGATAGCCTTTGTCCTCATGTACAAATGCAATGTTTGTTCTGAAACATTATTCTAGAAGGTTCTTGTATTCTAGACAGTATGTGATATTTCATGAAAAGCTCATATGAAACATTGTACTAACCCATTCTTGATTTTTTCCAGGTACCTAGATTTCTTGAGGTCTAGTTATAGTCATTTCTTAGGTTATCCATGGTTACAGTATGAAAACTCTTAGAACCATAGTCTATTGAAAGTCATGCAAAAGACAAAGGAGAGCTCTGGGAAGTTCCCAATTTTAGGTGGAGAGCTGCTCTAGTAAGGAGCACCCTGCAACACCAGCGACACTCTAGATTTGCTCACCTCAAATGTCTGCTTATCTAGCAAAGTCTTTAAGCATAGGATTAGCACAGTGCTATCCTCGCCGAGCTAGATAGTGACAAAGTCTTTTGCCATTTGTACAGCAAAATCTTTAAGCATAGGATTGACATAGTGTCATCCTTGCCGAGCTGTAAAACGACAAAAGCCATTTACCACTCCAGGCACAGTATTACAGCTTTGGACTGGTCAAATACCGTCCAAGCCAACCTGGAATGAGTAAAGCAACCCCTGACACGTGTTTCGCTCTCATTAGAGCTCTTCAGAGGGGCATAGCTTTGTCCAGACACAAGGGAGCACCCAGTATAAGTCAAACCAAGGCCCTTTCAGGGATAGAGAGACGCATAAATTATGCAAAAGACAAAGGAGAGCTCTGGGAAGTTCCCAATTTTAGGTGGAGAGCTGCTCTAGTAAGGAGCACCCTGCAACACCAGCGACACTCTAGATTTGCTCACCTCAAATGTCTGCTTATCTAGCAAAGTCTTTAAGCATAGGATTAGCACAGTGCTATCCTCGCCGAGCTAGATAGTGACAAAGTCTTTTGCCATTTGTACAGCAAAATCTTTAAGCATAGGATTGACATAGTGTCATCCTTGCCGAGCTGTAAAACGACAAAAGCCATTTACCACTCCAGGCACAGTATTACAGCTTTGGACTGGTCAAATACCGTCCAAGCCAACCTGGAATGAGTAAAGCAACCCCTGACACGTGTTTCGCTCTCATTAGAGCTCTTCAGAGGGGCATAGCTTTGTCCAGACACAAGGGAGCACCCAGTATAAGTCAAACCAAGGCCCTTTCAGGGATAGAGTGACGCATAAATTATGCAAAAGACAAAGGAGAGCTCTGGGAAGTTCCCAATTTTAGGTGGAGAGCTGCTCTAGTAAGGAGCACCCTGCAACACCAGCGACACTCTAGATTTGCTCACCTCAAATGTCTGCTTATCTAGCAAAGTCTTTAAGCATAGGATTAGCACAGTGCTATCCTCGCCGAGCTAGATAGTGACAAAGTCTTTTGCCATTTGTACAGCAAAATCTTTAAGCATAGGATTGACATAGTGTCATCCTTGCCGAGCTGTAAAACGACAAAAGCCATTTACCACTCCAGGCACAGTATTACAGCTTTGGACTGGTCAAATACCGTCCAAGCCAACCTGGAATGAGTAAAGCAACCCCTGACACGTGTTTCGCTCTCATTAGAGCTCTTCAGAGGGGCATAGCTTTGTCCAGACACAAGGGAGCACCCAGTATAAGTCAAACCAAGGCCCTTTCAGGGATAGAGTGACGCATAAATTATGCAAAAGACAAAGGAGAGCTCTGGGAAGTTCCCAATTTTAGGTGGAGAGCTGCTCTAGTAAGGAGCACCCTGCAACACCAGCGACACTCTAGATTTGCTCACCTCAAATGTCTGCTTATCTAGCAAAGTCTTTAAGCATAGGATTAGCACAGTGCTATCCTCGCCGAGCTAGATAGTGACAAAGTCTTTTGCCATTTGTACAGCAAAATCTTTAAGCATAGGATTGACATAGTGTCATCCTTGCCGAGCTGTAAAACGACAAAAGCCATTTACCACTCCAGGCACAGTATTACAGCTTTGGACTAGTCAAATACCGTCCAAGCCAACCTGGAATGAGTAAAGCAACCCCTGACACGTGTTTCGCTCTCATTAGAGCTCTTCAGAGGGGCATAGCTTTGTCCAGACACAAGGGAGCACCCAGTATAAGTCAAACCAAGGCCCTTTCAGGGATAGAGTGACGCATAAATTATGCAAAAGACAAAGGAGAGCTCTGGGAAGTTCCCAATTTTAGGTGGAGAGCTGCTCTAGTAAGGAGCACCCTGCAACACCAGCGACACTCTAGATTTGCTCACCTCAAATGTCTGCTTATCTAGCAAAGTCTTTAAGCATAGGATTAGCACAGTGCTATCCTCGCCGAGCTAGATAGTGACAAAGTCTTTTGCCATTTGTACAGCAAAATCTTTAAGAATAGGATTGACATAGTGTCATCCTTGCCGAGCTGTAAAACGACAAAAGCCATTTACCACTCCAGGCACAGTATTACAGCTTTGGACTGGTCAAATACCCAAGCCAACCTGGAATGAGTAAAGCAACCCCTGACACGTGTTTCGCTCTCATTAGAGCTCTTCAGAGGGGCATAGCTTTGTCCAGAATGTAATTATATCTTGATATTGTGTTGTTTAACCTCTTGCTTCCTACAGGTCTCCTTCCCAGCTGTTCCCTACCTAATCCCCTTTTCTCCCACTTGGACTCTCTCAGGCTCTGTGGTATTTCTATCGGAGCTTTGGAGCTGTCTAGTGCTGGACATGTTGGGAACATGCGCAGTCCCTGAGGATCTGGTCTCTCTGACAGAATAGTGAGCCAACGAATTTAATATCCTCCTGATTTGCCCGTGTTCTCAGCATGGCCACATTGGACGAGCTAGTCAGTTATCACGCAGCTCCAAGCAGAGGTAGTGTCATCAAAGGATATAGCAGCCAGCTTAGCTGAGAGAGTGAGTCAGTTGCAGGAAAGGGTAGAAAAGAAGGAACAAAGTCCTTTGGGTGTGTCTTGGCCTGGTCCTCCTTCTCAAGCTTCTGGAGGTAATCCTCCTACGAACATTTCCCTCAATGTTACCTCAGCTATCCGCCTGGCTCCTCCAGAACGTTTTTTCAGGTGATCCCCTGAAAGCGCAATCTTTCTTGGTTCAAGTGGAATTACATTTTACCTGCCGACCAAACACTTTCCCTGATGCCCAATCTAGGGTGGCCTTCTTGTTATCTTACCTGACTGGGGACGCAGCCATCTGGGCAATCCCTCTTGTGCATAAAGACAGTCCCCTGCTTTACAATTGGAGATATTTTGTTCGTGAGTTTGAACGAGTGTTTGATCGAAGAACAGTGACATTGTCGGCAGATCGTGAACTATTAGACTTGCGACAAGGTAACCAAGATCTAGTTTCCTACTTAGCTAGTTTTAATCTGGTAGCAGAGACATCCTGGCCTGACGAAAAGCAAGTAGCCTTGTTTTACAAAGGACTCAAGGATGAGTTAAAGGACATTCTTGCCCAGATAGACCTGCAGCCTACAGATTGTCAATATCTAATAAACCTTCTTTTAAGACTAGATCATCGTCTTGCAGAACGAAGGGGAACATGCAAAAAGACTGAGAAATATTCCTGGCGTGTTCACGATCATAGAGAATCAAGAACTCAGAAAGAGAGAACTCCGGAACCCATGGAAATCAGAACTATCAGGAGACCTTTGACCAAAGATGAAAAGGACCTACGTAGAAAGAACGGACAATGTGTTTATTGCGGGCACAAGGGTCACTTCGCCAAAGATTGTCCAATCAAACCAAAGAGCAAACGAGGTCCTGTCCAGAAAATTGCAGCCAATGTACAAGTCGAGCTGGAAAACTAGATCACCCAAGATGTAAAGAAGGGTTGCACTTGGGTGTCACCGTGGACCCTTCACAGTCTAGGCATCTCAAGCTGGGCATTAAAGTTCAAGTAAAGAAAAATAACTATTTCAAGAACGCCTTTTGTAGATTCTGGGGCTACCGGGAACTTTGTTGATGCCCAATTGGTTCGCGCATGGGGGAACCCATGCACCAAGAAGAAGACTCCAGAGATACTACAAGCAGTAGATGGAAAACTCTTGACTGGAGGCCCAGTAACTCTCCAGACTGTCCCCTTGTCGGTGATCTGTGATGGGGGAGATCAAAGAACCAAACATGAAGAGAAGCTCATCTTTGACGTTATCCATGCTCCTCAATATGGAATTATCCTTGGCTTACCATGGTTAACTCATCACAATCCTGAGATTAACTGGGCAGAACGGAAAGTTGTGTTCTCTTCCGCCTTATGTAATGAGAAATGTCTCCAGACGTCTCGAGTCGCCAAAAATTGCAACTCTCACATAGCCACTGCAGAGGAGAAAGAAGTAAAGTTGCCCAGGCAGTATTCATCCTATGAAGATGTGTTCAATGAAAGAGAAGCAGAAACCTTGCCTCCTCATAGACCTTATGACTGCCAAATTGATCTAACTCCAGGTGCGATACTCCCTAGCTGTCGTGTGTACACCTTGTCAGAACATGAAAATCAAGACTTACAAAAGTACCTAGATCATTTCTTAGAGAATGGCTTCATCCGCCCTTCCAAGTCTCCTGCAGCCTCTCCTTTGTTTTTTGTCTCCAAAGCTAATGGGGACCTTCGAACCTGTATTGACTATAGGGGTTTGAACAAGATCACAGTCAGAACAAATACCCCTTGCCTCTGATTCCTGTCTTGTTGGATCAAGTGAAAAAAGCACAAATTTACACTAAGCTCGATCTACGAGGTGCTTACCATTTAGTCAGAATAAGAGAAGGTGACGAATGGAAAACTGCGTTCAAGACAAGATATGGTCTCTTTGAACACACTGTCATGCCCTTTGGGCGGTGCAATGCTCCAGCAGCATTTCAATTTGTCCTGAATGACGTTCTTAGAGAGTATCTAGACATATTTGCAATAGTCTATATCGATGATGTTTTGATCTACTCTGACATTGAGACCGAACATGTACAACATCATTTATATTGCAAACTAACCAAGTGTGAGTTTCATGTTACCACAGTTGAGTTTTTAGGGGTTATCCTTATCCCTCAAGGTATGGTCATGGCAGAAAAGAAAGTACAAGCTGTATCCAAAGACTGTTCGAGATGTACAGTGCTTCCTGGGTTTTGCAAACTTTTATTGCAGGTTTATAAACCATTTCTCTCAGACAGTGGCGCCAATTACCAAGTTATTGAGAAAGAAAGAAACATTTGTGTGGTCTCCAGAAGCTGACAGAGCCTTTTCAACTTTGAAAGAAGCTTTTTTCACTGCCCCAGTCTTGACTCACCCTGATGTGGATCGTCCATTCATAGTTGAAGCAGATGCCTCAGATGTGGCAATTGGTGCAGTCTTGTCACAACGAAGTAAACACACTGGCCAACTTCATCCTGTAGCTTACATGGCTCGAAAACTGAATGAAGCCGAACAGAACTATGTCATTGATGAGAAGGAGCATCTGGCGATCTGTGATGCCTTTAAAGAGTGGAGACATCATTTGTTAGGTGCCAAGTACACTATCACAGTATATAATGATCATTGCAATCTCCAGTTCATGAGTTCAGCTAGACTTTTGACTCCTCGGCAATTACGCTGGATGCTGTTTTTTGCTGAGTTCGATTTTGTGGTAACTTTTCGTCCTGGTAAAGATAATCGCAAAGCAGACGCCTTGTCCCGCCAAGAGTCTACCACGTTACCTACAATCCAACCTTCCAGAGCTATCATTGCTCCAGACAAGGTCCTCTGCATCATAAGAACCGGAGATGTCTTTGAAGACATCTGTAATTCCTTCACCATTGAGAAATGGCAGGCATGGGCTCAAGCAGATCCCAAAAGATCAATCAAGCAAGGACTACCTTTCCATGGCACACGTTTGTTCGTGCCCACTACCAAGCTTTGCAAGTTAGTATTTAATTGGTTGCATGTTATACCTACGGCAGGTCACCCAGGCACTCCTAAAACTCTTGAATTAATCCAACGCTACTTTTGGTGGCCTACTATGACAAAAGACATTAAAACAATGGTCACTAACTGCGAAGTCTGTGCTCGCATCAAGTCATTCAAAACTGAAAGGTTTGTTGCATCCGCTCCCAACTCCACTTCGACCTTGGGAACACATGTCGTTAGACTTCATTACAGGTCTACCAGTTGTTCAACAGCACTCAGTAATCCTTATGGTGGTAGATAGTCTCACGAAATATGGACATTTCATTGCCTGTAAGAAATTGCCCACCTCCAGTGAAGTGGCAACCATCCTACTGAATAGAGTGGTCTGTTATCACGGGCTGCCGAGAATGATTCTCTCTGATCGAGGATCGCAATTTGCCTCCAACTTCTGTGAAACGTGGTGCAAAACACTTCAAGTTACATCCACACTATCTACTAGCCATCATCCTCAAACGGATAGCCAAACTGAGAGACTGAATCAGACATTGAAAGAATACCTGCGTGCTTACGCTGAGAAAGCACTTCATTCCTGGACATCAATGCTCTGGTTAGCTGAACTAGCATACAATAACTTGTTTCACACCTCCACTGGTGTCACACCCTTTTTTGGCTTGTTTAGCTACCACCCTGATACTTTGCCCATCACGATTCCTCAAGAAAGTTCTCTTACACCAGCTGTGTCGGAAAACATTCAATAACTCCACCAAACCCGAAAACTGATTCAACAGCATCTAGAAAAAGCTAAACAAAAATACAAAAAGCACTATGACAAGAAACTTTGTGAAGGACCTCATTATCAACCAGGTGATAAAGTGTGGCTTTCTACAAGACATATTGACTTCAAGAAAAAGCACATGTTTAATCCCAAATTCATAGGTCCTTACACTGTCCTCCAGCAAATTAATCCAGTGACCTATAAACTGTATTTGCCCCGGTCACTACGTATTCATCCGGTGTTCCATACTTCCCTCCTGAAAAAAGCAATCCAGAAGGTACGCTCCCAACCAGCTCCAGTTCTAGTACGGGGGAATTGGAATACAAAGTAAAACAGGTGTTGGATTCCAAACTTACAGGCCGTAACCTGTGGTATCTGATCTCTTGGAAAGGTTACAGGCCTGAAAGCAACTCATGGGTCTCCGCATCTGACATTCATGCTCCACGTCTAGGGGGATGTTTTCATCGTCTTAACCCAGGCAAACCAGGCCCTAGAGCGCGTTTGGGAGAGGGGAGTACTGTCAACTTCAGGACAGTGCGCGCTCTATGGGCGACAAAAATGCAAAAACCCAGTCTTTATGCAAGAGCATAATTCATGCATTGTGTTTATATGCAGTATGTTAACCTTTTGCATTGCAGAGTTTAACCTTGAAAAACACTATTAATGATTTTTGCAATAACTGTTCATTTGCAAGGTATTGCTGCAGGCTTACTGAGTGTGTTAGGGTGTGGTCCCTTTCTAGAACCTTCTAGAAGCTTTCCCTGCAGCATGACTGGGTGTGGTTTTTGGGCTGGGCCAGACTCTATATAAGGGAGCCAGCCCAGCTCCATGTGCTCACTATTCAGAGGTCCCGGTGCAGAGCAGCAGCAACTTCCTGAGCTCCTCTTCCGGAGGCTTACCTTGATGTTTCTGGCCTGCCCTCATTATATTGGTGATCCTTGATAAGGGCGGTAAGGGGGACGTTGGGCTGGGCCCCCGACCCCCGTTCTCAAAGACTTTCAAGTTTTGGGTCTAGCTGTGAAACTTTCAGCGTGCACGATTCATTCCTATTATGTAAACCTTGACGTTCAGATCGGCAACAGTGTGCGCGATCATTTCATAGCATTTGCATATTCTTGTTCGAATTGGCAGTGTGCGTGACTCATTCCTAGCATGTAAACCTTGACGTTCAGATCGGCAACAGTGTGCGCGATCATTTCATGGCATTTGCATATTCTTGTTCGAATCGGCAGTGTGCGCGATTCATTCCTAGCATGTAATCCTAGCCGTTCAGATCGGCAACAGTGTGCGCGATCATTTTATGGTATCTGCATATCCTTGTTCGAATCGGCAGAGTGCGCAATTCGTTTCTCTCATGTAAACCTTGTCATTCAGATCGGCAACAGTGTGCGTGATCATTTCATGGCATTTGCATATTCTTGTTGGAATCGGCAGAGTGTGCGATTCATTTGTCTCATGTAATCCTTGGCATTCAGTTTGGCAACAGTGTGCACGATCACTTCATGGCATTTGCATATTCTTGTTTGAATCGGCAGGGTGCACAATTAATTTATCTTATGTAAACCTTGGCATTCAGATCGGCAACAGTGTGTGCGGTCATTTCATGCCATTTACATATTCTTGTTTGAATCGGCAACAGTGTGCACGATTCAACCCTGGCATAAAGCGCTTGGCTCTAAGTTCAACCGTGTGCGCGATCATTTCATGGCATTGAAAACTTTGGTGTGTTGTGTTTGTTGAGGTGCATACATTTATCCCGAGCTTTTGGATTTTCTGTGAAGATGCTTAATTCAAAGTGCAACATTCTTTTTGCATATTACGTAGCTAGCACAATTTCTGTTGTTTCCAGGGAATGTTTCAGATAGCCTTTGACCTCATGTACAAATGCAATTCTAGAAGGTTCTTGTATTCTAGACAGTATGTGATATTTCATTAAAAGCTCATATGAAACATTGTATTAACCCAGTCTTGATTTTTTCCAGGTACCTAGATTTCGTGAGGTCTAGTTATAGTCATTTCTTAGGTTATCCATGGTTACAGTATGAGAACTCTTAGAACCATAGTCTATTGAAAGTCAATGTGATTATATCTTGATATTGTGTTGTTTAACCTCTTGTCTCCTTCCCAGCTGTTCCCTACCTAGTCCCCTTTTCCCCCACTTGGACTCTCTCAGGCTCTGTGGTATTTCTATCGGAGCTTTGGAGCTGTCTAGTGGTGGACATGTTGGGAACGTGAGCAGGCCCCAAGGACCTGGTCTCCCTGACACTTTCCAACCTTTTATCAAACTCCTGGTTCTTTCAAATCCTTCAAATCCTTACTTGTGTTAGTCAGGTTAGTGAGTAAGGGCCAGATGTAGCAAGCAGTTTAGCCCATTCTGTTTCTATGGGAAAATGTGTTTGTACATATAGCCCTAAGTCTCTCCCTATCATTATCCGGAACATATGAGCAACAATGCCTAAAATTAATCATCCTACAAACTCTGCCGTCTTTCGCTAAAAGAATGTCTAGAGCAAGCCTATTTTGAAGCGTCATAGCTCTATCCACTGCTAATTCAGTATTTCCCCTGTAAAGTTTGTCAGCATGTCATCCACAATAGTAGACAACTTTTGTATCTTGATCAAATTCAGGATGACTCCCACTGAAGGAATCACTGCACCAAAGATTTCTCCCACAACTGCAGGAGAGGTTTCCCTCCTCTGTCGATTATGATGCAGTTCAGTCAATTTCTGAAACTTCTTCAAATCATCTATTTGATAAATCTTTGGGAAAACTATCCCCAAATAACATGTCCCATACCATCCTTTTGGAAGACAGTAATAAGCATTTAGTCCACAATTATAATAAATCCTAGGAATCGCCGGGTCCTGACCATTCAGCATAAAAGTCCACTTACTCTCAAACAAAAACATGTGCCTACATTCACTCGTTCCCAATTTTAATGGCAGTATAAGCATTATCATTCTTGTAAGTCCTTTTCTCTAAACCTTTTTCTAATTTGTCTTTTAATGCCTTTCTCCTGTCATCAGTATGCCCTATGAAGCTTTTCTCTAAAGGTGTAAGCAAGCACGTAAGGTTGTTCTTTTGCGTGTAAGCAGTTCTAAATGTTAGTGTCGGCTCAAAGAACCCTCTAATACTATATCATGCTTTTTAGCTACTCTACTCAAAAATCTAATTATAGGAACAAACGAAAACACAACATCATAATTGGAGTAAAAATACTGTATAAACTCTTGATTATAGAACCTTGTTAGTAGCAGACTACAGCGTATTCCATATGTTAATGGTAAGCTGTTGTACGTAACTCCTTCCTCTACTGATGAAGGAATTTGCGTACACACAAGACAATCCCTTGCATATCTTGTTTCAAAATACTGACTCAACAAGCAATAGAAGACATTACAAGAAAGTTCTCCTTGAGCATTAGTATAATCATGCAAATATTTCTCATCTAACTTAAGCTTTTCCAAAGCCGTTAGTTTAGTAGTTTCAGAAGCAGAAGTATGAGTGTCCCCTTTCATATCAAGAACAGACAATTCCACAATCATCACTATAAACAAGATCCCACATATAATTGCCAATCCAACACTCATAAATCTACAGCGTCTAGCATTTCTACCTTGATTATTTAGCTCCGCCATAATCTGTAAAGAATCAGAAAGCAGAAGTAACCCTTTTTAGAAAGTGCAGTAAAATCAAGAATAAAGAAAAGTTCTTCTCTCACAGTTCAGTTTCACATTCAGGAACCCCTTTCTTTGTCAAAAATCAATTAGCAGCTTGTCACATGCGGTTTTGTGTGAAATCAGGTTATGAATGTCTCTTCCGGTTTATATTTCAACAGTCTCTTTTAGGTTTTTCCAGATTAGTTTGACAATTCAGTTCTCTGTTGACCTTCAGGTTACATCAAAGTACTGACTCGGAACTTCTCTATCAAAACAAAAGGACATAAACTCGTGTTGCCATTCATTGGTAGTTGCATATGCCCATTCAGGACCTGCGTAACGCTGACTTGCTATTCTCTTTCTTTTCAACCTTCGATCACCACTTAGTTCTCCTTCACTCAATTCTTCTTTTCTTGTAGTATCTACTTCTTCCTCTATTGTCTCATTTATGACCAATTCTTTTCTTTTCCCTACTTGCGACTCAGGACAATTATCTCCTTTCTTCAATCCTTCTGTCAGTATTCTTCTCAGGATTGGACTCTTCTCCTTCTCTTTCTCTATAGTGTTTTCTCTTGATGGACCTGCAACGGGCTCTGGAGGAGTCGGATCACCTTGACTTTGATCCGTCTCAACTCTTTCCCCCTCTTGATCTGGCACTTGCTCTGTCTGCTTTTCAACACCGTCTGCTTCTGGGAGAACCTCCGCTGAGCTAGGCTCTCCTGCTGTATCTGTTGAGATAGATTCTTCTGCACCCTCCTGTAATTCTTCACTCTCATCTCTTACAGGGGTAATAGAACCATCTTCAACAAGCTCTTGTTCAACTTCAGGCTCTATTGGCTCCTTTTCTGGTTCACGTGCGGCAACCTGTTTCACTGTTGTTGGTGCTTTCAACAATGCTTCTTCATGATCCTGTGGACATACCACCTTCTTCGTGTGACTCATGTGTATCCATTTCAGGAGTCCTGCACACTTCACAGCTGTCGTAGTTGTCAGGATCACCTGATAAGGACCTCTCCTACACGGCTCCATGCACGTCTTGCGAACATGCTTCAGGACAACAATCCAGTCACCAGCTCTCAGATTGTGCCCTGGATCGTTGATGGGTGGCAGGGTGGTGGCTTGTACCTGCTGAGAGAAAGAGCGAAGCACATCAGCCAGACCCTTGCAGTAGTCCAACACCATATCATCTGTAATGTTTACAAGTGCATTGGCTGGAACTGCTGGCAATCTCATTGCTCTGCCCATGGGAATCTCCTGGGGCGACAGCCCTGTCTTTCTCTCAGGTGTATTTCTCATCGACATCAACACCAAAGGCAATGCATCTGGCCATTTCAGATTCGTAGCTGCACACATCTTTGCAATTCTTGATTTCAAGGGACCATTCATCTGTTCCACTAGTCCTGATGCTTCAGGGTGGTAACTACAATGCAACTTTTGCTCAATGTTTAATGCTGCACATAAATGTTTAATCACCTCGTTGTTGAAGTGAGTTCCCCTATCTGATTCTAAAGAGATTGGAAACCCAAAACGTGGTATCAACTCCCTAAGTAACAACTTTGCTACTGTGAGACTGTCATTCCTTCTTGTGGGGTATGCTTCAATCCAGTGACTAAAAACACACACTATCACCCGCACATACTTCAAACCTCCACACGCAGGCATTTCAATGAAATCAAACTGCATTCTGCTGAATGGACCTCCTGCTCTTCTGATGTGGCTCAAGTTCACCACTGTCCCTTTTCCCATGTTTAGTTGCTGACAAACTATACAGCGATGACATACTGCCTCTGCTGCCTGCCTAAATTTAGGATTGAACCAGTCAATTTTGAACAATCGAACCATAGCATCCCTCCAAATATGTGCCCGGCCATGGTAGTGACGGGCCATTTGTGACAATAAACTATTTGGCAAGACCATCTGACCTTCCTCAGAAACCCAAATCTCATCAGGACGCTGAACACATTTTAATTTGGACCAGAGTTGTTTCTCTTCCTTGTCAACATTATCTTGCAATGTTTTCAACTCTTCCAAGGTATTGATTATTTTCAATGCAGAACTTGTACTGTACTGTAATTTGTTATCTTCTTCTGACATCAGTTCCCACTTTTCTTTGAACGATATACAGTTCAATGCGCAAAAACTTCTGACTAGATCTGCATATCCACTTCCTAGTGAGGTGTAGTCCTGTCTTTTGATGTGCACTGCATTTTACCACTGCAATTTCTTCAGGTAACTGTATTGCATAGAGCAATTGTTTTATTCTGTCGCCATTGCTTACTGGTGAACCAGTAGAGGTCAGGAAATCTCTTTGCGCCCACAATTGACCAAAATCGTGAACAATTCCATATCCATATTGGCTGTCAGTTTTAATTGTGACTCTCAGTCTCGCAGAAACATGGCATGGTCTAGTAAGAGCTACCAATTCTGCCACTTGTGCAGAATATACACCTCGAAGCCAGGAAGCTTTTAATGTACCTGTGATTGTGCATACAGCATATCCTGCTCTCAATGTCCCTGTACGATCTCTGAGACATGAGCCATCAACAAATACAATTTGGCCATTTTCTTCCAATCGTGTATCCCTCATATCAGGACTTGTTTTTGTGCACAATTCAGTTAACTCAAGACAATCATGCTCAATGTATTCCTCTTTTTCAATCTCAACAGTATCACTTGGAAGTAATGTTGCTGGATTCAGCACTGTACATCTTTTCAATGTTACATTTGGAGCACCTAGAATGCTCGTCTCATACCTTGTCAGTCTTGTACCAGTCAAATACTGTGTTTTCGTCCTTGTCAGTAAAATCTCAACAGGGTGAGGAACCATTACCGTTAGAGGGTATCCCATCACTACTCCCTCACATTGTGAAAGGCTTTGACCAACTGCGGCAACTACCTGCAAACAGCCTGTTCCAGCTGCTGCGACTGGGTCCAAGGTAGCTGAAAAATAGGCTACCGAGTGATAAGCACCTCCATGGACCTGTGTCAAGACAGACAAAGAACAAGCATCACGTTCATGACAAAACAATGTCAATGGCTTTGTATAATCAGGCATTCCCAACGCTGGAGCTCTGTACAAACTTTCTCTCAACTCAGTGAACGCTTTCATTTGGTCCTGATCTAAGGTAATGGGATCTGTTACCTCCCTATGTGTCAGCTGCTGCAATGGTTTAGCAATTTCACCAAAATTTGGAATCCACTGACGACAATAGCCTACCATTCCCAGAAACATCCTGACATCTCTCTGTGAAGTCGGTGGACTTCTCTGCAATATCATTGTAATCCTCTCCCTGGAGATTCTCCTCGACCCTTTCTCAATTTGGTGTCCCAAGTATTTCACTGACTTCTGACAATACTGCACTTTCAAAGGTGACACTTTGTGTCCAAATTTTCCAAAATGATTCAACAGGGCAATCGAGTCATATTTACACTCATCCCTTTTCTTGGATGCGATCAATAAGTCAACAATGTACTGCACTAGAGTCGATTGGTACGATAGTTCCAATGACTCCAAGTTCTTTTTCAAAATCTGATTGAACAGTGACGGTGACTCCGTGTACCCTTGAGGAAGCCTGCACCAGCTGTAGACTCTGTCTAGGAATTTGAAACTAAAAAGAAACTGACTATCCTAAAGAAGAGGCACAGAAAAGAAAGCTTGTGACAAATCAACCACTTTGAACCACTCAGTATCGCATGGAATCTGAAACAATATTACTGCTGGGTTCGGCACTACACGACAACACTTGACCACCATATAATTCACTTTTCGCAAATCCTGCACAATGCGTTCTTTCCCACACAGCTTCTTTAGGCCCATTATCGGTGAATTACATGGACTGCTCAACACTTCTTTCAAAACTTCTTGTTTCAGAAAATCTCCAATTATTTGCGCCACTTTCATCAGAACATCTTGTGCCATGTTATACTGTGGAGGCTACGGAAACACTGCATTCAGCTTCAAAGTAATCTTAATCAGCTCCACTACCTTGATCAAACCCACTTCTTTACCTATAAAGTCCCACACATATTCCTGTACTGTTCCTTGCAAATCTGCATGTAATTCTTTCACAGTAAACATCTGGAAAAACTCAATCAATGGGTATTCCTTATTAATGTTTTAAGTCTCAGTTTCAGGAGTTTGTTCTTCATCATCACTATTCGTCAGAACCTCTATTCCAGCAGTCGAACAACTAATCGAACATCTGGTTTTGCATAACAAGTCCCTTCCCAGTAGAGATACTGGACTTGAGTCACAGACTACAAACTTATGCAGTCCATGGAAGTTGCCAATCTCAACCTGTACTGGATCTGTGATTGGATTTATCAGCTGTCTGTTTGCTACTCCCACAACCTGAACTGTTCTGCCTGAAACAGGTAAGTTCGGAACTTCCGCACTTCTCACTGTAGAGCGAGTAGCTCCTGTGTCCACTAGGAATGAAACCCTGTGACCCATCACCTTTCCCTTCACAAAAGGTCCTCGTTGATCTACTTCTAGTGAGGCTGCAGGCCTACATGGCTCTTCATCTGAACTAATACTCATCCATTCATCGTTTATTTAATTCTCACTATGTAATGGGAATTGGTGGACTGTGTCACTACTTCTGTCTTGTCTCTGACCTGTGACCTGCTGAGTAAGCATCACCTGTTGCTGTTCCATCGGGGCTTGAGGTATCTGCATTTGTTGTCTAGGTACCCTGGGAACCTGCTGCTGCATTGGTTGGAACTGTGTCACTTGTGCACGCAGCATTTGCACCTGATGCCTGGGTTGAAAATTCTGCAATTGATTCTGAGAATTCAGATTAAGTCCTCTCATTCTAGTGACTTTCACAGTTTGAAATGTATTGACATCACCACTTTGCTGAACAACACCATCCTGCACCATCAACGGACACTCCTGCTTCCAGTGTCCCATGTTTCCGCACAGATGACACTGTAAAATCTTTTTCATCCCTTGCACATCATTCTGAACCACTACAGTACTCAAATCCGGACCACGAGTCATGTTGATTCCATGACCCCTACCTCTTATTTGGGGTTGGAACATAACAGTTCCCTGCTGTTGCAGCATCTGTTGCACTAAAGCTCCCTGCACTCCATTTTGAGCTGCCTTAATTTGCATCACCATTGTTTTCTCTTTCAACTTGTTCTGCTTCAACTCAATCTCATCTCTACAGTATTTTGCATACTGCAATACCTCATCAATTGGCTTTGCATGCCAGGAAATCAAATGGCTCTTAATCATCTGACCTATTTCAGGTCTCAACCCTTCCACGAACCTGAACACAAAGTGCAACATGTCTTTCGGCTCAATTGCTTCTTTATCACTGTACTCCTTGAATGCTTTCAGCAATGTCTCATAATAGGTATGTATCGACTCTTTCAGTTGCTGCACTGTCCTGTCAATCCTCTGCCAATCAATATTTTAGGTAAAATTTACGTCTTCAGGAACTCAATCACCTTATAATAATGTTTCATCACTTCAGGTGATGGTGCACCTGTAACTCTATCTCTTTCCGGTTCACTTGTCGGCCAATCCACTGCTCTCTTGCACTCAACCCACAAATCAGCCGGAACCACTATCTCCAATAGAGTATTCAGGTCTTCCCACAGACATTTCGAAAGCTTCAGAAATCTATCTGTCTGCCGGTTTCTCTCTCAATTTTGGATAATCATTTGTGAATGACAAAATATCACTCCTGTGCCACGGAAAGTGAACAAATTGCCCTCCTGGAATTTCCCTCATTGGTATAATTTTACTGGATCCTTTTCATTTGAGCACTCTCAGACCCTTCTTGTGAATCTTGTTTCCGTTTATCCTTCTTCTTCGCCCATCTGCCTTCTCACTTTTCTAAGGCTCCCCAAATCTGAGCACTCTGCAATAATTCTTTAAGGTGCGCCTTCATCCCTGTTGACCTCATGTGTTCAAAATCTTTTGCCTCAAAATCTAACCTGTAACTCCTTTTCAAGTGCTTTGTTTTCTCAATCTCTATGTCATGTTTTTCTGCCAGATCTGCCAATTTCTGATGTATCTTACCCACTTCTCTTGTAATCCTTGGACACAAGTATCTCAGCTCTTCTTCTGTATAGGATTCTAACCTATTCACTCCCATCGATCCCTCAACTAGTTCCGTTATCTCTGTAGCCAATCTTACACAATTAATTTGCTCTTCACACTTGAATGTGTTTCGAGGAGTATTTAAACTATCCAACCACTCATTCAATTGGTGTGCTGTCAATCCCTGTAACAAGATGTTACCTGCATTCGGCAATGGCACCTGTTGTACCACTGCACCTGGAGTTTGCGGTGTCAAGAGCTTTAAGCTCTGACTTGCACCGGGCCATTTACCGCATCTGGAAGCGCAACAAGTGGACTAAGATCCGTTAGTGATCTAGATCGTCAAAGGTCTGACCCATAGATGATCTTACCTGCACATGAATTGTTACCCCCTCTTCACGATGCGTTGTGACATTTCACCCTGTTCTCCTGCAATCGGTTTATTCTGCACAAACAATGGTATCGCTGAACCAACAGTAATCTGCAGCAATATTGCATCTGGTGCCGCTCTGACACCCGCACTTTGTGGAAGGGCTACTCCCATATTCTGATTCATCACTGGTGTCGCATCGGACTGTGTCCCTGTCAATTGTGTGAATTTCGGCAAACCCTGTGGCTGTGCCTGAGGCAACAACATTGGAGTCAGCTTGGTCTGAACTAGCATTGGCCTTGGAACCACTTGCTCTGTAGGAACCACTAAGCTCAAAGTTGTCTCAAGAATTGGTACTTCTGGATAAATTCTCTGTATCGGTGGAGGGTGCATCTGTGCTTGGACCACAGAAGTAGTCACTGCATTAGGAGTACTCTACACTACCCCTTGTACCTGTCCATTATTTGCTTGCACTGGTCCCACTGTCCCGACACTTGGGCTGGGGCAGTTGGAGCAGAACTAGTACTTGGACCCCCCTCCTGCACCACATATGGTGGAGGTCGGTCCCTCAACACCTGAGTGATAAGATCTTCAACATCTGAATCTTCTTCTTCCACATAAATCTTTTTCTTCTTCTTGCCCCTGAACTCTTTTCACCCTTGCTAGCATCCTTTGTCTCTCCTGACTTGTCTTCTTCTGTAATTGCAGGAAATAACTTAACCCCCTGCAACGTTGCCATTCTACACTTTTTCTGTTCCCAATCCCATCTCGCCTCTGCTAGAAACTTCTCTACCTTCCTTATTCTCCTCTGGAATTAAATTTCTTGTTGCCGTCTTGCTATGAGCTCCCAAACTGCTAAAGCCTCAAACTGTGCTGGTCTCAGAAGTGGCTTCGTCTCATATAATGTAATCCGCAACTGATCCAAAATTCTGAAATTGAACGTTCCATGCAATGGAAAAGCTAAAGCTCCCTGTTTCTCTGTCAATTTGCACCACTGCTTTAACTAAAGGCATAGCGTGACACCTCGCTCCTCCATCACAATAAATGCCAGAGAATTTTCCAGTGGGGTCGGCTTCCCCACTGTCGCCATAATGTAGGAATCACTGTTCATGGCACTCCTAAACGCTTTAAAAAACGTCATCTTGCTATCTGTGGTATTTAATTGCGATTCAATAAGGAATTTACTTTTGCTCCCAAGATTCCTTTCACCCGCTTACTCAAACAATTGTCTCTCACGGACGGCTGCCAATCCACTTGTGACTCTTCTCACTAACCAACCTATCCCAGTGCGGCTCACTCTGACGTCACACTCACACACTGCGGCTGACAAAGTCTTGTGGCTTGTCCTATTGATCTCCAACTCACACGGAACGAATTCAAAAATATTGTGAGCACTAACCAAAAACCAATAACCAAAAACAAATCAGCAGGTTTACTACAGGAAGGTACACAAACGCTTCAGAGAACGTAAGGATTTTCACTGATGGCACTTTCGCTCATGCAGCTATTTCTCTTTCTCAGTCTCCCACATTCGCAAGCAAAATTCGACCTGCAAATTTCACTCTCAACTGATCAATGGGTCTGTCCTGGTGCACATAGGACTCACCAAATCTCAGTCGAAGATTTCCCTTACTCACTTAACTTACACACCGACTTGTTGACCATGCCCGATCAACCTACTAAACCAGACAGATTACAACATATAACCAAGTGTCTCCTACACTTGTTAATATACTCCGGAGTCTTAGACCACACAGGGTCCGCACATCACCAACAAAAATGTGGACAATTTCTGAGCACAAAGTGCCACACACATATGAAGTTCGATGACTTCCCTACTCTCATACTGCGGAGTGTGCACACTCCTACTGAACATCAACTGGTGTACGCATACTCCCTACTTCCCTCACATACATCACAATTCACCTGCGATTTGCATAAGCTTTTGCAAGCACAACCTACCACTTTCGCACTATCACTAGAACGCCGAGAACATACCCATCTTTACTAGTGGGATCAAGGATCTGGGAAAGTAATTTCTGGGCTTATAGGGACATCATCTTTGCTACAATTGCCATTACGAAAAACAAAAATACAAACCTCATAAAATGAACAACTAAACTTAACTTAAACTACCACCATAACCACTAATCTCCACATAACTAGTCTCCAAGGAAACCAAACATCAAGCTGCTACCAAAAACTGCTAGCGTGCCTAGTCCTTAGTAAGTAAACTTACAAGGGAACGCATATAGGCTGATGAACCTTTTGGATCACATGGAGTATCCTAGCCATGTTGTGACCAGTGTCATCAATAATCAATGTACTCAATCAATAACCACTAAAAGAATCATTAAACATTAGACAATATATCAACAATTCATGAATAACCCCAACTCAATTATACGTTTTATCAATTTTTATTTCCCTAATTGTTACAATTCCAAGTAATTAGATTAATTCAAACTTTATTCAATCAGCTCAGAATTAATTCATTAATGACCACCAATAACATAATCTAATCAGAACTTGAGAAAACATACACTCGAATGCTTCAGCATAAGCCAACAAAGATGAATATAACAACATTAATAGCAGAGTTCAGCAATCAGTTTGTCAATTATTTGTCACTGTCAACTTCACCCAAAGGAACCTTAACTAACCCAGATTAGCATTAGCATATGGGACTTCATGCGAAAACAATTTAGAACACAAATTTAGAAAACATCTAGCTAAAAGAAAAACTCTCTAAACAGCGCAGTTGGTACCTAGAAAGAAAGGCACAAAAAGTTAACAGTCACATTGTCATAGCTACCCATCCACAGAATGGATCAGCAACAAAGTCAGTCTTCATCTTCAGGTTATCAATCGATCAGCAACGCATCATGCTCTCAAGAGCATGAGCCCAATGACAGAATCTCGAATGGCATCATCTGACATCTAATATCTGCATCAGTTCTCCCCTTGCATCATCTGAAGTTTTTACCCTTTGTCATGACTTTTTATTAAGGTTTTCCAGTCCATCCCCCTAATTCCTAATTGGTCAGTCACTCACCAGTTATAACTCTACCCAATAATATTAATTTCACAAATCTATGAATTTGAATATTACGCCGTTCTTAGTTCATTGATTGGTTCACTGTACGATGTCCTCATCATATGGCTCATCAGGTATCGAAAATGTTGCATCTTCTTCTCCAGTCAGTGTCTCTATTTTTCAAGTCCTGGGAAAGTACATCGAGTCTGTCTTACACCAAAATTGTTACATGTCTAGTTCCATCATCTCCTGTCTGTCGGTACATTGGAGAACATTCTAGCTAAGCAGATTTTATTAACATACGCAGTTCATGGTCAGTTCAACGCACCAGCTTCTCTACAGTGCGCTAGAAATTCAGCTTCTGCATAAGGCCTGATAACTAGGCCACAACTTCGGCTAAGTTAACTCTACAATATAATGCAAAACATAGGTTATACATCTTAATATGACATATTACTACATTATTATTACTCTTTTTCACATTTTTTATCATTTTAGTACATGTTCGTATAAACTGACTGTCACTCTCCGTGGGCACATTTTCAATCATGCACATTAATTTCTCTACATTTAATTCTTCTATCAACTTCTTGTTAATCAAAATGCATAAACATTCATTAATAATTTCTAATTAGCATATCTGTGTCAGCAGTAGCTCCTACACTGGATGGATGTAACTATCTCCTAGCCTTTCATATCTGCCCACTGGAATGTGTTTAAAGCAGGATATGAATTGAAGTGTTGAAATAGGCAGATTAATGACCCTGTGTATTAACCACACAGCAGATGGTATTCAGCCACAGTAAAAGACAACTTTTCTAATTTTTCAAAATTTAACATGACGTAACTAGCTTCTTTTTTAGACATTAGTTGTTGTTGTTGCATTAAATTAAATGTGGAAAATATGTCTCTTGCGCTAACGTGTTGCCAGGGAACGCGACCTGCCTTCAGTGTTTGTAGTGTCCAACCTAATTGCATAATGGACCTTAGTTTACTCGGTCCGTGGTGTAAAGAGGACATGTCGCTTTGTACTAAGTCTAATGCAGAAGAAACAATGTTGTTGAAGGTGCATATCCGGTCAGACTGGGTATTAATCCCATTATCTACAACAACTAATGCCTTCTGTAAGTTTTCCTGATCTATTTGCCTTAACCGGGCAGCAGCTTCTTGTTGAGAAAGCTTCCAAATTTCATTATAGACTGCATATAAGATTTGCTTTCTCCGTTGTTTTCTGAGGCCTAACAGGAAATCCTGTAAGTCAGTGTTTTTGGACAGGAGACTGAGATGTTCTCTAACAGCATCTAGTGACAAACACTTCAACCATTGCTGGCATAGTTTTCCTACATTGTATGTTGTTACTACACCTGCATGTTCAGATGACACATAGCGAGGGTCAGGCCTACTTGTTCTAAAACCCCAGTGGAGTTTACAAAACATTTATGACACCCATTGGTATCCATTGGCCACAGTAACCACCCACCAGGAAATGAAAGTGAAGCATTGAATATGCTGCTTTGGACCCATTCATCAAGCTGATATTCAGTTGCATTTATATACCTTTGCCATTTGTAAAGTTTTGCAGGGGCAGGAATACTGGGCACATTCAAATCCTTAATTTTTGCTAAGCCTAAACAACTTGTCTGTTGTACAGTTTAATTTAAAAATATAATTTGAACAGGTATCAGGCATGCTCTAAGCAAAGCTTCCTTTCCCCTTATTTGCCAATTTTTTATTCCCCACACACTTTTCAAGTCAATCGACTTCGACCAATATTCATAGCCTTCTATAGCCAACCAGGAAACCAGGATCCGAAGAAATGAATTTTGTATTTGTCAATAATATATGTACATTTTCCATAAATGGAAATTTGAAATAATATGACTCAGCATTTATACCACTGTGCCCAGAAAAATATGTAAATTTTTCAGAATATGTTTTAGAACTTCCTTGTGGTGGAGTTGGACAATGTTCCCGTTGTGTGTAATTAAAGATAGTTTTCGGGGTACTTACTCTGTGAATGAAATGGTGTCCATAATAATTATAGTTATACATGTCACCATAATTTTCTTTGTATTGATAAACATCCTCAAGTACAGTAAAATACTGTAACTCATTCATCATAGAATCAACTGTTTTCACATCCCAGTCATCAGAAACAACTCCAGGTATTGTTACATAATTCATAGAAAGTTTAAACACTTATGGTATTAGAATGACCCCCGTCGGGCCGTATATATCAAATGTGACTTTATCCCAAACAATACCATCAGGAATTGGTATATCAGAAATGTTCACGAAAGACAAGTCTCTGCAGGCCTTGTGAGTAGACCTCATCCACCAGTTCAACTGTAGAGTGTTCAGGAAGGTAATGACCATGTGTTATTAAAAAGAAAGTAATAACAAAGCCAATCCAAAGCAGGAAAGCCAATACAGTCAAGGAAAGCCACAGATAGTTGCATGGGAAAATAAAGTAATTTTTTTTAAGCCAATTTATCAGCTTGCGTGATTTTGGCAGTTCAGATGCAGAAGAGGCAAATGAGTCCGAAAAGGTATCATTAATGTCAGCAAAGTAACCAGAAGCAGTTTGTGCAAAAACTGGAGTCTTATTTGAAGGAGGACAACCGATAAGAGTCTCCCACCGATGGTTCACTGTAAGTGACGCCATCTGTTTGTGTAGAGGTCAAGTCAAATTGATCAGCAATTTCTCTATTGCTTGTTGTAATAGATGTTAGTGGAATTAATGCAAGATCATTTTCCACCCTCCTCAAGGTCGGAGAGGTGTCAGCGTTGCTGCTCAAAACTTGTAGGGGGAAATCTTGACCAGTAGTGAGAAGGATTCGGGTACTACTGGTCGTTCTTCTTGGTCTGCTGTGCAGGATCGGCCACATGCGTAACTTGACATTGTCGATGGAGACAAAGCGTTTTTTTTAAACCAGGCAGCGGTGGTAGAATGACAGTTCTGCTACCGTGTATTCCCTGGACTGAAACCGGTGCATGATAGGAAGAACCAAACTCCTTTTTCATAGCAACTTTTTCGTATACTAGATCTCCAACCTTTGGAATGCAGCCTGTAGATGTTATTGGTACATCCTCAATTCCTAAGGAGGCAGCACTGGCAGAAGTGTTGTCATCACAGAACTTCTGTAATTCCAGCAAGACAGTGGCACGTTCATTTTTGTCAAAGGGTGTTTCTGCCACCTCCACACCAGGACCATCATGATCTGGAACATACATTCAAGTTCCAAACAGGTACTCGTATGAAGTACGACCCCCCCCCATGGACCTTCTAGGCAGATTATTAAGTGCTCTCTGGACATACAGGTGATTAAGCCAACTACGCCCCTTACCTAGTACTCTGGTTGTTAAGGATTGCTTTAAATCTCAATTTCGTCACTCCACAACACTATTTCCCTCAGGATGAAGTGGAGAAGAGTAATGGTGTTGGACCCCTAAAGAAGCTATGGTGTCCCTGAATGCCCTTGAGGCAAAAGCAGGGCCCTGGTCCGAGTGGAAAGCCACAACTGCATATGTGCCGATAAAGACTTGCAAATCTTTAATAACAGTCTGAGTGTCAGCCGAGCATTGTGGCCACACCCATAGAAATCTGAAGCAGGAGTCAACAGCGACTAAGATATATTTGTATGCACTGTCAGGAGTCAAGGGGCCACAATGGTCCAAGTAAACACATTGTAATGGTTTGTTTGAAATTAGGAGGAGTGTCTGCCATGGGCGTTTGACGGTGGACCCCTTAATTTGTTGGCAGATATCACAACAAAGGACATACTGCTTGGTCTGTTTGTATAGACCTGGCTACCAATAACGAGCTTGCAATGATATTGTAGCCGCCACACCAGCCTGGGCAGAGGCAACGTCCTCATGCGCTGCTTTAATCAACTCTGGTATTAGGTCTTTATTGGGAATTACTCAAACTCCCACGTCTGGTATTTTTACTTCTGCGTTAAATAAGCCTCCAATCTGGTAGGAATATTTAGCAGGAAATGCTTTTGGTAAAGGTGTTCCTTCAGCCGTGGCTTTCATGGCAGCCCATATGTCATTGTCTGGTTTCTTCCTAGAACGAGTTACTGCACCAACAGAAGCCGAAACTACTGCTGACTTGGCTGCTTTATCAGCTAGAGTATTCCCAGCAATGTGTATTACAATGCGCTGGTGTCCAAGTGTATGTACAACATGGACATTTGGTAGCGTTTCCTTCAGATCCGCTACTTTCCCCCACAGAAGTCTGTGTTTTATGGTGTTACCCTTGGAATCTCTAAACCCATTCTGGCGCCAGTAATGCAGATATTCATTGAAGGGCTGGACACAATAGTACGAATCACAGACAATCAGTGTTAGCTGTGCGGGATCCGTATGTTCCAGTGCCATCACCAGACCCTTTAGCTCTGCTAATTATACAGTGCAATCCCTACGGTTTGCAAAAAGGTATGTTGTGGGTAGAATTTACTACCCTTCATATAGCCACTTATGACTGCACAAGCAGCGGAGTATTGATGCTTTGTGCCTATTGCAGGTTGTGCTGAGCCATTGGTGTACATTACTCTTTGATTTTGATCAATATGCAATGTATGTGCCAGAACTTGGTATTCTAGTTCATATTGCAAAAATTCTTGAGTTTGTAACTTTGGGTCAAAAATATGGTCTACATCACTGCTGTCAGAAATGTTGCCCATTGAATCCAACATGGATTTAATGCTTTAGCATTTGGAACGCTGGCTTTGGTAACTGCCTTGAGGGCTGGAATTGGAGATACGACAATATTAACTTTCCCCTGGGCCAATGGTCTTTCTTTAATGACAGCCATCTGAACAGCAGTGAGAATTTCTCAGTGGGTGCAAAATGATGTTCTGCTGTTGAATATAGATGTGATTTGTATGCAATCGGGACGGTCTCACCCCCATTGAATGTTACATAGGTGAAACCTATGGCACCAGCAATTACTGTGATGACCAGATGTTTTCTATTGTCCCTTGTGTGTAAATGTTGTGCTGCAAGTATATCTTGTTGCAAAGCTCTGAGAATGCATGTATGTTTGACTGTCCAGAATTTACTGGAAATCTCGGGACGTATCAAGTCATATAAGGGTTTAATGCGTGATGCGTACTCTGGAATGTATGTTCTGCCAAAATTAAGAAAACCTAATAGGGATTGGTGTTTTTTAATAGTATTTGGAGGTTGTAACTCTGCGCATTTTTCTAAGAACAGTGGCACTAGCCTCTTTCCTTCCTTTGATAATTCGGATCCCAGAAACAGAACACTAAGGAAGGCTATTTTTGTTTTTTTCTAAGTTGAATTTATAACCGAATTCGGCAAATCCCACAAAAATGTGGGCTACCCATCTTAGATGTTGCAGTATTTCATCATCTGTGAGGTAGATATCATCTACATAGGACAATGCATCAGGGTCAATGTCATGCATAATTGAAGTTACACGAGCCGCCCTACACTGTTCTTATACTCCTGTGGTAAACAACAGAATTTGTTTCTGGGAGCCTAGTGCGCTGAAACTTGTTAGGTCTCTACTCCAGGCACTATATTTTGGCAGAAGAAACCATTTGAAATATCCAATGCTGTTTTGTATTTTTTGCGCACTATGTTGTTCATAAGTGCCGTGCTATGAGAATTTTGTATAGCATATGTGCCTGTATGACTGTTTAAATGTCTATAGTCTAAGACTATTCTGTATGAATAGTCCAGTTTAGCTACAGGGAATAAAGGATTATTAATTGGTGAGGCACAGGGTTTGATTACAGCCTGGTACTCCAGTTGTGTGAGAATTTCCCTCACAGGTGCTTTAGCATCATGGTTTATTGGATACTGGGGTTGAGGCTGGGGTTGATTTTTAATTGTAATTACATGGTATGGGGAATTTTTATCCCACCCTACGTGGTTGCGATATAATGCAGGTGCCTGCGTCAATGCCCAGGCAATGGCATAGGATTCTGCAAGCTCATCGGGAACAAGAGGTGAGACAGATGGTTTGATAACCTCTTCCCCAAATGGGCAAGTACGGACAAATTCAGGTGGCCAACCACTTTCAGCCAGTAGAATATCATAAATGTTTACGACGCGGTCACAAAAGATTGCGTCAATTGTGCGTTGAATGTCTCCTTCTAACTGTATCATTACTTTGTACACCCTGTCAGGCGTGGAGAAACGCATGCCCGCAGGTTCACCAGGTAAGAAGTCATCAATTGCTTTCACCTCCAGATGCTCTTGAAGATCCCGGCGAACTATTGTCACCTCTGCTGCGCTGTCTAACAGAGCTAGTGCCCACGTCTTGTTCTTCAATAGAGCCCTCTTCTTGTGTGGCATGACGAATTGCAACTGCTGCCCCTTTTTTCTTTTTAAATTGGGTTTTGTGTTGGGGAAGTTTCTCTTTTTTTTAAAAGAAACTTCTGTTGAGCGTTGTGATTCCTGCCTCGGTTTCAAGTACTCAGTTAATTGGCGTGTATCAGTATATGGATATCTGTCAGGCGTTTTTATATTATATCTATTTCTGAGATTATATCTATTCTGAGGGGTCTCCAAGTGCGGAGATTCTCCCCTTTCTTTTTTCTGTGTTTGTTGTTTTTTATCCCAGCATTTTTTAGAACCCTCAGGTGCTTGCTTGGTAGAATTTTTATTAGATTTATCCTGAAACTGTGGTTTTGTGGGTCTGGCCCCCAGACTACCTAGACCAATACTAGAGTAGGTCTCTCCGATAATCTTTGGCAGCTCACGTTCTTGATCCTGTGGAGGAACGTCCTGGAGCCGCATTCGCACTGTTAGTGAAACTCCTTCCCATTTAAGGTTGCTTAATATAATTGAAGACACAGTGGCACAATTGCCCATAAATTGCATGGCCAAGTCTAGGGCTGGGGCAGCCCTGTATTCATCTTGAATTTGTTTTAACACTTCCGGTAGATTGGCAAGTGTTGGTGTACCGTGTGCAGTAGTATAGAGCGTGGCACATACCGTGCCCCAAGTATTGCAGTTATCTACTGTGGGAACCCACCGAAATGGCAAGCACATAGTTAATATTCTATGTTTATCCTGAGCTCCCGTATGGGGAAATACTGCTTCCAGTGAATTTATTTTTTGAGCTAACCAAAACAGAATTGCTTCCCGTTTGGCGGGTACTTTACCCATAATCAAATGTACAGTTGTAGGATTAATGCCTGCCATTACTGCATGTGGTTGCGCTGGGGCAGCACGTGCCTGGTTAGTATTTAATGTTTGCATTACAAACTGTACTAACAGTCTGTATATTGCAGTAAGTTCAGCATTTAAGCGACGGACTTCAGCTACCGTCAAGGTTACTGCATCACAGTGCGGTGTATATGTGGCCAATAAAGGCCAGGTAGGACCATAATTACTTAGAGTACCTAACCTAACGTGTAGGACTGTATGTGGTAGGGTACCATCACGCCATTTATTATAGACTTGATAAGATAGAGGTACCTCTAGATATGCTTATGCTCTAAATTATGCAGGTATATTTGCAGGTGTGTAATTTTGAAATGTATTTGTGATTCCATCAGCTGCTGAAAATGTGACCTTAGAATAGGAAGTTTCTGTTCTATAGGCTGGATGTAACTGGATCCCCTTGGGCCGTTAGGCCATGTGCCAATAAATGTGAAGTAAGGGGTGGTCGCATTTTGACTGTAATTGCTACCCATTTCGGGTTTGCCATGATGAATGGTAAATTTTGTTCAGAGATAAGCACACCAAATGGGGATTCTCCTTTTAGAGTTCAAGCTTGAACAACCTACAGCATATAGTTAGGTACTCCCTACTTAGCTTAGGAGGAAAATCCTCAATACCACGGACGTCTCTGTCGCGCCGCACCGCGTGGCGCGAGCCGAGCGTTCGGCACAAGCCGCGCGTTCGGCTCGGGCCGCGCTTCGCGTCTTTAAGACGCGGCGCGCCCCGAGCCTTTCTTGCACCCTGCGAGGCCCCAGGGCTTACTTGGGGCCTCGCGCTGCTCTCTCCCTCCGTCTTGTTGGGGTCTCCTGACCCCTCTTACCTGTTTGGGGCTCCTTTTTCTTCTTTTTCTGTCTTTCTTCCTTTTTGGGTCTGTTTCTTCCTCTGTCCTTTATGTCTTTTCCCCTTCCCAGGTTACCTCTGTCTTCCCAGCATTCCTCCTTCCCTATTCTCTATGGTTTCTGCTCCAGTCTATTCTATCTACTTTTCCCTATTCAAGATGGTGTCCTTTTTCTTCCTGTGGGTCACTTCCTGTTTTATGGTATTTAAGGGTGGTGTTTCTTTTCCTCTTTGCGCTGCAACACTCTCTGTTCCAGTTAGTGTCCTCGCTCCTGATTTCCTAGCCTTTGGCTCTGGATTTCGCCATTTCTGTGTTACGTCAGTTCCTTTGATTCCTGTTCCTCTGTTCTTGTTCCAGGAATCCCCTGCGAATCTTCTGGGAGGTTTTTTCCTCTTCTTCTGAAGGGCTTTTTTCCCTCTGGCGCTACTTTCTTACGGTCACGGTCTGTCCTTGGCGTTTCCTCGCCTACAGCACCGTGGCTACCAGAAAGAGTCGCCCCTTTTTGGGCCAAAGTCGAACTCTCAAGATCCACGCCTCAAGATCTGCAAATTCCAGGCGCAAGCAGCACGTGAGTCGTGACAGATTGCAGCGCCTAACCATCCCGACGTCTTCTAACACCATGGAAGACACTGTGGTAGCTGCTGCGGATCCGGATCAAGCTCTGCTAACTACAATTCAGCAACAAGCTCAAGAATTACAGCAACTACGCAGTGAGAATGCTGCGCTGCGACAGGCTTTGGCTTTCCGCAGTGGTGATGTCCCGACGCTCTCCGCCTCTACCCATAGTTTTTCGGGTGAACCAACCAAGCTGCGAGAGTTCCTTGACTCCTTGACAGTGTACTTCGCCTTCCGACCCACCCAATTCTCCCATGACAGAACAAAGGTGGGTTATCTCATCAGTGCCTTATCTGGTCCTGCCTTGGCCTGGGCAACCCCGATGGTATCATCTAACGATCCGGTATTGTCGGATTATTCCGCCTTTGTGAACCGCTTCAAGCTGATGTTTAGTCGTCCGGGATTGGAGGCTTCAGCAGAAGAGGCCTTATGCGATATTCATCAAGGTTCACAAGATGTCCTTCAATACATTACACGCTTTCGTCAACTAGCGGCAGAGACCACCTGGGTGGAACGTACTTTGGTGACTTTGTTTCGTAGAGGACTCAAAGAAGAAATCAAAGACGAACTAGTACATTCCACCAGAGTGGAAGATCTTCGTGGCCTGATGGATCAAGCCCTCTCCATCGAGTATCGCCTTCAGGAACGGAGAGCAGAGAAGAGAAAGAGCAGAGGGTCTTTTCAACCAAGCACCTCACGAGTTTTTCCGCATCGTTCTGAGGAACCTCGCCCTCCTGTCAGAGACACCGAAGGAGAACCCATGCAGGTGGATACAACTCGAGGCCCTCTCTCCGCTAGCGAACGAGAAGATAGACGAAAGAAGGGTTTGTGTTTATACTGCGGTTCTGCCGGCCACATACTGCGTACCTGTCCAGTACGTCCATCAAGGCCATCGGGAAACGCCGCTTCCCGTCCTCTGTAAGAAGGGAGGGGACGGGATTAGCAGCTATACCTTCCATCAGTTCTTTCAACGACAATACCACATCCTTGTTCATTTTACCAGTAATGTTACAATTACCTGATGGCCGTCAAGAGAAGACTATGGCACTACTAGATTGTGGAGCTAGTGGTATTTATATGGATAAGAAGTGGACCACCACTCAACAAGTTCCTATACAACCTAAGGAGATTCCAGAACAAGTACACACGGTGGATGGATCTTTGCTATCATCGGGTCCAGTAGATACAACTACCCTGATGCTGAATCTACAGATCAGTAACCATCAGGAACACATCTCCTTTGATCTTATAACTTCCCCCAACCATGCCATCATTCTTGGAATCCCGTGGTTCATCAGACACAATCCATATGTGAACTGGGCTACCCGGACGGTTTCCTTGTCTTCACAGTTCTGTCACGAGCACTGTTTTGCTTCAGACAAGTATTGGTCGCCTAAGAGGTCAATAATCACGGAGGGTACCACCGGTTCGACCATAAATACAGTCCAAGGAGTTCCTGAACACTATTTGGATTTTCAAGATGTCTTCCAAAAACCTTCCAAACCTGTGTTACCTCCACATCGAGATTACGATTGTGCTATTCCCTTGGAACCTGGCACTATCGTTCCTTTTGGCAGGATGTATTCCCTCACGGAAACTGAAAAGGAAGTACTAAAAGAGTATTTGGATGAAAATATTCAAAGTGGTCTTATTGTTCCATCGTCTTCTCCGGCCGGGGCTCCTCTCTTTTTCGTAGCCAAGAAGACAAAGGACCTTCGCCCTTGCCTGGATTTTCGAGGCCTGAATAAAATAACTATTAAAGATCGTTATCCTTTGCCTCTCATAAGGGACATTTTAGAGGCAGTCAGAGGGGCCCAACGGTTTACCAAACTAGATCTACGGGGAGCCTATCACCTCTTACGCATTAAAGAAGGACATGAGTGGAAAACGGCCTTTAGGACTCCATTTGGTCACTTTGAATACAGGGTAATGCCTTTCGGTCTTACTAATGCCCCGGCAATCTTTCAGAGATTTATGGACTCAGTATTCTCGGATCTCCTAAATCAGACGGTGGTAATCTACCTTGATGATATTCTTATTTATTCCAGAAATCCCGAACTCCATTCTTCCCATGTTAAACAAGTCCTTCAACGACTCCGGGCACATCAACTATTTTGCAAACCCGAAAAGTGTGAGTTTGACAAGACGGAAGTCAAATATCTAGGATATCATTTAAGTACCACCGGAGTAGCCATGGATCAAGAAAAGGTACAAGCTATCCTAGATTGGCCTTCTCCATCTTCTATTAAAGAAACACAATGCTTTCTAGGACTGGCGAACTTCTATCGACAATTCATCGCAGACTTTGCAAAACAAACTAGCCATATAACTCACACTTTAAAGAAGGAAAATCTTATTAAAGGGTTTGTCTGGACTAAAGCTGCTGAGACAGCTTTTCAGGATTTAAAGAAGGCATTTACACAAGCTCCCATCTTAAGACATCCAGATACCAACAAACGATTTATTGTCGTCACCGATGCTTCTGAAAAAGCCATTGGTGCCGTCCTACTCCAACAACAAGAGGATGATGGTCTTGAACATCCTGTTTTCTATTTGTCTCATTATACTCTCTATTGCAGAACAACATTACTCAGTATTGGAAAGAGAATCGTTGGCTCTGAAAACAGCTTGTATTGAATGGAGGCAGTTTCTGATGGGTTCCAAGGAACCTTTTGAAGTGAGAACAGACCATCGAAACTTACAATGTTTACGAAATTTCATATGCCAAAATAGTCGTCAAGCTCGTTGGGCCTTCTTCTTCAGCCAGTATGATTTCTACATTACATATATTCCTGGCTCCCAAAACATTCTGGCTGATGCTCTGTCGCGTCGTTATCCAGATTGTACTCCTGTCCCAGCTCAACCCCTACTGGAACCTAGTAAGATCATTGGGGTAGCTCAGTCTTTTCTGGAGGAGGTACAACTGGAGTACCCCAATCTATCTGATGATGAAGTAGAGAACTTAAGGCCTCTTTTACATAAGAGACAAGGATACTATTATTATCACGATCTGTTATTCATCCCCACTAACAGAGTGAGAGAAAAGGCATTACAAATGTGTCATGATTCACCGGTTGCTGGTCATAGAGGCATCAAGGCCACACAAGAACTGTTATCACGATTTTTCTGGTGGCCTACTTGGAAACAGGATATTGAAACATACGTTCAGGCTTGTCCCACATGCGCTCAAGTCAAGATTCACCGAACCAGACCTGCGGGATTACTCCAGCCCTTGCCGGTTCCGCCAACTCCATGGCACACCATCTCTACTGATTTCATGTGTTCGTTACCACTCTCAGCAGGAAACCGGGTAATCATGGTCACTGTGGACTCTTTTACTAAGATGGCTCACTTCACTGCCTTGAAAAAGCTACCTACATCCCAAGAATTAAGCCAGATATTCATCGAACATATCTTCCGTCTTCATGGACTTCCTCATACTCTTATATCTGATAGAGGACCTCAGTACATTTCCCGGTTTTGGAGGTATTTTTGTAAGACACTAAACATCGATAGAGCTCTGTCATCGGGCTTCCATCCTTAGACCAATGGACAGACCGAGCGTCTGAACCAAGGCTTAGAACAATACCTTCGTTGTTTTTGCAACTCAACTCAAAGCAACTGGAACACTTATCTCCCTATCGCTGAATTCTCTTATAATAACTCAGTCCATAGTGCCTCCAAGACCACTCCTTTTTTTTGTTCTTATGGTTTTCATCCTACCTCTTTTCCTACTTCTTCTCTGTCTCCCACTCCCTTGCCCGCTATTACTCATTTTTCCAAACGTCTTCTACAGATCCATAGACTGATTCGTTCTAATCTCTTACACACCAAGAGATATATGAAGAAAGTAGCAGACAAGAAACGTAGGGCCACTCCGGACTACCATCCACAGGATAAAGTGTGGCTTTCTTCTAAATTCTTACCCTCACGTCTTTCTCAGAACAAATTCACACCTCGCTATTACGGGCCTTTCCGTATTCTCCAGTTGCTTAATCCTGTCACTGTCCGTCTTCACTTGCCTCACACATGGAAGATTCATCCAGTCTTCCATGTCTCCCAACTCAAACCTTATGTACCAGATCCGTATTCCCGTCAGTTTTCCTGTCCTCCTCCTGTCTTAGTGGATGATGTTCCTGAATATGAGGTTCAGGAGATTTGTGACTCTCGTCTTTTTCACACCCGTCTGCAGTATCTGATTCATTGGAAGGGTTATCCTCTCAGTGAGTGTTCTTGGGAAGATGCATCTTCTGTTCATGCTCCTCTTCTGACTCAGCGCTTTCACCGTTTATTTCCTTTCAAACCAGGGCCTTCGGGAAGGGGGCCTACTGTCGCGCCGCACCGCGCGGCGCGAGCCGAGCGTTCGGCACAAGCCGCGCGTTCTGCTCGGGCCGCGCTTCGCGTCTTTAAGACGCGGCGCGCCCCGAGCCTTTCTTGCACCCTGCGAGGCCCCAGGGCTTACTTGGGGCCTCGCGCTGCTCTCTCCCTCCGTCTTGTTGGGGTCTCCTGACCCCTCTTACCTGTTTGGGGCTCCTTTTTCTTCTTTTTCTGTCTTTCTTCCTTTTTGGGTCTGTTTCTTCCTCTGTCCTTTATGTCTTTTCCCCTTCCCAGGTTACCTCTGTCTTCCCAGCATTCCTCCTTCCCTATTCTCTATGGTTTCTGCTCCAGTCTATTCTATCTACTTTTCCCTATTCAAGATGGTGTCCTTTTTCTTCCTGTGGGTCACTTCCTGTTTTATGGTATTTAAGGGTGGTGTTTCTTTTCCTCTTTGCGCTGCAACACTCTCTGTTCCAGTTAGTGTCCTCGCTCCTGATTTCCTAGCCTTTGGCTCTGGATTTCGCCATTTGTGTGTTACGTCAGTTCCTTTGATTCCTGTTCCTCTGTTCTTGTTCCAGGAATCCCCTGCGAATCTTCTGGGAGGTTTTTTCCTCTTCTTCTGAAGGGGTTTTTTCCCTCTGGCGCTACTTTCTTACGGTCACGGTCTGTCCTTGGCGTTTCCTCGCCTACAGCACCGTGGCTACCAGAAAGAGTCGCCCCTTTTTGGGCCAAAGTCGAACTCTCAAGATCCACGCCTCAAGATCTGCAAATTCCAGGCGCAAGCAGCACGTGAGTCGTGACAGTCTCTGTATGTAGTACTGAGGTGTCTTTGCATGTAGTGAGACAGAGATACTCAGGAGGGCCCGAAAATTAGTTCCTGACGAAACGTTGGTGGCGCCATGTCACGTAGGTTCTCATTATTCTAATGAGACTACTGGATTTAGGTGGCAGAATCACTTGTACTGCAGGGGACTGAGTCTTATCTCACACCATCTGACACCTGACGGTCTAATCTGGGTTTTGTTCCGGCTAACTAGCAGTGCCTCATCTCCACACAAGAGCAGGGATGATTGGGCAACGGGGCACATGACATAAATGACTCCTCAGGGGAATCGTGGTCACTCAGATCTCATCCGTTTCTCTCAGTTACATTAGTCTCACATATGCAAGGGCAAGGACAATCAGAGGCAGAGTATAGTTCAATAAGGTTTTATTGAAGTGACTGCATCTTAAATAATAAAGCATGTATTGCAATAACTAGGACAATGAAGCATAACAAGATTAAAATTGTGACAAGGAGAGTAAAACACAAAAATAACGCTACCATTGTGTCACTAAGATTGTGAAGGATAGTTCCTACCTAGGCAATGTTAGAGCACAGTATGGTAAGCTCTAATTCTGTACTTCAGGTTTCCCCTGGGAAGACATCATCCCGCATACCTGAGCAAGAGGCCTGTAGTCTACATAAGCAGCTGCAGCAAAGCACTCAGCAATCAGTTTACAGTCGTGGTCATCTGGCTGGAATCTCCCTCTAAAGTACATGGGTCAAAGTAGTATTTTTATAATAAAACAGCTTATGTTCCAAGAAAGAATCCCCACGTAAGAGTGTGTATGTTTCTGTGAACATTGGAGAAAAAGCATACCACTTTTACTGGCAACCTATCTTACTGCAGCCTTGAGAAAAGCACAGTGAAATAAATGTCTTGTTTAAGAATGCAGTGCTGACCTAGGCGAAGAACAGCTAGATAGAGAAAATAAAACAAGACTGCAAATGTGGCTACTGTTAAAATAATATAATGAAGCTAGAATAAAACATATCTAGGTTAAAGTGCACAGCGACAATCCTAGTTTGTTAAAATAAGGTGTATAAAACTATAGCTAAAATGGCTATACAGCAAAGGGGAGTTTAAGACTATGCCATATGCAGATGACATACTATTAAAATTCATGGAACATAAATCACCAATATCAAATGTAGAGAACATCATAAAATAATTTCCCAGCTTTTCTGGATACAATGTCAGCTGGAGTAAGAGCGAGGCCCTTCTAGTGTCACGAGCAAGTATGAAAACTGCATTATCTAACAAACACCTTCACCTGGGGATTGCATTATCTTATGTATACAAGCGTTATCATCAACACAGGCCTACACAGAATGATAGACAACATACGCCCCCGGCTGGAAAGCACTGAAAGCAGACCTTAAACTTTACACTGTGGTGAGTTTTACAGCTAGTAAAGTACAGTAAAGTATAAGTAGTCAAAGTTATGATTTCACCACGTTTTAATGACATATTTGCCTTGCTTTCCCTTTTTGTCCCCACATGTCTCATCATTGAATTTTCAGCAACCACGAAATCATTAATTCGGGCAAAATATAAACCACACCTTAGGTTGACCAAAATTCATGCTGCCACCTCTTCAGGTGAACTTAGACTTTCCTAGAGTTGTACTACATATCGAACCAGATCTCACAGATGAAACACCGAATATCAAGCCCAAACTACATCCCATCCTGGCTCAGACTACAGCAAAAACAGTTAGAGCTACCTGAGTTCACAGAAATGCTTTTGTCCCGGATTCCACTGCCCTGCCTTGTGGTCCTGTACCGTAATTCAGTTCCCTGTACTCGCGTTTCTACAGCAGCGCACATGGAAGTCTTCACTGCTTGGTAGTCAGGAGTGTTTCTAGGGGCATCTCTGCTCGGCGATTAGGGGCACATCTGAAAAGGATACTGCTTCGTGGAAGGAGATGGAGTTGCAGCAAGTTCTTGCGCATTTACCTGTTTTTTTATTCTGCTGCCCCTGTTGTGTATTTTCAGGTGAACGCTATCCTGGATATTAGTTATGAGTTAAATACTTTCTGACAGTTAGATAAACTAGTACATATATACTAGTAACTAGTTAGTATACTTTATTTTGCCACCTAAAATCGATATTAGAACACTAGTGTTTTGCTTACGAAAGTTCTGGAACCACGTTTGACAGTCCAGATTCTTGTGAGATACATTAATGTCATTCCTCTACACATTCTCCTTTTTGCTAATGTTCTTTTTTGGTGTGCTTTACCTTCGCCGGCCCAATTCAAGAAGGAATATTACTTCCTTTCTAAATACTACTGTTTCGAAGTCATACCTTACAAATAGCAGATCAGTAGAGTTACATGTTGCGTCGCAATGTTGCTTGCAGTTCTTCACTCTGTACAGCACTAATGTCTGCTTTTTTTTTTCTCTTGTGGAATTCTTTTCCTGTGCCTTCCTTCAGCCTGACTCGTGCCTGCATCCTTTACAGTTGCATTTCTACCATGTACAGTTTTTTTCTTCTGAAGACCTGGTGCTTTCTCATTCCGGTTCTTGTTTAGTCCTGATCTCCTAGTCAATATACAGTCAGGTGTGGATAAGGATAGCAGCAGGTCATTTCTTTTAACAAAGAGAACATCTTTCTGCGTTGCCAAGAATACCTGTACTTGGCAACTATATCATCTGGGCAAGAAACACAGTAGTTTCTTTAAGCCTATAACACCATCCATCTGATCTTCTTGGGCAGCTGCACATTAGAAAGTCAAAATGTATGCAGACTGATCGATTCAGGTGCCCGCGTGTTGAATAATGAAAAAATATGCATCGGATGCAGAAGTATTGTCTAGCATCAGTGGATAGAGTCCAATACATGATCTTGATGATTTATTTCACAATGAAAGATTAAAGATTTTGATGATCTGAAAATGGAGTTCCAGCTAGAAACATTCCAGTAACGGTGATATTGACAATGAACACATTACCTAAGAAGTATTCTAGGCATTCCTCCTTACTCAATCTCCAATTCTCCATTCCTTCAATGCTTAAAAAAACCGAGGACTCTTTAATACTCTAATCACTAAACTTTATTCTAGACCAAGAGCAAACATCACTAGATTTTGCTGGCAGATCTCATTGTCCTGTGAAGTTGATGAACATTCTTGGCCCTGTCTCCTGCTCTCTCAAGAGAAAGCAGGATTGATATTCTGTTATTCAACATTCTACACCAATGCCACTGGCCTCCTGGAAGGTTAAGAGCAGCTGCCCTTCTCCTAGACTCTTCCTGCTGCTGATCTAGAAACAAAACGTGACTTGACATATGCACTCTGGACTTGTCTGGAACTGAACTCCTTCTTCTCTGAAATATGGAAAACTGCGTCCAACACCAGTGGTTATGCATTTAAACCGTTATTCCTACTTCATATGTTAGGCATTCAAGGTGTGATCTGCTCCCTCCCCCCCACTAGCGCAAATGGATAACCACTACTTTAGCTGTTGCTAAACTGTGCCCGTTGAGATACTGGAGATCGCCAATCAATGGTAGTCTGAAATGATGAAAATGGCATTTCATGAGCATCTAATTGACAGATTGCAAAACCAACTCCTGAAATTTCATTAGGTATGGGGTAGTTTTCTCGATCTCGAGACAAAGGCTAAATGTTGAGAAGGGGCAAAGAGATATATCCTTTAAAAAGAAAGATGATTTACATGCGAGAGACAATGTGGCTATTGGACTTGGCCCACTCTGCAGGGTCAACCCTAATCTTTCTGGCTTCACCCCTCCTGTTTTTTCAACCTGTTTTGTTGTTTTTTAGGACTTTGTGGACTTTACCATTGCTAACCAGTGCTGAGGTGTTTGTGCTCTCTCCTTTAAACACAGTACATTTGGCTTACACCCAATTAGCACATTTAATTTCCTTTTAGGTCCCTAGTGAAGTGGTACTAAATGTATACAGTGCCTGTAAATTAAATACTATTAGTAGGCCTGCAGCACGTATTGTAGCACCAACTCAAGTAGCTCGTTTAAACATGTCTCAGGTCTGTCATTGCAACCTGTTTGTGCAGTTTAAGCTGGCAGTTCGACCTGACAAAATAAAAGTTTTGCCAGGAGTAAACCTTTTTAATACACATAAGTCACCCCTAGGGTTTGCCTCCAACCGTTCTTACTGCAGGGTGCAGTGTATTTAAAATGTTGGATATGTTTTTTCAGGTTTTACATGTCCTGGTAATGAAAAACTCACAAATTATTTTTTCACTACTGTGAGGCATACCTCTCCTGTAGGACAACATTGGGTTATCTTATTGCATTTAATAAGTGATGACTTTTGTTTGGGAGCAGGTAGGAATATCATATCTGGTGTCAGAAGACTTGTTATTTTAAACCCCCTTCAATGGTAAAGTCGGATTTTAAGTCACAATTCTGAAAATGCCACTTTTAGAACGTTCACTGAAGTATACAAAAAGTGATGGATGGAATGCTTGGATTAATCCCTGCCACTGGTAATTAATTGAGGCAGCATCTCAATCCATTGTTATTTTGTACACCATGCCACTTCAGTTTGGACCTAACCATAAGCAAATCAGTCTTGCCCCTGCTCCAATGGGTACAGTCTAGCCTGAACTTCCAGGCGAGGTACTCCCTGAACTGGAACACAAGAAACCTAGGACAAGTTTCTCACTCATTAGAGCTCATCAGCCAGGTATAGCTTTGGTTGCAGTGGTATAGTGAGAACGGAACCACGTCTGGGCATACACATCCCACTTAGGGTGACACACTGAAGTATACACAAAGTATTGGATGAATGCTTGAATTAATCTCGGCTTCTGGTAATTAAATGGGCCACAATCCAACCCTTTCAGGCAATATTTCTTTTAGGCAGTATCACAATAGAGGGCGTGGGTGATGGCAGAATGGGCCAACCTGACTTGATGGGAGTGGCGGAGCTGTTGCCTGACACACTTGCACTTTAAAGACACTGCCTCTACTCACACACAAAGAATTCACACTAGCCTGTTGTGATTACAGACAGACTCAGACCAGAACAGGGAGGCAGGAAATTCCAAAGACCTCTGTGGGGGGAAACTCCAGAAGCTTCTCCCATTTCAAAGCTAGTGCTAGGTATAATAATGGGACCTTCAGACCCACTCTTCAGATCACTCCTGGAAATGTGGAAGGCTCAGAGGAAAGACTGCTGCCTTGCTCCTGGAAGGACTGCCTTGATGCAAGAAGGACTGCCCTGCTGCCTGAGGAAGGAAGACTGGACCTGCTCCTTAAACCCAGAACCACCAGAGTGACTCCAAGGGCTAACTGACTAGCCTCCTGCTCTGAGCTAAAGGGCATAACAAGCTCCAGGGTCCTGTCTGTATCTGCCTATTGTTGGAGGCTGGTTATTATAGAGGTAAGTGTACACCTACCATTAGCAATAATGGCCCTAAAACAATGTCAGGTCCAGGCAAGGTCTCAAAACGTCAGCCCCTGGCTCAACCTCAGGTAGCTTGGCTACAAGCAGGCAGGCTTAACTTATGAGACAGGTATGTAAATCATTTAAGTACACCAATACAGTAAATAAGTAAGATACACCAATTTATAACAGCACCACACCATGTTATGACAGGAAATATTTTTATCTTTAAAATTACACAAAAATGACAAAAAATCCAATGAAGGGAACTAGAGTTATGAATTTTTAAAGATTAAACAAAAAATGTGCTTTGTAGTGTTTAGAGATCGTATCAACCAAGGACATCTGGTGACGCTTGACCGGGACACAGTCAAAGTTTGAGGCCAACAGCGATGGAGCCCTGCTCTGATACACTGAGTGGGAGGCCTTGGTCAAAATTTTACCTTTGCACTTTTCTGGAGCTTTTCTCTCTCTGCATTGTGCGGTCCTCTACAGCAAGCCAATTTTGATGCAACATCATTGAACTGGTTCGCAGTGAGGTCCCGGTCAAATCCTGGAAGCCTGGGGCTCTGGAGCTTTCAGTGGGATGAATCTGAAACTCAGGCCAGGTTGCAGTTGACTTACGACGTCGGATTGGTCCACTTATAGAGCTTTTTCCACACATTGCTCCAAACTTCTGGAACTTCTTCCTGAAGTTCCTCTTGAGGGTTCAAAGTGTCCAAAACACAAATCCAAGGGTCTAGAAGCACTGACATGGTGTTGGACGTTTAGAACTACAATTGCCACAGTGCACCTGGCCAAATCCTTAAAAGTCTACTGGACGCACTCCAGGCAGGGGACTTTTGTGACAGTTGGTGCAATCAAGCTCTGTTAACTTGTTGCTTTCAGGGAGTCCACTCCTGAGTCCTTTTTGGAGCACAGCAAAGTCCATAGGGCTGATGTTCCAGTGTGCAACAGGAGCATGGTCGTAATGACCCCCTTAATCTCCCCACGCCTACACCTACACCTCACGGTGATTTGCCACACTTTGCGAATCCTGGATTTATTTATTTATTTACGTATGTATTTATTTATTTTTTCATTATAGGCAGTGCCCAATGGGTGCAACAGGCATGTGCACCAGTGTTTTGTGCCCCATGGGCACTGTAGTATTACAGATGAGGATGTAGGTGCTTGTGCAGCCCCTCCTGTAAATTACATAGCACCAGCACACTACAGCTTTGAATGCTATCGTAGAATGGCATTCCCGCATTTGCGTGGGGTGTGGCTTCTTTTGGGACTAATTAGGAAATCTATGAACTAGAGAACCTCAGAAATGAAGTCTTGAGTTGCACTGTGTTGGAAAATGGGTTATTGGTAAGGGCAGGTAGGTGCCTACACCTAGCAACAAGCCACTAACCTCCACTTAGGTCCAGTTAGGTCTCAGTAAATTAACCCCAGCTCAACCCTTGGTAGCTTGGCAACGAGCGTCAAGGCTTAACTTAGGAGACAGTGTGTAAAGCATTCAAATATCACAAAACAGTAATTAAATAAAACACAGGAAACAGTTTAAAAATCCAAAACCAATTTATAAAAACAGTTTATATTTTTATCTTTAAAATGACACCAAAACGAATAAAATCGGATAAGGGGAACCGGAGATATGAATTTTTAAAGAATTATTATTTTTCTAGCGCTTAGAAACAAAAAGCGCCAATCGGGTCATCTGGTTGCACCTCGACCGGGGCAAAGTCAAAGTTTCAGGCCGACCGCGATGGAGCCCTGCTCGGCTACAGGTCGCGGGAGGCCTCGGTTAAAAAGTTACCTTCTGACTTAGTCCTTATTTTGAAGATTTTCTTCAGCGGGACGAACCTGCCAGTCCAATCCGACCTCCTGGAGCCCTTCTCCGGATACGCGATGCTGGATTCCTCAGTGGAGATTTTTACCTTCGGACTTAGTCGTTTTTTCGAGGTGAAAATCCTTCGACCGGGGTAAACCTGGATCTTGATCCGACATCCATGGAGCCCTTCTCGGATACGATGGCTGGAAGGTCCCGGTCAACTTTTTACCTTCGGACTTAGTCTCTTTTTCGGAGATTTTTCTTTACCGGGAAGAACCACCAAATCAGGCCGGGTCGCGGTTGAGGCAAGCCGGCTAGAATTGCCGCGGCGGGTCGGTCCCTCTATGGAGCTTTTTTACAAAAATTCTCAAATCTTCTCCAAACTTCTGGGGCTTCACCCAGATGTCCTTTTAAGGTTCTTTTGGGGTCCACAGCTCACCCCAAGGGTCCAGAAGTTCTGTGATGGTCCTTGGGGGGTGCGGACTACAACTCCCAGAATGCTCCTGGCGCAAACTCCTTTTTGGCCACTGGACAGTGGTCAGCTGGTCACTTTCTTCAAGAGTTGGTGCAGGGTACTCTGGATAGCAATTTTTCACCTGTAGCAAACAGGGAGTCCCTCCTTGAACCAGTTGAAGCCAGGCAAAGTCCTTCTTGTGGTGAAGCCCAAGTGTGCAGCTGGTGCAGTCCTTCTGAGTGCAGGTTCCAGGTGCAGGCCAGGGGTCCAGCAGGGCAGTCCTTCTTCTCCTTTAGTTCTTTCTTGTTGAAATCTGGTGGGGATCTGAGGTGTGGGTGCAGGTCTGCCAGTTTTATCTTTGCTCCTGGGTGAAAAGCAGGGGGGTCCTGGTTCTCCAATCAGGGGCAGGGTCCTTCCCCCTGCGATGACCACTTCCTGGGAAGTGTGGCAAAAATCCATCCCAGAGGGCAACATTCTCTAAAAATCCAACATGGCTGAATCTGATTTTTGGAGGTTACATCTGGCTGAGCCCACCCACTGGTGTGGCTAAAAATCATAAACACACCCCTCTCCTGCCCTCTCCTAATCTAATCAAGGGGGCACCTAGTTGTCTGGGGTTGCAGGATGTGGGGGTGTTGCTGGTTGCTCCAAATGTCCTTCTCTGCCTTTGAAGACCAGTTTGGCAGCCCTCCCCCTTCCTGCCTCACCATCTGCTGAGGGGAGATTCTCTCCCACAGGCACATTCCTTTGTGTGAAGCCAGGCCACTTCACACCTCATCAAGGCAGCTTGGCTAAGCTGCTACAGGCTGGCCAATCAGAGCACAGCAGCAAAAACAATGCAGGGCTGAAATTGGCAACTTTTTAGGTAAAGTCTAAAACTCTTTACCTGAACAAGTTATATTAAATCCCACAACTGGAAGTTGTGGGATTTATTACAACAATTAATTTGATACCAAATTCTTGGTATGCATCTTTTAAGGAGACTTTAAAATTTAAAATAAAGTCTCCCGATTCTAGCCTATGAAGGCCATTTACTTCAATGAGGGAAAAACAAATTTGGCTGTTTTTACCTCACCAGGGCTTATAAATCTATTTTTATAAAGACCCTGCTTATAGTTACATGGCACCCAGCCCTAGGGGCACATAGGGCACACCTTAGGGGTGACTTATATGTAAAAATAAGGTAGTTTAAGACTTTGGAACTACTTTTAATTCCAAAGTCGAATTTGCATATAACTTTAATTTAAAAGCAGCCAGCAAGGCTGGCCTGCCTTTAAAATGACACTGGGCACCTCAGCAGTGCACCAATGTGTGCACCACCTATGCTGTGGTCCCTAAACCTACATGCCCTACCATATACTAGGGACTTATAGGTAGGTTAACTTAGCCAATTATAATTAGCCTAATTTGCATATCCATTTTATACAGAGCACAGGCCCTGGGACTGGTTAGCAGTACCCAGGGCACCATCAGAGTCAGGAAAACACCAGCAAAAAGTGGAAAATGGGGGCAAAAAGTTAGGGGGCCTCTGCAATCAGCCCTGTTTTCTCACACACTGGAAAATCTAGATGACAGTCATCTGGCAGATTCTCCTCCACGCTACAATCGCTATGGTGGAGGAAATTTCACCCAGTGGATTCTCCTCCGGATTTAGAACTTCCTTCAGAATTTCCATTATCACACAACTCTAAGCAAAGCTCAAGACCTTGCTTGCATGAGAGTATCTTGATAAGAGCGCCAGTGCCTACTGGTCCTTTGCTTCTGTTTAGGCATGTTAAAAAAATCAGGCACAGATTTATGGAGGGCTTGTGCCATTCCAAGGCCACATTAGTATTATTTTTTTGGTACACTAATATGACATTGGAAGGTCAAAAACACTGCAATTTTTACAAAGTGGCGCACTGCTTGCATTGCACCACTTCGTAACCCCTTGCGCCACATTATGCCTGTGCCAGGCATAATGTATGCAAGGGGGCGTTCCTGCGCTAGGGGGGCTGTAAAAATGGTGCAAAGAAATCTCTGAGATTCCTTTGCAGCATTTTTATCAGCATTTTTAACGCCTGCTAAGTGCAGGTGTTAAAAAGAGGCTCCCATTGATTACAATGAGCTCTGGGTGCTTTGCAGGATTAGCGTCATGATTTTTACGCTAATCCTGCAAAGCGCCGGACTAGAGTACAAAATTATGATACTAGTCACCCTCACTGCCGCCATGGTTCACCATATATTAAATATGGCACACACATGGTAGCGTTAGGTAGGCGCTAAGGGGTGCAAGAAAAGTGGTGCTGCACTAGGTGCAGCATCACTTTTCATAAATCTCCTCCACAGTGTCCTAACACGACCGACCTTTGAGTCGATGTTTCTGCACTTGCCAGCATTTGTAATGTGCAGAAGTGGCCTACATTTGCTGTCCCACTGACCGATTGTCACCCGGACCAGGCTCTGGTGGCCTTTAATACACTTGTGAATGTATTGAACTTCATATTTTTTATTTCCAGTCCCCGCGGAAGAGAGTGACTGAGTACAGATGAGTTTCAAGTAATTGTTGCCTCGACGGAAGATAATTAGAGTATCTAGCACGGTCGAGGCATATAATAGAGTAACAGGAGCCAAACTGACACGGGTGTGGATAATTGCCACCCCAATGCCTTGTGACATTTGATGTTTTAGAATGTGTACATCCCATTCTCGGAAATAGATGCCGTAGAAAAAAAACATCTTGCAAATTTGAGACGTAGATGATGTTTTGTAAGAACATATATTTTCTTATGTGTCATCTGCAATTAAAATATTTGAAAGGTGCCCTTTTTATACTGAGAACTCTGTAATGCACATCTTGAAAGTTAACGGTACTGCTCATTACAGCTACAAGAATTATAATTGGATCCAAAGGAGCTGGGAGCCAGCGAGCAACACCTTGGCATCAGAGAGACAAGTTGACAGGCATATTCAAAGGGATGCGCACCGGGTGTGAGACTCCAGCAGGTATCTCATTATCAGGAAAGGCAGGCGACTGTCGAAGGCCTGAGACTGAGTGAAACAAGGCTGAGGAAAACCAAGGCAAGACGAGGGCACGAATCCTGAAAATACTCACCAACAAACCCGATACTGTGCATTTTTTCACCTGAATAAAGTTTATTCGTTTTTTGACTTATACATTTTCCATCTTGAATTTAGTGACCATACACGGCACTTGATTGCCAGCTCCTAAAATACATCTTCTAATCCTAGTGTATCGCTAGCTACGTTGTGTAAGTCGTTTGGCACAGAGCAGATTACACTTTGGTTCTCAGATGCGGGGGAGGCACTAGAAGTGGGTGGAGTACTGGATTTTGGTATCAAGGGGTGGCATTGGGCTGGTCAAGAGGCTACAGCACGTTGGATCTGATCGTGGAACGTGGTTCCTGGTAATACTAGCTGACACCTGCGATTTTGACTGCCCAGACCTTATAAAGATTCTCATGTAAATAAGAGATCCTCTCGGAGGGGCCAAACCCTTGAGGATGGAGATATGTTCACAAAGATGAGTGGCCTCATGTTAGGAACCTACATATATGTGGTTATGTCACACAGGTTAGTTTTTTAAGTCAAGCCTGTCTGGATGCAAAAGAACTATTGTGGATTTACCACAACTTGCAGGGGCTTACAGCCCAATCATTGTTTACCATTGATTGGCTTTGTTGTCACTCTTATTTAATTGCTTCTTACACAATAGCTTTACTTGTCCTAGCTTGCGTTTCTCCTTCCCCTAGAGCATAGTCTCTATACCATCTCTCTGACTGGCTGGCTTCTGTCCTTCTATTGATCGTTTTTAGAGAACTACTTTTTTCTTTTCCCTAAAGCACTTCATGAGAGTCAGGGTACAACTAGACTCGAACTTTGAGAAGGCTAGGAGGTCAACCATTGGTGGCAGGGCTTGCACTTCAAACAATGGGATACAGCTGTCCTTGGACCAAATACAAGAAAATAGAATGATATATTGTGCACTTTAAACATACTCATCAAACCTGACAGGATAGAAATACGCATGTTTTACTGGATGTGACAATGTTTATAGGGAACTAACAAAGATTTTTACAGAGGGCAATAGGTTATTTGACATCTAAAAAAGCAGCATCTACAGATTTTAGTACACTGCACCAAAGAACCAGTTTTTGCCAAGTTATTATAGGACAATGGCTCTTTCTGCCAATTCTTGAAAATTTCTTCAGTGAAATGACAATGCGTTAATTAAATATTTTTCGTTTCATCTTCAGAAAAACCCTCCTGTCTGACTGTTGACCAAAGGTACACTTTCAGTCTGCTCATTGGTACATGAAACATATGCTTATTTGAGGCCATACTCATGTAGACATCCCAGAATATTCAGCTTAGTGGGTTAACATACCTGATTTTGGGATTTGTGACTGGCAAGTCTGAGGTCTGATTCCTAGTGCACCTTCCACTGCTCCATAGATTCAAAAAGTCAGTGCCAATCAGATGGCAAAATTAACACCTGTTATTTACTCTGCTCGGAAACTGTGGTGCTCTAAATTAAAATAAAATAGTTGTCAGTAGCACCCCAGGTTCAGCAGGTATCATATGAGGTGATGCAGTTCCATCTGCCAGGCTGAAAGCAAAGCTAAAACCACTGTGGCTCCTGTTCAGCATGGCTAAAGGTTAGTGATATGGGGGCATATTTATACTCCGTTTGCGCCGGAATTGCGTCGTTTTTTTTGACGCAATTTCGACGCATAACTAACTCCATATTTATACTTTGGCTTTAGACGCGTCTAGCGCCAAAGTCCATGGAGTTAGCGTCATTTTTTAGCGTGGACACGTACTTTGCGTTAATTATATGCAAGGTAGGCGTTCCCGTCTAAAAAATCGACTCCGAGGCATGTGCGTCGGATTTATACTCCCGGGCAAAATTTACGCCCGGGAGTGGGCGGGTAAAAAAAAATGACGTACGGCCGCTTTTGCGCCGTTTTTTAGCGCCTGCAAAAGGCAGGCGTTAAGGGACCAGTGGGCTCTGAAGGAGCCCAGAGGTGCCCTCCCATGCCCCCAGGGACACCCCCTGTCACTCTTGCCCACCCCAGGAGGACACCCAAGGCTGGAGGGACTTATCCCAGGGACATTAAGGTAAGTTCAGGTAAGTGTTTTTTTTTGTTTTTTTTTGTGGCATAGGGGGGCCTGATTTGTGCCCCCCTACATGCCACTATGCCCAATGACCATGCCCAGGGGACAGAAGTCCCCTGGGCATGGCCATTGGGCAAGGGGGCATGACTCCTGTCTTTGCTAAGACAGGAGTCATTTCTATGGGGGTTGGGAGTGAAAAAAAATGGCGCAAATCTGGTTTAGGCGAAAAAATTGCCTCAACCTGACTTGCCCCATTTCTTGACGCCGAAGCCCCATATCCCCCTACGCCGGCGCTGCCTGGTGTACGTCGTTTTTTTTAACGCACACCAGACGGCGCCGGCGGCTAACGCCGGCTAACGTCATTCAATAAATACGGCGCCCACATGGTGCTTCAGAATGGCGTTAGCCGGCGCTAATTTTTTTGACGCAAAACTGCGTTAGCGCAGTTTTGCGTCAAAAAGTATAAATATGGGCCCTGGTGTGTTGGAGTGGATTGGGGGAGTACAGTGTGGTAGGATAGATTTGTCTGAATGTTGTAGAGTGGAGTAGGAGGATTAGAGGCCCATACTTATACTTCTTGATGCAAAGCAGCGCAAATGAACTTTGCGTCAAAAAGTATAGAGCCGGCTTGCGTCATTCCAGAGCGCCAGCCAGGCGCCAAGTTTATGGAATGCCACAAGCTGGTGCAAAAATTGGGCCAGCGTAAAAAAAATACGTTAGCCAGGTGGGGGTGGAGGTATGGGAGAAGGGGGTTTTGCACCAAAAAATAAGGTTAGGCTGGTTAGGGGCAAAAAAATGCCTCTAACCAGCCTAGGGTCATTTTCTGGTGCACAACCATCCATACCACATGACTCCTGTCTTAGAACAGCCAGGAGTCATGCCCACCACCCCAATGGCCAGCACAGGGGACCATTGTCCCCTGGGCATGGCCATTGCACCCAAGTTGGGCCCCCGATGATACTTTAATTTAAAAATAAAAATACTTACCTATACTTACCCTACTTACCTGGGATGGGGTCCTCCATCCTCTGGTGTGGGTGGGGGTGTTCCTGAGGCCTGGGGTGGGCACCTGTGGGCCCATTCCATGGTGTTTCACCATGGAAATGGGTCCAAAGGTCCCCTAACGCTGGGTCTGACTCAGGCATTACATAATGGTGTAAAGCAAGCTTTGCACCATTATTTACCCCCTCCTCCCACCCGTGTGTCATTTTAGAACAGGGGGATAAATATGGGGCTATGGGGTTAGCACCATTTTGTTAGATGGGAACACCTACCTTGCATCTCATTGACGCAAGGTAGGTTCATGCATCTAAAAAATGGTGCAAACTCCAATATTTTGATGTTAGACGGATCTAACGTCAAAATATAAATATATAGTTAGTTTTGCGCTGAATTTGCGTATAAAAATGACACAAATGCAGTGCAAATTGAGTATAAATATCCCCCAGAGTGTCTTAGAATTGAGAAGAGGGGAGTAGGAGTATGATACAGTAGCAGGGAGTGTTGTAGAGTGGAGTGGGATGGAATTGGGTGGAATAGTTTAGAGTGGATTGAGGTAGTGGGGTGTGTTGGATTGGAGTAGAATGGTGTGGATTGATTGGGTTGGCTTGAGTGGAGTGAGGTGGATTAGTGCGGACTTGGGTGGAGTGGATCGAAATTGGGGTAGGTGGATGGGATTGGTGTGGATTTGAGTGGGGTGGATTAGATTAGATTGGGTGGGTGGTTTGGATTAGAGTGATAGGGCTGGGGTGGATAGTATTGGAGCGGGGTGGGGTGGATTGCGGTGGGGTCTGTTGGATTGGATTGAAGTGGATTGGATTGGGGTGGATTGGAGTGGATTAGAGTGTTTTGGATTGCATGGAGGTGGGGTGGACTGAAGTGCAGTGGGGTAGATGGATTGGATTGGAGTGGGGTGGACTGAACTGAGATAGGGTAGGTGGATTTGGTTGGGGTGAATTGTAGTGGGGTGGATTAGAGTGGATTGTGTTGTAGTGGGGTGAATTGGAATGGGGTAGGCTGGATGGATTGGGCTAGAGTGTGGTGGACTGAACTGGGATAAGGTGGGCTGGACTGGGAGTAGGGTGGAGTGGATTGAAATGAGGTGGGGTGGAGGAAGTGGATTGGATTGGGGTGGGTGGATTGGATGGGGTCAGGTGGGCTTGACTGGGATGTATTGGACTGTGGTTGATTGCACTGAGGTGAGGAAGATTGGATTGACATGGGGTGGGGTGGACTGCAGTAGGGTGGACTGGAGTGGGATGTATTGGAGTGGAGTGAGGTGGATTGGACTGAGTGGGGTGGATTCGAGTGTGATGGAGTGGATTGAATTGAGTGTGGTGAATTGGATTGGGGTGGATTGGATAGGGGTGGGGTGGGGTGGACTGGATTAGGGTGGGGTAGATTGGGTTGGGGTGGAATGCAGTATAGTGGATTATGGTGGATTGGACTAGAATGGGGTGGATTGGATTTAAGTGGGGTGGAGTGATTGGAAAGTGGTGTACTGGATTGAAGTGGGGTAGATTAAAATGGTTTGGAGTGGGGTGGATTAAAGTGGATTGTATTGGAGTGGGGCGGATCGTATTGGAGTGAGGTGGATTGGAAAGCAATGGATTTGATTGTAGTGGGATGAATTGGATTGGAGTGGGCGGGTTAGATTATAGTAGGGTGTGTTGGATTGGACTGGGGTGGGATGATTGGAGTGGGGTGGATTGGATTGGATTTGGCCTGGGTGAGTTGGATTGGAGTAGGATGGATTGGATTGCAGTGGGTGGATAGGACTGGAGTGGGGTTGGGTGGACTGGTCTGGGGTGTGGTGGATTGGAGTGAGGTATATTGGATTGGAGTGGGGTACATTGGACTGGGCTGGACTGGGGTGGATTGGATTGGTGTGCGGTGGATTGGATTGGATTCGATTGATGTGGGGTGGATTGGGTTGTAGTGAGGTGGATTGGAGCGGGGTGAATTGGGATGAGTGGGTTGGACTGGAGAAGGTGAGGTGGATTGGATTGGAGTGGGGCAGATTGTTTTGGATTGGTGTAGGTTGTTTGGCATTGTAGTGGAGCAGGTTGTTTTGGATCAAAGTGGGATAGATTGGAGTGGGGCAGGTTGAAATGGATTGGGGGGTGGCAGGTTGTTTTGGATTGAAGTAGGTCAGATGGTTTTGGATTGGAGTGGGGCAGATCGCTTTGGGTTGTAGTAGAGCAGATTGTTTTGGATTGGAGTGGGGCAAATTGTAGTGGGGCAGATAGTTTTGGATTGGAATGGGGCAGAATGGAGTGGGACAGACTGTTTTGGATTGGAGTGGGCAGATTGTATTAGGCTGGATTGGAGTGGGGTGGATTGGGTTGGTGTGGGGTTGATTGGATAGGAGTGGAGTGGATTGGAGTGGGGTGAATTGCGATGGATCTGGTGGATTGGACTGGGGTGAGGTGGTTTGGAGTAGGGGAAATTGTTTTGGATTGAATTGGGGAAGACTGGAGTGGACGGACTATTTTTTATTTGAGTGGGGCAGATTGTAGTGTGGGGCATTGGAGCTGGGCAAATTGTTTTGGATTGGAGTAGGGCAAATTCGAGTGGGGTGGATTTGAGTGGGGCATATTGTTTTGGATTGAAGTGAGGCAGGTGGGATTGGGGTGGATTGCAGTGAGGCAGTTTGTTTTGGATTGCAATGGGGCAGATTGGAGTGGGGCAGATTGTTTTGGATTGGCGTGCAGCAGATTGCAGTGGGGCACATTGCTTTGGATTGGAACAGCTTTGTTTGGATTGGAGTGGGGCATATTGTTTTGGTTTGGAGTGGGGCATATTGGAGTGCAGCAGATTGTTTTGATTGGAATGAGGCAGATTGCTTTGGATTGAAGTGGGGCATATTGTTTTGGGTTTGAGGGGGGCAGATTGTTTTGATTTGAGTGGGGTGTATTGCTATGGATTAGAGTAGGGCATATTGTGTTGGACTGGAGTGGGGCAGATTGCTTTTGAGTGGTGCAGATTGTTTTTGATTAGAGGGGCAAACTGGACTGGGGCAGATTAAATTTGGGTGGGTTTCGAGGAATGAAGTGGGGTGGGTTGGAGTTGACTGGATTGAGGTACGGGTGGATTGGTGTGGGGCAAAGTGGGTTGGTTTGGGGTAGATAGTAGTGGGGTGGATTTGAGTGGGGTGGATTGGGGTATATTGAATGATTATGTGTTAAAGTATAATTTCAGAGATTATACACATAGTAAAGAAGCACTGTCACTTTGCAATATTTCAAACAAGTTCATTGTCATGTTTTGAGAACAGGCCCCATGAGCAAAAACAAAAGAAAACATGAGTGGAAAGTGAGAAAAGACGACTTGGCAAAATAAAAGAAAGCTAGCTTTAAAAAATAAAACTTTGCAATTTTGTTTCTCCTGCTGGGCATGTTTTTGCCAATCACAAGCCTTCTGCTTGCGGGGCACTAGAAGTTAAAAAGAACAAAATAGTACCTTGATCACATTGGGAGCAGTGGACGGGCACTAATTAAGTTAAATCAATTAGTGCTTGATCCCTGCTCCACACAGAAGAACAGAAATTATGCCAGGAGTGCATGGATAAATTACGAGGCTATAAACAGAACCTGACTCCCTATCATAATTATGCAACAAATGGATCCAGTTTGCTGCAGGGTGTTGACAGTGGACCTACGCAGGGTGCCATATGAAGAATATCTTCCCCTCTGGGCACCTCTAAAAATAAAACCCACCTTGTGTTTAGTACTTGAGGGCACCCACTAAAATGTATCAAAACTGATACATGCAAGATATGAGGTAATATCTTACAACGTGTCCTAAGTCTGAACTGACTAAACATCAGAAAAGATATGAAGATAATCAATAACATAGATGCATTTTAAGTGCCTTTCTAAACATAGAATGGCTCTGTATTTTGTGCAGCCCAAGATGAGTGCATTTGAAATAGACAGCAACAAGAGTAGGAACATCCCTATACACACCCTCACCAAGTCTTTCTAAATCAGGGGGTTATAGCAGGAAGGAAGATCCTAAATGAAGGGATCGCTTGGAATTGGAAGCAAACACATAAGCAGTATGGGTCATTTTTCATAACAGGCTCTGTGGGCAACGTGGAGTGCCTTATAATGGATCTTTCTTGAAACTTGCAGCCAGTGCAGCTTAGCTAGAGTAGCGGAAACCCTATGGAATTTCGTGAAACTCATGACAAGTCATGATGTCATACGTCAAGTTGTGGTTGGAAGGAAGCTGTAATGAGGGTTTAGAAAGGGGTGGAGAATGTACACTGGGAGGTGGGAACATGTAATGCTCCTAATTTGCCTTGTTTGAGGTTTGGCCAGGGGTAATAGACGGAGTCCGGGGAGCAAAGCAGGCTTTTCCCACAGTGTTTTTCCCTACTGGGTTTTCCAGCTGGTAAAATCTGGTCCACTGTTTTCACACCTAGTAAATCCATGTGGAGGTACACTGGACCTCTGATAATTGTGCTGAATAGAATTCCACGCACAAATTCCGCTCTGCACATTTCCTAATCCGGGTCTATGGGGGTCATTCTGACCCCGGCGGTCACTGACCGCCGGGGCCAGGGTCGGCAGTTTCGCCGGTTTCCCGCTGCCCTGCAGAATCCTCCATGGCGGCGGAGCGCGCTCCGCCGCCATGGGGATTCTGACACCCCCTACCGCCATCCTGTTCCTGGCGGGTCTCCCGCCAGGAACAGGATGGCGGTAGGGGGTGCCGCGGGGCCCCTGGGGGCCCCACAAAGTATTTCAGTGTCTGCTATGCAGACACTGAAATACGTGACGGGTGCCACTGCACCCGTCGCACCTTCCCACTACGCCGGCTCAATTCTGAGCCGGCGTCCTCGTGGGAAGGTTGATTTGCCCTGGGCTGGCGGGCGGCCTTTTGGCAGCCGCCCGCCAGCCCAGGGCAAATCCCAAAATACCCTCAGCGGTCTTTCGACCGCGGAGCGGTATTTTGGTGGGGGAACTTTGGCGGGCGGCCTCTGCCGCCCGCCGAAGTTAGAATCACCCCCTATGTCTTTTATAGGCACCTTACAGGTGGACTGATAAGTCAGAAAGAGCAATAAACAAAGGCCCGTATTTATACTTTTTGACGCTAAACTGCGCTAACGCAGTTTAGCGTCAAAAAGTTTAGCGCCGGCTAACGCCATTCTGAAGCGCCATGCGGGAGCCGTATTTATTGAATGGCATTAGCCGGCGCTAGCAGACCGGCGCTGCCTGGTGTGCGTGGAAAAAAACCACGTACACCAGGCAGCGCCGGCGTTGGGGAAAATGGCGTTAGGGCGTCTTAAAATGGTGCAAGTCAGCTTGACGCAAAAAAATCGCCTCCACCCGATTTGCGCCATTTTTAACGACGCCCAGACGCCATTTACATGACTCCTGTCTTAGTAAAGACAGGAGTCATGCCCCCTTGCCCAATGGCCATGCCCAGGGGACTTATGTCCCCTGGGCATGGTCATTGGGCATTGTGGCATGTAGGGGGGCACAAATCAGGCCCCCCTATGCCAAAAAAAAATATTAAAAAAAATAAAAAAATATACTTACCTGAACTTACCTGAATGTCCCTGGGATGGGTCCCTCCATCCTTGGGTGTCCTCCTGGGGTGGGCAAGGGTGGCAGGGGGGGTCCCTGGGGGCATGGGAGGGCAGCTGTGGGCTCATTTTGAGCCCACAGGTACCTTAACGCCTGCCCTGATCCAGGCATTAAAAAGAGGCGCAAATGTGGGGTTTTTTGCCCCGCCCACTCCCGGGCGTGATTTTTGCCCGGGAGTATAAATACGACGCATTTGCGTCGCAGTCATTTTTTTAGACGGGAACGCCTACCTTGCATCTCATTAACGCAAGGAAGGCGTTCACGCAAAAAAATGACGCTCTTTCCTCATACTTTGGCGCTAGACGCGTCTAACGCCAAAGTATAAATATGGCGTTAGTTTTGCGCCGAATTTGCGTCGAAAAAAACGACGCAAATTTGGCGCAAACGGAGTATAAATATGCCCCAAAGACTTTTCTACCTGTAAACGTGTTTTTTCGGATGCAGTAGCCTTCCTTATACTGAGTGTAATTTAGAAGACAGCCATCAAGTTAACAAAGAGAGCCGAGTCATAGCCAAATCAAGCCAAGCAGACGGTCTGGATTGGCTTTAAGATCCGGTGCATGAGCTGAGCCTTGAAAACTTTGGCATGTAAATCATGCAGCTAACATCATGTAAACTTATGATAAAGTCTCTAGACAATTAAAAAATATATAAATTTGGTAACATGCATTTCACCTTAGTACATTAGAGCACCTCACTGCCTTGAGGCACATGTATTAAAAGTGATAGTAGTTAAAAAAGAATAATGTAGAAAAAGGTATGCCCACCCCTCTACCTGATGACTTTGCCATTAGTGAACTAAGGGCCTCATTTAGAGTTTGGGGATGGGGTTACTCCATCACAAATGTGACAGATATCCTGTCCGCTGTATTACAATTCCATGATGTCCTATGGCCATCGTAATATGGTGGCTGGGATATCCGTCATGTTTGTGACAGAGTAACCCTGCCGCCAAACTCTAAATCAGGCCCTAAGAGGCAAGTCAGTTGATGTGTACCCTACATGTGACCTACATTTATTTTACATGGAGCAACATTATAGAGTATTTGGATCAAAGTCAAGAGGTTTGTGTACAGCACACATCCTGAGGTCATCGATTTCAAATTCCTGTCATATGCAAAAATAAAGTAAAGGGCAGCACTGTGAAATAAAATATATATGTATGATCACATAATTTGCCAAGTGGGGAAGCCATGGCCAGGTTCACATAGTAGAATCCAGCCACTAGGTGGGTATGTTTTCTTTCTCAACATCGAAGGGTAATGCTTTGTCTTTAATTCTTGGCACATGAGGTTTGAGTAAAAATAAAAGCTCAGCTCATTTAGGGCTCGAGGGTCCAAGAGGACCCCAAACTGAGTGCTTGGTCTGAGTCTTCTATGACTCACCCACCTGTAGTTTAATATAATTTTTAAATAAAAGCTTGAGTAGGCATAGTGCTTTCAGTCGCAGGTTGGGGCCTCACAGCACTATAAATGCACGTTACACTACTGTATTCTCCCATGTACTTACCAAGATGCAGTTTGTGGTTCTCTGGTTACACAGACATCTGCAGAGATCACATTAACCAATTGAGCTGTCCCATAGCATAAAATAATGCATTCCCCAGCAATTACTTTAACTTGCATTTATTTTGTATTTAAAGTGAGTACATTATATTTTATATTCATTTAAGTGAAGGTGAAAGGCCCACAAAATAGTTGTAAAGTGTTCTGTTCCTTTATAGCCCTGACTCCCATATTCAGGGTCACAGTTCCCCTATTTAGTGACCTCTATTTCTGGTTGATGTGCTAAATTATTTGTAGAAGGCTGTCAGCAGTGCGCCCCATATGCGTCACAGCCCACCACAGTTGCAGCCCGGGCTAAGACACACGACGGGGTGGCTGAAGCCATTTTAGCCTAATGGGTATTGCGCCCCTGAATTAAGAGTGTATGTGTTTTCTAGTTCTCTACCTAATGTGCTTCTTCCCCTCCCTTGTCATTTTACAGCTCGGCGAGGATGACACTATGTCAATCCTATACTTAAAGATTTTGCTGTACAAATTGCGAAAGACTTTGTCACTATCTAGCTCGGCGAGGATAGCACTGTGCTAATCCTATGCTTAAAAACTTTGCTAGATAAGCAGACATTGGAGGTGAGCAAATTTAGAGTGTCGCTGGTGTTGCAGGGTGCTCCTTACTAGAGCAGCTCTCCACCTAAAATTGGGAACTTCCCAGAGTTCTCCTTTGTTTTTTGCATAATTTATGCGTCACTCTAACCCTGAAAGGGCCTTGGTTTGACTTATACTGGGTGCTCCCTTGTGTCTGGACAAGGCTATACCCCTCTGAAGAGCTCTAATGAGAACGAAACACGTGTCAGGGGTTGCTTTGCTCATTCCAGGTTGGCTTGGACGGTATTTGACCAGTCCAAAGCTGTAATACTGTGACTGGAGTGGTAAATGGCTTTTGTCATTTTACAGCTCGGCGAGTATGACACTATGTCAATCCTATGCTTATAGATTTTGCTGTACAAATGGCGAAAGACTTTGACACTATCTAGCTCGGCGAGGATTACACTGTGCTAATCCTATGCTTAAAAACTTTGCTAGATAAGCAGACATTTGAGGTGAGCAAATTTAGAGTGCCTCTGGTGTTGCAGGGTGCTCCTTACTAGAGCAGCTCTCCACCTAAAATTGGGAACTTCCCAGAGTTCTTTTTTGTTTTTTGCATATATATATATATATATATATATATATATATATATATATATAGTCACTTTAAAAAACATAGGTTTCCGGGACATTATAGTTAAGCTCACATTTCAAACGTACGAAACCATAGAAGTTCAGCAGTTATAGGTTGTAACAAGTATCTATAACTCATACTCTAAGGTAACTATACCTCACGCCCCCGCCATGCACAGTTTCCTCATTAATAATTTTATTGCAAATGTTGCAGTGATAATTTCAATTATGCCATTGAAGATGTCATGACTGATGTAATCAATATATGGGGTAATTAGCAGTGCATGGGAGGGTGCGAGTTATAGTTACCTTAGGGCAAGAGTTATAGTTACTTGAAATAACTAACTATAACTGCTGAATTGTTATGGTTTTGTACATTTGAAATGTGAGCCTAACTATAACGTCCCTGTAACCTTTGTTTTTTTAAGTGAATTGTTTTTTAATGTTAAGTAATTTTATTTACTTTATGTTAATCAAACTTGCGGCAAGACCCTGCGACCAACCCCCTATAAGCACCCAACCTCATGCTACTCATGGCCTTTGGCTGTGTGTGGTGTGGGTTGGCCACAGGGCCTGGCCTGTGCCCAGGCCCTGTGATGTAGCCCCTATAACCACCTAACCTCAGGTCATGCACGGCCTTCGGCTGTGTGTGGCAGGGTGGACGCAGGCTCTGCAGCCTACCCCCTATAGCCACCCAACACCACGCACAGCCTTTCACTGAGCACAGTGGGGGTTGGCCGCAGGGCCTGTAAGCAGCCAACCCCACACCACAGATAACTTTTCAATATGGAACTGCAGAGAAAACACACTTGCTTTGCCTTGGCCATGTGTACGAATATGATCACATTGTGTGTAGAGGCTCAAGGGGGGACTTTCAGTTAGCTGTACATCACCCTGGAAAAAGGTACTTTTTAAATATCATTCAGATACATGGATCTATCTGTGGATGTAGAAAATGCCAAATAAAATATTCTCTTTTAACTTTACACCCATTATAAATGTTTGTGCCACATTTGTATGAAGCCACTGGGGTCAAGACATTTGTAACCTGACCCATTCCAACATACATTTTAGCCCCAGGACTGTTTCAGAGATAGAATAAAATCAGTGTAAAAGTGTGTGTCTGGGTGTAAGAGTGGATGTTCGAGTGTGAGAGTGGGTGTGACACTGGATGTGAGAGTGTCTCTCTGGGTGTGAGGGTCGGTGTGAGAGTGCCTGTTTGGGTATAAGAGTGGGTGTGAGAGGATCTATGGGGATGTGAGAGTGGGTGTGAAAGTGTCTGGATGTGAGAGTGGGTGTGAAACTATCTGGATGTGACAGTGTGTGTGAAAGTTTCTCTGTGGGTATGAGAGTGGGTGTGAGAGTAGCTGTGAGTGGGTGTAAGAGTGGGTGTGAGGGTGTCTGTGTGGGTGTGAGAGTAGCTGTGTGAGTGGGTGTGAGGGTGTCTGGGTGTGTGTGAGAGTGGGTGTAAGGGTGTCTATCTGGGTGTGCGAGTGGGTGTGAGAGTGTCTGTGTGGGTGTGAGAGTTGGTGTGAGAGTGTCTGGGTATAAGAGTGGATGTGACAGGATCTATGTGAGTGTGAGAGTGTCTGGGTGTGAGAATGGGGGTGAGAGTGTTTGGAGTGAGAGTGGGTGTGAGACTATCTGAATGTAAGAGTGTGTATGAAAGTGTCTCTCTGGGTATGAGAGTGGGTGTAAGAGTGTCTATCTAGAAGTGAGAGTGGGAGTGACAGGGTATGTCTGGGTGTGTCAATGGGTGTGTCAATGGATGTGATAGTGTCTGTCTGGGTCGGTGAGTGAGTGTGAGAATGTGAGTGGGTGTGAGAGTGCCTGTCTGGATCTGTGAGTGGGTGTAAGAGCATCTGTCTGGGTATGTGAGTTGGTGTGTTAGTAACTGTCCGGATGTGTGAGCTGGTGTGACAGTAGCTGGGTGTTGAGTGGGTGTGAGAGTTCTGCTTGGGTGTAGGAGTGGGTGTGAGTGTGTCTGTGTGGGTGTGAGAGTGAATGTGAGAATAGCTTTGAGAGTGGGTGTGAGAGTAGCTGTGTGAGTGTGTGTGAGAGTGGGTGTGAATGTGTCTGTCTGGGTGTGAGAGTTGGTGTGAGAGTGTCTGCCTGGGCTTGTGAGTCGGTATGTGAGTATCTGTATGGGTGTGAGAGTGGGTGTAAGTGTTTCTGTCTGCGTGTAAGAGTGGGTGTGAAAGTGTCTGGATGTGAAAGTGGGTAAGAGAGCGTATGTCTTGGTGTAAGAGTGGGTGTGAGAGTATTTGAACGTGAGAGTGGGTGTGAGAGTGCCTCTCTGGGTATGAGTATATGTGACAGTATATGGGAGCGAGAGTGGGTGTGAGTGTGTCTCTCTAGCAATAAGAGTGGGTGTGGGAGTGTCTGTATGGGTGTGAGAGTATCTGGGTGTGAGGCTCGGTGTGGGAGTGGCTGTCTAGGTGTGAGTGTGCGAGCATCTGTCTTGGTGTGAGAGTGGGTGTGAGAGTGTCTCTCTGGGTTTGAGAGTGGGTGTGAGAGTGCCTGTATGGGTGTTAGAGTATCTGGATGTGCGACTCAGTGTGAAAGTGTCTCTCTGGGTGTGAGTGTGCGTGTGAGAATATCTGAGTGTGGGAGTGGGTGAAAAAAGCATCTGTCTGGGTGTGACAGTGGTTGTGAGCATGTCTGGATGTGAAAGTGGATGTGAGACTGTGTGAGAGTGTCTATCTTGGTGTGAGAGTGTGTGTGAGAGTAACTGGATGTGAGAGTGAGTGTGAGAGTGTCTCTTTGGGTATGAGACTGGGTGTGAGAGTGTATGGGTGTGAGAGTGGGTGTGAGAGTGTCTGTCTGGGGGTGAGAGTGGGTGTGAGAGAGTCTGTCTGGGTGTGAGAGTGGGTGCGAGAGTATCTGTATGGGAGTGGGAGTAGGTATGAGAGTGTTGACTTACTGTTTCAGTAGGTGTGTAATAAGATATACATATATATTGTTTTTGGCGGTTTCTGAGATCCACTTACCCACCCATGGATTTACACAGGGGGGGTGCTCTGAGGCCCGTAGGTGGATCCGCGGATCTCAAAAAACACCAAAAAAGATAGTTTCTGTACATTTCCAGTGCATTATTTGGTATTGTATCACATTTACATCACACCCATGGGGTCAGGGAACCTCTACCCTGACCCCATCATGTACACTACCCCTCACATTTCAGCCCGAGGACTGGTTCCTAATAAAACAAAATGGCAGCTGCAATGTCCCTGTCAGGTTGCAGCCAGCCAATCAGAGTCTTCCTGTGGTACGTGGATCCACGGATTGACCTTCAGTGGATCCACAGAGGATCCACATCCCTAGATACCATATTTTTGTTGCCCTTTAATAGCTCTAAAGACCACTGAATGTATTTACACCAAATCACAAAAAGCATGCTTTCTGGACCAAGAGCTAGCTTTCTGCCAAATTTGGTGTAAGTGCAGCGGTTCAGGCTGTAGTCGTGTTCAAAATCCCTATGGGAAAACGCATGGGGAAAACGTGTTTTGGAACCTCCTTTTTCTCAGCCACGGCTAGACAAATCACCCTGAAACTTCCAAGGCAGCAGCTGAATGGGCTGTAGGATATGTTTTAAAAATTTTGTGAAGATTTGTCAAGCGGTGTCAAAGTTATTGGCAAAACAAAAAAACTCTTGTCCAATCTAAACTAGATTCTAACTATAACTACCTACGGCAACTGCCAGTAGCTGATATATATATTTATTAACCTCTGGCGGTCACCTATAAGTACCTACTGGCAATTGCCAGAAGGTGTACAGGGAGTGCAGAATTATTAGGCAAGTTGTATTTTTGAGGATTAATTTTATTATTGAACAACAACCATGTTCTCAATGAACCCAAAAAACTCATTAATATCAAAGCTGAATATTTTTGGAAGTAGTTTTTAGTTTGTTTTTAGTTTTAGCTATGTTAGGGGGATATCTGTGTGTGCAGGTGACTATTACTGTGAATAATTATTAGGCAACTTAACAAAAAACAAATATATACCCATTTCAATTATTTATTATTACCAGTGAAACCAATATAACATCTCAACATTCACAAATATACATTTCTGACATTCAAAAACAAAACAAAAACAAATCAGTGACCAATATAGCCACCTTTCTTTGCAAGGACACTCAAAAGCCTGCCATCCATGGATTCTGTCAGTGTTTTGATCTGTTCACCATCAACATTGCGTGCAGCAACAACCACAGCCTCCCAGACACTGTTCAGAGAGGTGTACTGTTTTCCCTCCTTGTAAATCTCACATTTGATGATGGACCACAGGTTCTCAATGGGGTTCAGATCAGGTGAACAAGGAGGCCATGTCATTAGATTTCCTTCTTTTATACCCTTTCTTGCCAGCCACGCTGTGGAGTACTTGGACGCGTGTGATGGAGCATTGTCCTGCATGAAAATCATGTTTTTCTTGAAGGATGCAGACTTCTTCCTGTACCACTGCTTGAAGAAGGTGTCTTCCAGGAACTGGCAGTAGGACTGGGAGTTGAGCTTGACTCCATTCTCAACCCGAAAAGGCCCCACAAGCTCATCTTTGATGATACCAGCCCAAACCAGTACTCCACCTCCACCTTGCTGGCGTCTGAGTCGGACTGGAGCTCTCTGCCCTTTACCAATCCAGCCACGGGCCCATCCATCTGGCCCATCAAGACTCACTCTCATTTCATCAGTCCATAAAACCTTAGAAAAATCAGTCTTGAGATATTTCTTGGCCCAGTCTTGACGTTTCAGCTTGTGTGTCTTGTTCAGTGGTGGTCGTCTTTCAGCCTTTCTTACCTTGGCCATGTCTCTGAGTATTGCACACCTTGTGCTTTAGGGCACTCCAGTGATGTTGCAGCTCTGAAATATGGCCAAACTGGTGGCAAGTGGCATCGTGGCATCGTGGCAGCTGCACGCTTGACTTTTCTCAGTTCATGGGCAGTTATTTTGCGCCTTGGTTTTTCCACCCGCTTCTTGCGACCCTGTTGACTATTTTGAATGAAACGCTTGATTGTTCGATGATCACGCTTCAGAAGCTTTGCAATTTTAAGAGTGCTGCATCCCTCTGCAAGATATCTCACTATTTTTGACTTTTCTGAGCCTGTCAAGTCCTTCTTTTGACCCATTTTGCCAAAGGAAAGGAAGTTGCCTAATAATTATGCACACCTGATATAGGGTGTTGATGTCATTAGACCACACCCCTTCTCATTACAGAGATGCACATCACCTAATATGCTTAATTGGTAGTAGGCTTTCGAGCCTATACAGCTTGGAGTAAGACAACATGCATAAAGAGGAGGATGTGGTCAAAATACTCATTTGCCTAATAATTCTGCACTCCCTGTATATATATATATATATATATATATATATATATATATATATATATATATATATATTCACTGAAGAAAACAAAGGTTCCAGGGTCATTATACTTGGGCTTACATTTCGCTTGTACAAAACCACAGAAATTCCACAGTTATAGATAACTAAGCTAACTATAACTTATGCTGACCGCAATGCACTGCTTATAACCTCACAAATTACAACACAGATGACATCATGTATGACATCTCAAATGACATCACTGATGACATCATCCACAGAACCATTCACACACCCATTCACAGCCCCATACGAGGACCACACAACTCATCTATAGACCCTTTCACACACCCACTCACTTACTCATACAGCCACTCACTCACCCATACAGCTACTCATACAACAGTCACTCGCCCATACAGCCACTCACATACCTACTTATTCACCCATACAGCCTCTCAACACAGCCACTCACTCACCCATAGAACCACTAACACACTCACTCACACACCCACACAACCACTTACATACCCATTCACACACCCATGCAAGCACTCACACATCTGCTCACTCACCCATTTAAACAGACACTCACTTTCCAATACAGCCACTCACATACCAACTCATGTAACCAAACACGCACTCACTCAACCATATAGCTATTTACACACCACATCAATCAGTGATACAGCCATTCAGATACCCACTCACTCAACCACACAGTCATTCGCACACCCACTCACCCTCCCACACAGCCACTCAGACACCCACTCACACATGGATACACATAGCCAAACAGCCACTCACATGATATATGTTAGAAGTAGACTCACTCATTAGTAGTACATCTAGTATACTAATTAAACTTTTGTAGTAGCTTAGTATGTTTAACACTCATAAACTCTTAGAAAACACTCACACTCGCTGGATGATGTCATCAGTGATGTCATTTGAGATGTCATCAGTGATGTCATCAGTGATGTAACTGACCATGTCATGAAGGATGTAATATGTGAGGTCATAAGCAGTGCATTGGGGGGCATAAGGTATAGTTAGCTCAGGTAACTATAACTGCTGAATTCCTATGGCTTTGTATGAGTGATACGTGGGCCTAATTATAACATCCTTGTAACCTTTATTTCTTTTTTGAAAAAAAAACACATCTCTCTATATATATATATATATATATATATATATATATATATATATATATACACATGTACAAAATTTGTAGTTTCCCTCCAAAATGGCCCGTTTGTACTCAGGCATTAGGTTCCTACAGGTCATTTTTTCAGGGGGTCACACCTAAGCGCCATTTTTTGCTCTTGCCTATCACACCTTCCACACCTTTACCTCAGTAGTTTGAGGCTGCAAGAAAGCCAAGAGGTGGAGGGTTTCTCCCCCTGGCGTATGCATGTTTTAAGCAGAGATAAGTCACAGCAGTCCACAAGCCAGTTCTAGTATTGAACAGAAGCCACCTCGGGATCAAAAGGTTCTACAAGCTTGCTCAAGGAGGAGATAAAAGTCGCCCTAGGAAAAAGGGGGCTGTAAATGAGTAATAAACCTGAAAAAGATAAAGCATTGCACACTTTTAAGAAGTACAAAATAGCCTCACAAATTGAAGACGAAATTAGAGAGATAGTGTGGTGTAACGGCCAGAGCTGCCGACTCTTGGAGTTGAGGAATCATGTTCAAGGCTCGGTCAGCTCAAAATCCTGTAATTCTGGGTAAATCACTTAGGCCCATATTTATACTTTTTTAGAGCAAATGCAGCGCAAACTTACAATTGTATTTTGTAAGTTTGCGCCGGTTTTGCGTCAAAAAATTACGCAAATGCAGCGCTAAAGAAGTATAAATATGGGCCTTAATCTTCCCGTACCTACCAAAAACATGAATGTGTCCTTGTGTAACCTAACTGGTGCTAATGTAAAGCACTCCAATATATTTGGGTCGAGTTTGCGCTGTTTAAAACCGTCCAAAAATAATATGCTGCAGAAAACAATATCCGGTCCACCTCCCTGCTTATGTTTACTGTCTTGGTGCAAGATAAAGTACTCATATGGAATTGCATAAGCAATATCAGGGTCGGACTCGTCGTGTGCCCAGGCGTCTGTTACCAAAAGTCAGCCTCGATTAAGTGACTCAATGAGCAATGAGGTAGCATGATAGTGGTTAGCAACAGACTCAATTGGCAAAAAACGCACAAAACATTTTCTACTGTAGCTTTGGTCGGGCAGCATTAATCAGATCTGGACATATTGAGAAGCAACATCCATAGCAGTGAGTTTCGCTAATAATAACTAGGGGCATATTTATACTCTGTTTGCGCTGAATTTGCGTCATTTTTTCACACAAATTCAACGTAAACTTAACTTCATATTTATATTTTGACGCTAGATCAATCTAGCTTCAAAATATAAATAAAAATTCATTTTTTCGATGCGTGAAACCACAGTGCGTCAATGAGACAATGAGATGCATGGTAGGTGTTCCTGTCCAAAAAATGACTCAAAGCCTCTAGCACTTTATTTATCCCCAGTGCAAAAATGGTGCACAGGGGAGGTGAGCTTAAATAATGGCGCTAAGCCTGCATAACTTAATGCCTGGGTCAGACCAGGTGTTAGGGGACCTGTGGACCCATTTACATGAACAAACACCATGGAAAGAGCCACCAGGTGCCCACCTCAAGCCCCAGGAACACCCCACCCACACCAGAGGGACATCAGAGGATGGGGGACCCCATCCATGGTAAGTAGGGTAAGTATAGGTAAGTATTTAAAAAATATTGTTAAAGAGCTATTGGGGGCCCTGAAATGGGTCCTCCTACATCACACTGGGTGCAATGGCCATCCCCTGTGCTGGCCACTGGGGTGGTGGGCATGACTTTTGTCTTTTATATGGTTATGTGGTATGGATGGTTTTGCGTCAGGAAATGACGCTAGGCTGGTTAACAGCATTTTTTGCCTCTAACCAGACTAGCATCATTTTTTGAGGCAAAACCCCCTTCACCCTTACTGCCACCCCCACCCAGCTAACGTAATTTGTTTTTTATGCTAGCCCAGCCAGAGCACCGGCTTGGGGATTACATAAATTTGGCACCCGGCTGGCGCTCTTGAATGGCGCAAGCTGGCACTATATTTTTTTAAGCAAAACTGCGTTTGAGCAGTTTTGTGTCAAAAAGTATAAATATGGGCCCTAGAGTCTCTGGCCCAAACAGGCCTTCACTGTGGTGTCCTTCAGTAGTTATCTTCCAGGAGGACCAGAGCCTCAGGGGACCAGGAAACACGGGAGCTCATGATATTCCCCATTCATTTCTTCTTATGTCCTTCGGTAGGGCCAGGGCCCCAGGGATTATCTATCAAGTGGGGGGGGCATGCGCGGTACTCCTCCCCCTCATCATTTTGATACCTCCCAGGAGGGGGTTTATCACTGGTGGAGGAACTACCAACCATGCAAGAAAGGTAATTGCATTGTTTGATAGGGCCGGAAAAGCAGGTGATCCCATATCTCTGATATTACTTTATGCCGAAAAGGCCTTTGATCTGGTGGCATGGGATTACCTGTGGGCTGTACTTAGATGGAAGCAATTTGGCCTGGGTTTTATAAAGGTGGTGCAGGTGATGTATAGACATCTCAAAGCTAGATTGCAAATAGTGGTGCAGACTGGGTGGCCTTTCGTATAACGAGAGGGGCATGGCAGGGGTGCCCTTGTTTGCCCCTTCTATTTCTTTTGTATATTGATCCATTGATTAGGAGGCGCAAGGATAATAGGTTAATGCCCTTCAGTTGTTTCTCATGGCCTAAGTACAATGGCATTAGCCTACACATATGATATTGCATTAGTGACACCGATCCAGAAACAGCATTAAGGAAAGTGGAGTGTGAAGCACTAAGGTTTAGAAAAGTGAGATATGGGCTAATGAGCAGACACAGCCAGTGGATAACCAAAGGGCTGAGCATGCCATATATTTAGGAATAGGTATTATGAGTAACGGGCCGTTTGGGGTGGTGGGCATGACTCCTATCTTTACTAAGACAGAAGTCATGTCCATGGGGGTTTTACATAAAAAAATGACGCTAGTCATCCTTAGACGCACAACCTCCTATTCCCCCTATGCCTCCCCCACCTGGCTAGCATCCTTTTTCATGCCGCTAGCCGGGCCTTACTGCCAGCTACCGTCATTCCATAAATATGATGCCCGGCCGGCATCTTGGAATGGCGCTAGCCAGCGGTATACTTTTTCAAGAAGTATAAATATGCCCTTTAGCTAGCTTGGCGAAAAGTGTAGGCACAAACTGCCCAAGATGTAGTGGTCAAGAAGCTGACCTTGTTCATATGTTCAGTAACTGTGTCAAGCTGGATTCTTTAAAGCAGGAGATTACCGGATTTCTAGGGGCAGTTTTGCATTCACATATTCACCTTTCACCAAAGCTTATGCTATTGGGGATTAGATGATTAAAAAAATAGGCAAGAAGTTTCAGTAATTCATATTTGTAGTTGTGGCAGTAGCTCAGGTCTGTTTTGCCATGGCCTGGCTTACCCAGACCATCCAACATACAATCAACGGATGAGACTGTGTTCTATATTTCGCCTGGAGAATAGGCTGTAAGCCATAAGGGTAGGACTGCGAGAAGGAGGGATATTAGAATTCGGGATCCTGTTTTGTAATGGCTGGGAAATAGTGCTCCCTAACCGGCTAGCTAGGTTTCCACTATTTTGCTGTTTCTGTAATTAATAATTAATAATGGGCTATCCATTTGTCATCTGTTTATTCATTTGTTTGTTTTATCTATTTTGCATTTTCTGTAAGTGTTTATGGCTAGTGCTTGGGTATTTGTTTTTACGTTTTCTTCTTTTTTTCTTTTCTTATTTCTTTGTTGGGTGAGAGCTTACGGTGAAGAAAGAAAGTTATGAATCCTATATGCTGATTTAAGTATTATTTTGAAAATAATGGTAAACTTGAATGTTACGAGCAATGATTTTGTTCAATGTTTCTGTAATATGATGACTATTTACCTCTTGTGTTAAATTGGGGAAATAAAATTGGAAAAAAAGAACACGTTTGAAAAAAAGTAATAAAAACTCAAATGCCTATACCATTAAAAGATATAGAGGTTAACAATCCTAACCAAACATTCACAAAAAAGAGTAACATTTCCCACTTTCTCTAACAAAAAAAGTAAAAATGAGAGGAGTGAAAAATAAAAAATAAACATGTTTAACAGATAAAAATAGGAGCAATCATCCAATAAAAATCAATGAGGCCATGTTTATTTATGGAGAAAAGTAAACTATTGGAACACTTGCTAACTGCTCTCACAGAATGTTATTAGGACCATAGTTGAATGTAGGCTGGAATGGAGGTGAGCATGTTCTGTCAGAGAATCTTACCTTATAACTCAGTCTCTCAGATGGGGCAAATACAAATCAAAGAGAATGAGGCAGTGTTCAAATAAGTTTCTAAGGGCCAGATGTATCAAGCTCCCAGTTTGCATTTCTTAAATAGTGAATTTTAAGAAATCGCTATTTAAGAAATGCAAAATGGGATGTATGAAAATTGTGTTTTGGTAATAGTGTTTTCTTAATAATCACAATCACAATTAGCATGTTCCAAATACCGAATCGCAAAAATAGTGAATCGGTATTTGGAAATCGCTAATTGCGATTCCGGCAATCTGGAACTGTCGCGTAGGCTCTCATTATCTTAATGAGACTACTGGATTTTGAGCAACAAGATCGTCCACGATGTGGTGGACTGAGTCTGGCCCACGGTAGATGGCGCTTGTCACTCCAAATCCGGGTTTTGCTCTGGCTAACTAGCAGTGCCTCACCTCTCCCAAATGGTAGAGACAATTGGGAAGCCGAGCACATGACATCTCAGTACTTCTCAGGGAAGTCGTGGTCACTCAGGTCACAACCGGTTCTCTCATACACAGTGCGGTCTCATATGTAAATGACAATAGAAGCAGTATAAATTTTAAAGATTGGTTTAATAAAACTACTGCATTTTGGATAACAAAGCATGAGCTGTAATAACCAGAACTACACAACACAATAATATTAAAATAGTAACGATGAGAGTGAAGCACAAGAATATGGCTATCATAGTGCCGCTAGATTATTCTCTCTCTAAGTTAAATTTTGAGCACAGCATGTTAAGCTCTAAGCCGGCCTTTCAGGTTCCCCCGGGAGGACATCAACCCTCATACCTGAGCAAAGGCCTGTAATCTGCATCAGCATCTGCAAAGGGGCATTCAGCATACAGTTGTGGTTCCCTGGCTGGAATCTGTCAGAGTCACCAGATCCTCGGGGTCTGTGCACGTTCCCAACACTTCCACCACAAGACAGCTCCAATACTCTGATTAGATTTATCACAGAGTCTAAGAGAGTCCAAGTGGGGAAAAGGGGATTAGGACGGGAACAGCTGGGAAGGAGACCTGCAGGAAGCAAAAGGTTAAAACACAACATCAAAATTACATCTCATGAATTCAGTACCATGCTACAACTCTAAGCTTCGTCTTTTTTACGAAAAACATGAACAACCCTAGAATAGTCCTAAAACTGACTAGGCTTTAGATGACCGAATACCTGAGGAGAAAACAGGAAAAGTTAAATAGGACTTTCAGATTCGAATACTTTCTTTAGCATGAGAATCAGGAAACACTCTGAGCAATTTCTAAACAACCATATGAATCTCCTTTTAAGAATACATATCAGGAACACACAGCATTACATCTAGAACTCTGGTATTGTTGTGTTCTTCTCAGAAAAAACATTGAAAAGTGAATTGCCCACATTGCAGATTTTTATATGAGTATTAAACACCATAAAGGAATGTGCACCATGAAATCACACAACGTAGATTCAAGGAATAAATCATGCAACGTGTCAACTTGAAATGCTACCAAGAAAATGTCTTAGAATAGTAGCGCACAATAATTTACATTATTTATACACGAGGAAAGAATTGCGCGTCTTGCCGATTCAAATGCCACCATACAAATGCCAAGAAAAGGTAGCGCACAATGAACAACATGAAAAGCACTCAGGGAAAGAATCGCGCGTCTTGTCGATTCAAATGCCACCATGCAAATGCCAAGAAATGGTAGCGCACAATGAATAACATGAAAAAAACACTCAAGGAAAGAATCGCGCATGTTGCCGATTCGAATGCCACCATGTAAATGCCAGAAAATGGTAGCGCACAATGAACAGCATGAATTACACACGAGAAGTGAATTGCGCGTTTCGCCGATTCGAATGCCACCATGTAAATGTCAAGAAAAGGTAGCGCGCAATGAACAACAAAGTTAAATGCTCATGAAACGAGTTGCACGTCTTGCCAACTCGTAAAACATCATGTAAATGTCAAGAAATATCAGCGCGCAATGAACAACAATGTAATAACGAAGTCAAATCTTTATGGAATAAATTGCGCGTCCTCCCTATTTGCAAACCACCATACAAATGTCAAAAAATGGCAGCGCACAAGTAATCTGTTATTCATTTAAGAATTAAAGTCAAGAATATGAAAATTCTCAATTACGGTGTTGGGAAATTCCCAAACACCGTATTACCGCCTGGAAACAGTGATCACCAATGAGAGATGAGTGCAGAAGACTGGAAAATCCAAATAGGCCTCCGGGACAGGGGCTCAGGAAGAAGCTGCTGCTCTGCACTGGGACCTCTGAATAGTGAGCACTGGAAGTTGGGCTGACTCTCTTTTATAGAGTCTTGGCCCAGCCTAGAACCACGCCCAGGCATGTTGCAGGGAAAGTCTCTAGAAGGCCCTGGTAAGGGACCTCACCCTAACACACTCTGAATGTCTGCAGCAATACATTGCAAATGTACAGTATTTATAAGCACCTTAAAAATGAATCTCTTGGATGGAATTCTGCAATGCAAAAGGTTAAACAATAACATATCATCACAATGCATAAATTACATTATCTTGCAAGTGTTGGGTTTTTGCATTCTAGATGCCCGTAGAGCGCGCACTGTCCTGGTGTTGACAGAATCTCCCTCTTGACGTGTACTAGGACTAGAAAGTGTTTTTATAACTAACACACAGATGTTCTAAGAAAATGTCCCTACGTAAGGATGTGTATTTTCTACAAATGCTGTAGACTAAACTTCTACCACATTTACCGGCAATGTACCAGACTGTAGCCTTGACTGAAGCACAGGGTGATCAAGAATGCATTATTTGAGAACACAGTGCTGAACTAGGCTAAACAGTGTGATAGAAGAAATTAAAACAAGACCGTAAAAACTGGTAATTGTAAAATAACAGTGCAAAGCTGAATAAAATATATCTAGGGCAAATTGAACAGCAGCCTAGTATGTTAAACTAACGTGCATGGAGCTATACTTAAAATGGCTACACAACACCCTCCCCTTGTCGGTAGAAAGTGGTTCAAGCCAAAGCTAAAATGCCCTAGCCTAAAATATATTTAAAACCCTACTTAATTTTGACAAGTTAAGAGTTCACAAAAGCATACTACTTGACAATTTATAAGTGAGCATGCGGCTTAGTGCCAAATTGTAAAAAAATATTATATTTTAAACAGTTCCGAATTAATCACTAGAGATGGAACGGAGGAGATCATCCACTTCGGCAGATGACATAACCGGTAAGTCCACGCCAAAAACGACCAAGGAGCACGTGTGTTCCATAGCCCCAGTATCAACCAAGGCGGCATTCCGTGCAGTGCCCATTAACGAGTTGATGGTAACTTCCTCCAGGAAGGGTAGCTCGTAATCAGCTTCTCTTAGCAAACGCAGCCGCAGTGCGCATGTCTGGTATTGAACCCTCAACGAGAACATCAACAGATCAGCATCAATCACTGAGGGGCGTTGCTGTGAAAGACAAACTTCTAGTGCATGTTCAAAAAAGCACCAACGGCACCGAAACACGGGCTGCACACAATCCAAAACCGGTCTGAATGACAGAGACCAGTCACACCCCAAATGTTCCAGGAGTGTTGCTTCAAACTGCTGCATCATGCGTTCACGACACAGCTTCGCCGATTGGAGCGCCTTCATTTGTCCTTGTTGCGGCGGGACAGCCATTGCGGAAAAACAACAGCAAAGCAGAATGCCGGCTAATAAAGCCAAAGTTATTGGAAATCCCCAAAAAATGCTACCAAAAATTGAGTGAATAGCCGAAGGTATCAAACTGAATATAGAGGAAAAGGTGTGAACAAAACCAATACCAACAGCTTTGAAAAAATTTGCTAATCCAGCCGTGCTGGACGCATTAAATATACGTCCCACGAGTTCACCAAAGTGTCTCGGAAAGTTCATATTTAAAAGGGACTGTATTTCTGCCGACGACCTTGCCACTTGAAGTGCGTATGTCTCGCGTGCAGATGTAAGGGCCACATGCTTCTGAAACAATAAAGCTTTCAGTCTACTTAACTTGTCAAAATTCACCTTGGAAGTAGCAATGTGAGGCCAGATATCAGCTACCTCCCTAAATTTAGTGGGGGGAAACAACACGTTCCCACAGCATGTAACGACCTTAGAGACCGAAACAACGTAAACTATTCCGGCCCGCATGCCACAACAGTCTTCAGTATTGAGGACAGCTGCTTACAAATCATCGAATGGCTGACTGAAGTCTCGCATTCACTACTGCTAAGAAATACCTCTTTCATGCCATTGAGGCATTTGTACGAGAAGGGAAGCTCCCACACCTCATGGATGTAACTATCTCCCAACTTTTCATATCTGCCTACCGGAACGTGTTTCAAACAAGAAGTGAATTGTAATGTAGAAATAGGCAGATTAATAACCCCGTGTATCAACCACTCTGCCGAAGGAATCTCGGCCACGGTAAAAGGCAGTCTTTCTATCTTTTCAATGTTAAGCATGACATAAGTTGCTTCCTTTTTAGCCATTAGTTGTTGTTGTTGCGTCAAATTAAAGGAAAAAAATATTTCCCTGGCACTGATGTGCTGCCACGGAACGTGACCCGCCTTCAATGTCTGAAGTGTCCAACCCAACTGCATAATGGATCTGGTCTGACTCTGTCCATGATATAAAGAAGACATATCAGATCGTATAATGTCTATAGCAGAAGAAACAATGTTGTTAATTGTATATATCCAGTCGGACAAGGTGTGAATCCCATTATCCACAACAGCTAATGCCTTTTTCAAATTTTCCTGGTCTATCTGCCTTAACCGGGCTGCAGCCTCTTGTTGGGAAAGTTTCCATATTTCATTGTATACCTCATACAAGAAACGCTTCCTACGTGGTATCTTTGGGCCTGACAAGAAATCCTGCAAGTCAGTGTTGTTAGACAAGAGATTGAGGTGTGTCTTAACCGCGTCTAGTGAGGATGATTTTAGCCACTGTTGGCACATTTTTCCTACACTATATGTTGTAATTATATCAGCATGCTCTGGTGATATATAGCGAGGGTCTGACCTACTCGTTCGGAAACCCCCCAAGGAGGTGACAAAACGTTGATGACGCCCATTGGTATCTATTGGCCACAATAACCACCTGCCTGGATGTGTCAGTGAAGCATTAAACGTACCATTCTGGACCCACTCACTGAGCTCATTTATAGTTGCATTCGTGTAATTTTGCCAGTTATCAAATTTTGCAGGGGCAGGTATACTGGGCATGTTTAATTCTCTAATTGTTGCTAAGCCTAAACAACTTGTTTGTTGTACCGTTTCATTTAAAAAGATCATTTGAACAGGGATGAGACATGCTCTAAACAATGTTTCTCTACCCTTGGTCTGCCAAGTTTTTTTTCCCCAAACACTTTTCAAATCAACATATTTTGACCAATATTCATAACCTTTAATTGATTACCAGAAAACAAAGGAGTCTGAATATATAAATTTCGTGTTGGTCAATAACATATGTATATCCTTAATAATAGGAGTTACCTTAAAATAATATGACAGCATTTTTTTGACGATGCCCAGAAAAATACGCAAACTTTTCAGTATAAGTTTTTTAACTCCCTTGAGGGGGAGTTGGGCAATGTTCCCATTGTGTTTATTTAAATATAGTTTTTGGACTGCTCGCTCTATGTATGAAGTGGTGCCCATAATAATTATAGCAAAACATATCACCATAATTTTCTTTAAACTGGTAAACATCTTCGTTTTCATAGACAGTATAATATTGCAATTCTGTCATCATAGAATCAACTGTTTTCACATCCCAATCATCAAATACAATGCCTGGTATGACTATATCGTTCATGGATAATTTTAACACATACGGTACTTGAATAATTTCAGTGGGACCATATATATCAAACATTACTTTGTCCCACACAATCCCATCTAGAATTGGTACTGCAGAAATGTTCACAAAAGACAAGTCTCTTCGAATCTTATGTGATGAAAAATGTGGTTTCAAAACCTCCTCCACCTGTTCAACCGCTGATCTCTCGGGAAGAAAATGACCATGTATTAACAAGAAAAAGGTAATGACAAAACAAATTCAAAGCAGAAAGGCTAGGACAGTCAAGGAAAGCCATACATAGTTCCATGGAAAAATGAAATATGTTTTTTTAAGTCAATGTATTAGCTTACGTGCACCTGACAGATCAGCTGTCGAAGAGGCAAATGAGTCCGATAGACAGTCGTTATAGTCGACAAAATAACCAGAGGATGTTCGTGCAAATGGCGTAGCCGTGGCCAACGGCGGAGTTGGTGTTTCCTGTGGTGGTACACTATAGACAGCACCATCCGTCTGGCTAGTAGTCGTAGTGACTTGATCAAATGTTTCTAAATTGCTTGTTGTTAGTGGAACTAATGCAAGATCATCATCCACCCTCCCCATGCTCGGACAGGTATCAGTGTTGGTATAAACAACTTGAAGCAGAACTTCTTCTCCAGTAGTGAGAGGGATTTGGGAACTACTGGACGTTCCTCTTGGTCGGCTGTGCATAATCGGCCACATGTTGTAGTTTGACATTGTCAATGGAAACAAAACGATTTTCTTTGGCACCTGGCAACATGGTAGAATAACAGTTCGGGTACCATGTATCCCCAGCACAGGGACCGATGCTCGATAAGAAGGGCCCAATTCTTTTTTCACTGCGACCTTTTCACGTACAAGATCCCCAACCCTGGGAATCCAGCCGGTAGATGTTAATGGCACATCCTTAATTCCTGTGGAGGCAGCACTTTTAGAAGAGTTATCTTCACGGAACTGGTGTAATTCCTGTAAAACAGTGACATGATCATTTATGTCAAAAGGTGTTTCTGCTGCCTCCACGCCAGGACCATCAAGATCTAGAACAAACATGCGTGTTCCGAACAGGCACTCATATGAAGTACAACCCCCCAGGGACCTTCTAGGCAGGTTATTTAGTACTCTCTGAACTCCATATAGGTGGGTTAGCCAACTACGACCCGTACATAAGACTCTGGCTATTAAGGATTGCTTTAAATCACAGTTTAATTGCTTCACAACACTATTTCCCTCGGGATGAAATGGAGACGATTACTGGAGTTGGACCCCCAACGAAGCCATGGTGTCCCTGAATGCCCTTGAGGCAAAAGCAGGGCCCTGGTCCGAATGGAATGCCGCAACTGCATATGTACTGACAAAAACTCGCAAATCTTTAATAACAGTCCGAGCGTCAGCCGAGCGTTGCGGCCACACCCACACAAATCTGGAGCAGGAATCAACAGCGACCAATATGTATTTGTATGCACTATCAGGTGTTAATGGACCGCAATGGTCCAAGTACACACATTGTAATGGTCTATTGGAAATTAAGAGGGGTGTCTGCGGCGGGCGCTTGGCCGTGGAAACTTTAATTTGTTGACAGATGTCACAACAAAGCACATACTGCTTAGTCTCTTTATAGAGACCGGGCCACCAATAACGGGCCTGTAAGAGTGAAATTGTAGCCGCCACACCAGCATGTGCAGATGCCACCCCCTCATGCGCTGCTTTAATCAATTGAGGTCTTACATCTTTATTGGGGATGTCCCGTACGCCTAAGCCTGGAATTTTAACTTCAGCGTTCAGCATACCTCCCATCAAGTATTGATATTTATTAGGAAATTCTTTAGGATAAGGCGTGCAATCAACCGTAGCTTTTATGGCAGCCATTATGTCTGTGTCTGGTTTGGAACTCGAACGAGTCACTGCAGCTACAGTGGCAACTGCCACTGCTGACTTTGCAACTTCATCAGCCAAAGTATTTCCAGCAACGTGTATTCCAAAGCGTTGGTGTCCAAGTGTATGCACAACATGGACTTTGGGCAGCGTCTCTTTGAGGTCCACTACCTGTCTGTGTTTTATGGTGTTGCCTTTTGAATCTCTGAATCCATTCAAGCGCCAGTAATGCAGGTATTCATTAAAAGACTGGACGCAATAATATGAATCACAAACAATCAGTGTGAACTGTGTCGGATCCGTATGTTCTAGTGCCATCAGTAGAGCTTTTAGCTCAGCCATTTGTGCTGTACAATCCCCTAAGGTCTGTGTATAGGTATGTTGGGACAGAATTTCTCCCCCTCCATATAGCCGCTTACGACTGCGCATGCAGCAGAATATTGATGTTTAGTTCCAATCGCTGATTGCGCAGAGCCATCGGTGTACAAGACTGTATGATATTGATCAATAGGCAAGGTGTCTACTGGAACTGGATATTCTACTTCATATTGTAGAAGTTCTTGAGTTTGTAATTTTGTGTTGTAAATGTAGTCTACATCAGTGGCTGTTAGAGACGTAGCCCATTGTATCCATCGTGGATGAAGTGCTTTCGTGTTCAGAACACTAGCTCTTGTAACAGCCTCTAGGGCTGGAATAGGAGAAACGACAATAATGCGTTTTCCTTGGGCAAGAGGTCTTTCTTTAATAACAGCCATCTGCACAGCAGTGAGAATTTTCTCCGTGGGTGCAAAGCGTTGTTCAGCAGCTGAATACAAATGTGATTTGTATGCAATCGGGACTGTCTCACCTTCATTAAATGTTACATAAGTTAAACCAATGGCCCTAGCTATTACCCTGATGACCAAATGTGTTTTATTGTCCCTTGTGTGTAAATGTTTTGCTGCTACCATATCTGTCTGTAAATCTCGAAGAGTGCGTGTATGTTCAACCGCCCAGAATTTACTTGAGAAATCGGGACGTATTAAGTCATATAAAGGTTTTATGCGTGTTGCATAATCAGGAATGTATGTTCTGCCAAAATTTAGAAAGCCCAACAACGAGTGAAGTTTTTTAATCGTATTTGGTGATTGCAATTGTGGACATTTTTCTAAAAATTGTGGTGCTAGGCTCTTCCCTTTACTCGACAGCTCATATCCCAAAAACAGGATGCTGAGGAAGGCGATTTTTGACTTTTTAAAGTTAAATTTGTAGCCGAGTTCGGCAAACCCTACAACAATATGGGCTACCCGTCTTAAATGTTGTAGTAGCTCGTCATCCGTGAGATATATATCGTCCACATATGACAATGCTTCAGGGTCTATCTTGTGTAAAATAGCAGTCACACGAGCCGCAAACAGTCCTGGGCTGTTCTTATACCCCTGGGGTAAACGACATAATTTTTCTGGGAGCCTAATGCGCTAAAGCTTGTTAAGTCTCTGCTTTCAGGTGCTATATTCTGGCAGAAGAACCCATTCGGGATATCTAAAGTTGTTGTGTATTTTTTCCGCACTATGTTGCTCATTAGTGCAGTGCTATGTGAGTTTTGTATAGCATATGTACGTGTATGTCAGTTTAAATGTCTGTAGTCTAAGACTATTCTGTATGAATGGTCCGGTTTAGCTACAGGGAATAAAGGGTTATTAATCGGTGAGACACAGGGTTCAATCACACCCTGGTATTCTAATTGCATGAGTATCTCTCTCACCGGTGCCCTTGCTTCATGTTTTATGGGATACTGCGGTTGTGGCTGAGGTTCACTTTTAATAGGAATGACATGGTATGGAGAGTCCCTATCCCACCCTACGTGATTTCTATATAATGCAGGTGCTTGTGCTAGAGCCCATTCTATAGAATAGGACTCAGCGAGTTCCTCTGGAACAAGGGGCGAGAAGGAAGGTTTAATAACCTCTTCTCCATATGGGCAGGTGCGGACAAAATCAGGCGGCCAATCTTGTTCGGCCAACAAGAGGTCATATACTTTGACTACACAGTCCCAGAAGATTGCGTGTATCGTGCGTTCAATGTCTCCTTCCAGTTGTAGTGTTACTTTATACACCCTATCGGGTTTGGAGACACGCATGTCCGCTGTTTCTACTTGTATAAAGTCATCAGTTGCTTTCACCTCCAGATGCTCTAGAAGATTCCGACGAACTATTGTGACCTCTGCTGCGCTGTTTAGCAGTGCTAGAGCCCAGTTCTTGTTCTTCAAGAGAACCCTCTTCCTGAGTGGCATGTCGAACTGAGACAGCTGCCACTTTTTTCTTTTTAAATTGTTATTTTTGTTGTGCAGGTTTCTCTTCCTTTTTAACAGAAACCTCCGAAGAGCGTTGTGATTCCTGTCTCGGTTTCACGTACTCTGTTCTCCGCTCTGATCACCCACCTCTCTCATTTCTCTTTTCCGGTGAGTCCTGAAAGCAACAAGATTGGCGTGTATCAGTATATTGATATCTATTAGGCGTTTTTATATTCTCTCTACTCCTGAGATTATATCTATTCTGTGGGGTCTCCACTCGTGGAGATTCTCCCCTTTCTTTTTTAGGTGTTTGTTGTTTTTTCTCCCAGCGTTTCTTAGTACCCTCAGGTAGCTCTTTAGTATTATCTTTATTAATTTTACCCTGAATTTGAGGTTTTTGTGGTCTAGCCCCTAGGCTATCTCGACCGATACTTGAATACGTTTCCGCTATTGTTTTAGGCAGCTCTCGTTCCTGATCTTGTTGCGGAACGTCACGGAGCCGCATGCGCACTGCGAGTGCAACTGCTTCCCCTTTAAGGTTACTTAGGATGATTGAAGAAACTGTGGCAAAATTGCCCATCTGATGCATTCCCAAATCTAGGGCCGGAGCAGCCCCGTATTCATCTTGAATTTGTGTAAGCACTTCCGGCAGGTTGGCAAGTGTCGGTGTACCGCGTGCCGTTGTATTGAGCGCGGCAAATACTGTGCCCCATGTGTTCCAGTGTTCAACTGTAGGGACCATCCCAAAGGGCAAGCACATAGTTAATATTCTATGTTTATCCTGAGGTCCCGTATGGGGAAATACTGCCTCCAGCGTATTCATTTTTTGTGCTAGCCAAAATGGAGTCTCCTCTCGTTTGGCCGGGACCTTACCCATAATTGAATGTACAGTCACCGGATTTATACCTGGTGTTACTGCATGTGGTTGTGCTGGAGCAGCACGCGCTGGGTTTGTATTTAAAGTTTGCATCACAAATTGTACTAATCTTCTGTATATTGCTGTTAACTCAGTGTATAAGCGTCGAACCTCAGCTACTGCCAAATTCGCAACCGCAGGATGTGGTGTATATGTGGCCAATAAAGGCCAGGTAGGACCGTCATTACTTAGTGGACCTAACCTTACTGGTAATATTGTATGGGGTAGGGCGCCATCAAGCCAATTATTATGTTCTTGATAAGATAGAGGTATATCTAAGTATGCGTACGCCCTGTATTGTCCAGGCGCGTTCGCAACTGTATATGTATGAAATGTATTTGTGTTCCCATCAACTACTGGAAATGTGACCCAAGAGTAGAAAAGCTCTGTTCTATAGGCTGCATGGGCATCCACCACAAACGTGACTGGACCTCCCTGGGCCGTAAGGCCATGTGCTAGTAAGTGTGTTGTGAGCGGTCGTCTCATGTTAAGAGCTATTTGTACAACCTGGGGATTCGCCATCATAGAAGCACTAAGAGTTCAGAGAAGGCACACCAAGATGGGTTTTTTCCTTTTTAAGTTCAAGCTTGAACAACCCTCAGCTAAAATAGGATTACCTATGCGGCTGTGGTAGAAATCCTCAGCACCACGGATGTCTCCGTATACGGAACTGAGGTGTCATTATATCTAATGAGACTGAGATATTCCGGTGGACCCGAAAATTTGAGCCTGACCAAACGTTGGCGCCGCCATGTCACGTAGGCTCTCATTATCTTAATGAGACTACTGGATTTTGAGCAACAAGATCGTCCACGATGTGGGGGACTGAGTCTGGCCCACGGTAAATGACGCTTGTCACTCCAAATCCGGGTTTTACTCCGGCTAACTAGCAGTGCCTCATCTCTCCCAAATGGTAGAGACAATTGGGCAGCCGAGCGCATGACATCTCAGTACTTCTCAGGGAAGTCGTGGTCACTCAGGTCACAACCGGTTCTCTCATACACAGTGCGGTCTCATATATAAATGACAATAGAAGCAGTAGAAGTTTTAAAGATTGGTTTAATAAAACTACTGCATTTTGGATAACAAAGCGTGAGCTGCAATAACCAGAACTACACAACACAATAATATTAAAATAGTAACGATGAGAGTGAAGCACAAGAAAAAGGCTATCATAGTGTCGCTAGATTATTCCCTCTCTAAGTTAAATTTCGAGCACAGCATGTTAAGCTCTAAGCCTGCCTTTCTGGTTCCCCCGGGAGGACATCAACCCTCATAACTGAGCAAAGGCCAGTAATCTGCATCAGCATCTGCAATGGGGCATTCAGCATACAGTTGTGGTTCCCTGGCTGGAATCTCCATCTTGATGTGCACTAGGCCTGGAAAGTGTTTTTATAACTAACACGCAGATGTTTTAAGAAAATGTCCCTATGTAAGGAATGCTGGAGACTAAACTTGTACCACATTTACCGGCAATGTACCAGACTATAGCCTTGACTGAAGCACAGGGCGATCAAGAATGCATTATTTGAGAACACAGTGCTGAACTAAGCTAAACAGTGTGATAGAAGAAATTAAAACAAGACCGTAAAAACTGGTTATTGTAGAATAACAGTGCGAAGCTGAATAAAATATATCTAGGGCAAAGTGCACAGCGGCCTAGTATGTTTAACTAATGTGCATGGAGCTATACTTAAAATGGCTACACAACAGAACAGCCTGATGACATCACAATCAGGAAGTGAGTCAGTGCATGCGGTTTCCAGAAGCCACAGGAGCAGGCAAAGAGACCCAGCCAAGCACCAGGGAGGCAGTCTTGAGAGTAAGCCAGGACCAAACAAAACAATGGCTACTGATGAGAATGTGAAGTACAAAGGAGAGAGGAAGCGCAAACTTACATTCAGTGAGCAGGAACTGGAGGTACTCACAGAAAAGGTGGTCAAGAACCATGACCAGTTATTTGGAAAACACTCACTACAGGTGCTGGAAAGTGAGAAGAGAAGAATTTGGTCAGACATCCAGACCAAAATATGTGCAGTGGGTGTTGAACAGCACTCCATCGAGGAGATATGCAAGTGCTGGAATGACTTGCATTCATGTGCCAAAGAGAGGTAAGCAAGCAGGCTGAAGGAGGCAAGGAGCACTGGAGGAGGACCACCCACCCAGACACTGTCCACACCAATGGAAGATGTGGTGGAGTCAACACTGCTTCCTGAAGCTTTCAGTGGTGTCACTGACATTGACACCTCAGGCACACCCAGCACCAGCAAAGGTAAAGGCAGTAATGAGGTGATTTCCCATATGTGCATGTACAAATGCCCCTTAGGAAATAGCTATGGCACTATGCAGTATGATAAGTAGTCCAGGCCACATTTTACATACAACACAACAATGCATTATGGGAGTGGTAGTCCACACCCCTAAAGTGCATCTACCACATAAATAGAGAGATAGTGTAAAACCAAACAGATATACGACACAAAAGACTTTCAGAGATACTATGCCAGGGTAAATTGTATCCTATTACGTAACTGTGAGAGTACATATCCAAGAATGACATGCTGCACATTGTTGCTGCAGATGTTCCGGGCCCTGACGCAGCATAAGGTGAAAATGTGGGGGACTGCGAAAGTCAGCCACAGTCCGACTCAAACACCAGTGAGTCCATCATACAAGCACCAACTAGACGCAGGGCAAGAGTACTACCCCACCCTGAGTTTAACCTGGACTCCGATGAATTGCCGGAAGAAATACCCACACCACCCACAGAGGCTAGAAGCAACGACAGACCGCAGTCCTTGCCCCAGCGTCAGTCCACTCCCCTCAGGAGGCGTCAGAAAGAAGGCAGACAGTGCACAGCGGAAGGTGAGGGCCCATCACTGGTTGGTGGCCTTGAGGCTTCCATGCTGAAAGTGCAGCACCTCCAAGGTAAACACATGAGGTCAATGCACAGGCAGTTGGTGTCAATAGATCATAACATGGGAGCAATGCACAGGCAGTTTGAGTCTCTCAATGACAACATGGGATCAATGCACAAGCAATTGGAGTCTCTCAATGACTACATGTGCAAGCTGCATGAGGGACAGCAACCAGCAGCAGAACATGCAAGGGAGATGACAAATGCCATTAGGTAACTCTGCACTGTGATGCAGCAGGAGTATGTCAGCCGGCGTAGGCGCCATCACCAATTGATGGGCAGTTTGGATGGGTTCTGCAGATCTGTCAATCGTCTCACTACCACAACTGCTTTGGTGTCACGACGTGGTGTGGGCATGCAAGTGGACATGGCACATTGCAGTCGGGACATTGCACGAAGATTGGTGCAAATCACCAATGTTTTGGAGACAATGCAGACAGCCCAGACTGCTACAAACAGCGGACTGGGTGGTGGGGATAGTGAGGAGCTCTCTAGCCTCAGCAGTCTCATACCCCCTGTGATGGATTCTAGGTGTCGCAGTACCAGACACAGTACTGTCTCTGAACCCGCAACAAGAGGTGCCACTGAGACCACTGAGCACTCAAGTGGAGTGCGTGGACGTAAAAACTAATGTTGAGAGGTACAGGGGATTTGCGTATCATGTAGCAATGCAGTGATGCTGTGATGCTAATAGTGTGACACTGTAACTAGGACCTGTTTGTGTATAATGCTTACATATGTTCTAATCACACCTATATTACCTGAAGTCAAGGCAATAAAGATGCTACTTACAGCAATACATAAAGGTTGACGTGATGTTGTCATTATTTACATCAGAAATAGTTGTGCGTGATTCCAGCACGTCTTTGTCTGCCCTCTGCTGCACTGCTTCTGTCTGCTGGCTGAAGGGGTGGCAAGGGATCATCGTCCTCATCGGAGTCAGGCTCTGTGGGTTCCACCGGTATGCCTCTCGTTGTTGCAATGTAGTGCAACATAGCACATGTGGCCACGATTTTGCAAGTGTTTTCGGGGAAGTATTGCAGTGCACCACCACTCTTGTGCAGGCATCGGAAACGGCTTTTTAGCAGGCTGAAGGTCCTCTCTACAACGCTGCGTGTTGTTCTGTGTGCTGCATTGTACCTCCTTTTGCCTGGCGTGGCAGGCTTCAGATAGGGTGTTAGGATGAAGGACTGCATTGCATATGCACTGTCTCCTAGAATGACAGGAGAGTAAAATGAGTAATTGTTATCTGTGACATCACATATACATTAAGGCGACATTGTCAACTATCACATTACCAAGTAGGTATCCTTCACCAAACTCCCCAGCAAGTAGTCTTGTCTGTATTCCACTGTGCCTGAAGATGTAGGAGTCATGTGTGCTACCTGGGTATCTGGCCACAAGATCTATTGTAATGTTAGAGGCATTGCTTATAACTTGTATGTTCATGGAGTGTGTACTCTTTCTGTTCCGATAAACATACTCTGTGGCAGATGGCGGACAGATAGCTACATGTGTCCCATCAATGGAGCCAAAGACATGTGGGAATTGGGCTATCTAGTAGAAATTTAATTTGGTTTGTTGCAAATCCTGTGGTGTGTTGGGGAATCTTATGCGTAGATGGATTTTGCTAAGCATGGCATTAAGCAATGTATTGAAGAAGCGTGAAAGCGCACTCTGTGAGACACCTCCAGCTGCTGCTATGACCCCTTGATGGCTCCCTGAGGCTAAAAGGTGCAGGGAGCATAATACCTGCACATGGGTGAGTATACTATTGGTCCTGTGTGTGTTTCGCTGCAGTAGGGGTTGTAGATCAGCTATCAAGTCAAGTATCATGGCTGAGTTTAACCTGTACTTATCAAATATCTCCTCCTCTGTCTGGTCAAAAAGAGTAATGTGCACTCTGAAAATGCGCTCCTGTCTCCTCCTCCCTCCCCTCAAATCTGCCAGGATCCTCATCCTCCTCACCATTTTGTAGAGTGCAGCCATTGTGGAAAAGAGTCTGAGTCATTCTGGGCCTCTTTATATAGGTTGCACCTGTTTACCACCTGATTTCAAATCGTGGTAAATTGCACGTGCAAAACTCCATTCTGCGAATAATCGCCATTTGCGACTGGTTGATGCATTGCATTGCGAATCGGGTTTTGCGAATCACAGTATGCGATTCACAATATCTCATCACTATTTGTGAATGGCAGTATGCTCAATATCTCTTCGCAATTGTAAGGAATCGCTATTTTAGCGATTCCTTAGAATTGCACTGCGAATGCCTTTCATACATTGTGAAAGGCGATTTTGCATTTGCAAACGGTGGAATTTACCGATTTGCACCGTTTGCGAATGCAAAATCCTTTGATACATCTGGCCCCAAATCTCTAAATAGTCTTGGTGGGAACTTAAGATGAAGAACAAACGTTAACAACAAAAAGCTCAATACTGTACAAGGCGCCTGGAGGCACTGATTGTCAATGTAAGAACTTAGGATCAGATGTACGAAGCTTTTTTCTAGTCGCAAAGGGGGCGATTCGCAGAATTGGCCCCTTTGTAACTAGAAAAATGCTTTTGGGGATGTACAAAGCCCAAACAGCGATTTGGTAACTTGTTACCTAATCGCAGTTTGGGTTTCGCAATTAGGTATTAGGAGAGGGAGTGTCAAGGGCGTCCCTTCCTAATACCAAATCTAAATGGTATGTATGGTTGTTTTTCTGACCGCGAATATGGTCACAAAACAATTGCAGTTAGCACCAATTTCAAATTTGGGCTAACCCATTCGCAAAAGAGAAGGGGTTTCCATGGGACCCCTTCCCCTTTGTGAATGCATGCAAAAACATTTTTTCAAAGCAGGCAGTGGTCCCTTTTCATTTTTGTTTTCGAAATTCATTCCGTTTTCCTTTAAGGAAAGGAAAGCTATAGAGCTATGCTCACCATGGCAATCATATGGCAAGACGTCTTCAAACCAAAAGGAAGAATGTGGAACAGTCAGCCAGTCCTCACGATACAGAACCTATAAGTCCAAATACCTGAATGTTTGGGGATTCAGAAGAAAGAAAAATCCTGGAGGATGAAGAAATGCAGAAAGTATTTTTTGCTGTGATGAACAACCCCAGACATTGACACACAATGCAGGTACAACATTGTTAGGAACAGTTCAAGCTTTCGGAATAAACAGCAGGTGCAAGTTGGAAGGAAACACCAGCAGCAAGGCATGCTTCCTTCACACACATAGAACAGCTATAGCACTAGTAGCAGAGTTGCACATTTCCCCACACATGAAGAGTAAACACAGCAGGTGTGGCTGTCCTGCAAAACTTCCTCTTGAACACAGATCAGCAAGCCTATAGGCAGCAACAGCTGGCCAAATTTACCTCACACTATATGTGTCACTGAGAGTGTGCATGTGTTGATGGCACATGTTTCTGTGAGGTGTGCGTTACAGTGTATTTGATTGTGAATTATTGGCTGGTGACATTATATGTATCTTTGTATGATTGACTGTATGAGATGGTGACTCTTTGATGCGTTTGTGTGAAGGTGTCTAAGTGAGAGCAGTGCATGATGGTGGGTGTGTAGAGGCATTTATTGGTGTAATGGTCTGATGATGAATGTGCTGACGATGTGTGTTGGTCTAATATGTGTGTGTGTTGACATGATGTGTCTTTGTTGGTATGATGGTGATGTTATGGCAGGCTTGTATCTGGTGTTATTATGATGGTATATGTAAGACAGTTAAGTGATATGAGTATGTGTTGGTGTGACGTGTGTAGTGTCATAGTGTTTGTGTAGGTGAAATGGAGTAATTATGTGGTATGGTGTGTATGTGTGTGTGATAATGTGAGTGACTGTGAGTTGATATGTTAAAGTGTGATAAGAGTGATGAGTGTGTGATGGTGCTTGTTGTGATAGTGTGTGTGTTGATGTGAAGGTGTGTGTGTTGGTGTTGTGGTACTTTAAAAAAAAACTTTAACTAACATGCACACAACAAAAAGGTGTCAGATAGGTGGTCAGGCATATACAATTTAAAACTGCAGAAGAAAAGCAGGTTAACCAGGATATTGTGCATTTACATAAGTAGGCAAAAGGTGCACTAGACCACCAAGAATCAATACTTTGAGTTTTCCATGATTCGTACACGATGGCGTACTGGGACCAGAGTGGGGTGACCAGCAAACACAAAGGTCTGGGTCATAGGCTCTCTTAGTCGGCAACAGCAGAGTCCAGCATCAATAGGTAGCAGCGTAGTGGGTTCCATATATCTTTGGAAGATGTATGAAATCAGCATGGTCAGCCTGGCATTTAGGGCAGTGGTGCAGGTGCATTGGGTCAATTCTAGATAGTCCGTGAGGGGTGGTGTATGCATGGTGTGTAAAATCTTAATGTAAAAGCTTATGTTGACGATTGGGGGTATGAGTTTTGTTTGGTTAAAACAATAGCCCCGGATCTTGTCACAGAGCTGGTATCCCAAATCTCTTTCCCATGCAGCTCTGACCCTCCCAGTGCAATCTGGCTTCAATGCAATACAAGCATGATGTAGCCTGGAGACCAGTCTCTCCCCCTCCATGGGGGCAATTATCAAGGTTAGTAAAGGCAATTTGTCCGGCTCCATAAGAAAAGATGGAAGCCTGTCCCTCAGGGTATTATGAAGCTGTCTAATTATGATGTGCTCCATATACGTGTCATCCCTCAGGGCCTTCTGATAATAGATCCTCTATGGAGACTAGTGTACGTTGTACCTGTTTTTCTCTCATGAGAGGAAGCCATGGTTGTGCGCCAATAGGATGGCAGGGTATTAAAGTAGGCCCTCATCCAGGTAGTGGTGGAGCTTCCCCCATGCCCAACTGGGTGGATAGTGTCTGAATATCAGAGGGGTCCCTTGGTATGCCCAGTAGGAGAATAGAGGAAAAGGGGGTACTCCCGCCCCGGTCCTTCTCTGGTTTCACATATGGCAGTTATGCATCAGTGTGATACCAGCGGTATGAAAACTGACATTGCACAGCAAGAGAGCATTACTTCAGATCTGGCACACCAAAACCGCCCCATCATAAGGCGGTGTTATTGTTTCCCTTTTAATCCTAGGTCTACGTCACCTAAATCAGTGGTTTTAGAAGGCCCTTTATCAGTGGTGATGTGTTTTGTGTGCGAATTGGTTTGTGACATGATGTGCTTGTAGTATTATATGATGGTGTGTCAGAGGTTGTGCTGGTGTGTATGACGTGTTGTTATGAAGAGGAAGCAGAGTTCAAGAGACACTGTTAAGGCTCAAAATGTGGGAAAGGAGTGCTTCTGCCTTACCGCCTTGGAGCATTGCAGGGAAGAAATGAAGCTCAAGAAACATTTAATATGGGATGGAGGCAGGCCTCAACAGCTTGGAGTAGTTTGAGAGTGAGCAGGATGCCAGGAACAGAGAAGAAATTTGAATCTGGGTTGCCTTTTCCTTGGAGCCTGCACTGTGTAGTCCTTATGCCATCCCGCACAAGTATTGCTTTCCAGTTTTAGCTGGAGCTCAGGCAGTCTCTGATACTTCCCCAGTGCTATTCTTTAATTCAAGCTCTCCTAGAGCCAATGTTTCCTGTTTCTAGGCTCTCTGGGCTTTTTATGTTCAAAACTGTTCAGAGTCGAACCAAAATAAATACCTCTCTCTTTGCACATGGTCTTTCAGGATATAAGAATCCTCACTGCAGGGCAACGGTCAGGATTTGGGTACAGACAAAAGAGAAGTGAGATATGAACAAAAAAGGTCCCCCGATTCTTAGTGGGACTTCTAGAGCCACCTGTTATCTACAAGGCTTAGGTTAGAAACTTTGGAAGATGGTAAAATGGAATGTGAGGAAGACTAGACCGTTAACTATAGAAATTTAGGAGTGGTGGTGGAGAATTCACTTCCTGGTTAGCTACAGCAAAGCATATTTAACCACACTCACAGCATTGCTCTATGACTGGCAACATTTTGTGATTGCATTGGCTTTTCATCATACAATAGTTTGAACATCCGAATTGTGTTACTCCACCTACATTTTTATTTATTTATTTTATATATTTATTAACATGTGCAGACAATTAAAACCATTACATGTAAAATGGCCAAATTAACATGTAACATAATTCTGTGTAACAATCCAAGTATAAAATATATTTGAATAGTCATTTGAAGTGCTACTAAATGGTCAAGGCAACTAGATACCGAAGGCATATATTACACGCTTAGCATTTGTTGAGATCAAATTCTCAACCACACAACTCCTAAGCCTTTCATGGCTCTAAACCTATGTTCATAATGCCACTACAGCTACTTATTAAATTTTCATAAAGTGTTCAACAGATTCTAGTGTCTAGGTAGTGGCATGGACATATACATTAGTACACAAAATATTGAAAGAGTCAAGGTGGCAAATCTGTATGCCTCCAGTAAATTGTAAAGTGCTTAGTGTTTATTAAACAATTTGGTAGTAGAGGTCATTGAATATAGGAGCTTAACATTTTATAAAACTTTAATAAAACTCAAGAATTTAGCGTGCAATAAAACCATTAAATAGATTAATAATTAGCCCTTATACATATTGACTAAAACTTTCTCAGTAAGTGTGGAGATTATAAAACTCTTAAATTAAAAATATTAATAACTGCAATTACATTGGTCTCATTTCGAAAGCATATTGCTGGGCCTTCAAAGTCATACCTAAAATGGAGCAGCGAAAGGGCGTGCTTAAAAAAGTCACAAGTGAGCTATGAGGTGCTTAGCATGCATTGCTAGAAATCTCCACCTATGTTTTGTTCCACCTGATTCAGTTTCCTGTTCCTTGCCATCATTACCTGTTGCCTTTCCACTTTTTCTTGTATTTGCTGGTTTGTCTTGTTTGTCCTGTTTATGCTGGTGTTCTGCTCTTCGGCATTCTTGGGGTCAGAGATGGTACCCTGGTCAGCATCTGGTCGGTCTATACCTCTTTTGTGAAGCGACAAAGTCATCTTAATCTCTTACACATCATTACCTGACTCTGAGCTTCACATTTTCTAATCCCCTTGCTTCTATCCTCACCTTAGAGCACCCCAGAGTTACCATCCATCTATTGGTGCTGCCAGCCTTCCCTGCTGGAATTAACAGCAATCTAGTATTGGCTTTACTCCAATCATCCTGCTACCTGAACAGCTCCTCTTTCTTTCTCTTTCCTTCCCTTCTCCCCTTTGTCTCCTTAGTGTTGTGTGAGTTAATTTCTGTTGCCAGGGCAATTGACTGAGAATCAGATTTTGCAGCGAGTCCATGTCTTCGCCTATGGCTTGACAGCACTCCTACATACTTTATGTAGCAACAGAATATTCCTCTATCTTCCATGCACATACTACCTAGATGTGCATTTCCTTTCCTCTCACAGCATGTGATTACATGGCCTCAAAAAAACGTTGTAGACTCCTTTCAGCAGGAAAGAGACACTAGTATTCATAGACTGCAGCACCCAACACCTTTACTCATTTGCCCTCATTTGCCCTTCCTCATGTCAACCCAATTCACCCTCATGAAGAACCTGAGGTTTCCCTGGTATCATATCATCTTCACCACATTACATCACTGAGAGCTCCAAGCATCATTGGATCACCATACAATGGCAGTGAAAGTAATATATTTAACCTGAACCAGAACGGATGTGGCAGTGGCTTCCAGGGTCAATTCCAATATAACATTTTCCAAAAAGTGACTAGCAATAACTCATCTTTCCAAAACAGCAATAATAAAACATATATAAGCAATTCCATTACTTAGCCCCAAACAACTTAGTTCTGAATAAAATACCTTCACAGACCTTAACCGCTCGGGTGCCCAGGACGTAACCGTTATGTCCCGATAGGGGCTCAACGGGGGAAGCACTAGCGCTCCCCCTGGGGGCCTGGCACCGCCCTCCCCCGGGCAGGGATGAAAAAAGAATCGCTTGCCCTTCCACTCCTGCCCCCTCCTGACCCCGCTGTGGCATCTGATGATGTCAGCGCGCGATCGCTCGCTAACCTCTTCAGAGGCCTGGCCCTCAATGCGGATCGGAGGAGAAATGCAAGAGCATTTCTCCTCCGATCACGTGGAGGGGGCAAGAGAGGCATGAATGGAGAGGAAAGGCCTTTCCTCTCCTTTCATGTCTCTCTCTGCCTTTCTGCTGCCCGATCGCGATACGATTGTTAGGCCAATCTGCCCCCACGGGGGGCAGAAACCACTAGACACCAGAGATTTTTATTTGTTTGCGTCAATTTCACGCAAGTGGAGTGACCCCTTAGGCAAGGGTTGTTCCCCTGGGGGGCAAATTTGTTTTAGGCCAATTTTTATTAGGCCGATCTGCCCCCAAGTGGGGTAGAAATCACTAGGCGCCAGGGATTTTTTTTTGCACCAATTTCACCAAAGAGAGGGACCCTTTAGGCAAGGGTTGCTCCCCGGGGGGGGGCACATTTATTTTATGCCATTTCTGCTCCCCTTGGGGGCAGATTAGCCTATTTCTACTAGGCCAATCTGCCCCCGGGGGCAGAAACCACTTAGGCACCAGAGACTGGTGTGTGTGTGTGTTTTGTTTGGGGGGCAGCCCCTTGGGCAAGGGTCGCTCTCCATGGGGGCACATTACTGTTGGCCATATCTGCCCCCCTTGGGGACAGATTGGCCTATTTTTGGAAGGCCCATCAGAGACCTGGAAATATTTTCTTTCCAAAATAAGAGGGTTGGGGTATGGCCAAACCCCCACCCCAAATAAAAGGGGCCAAGGTTGTTCTGCCCACTAGTGGGCAGATGGGGCAATTATCCCAGATCCACACCTGGGGGGGGCAGAAAGTCTACTAGATGCCAGGGAATAAAAGAAAAAATAGTGGGGTGGTGGCTACCAAACAGTTTGGGCCTGGTTATGACCCCACCCCAACTGAAGGGGTTAACAGTCTTTCAGCTCTCCCCCGCACACTAAAACATATTTTCCCACGTCAAGCAAGAGAACATTTGATTATTTTAGGTTTTGGTATTACATTTGGGCCATGAGAGCTTGGCTAACTCTCAAAATCGTCCCACTTGGAATGGTGAGGGCTGCACTTTTTGGACTTTGGAACTCTGCCATGTAGAAAAATCCACAAGACCTAGACACATCTGAAAACTAAACATCTGGGTGAACCAGGGTGGTGTGCTTCACATGCACCCGCACCATTTTCTTACCCACAATGCCCAGAAAACCTCCAACTTTGCTGGAAATCACACATCTTTCCCACGTTTGTGATGGAACCTTCCGGAATCTGCAGGAATCCACAAAATTCCTACCACCCAGCATTGTCTCATCTATGCCGATAAAAATTCTGCTGTCAGCCTAAAAATGTTTTTTTTCAAGCTGCCCTTTTGGACCCGCTTTGGTTCCCCCTCAATTTTGACATGTTTTTAGCTCTTCTCTGTCACAGACACTTGGCCCACCTACACAAGTGAGGTATCATTTTTACCAGGTGACTGAGAGGAACGTTGGGTGATAGGAAATTTGTCTCGGTGTGGTGATTCCTTACAGAAATGTGGGAAAAATGTGATTTTTTAGCTAAATTTGAGGTTTGCTGAGGATTCTGGGTAAGAAAACATTGGGGGATCCGCGCAAGTCACACCTCCCTAGACTCACTCTGGTGTCTAGTTTTCAGAAATGTCTGGGTTTGGTAGGTTTCCCTAGATGGCTGCTGAGCCCAGGACCAAAAACGCAGGTGCCCCCCCAAACAAAAACAGGTAGTTTTGTATTTAATAATTTTGATGTGTCCAGATAGTGTTTTGGGGCATTTCCTTTCGCGGGCACTAAGCCTACCCACACAAGTGAGGTGCCATTTTTTTCAGGAGACTTGGGGGAATGCTTGGTGGAAGGAAATTTGTGGCTTCTCTCAGATTCCAGAACTTTCTGTCACCAAAATATGAGGAAAAGGTGTGTTTTTGGCAAAATGTTTAGGTTTGCAAAGGATTCTGAGAGCCCCACAAGTCACCCCATCTTGGATTCCCCTAGGTATCCTTTTTTTTTAAATGCACAGATTTGGTAGGTTTCCATAGGTGCCGGCTGAGCTGGATGCCAAAATCCACAGCTAGGCACTTTGCAAAAAACGGGTCTGTTTTCTTTGTGAAAATGTGATGTGTCCATGTTGTGTTTTGGGGCATTTCGTGTAGCAGGCATTAGGCCTACCTACACATGTTAGGTACCATTTTTATCGGGAGACTTTGGGGAACGCTGGGTGGAAGGAAATGTGTGGCTTCTGTCAGATTCCAGAACTTTCTGTCACCAAAATACGAGGAAAACGTGTTTTTTTTGGCCATATTTTGAGGTTTGCAAAGGATTCTGGGTAACAGAACCTGGTGAGAGCCCCACAAGTCACATAATCTTGGATTCCCCTAGGTGTCTAGTTTTTAAAAATGCACAGGTTTTGTAGGTTTCCTTAGTTGCTGGCTGAGCTAGAGGCCAGAATTCACAGCTAGGCACTTTGCAAAAACAGCTCTGTTTTCTTTGGGAAAATGTGATGTGTCCACGTTGTGTTTTGGGGCATTTCCTGTCACAGGCGATAGGCCTACCCACACAAGTGAGGTACCGTTTTTATCGGGAGACTTGGGGGAACACTGGGTGGAAGGAAATTTGTGGCTTCTCTCAGATTCCAGAACTTTCTGTCACCGGAATATGAGGAAAAAGTGTTTTTTGGCAAATTTTTGAGGTTTGCAAAGGATTCTGAATAACAGAACCTGGTGAGAGCCCCACAAGTCACCCCCGCCGGGATTCCCCTAGGTGTCTAGTTTTCAAAAATGCACAGGTTTGGTAGGTTTCCCTAGGTGACGTGTCTATATTGCGTTTCCTGTTGCGAGCATTAGGCCTACCCTCGCAAGTGAGGTACCATTTTTATCAGGAGACTTTGGGGAACAAAGAATAGCAAAACAAGTGTTATTGCCCCTTGTCTTTTTCTACATTTTTTCCTTCTAAATGTAAGACTGTGTGTAAAAAAGACATCTATTTGAGAAATGCCTTGTAATTCACATGCTCGTATGGGCACCCCGAAATTCAGAGATGTGCAAATAACCACTGCTTCTCAACACCTTATCTTGTGCCCATTTTGGAAATACAAAGGTTTTCTTGATACCTATTTTTCACTCTTTATATTTCAGCAAATGAATTGCTGTATACCAGGTACAGAATGAAAACCCATTGCAAGGTGCAGCTCATTTATTGGCTCTGGGTACCTAGGGTTCTTGATGAACCTACAAGCCTTATATATCCCACAATCAGAAGAGTCCCGCAGACGTAACGGTATATTGCTTTCAAAAATCTGACATTGCAGGAAAAAGTTACAGAGTAAAACGTTGACAAAAGAGGCTGTTTTTTTACCTCAATTTCAATATTTTTCTATTTCAGCTGTTATTTTCTGTAGGAAAACCTTGTAGGATCTGCACAAATTACCCCTTGCTCAATTCAGAATTGTGTCTACTTTTCAGAAATGTTTAGCTTTCTGGGATCCAGTATTGGTTTCATACCCATTTCTGTCACTAAATGGAAGGAGGCTGAAAGCACACAAAAAAGTAAAAATGGGGTATGTCCCAGTAAAATGCCAAAATTGTGTTGAAAAATTGGGTTTTCTGACTCAAGTCTGCCTGTTTCTGAAAGCTGGGAAGCTGGTGATTTTAGCACTGCGAATCCTTTGTTGATTCAATTTTCAGGGGAAAAACCACAAGCCTTCTTATGCAGCCATTATTTCCATTTTTTTAAAAAACAAAATGTTTGCTGTATTTTGGCAAATTTCTTGGTCTCTTTCATGGGAACCCACAAAGTCTGGGTACCTCTAGAATCCCTAGTATGTTGGAAAAAAAGGACGCACATTTGGCGTGGGTAACTTATGTGGACAAAATGTTACGAGGGCTTAAGCACGAACTGCCCCAAATAGCCAAAAAAAGGTCTGGCACCTGACGGGAAAAGGCCTGGCAGCGAATCAATCAATCAATCAATCAATCATAGTATTTATAAAGCGTGCTATGTACCCGTCAGGGTTTCGAGGCGCTGAGAGGGGGGGGGGGGAGCGCTGCTGATTTAGCTGTCGAAGAGCCAGGTCTTGAGGAGCCTTCTGAATGCGAGGAGGTCCTGGGTCTGGCGAAGAGATGTGGGGAGAGAGTTCCAGGTCTTGGCGGCGAGGAAGGAGAAGGATCTGCCGCCGGATGTCTTGCGCTGGATTCGGGGTACGATGGCGAGGGCGAGGTTGGCGGATCGGAGTTGACGTGTTGGAGTGTAGAAGTTCAGTCTGGTGTTGAGGTAGGAGGGTCCGGTGTTGTGAAGTGCCTTGTGAGCGTGGGTCAGGAGTTTAAAGGTGATCCTCTTGTCTACCGGGAGCCAGTGGAGTTCCTTTAGGTGAGGGGAGATGTGATTTCGGCGGGGTATGTCGAGGATCAGTCGGGCGGAGGCATTTTGGATGCGTTGGAGTCGTTTGATGTCTTTGGTTGGGATGCCTGTGTAGAGTGCGTTGCCGTAGTCAAGTCTGCTGCTGACGAGGGCCTGGGTCACCGTCTTTCTGGTTTCTGTTGGAATCCACTTGAAGATTCTGCGGAGCATTCGAAGGGTGTTGAAACAGGAGGAGGAGACGGCGCTGACCTGTTTGGACATGGTGAGGGCGGAGTCCAGGATGAAGCCGAGGTTTCTTGCGTGGCTGGCAGGGGTGGGCGGGGGTCCGAGGACGGAGGGCCACCATGAGTCGTTCCAGGCCGAGGGAGTGCGCCCGAGGATGAGGACTTCCGTCTTGTCGGAGTTGAGTTTCAGGCGACTGTTGTTCATCCAATCGGCGATGGATTTTAGTCCCTCGTGGAGGTTTGTTTTGGCGGTGAGCGGGTCTTTGGTCAGGGAGAGGACGAGCTGGGTGTCGTCGGCGTAGGAGATGATGCTGAGATGATGTTGGCGGGCCAGTTGAGCGAGGGGTGCCATGTAGACGTTGAACAACGTAGGGCTGAGGGAGGATCCTTGGGGGACGCCGCAGATGAGGTTGGTGGCTTTGGAGCGGAAAGGGGAGAGACGGACTCTCTGCGTTCTGTCGGAGAGGAAGGATGAGATCCAGTGGAGGGCTTTGTCTTGGATGCCGGCTTCCTGGAGGCGGGTCAGTAGGGTGCGGTGGCAGACGGTGTCAAAGGCGGCTGATAGGTCGAGGAGGATGAGGGCTGAGGTTTCGCCGTTGTCCATTTGATGTCTGATGTCATCTGTGGCGGCGAGGAGAGCAGTCTCAGTGCTGTGGTTTCGTCTGAATCCGGATTGTGAGGGGTCCAGGATGGAATTGTCTTCGAGGAAGTGGGTGAGCTGAGTGTTGACGATCTTCTCGATGACTTTCGCTGGAAAAGGGAGGAGAGAGATCGGACGGAAGTTTTTGAGATCGTTGGGGTCGGCCTTGGGTTTTTTGAGGAGGGGTTGGATTTCTGCGTGTTTCCAGCTGTCCGGGAAGGTGGCAGAAGTGAAGGAGAGGTTGATGATCTTGCGGAGTTCGGGGGCGATGGTGGCGTTGGCTGAGTTGAAAACATGATGGGGGCAGGGGTCCGTGGGGGAGCCTGAGTGGATGGTGTTCATGGTTGTTATGGTTTCTGCCTCGTCCACGTGGGTCCAGGCGGTGAGGCGGCAGTCGCGGGAGGAGACGTCGGGGGTGGGGTCTGGCGGTGGACCGGTGTTGAAGCTGTCGTGGATGGTGGCGATTTTCTGGTGGAAGAAGGTGGAGAGGTCGTCGCAGAGTTTCTGGGAGGGCGGGATGTCGTTGGAGTTGGCTTTTGGATTGGAGAGTTCCTTCACGATGCCGAAGAGTTCTTTGCAGTCGTGGGTGTTGTTGTTGATGCGTTCGGTGAAGTGGGCGCGCTTGGCGATGCGGATCCGTTGGTGGTGTTCGCGGTTGGCGTTTTTGAGGGCGACGAGGTTGTCGGGAGTGCGTTCTTGGATCCATTTCTTTTTGAGCTTCTGGCAGATGCTTTTGGAGGTGGTTAGATCGTCTGTGAACCAGGCCGGTTTTTTCTTTCCTTGGATGGCGGTGGGTTTCTTGAGAGGGGCAAGGGTGTTGGCGCAGTCGAGGATCCATTGGTGGAGGTTGATGGCGGCTGTGCTGGGGTCGGTTGCGTCGGGTGGAAGGTTGTTGATGAGGGTGCTGGTCAGTTGGTCTTGGGTGACTTTGCCCCAGCGGCGGTGGGGAGGTAGCTGGATGCGGTGTTGCTCTGTGGTTTTCTTATAGGTGAAATGGACGCAGTGATGGTCGGTCCAGTGGAGTTCGGAGGTGTGGCTGAAGGAAACGTGGTTGCTTGAGGTGAAGAGGGGGTCAAGGGTGTGTCCGGCGATGTGGGTGGGCGTGTTGACTAGCTGGCGGAGTCCGAGGTTGAGGAGGTTGGAGGTCAGTGATGCGGTGTTGACGTCGTTGGCATTTTCCAGATGGTAGTTCAGATCTCCCAGGAGGATGTAATCCAGGGAAGCGAGGGCGTGGGTGCTTGCAAGGTCGGCGATGGTGTGCTGAAGGGGGCTCTTGGTCCTGGAGGGCGGTAAATGAGGGTTCCTCTGAGGGTCGTGTTGGGGTCCGTGTGGATCTGGAAGTGGAGGTGTTCGGCTGTCCTGAGGGTGTCGTCCGAGTGGGTGTGGATTTTGAGGGTAGCTTTGTGAGCGATGGCTATTCCGCCGCCGATTCCGTTGGTTCGATCTCTTCTGGTGATTTTGTAGCCGTCCGGTATGGCGATGGCGATGTCCGGAGACGAGGAGTCGTTCCACCAGGTTTCGGTCAGGAAAGCCATGTCAGGAGCAGTGGTGTCGAGCAAATCCCAGAGCTCGATGGCGTGTTTTCGTGCGGAGCGGGTGTTGATGAGGATGCAGTTCAGGTGGTTGGGGTTGAATGTTTTAGTTGGATTGGTCGTTCTGATGCAGGAGAATTTGCAGGTACGGCAGGAGAAGGGTCCTTTAGTGTGCTTCGGGGATGCCCGGTAGCATTCAGTGGAGGGGCCGGGATTGAAGGCGCGGAGTTCGTTGATCGAGTAGCGGATGCGGGGGGCGCGAGGGCCAGGGGGTGTGGCGCTGGGCGCGGTCCAGGCGTGGGCGGGCGCAGACGGGCTTGCCTCTGGCGCGCCTCTGGCGCGCCAGCCATTAAGAAGGGAGGGGGGAGGGAGGAGCAGCTGGGAGGCGGGAGGCGGGAGGGAGCGGCAAATGGGGGCGCGAGGGGGGCGGGGCCGCAGGGAGGCAGCGGCAGGGAACGGGGAGCGCACAAGGGGCAAAAAACACTGAAAACGAGCTAAACTACAAGCAGTTACAGTGAGAAAAATACAATCAGAAATACAGTCAGAAATACAATAATGGCACAATACACGATCGGGGAGACAGCAATCAGGGGGGCACAAAGGGGGCAGAAGCGCCGGCGGCGAGGCGCTGAAAAAACGAAAAAAGGCAAAAAACACTTACAGGACGGCGGAGGCGGCACACGGGTCAAGTGAGCCCACTAGCCACCAGGGATGAGGCGCAGGAGGATGCCTGCGGGTGGAGGAGGGCCTCGAACACGCAAACGGCAGCGTGCTCGTGGGACAGAGGCAGAAGGCAGCAGGTTGGTGCTGCGGTCGTGGGGGGCGAGCTCAGGACCTGAAACAGGTCAGAGTTCGCTCACTCGCGACGCGCAGCGCCAGCCATTAAGAAGGGAGGGGGGAGGGAGGAGCAGCTGGGAGGCGGGAGGCGGGAGGGAGCGGCAAATGGGGGCGCGAGGGGGGCGGGGCCGCAGGGAGGCAGCAGCAGGGAACGGGGAGCGCACAAGGGGCAAAAAACACTGAAAACGAGCAAAACTACAAGCAGTTACAGTGAGAAAAATACAATCAGAAATACAGTCAGAAATACAATAATGGCACAATACACGATCGGGGAGACAGCAATCAGGGGGGCACAAAGGGGGCAGAAGCGCCGGCGGCGAGGCGCTGAAAAAACGAAAAAAGGCAAAAAACACTTACAGGACGGCGGAGGCGGCACACGGGTCAAGTGAGCCCACTAGCCACCAGGGATGAGGCGCAGGAGGATGCCTGCGGGTGGAGGAGGGCCTCGAACATGCAAACGGCAGCGTGCTCGTGGGACAGAGGCAGAAGGCAGCAGGTTGGTGCTGCGGTCGTGGGGGGCGAGCTCAGGACCTGAAACAGGTCAGAGATCGCTCACTCGCGACGCGCAGCGCCAGCCATTAAGAAGGGAGGGGGGAGGGAGGAGCAGCTGGGAGGCGGGAGGCGGGAGGGAGCGGCAAATGGGGGCGTGAGGGGGGCGGGGCCGCAGGGAGGCAGCGGCAGGGAACGGGGAGCGCACAAGGGGCAAAAAACACTGAAAACGAGCAAAACTACAAGCAGTTACAGTGAGAAAAATACAATCAGAAATACAGTCAGAAATACAATAATGGCACAATACACGATCGGGGAGACAGCAATCAGGGGGGCACAAAGGGGGCAGAAGCGCCGGCGGCGAGGCGCTGAAAAAAACGAAAAAAGCCAAAAAACACTTTCAGGACGGCGGAGGCGGCACACGGGTCAAGTGAGCCCACTAGCCACCAGGGATGAGGCGCAGGAGGATGCCTGCGGGTGGAGGAGGGCCTCGAACACGCAAACGGCAGCGTGCTCGTGGGACAGAGGCAGAAGGCAGCAGGTTGGTGCTGCGGTCGTGGAGGGCGAGCTCAGGACCTTAAACAGGTCAGAGTTCGCTCACTCGCGACGCGCAGCGCCAGCCATTAAGAAGGGAGGGGGGAGGGAGGAGCAGCTGGGAGGCGGGAGGTGGGAGGGAGCGGCAAATGGGGGCGCGAGGAGGGCGGGGCCACAGGGAGGCAGCGGCAGGGAACGGGGAGCGCACAAGGGGCAAAAAACACTGAAAACGAGCAAAACTACAAGCAGTTACAGTGAGAAAAATACAATCAGAAATACAGTCAGAAATACAATAATGGCACAATACACGATCGGGGAGACAGCAATCAGGGGGGCACAAAGGGGGCAGAAGCGCCGGCGGCGAGGCGCTGAAAAAACGAAGAAAGCCAAAAAACACTTACAGGACGGCGGAGGCGGCACACGGGTCAAGTGAGCCCACTAGCCACCAGGGATGAGGCGCAGGAGGATGCCTGCGGGTGGAGGAGGGCCTCGAACACACAAACGGCAGCGTGCTCGTGGGACAGAGGCAGAAGGCAGCAGGTTGGTGCTGCGGTCGTGGGGGGCGAGCTCAGGACCTGAAACAGGTCAGAGTTCGCTCACTCGCGACGCGCAGCGCCAGCCATTAAGAAGGGAGGGGGGAGGGAGGAGCAGCTGGGAGGCGGGAGGCGGGAGGGAGCGGCAAATGGGGGCGCGAGGGGGGCGGGCCGCAGGGAGGCAGCGGCAGGGAACAGGGAGCGCACAAGGGGCAAAAAACACTGAAAACGAGCAAAACTACAAGCAGTTACAGTGAGAAAAATACAATCAGAAATACAGTCAGAAATACAATAATGGCACAATACACGATCGGGGAGACAGCAATCAGGGGGGCACAAAGGGGGCAGAAGCGCCGGCGGCGAGGCGCTGAAAAAACGAAAAAAGCCAAAAAACACTTACAGGACGGCGGAGGCGGCACACGGGTCAAGTGAGCCCACTAGCCACCAGGGATGAGGCGCAGGAGGATGCCTGTGGGTGGAGGAGGGCCTCGAACACGCAAACGGCAGCGTGCTCGTGGGACAGAGGCAGAAGGCAGCAGGTTGGTGCTGCGGTCGTGGGGGGCGAGCTCAGGACCTGAAACAGCGAAGGGGTTAATTAGTTGAAAAGACAGATCTGAAAGCTTTATTGTCAGTAGAAATACTATCACCTGGTAGTATCCATTCCCATGCTGCAACCCTACAAATCATAAAGGAAAGTATTAATTTACTTTAACAAAAACTCAGTTAATTTGCTTTGTCCTTTATCATTAATTATAAAGGATAACAGCAAGTTATGTCAAAGTTGATGCAATGAGTAGTATATGTCCTTCATGAGGCTACGTAACTAATTTATTTTTATGGAAATTGAACGCAATTTAACAACTAAGCTCTTCGTTGCACCCAGTCACCCTACACGCCAAGACTGAAGGGCGGACATCTGAAATACTGTTTTTGTAAATGTCCACTGCCATTATTAAAGTTGAAGATGATAACCGCAGGCCACAATAGGGGCTAGAAATTGGTCCACAGTGAATACAATAGTTAGGACAACATCACTTTAAAATATTGACGTTTCACAACTACAGCATGTTAACTAGCGTTCAACAGGAAATAATCTGTAATCTGTGGTCAAATTGGTAACAAAGTATATCTTGTTAATGACGCTCCAGGATCGTGATGAAATATGATCTTAAAAGGCATATTTACAAGAAAGTGGCTCATCAGCTATGATAAGCCACTTTTCTTGCGCCCCCCCACTCCCTGCTAACGTCACCATGGTAGTGCTGTATTTACAATACGGCGCACCATGGCGCACGTTAGCACAATAGCGTCAACACTTTTTACGCTACTGTGGTGCATTGGTCAATTAGTGCCAAAAATTATGGCGCTATTTAAGAAATGCGTGGAGAGGCCCATTAGAAACTATGCGAGAGTCACTTTTATCATTGCCTTGTGCAGGCATTAAAAATGACGGGAAAAATGGTGCATTGAAATCTCTTACATTTTCTTGCGCCATTTTTCTGGGCCTCCTAACAGGCGAACGCCCTCCCTTGCATATTATGCCTGGCGCAGGCATCATGTGGCACAAGGGGTTGCAGAGTGGGCATTGCAAGCTTTGCAAATCTGGTGTGGGGAAAAGGCCTCCTTTGGTGTGGGCAAAAAAAAATGATGCTAGGGTGGCGCAAGGAGGCACTTGGAGCTTGTAAATATGCCCCTTGATGTTCTAAAGTCTCACTATTCATGAACAAATAATAGCTTAGTGCTCCTCAAATGCTCCCTTTTATTATTTAAAGTTGGTCCTTACATACCCAGATAGATCTCACATGTTACTGTGTGAGCCATTTTTAGGTCTCACCTGCGACAGTGCATGCGCTGCAAGTGCTATCATTTGTGAGAAAGCTCATATACAACAAGGGGCTTGGAGCCCACATATTGTTTACCATTCATTGGCTTCATTGTAACGCCTATTTTGCTGCCTCCTAATTGGGTACTGTGTGTTGGATTTACTTCCTCTTCCTTCCACGGAGCATAGACTAAATACAGATTGCTTCATCTTGATTAGGGTCCTTCAGCTGCTGGTGCCGTGACTGGGGTACTATTTTTCTTTTTTTGCCTTCTTCCCATCATGTTGCTTCTTTTTTTAGTCTCTTCTCCCTGATTGTTCATCCCTCCCCCCACCTTCTTGTTGTCTGTGTTGCTTCTTGCATCTCACATCAACCTCCCTTGTCCGTGTTGCTTCTTACCTCCCTCCCCTCACATTCCTGTTGTCTGTGTTAATTCTTCCCTCTCACCCCAAACCCCATTGTCCATGTTCCTTCTTCTCTCCCACTCTCCACCCTCACGCTGTCCATGTTGCCTCTTCCCTCAACCCTTCACCTTTCCATTGTCTGTGTTGCCAATTCCCTCCCACCTCCATTGTCTGTGTTGCCTCTTCCCCCCACCCCACCTCCACTCTTACATTGTCTGTGTTGCCTCTTCCCTCCCACCCATCCCCCACCCTCCTGTTGTCCCTGTTGTTGCTTCCCTCCTACCGATTTCCCAACCTCCTGCTGTCTGGTGTTATGCCAATGTAAATATAGTGTGGGCTGATCACAGTAAAACTCTATACTGATTAAAGTAATTATGCATTTTAGTATTTTAAAGATCAAATGAATGTCTGAAAAATAAACCATAGCAGAGGTACCACTTTAATAATGGACATAATGCTTTTACAAATCTGTGCTTAGAAGACTGTTTTACAAAACCCATTCATTGTAAAATTTCTGCTTTTGAGCTTCTACAGCTAATTCTACACCTATATCTTCCCTCTCACCCCACCAGCCTCGTCCCACGTACACCCACCATGTCCTTGTTGTCTCTTTCCTCCCATCCTCTTGTTGACTGTGTTGCCTTTTCCCTCCTACTTCCGATCCTCCCGTAATCTGTGTTGCCCCGACCCGCCCGCCATAAGAAAAAAAGCACTATGATGCGGCCAGCGCTAGCCTCATCATACCTCTTTTTTTTACCTTCCTGTGTCATGATGCTTTTTTTAATAATTGTTACAGCACTTTTTTCATAGCGTTTAGCCATGCTACACAGCAGCTACCCTGCTCTACAACATGGCTAAAAGACATTGGCACAGCCTCTCACATAGGCAAGACCTATTGGTTTTGCCAATGCTTGCTTTGGCTACATTTGGGTCTGCTTTATGGTCTGGTGGGCCGGTGCCTTACTGTTGATTTCCCTGATATTATCACAAACATTGCTTGCAGGAAACACAAACACATGCAGTCTCCCACACTTTGCAAAACACATATCAATGTTGTCTTTAAAAGCTCAAAACTCCCCCGATTTGTAGAAAGTGGGCCGCTTTTTAGCTATCAGATTTGCTAATAGGGAGCACATTTATTTGGGAGCCCGGATCTATTTCCTATCCAAGTCCAACCCTTCTTAAATGAGTATGAAGATATACCAGGGCAAAGTAACCTACACAATAAAATAACTTACACCTGCTGGTCCTTGAAAGAGTAGCTAGCAGATTACTACCGCCAGTTTCTGGAAAATAACATTCCACATTGTACTTTGGATATTCAAATAGTTTCCCAAGCAGACAGTGGTGGCTGGCAAATACGGTGATTGGAGGGGCAGGAAAATGGGTGGATTTACAAAATAAATACATAACACAATTAAATACATAAAGTTACTTACAGTGCTTGCTGCAGACACGTCCTCCTCGCTCCAGTCCTCCTCTTCTCGTAACGTCACATCCAGGGCCCTAGCTAACTCCCTTAACCAGAGTGAGCGAAGCGCCAGGATTGGAGGGAGCGGCCTCTCTGGGCACTCCCGGGGACACTGCAGGCCCGGAACCCAGCCGTCAAAGACTGCTGGGTTGAGAGGTTTATAGTGTGCATGTAAGACTGGCCATCGCAAGACAGCAGGCCAAAGTGATGTGCACTATAAATTAGTGCACAGGCAGCCCACTAATGCTGCCATTCAGCAGGCCTCACTCTATCATGACACTTGGTTCAGGACGGGTTGACGAAAAATAAAATAGTAATGAATTAATGTCATAAACATTTTATTTTTCGCCCCAGGGGCTTTTCTGGGGGAATTTAAGTGGGGCGAGGCTCCTCCGCTGTCATGGAGGAGCCACCCCTGCAAGCAGGGCTATGTAAATGAGGCTTTGGGCCTCATTTACAGTTTGGCGAAGTGAGAGCACTGCTCTACATTAGCAGAGTCAGGCGAAGTGCTGTCTTTGTGCTGGGGAGGGGGTCAATAGCTTAGCTGTGGTAAAACTTTGAGCTGATGACCCCTCCTCCACAGGGCCACCATGTCGCCCTGCCCTATTTAGGACAACATCATACATTTTTTCCTACATGAGACCACCATGCGAGGCATAGAGAAAATGCACAATGGTCCTCGTATGCAGAAGGACGTCCCCTGGTGAGCGGGGACATTGTTGTTTTTGTGTGGTCATGAAACAAATTCCAGCTTTGGAAGTTTGTTTCTTAAAATGAAACAAATTTGCTGAGAGGGTGTATCAAAGACGGTGCCTACTCGGCAATATTTCGGTGCTTTCAGGGGTGCTGCCTACATGACAGAGATCAATAAATATGGCAGATGGTCTTCTGATAGTGGAGTGGTCATTGAGGTCTAAATAATCAGTAAATCTTCACTCTAGCCTACTACTACTAGTACTGCTACTAGAAAATGCAGATATTTAAGGGTGGGTGTAATGCTTTACTGACAGGCAGTTGGTTATTTGAGGTGGCAACTAAACAAGCAGCTTTCTATCAATGATACCGCTACACATTGTGACTTTATTCTTCTCAGTTTGAAGCTGCCCACTGCAGTGTAGCAATGTGATATAGTAATTTGATGAAAACATTGGTATTCATAGGAAATTCCACTGTCGGAGCTGAATTCAAAAATACTTCAAAATAATATTGCTTTGGTTGACACTGGGATACATAGCTTCTAGATAAAAAATACTTTTCGCAGAGGAGCACCATTATCATTCCTCCAGTTAGAATCAACAATTTAAAACTGATCCAGTACTAGATATCACGAAAAAAAAGTCCTGAATGTCTAGTGACAAATGAATATCACGTCTTAATACCAAGCTTTTGAAATGAACGCTCTGCTATACAGATATGTTGTGAAGTAAGTCTAAATCCTTGAAGGCAATGCTATCCTGGAACCTGAACGTTTTTGATATCTTCACTCGTAGCATTTGTGTTCCAACTCTGGCAACAGGAAACCATCTACAGCAAGCAAGTACCTTGATTGCCTAGCAAATAACACTCCGAAACACGAGGAGCTAACACTCCACAATCCAAGATAGGCACCACCGTTGTAATTATTGTGAGAGTGCTGTGTCGCCTAGGGTTTCCCTGTTTATTCTGTTCTACAAATATTTCCCATCATGGCTCAAGTCGAGGGTAGACGCAGGTAGATGTCGTCTACCCACTTTTTTTACAGGGTGGATGCCAGTGCTTAATTTGTAAGTAAAAAAGTGCCAGTGCCCACAGCCCTCCTCTTAAATTTGAGGCTGCAGCAATTAAATGTTTGAACACGGAATACTGAGGCGGTGTAATCCTGAGGCCATCTTGGGCCTCTTCAGTACATATAAAGCCACTCCCTGCCACTTCAGCTCACTCTTGCAGCTTTCCACTTTCTCCTTTTGTGATGCTTTTTCGTTTTTCCCTCCCCCGTCTGTCCCATGTGTGTCTTTTGCTCTCAGCAAATGCTTGAGGCAGAAGAATAAGCCCCGGCCCTCAAAAATAAGTGATGGTGCTCAGCACCGGAAACAACAAGCGCAAATTAAGCACTGGTGAATGCTGTCTACCCTGCAAATAATGTGGGCCACACAGAAATGTGCTAAGCTTGTCCTAGTGTCATTTCTGTAGACACCAGGACACATTCAGCAGCACCTGCAAGTTGTCTGGCTTTCGTTCCAAGCAAAGATGTGCAGGCGGGGAAGGGGCTCATCAGATTCCAGCTGGGCCCATAATATAGGCAGAAGTTAAGGGGCCATCAGGCGTCCTTTTGTTGAAGTATCCTGGATGGGAGCTATCAGGAGCCTTACACCTTAAAGCAATGCAGGGTAAACAAAGGCACACAGCTTATCTCCTCACAGGTACTTGAGAAGGATGTTTTTGGCTTTGTTCAGCCCCGTGTATAAGCATGCACCATAAGAACGTCTGATGTGTTGGTCTGTCACACGATTTACACATATAAAGATTTAAATACCACTATTTTGTTTTATTTCTTTTATATCATTTTAGCGATACTCATCCCAATGCAAGGTGTAAGAGCGCTTTACATCACACATACATTTTAAGCATTGACCATAAATAATATGTGTGTGAATCAATGTACAGGAAGTGTTACATAAGACAGCAAGGGTTACAAGGTGTAGGATTGACATGTCCTTCATAGCTCACTGTGACTTACAATTTATCAACTGCAAGTAACAAAAGGATCTTACCCACTGACATAATACAAATGTTATCTGCATGTTACATAATGTGCTTTGTAAGAGACATATTAACTCTCTATGCTACTTTGATTCAAAACTAGTACTAGACAAAACACAGATATCTCTCTCTGGCAAATGCGTTAACCACCAGAGTTATCTTACCATTATTATTAGTCCCTGAGATTTAGTTGGCACACAAAGATCTCTGCAGCAGGGATCTCAGTCCCAGAAGATATTTTAAAATGCACACTTTACAAACAAGCAGAACAGATTTACTGCCAAGTTTCTCCTTGTTTCCAATTTCTTTTTGGCAGAGTTTTAAGAAAATAAATGTAAAAGTTGAGGCCCACATTTTGCGTTGGGATTGGTTCACTTTTTGGGCACAACTCCAATGCAAAATCTAATTTGTTAAATATTGTAATGTGCTCCAATGTATTTATGCTAGATCTACTAAACATATGTGTGAGTTCTTTAGTTCACTTCTTGTGATGTCGGTTCCTGAGAGGTCATGGTTTGTGATGCTACTCCCTTTGATACCACGTGAGGTGTCACACGCCGTGATGACTGGCGCCATGATGCCACTTGCATACCGCCTAACTTGGTTAGTCCCTCCACTTTTTTAGGAGTTATGCCCTGTTTCCCATGCACTTGGAGTTTAGCAAAGCACATGGGGACGGTTACAAATGCTGCTGTCCAGGGCTGCAAGGGTTTCAATGGTCAGATGGTATGCTGGTGGAAATGGCACCTAAAGAGATGACCTAAATTGCTCCACCCATGAGGCTCGATTTTGCTAGCATTACATTTGCCAAAAAGGTGTTATTTCAAGGCTGACACTGTATAATAGTTTAACACACTTGCCAATCTTTCATCTTGCATGCATGCTGCAGTTGATTTGTGCTACGAGAGAGTTGCACAGCAGTTTTTTCTGTAATATTATGGGTTGCAAGGCAAAATCGCAGTAAAGAGCTGGCGTGAGGAAGTTGGTACAATGGTTTATCGTTCTACGTTTCTGTTTATTTTCTAAGAAGCATCGCACATTAATATTCTTTGGGGGGGCAGGGTACTGTTGGTATTGGGCAGAGCTGGGGACACTTGTCTGGCCCTGCAAGTGGATCATTCAAATGAGCTGCATCATCACTTGCACTTGAAAATAGCACATGTATTTATTTATACAATGGCACACTGTCAGATTTCATAGTGCAGGCTCCTTCACATTAAATTCAAATGGGGAGAATACAGTTAATTATTTAAATGAAAGCTGACATAAGAAAATTAATAGATTCTCGCAGATTTGCAATTTCTTTACACAAGGTATTCAGTTAGCTCAATTTCAAGTGATTGAAGCTACTACATATATGACATAAAACCTCCAGTTAAACTGCAGACCCTGGTTCGTTTTATGATCAGCTATGCTTATTTTATTCAGACAAGACAAGCTCGAACCTGACTGACAACTGCATTCTCCAGTCTGAGTGACTTGGATGCTTATTGGAGGTGGACACTTGCTTTTGGGTGACTTTTGGAAACAAGTTGAATGCTCTTGGCCATTTCGACGGGACATGACTTTTTGAGGCAAAGTGTGACGTTATCCCAGATGTTTCAGTAGTGCAAAGTAAAATAACTGGATACTGCCCTGCTCATGTGGAAAACATTGAACATGTTCTATGTAATTGCCCACTGTATTTTTGTCCCAGAACAAAATAGTTAAACATTATTCTCAGAATCTGGGATCTCAACATTACCTATCAGCGTGTTGTATTATGAGGACCGACACAATCCCTCTGGCGGTATTCTGTTTGAGCAGATATTTACCCGCCGTGGGCGTGATTAGGAAAGGCTGGGCCTTCCGCTATAATAGGGGTCCCGGGGGGGAGGAGGAGGAACGTGCTCTGGAAATAAAAGCAAACATTTTGTGGCCACGGTCACCATTTTGCAGAAGGTGACCTGATGGCCAGGGCGTGTAGTTCGGTCCGGTTCCTTTTCTGTCACGTGGGTTGGTTTGTGGAAGTTGATATTAGTGAATTTGATCTACTATTTAAAAAAAAAAAAAATTATATATACTAGAGTTCAGTATATACAGGTGAGGGGATATAGTTTTGGGAAGGAGACAGCTTGAAGCGTGCGCTGCAATATTGTATTTACTTTTTGGCAGCGTCGTAGGGTCGGGGTCTCTTCGGAGGTACTTACGGGCAGGATGGCCGATGAAGAAAAAGTTCAGGCGGCCTTGGCGCTGCTTCGGCAGGCCGGCCGCATGGATCTGGTGAGGGTGGTGGCACTCGCGACCGGGCACCCGGTGCGCAGGGCCTCTGCCGGCGTCGCAGCGGTGGTTATGGCATGTTCGCCTCCGCGCGCTGGATCGTCCGGTATTCAGGTAAGGGGCGTAGGCCGGGGGGCGGGCGGGCAGGGGCTTGAGGGTGCGGTCTGGGCGGGGAGGGGGAGGGTCGGGAGGCGGGTTCGGGTGTCCCGAGGGCTTCCCCTGGGGCGGGGCGCCCTTGGGCTTTGAGTAGGAGAGGCAGAGTGGCCCGCCGTGGCGAGAGAGGCGCGCCTGCATCGGTGCGCCTCCCAGCCGCAAAAGCAGAAACGGTGAGAGTGGGCGCCCCGGGGGCTGCAATTAAACAGCGGCAAAAACGGTCTGGGCTCGCGGGCCTGGTTGGGCTCGAGAGCCCAGTTCTCGGGCGCATTTTGGGGAACAGGGAAGGGGAGGAGGGGGAAGAGGAGGAGGAGGGAGAGGGCGGTGGGGATAACATTCCCTTGGCGACCATGGGGGTCGGGGCAATTAGGAGGGGGCCAGGGGTAGGTGAGGCGGGGGGAGGGGGAACAGGGATCTGCACCGGGACAGGCTGGCCCCAGGGTCCCAAGGGTCCCTATTTCCACAAAATGGCCTACCATGCTACAGTGGAGTAGCAGTTAAGAGGAGGGGGGGCAGGGGGTGGAGGAGAGGGGGTGGTCGGGGTGAGGAACTTTTGGCAGTCAGGGCCCACAGGGCCCCCAGGTGGGTTTATGGGGCCCAGGCGAGGTTGGGAAAGGGGTATCAGAGTAAGTCGGGGAGGGGTGAAGAGTTTCCATCAGGGGAGGGTGGCCTTTTGGAGCAGAGGGTGGAAGAGTCCTTTTCAACCCCTGGCACACCGGACCTTCTTTGGCAGGATACGTTGGATTTCGAGGAGGAGGACCCAGGCGAGCAGGGTGCGGCTCGGTCACCCTGGAAGAAAGTGAAGGTGGGGCCTGGGGCGGCCGGCCGGATGACGTCTGCAGGACGGCAAGGAGGACGGTGCGAGGCTGCGGACGCTCCTTCTGGGTGGTGTGGTGGTGTGGGTTTTGCGCCCCCCGATGCCGCTGCCCGGGGGGAGCAACATCCGGGCCCGTCAGGTATACGGGTAAAAAGTAGATTGGAGGCTGTCGGTTGCGCAGTTTGCGGTGGCTGTGGTATGGGTGGTGCCGCGGGTACAGTTGCGTGGCACGAAGAGGAGTCTGACACGAGCCTGGAGGAAGGGGAAGTGGTAAATGGCGGGAGCAAGACCGAATGCTGGGAGCGCAGGAAGGGGCGGGGGGGTGCTAACCCGGTCCCTAAGTCGTTACAGGTGGAGAAGCAGTTCATGGGGCGGCCAAGGGGTCGCAAGAAGGATCGAGCTGGAGTTGAGCCGCGGACGGTTCAGGAGCGGCCCCCGTTGCTCTCTCCAGGTAAGGAGTCATCGTGTTCTATGGTTTCGGTGGCGTCGGAAGCGAGAGAGGATTCGGTGCGCTTGATGAAAGGTGTATATGTGCAAGACACGGGGTGGCCACCGAAGCCGGGGTGAGCGGGGAGTCGGCGAAGGACGCCCCAAAAGGGGACAGAAGTCGCGATGGGCCGGCGGGTTGTGACGATCAGCGAGCGGGCAGGCGGTGAAGGGCGCGAAGGAAGAGAAGGAAGGGGAGCCGGCCCCAAAGAAAGTTAAGTTGCCCTACATGGGCATGGCGAAGCCGGTAGGGGCTCATTTGATGCAATCTACGAAGGAGAAAATATGGAAGGGGGAATATGTGGATGTGCTAAAATTGTTGCACTGGGAGGTGAGGGCGAAGGAGGGCTTCAAGGAGGAGGAATGGGAGCTTTCTAAAAGGCCAAAGGTGCCGGTAAACATTGAAAACTGGACGGCTGCCTTCCTGATTTTTGCCAGTGTTTACTGCAAGCGCTTTCCGGAGAGAGCGGTGGCCTTGTTTAAGTATATGGACATTATTAGGAAGGCTCACCTTAATTACGGGGGTTACGCGTGGAGGCAATACGATGAGGAGTTCAGGGCACGCATGACCGCTGATCCCGAGGTGCAGTGGGGTGAGATTGATTTCGATCTGTGGCAGCACACTATGGGCCCGGCCAAATTTGGGAAGACAGTCTTCACGGCTAGAGGTTTGCCTATAACTTACCGGCCCTTTCGTGAGCGCCCCACCCAAGGGGAGGGGTCTGGGGGCTCTAGCCCGGGGAGAGCCAATATTTCAGGGTCCGGTCGTTCTGGGGCTTGCTGGGACTACAACAAAGGTCTGTGTACCAGGGAACATTGTAAGTTCCGGCACGAGTGCTCGAAGTGCGCAGGACGTCACCCAGTTACGAGCTGTAGTGGGCAGCAGAGTACCTTTAGCTTGGGAGGGGCCCAAGGGCAGTCTGGCAGCAGCAGGCAGGCAAACAGCTACGGGAGCAGGGATGGTCAGCGGCAGGGGGTTACAGGAAAGGGCTCGTACTCCGGTTGACGTAGCACGTCTCGAGTTGTATTTGGCACAGTATGACAGACCTTTGGACACGGACTTGCTCATTCGGGGTTTTTGCGACGGTTTTCGGTTGGGGTATGAGGGCCCTCGGGTGCGGCGGTGGGCGGTGAACCTGCGTTCCGTGCGCGGTAAGGAGGAGGTGGTGCGGCAGAAGTTGGTTAAGGAAGTACAGGAGGGTCGCATGGCTGGCCCTTTTCCAGATTGGCCGATGCGAAACCTCATTGTGTCGCCCATTGGAGTGGTGCCCAAGAAGGAGAGTGGCCAGTTCAGGTTGATACATCACCTGTCCTGGCCAGAGGGGACATCGGTCAATGACTTCGTCCCAGAGGCATTGACCCAGGTGTCCTATGCGTCGGTCAACGTGGTGGTTGCTATGGTAGAGCAGCTGGGCCAAGGGGCATTGATGGCAAAAACGGACATTAAGTCTGCTTTTCGGCTGCTTCCCGTCCATCCGGAGGATTTTGAGCTCTTTGGCATCCAGTTTCAGGGGCGCTGGTATGTTGACAAAGCGCTTCCCATGGGATGCTCCAGCTCTTGCGCACTCTTCGAATGTTTCAGTACGGCATTACAGTGGTTCTTTGTGCGGATAACGTGTCACCAATGGGTAACACACTATTCGGATGACTTCTTCTTTGTGGCGCCGGCGGCCAGCCCGTGTTGCGCGGTGGTACTGGGCCAGTTTGTGGCGATCATGGGAGACCTATGTGTGCCCTTGGCTCCCGACAAGACAGTGGGACCATGTACAGCGCTGTCATTTTTGGGGATCGAGCTGGATACGGTGGCGGGGATGGCCAGGTTGCCATCAGACAAGAAAACAGACATGGTGCGCAGATTCAATGACATGTTGGGCAGGCCTAAGGTCACGGTGCGTGACGTCCATGTGTTATTGGGGCATTTGAATTTTGCCTGTAGGGTGGTGAGAGCGGGGTGGACGTTTTGCAGAAGACTTGCTCTGGCGTTATCGGGTCAGGCGCTCCCTCACCATCACGTGCGGTTGCAGGTGGGGGTACGAGAAGATTTGCGAATGTGGGCCAAGTTTTTGGAATCTTTTAACGGGATCCCTTTGAGAGTTTGGCGCGACTGTGAATGGGATGTGCAGCTTTTCTCCGATGCGGCGGGGTCGTCGGGGTTTGGGCTTTATTGGGAAGGGCGTTGGTGTGCGGAAGAGTGGCCCTGTGAATGGAAGAATGGGGGTCGCAGTATTGCGTTCTTGGAGCTTTTCCCGCTGATTGTGGCGGTGTGCTTGTGGGGTGCTGAGCTTCAGCACTCCAGGGTTCTTTTTCGCGTGGACAACTTGGCGGTGGTGCAAATGGTCAATCGGCAGACGGCGCGAGAAGCCCGGGTTTTACAGTTGATGCTCGTTTCTGTTCTGCAATGCTTGCGGAATAACATATTCTTTAGAGCGCGACATGTTCCGGGTGTTAATAATGACATTGCCGATGCTTTGTCTCGTTCTCAGTGGGAGCGGTTCCATGGATTAGCCACGGGCGTGGCTCTGCGCAGGATTCGCATGCCCGTCACGCTGTGGGGAGTAGGCACTGCAGGATGCTACAACTGGTTATGAATTATTTTGCGCCGTCCACAAGGAGGGCATATGCAAAAGCCTGGGAGGAGTTCCTGGGATCCGGGGCACGGCGACGGGTGAGGCAGGAGGAGGTCGTGGAGGATGTAGTACAGTTTCTTATGGTTCTGATCGAAAAAGGTCAAACCAGAGTTACGATAGCGGGTAAGTTAGCGGCTCTGGGGTTTATGGGTAAGCTACCCACCCTCTGCGGGGGAATTGGGGCACAGGATCCTCGAAGGGTGGGCAAAAGAATTGGGGGCTACAGGGCGGGTGAGGCGCCCAATATCTGTGGCGTTGTTAAAGCGACTGCTCACGGTTTTGGGGGAGATTTTCCACGATGCACAGGAGGTGCTAATGTTCCGGACCTTGATGTCATGGTTATTTTTTGGGGCATTGCGGGTTTCTGAATTGCCGGGCTTACCAGGGCGCTCGGGAATTCAGTGGTGCGACGTGCGGCCGGTAGCGGAGGGAGTGGTGTTGGTCATCAGGGGGTCAAAGACGGATCAGAGGGGAGTTGGAGCTACGGTTTTTCTGCGACATTACCCCGTCAGGACCATTTGCCCTGGGCGATTGGAAGGACAGTGGCGCAAAGAGTCAGGGTTCAGGGATGGGCCGGTTTTCCGTCACGCCGATGGGACGCGGGTTTCAGCTTCCCAGCTGTTAGCGGTCTTGCGCAGGGGTTTGGCCTACCTGGGGATGGATGCCGCCCTATTTGGTACGCATTTGTTTCGAATCGGGGCTGCGACGGAAGCGGGGAGTAAGGGTTGGGGTAGGGAAGAGCTGATGGCTTTGGGGAGGTGGCGATCTGATTGCTTTCGGCGGTATGTGCGAAGTTCAGAGTTTGGGGAGATTGGTGTGTAGTGTATAAGTGGCTTCAATTCTTTTTTCTTTTTTCAGGTGTGGTCCTGGGGCCAGAAGCGGAGTATCTTGCCATATGGGTGATCGGCCACTCCTTTATCAAATGGGCTCAGCGTCAAGCCCGGAAGACCGCGATTGGGGGCAATCTGGGTCTGGACACAGCGAGATACCGTGTCCGCTGGTTCGGGAAAGGGGGGATGAGATGGAACTAGCTTTTGCCTCGCTTGCAGTGCGTGATGGGGAGGGGGCATTGTCCGGACCTATTGTGTATTCACTTAGGGGAGAACGATCTGGTGGTAACCACAGGGCTTAACCTCTTGAAGGTTATGAAGAAGGATTTGCAGATCTTGGTAGACCAGTGGAGGGGCTGTCACGTGATTTTCACTGCCTTTCTTCCGCGTCGGGTTTGGAGAGGGGCTAGGAAGCCGGAGACTATAGAAAGGCCAGGCGCAAATTAAATAAAGAGATGAAAGGCTTCTGCGTGGAACGGGGTTTGACGTTTCTGGAGCACGTGGATTTACGTTTTGCGGATGCAAAATTTTTTATGGATGATGGGGTTCATCTCTCCTTTGTGGGGATGGAGCTGTACTTGCTGCAGATGAGGGAGCAGGTGAAAGCGCTACTAAAGGAGCCCTGGGGTGGGGGGGCAGAAAAAGTCCAGGTCTTTTTCTGGTGGTGGTGACAGCTGCAGGGCAGCTATTAAAAGCTTGGGTGGAGGACGGAGTTGGCAGGGCAATTCAGGTATTAGAGGGGAAAGGAGCATTAGTTAGACATGGACAGGCAGGAGACTGCTCATTAGCAGACAGGTTAAAAAAGAAGCGGGTAGGACGAGGGAAATTAAGGAGACGAGAGGAGAAGGAAAAGACAGAACGAGAGTAGGGAGGGGGAGGGTGAGGTAGGGGAGGGGGAGGTGGAGGGGATAGGTTATTCGATGTCTAGTGAGGTTTTAGTTTTGTAAGGCAAAGGCCTAGGTGGGGTAGTTGTCAGGGGCACCTGTTCCAATAAAGCGGCCTTTTACACACACATGGAACGAGTCGTGGTGTTGTCACTCTCTCCCAATAGGGGTCCCGGGGGGGAGGAGGAGGAACGAGGAGTTCCTCTCCGGGGGTTATTGGGAGAGGTGGTGCGACCTGCGACGTGGTTGGGCATCCGGGGTTCCAATCTGGGTGGGTGATCCGGAAATAAAAGCGGACATTTTGTGGCCACGGTCACCATTTTGCAGAAGGTGACCTGGTGGCCAGGGCGTGTAGTTCGGTCCGGTTCCTTTTCCCCTCCCTCCTGTGACAGGGTGTATTTGTTGGAGCAGGTGTGTCTGTTTAGGGGTAGGTTGTCGCTTTGGACAGGTGCGTGCCGCTGTGGTGATAGCTGCAGGGCAGCTATTAAAAGCTCGGGTGGAGGACGGAGTTGGCAGGGCAATTCAGGTATTAGAGGGGGAAGGAGCATTAGTTAGACATGGACAGGCAGGAGACTGCTCATTAGCGGACAGGTTAAAAAAGAAGCGGGTAGGACAGGGGAAATTAAGGAGACGAGAGGAGAAGGAAAAGACAGAACGAGAGAAGGGAGGGGGAGGGTGGGGTAGGGGAGGAGGAGGAGCAGGGGATAGGTTATTCGATGTCTAGTGAGGTTTTAGTTTTGTAAGGCAAAGGCCTAGGTGGGGTAGATGTCAGGGGCACCTGTTCCAATAAAGCGGCCTTTTACACACACATGGAACGAGTCGTGGTGTTGTCACTCTCTCCCAATGGGGGTCCCGGGGGGGAGGAGGAGGAACGAGGAGTTCCTCCACGGGGGTTATTGGGAGAGGTGGTGCGACCTGCGACGCGGTTGGGCGTCCGGGGTGCCAATCTGGGTGGGTGATCCGGAAATAAAAGCGTACATTTTGTGGCCACGGTCACCATTTTGCAGAAGGTGACCTGGTGGCCAGGGCGTGTAGTTCGGTCCGGTTCCTTTTCCCCTCCCTCCCGTGACAGGGTGTATTTGTTGGAGCAGGTGTGTCTGTTTAGGGGTAGGTTGTCGCTTTGGACAGGTGCGTGCCGCTGTGGTGATAGCTGCAGGGCAGCTATTAAAAGCTCGGGTGGAGGACGGAGTTGGCAGGGCAATTCAGGTATTAGAGGGGGAAGGAGCATTAGTTAGACATGGACAGGCAGGGGGAGGGTGGGGTAGGGTAGGGGGAGGGGCAGGGGATAGGTTATTCGATGTCTACTGAGGTTTTAGTTTTGTAAGGCAAAGGCCTAGGTGGGGTAGTTGTCAGGGGCACCTGTTCCAATAAAGCAGCCTTTTACACACCCATGGAACGAGTCGTGGTGTTGTCACTCTCTCCCAATAGAAGACTGTATTTATTGTGGGATCATGGTAATACGCAGTGGGTTAGATTATTTGTTTTAAGAACACCTGTACATTCTTTGTACTCTATGTGATGAGCTCCTATATAGCAATGTAATGTAACCTAGTGGTAATTCTTAATGATTTTACCACTTTGGTCGGTGATGTCCTGTGTTGTTTGTATTTAGCAAGGGTTGTGTGCTGTTTTTACTTTATGTGCCCTGTGATTTTTTTTCTCTCAAAAGTTATGTACCTTCTGTTTGGGTATTCATTTGTGCTACTGCTTATGGTCTGTGGACGAAATAAAACATTTTACTACTAACTCCCCCACACCCCCGAAAAAACTGGAGACTGAGGAAAACATTTGAAAGGTGAAAACAAGTAGAAGAAATAGCATTAACAACTTAACCAATTTATGAATGAATGAAGATGACTGTGTACCAGCAACATGCGTCATTAGATCATCTGATGAATGATCATATGACCCCTGTGCATAATTGTGAGAACTGTACACTGCATAACCAGAGATCTCTGCGTTGGTATTACTTTCTCTGGTTCATATTGGGGTCATCTCCGCTGTGCCTGGAAATGCCGGCTAACTACCTTCCAAGGAGAGTCACCTCATATGTGTTGTGTGGAACTGCCATAGGCGTTTTCAGACGCGTAGGGAGTGTGGGGACACAGTTACTTGGTATATTGGGTTGGAGCTGCTCAAGTGCGAAAAGCAGGAAATGTTGGGGATTAGGTAAGGAAGGAAATAAGAAAATCCACTCACCCAAAACTAATCTTGATGGGAAACAGGTGTGAAGTAATGGGGCCGTTGCTGGATCTCCTGGAGGTATGTGATAGAGCTTGAAGATACTATGCCAAGCTACTATGGCCCAATGTGGGGGGATTGAAAGTCTAAAGTCGATGACAAAGAAAATAATCAACAATGCTTTGCCATGCCTCATTTTTAGAGTAACAAAAATATAAAAAAAGCGTAATAAGGAAGGAACTCCGGGCCAGATGTAGCAAAGGTTTTTACCCATTCTGTGTCTATGGGAAAAAGTGTTCGTACATATGGCCCTCCATGTTTTATAGGAAAGGAAAGCCGAGGGATAAATGTCAGCATCAGCTGGTTTGTGAATCTGCTCGGCATTACATTCAGGCAAGTGGACATGAGCTCTAAACTTCCAAATAGTCTGACAAGACTTTGCTGGTAGACTCACCAGTAGTCATAATAACCTTGGACGAGGCTGGTCGTCTGTGTGTTGAGGTATATAAGGCACTATCCCTGCTCCTAATTCCAGCTGTACCAACAGAAACCTCACAGGATGAAACACAAAATTACCAATACCAGGAATGTACGTTTGGGCATACTAATTGCTGTTTGTCGCATCATGCCCAAAGGAGGGGAGGGAGGCAAAGGGGAAGATAGGGAGAACACCTTACACACCTCGTGTAAATAATTCCTCCACTCAGCTCCCTCCGCAATAACTCTGACAAAAACATTGGGGTTTAAATATCATACCTAACTTCATATTAAGGATCATCGTAAGCTCCAGACTCCGAACCACCATGCCTCAAAAAGTGTCAACCATATATCTTCTTCCTCACTGCCAAGACTGCCTCAGTTGCCTCTGTCTGCGCAAGCACATAGGTCACACCCTCAATTGTCATCCTCAGTTTTGCTGGATGCCAGAGAGTTGAATCCAAACCCAGGAAGAGAACTATTTCTTAATCACAGTCAATTTTTGCCTCCATCTCTGGGTAGCATGATTGCAGTCTGGAAAGATCAGGATTCTTTCCACCTTGATGGCTGCAAATTTTTTTGGGGCGCCTCCCTTAAAATGTTCTATTGTTCCTGCAACTTCTCCAACTCTGCCATTATAATATACCTCTGTTCTTTATTCACTTTTTGTTCCTGGTGTGGAGTCTGAGTGCCTTTTGCACAATCACCCCCAGGTGGTGACAATGGGGAGAGGATCTCAGAATCTAAAAACCTCTGGATCATATCATAAGGTACCGCCCTACATATAAATGTTGGCAATTTAGCGCATGCCTTCCATGTAGTGTAGCTGAGATTCTAGGCGGATGAGAGCAAATGAAGCCCTGGATCAAAACATGTGTATTTATGTGACAAATCTTTCAGTCACTACTTCTGGGGATTTAGCCTCCAGAACGTATGCAGTAACAATATATAGGCCAGTTTCTCTAGCAATGAGTCATGTAGCCAAATATTTTGTTGTGGGTTTAACAGAGGAGAATTTTGTTCCAGTTGCAGAAGAGATTTGCTGCAGGTCAGAAGGGCAGCCCGTAACAAAACCTCACCTGTTACCATCCTTTCCGCCACTGCATGTTTCGACCAATTCCTCCTCTCTCGACTGCCTTATTGATTTGGGTGTAAAAAAAATGTGGCTTCCTTCCTGTTCTGATGATTATCAGCCTTTGGGACATGTTCTCTGTGCCACAATTTAGGCTATCCTGCATCACTAGCCTCTGCATCTCTGGACTAACTGCCGTCAGTAGTCTTTAGCAGGATCCCCCAGCTGATGCAAAATCAGCATCACTACAACCCTGTGGCCCTTTCCACTCACTTGATCACTTTGCCCACAACACTAATTCAGAAGATGGCTTTCCCAGGGTGGTCTGGCTCACACCTGGTCTCCCACAGTTCCAGGCAAGGGCTCCTGCAGCCCTCCTTAGGGCCCCTCTTGATGAAAGAGGAGACACTCCTCCTGTAACCAGTGAGCCACAGGCCATTTCTCTCACTACCACAACCTCAAAGCTACTGGTGCCATCTTGAAACCTCTAATTTCAGGTGTACCAGGCACCTCCATTTCTTCACTGATGCTGGAGCACTCTTGGGACTCCAGATTCAGGCCCTCATTACGACTTTGGTGGTTTTCGGGAAAGACTGCCATGCGAAATGCCGCCACCATACCACCAGTGGTGGTGGTACAGTGACTGCTGTATCACGAGTCACAAAGAACAAACCGTCCAATTACAGCCCCAAAACCAACACCGCCAGACTGTCTGATGAAGAAATGTTGACTGACCTACCGCCAGTCCTGACGCGTGACCCCATTCAGACCGCCCTATTACAAATCAGTTTTCAGCACAGCGGCACATGCACTGCGGTAAACCAATGGTGGTCTGCACCGCTGTTGTACAAAAAGGCACCGCCAATAGCACCTGTGGTGCCAGGCCATTGTAATCAGTTGATGCCAACCACTGTGACAGGAGTGAATGTAGGGTCCTCAATCTGCTGCCAGGTCCTGTATGTGTAGTGAGGTAAGGTGGGCCAAGATGTCACAGCAAAATTTGACAACAGCCTAGTTGGCATGCCAACTAGCCATGCAGGACTCTGTTGGTCCTGTAGTCCAGGAATAGTGTGTCTCTACGGGCATGTGAAGAGGGCAGGTCCTGGGCAGATGTGGCGAGCATGCCTCTCATCATGTACATGATTGCATCTGTATCAGCTTCAGTGGTATACATGTGTGTTGCTGTGGTTTCCCCCAAGGTGTTCCATTGTTGTAGCATGTGTAGGTGAGGGCATGGCGTGTCATGGCATGCATCGGAAGATAATGTAGTTACTCTGTGTGACTGTTGTGCTGGCATTGACCAATTGCACCCTGTCTCTCTCTCTCTCTCTCCCCCACCCACCCTCCCTCCTCTGTCTTTGTGGCCATCAGAATCATCTGGTGAAGGAGAAGAGGCACTGGCGAGTGGGGATGCTGCAGCCCCTGGGACCCAGAAAGCTGATACCAGCGGAGCCGAGGGGACCAGTGGGACAGAGGGCGAGGGGAGTGCCAGAGGGAAGAGAGGATCAACAACAACATCTTCAGATTTCTCCTCCGATGGACGCTCCCTGGCAGTGGGATCATCCTTGAACCATCCTTGTCCACCACCCCTCTTACCAGCACCGCTCTCCCTGTAGCTCCCCACCCAGTTGCCCGTGCCCGCTCACCCAGGAGGGTGGGCATCCCCTTCGCAGCTAGCACCTCTGCCCCTGCCCCAGTCAGCCCTGCTGCTCTCAATGAGGAGGCTATTGACCTCCAAAGGTCCATTTCTGTGGGGCAGTCAACAATCGTGAATGCCATCCAGGGAGTGGCATCCCAGATGCAGCAGACCGATACATTCCTGGAAGGCATTCACGGTGTCCTGCCTGGCCTGCAGAGATCGTATCAGGCTCTTGCCTCCTCCTTGATGGTAGCCAGTGTCCCTTCTTCTTCCGTCCCCCTCCAGCAACCTGTTCCCAAACCCACATACCACTCCCCTCACCCCTTCAAGCCACACTTACTGACCCACTTGCATCCACATCACCAGACACGAAACAAGGACAGACACAAGCACCACAAACACCACTACCGCCATGCACACAAACCACATTCAGATGCAGACATGCCAACATCCACTCCCTTCACCAACTCCCCAACCACCTCCCCTCTGACAGTCTTACCACCCACACCTGCAGTCGGCACCTCATCAGTCCCAGATCCTGCCACATGTGCCCACATTGCCACCAAAAAATCAGACCCCCATACATTGCTATGGTGACCTAGTGAGTGGTACCACAGGAATAATACAGTACAAACTGTGACTTAAGCCTGTGCCTGCCTATTGATTAAAGTTATAAAATCACTCTAAGTTATTGTCAAACAGTAAGCTCTAAACAAGTCATCTACCTGCATTGGTGACTGCAGAGAAAAAACAAAATGATGGAGACGTCATTGAGTGTATGGGAACGATTTACTTCTGCTCTTATGCTATTGCTTGTGGTGCAGACATCGGATAATATTTATTTAGTTAAGAATTCAAAAAGTGTTTTGGAATGTTTATGTTGATATCAGCAGGCATTCATTTAGTGATTAAATGCAAAGCTATGTCAGTTGTCATTGATTATTGAATTGGTGAAGTCACAAGTGGTCTTATAAGTGATGCCATTAATGATTTTGTTTATGGGGTCATCAATAATGTAATTGATATCACTTGAAATGGCATCAATACTGTCCAATGTGAAATCGTGAACGATGGTTTGCATTGTCAACTAGCCCGAAGAGTTCATTATTGATTTGGACAAAAAGCCCTCATTGATATTTAATGGCATGCTTCATCCACATTTAAGGCACGTATCTTCCTGATTAGGCTCAACTAAAAATGGATACGGTTATATTCACCCCTATATTATAATGTCCAGCAAATATGTGTGTTTCCATTATAATAGTACCATTGTGTGTAATGGTTCCAGGTGTGACCATGAGAATTACTGATCCTATAATTGTTGATCCTCTGACCAACCTGCACAAAACTGTACAGGACAGACCAAAAGTGGAAAATGTTTCTGCGAAAGTTTCTGAAGTTTCCTTAAAGCATGTAAACGTTATTTGCAAAATGAGAACATGCGTTTCATTTAGATCTACCGATCTAGTCATAAGTACAGAGGTTCTACAACGCTTCTGTAATACTTTATTCATATATCTGTACTTTATACATTCCTACATATGTTAAATAAAAACTAGCGTTCTAACCAGTGTAATTTCCCAACTTTTCAGTTTCTGGCCTCTCGTATTTGGACCTCATCTGTTTAGTGAGCCTCCCTAATAGAGTATCACACTCTGTATAAATTGTACCAGCTGCCCATACACAGGCAGGATTAGGCGCTCTGGATTCGTATTCGTATATTCCTTAAAAACGCATCTAAAGTTTAAGGGGTGTTAAATTTGACTATTAGACAGGGCCAATTCTGTCTTTGGCAATGAAGAATATGAACTGGTGCTATTTCCAACCCTTCCCACTCTTGGTGAAAGCGAACATTGCCAAAGCGGAGGGAAGGGAGAAGCCACACACAAAGGGAAGCTGTATGCTGCCAGTGTGCAACTTTAAACTGACCTCAAGCTCCTGGGCATGGCAGGAGAGCAAATGTGCACATCAGTCATCTCAGACATGACCTGTGTGGGAACAAATTCACTTCCCCTGCCCTTAGGCGATACGGAGGTCTGTGTATAGCTCCCTGGCCGTGGACATGCCTGTGTCCTAGAGGGTCTATTAGTAAAGCAAGCCTGGCCAAAGATTATAAAGTCAATACTTATTCTTCAATGGATTTGTTCAAAGCGGTTATTCATTCATTAATCTTAACTAGTCGTCCGCCTTTTCTTTCATTTCCACGCACGCAGCACCTTATAAGGTTTGTTACACTGCCATCACCTTTTCTCTTGAATGAATAAATAGTTTAATGAAATGTATTGAAGCATACGTATTGATTATATAATTGTTGGCCAGGCTTGTTAGGCACATGACAAATTAGCACATTTGTGGTTGGGTCAGACATTCACCACATTTATTACTGTTTAAATAAAACAAGTTTATTAACAACCGTTGTTGTTTATACCTCATAAACATTTGTTCCGCAATTTTAGTATTAACCGCGGAGAAACACCTATGGGAAATTTCATTTTATTTGCTAAAGGAAAATTGACTTGTGATTTCCTTTATAACTGTTTGGTGCGTGTTTGTCAAGGGGCAAAGTTATTAAGGGTACAAAATTGGATTTCCTCTGAAGTGAGGTGACAGCCTTAACTACAGAGCTGCGACTGTGCCTCTTTAATATTTATGTGTATATTACATGTTTGGTGTTTTATTGCACAAAATGCAGATGTACACACCTAATATGTCACAGACATCAGTGATGGGAAATATTTCACAGGTTCCTGTCAAATATGAAAAAATATTTCAAGGGTCTCTTTGAAATATGACTTTCATCCGAATGACAACCCAAAACCACTCTGCGCAGTTAATCCATTACTTGGTGAGAGCCGCGCAAGTTATGAACCTCTGGTGTCGAGATTTCGAAAATGTGCAGGTTTGCTAGCTTTGCCGGGCAGTCGGCCGCTGGCCGGAGCGCCAACTGTGGCCCGGTTTTTGTTTCTGTACATTTAGCCATCTTTCACTTGGCCATCCTGGGCCCAGCTCAGATGCTAGAACCAGTGGTCTTCCCCTATTTCCCCCCCGCCAGGCCGTCATACTGAGGCCATTCTGGACGGGGAGGGGGGGGGGGGGGAAGTGCCTCGGCCTCACTGAGGGGGCCATTCTCACTTCAACTCCTGTGAGGCTGGGGTGGGACGGCTCAGCACAGAAGCACTGCCTTTGTAATAACTCTTCTCTGCCAGGCCACGCACTCAGGCTATAGGCAGAGGTGAGTATGAACATGCTGAGAGCCCTTGCTCGGAGACCAGGTGAGGTGTTGTGGCCTTCGGACCATTTCACCTTGACCTCCTGGGCCACCCCAGAAGCTTTCCATGATGAGGCTTCATATTCAATCCACTGTGGGCGCAGAGGGAAGGTAGTATGCAGGGGCCTCTCTGAGAGGCCAGGTGTTGCTGTAAGGTAGCTGTAGTGGAACCATTCTGACCTCGGCCCTGTGGACCCAGCCCAGAACCAAAATCTTTCAGCTGACTCCTCACATTCAGGCTAAGTGGCTGGAGAAAGGGGAGTCTGCAAATGCTGACTGGCCTCGCTGGGAGGCCAGGCCAGATGTTGTAGCCATTGGCTTACTTTCAATTCGTCCACATATCCAAATTGTATTCATTAACATATCCCGTTTTTCAGAAGGTGACAAACCAAACCTATTTGCTGGAAAGATCTGTGTTTTATGTGGTCACAATTAGCATAGAGGGTTAATGTGCTTGTTGCAAAGTGCAAAGTAGAACATGAAGAAAACAGATTTTTTTTTTATCTATTTCCTGCTTTTGTTACTTGCAGTTAATAAGTCACTATCCTTCCACTGTAACACAGTGAACTATGAACTAGCACCAAGGAGCTGCAGTTAAACTGCAAGACATAGGAAGACAGGAAAATAACAATTTTTTCTCAATCTTTCTTCATTCCAAGGTTGCTAAAAAGGGTTCCTTTGGTAATAATAAAGTCTTACTAGTATAGAACACCCCAATCACTGCATTCATTTTAAATCTTAGCTGTGGTTCTCCAGCTTAAGCACTCCTAACAAATAATTCCTACCAGTATGAAAGATTTGTCACTGCTACTCATTGGAACCCACATTGTCTTGTGTAACATTTCATGTACATTGATTTACAGGCTTACAGATACATTGATTGCCTCTGCGACCCAGCTGGACTACCCCCCTCCCCACACACACTTCCTGCACTGAACCTAACTCCATGATATTCATTTTGTTGACCTCAGTACCAAAGGTGGGCAAGCCAAAAAATTAACAGAGGGAGCCAGAGCCGAGCTATGGGTTTGGCTCGGATTTTAGAGCCTGTTCCGATCCCTGAAAGTATGAGTTATGTAAATAATACTATAAAAAATATGATAAAGAGTCCTCAGAGTTGAAAAAAATATTTTTGGGACATGTTGAAGCTTTGCGATTAATAGGGCACATAATTGCACCACACGGAGAAGTACTTACTAAAAGGGTTAGTTTTGTACAACTGGTAGCCTGTACTCACATATTTGAATGTTCTGTCATACGCAATACTTAAGTAAGAAAAAAGAGTTTTGGTGAAATAAAATATTTGTCTAAGATCACACAATTTAAACAGGGAAGCTGTGGTTTATCCAGGTTTTCTGGTTTCTCTCTGTACAAATCAGTCAGTAAATAGGTACATATTTGTCTTTCCTGTTAAGGCTTTGTTTTTACCTTAGTACATACTACTCCCGTTTTTAAAATACAGCACAAACTCGACCAGAAGGTAGTGGAACCCTTTATTTGAACACCAGTTATATTACACAAGGTCATATGCATTGTTTGTAGGCAGTAGAGAGATAAAGTGATTCGTCCAGAATCACAGGACCGTTATCTGACACTGAGAATCTAACCTGGTTCCTCAGTCTGCTGCTCTTGCCATAAGGCCACATGCTGTTTAGAGGGAGAGTGGCAGGCAGTAGCCACATGAAAGCTCAGCTTGTTATGGGCCTGAGGTTCCAACAGGACCTCAAGCTGAGCCAGGCTTCAGGCTCAAGCCTGGCTCTAGTTCCAGTGGCTCCCCCATCTCTACACTGTGCCATGAAAGGCTGAGTATTCTTGTCCAGATTTGAGTCTGTGACCATGAGGTAAAACACAGACCCCTGCAGTGGATACATTAGCCCACCGCTCCACCAAACCCGGCTTCTCATCACGAGACTCTGCCTGGGTCGTGATGATTAGAGTATTCTGTGCACTTTTAAGTGCAGCAAGTGGTCAAAGCAGGTCTAACAATGACAAAAGGGCAGCCTGCTTGCAGCTAGCTTTTTCTTGCCTGGAGGAGGACTTACCTGGCTAACACCTGCTGGACGCTGGGGCACAAGCCTGCCTAATATACCAGTGCCTTGACACCTCACCTATGGGCTCCTTTACACACACTGCCAACTCATATTTTGTTGCTGAGCTGGTGCCGGCTTACACCGTTCATGATTACTTACATGGTGCTACCTGCCCTGCCTAGCCACTGGCAATGCAATCTTCACCAGCCAGGCAGGGCTGCAGACAAGGAAGACAGCTAGGTATCACCCTTGTTCACGTTTGTTCAGTACTCAGCTGCAGTAAGCCCCTATTGAGAGACCAACAATCCAGGCAGGCCTGAAACAGATATCAGGCACTCTCTCCTCACAGGCACTGTCCCTGCCTGAGGTGCCCTGAACTTTCCACCAGATTCTTCTGTTGTTGTTTTCAGTGGAGGATGGCATGACCATTTTCACCAGCATGCCCTCTCCATGCACTTCCTGCTCCAAAGGACACGAAAAAAGTAATATGTTTTCCATATCTGGGCTACCCCGACTTGTGCTTCTAAGTGAAGGAATGATTTTACTTTAGTAAGACCTGAAAGACCTAATGTTTTTAGTGTACACCATGGCTATGGTCAATACTATTGTTATATGTGGACGAATTGTTTTTTTTGTTTTTCTTTGCTGATATTAATTTAGCTGTGAAGTTAAACAATTGTTTTTTTTTTACCTGAATTATTTTTCTTTGTAATTCACAAGCTCATTTTCTAAGAGAAATAATGCTAAATGCTGTACTTAGAAATGCATGTAAGAAATCGGGAGTTTAGCAATTCCATATTTAATGGCTGATTTTTGAACTCTTGCTTACAGACATTGACCATGTAGTATGCATAAAACTCCAACTAATCTCCTCTAATCCTAATTTTAACTCACTTTTAGGCAACCTCAGGATGTGTAAGACTTGCATTAGCAGTTAGTCATTTACGGGACTGGTGGGGCATAATATTTCCTGAATTTCAGTAGCGAAGAAAGACAGCTCCCAACTTCTTGGAAGTTTCAATGGGATTTCTGCCTCTGCCCCCAAGAAAATTTAAAGGAGGTCAAATAATATACTTTAAAGCACAATTTTGAAATATGTTTGCTCAATATTAGGGCTCTGAAAGGCCACTGATTAAATATTAGTACTTTAATGGTACTTTAACAGCGTGCCAAGTCATTGAAGCCAGATGCTCAGCAGATCACTCCTTTTATTTCAAAATGTGCACATGATGCCCATCTAGGCACTTACCTCCATTGTGCCGGGTCTGAATTTTGCAACGAGTACCCTGTGAATGCCAAGAATTGCATGCAATATGCTAGTGCCAGAATTTTGTCACTGACTGCACCTATATATACGGATGAGTGACCCACATGTTAAAATTACCACTAGTAGGCCAATGCCAACATTTTGTCATGGTCGCCCTCCATAATGTCTAAATTATTCTCCAGTATGTTAGCACCAGCATTTTGCCAAGGGTATCCCATATGCCTATAATTACTTGTTATTTCCCAGGTACCCTAAATGCCAGGAATGACATCCCTCACCATTATTCGTTCTTTCTCAGCCACTCCCTCATACTTACCTGTAATCAGTTTTACTCACTCCCTAATTTTAATTAAGTCTCACTTTTTATCACTTGCTCGGACTCACTCAATCTCACTTAGTTACACTGCCACACATACACCCACAGCATGCAACATTTCACAGGCTTTTTTAGTGACTTAACTTCAGCTGCCTGAGCTGTTATGCTTCAGTTGCTGGTACTAGGCAGACTCTCAGGGCAGGAACCAAGTTTCTTCCAGCTTTGAGAACTGAAGTAAAAAACAGAAAGTTGGAGTGTGCACAAAGTTGCATTTACTCCAGCTGTCAGTTCCTTGCCTTTTCACATCACCTTATTCCATCTTGTTACAAACTTGTAGAAGGACTTGAAACTGCTAGTAGGGGTTTAGTTTTTTCAACTGCAATATTTCCAGTCTTAACCGATGTTATTCACCTTACAGGCTTTAAAATGCAACATTTAGTACACATTTCTCCAAACAAAAGCCCTCTAATACCAGCCAGGCAATGTTTTGTGAAAAGTTGTGCTTCTCAAACATGGGACACGTTTTTTTTGTGTTGCATGGGGCCGATTTTTTATACCAATCCGACCCTGTTGTCTAGGTGCTGGCTGAGCTAGGGCCCAAAATTCACAGATACCTGCATTCCAAAAATAAAGTGTGTTTTCACTGCATAAATGTGATGTGTCGATGTTGCGTTTTAAGCATTTTTTACAATCAGGGGTGTTAGGGACACCCACAAAAACTGGGTTCAATTTTTATGTGGAATACGTGGGAACGCTGATTGGTTGTCAATTTGTGGGTCTGAACAGACTACAGAAATTTCCAACACAAAATGTAAATTAAGGAGTAATCTTAGCCATGTATGCACTTTCAGATTTTGTATGGCATTATGGGAAAATGGACAGAATCAATGAAAGTTATGCCATGCTGAACACTTCCGGGTATTTAGATTGCAAAAAAAGAGTTCTTAGTAAGGGCCAGATTTATATTTTAGCTGACAGTGAAGACTCTGTCGCCCTGGCGGAGGACTTACCACCTGGCATGCTGAGACTACTCCGCCTGCCAAATTTAGAAATGACCAACAAGCTGATGATCAATTCAAAAACATTGTCAGGAGCAACCCTCACAGTGGTTTTTGTCAATGCCTTTGTCTGCCTGATGCACTGCTCCATCATTATGAAGGCACCGAGCATAATTTTTTTTTTTCAAAAACAAAATCCTAAAGCTCTATTTTCTTTTTGAAAAAATAATGCCCTTTTCACCATTGGAGTTATCTCCCCTGGGAAGGGGGGCATTAGAGAGTTTTCACTGCCCATTACCACTATGGTTTTCCATGTGGTAAAGGGCTGTGAAAACTGACCTGCATGTCTGCACATCTAAATTAATAGGGTAGACATAGAGGTTAGTCGCAGATGGCCTTTTCTCAGTCGGGCGTGGGAGGGAGTGCAACCATGCAAGAGATGGAGCTGTCTTCCCCTTCATATATATCACACAGGCAGACCATTATATTCACGCTAAGGATACTTTGTTGTTGTTGCAACAGACTATCCTTACCACCACAAATATAAATCTGGTACTATTTTTTATTAAAGTTAATCCACCACTTACACAGGTTGGTTTTAGCACCTCCAGAAGTGCTAGTTTCAAAGCACAAATACGTATTACAGTATATGAATACTGAAACTAAGACTGCTAAGGTGAGCCATAAAGCCATGTCAAAGCACCAACTGCTTTATGATCCATTTTCACACCATTCACGCACCACCGTACAAGACTTTCATGCCACGGGCCCAAACCAACACAGCAGTGCACTCACATCAAAATACCGCCTCCATTCAAGGGCCCATCACATCAATATGGCACAGGACAGAATCCTCATTCAAGAGAACCTCTCAACCAGTCATCAAACATATTGCGCATAAACACACCACAAACATACCTGTATAAACACATATATACAGACATGTTGATGGTTGGTGCATCCACAACCTTCACAAATGAATAAACAGCTTGACTACATTTTTACCACCTGCCAAGTACTCACTTCCATTCTGAACTTTACCGAACGTATGCCTAGTGAACCTTTACTAATGGCTCCCATGACAGCTATATGAGGCTCAGGAAGAAGTCTTGCAGGTGTGTTTAGCACACTCACTGTCCACACACCAACTCCTTCCAGTTTGAGGAAGTAAGTTAGGGGTGTCCAAGAATGCCTTCCAAGGCCTACACTCCTCGAACTGAGTGAGCATAACTACCTTTGAAACTAAGGAAAACATGCTGGGGAATACTGCCTACATTCGCTAATGAGCACATCATAAACTAGGAAGAATGTTTGTTTTTGACACACAGGGTAGTCATTGAGAACCTAGCATATGTCCTGTCCAACGTTATGTGCAGTGTTGTGACTGTAATGCACTTGTCATACAGCAAACAGAACACCTACTAAGTTCTAACGTTAAATGTAGTTAGTGGTGGTTGTAGTAAATAAACTTATGGGACAGGGGAGCGGGTAGTTGGAATCTAATAACACAGTATTGATGTCTGGATTGGAATGTGGCATTGGTTGGAGGTGATTTAACGTGCTGGTTGTATTTTCATGTGTCTCTGTATTTCACTTATAACAATTGATTCGACTTTAAAAAATCTATTTAAGAAGAAACGAAGAACCCATCTATTTTATTCACGACAGGCAGCCCTTCTGATGCAGCAACCTTTACTCCTGCAGAGTTCCTTCTTGGTCCAGATGTGTACTCCTGAGTGGGTCAGGAGGCCTACTGTGTATTCAGAAAAGGGCCTTACCTTGATATTGCATGGCCATTTGTTTAGCCTCATAATAGGTGTTGCTAGAAGTGTGGCTCAATGGTTAGAGTGGCAGACCCTGAAGCAGAGATCTGGCTCAAGACCAGGGTTCAAGTCCTGCTTCAGCAGGTCTTGGGCTCAATTCCCCTTGACCAGATAATTCTTGCCTCGGTGCCTAATCTAATTCATGGGTCCCACTCTGCAACTCTGGGCAATAGCTTGCTTAATCTCCACAACAGCGCTTGGATGCCTGGCTTCACCCTGGGGGTGCTCAGGAGTGGGTGCCTCACAGGGAAAAGCCAGGAGGGGTTCCATAGCGGTATGAGTACAGCGCCTTGAGACCCTAACGGGTGAGTAGTGCGCTATACAAGTGCTAATTTACATTTACGCAATATGTAATACTGGTGTAATTGTATGACCCTTGCTGTATTCTTTTTGCAAAGCGCCGTAACACCTTTGAGCAATGCCCACCCTATGCAAAACCGCACATAAATGGGCCGTCTCACTGATTTTATGGCTGAAAACACTTAAGAAAGCAAGCGTACGCATTATAATACTGATGTTATTTCTGGACCCAGGGCGAAGTCTAAACAACCGACCCCGTTCAGTAATTTTGCCTCGGAAAAGATTCGGATAAATCATGGCGGAGACAGTGGCGCAGGAAGGCCTGCAAGCAGAGGCGGCACGGAGAACGAGACAGAGCATGTGGCCAGATCCGGCCTGCAGCGGGACGTTGTGTAACGTGTCTCCGACGCTGCATGTGAACTTTCAGCGGGGAAGGAGGAGTGGTGGTGGTGGCGGGGAGCTGCTGGTGCCCGGGTGACTCTGCCCCTCCTCCTCCTTCCTTCCTTCCTTCCTGTGATCCGAAGAGAGGAAATTCCTTTCAGTTTTTTTTTTGTGAATGACAAACTCATTACCGATTCATTCAACACAACCTGTTCCAGCCGGCTCCGTCGCCACGGCAACGCCTCAATGGGTAACCTTCTGCTTGCTCAACCAATCACAGCGCTCAGGGAGCCGAGCGTTCTGATTGGTTGAACTGACAGGAGGTTACCCATTGAGGCGCTCTCTGCGTGTCTCCATTGAAGCCGGAGCTGTTGCAGGAGTTTCCCCAAAGCTAAAGGCCCCTGGAGTACGACTGGCGCATAACAAAAGCAGGCCTGCGCCCGAGGAGACAGACTGCAGCGCAAACACAAGGAAGAAAGGGACTCGCAGGCAGGGTTCAAGCCACCGAGGCCTCCTTCCCAGTCGCAGCTAGACTGCGGACTGGTAATTGGATTTGAGAAGAGAAAGTCGGACGTCTGCAAGAATCAGGATTTGCGAATCGTGCTGCGGAAAGCGAGTGATCTAGTTACATGCTGTGATCGCCGAAGTACACCAGACCAAAAGCAGAATTCCTGCGCGTCCGTGGCTGCAGGAAGCCGGGCACCCTTCTTTCCCAGGGACAGCCAGTGCGGGCCCGGACCAAAGGCAAACGTCCCGTTCTGCAGCACTAAAGACCGAAGGCCTCCGGACGAACAAAACACAGTGAAAGATCAGTGCATATGCTTTAAAGGAGCAGGTGTCCCACAGCCAGGAGCTGAGACACCACATTTTCATTCCAAGATCACAACTGATCCAGACCAGAGGGCAACCGCTGCAGATCAAGGAGCGCAGGCGAACACCTCGTGGCACCGCTGACCAGCTTCGTGCCTGATTACCAACAAAGCATCAAAGCCCCGGAGACGTGCATCCTGTGGACGCCCCGTGCGAGACCCCCGAGCCTCCCTCCGGCCCGCCCATGCCACAGTAGCCGTGCTCCCGAGCCCGCGTCGCCCGCCGCCGTTCCCCCATGCTAGAGAAGCTGCGCCCGTCCGGCATGACGAGCTGCCGCGGCTGCGGCAAGACGGCGGCCTGGCTGAAGGAGCAGATGGAGCAGGGCAGCGAGCGGCTGCTGCTGATGGACTGCCGGGCGCAGGAGCTCTACGAGTCCTCGCACATCGAGGCGGCGCTCAGCGTGGCCTTGCCGGGCCTCATGCTGCGGCGCCTGCGGGGCGGGAAGCTGCCGCTGCGGGCGCTCTTCCCCCGGGCCGAGGACCGCGAGCGCTTCGGCCGGCGCTGCCGCACCGACACCGTGCTGCTCTACGACGAGGGCAGCGACTGCAACCAGAACGGCGGCGGCACCGCCGGGGACAGCGTGCTGGGACTGCTGATGGAGCGGCTGACGGACGAGGGCTGCAGGGCCTTCTACTTGGAGGGTAAGTGTGTGCACCGCTGGCCTCGGCCCTGGGGAAAATGTGGACTACTTAGGCTCGTGGGGCGGACTGGGGACCTAGGGAGTCCCATTTAGAGATCATTGTCAGGGAAAGCATGGATGTTCTCTTGGGATGTGTATGTAACTCAGGGGAGTTTGTGGCTCACGGGTTCTCTTAAATAGGCTGCCGGGTTAAGTGAGGGATCATAACCCCTTCAGATAAAGCATCTAAAATGATCTTACGAGCCCTGTTTAGCTCAGTGGTTTTAGTCGCCCACGGTGTCATCTCTAGACATTAACTATGGGACGGCCTTAAACAAAATCATATTGAAGTTGTGTCCCCTACTTTGACAAGTGCATTGTCAAAGCGTGTTTTGTTTTCGTGCACAAAATGACGTGTAAGATGATTGGGTGAAGGGTACAACTTCTAAGCGGAGAAAATGCGATTCCCATGTGTGAGACTGTCATAATCAGTTTCGAGCATTCAGCAAGGTTTGAAGCTGACACCCTGCGAGGCACTCGCTGCACCGTAAACCTTAACGACACTTTTCTTGGGTTGAGTCTTATTATTTTACATTGCCATGGTGCTCACCTCCCAACTAATTGAGTTCTTTCTTGTGGGTAATGACAGCTGTCATATCGGATCCCTGGCCGCTCGCAGGGGCTGGGTTCTTTTAAATCTTCGACATAGACCTTTCGTTCCCAAGGCATGAGGTAGTGTTGCCTTTTGAGCAGACTTGCGAATTGATCCCACACGGGTTTAAAACACCGCACTTCCGCCCGCAATACTTCTCTTCTCTAGGGTGTTTCGAAATGTTTGAATGAAAGCTAGCTAGCCTCAAAGTAGTTGCCTTTACATGCAGTGTAGCAGTGGTGTTTAACTGCACCTTGTACACTGAATGTCTAGAAAATATTCGCGCGCCATCTTGGCCTATTTCCTTATGCAGCTTGTTTCACGAGCCTCGCACCTTCCCCTGACAATAGGGGATTTGCGCGCGTCTCCTTTAAGCATCGGATCTATCTATTTCTTTCTTTTAATCCGTTCAGTTGTTCACCTTTGTATTTGGGCCTCGGCACCTAATATCTGGCGGTACTTCGAATCTTTAACTCGCAGTAGTAGTTACCAGGACCGGAGTTTTAGGCAGAACACAGTTCACAGGGGATGACTGCTCCGTACAGCGTATGAAGTGCGTGCTCCAAGCTCAGTTTGTGTGCTCTAGGTGTAACCTTATCTCACAAATAACTTCTCCTTTGGCGCGTTCTGCTCCTGCCTGGGGCGCCCGGAATACATTACACGTTCTTCTCTGCATGGGCCGGGTCTCCTCGTTTGATGTACTGTACGTGGCATGTTAGGCATTGTGATTTGCTCTTGAACAATGTCCTTTCATAGGTGCTGCTGGCCGTTAGCCCAGAGTAGGTGAATGTCACCTAGCGCATGCGCCAAAGTTACTTTCTTATGGTTTATGATCGTGTTCTTAAGCTGCAAAATGCTTGCCACATTTGTGGCATGGTGTAACAAAACCGTTCACGTTTACAGGTACTGGTTTAATGTAAATCCTTATCCCCGGGTGTTTGCATTGCTCCTCCTGTTGTGACAGATGTAACGTAGAGTGTTGGGGAGTGGAACTTAAGTTTTTGTGTTATGTGATAAAGAAAATGTGCACTTAACAAATGACAGACGTACTCGCCTCATGAATGCGCCCTAAGTGCCTGGCACCAATACTGGGGGTTAGTTATGTTATGTAGAAGTATGTTTATCGTCGTGTTTAATAAGTTCTGACAAGCATCTTTGGCTTTTTGTTTTGGCAGGAGGCTTCAACAAGTTCCAGGCCGAGTTCCCGGTCCACTGCGAGACCAACCTTGACTTGAGCTCGTGCAGCAGCGGCGGCTCCTCTCCGCCCGTGCTGGGCCTAGGCGGCCTCCGCATCAGCTCGGACTCATCGTCGGATATCGAGTCGGACGTCGACCGCGACCCCATCAGCGCCACGGACTCCGAGGGCAGTCCGCTGTCTAACCCGCAGCCATCCTTCCCCGTGGAGATCCTGCCTCACCTGTACCTGGGCTGCGCCAAGGACTCCACCAACCTTGACATCCTGGAAGAGTTCGGCATCAAGTACATCCTGAACGTCACCCCCAACCTGCCCAACCTCTTCGAGAACGCCGGGGAGTTCAGATACAAGCAGATCCCCATCTCTGATCACTGGAGCCAGAACCTCTCGCAGTTCTTCCCTGACGCCATCTCCTTCATAGGTGGGTACTTGCGGATGTACCCGCTTTCTCGCCATGTGCAGGTCGTGTCCGAGTTCTATCTAGCTAGTTCATAAGCGGTTCCCAGGTGTCCTTCCGAGGCTCCTCCTTCCATTGATGTGACATTTTTAAAGCCTGTTAAGAGGAGGGCGAACTCTGGGTATAGGACGAAGAGAGAACTAAGGGCCATATGTACTAAAGCATTTCCCCATAGACAGAATGGGTAAAATCCTTTGGTACATCTGGCCCTAGATGACTGTAAGCAGTGCGAATGCAGAGTAACACCAAAGTGGTGCGCCTAGGTCTCAAAAGTGTTTAAACGAGAAATATGGATTACATCATTTCTCGCTCAAACCTACAGGCGACGGCCCATTTGGTGTAGCCTGGCGGAGGTTGAAAAATAAATCAAGTCTGTTTAGTGGTGTAGAAAATTCAGGTTGCGAATCTCAGCCAGGCTTGCGACACTAAATGAAACAGCCACTTCCATCAAAAACATGTTGAGCGTTGGCATAACGGTCGTCGAGAGAAGACTATGCCCACGCAGTAGCAGGTTTACATCAGAGAATGAAGTCTTTAAGATTGGAGGTAGAAGAGATGTAAGGCGAAAACTTAAGACCACCGGGTATCGCTATTCTAGGAGCGAGATGTCCAGATTTCAGCAATACATGACTAGTGCAGACAATTTAAGCCGTTGTGAATCTCACTTGCTCCAATACCAGTGGGGAGGTTTTGCGATCCATTTCAATTTGTACACGGGGGAGGGGTGGTGGTTTGTATAATAGAAATGGCTTGGGTGTTAAAATAATATGCAGAATTGCTTCAAGGCCAGCGATAAACCGGATTTCTCGCCCACACGGTGAAAATCAAAATAGATGTTGGTGGGCTGGGGCGCACTGTTCGAACTCCCAGTGAGAGCATTTGATTTCAGTTTACTTTTAACCTAGTCTTGAGAAGTGAGCAGTTTGCAAGCGCCATGTAATCTGATTTGAACGGTTGCCGTACTGTATGTGGTTAGTTGATAACCCTTAACTGTTAGCCGGATCCAAATGCCTCAGCTCGGCCGCGTGAACTCTGATCCCGGTAATTTGGGGCAGGGTAGGTAATCTGAGCACTGCAGGGGACATTTTGTCTGCATGCCGCTGAGAAACTAATCTGCGGCCATTGTGATGCCTTTGCTCTTACAAAGGATCCCCTTTTCCAGCAATGTTGACATCCTGTTCCTTTTAATGGCTCGTCCCTTGTGACTGCCCTTTTTCTTGTAAAGTGCCTGAATGTGGCCATTGTTAACGTTACAAGGGCTGGAGAATAATTTAATAGACCTTGTAGCCTGCCAGTCTGCAGAAAGGGCATCCATGTGCCACGCTGTGGGACTCTAGTCCTGTTTTTATTGCACGGAACGCCAATAAGCCTCTCTCAAAGCGCTCAGATTTGCCTGGGGATGGAATTGCACACAAGGGGGGTGCGTTTGAAGTTATCTTAAAATAATGGCAGTTTGCATTGTTTATTCTCCAGTTCATAGTTTTTTCTTGTTTCTCTCTTTCAGACGAGGCCCGGGGTAAAAGCTGCGGTGTCCTGGTACACTGCTTGGCCGGCATCAGCCGTTCGGTGACTGTCACAGTGGCCTACCTTATGCAGAGCTTAAATTTGTCCATGAACGATGCGTACGATATTGTCAGAACGAAGAAGTCCAACATCTCCCCAAACTTTAACTTCTTGGGGCAACTTAAGGACTTTGAGAAGACCCTGGGGCTGAGTAGCCCGTGTGACAACCACGTGCCCGCCCAGCAGCTGTACTTCACTACTCCTGCCAATCAAAATGTCTTCCAGGTGGATTCCCTGCAGTCCACGTGAGCTGCAGCCACTCCACCAGGTACATGGTTGATCATTCCCAAAGCAAGCTTCTTTGCGTCTGTCAAACGTTTTGTCCGGAATACGGAACTAGTGCACCCAGTCCAACCTGTGGGTCAAAAAGAAGGTTATTAATGTGTGAAATCTGTCGCTCGAAGAGGGAAGGCGCGAGTTCTCCCTCAGCTTTGGAGACCAGAGATTGCCCTCGCGGTCGATCGCTCGCTCGCTGCCCACTTGTGTTGAGTGGAACCTGGCAATCCAAAAAGGCAGGTGAACCTGGTCGTACATGAGGTCATGTATCAGCCGACTGGAGAGTTCGCACTGCCCCATTATGGACAAATACTGATCATGTGTCTTCAGTGAAGACTGTTTGCAGCTCTGTATATCCTGTGTTTCAGTTCACGGAACAGTTGCAGTATTGCGTTTGTAAAATCTTTACACTTACTATCGTCTTGCATTGTACTTTTCCGAAAGCCACTTGAGTTTTCTTCAAATATTGCATTTTGTAACATGTTTATTTGTACAAATAGGGCGTCAGTCCTGCATTTAACTTTTGTCCTACTTGTTTTTCCTTTCTCGGAGCAAGCACTTGTGAAATTTCTACTTCCTCTTTAATTCTGGTCGATGCAGGTTCCGAATTTGCTATGGCTTTGTACATGCAGTAGTTTATTTTGGGATGGGATTTAAATATTTTGCATTGGCGCGCATAACCTGTGTAGTTTTCCCTCTTGTGCATACCTTTCAGGGAGCCTCACCTCAAATGCAATATGACACAATTCTATTTTTATTAAAACAAAACTGGAAGTATGTGCGGGCATGTGTACTCCACAATGTATGCTTGTGAAAAGCAGCGCGTTTGCCTAATTAGGGAAGAGCAATGCGTCTCCTGTTTATGGTGTACGTTTTCGGATGAAATATATTATTGTAAATCCTTAAATTATTATTAAATAATTATTTTGGCTATGGAGAAGACTTCTGTGTGTTTTATGCATGTCGTTTCTTCACTAAGTGCTTTGGATCCTTGATAGGGCTACGAAGCACTAAGTAAATCCTCCAGTACAATACATTAACTCTACCCACTGTATGGATATGGCAGATTGCGCAGCTTTTAAAAGCCTGGGTCCGTTCACTGGTTTCCGATCAAGGGGTCTGGTTGGCTTGTGTCCCCCCCTCACTTTTGTGGACTTGTCTGCACATGCCACCAATCGCCTGACTTCAGGTGTGTCTCACTGAGGAATGCTCCTCCTGGTAAGGCACATCTGAGTACATCTGGTTGCTGCTTACCTGTCCAGGAGAGGAAGTGGTATGTCCGTTTCTCCAGGCAGGCGGCTTCTTGTGTGCTCAGCTGCCCAGTGCACATAGCCCCAGGCTCTCACACTCATTGGCGAAAGTGGTCACAAGAGGACATGTTTGTCATGAACTGCACAGCTACCAGCAGATGGCAGCTGTGGTACCTACCGTCTTTTCTTTACACTTACATTACCAGTTTGTGTTGACCTTCAGTGCATCGCAAGTATTTGGCACCGACGGGGTAGCCCCGCTCTACATAAGAATCAAGCCCTTTACTGCATATTTTCTATAGTGTGAATGTCTTTTTCTTTTCCAGTATATTGTTTGTAAATCACACGATGGGATCGAATTCGGAGGGTGGGTGGTGAGTGGACTTTGTACCACGGGGCTTCCCCAGATCTTTCTCCAGTAGCCTAGCTAAACGTGTACACACAGCAAGACTCACTGCTCTCAGCACGTTTTTCTTTGGTTAAGGGCAGCGCAGCTGGCATGACCACACCTGTCTTGATTCACAAAGCGATCTTGAGCTGGTTTGGGGGTTGTCCATATATTCTGATATTGTGTTACATACGTATAGCTTGTGGACAGAAGTCTTTGTTAAATCTTTTTTGGTAGGCAAAGGCAGAGAAGTGTGCCAGTCAAACGTACCTATTGCTGTTTTTCAATGTTGATAGCCGGATCATGCAGTAACCACCTGGGCCCTAGTTTAAGGCATTTACCGTTGACGTGAAGGAGCTGTCGCCTGGCTCTGTTTGCAAACCTTTACGTTACCTTGTAATCCGCAGCAGTGTAGTTTTGAAGGACACTTCCTTACCCCGTATTTCGGGGCACTGTTTGCTTGGAAATGCAGACGCAGAGCGCTACACTTTGTACAACCAACATCCTACAGTGAGCCCACAAAGTATTAGCAGGACCCAGATAAAGCCTTTCCGCTCGTGTAATGGCGCGCAGCGTAAACTACGGAAGCCGGCGGCAGCTAAACTTGATTTTTGCTAATCCAGCACTGGACGCTTTCCGCCCCTGGCATCCCGTGTGCTTCTGCAGTTCAAAGTGGGGGATTTGCAGGCGGCTCCAGCAATTTCCTGTCCAGCTGCGGCGCTAGTAGCAGATTTTTTTTTTAATGTGCCTAGCGGATAATTTTAGCCATCGTTTCCGTTTGGTGGATTATTAATCTGCTTTCCTCTGCTGCCTACGTCGATGGATTCCTACTGTTCTGCTGAAGCCAGCAGATGGCTTTCCCACCTCTTCCCCTCGCCACGCTATGGGATTTGTTTGTCAGCTCTCTTCAGAAATTAAAAACATGTCCTGGCACGGTGCCATGGGACATTACCGCAGGGGGTATGCCAAGCGTATGTGAACAGCATGAGTCCACGAAGGGTCCTGGGGAGAGACCGGCCCCAGCTTGTTTATCCCAACCCCCTAACCCAGCCTTTTTTGTACAAACCGGGTTACGTGCTAGAAAGAAACCTTCAGGCGAGCAGCCAAACCGGAAGCTGCCTTCGGTAGCTCGGATTTCTGTTTAGTTAAGACGTGCTTGCTTAAGTGGAGGCCGCTTCTCGGCCCTTCTGCGAAGTTAATCTTTTGGAATGCGCCTCTTTGTAAGGTTTCTTGTAGTGTTTCCTGAAACTGCAGAAATATTTAAATTCTAATAACCGGATTCCAAAGAGGACAACTGACCTGTGAACTCGGTTGAAAGTTTTGTTTTACTTGTCACCTGCTGTTTTGTTGGCAATGTTTATATTTTGCAATGCAGCGACAACGCCAGATCGACGTAAAACTTGAACGCTTCTGAAACATCATTTAAAAATGTTTTATCATATGTTTCCAAAAACAAGGAGAAAACATAAATGAGTAATTATTTGTGTTCTGAATATCGATAAAACACATAAGTAGCAGAGATTCACTTGAAGAAAACTATGCAGGGTCAATTGCACTGAAGGCGACCCTATATGCGGATTTCCGAAGCATGCATCATGACTGTGGCCTTTCATTTTCATATAACAATGTGTCAATTGAGATTTGCGCACATATCATTTTCAGACGGAATTCTATTTTGTGTTCCTCGAACTCGGAGTTATCACCAAGCTGACCCCCCCCCCCCCCCCCCCCTTTCACTGTTTGGGAATTGCTAGTTGGTTCGGATGCTAAGGGGGAGGCCAGGATGGACGACTAATATGTATACGTATGTATGTAGTTGAAATTCGTAAAGTGCACTAAACCCGAGGGTGTCGAAGTGCTAAGCAGAAAAAACCTGGTTCACGGAAGAGTCTGTGCTTAAAGGATGGAGATTAAAGAGCCATTTTTTTTTGTTAATTGAGAAAGACATTACAGCCGTGATGTGGGCCAAAAGTGTGTTCCACAGCTTAGCAGCTGCCACCGAGAGTGCCCTACCTTCCACCCCACCCCCTCAGCCTGTATTAGTAAAATCTGAGTACCTGCACCAGTTTAGGAGAAGACGATCTGAGTAGTCTACCAGGGTAATAAAACGAGTTCATCTGGTTTGCTGGTGTAGAGCCAGAAAGGTCATACAGAGAACATTGGGTTGATAAGAAGTCTGTAGACCAAGGACAGTTTTGCAAACAAGGTATAACATTTTCAGTTTTTGGCTCGGTAAATTGCCGATGAGCTACAGATCAGTTGTCGGAAATCTGCTCAGCTTAGAAGGTCAGAATGGTTTGGTTCTGGACTGCCTGTACCAGAGAATCCGCCAGTGCTACAGTTAAACATGCAGTATCGATGGTCTGATTCTGTGGGTTTTGTCATCAATGGTACAGGGAGTGCAGAATTATTAGGCAAATGAGTATTTTGACCACATCATCCTCTTTATGCATGTTGTCTTACTCCAAGCTGTATAGGCTCGAAAGCCTACTACCAATTAAGCATATTAGGTGATGTGCATCTCTGTAATGAGAAGGGGTGTGGTCTAATGACATCAACACCCTATATCAGGTGTGCATAATTATTAGGCAACTTCCTTTCCTTTGGCAAAATGGGTCAAAAGAAGGACTTGACAGGCTCAGAAAAGTCAAAAATAATGAGATATCTTGCAGAGGGATGCCGCATGCTTAACATTGCAAAGCTTCTGAAGCGTGATCATCGAACAATCAAGCGTTTCATTCAAAATAGTCAACAGGGTCGCAAGAAGCGTGTGGAAAAACCAAGGCGCAAAATAACTGCCCATGAACTGAGAAAAGTCAAGCGTGCAGCTGCCACAATGCCACTTGCCACCAGTTTGGCCATATTTCAGAGCTGCAACATCACTGGAGTGCCCAAAAGCACAAGGTGTGCAATACTCAGAGACATGGCCAAGGTAAGAAAGGCTGAAAGACCACCACTGAACAAGACACACAAGCTGAAACGTCAAGACTGGGCCAAGAAATATCTCAAGACTGATTTTTCTAAGGTTTATGGACTGATGAAATGAGAGTGAGTCTTGATGGGCCAGATGGATGGGCCCGTGGCTGGATTGGTAAAGGGCAGAGAGCTCCAGTCCGACTCAGACGCCAGCAAGGTGGAGGTGGAGTACTGGTTTGGGCTGGTATCATCAAAGATGAGCTTGTGGGGCCTTTTCGGGTTGAGGATGGAGTCAAGCTCAACTCCCAGTCCTACTGCCAGTTCCTGGAAGACACCTTCTTCAAGCAGTGGTACAGGAAGAAGTCTGCATCCTTCAAGAAAAACATGATTTTCATGCAGGACAATGCTCCATCACACGCGTCCAAGTACTCCACAGCGTGGCTGGCAAGAAAGGGTATAAAAGAAGGAAATCTAATGACATGGCCTCCTTGTTCACCTGATCTGAACCCCATTGAGAACCTGTGGTCCATCATCAAATGTGAGATTTACAAGGAGGGAAAACAGTACACCTCTCTGAACAGTGTCTGGGAGGCTGTGGTTGCTGCTGCACGCAATGTTGATGGTGAACAGATCAAAACACTGACAGAATCCATGGATGGCAGGCTTTTGAGTGTCCTTGCAAAGAAAGGTGGCTATATTGGTCACTGATTTGTTTTTGTTTTGTTTTTGAATGTCAGAAATGTATATTTGTGAATGTTGAGATGTTATATTGGTTTCGCTGGTAATAATAAATAATTGAAATGGGTATATATTTGTTTTTTGTTAAGTTGCCTAATAATTATGCACAGTAATAGTCACCTGCACACACAGATATCCCCCTAACATAGCTAAAACTAAAAACAAACTAAAAACTACTTCCAAAAATATTCAGCTTTGATATTAATGAGTTTTTTGGGTTCATTGAGAACATGGTTGTTGTTCAATAATAAAGTTAATCCTCAAAAATACAACTTGCCTAATAATTCTGCACTCCCTGTAGATATTTGGGAATATCACCAGTGCCTTATAATACAAAGTTTGGGGGTGGCCAAAGGTGTCTTTAAATGACATCTAGTGTGACATGTCAAAGAGGGTAAGTCAGTCTTGTCATGTGGCATGACAAGTTTATCCGTGAAGAGTAGGGGCACCTCTAAGTGCTCACTCAATGCGTTCCCTTTCATGGTCGAATATCATCAGATAGATGGGAACTTGTTAAGAATATGAATCATATCCAGACTGGCCTCTCCTCCAGCTGCCAGTTTCCGAGGAGTCCAGTGTCAATCCAGAAGAGACTTGAAGAAGTTGTATTTGATTTTGGCCTCCATGACACCCCCAGGTTTTCAATAACTGCACCCTAGTCAGTCTCCTGTAAGAGTGGCTGCCATTTGTTGTGCCGTTGGTTGATTTGAAGTTTAGAATATAGCCATTGTACTAAAGTTCTAGAACCTTGACCTAACTTCATTATACAACCCCCAGTGTTTCAAATATTGCAAGATGGGACGAGTAGTGGGTAACCAATGGCAGTGTCCCTAATATACCTATAAGGCTTTGTCTCATATGCATGTATTTCCATTTTTGCAGGTAAGAAAGATGAAATTGACCCTGTAAAGTTTCAAAGGATTTGGATTTTGTGGCCCTCTTGTGGAATCAGCTGGTTCTAGTGTGGTAATTCCTACCGCCTTCTCTGATTCTCAGAAGTGGCCTCCTACACCAGTGCCAGTGCTGCTTCAAGAGGGTTGTCGACTAAATAGCTAAGCATTATCTAGTGTTTTATGCACCTACAGCCAAATCCTATTCATTGTTTGAACTACAGGGTTCCTCATTAGTTAGGTTGAGGTTTTGTAAGTGTACAATAACCGAAGGCCTGGATCACTTGAATTGAGTTCCTTTTCAATAGAGTGCCATAACAGGCTGTCATTTGTCTTTGCATACATTTACTCTAGCTATGACAAGTTGGGTGCTGTAAGAAAATGTTCAATAGTGGGTAGGCTCATACCAGTTTGTTTCCTACGGGCTGTCAATTTGGAGATCCATAGCCTCTGCTTCATGGTGCCTGATATGAAGGCCTTGGTGCCTTTAACAATATATTGTAAGAGTGTGGTCTTGAGTATCAGTGGTAGCCTATCTAGCACATAGTTGAAGCAGGGGGCTAATACCATGTTTATGACCTGGTTTTGCAGCATGAATCTTTTCTGAATTCACATTCTGTGCTTTATTGCACCACCCAGTGGTTTGGTCAGGAATACTTCTGTAAGTCCTTTTTTTTCTTTCTTCTTTTTGTTGGCTTGGCAGTGGTGATCATTTTGTGTACTAGTCCTTCCTTCTGTGATGCTAGACACCTGCCCTGGAGGTCCGTTTTTAGTCGCCATCTTCAGGTTCTTTTTTCTGCTGTTGGGACTGGAAGCAGAGTGAAAGACGCAGCAGATTTTTCACCAAGGATTTTTGGGGAAAAATACAAAGCCACTGGCGGAACATCAACTGTCGTACCAATGACATCAAGGAAAGGCCAAATCTGTCAGAGACATCGACCATGAGTAGATAGGAGATGGAGCATACCTCCTCTAGATTTTGCCCTAAGTGCCACTAGAACTACTCCCAAAAGGACAGTCACATAGTCTGCACTCTGAAAGACCACAACACTGACAGCTGCAAAATGTGTGCTGAATTTCAGCCAAAGACTCTGAAAACAAGGGAAGATCAAAGATCAGCACATTACATGTCAAGACTCCCACAGTCAAGACCTCGTCATGTTTAGTAAGGCACTGTACACACCTGGGGTGCCCTACGCCTGGCTGCCAACTGCATTCTACATGTGCTACAGCGTTGATTGTCAAGCTTTTACCATCTGGCAAGGCGACCATTTACAAAAGGTGTGGCCTCTGACACTTCCATGCCCCTTATTCTGGGATCAAATGTTGCCCTGCTGTGCCGCCCATCCAGAAATATTATCTTGGGCATGGCTGTCTATAAAGGGAGGCCCAATCTGTTCCCAGCTGCTAAAGCGAGGACCCGCCCGTTTAAAGCAGCAGCCCTCTTAGGCAGGTTCTGTCTATAAAGGGAGGCCCCACTTGTTCCCAGCTGTCAGTTATTGAGACTCCCAGCCAGTGGTAGGATCTCTGCTTTGATGCTCCAATGTTTTCTGTATTTCCCTACATCTTTTTCTACAGGGTGAAACTTTGTTCCACATACTCAAATTGATTTAAGCTCAACTGGAGGGCTGGCCACACCCTATAATGTGACAATCTTGCACAGTTTGAAATAACATTTTTCTTGGATATCATCAGGATTCTGGAACCAAGTAACTCTTGTCAGCAACTAGTGTTTATGCTATCTTCAGTAGTAGGCCTAGGATAAGCAATAATTATATATCCAGCTTTGCCCCTGTGAAGGAACTGGCTCATTATGAGCTGTGGCTGCAGTTTTATAGAGCAATCCCGTTTGATAGGACTTTCCAGTGATAAATACAGTTTTGTTACAGAGAGCTCTTAGAGGGAACAAAGTAGGAGAATTTACTTACCTTAATGCCCAGTATTGTTTGCATCTTATCTGCCAAGTCAGGCTCTAACCATGTCAACGTTTGCAGGTTCTACTTGCTGGAGGTCCCTACATAACTCTCTCCCCATTTATTTTGCCATGGTTTGCACCTATTCTCGTTCATGTCTGGTGCATCAAAATAAGGTTGGCATTGTCTACCATTCTGCTCCTGTGTAAGTATCCCAGTTTAGTGACTCTACACCATGGCATAGGCTAAGGCATTCCTGAGGTACCTCAGTATTTTAAATGATGAGGAGAAACTGGAAGGCACCAAGGCAGTGGAAGGGGAATACTCTCATGTTGAAAAAGGTGTCCAGGTAGAGAAAAAACGACCAAGAAGTCATTGAGGAAGGAGCAGAAAGAGCACCAAGTAACAGAAGGGCTTAGTAGTGCAGTCGAGAAACTCAAGCTTGAAATCTAAGACTGCCCTGACACAAAAACCAATGGTGATCAAGGGAAAGTAAAAACACAAAGATTCCCCACCAGTCAAAGTAAAAAAACACCATTGGCAGTGACGCTCTAAACTGACCTCAAATCCAAAAGTTGACTGAAAGCGTGGAAGGGATAAAGAGCCCAAGATAAGGAAACATCAGCTTCTAAAAATAAGATGCTGACACTCTACGTCAAACAAACAACTTATTGGCATTGAGAGAGAAAAATCCAAGCTTAAATGGAGGCCCTCATGAAAACACGAAAGGACTTCAACAAACTCCATATGTGTTTCCACATGGCTTTGAAGCCACAGGTGGATAAGGAGCCTGAAGTCCAGGTAGTGGACCTGGAACATTCCACAATGCCTGAGCCCGAGGTGGAAGAGGATGAGAAACACTTCTATGAAGAGAAGCATAGTCCGTTCAACCACGGGTTCCAACAAGACCCAGAGGAGGAAGTGTGTCAGGGCAGGAATGAGTGAACACCTACCTCTACAGATCCACCCCACCGAATGACAGCCATGTAAAATGCCCTCATAAAGAAAACTGCAGACACATGCCATTCAGATAGAGGAAGAACAGACAAATTCCTGCATCCCGCTGGAAACTCTGGTTCTAACACAGAGGAAATAAAATAGGCAACCGTTCTCGGACAGGAGGTCTTCAGGGAGCCAGCCACAGTCAAAGCAGTTAAGCTACGGGTGGAGAAGAAATATAAGCATTCGTCCGTCAAACCATCAATCAATCAATCAATCAGTTTTTGTAAAGTGCATCTACTCACCTGTGAGGGTCTCAAGGCGCTTGAGGGGGAACTAGGGGGGTGGGGAAGCTTCATCCAAAGAGCCTCGTCTTGAGGTTCTTCCTGAAGGTGGTGAGTGATGGGCTTTGTCTGAGGTGCAGGGGGAGGTTGTTCCAGCTCTTTGCTGCGATGTAGGTGAAGGATAGTCCTCCAACGGTGGTTTTTCGAATGCAAGGGATGGTGGCAAGGCCCATCTGGGAAGAGCAGAGGGATCTGACGGGGGTGTGGTAGGAGACGCAGTGGTTCAGGTAGGCTATTTCTGCGTTGTGTATGGCCTTGCACGTGTGGGTGAGTAGCTTGAAGGTGTTTTGTTTCTCGACCAGGAGCCGGTGGAGGGTCCTCAGGTGTTGGGAGACGTGTTCTCAGCATGGGACGTCTAGGATGAGTGGCAGCGGCGTTCTGGATGAGTTGATAAGTTTTGATGTTTCTAGTCGAGATGCCGGCGTAGAGGGGGTTGCCATAGTCGAGCTTGCTTGTGACTAATGCATGGGTGACTGTCCTGCGACAGTCTGCTGGGATCTGTCTGAAGATCTTCCGAAGTCTGCGGAGTGTGTGCCAGCAGAAGGAGGTGACTGAGTTTACTTGGCGGGTCATGGATAGGGTGGAGTCAAGGCTGATGTCTAGGTTGTGGGTGTGCTCAGTCGGGGCAGCGGGGACGCTGAGGGATGTGGGCCACCAGGAGTTGTCCCAAGCTGAAGTGGCGTTTCCGAAGATGATGAGCTCTGTCTTGTCGGAGTTGAGCTTGAGGCAGCTTTCTCTCATCCAGGTGGCAACAGCTTCAATTCCTGAGTGGAAGTTCCTTTTGGCCGTGTCTGGGTCTTCGGTGAGGGAAATGATGAGTTGTGTGTCATCGACATATGACACAGTGTTCATACCGTGGCTTCCGATGATGGGTACGAGAGGGGCCATGTATACGTTGAACAGTGTGGGACTCAGTGAGGATCTTAGGGGAACCACGCAGAATGTGTAGGGCGGTAGTCTGACTCTCTGCGTCCTCCTGGAGAGGAAGGAGTGGATCCCTTCCAGGGATCTTCCTCGGATTCCTATGTCGTGGAGTCTGGTGTGTAGAGTGCTGTGGGAAACTGCGTCAAAGGCTGCTGAGAGGTCGAGTAGTATGAGCGCTGCGGTGTGCCCGCGGTCTAGGAGTAATCCAATGTCGTTGGTGGCTGCCAGGAGGGCTGGTTCCGTGCTGTGGTTGCTGTGGAAGCTGGACCGGGAGCTGTCCAGGGAGTTGTTGACCTCGATGAAATTCCATAGTTGTGAGTTGATTGCTTTCTCCAGTACTTTGGTGGGGTAGGGTAGCAGCGAGATGGGACAGAAATTCTTTATTTCTGATTGGTCGGCTGAAGGTTTATTCAGGAGAGGGCATATGTTTGCGTGTTTCCAGTCCTCGGGGAAGGTGCCAGAGTGGGTGCTGTTCATGATGCTGACTCTTTCCTTCGTGGTGAGCGTGGACCAGCTGTGGATGGTCTGGATGGGTTCTGGGGGGTGGGTCGGTCACAGGTTCCGCTGCCAGGATTTTCTGGAAGGAAGCTGTCGTATATGTCCTGGATCTTGCGGTGGAAAAAGTTGGTAAGTTTGTCACAGAGGTCATGTGACGGGGGATGCTGGTGGCTTCCGGGGGAGAGGGCTGTGAACTCATTAAAACTGAGAAGAGTTCCTTAGAGTAGTGTGTGGAGGAGTTGATGTCCTCCCGGAGTGCGTCCTTCTTTGTGTTCTTGAGTTTTCGGCGGTGGGTGGCAGTTGCGGCTCTGAAGGAGGTGAAGTCTTCGCTGGTTTGGATGTTCTTCCATTTTTTCTCAAAACATCTGCAGGCACGCTTTGATTCTTGGAGTTCGGTGGTGAACCAGCTGGCTTTCTTAGGTACGTGTTTGGCTGATGTCCACCGGAGGGGGGCCAGAGTGTCAACACATTCGATGATCCATTCGTTGAGATTGCGCGCTGCTGTGCTAGCATCATCAGAGGGAGGAGGGAGGGATTTGGTGAGAGAGGAGATGAATTGCTTGCTGGTGATTTCGTTCCATTTCCTGTGGGGGGGTCCTTGGGGGTGCAGCTGCTGGTTGCAGTGATTGTGAAGTGAATGCAGCAGTGATCGGTCCAGTCTGGGGTGGAGATGGTCTCAATGGTGATCCGGTTGCTTGAGGTGAAGATGGGGTCCAGTGTGTGTCTTGCGATGTGCGAGGGTGTGGAGACCAGCTGTCTGAGGTCGAGGGTGATGAAGTTGTCAAGTAGAGTGGTGGTGTTTGAATCGGCGCAGTCCTCAAGGTGGAAATTCAGGTTGCAGAGGAGGAGGTAGTCATTTGACTCTAGGGTCTGGAGGGTAGCAATGTCTACAATGTCATCTATGAAAGCTGGCCGGGGGCTGGGCTGCATTGGGGGTACACTAGAGTGCTATGGATGGAGGAGTTGTGGTTGGAGTGGACCAGGAAGTGAAGGTGTTCCATGGTGTTGCATTGTTCTTCTGGGACGGTCTTGACACGTAGTAAGGGACTTGTGTATGATGGCGAGTCCTCCCCCCAGCTAAGAGGGCCAGTCTCTCCTTAGGATGCTGCATTCATTGGGAACGGCGGTGGCGATGTCTGGTCCCAAGGTGGGATTGGTCCAGGTCTCGGTAAGAAAGGCGATGTCTGGTCGGGCGGTGTCGATCAAATCCCAGAGTTCGGTGGCATGTTTCTGGAGGGATCGGATGTTCAGGAGCAGGCAGTTGATGGGGTTGTGGATGTTGGTATCTCTGTGTGTGGTGATTACCTTCAGCTTGTTGAGGCTGGTGCTGAAGTTGCAGTTCCTCCAGGTGAAAGTTATGTGGGTGTCCTTGGAGGATATGATGCAGCAGTTGCTGAGATGTTTGGTGTTGTAGCAGAGGAGGGTCTCCACGTCGTAATGGAGGAAGGCCAGGGGGTGGTTTAACAGAGATCCAGGGTTCCTAGTGCTGGGCGTGGTCCAGACGCAGGCAGGCTTGCCTTTGGCACGCCAGCGGCACGTCCGCTGCGCAGCTGCGGCCGCCATTAAGAAGGGGAGGAGGTGGCGGGAGCGGTCAGCTGGGAGGTACTTCACAGGGGGAGGGGGACGGCGCCTCAGGGGGCTGGAGTGGCGCGGGAGGGGGAGCAGAAGAAAGCAGGGGAGATGGAAAAGAAAAGGAAAAACGAGTGAAAAAAGGCAAAAAAAGCAAGAGGGAAAGGGGGCAGAGGAAAGGAGGAGAGATGGAAAAGAAAAGGAAAACAATGGAAAAGAAAAGGAAAACAAGTAAAAAAAGGCAGAAAAAGCAAGAGTGAAAGAGGGAAGAGGAAAGGAGGAGAGATGGAAAACAAAGGGAAAAATGAGTGAGAAAAGGCAAAAAAAAGCAAGTGAAAGAGCGACAGAGAGAAAACACTTACTTTTGATGGCCACTAGACCACCAGGGATTAGGCGCAGGGGTGAGCCTGCAGGTGGAGGAGGGCCTCGAACTGAGAGTCAGGAGGCTCTCAGTTCGTCCCAGGCAGAAGGCAGAGGCAGCAGCCAGAGGAGCTGGGGAGGGCAGCAGATGCTGACCAGGAGGTCAGTGCAGTCAAAGAATCCACTATACATCAAGGGGAATTAAGGTGCCGACTTCATCACTGTAATTAAGGCAAGCAAAAGAGCTAACTCCAGGACAACAGGCCATCCACTAGATAGAGAGAGCAAAAAGATGGGGATGGTGGGGCAAAAGATGGAGATGTCTTTGCCAACACAATGGTGTGTTGCCAGCTCTGTTGCCCTCCTCAACCACCATGCACATCAGCAATGAAAACAGACGGAGAAGCTGATGCACCACTTCCCAGAACAGTTCCAAGTCAGGGCAAGGAAGCTCCCCCAAGAAAGCAAAGGGATAGTCAACACATACCGCAAATCAGCACTGAACACCACAGACACAGCCAGTAAGCAACTGTGTGAGGCTCCACACACAGGCCTGGGGGCTCAGGGCTTAAACAAGAGGTACTCAGTATTGAATATGCCCCTGGCAGGCGACAATATTTTTGAACCAGCGGTGAGCGAATCACTGCAAAAGATGAAAAGAAAGCAATACAGCAAAGGGGGTGCTCCAGTTCAGGGGATCCTACCAACTAAACAGGCACAAAGAAAAAGCCAATCAGCATGTGTAGGGTTACAACCAACCCTCCCCCACGCAAGCTTTGTACCACACTCAGGAAACCGTATCACCTCAGTGGCAATACTCCAGCGTACAAAAATAGTCCTTTTGGAGCAGGGACAGAGGGAGAGACGACACTCCGAGACAACCCTCCGAGATAAGTGCAACACACAACCAAGTGACTTCCCAGCTCAACACCAGTAGTCAGCACTTCTGAAGGTTCCTCAAAAATGGCAAAAGATCACCTTAAACAAATGGATTATAAACTATATCGCATACAACTGCTAAGAGCGCTACTAAACATAAAACCAAATATATGGTTTTGCACTAGAGACAAAATATTATGGCTACTACTGGAGGTAGAGGACCTCCTCAACAAACATGCAATACTTAGGGTATCAACATCTCAGGCAAACAAAGGAGCCTACTCAGTGTCCTTCCAAAAAAGGAAGACAATCTCGGACTCATTCTAGATCTGCAAACCTTAAACAAATTTATAAAAATGTAAAAGCTCAATGACCACAGTACTAGAGTTCTTTCCATGCCTCCAGAAAGCAGACTACATGGCAACCATAAACCTAAGAGATGCATACCAGCACGTGCCAATGAGCAAAAAGCACATGAAATTCTTAAAAGTCTTCATAGAAAAAGTGCATTACCAGTTCAAAGTTCTCCCTTTCAGGATAAAATCAGCATCAAGAGTGTTCACAAACTGCCTGGGAGCAGTGGCAGCACATCCCAGACGACTGGAAATCCATATCTACCTTTATATAGATGACTGGCTAGTCAAGGCAAGATCGTCCATGCATTGCCAAAGGAGCATAAGGACTGTCATGCAAATGCTGCACAAACTGGGGATTCTCCATAAACATGGCAAAATCTTCACCCACACCACATAGGGAAAAGAAATTCCTAGGAGCGACACTGAACTCAAACAATACCAAAGCATTCCCTACCGACAGAAGGATTTAGCGCTGGTGCAGCAAAGTTACTCCTACCAGAAGGGATGATCTCTGACAGTGGGGGCAGTTGGGAGGATAATGGGAGTAATGGCATCCTGCATCCCCCTGGTGTCACATGCATGGTTACACATGAATCCAGGTCAGAAGTGGCTACAGGAGCAGTGGTCACGGGCAACCTGAAGTTGAGAAGATATAGTGGTTGTCACTGGAAACGTACAGATAGAGATACAGTTGTGGAACACAAAGGACATCACAGTGGGCAGGCCTTTCAAACACCCAACCCCCTCAGTGACCATAACAAAGGATGCATCCCACGCAGGGTGGGGGGCATACAAGGGAAAACTGAACATCAGAACTCAATGGAGCCTGAAGAAGAAGTCAAACACATAAACACCCTGGAACTCAAGACAGTTGTGTCAATGAAAGCTTTCTAAAACACATCAGTGGACAAGTGGTCCAAAATTCAAACAGACAATATAAAATAAACATTGTTTTCAGAGCTGGTAGAGATGACACAGAGTAAAAAGAACTGCCTCTTCAATAGGATTTGTTAAGTCTTAAAGGGGGTCATATGTCAACCAGTGCCAGCAATCCTTAGCTTAGTAGCATGGTTCATGAGGACGTAGAGTTTGTACACCTACACCTACACCTACCTCATGAGACTAGGGCAGTTTAAAGGAGGCCAGAAGAAGAAGCACAAGAAGATGCTAAATGGCAAAATGAAGCAGCTTTAGACATTGATGTAAGAAATAGGAGCTCAAAGATGACAAGGTACAGGAGATCACAGTGGTCAAATACCATCTTCTAGATGGGCGGACTATCATACATCTCTCCAAAAGTGTACCTCTCAGCCATAACAGCCTACACTAGAGGAATCACAGGAACAAGTTTCTTGGAAGCACCAGTCATCAGTAGGTTCCTAGAAGAGGCAAAGAGAATATGCACACAAAGAGCAGTGCTTGCACCTCTATGGAACCTAAACCTAGTACTAACCTAACTCATGACAAGTCCAGTAGGTCCAATGCACAAATCAGATCCCAGGCACCTAACCCTCGACACGGCCTTCTTAATCACTGTGACTTCCCTACAAAGAGTTAGTGAGTTATAAGAACTAACAACACAGGAGCCCTACTTGCAAGTGCACAAGGACAGGGTGGTTACGAGGACAGACCCACAGTTTCTACTAAAGGTTATCTCACATGTTAATGTCAGCCAAACATTGCAGTTACAAGTCTTCTTCCAAAACCCAAAGACCCAAGCAGAAAAGGCCCTTCAAATGCTAGATGTAAGATGGACAATCATGTACTGCTTACAAGAAACATGGGACATCAGGAAAGCAAGCCAGTTCTTTATGTCACCAATGCCAACTAACAAGGACGCAACAGCCGCCAAGGGAACCATCTCAAGGTGGATAGTTTAAATTATCCAAGGATGCTACAAGATGGCTAGTGTACTTCTAACACAAAGACCAAGAGCTCATCTATGAGAAATACATGTAATTTATAGCCAACATATCCATTAGAGACATCTGTATAGCAGCTACATGGTCTTCCCTACACACATTCACAAACATTACTGCGTGGACATCCACGCAATCAACGAAGGCACCAATGGGACAATAAGTACTAAAACACCTGTAAGCATCCTCAAACTCATTTCAACCCAGTTCCTAGAAGTGGTTGATACTGCTATGTAATCAATGCACAGCATTCCAATCCAGACAAGATTCATACTGCAAAAACGAAATGGTTGCTTACCTCTAGGAGTAGTTTTGCAGTTTGAAGAATTTTCTGGATTCACACATGACGCACCGATCTCCCTGGAAATGAGGAGGACTGGGACAGCAAGAAGAGACAGAACAACTTAATGGTTAGGGAGGGGGCAGAAGTCAGCTCATCCATAATCTTGTGCCAGGCATAAATGTGGCACCTCCAGGCACCCACTTCATAACACTTTATGGACCTGCAGAGGAAGACTGTAGGTACTGTCTGTGACCTGAGCTGGGGAGAATTGGACCAGCTCTTTCTTGTACCAAGGATGAAGAAGTGGACTCCAATGGATAGTTGGCTGACATCCTGTTTAAGCTACAGGGACAGAACAAAATGCAAGAGGCTTTTTTTCTGAAGTACCCAGCTGACCAGTGACAATTGGACCTGGACTGGACCCTGCTGCTGGCCTCTGCCTTACACCTTGTGAGTCCTAAGTGCATCCCTACAGGTCCTTGGGGCCTTTATACATGTTCTCCTGTGGTGGATTGGGACTTAAAAGACAAACCAGAAGGTAAAAAACGTTTGACCAGGATGAACCTGGATACATGTTCCATCGCGGTAATCCTCAAATTGTGCCTAGGTCCTGGTCTACTGCAACCATGGACTAACATTGGCAATTGGTCTTTTCGGTGGCGTTCCTACTTAAAATTTAAAAAGTACACATCTCTGGTTCCCCTTATTAGATTTGTGTCATTTTGGTGTGTTCATGTGGTTTTTTTTACATTTTACTCTGTTCTTCTAATTTGGTTTGGGATTTTTATTTTTTTGTATTTTGCCTTTATTATTGTTTTAGTATTGCATAACCACTGTACACATTGCCCTAAGCTATTTGTAGTAATTAGGCAGGAGACATGAAGATCTTGAGGTAAGTTTATTACTGCTAAATGAGCTACAAGATGACTGAGGGTGAACTAACAGGAAACCCTCTGCTGTCAGCAACTGTCCCAACTGTCAACACTTTGCCCATAACATTTTACAGCACTTACATCATAACATTCTACATACAGAATTCACCTTACAGAGTATTCCATAGAGAAAAACGCTCATCTGTTAATAAAAGGTCTTACACATCTTCCGTTCTTCTCTACAAAAAAAACCCCAATATATTATCACAGTACCTGAACTATAACAAAAATCAAATCACAAAAACCTGGCACAACAGCACTTAACATCCAACTAAAATTATATAACTTTATCAACAACAATGTGGGAAACCTACTTGGCTTAATTATGGTCCCGGAACTTCTTCGTCTATTGTACATTTGATGCTGACGATCACCTTCATTAGATACACTCATATTGTCCTGCATTTTTGACTCACTTCTTTCACCATAATCCTAACTTTACCAATTTTTGCCAAATTCCACCAATGTTCACTTCAGATTTTGACAGCATTACCACAAATGTTCTCCATTGTGACAGGGTTGCTGCACTTACTCTTCCCTTTTGCACATGTATTGTAGATTTTATGTGAACCATGTTACGAATGTTGGTTGCAACATTTTTTACATCTTTCTTGTTGTCATACCAAGTTTTCTGTACTTCTTGAGTAATTTCCACACTCTTCTCCACTGGATGCAACCATTGCTCTACATTAAACTCACTTTTAATCCATTAAGACATAATGCAGGATGGAAACTGGTATTAGATTTTCTTCCTCTCAGAAGTTCGAAAAGTGATACCTTGGTTGTGGAATGTGGTGTGTGCGATAAAACCACAACATGCTACACACTGCCTTAACAACATCAAGATTACCACTCTTCACCGACAACCCTGTTCATTCTCCCTACAAGGCCATTGGTTTGTGGATATTATAGGGAACTTTTCAAATGCTTCTCACCACATGACAGAAGAAAAGACTGAAATGGGTTACTAACAAATTAGGTGCCATTGTCTTAAACGAAAGTTTCATGAAAACTTTCCTTTAGAAAGATTTCCTTAAGAAACTAGTATAGTAATAGCATTGGGCTCTCTGACCATTTAAGCTAAGGCCATTAAAAAAAGTCCATCACAACAATTATAAACTTGGAACCTCCCAGTAATGAATCATAAGGTCCCATGATATCAGTACCCTACTTGAACCAAGGGCCAGATGGGTACTCCACAGGCACAGAAGGTAGTGTGGATACCTTCAAAGGGTTGTCAGCTGACCTTCATACCACACAGCTCTCCACAACATCATCTACATCAGAATCCATTTTGGGCCACCAAATGACTCTTGTATGAGCCTCTTAGTAAAAGAAGATCCAAGGTGTCCCTCGTGAGACTTTCTTACAATGTTTCTTCTTACTGTATGCAGAGGAATATATTTGTCTGACCTCAACACCATGCCATCTTCCACTGAAATTTCATAACTTATTTTGCAATAAGGTTTTACCAATGGGTAAATAACTTTCCAGGCCAACCCCTTTTGCGCAACCCTAAAATTTGTTGGCCTTTAGACATAGATTCTTTTCATTCTTCCTCTGAGCAAACATTAAATTCCAGAATGTCCAAGGAAGCTACAAAACAGCCCTCAACATCCTCTTCCAAAAGATCTGTCACTTTTCCATTGGTATCATCACAAACATCGGTCTCACAGGGATAACATGAAAGAATATCTGCCCTGTTGCATCAATTTTGTAGATAATCTTAAAACCTGAGGAGAGTAAGATTTGCTACCCCCTCTGTTCAGAATATTAACTATTGGTTTGTGATCAGTTTGCAATTTCAGGTGCTTTCCCTACACATTTGTGCAGAATTTTTCTATGGCCCATCTGTACACCAACATATCTTTTTCAATTACACAGTACTGTAATTCCTCCTCTCAAAGTACTCTGGATGCGAAACATATGGTATTTTCATTTCTCCGATCCTTTTGTATCAACATGGCACCAAGTCCTAATTGACTGTCATCAACAGTGATGCAACACCAAATGGTTTAAGAGCCTCACTGTGACCCATGTATTTTTGATATGCTGAAATGCCAATTCACACTCATCAGACCAGACAAATCTAGAACCCTTGTGTAACAAATCACTGATAGGTCTAACTTTACTGGCAAAGTCCAGAACGAACTGTGAGTAGCAGTCCCACCGAGCAAGAAATGACTTAAAGCCCCATTTACCAGAAGGAGGTGGTGCTCCAACAATGGAGTCTAGAAGGCCTAGTTTGGGTTCAGGTCCTTTTTTTGAAATGACATGCCCAAGATATTCAGCTTCACTGCATAAAAACGTGCACATGTAAATCTGCAAAACATTTTGGAGCACAACACTGAGAGACTCAGCATTCTTGGCAAACACCAACACACCATCCTGGAAAACCAGGACTCCCTCAATAATATCCTGTAACATGTTAACCATAATTCTCTGAAAAACAGAGGCTGCCAAAGCAAGACCAAATGGCATCCCTTGATATTGAAAGATACCAATGTAAGAAATAAAAGCAGTAAGATGCCTCGAATCTGGATGAAACTCTACCTGATGATAGGCACTTGCAAGAGCAAGCTTAGAAAAGACAGTAGCTCCCGTAGGGCTAGCAAATAGATCAGAAATCTTAGACAAGGCGTGAGCATCCACCCAAATCTCTTTATTCAATTATCTGAGATCCACACAAACATGCAATTGACCACACTTCTTGCATGTGACACTTAAAGGTGAAAGCCAGAGTCAGGACTCGGTTGGCTCAATTATACCCTTCTCACAAAGAGATTTGAGTTTATTTTCAAGATCTTTCCTGAAAGTGAAAAGGACCCCTCTGGCCTTAAGTTTAATTGGTTCGCCCCCCCCCTGTTTTACTACTATCTTCCGTTTCAATTCCCTTGTACTAACCAAATTATCACCAAACACATTAGGACATTTTTTGCTCCATTCAACCTCAGCATCATCACATTCCACAACCAAAACCTGTTCCGTGGCTCCTGGCTCGAGCACCATTCCCAACAGCCCTTAATGAAACCAGCCTAATATATTCAGGCCTCTTGTAGCCACATAAACTTTCCCTTGACATTTCTTCCTTTGAATTGGAAAACATCTTCAACATTCCCAAGTAATTCTATTTTACATCCCTCATAGGAGACCGGAGACCTGCCTGAAGGTAGTAAGGACTTGTTACTCCATGTGCAGTGAATAGACGTTGTGTGCTCATGGTGGTCTGAGCTCCAGAATCTATTAACAATTGCAGTGTTTTGCCCTCTACTTGAATATCCACTAGAGGGTCTACATACAAACTTGGATCACCAACCCGTGGATCCTTCCCTACTATGGTATGTTCTACAGTAGCAGAGACAACCTCATCTCTAACTACAACTATCCTATCACTCAAAACACTCAAATCTATATCAGACTCTGATTCAACTACACAGGCAATAGGTTTTTTTGATGTTCTTTTGTTTTAGACACATTTTCACAAAATGACCCATCTTTTTACAGTAATAGCACCAGGACATTTAGTACCTTTAACATGAGGAGGTTTTCCACACCTGAAACATTGCTTAGTGTTTGTGGTGGACAGGACCAATTTGGATGTCTCCATTTTTTTTTTATGCAACTGGTTGACGAAACCTTCCCACTTTTATGGCACTCACGGCATCCATAGGTTTATCATCAGGTTCCTTTACAGAAATTTGGGAAATTTCTTTACTTTTTGCAATTTTAATTGTTTCATCAAACAAAGGATTTCCTAAGGCTTACAATTTCTGCTTAACTTCTTTGCCCTTACAATGACACACAAACTGATCTCTGATAAGTTGATCAGTAAAATTGTGGAATTGACACTCAGCAATTAAGATTTTTTTCATTCAGCCCTGAACCTTGCTGTCCAGATGGCTTCTAAATATGTCTCAAAAGCATCAAACCAGCCCCCCATCTAACTGGTGGTTCACCTGGCGATTCCGAGAATGAGGGAGGAGGTGTAACAGACTGCATAATTGCAATACACACAATACTGCTTCAAAAACATTTAAATAACACTACTGCATTAAATAAATATATATATATATATATATATATATATATATATATATATATATATATATATATATATATATATAACCTTTCTATAAAGCTATAAAGAATAAGAGTTGCAACAGAAAACCATAATAGTTATATTTAACTTTAACTGACATAAATAATGCAATAATCACAACAAATTATAGGTGTGCCAAGGTATCTGGTGTGCACATCACTGCTGTCCAATAAGTTTTAATATAAGTATTCAGCTGTGCCGATCTGCGTGAAACACTTAGCGCGCAAATACACTTAAATAAGGTTCTTAAGTAAGTTTAAACTTTTCAGATCAGCATGCAACTTTTGTGTCCGCATCACCACTGGTAACATTGGCTCACTCTTCAAACAATAAACTGACCGCAGCACCAATATAATTAACTGTGCGGATCACCATGAACCTAGTGTCTGCCAAATTGCTGGTAAAAATCGGTTTAATGTAAATATCTGTGCAGCATCAAATACTGACTGCAGTGCACTCATACTTCAAATAGTGTGTCAGTGTGTGGATCAGCATGAAACTTGCTTTGCATCCTCATATGTAAATAATTTGCTTAATGCGATGACTCATCTGTGTGGATCAGCATAACTTGCGTCTGCATCCACACTTGTAAATAATTTGCTTACTTTAAATACTGTATTGCTGGACGGATCAGTGGGAAACTTGCTTCCGTATCCACACTTGTAAATAATTTGCTTACTTTAAATACTGTATTGCTGTGTGGTTCAGCATGAAACTTGCTTCCCAATCTACCCTTGTAAATGATTTGCTTAATGTGACAACTCAGCTGTGTGGATCAGCGTAAACCTTGACCGCACCAGTATACTGTAACAAGTATATTAAATTCCCTTAAGATGGCCCCCGCTTCTGTGGAATACACAGTTCCCTTTCGCTCAAAATGGCTGCCAAGTATACTTTGCATCATGTTTCTTGTGTGCACCGCATGAAACGCAAACTGGTACGGGAGAAGAATAAATTAAATATGGTGCTGTGAGACAACTAGAACGTTAAGTGGCTTTTAACTAACTTCCACAGAGCAGGCGTGTGCTGTGAGCACTGTCACCAGTCCGCCTCTGTAAGAATGGTACACAGTTGCTCTGATATTAGACAAAGGCCCTGTGAAAAAACAGCCAGAAGCAGCACTGGACTTGAGTTGACTGCGCAAAATGGCTCTGTACAAACCTCAAACTCTGCGAAGAGCCGCCAACAGCAGATCAGGGAGCAGGAATAATAATCTCCACTGGTTCTATCTCACACACTCTGGGAGTGTTGGCATATCCCAGGCACGTAAGGTGTAACCTCCACTAGGCCTCTTTCATCACACAAGGAGCTTTGCAAAACTGGAAATGGCAACCCTCCACTGGTAAATGTTATAAATTAAACTCTGCCATACCACCTAAAAAATGAAGAAACCCTCACTGCTGCTTCTAGGTAAGGACATCAGTAAATAGACAAACCAGTTGAAGGGTGATGGAGCATGGAGTACTGGATGATGAAAAGGGTACCAAGAAACACAGAAGATACTGGAGGCATGCACACGATGACGGGTCATGCAGTGTAGCTCAGCTCGTCGCCAATATTTTTGTAGTAATTAGGCAGAAGACATAAAGATCTTGAGGTAAGATTATTACTACTAAATGAGCTACAAGCCCTCTGCAACTCCAGTAGTGGAGTTAAAGCAATGCTAAGCAGATAAGGTAGGAACCCAAGCAAGAAAACTCTCACATCGTCAATTTCCATTTCCTCTGAGATCCATTAAAGTCTGACATTGTCACATCGTACTCAGCCTTTAAGATCAATTATTTTTTGATTCAGCTGCCACACGTCTGGGCCCCAGGAGTCTACGATGTCCAGCCAGTCTTTAATGGCAATCACTCTTTCCTCAACTCTGTCCATCTTAATATGAAAGGATTTTTGGAGGCTGGCTCTTTAAATAGTGTACAGAAATGATGTGCACTGTGTAGAGAGTCCGAGCAACCCCACCTTGGTTTACAGAGGTAAATACTAGACCACTGAATGCTCTAATTTTTATGGTAGCTTGGTCGAGCAATTAGCCCAATCTTAAAGAAGTGCTACGCATTTGTTGTACTCAAAGTATCAATAAATGTGGACACACTCAAAAGAATAACTCAAGACCAATTTACGAAAATACTTCAGATTTTTATAAAGTTTTTAAGACCAAGATCATCACAATCAGGTAGGTACATTTTAAGTTATGATTTTTCAAACTTGAGCAAAAATATGCTTTTTGTGAGTAATTACGCACCATAGAAATCAATGGGAGAAAACTTAAAAAATGCATATAAAATCAGGCAGTGCGTTTACCAATGTCTCCTTTTGTTTTTAGGTCGAGGTTGTTAAGATGTCCTGTGGACCAGCCTGGGAAGTTCGGGCGGATCACAGTTTCGGCGGGAGCAGCTACTGAAATGTCCTTTGAGCTGGTGGGGGATGATTTGGAAAAGCAATGCAGAGGCGGACTTCATGGTGAACCCGGTGGGTCCCCTTGGAGTGCAGAGGCCACAAGGGGTGGGGGACCCTTAGAGTACAGTTGGTTCTCCGGTGCAGGGTCCAGGTAGGCCACTTTCAGGGTGAATTTCAGGTGAGCTGGGCCACTTTGGGGGGTGGTTCTTTCATGTCCTGAAGTACTTCAACTGGGGCTTGCTCCTGGTCCTTTTAGAGTCCGGAGTGGACTTTTCTTCGAGGTGTCCGAAGTTGGGGGTCCAGTACCAAGGGCTATTGCACGGTTCAGCCACTGAAGATCGCAGTGCCACCAAATATGGCACACATGCAGGATTTGTCCTCTGTGATTGGTGAGAGAATATCAGACAGAACACTCAAGCTTGACTCATAGGAAGCAGAGGCCATGATTTAGGGCGATGCCTCCTCAATCTGGTTTTTAGACCCATTGAGCACAGTAAGGAACTTGGTAAAACCATTCAAATTCCTTTTTTTCTACTTTTCTCACTAAGGTGACAAGATAGCCAATACCTATTTTCTTATACTGAGAACACTCACACAGATATTTATTTTTTCACCATGATGGCAAGCACCTTGTTATCAAGGCTGCCATTTCGTCCATACTGTATGTTGGAAATGCCCCATGCTTAGGTGCACATATACCTCTTAAACAGGATGCAAATAATACTCAGTTACCCATCACCTTGCCAAATTGAATGGACTCTTGGTATCTTACCTTACCTGTGTAAACAATGTACTCTGTGTCTTTGTTCTTGCCTTCCGAAGTCCACCTCAAAAACCATTTTGAAAATCCCAAGCTTAAGGCAGACTCGAATGAACAGCGCTCCTCATACTGTGGAGCACTTCTATGGACTACTCTTCCTTTGTCTCTTTATGCAGCAACCAGAATCTTCTGCTTTTTAGTGAAAGGCTTAAAACCCACCATTTTGAAGTTTAACTTGATCTCTGCCCAACTTAGTTTCTAGTGCTCAGGCTTCCTTAGCAACTGGAAAAATATATCAGTTAATTTATCTGCATCCCTAACTACTCTGTGGTACACATATCTTTTTACATTATTTATTTAAAAATGTCTTTGCTTTGTACAAATTTTCAGAAATTCTAATGTTTTTTACCTTAGTAACTCCATATCAACATCTTTTCACACAATATCTATTTGTGAATTGAACAAATGAGCACCATTAAATTATGTACTGGTAGATCTGAAGTTTGGACACTCCGAGAAGAAGACCAAGTTGATTTTAATCTTCAAATATACATAGGTCACCTTGAAAAAGTTGTGGTACCCTGTAATTATATGTGGACTATTTAGGTGGCCTGAGTTTTAGATGCCCTTGAAAAATTGGTATGATTAACAGTATTAATCTTTTGACCAGTATATTGTTCCAAACCTTAGAAGCAAAATAGAACATGCATTTCCAATGCAAAGGGTCTTGCGTTTGCTCGAGTTAGAGTTATTCACGTTGTAAACTCCTAACCAGACTTTTCTTGCCACATTAACTGAAAAGTGAAACAGTTTCACATAAGCGAGCCCTTGGCCACCATGAAGCGTGATGGAGACACACAAATGGAAACAGAAGTTTGCTCGCAGTGAAACTGATCAGCAAAAGTGCAATTATCCATGTAACAAGGTCGATATCATGCAAAGCGCTCGACTACTGCCTAGCGAGATTTCGCTGCCTGCGAAATAAAGAGAAAAAGTAGTCCAGAAACTATACGGAAAACACTGAGCCTTGTATGTTTTCAGTAGTTGGCCGGTGCGCTCAAGGAGGGCTAAACACCAGAAAAGGCATGATGTATGCATGTCTTCCCCTCATGAAATGAAAAGAATTGTAAAAGGCAAGCCCACAAACCAACCAAACTGATGGACGTGGTTAAAAGCTCATAGAGAGATTACACCAGGGACAGAGCGCTTGCGCTCGACCCTAAAAAAGGAACAACACCTCCATCTGTAATTTCCTGATGGTGGGAACCAGTATATATTTGAAACCAGAAGAGCATAGTGCCCATATTTAGATCTAAGAGTAGTGTACAGCTCCAAACTCCAGACAAAGTAGCTTAAATACCACATTCTTCTTGAAGGGAAGCCAGTGTAAGTCTTCTAAGTGGAATGAGACAGAAACCATTGGTGCAGATTTAAGATCAAACGGGCTGCCCGCTCTTGAATCATCTGAAGAAGATTAATGTGATAATCTGGGAGATCCAGCTAAACTGAGGCCCAGATTTAGATTTTTTGGTGCACAGATGTGTTTGCGCAGTTTTGCTTCAAAAAGTATAGCACCGGCTTGCACCAATCCAGGATGCCAGCCGGGTGCCAAATTTATGTACCTGCAACTTTCTTCGGGCTCCAACTGATGATAACCTTTATTTAAATCAAGGTGAGAGAAGATCTTCGCCCCGTTTATTTGCATTATCATGCTCTCAATGTGTGGACTTGGATGTAATTCTCGTTCAATTGCCTTGTTTGCCTTACGCATGTCAACACATATGCCTATAGCTCCTCTACTGTCCTTTTTGGGCACTACCACTATGGGAGAAACCCATGGCATTGGACCAGTAGAACACTCACTAATGCCATGCTTGAGTAACAATTCAAGTTCTTTTTCAACAGCTTCTTGTAAATAAAAAGCAATTTGTCAATGTCTCTAAGCAACAGGACGGCCATTTTCATTAATATGCAGCTTTACTTTCATGGCTTTCCTAAACCTTGAAACAACAAAAGTAGTTGACATACTATTTTGTGATGTGCATTCATGCTGTAATTCACAGAAGCCAGTCCCATATCGGCAGCTGTGCTGAAACTGAGTAGACAGACACTTGACGCTGTACCTTGAAGCATATAAATGGGCGCTTGCACATTAGTTTTCCTGCGTTTCATTGTCTCTACAAATGAACCATGACTTTTTATGGGTGTCGATGCAGCCCACATATACACTTTAGTTTTCAATGGCATAGGTTGCAGTAATGGAGATAGTCATTTCGTTTCCCTTCAGACACTATGGCCCATATTTATACTTTTTGACGCAAAAACTGCGCTAACGCAGTTTTGCGTCAAAAAAATTAGCGCCGGCTGACGCCATTCTGAAGCGCCATGCGGGCGCCGTATTTAATCAATGACGTTAGCCGGCGTTAGCCGCCGGCGCTGCCTGGTGTGCGTGGAAAAAAACGACGTACACCAGGCAGCGCCGGCGTAGGGGAAAATGGAGTTTGGGCGTCAAAAAATGGGGCAAGTCAGGCTGAGGCAAATTTTTCGCCTCAACCCGATTTGCGGCATTTTTTTTCACTCCCAACCCCCATTGAAATGACTCCTGTCTTAGCAAAGACAGGAGTCATGCCCCCTTGCCCCTGGGCATGGTCATTGGGCATAGTGGCATGTAGGGGGTCACAAATCAGGCCCCCCTATGCCACAAAAAAAAAAAAAAAAAATTACTTACCTGAACTTACCTTAATGTCCCTGGGATGGGTCCCTCCAGCCTTGGGTGTTCTCCTGGGGTGGGCAAGGGTGACAGGGGGTGTCCCTGGGGGCATGGGAGGGCACCTCTGGGCTCCTTCAGAGCCCACAGGTCCCTTAACGCCTGCCTTTTGCAGGCGCTAAAAAACGGCGCAAAAGCGGCCGTACGTCATTTTTTTTGACCCGCCCACTCCCGGGCGTGAATTTTGCCCGGGAGTATAAATACGACGCACATGCCTCGGAGTCAATTTTTTAGACGTGAACGCCTACCTTGCATCTCATTAACGCAAAGTAGGTGTCCACGCTAAAAAATTACGCAAACTCCATGGACTTTGGCGCTAGACGCGTCTAACGGCAAAGTATAAATATGGAGTTAGTTTTGCGTCGGAATTGCGTCAAAAAAAAGACGCAATTCCGGCGCAAACGGAGTATATATATGCCCCTATGTCTATTGATGCCCTAATGTTCATAATGAAAGGTATCGAACAACCATTTAATATTTATGTAATCTTCGGGCAATGTTTGTATGATTTCAGAGCATTGGCAGGTCAACTTTTCTTTGACTGACATTTTCGCTCACATGCAGCCAGTCCAACATACGCATGTTTCTCTGAGCTAAACATCAACATGGAACAACCATTGTCTTCACTGTCATTTGATATTGAGGCAGAAGAACTGTTTGACAATGATTTAGATGATGATTAACTTCGTTCAGTGTTGATTTGCCTCAACTGATGTTGCTGCTTGGCCTTGTGGGTGTGCGTAGACCGTTTCTTCTGGAATATTCTGGTGGCCATTTTGTCTTCATGCCATAACACACTTAGGGGCATATTTATACTCCGTTTGCGACGATTGTGCGTCAAAAATTTTGACGCACAATCAGCGCAAACGTTGCCCCGTATTTAAACTTTGACGACTGAGCCCGCGGACGACAAAATTCCGCTGTGTGCGTCATTTTTTGGATGCGGCAACCCGCCCTGCGTTAATGATATGCAAGGTCGGCGTTTCCGTCCAAAAAATGGCTTAAACGGCCGTGCGTCGTATTTATGCTTTCGGGCAAAAATGACGCACGGCCGGGAGGCGGAGCCAGAAAATGACGCACAGCCCGATTTGCGTAAAAAATTAACGCCTGGGTCAGGGCAGGCGTTAAAATGGGGCAAACACACCTGTATTTAATCAGAACACACAGAACAAACAGCAGAGCAGCAGAGCTGCAACAGGGAGCCATGGAGGTCATTCTAATCCAGCATGCACGCAGACGCAGAGCCCAGCAGCCACAACAGCAGCTACAACAACACCAGCAGGGACCCCAAATGCAGCGCAGAAGGCAGGAGAGGATATTCCGCCCCAGAACAACCCTTCAGGGCCTCAGGGAACACGACATCATACAGAGGTACCGGTTGAACTGGCAGGCTATTCAGCAGCTGCTGCGAAATATTGAACAGCAGTTGGCCCCCACTTTGGTGACACCCCACACCATACCAACAGAAACAAAGCTGCTTGCCGTACTTCACATGCTGGCAAGTGGCTCTTTTCAAACAACTGGTGCCCTGGTAGGTGGAATATCACAATCATCATTCTCCGCATTTCTGCCCAAAGTACTGGATGCCATCATTCTACTGACACCCGCCACATCTGCTTCCCTAACACACTGCAGAAGCAGCAGGAAACTAAACAGGGGTTCTACGCAATCAGTGGCTTCCCACACGTCCTTGGTGCAATCGACTGCACACATGTACGCCTTGTGCCACCTGCTGCAACTGAACACCTCTACTGCAACAGGAAGCACACACATTCCATCAACGTGCAGGCCATTGTCGATCACCAAGGAATGTTCACCAACATCGTGGCTAAATATCCTGGGAGTGTACATTACTCATTCCTGTTCCGTCACTGCACCATCAATCAACACTTCCAGGATGGATGGTATGGCAATGGACTACTTGTTGGTAAGTACAAAAACCTACTTATATATACACTGCACAGCAACCCTCTAGGACACACAACACATTCACCACAACAGCAACATGTCAACAGGAACACACTGAGGTCCTGACATCACTAGCCATGTTTCTTAAGTCACCATTGAACCTGTCACACATCGGAATTTACTGTACAGCCTAATGTTAAGACCTTAATGAGTGTGGTTGCCGAAATGTCACCTTGCAAATTGTAAGTGTCCCAATGACCTTTACATTAATCCATTGCATAAGTCTAATGTTATGGGATGTCCAGGGTACTTTCATATGAACGTGTTAACAACACTTTCAATTTTAACTCTGCATGGAACTATCATCTCACCCCAAGTGAAGACACACGGACACCTGTATCACAAGTCACAATGCTAGGGAGGGCACACTGTACTGAAAATCCCAAAACATACTGATGACAAACGGTTAGCAGACAAACACTTGCTCAGCCAAGGAAACAACACAATGCAGATGGTATAGCCTACAAGTATAGGATGTTACATCAGTACACAAAAGAGTCACAGACAACACAAGACAACTACTGCCATGAAAGGTCTATTCAATAGTGGCAGCTACATCAACATGATACCATTCTTTTTCTCTTTCAGCTGATCAGGGGTATGGCATCCAGCCATGGATAATGACACCATTTGGCAACCCGAGTACAGCTGCAGAGCGTGCATACAACGAGGCCCATAGGAGGTCATGCAGCATTGTCGAGCGGACCTTTGGCATCCTCAAGTCAAGGTTCCGCTGCCTCGACATCACTGGTGGTAGCCTCCTATATTCCCCTGAGATGGTATGTAAGATCATACTAACATGTTCCATCCTGCACAACATTTGCATCAAAAGGAACATTCCCCTCCTGGAACCAGACCCATACATGCCTGAAGACGAGGAAGAGGAGGATGCTGCCCTGCAACATGAGGGGGAACAACCAAACACGGCTGCTAGAGTGCGTAGGCGACAACACATTGTGAACAATTTCTTTTAAATATTATCACCATCACCACTTAATGAACTATTGTAAATAAACGCTGATAAGAAACACCACATCATGGTCTGGCTAATCATTTCTGCACACCTTTAGCTCTAAATATCAGAAGAAGAGTGTCGCCTCATGGAGCATTGATGATATAACAATCAGGAGACAGAAAATCCCACTACAAATGTGATGCCTATCATACAACGGTCACATACACACACAATGTAAATGACTGACATCCTGTACAGTTTACCTTTGAAGGGCAATAGCTGAGGACCACACCTATTACACACATACATGTTGGAAACATGGTTCATCGCAGCATATGGCACACAACTAAAACACCATCACTCAACTAGGGGAAAACAGGCCTCATACATCAGGCAGTTGACATGCTTTTGCATCAGGAACAGGAATGTATGACCAGACCCTTGACAGCAGTAATTCCAACTACATACAATCTTTGCAAAGACTATCTGTCACTAGAGTTACACATAAGCAGAACATACACAGCACAAGTGCCACACATATGACAAGCATCCAGCACATCACATCCCATCTACATGTCAGCCCTTTTCTAAAAAGCTGACACACCCATGCACCTGGTCACACCCCACCTGTCTGAAGAGGTCCCTGGAATACAAATATGTGTACCCTGATATTCCCTCATCTACACACACACACTAACAAGAGTCATCCAGTGTGCCACACCCTTTCCTATGGTATACCATTGTCATAGTACTATCTGACTGCATGGAAGTCAGCTCAAATAATACACTAGCTTGGAGTTTTTAAGGCCTGGTATCACCTGTAGATTGCTTCCCGTGTGAAAGGTACTGTAGGCCATTTGAAAGCAAATGTCATCCGACAGGACTTTTGAGACACTGATGGAGGCCACACCAGTGATCACCTCCATGCACACCACCCAAATTTACATGCACCGTCCCTGTTGATGCCTCCTACAGCATAGATGTAGTCATATTGGCAATTTCACCGTTAAGCATTGCTACTAATGTTGCTGTGTAACACTGTATCTGGGTTCATGTGTCACCTTCAAAACAACACAGGACATACACAGTTTGACATGTCAACTGTCTACTGCTCCCTCCGACCAGTCTTAGTCAGACCACTGATCATGTCAATTGTGAAAGAGCTGGATCCTGATTGACCCAGCATCCTGTCAGCCTGACTGGCACCTGTCCGTGGGTCACCCTAAAGATTCCCGGTGGCCACATATGGACCACACTTGCTGTTCAAAACCTCTCTTTCCTCAGAGGCTAATTTGTCATTTGCCTCATCAATGTATACTCAAATACATTGTATTGCATCATCTGACTTTTATTTGTATCATATTGGTTACAGTGCCCTTGAATAGCTAAATCATGGCCCATCTGTTGTCTGGGCCTCATTAATGCCTAAACTACAAAGTGTGACAGTGTACCTGGACCATAGCCTTTGATGGTGTACGTGGCCTCCAGCAGAACCAGCAACCTCAGATAATGTCCATGAAAAGTCTACACATTTGAGGACCCTGACAGTTCACACGCTGAGTAACATTGTCCAAATAATAGAGATGTGTGTGGTGAATACCAGCCATATTATTCTGCACAGAGGCTATGATGTTCCCAGATGCATTTCCATCCACAGAGGCCAACTTGAGTACAAATGTTTCAATGACACATGCCGGATCCTGACACCTGAGACATTCTCTCACTCAGCACACCAAGGTTGCCCAGTTGAAAGTCTCATTACACGTCTTCAGTGACAGGGTGGGACCATCCACATGTAGGTTACCATGTCCTCAATGACTTTACTCACATTTATCTCCAAAGGATACTCATTACATACACGATTAGCTGCCACTAACTCATGATGAGACCTGGACGTAACAGTGACAACATACACCTTAAGAGTTGATACAGGATCAACATTGGACCACGCACATGTACATGTACCATCCAATCACCAAAGTGGTTGCAAGCAGCCTATCACAGTAGTGTCCCAATTGTAACCTAGCATGAAGATTGAAACATGCCACTAAACCAGGTAATGCATTAAGGGCCACATGCATCCAAAACCTATTTGCAATTATAACATAAGGAACTTTGAGAGTTTGCTATTAAATATATGCTAAATGCTATGTCTGAATTTTCTAAAGAAGTAATAGGGCAAACTTCAAATGGGCAAATGGTATTACAGATTTGCAAAAAGAGAATCATACTCAATTTGCATCTATGGGCCTGCTGCCAATGGTTTAGCATTACAGAAATTGGGAAAACCGTTGATTAATTCGCAAGTCAGGAACAGCAAATCCCAGGGTGCTGGGGGTCTAACTCCCCCTCTGATGCACCCCAATTATAAACTTTTTACGGACACGTGAAGCACACACATGCTTAAGGGGCATGTGTGCGCTACATGTCTATAGTGAAACATATTTTTGCTACATTAACTTGTAATTAGCACATGGTTACCCCCAAAAATTGTTTAGGCGTCAATTGCATTACCTAAATGGCCATTTTGCAATTTGGAAAAGCTTGATACATGTGCTCACAAATTAGCTAATAAAGACTTCCTGTTAGCTCTTTCATATTTGGAAAGTCGCAATCAGCAATTATCTACATGTGTGCGCAATTATGAGTAATCTCCATTTTGGCCAATCATTACTATTGCACTGTGAATGCCTTCCATACATCCTGTAAGGCACATTTGCTTTCGCTAACCCCAGTATTTATCATTTAGCACCGTTAGGTGAAGCAAATTTTCATGACTCATTTGGACATAAAAAATACATATTTGTCATTATGCGTCATATTTTCACGCATACAGCTTGTGCGTCATATTTTTTGACGCACAGGAGTGCAAATAATGCTGAGTCCAAATATGTTTAATAATTGGTCAACAATATTTGGATGCGGCATAATTTTCACCTCTGGAAGTGTAAATTATGCTGCATCCAAATATTATTTACCAATTATTAAAAATATTTGGATGCAGCATTATTTGCACTCCTGTGCGTCAAAAAATATGACGCACAAGCTGTATGCATGAAAATATGACGCATAATGGAAAAAAACGGCGGCCATGTTATGCAGTATGTGATGTAATAGGATATCCTGTTTACAGATTCTGTACAGTGGGTGTACTTTCACTTTCACTTTCACTTTGCAGTCTGTGATTATTCTAGACTGTGTGGCTGTGTTCAGAGTGTTGTCCTGTGATTTTGTGCTTTTGTGTCCAGAGTGCCATCTTACTTGTTGTTTTGTCATTTAAATATTGTTGTAGAATACTGTCTGAGTGTGTGTTGTTTACATTTGTCCAGTCCAGTGTTGTATTTATTGTCTGTGGGAGTCTGTTGTGGGTACTGTTATATAGGGGATATTTGGGCTCTTCTATTTGTTAAGTTTCCTTTATATTTCCTTACTCCTACTTTCCCCATTTTCCCCTTTCTTCTTTTTTTCCCACTACATTTTCCCCTTTTCTGTGCATTAATGTCGGGTAGGCCACGTCTTTCCAGGATGGGTGAGGAGGAATTGGGGGGGTTCATATGGCTGGTGTGCCATTTCCTCCCACTGATGCTCGAGGCTGGGGGTAGGATGATACAGGGGTATCACACTGAGGCCCGAAAAGTCCGGTGGGGGAAGGTGCGCCATCACTTGGTGCGTCTGTATTGGAGCCAACACAATGACCACCAGCTGAAGCACCGCTGGGCTGACCTGATCTCCAGGGAGCAAGATCTGCTGGACCACCTGGGAATCATGATTGGTGGCCATGTTGGTGAGTACAGATCATGTAAATGTGCACAATTAAAAGCTGTGTAGTGACATGAGATGATTGGTACACAATCTGCCAGATAAGTTGCTGACTGTGTGTAATGCTGAGGAAACATACAGGGTAATTGATGCACTATGTGAAGGATGACAAATGCTAGCAGTCAGGCAGCTCATGTTTTGCACACTTACAGGTTGCTTGTTGCTGAATGTAATTTAGTGCCGCCTTTGTGTCAGACAAGCGAAACATTAATGAGGCAATTATGACTCTACAGGTCACAATTGCCAGTGAAGTATGGATGTACTAACATCATACCTACATATGTTGACGCTATAGCTAGACTGACATTGGGAACCCTACATGATGCAGAAAATTAGTGCTGCCTTCACGTCAATTGATGATAGCAATGTGGCCCAGACATATGTCTCATGTGTGTCTGGTGAGTGTGTAAGGAAAGTGTTCACGGAAGTGCTATGCCTGTTAGGGATTACTGTGATCCTTCATATTTTATTGATACATGCCAGATCTGAACATGAACCATATTTGGAAAGGAGTCAGGTGCCCTCAGCTAACATCTTAGACAGGTATTTTTTGTTTCTTGTGCCAAAATCCGATTACGGATGGCAGTCCAAATGTATGCACTAGGGTACAAACATCTATGTTTGGTGCCAATCAACATTGTTGGGACACATCAATTTATGAAACTTTAACAACATGAGGTATTGCCAAAGTCCCTGCCCCTCTGTACCATGTACCTATCTGTCACAAATGTTTCATGACCACATAGGCTGTTTGACAGGTCATGCAGTCCTCAAGTAACCAGCCTTTGGATGTCTCTCTTGGATGCACATGATGAGACGAATACACACCAATATTGTTGCTGCTCACTAATGGAGGTGCATGTTTGCCACCACATGACAGTCAGGGCCACTGCATGTGTGTAACTGTAGCGGGAGACCCATCCTATGTAAATGTTGGCCATGAAATATTCCATGCAGTATGAGCATGTCTGAAAGTGTTTCATTACTCATGTTAGCTTACGCATTGTTTTTGTAATTGAAATTGTTTGTCAGTGCACTGATCCTGAGCATATTCTTCCTTCCATGCTTTACAGGTGGACCTGCACCGTACACAGTGGGAGAGGTGGCTCGTTTTGAGGACCCCGACACCTACAGTGAGTGTTGACATGTGTGTTATGTTTTGTGTTTGCTGGTGATGTGTGATGGACTCCTGTGTGTTGAACACATTGCAAGGTGTGTTGCCTGCCCAATCATTAGTCTTGTTCCATTAGTGGGATTTCAGTTCTTAGAAAATTTTGAGTTGACCAATGCTTATCCACTTGTCTGATCTTGGGTTTGTAGGCCATTCCTGTAGGGCCCGCTATGAGAACTGTGGTGAGTCATGTGGAATACACTAGTTACAATAAGAGTTGCACTGGGACTCATCTCTAACTGAGTCTGCATGTCAGACTGACATTCTCCCAGATAGCTTCTGCAAATGGCTTTTCTGAAGACTGCTGCTTCCCTATTAACCGATGTACTGAGTACACTGTAGGTTGAACCTTCTGGGAGCATGTACTTCCACAAGTTGTACTACAAGTGTGTGGAACTAGAGTGCAAAGGCCTATGTGTGCATGCTATTCATGATCATGGGTGTTCTTGCTACTCTGTGTCTGTTGAAAATTATGCCTCACTGGAAGTATGTGATGTTGACCTAGGTCAGTACATTCTGACATGTGTGGGCCTTGGATAGGACAAGGTTTAGCTGACTCCAATTTGTTGATAGCCCTTACTGGTGGTGTGTGTGTAGAGCCAAACACATGTTGAGCTTTCTATACACTCCTGGGTGTGCATGTATTTTGGAATTGTTTGTTGTTCTTCCCCCCCACCCCCTCAAACACAGGCATGGGTTTGTGAATAGGGTACCTAGGACTGAAGCAACCAGTATGTTACACATACTTGTGACTATTTGGAAGTTTGTTTTGAACCTAGTGTACACACTCAGGTATGGCACATGAGTACTGTACTAGCAAATCCTATTACAAATCGCAGACCTTGAGGTTTGTGATTATCATCACATACACTGACATATGTAGTCCAGGCAATAGGCGGAGGATGTGCAGCATGATTGTTAGCTGACAACTGTCAGTACTTTGATGACAAGTTATTGCCAGTTGTTACCCATCATGTAGGTTTTGGATGTGCTATGTGTGAGATGACCTTTGTAGGCAGGCTTTCCATGTACTTCCTCTGAGACTTTCAATGATCTGTATGGTGATATGAGCTGTTACAAGTACAGTAGATGTATTGTCAGATTGACCACTTGTGCTATTTCACACAATGCAGTTCCTATGGTAAATAGTTGTCCTTTGTCTTCACAGCTGCAAACATGACACCCGACCAGAAGCATGAATTTGAGAGGCGGGCCATGAGATACAGACACATCCTGCAGGTGCAGTCGGAGTTCCGAAGGATGGCCCGTACATACCAGTCCGATCGGGCCTCCGGAGCATGGTGGGCTTCACCACAGGGTGGCCCAAGGTTGCCCACTACAGCTACCACCACCACAACCACCGGTTCTCCCCAGGTGGCCCCACCCACAGCGGGGACAGTTGTCCCTACATCTGCAGCACACCGAGGCCCCAGCAGTGTGACAGCTGCAGGACAGTTCAGTGGGCTAGGCTCCACACGGCCACAGAGCACCTCGGCCGGGACACAAACGGCACCAGCACCAACAATCGACCCTGCGGCATTCCTGGCTTTGGAACATAAGATGGTCCGAGTTCTAAAGAAGGTGAACAATCTTAGCCAGGATGTCAGCTACATCAAGAAGCGGGTCAAATCGATCAGGCGGACCCTCCGGAGGGCCAACCTCTAGGAATATATTTTTTCTATGGACATAATTCCCTCCCCTCCCTCCTCTTTCCTTGTTCTCATGATTAGTGGGCTTGGGGGATTAGTGTTAGGTTAGAATAGGTTGTTAGTTTAGTTAGTGTTAGGGAGGGGGGTGGGGGGTCCTGATTTTTTCTACTTTTCCTTTTTAAGTGTGTGGGTGGGTGGGGGGGGCAATGTAGGGGTTCCTGTGTGTTTCCCAAAAAAAAAAACCAACAATGTTTTTTTAAAAATATGAAAAAAATATAACAAAAAAATATATGATTGTTTAGGATAGTATAGTATGTGTGTAGGTTAGTATGTGTTGTCCTCCATGTGTCCTGTCTCATAATGGTGGGTGGGGGGTTGATGTTTAGAACGATTCGTTATATGTGATGAGTAAGTTTAGCTTAGGTTAGTTAGGGACAGTTGTGGGTAATGAGTAGTCAGGTTAGATTAGGGTAGGTATGACTTTTCCCTTAGTTTCCTCTGGTGTGATTAGTTTTGAATAAATATATAGATAACCCTTTACATTATGTGTTAACTGCTACGTGATCATGGCCTTGGCATCAGTGTAGATGATTGTTGTTCTATGACATTTGTGTCCTATGCTACAAACAAATACAAACTGAGGTGTAAAATGGCAGCTACCCCAGTGCTACCTTGGTAAGAATCCACCATTTGTTTGAACCACCAATCGGAGTTGACATGGATCACAAAGGATTTTTGTCGATGAGTATGTTTTCTACGTCACAAAGTGTGCTTCCAGACTTGGTATTGTGGGGACAGTTTTAGGTCTGACTGCAGTGTGATGTTCAGGGACACCTTCTAAGATGAGGTCTTGTTAACACTCTTGTCTTCTTGTCTTCATAACTGACATAGATCATTTGTGTCTATATTCAGCATGATTACCTATTTGGATGTTAACTCAGAAAGATTGATTCATGCTGTGTTTTGTAGTGTTTGCTTCGATTAGACTGCACAGTTCTATGTGTTAGTATTGCATGGTGACAACATTTATCAGCCACTATTAGTTGACTTTGATATCTCTTGAGGAAGCATTATTCTGTCCAACACAGCATGATGGTGTGTGGTTTCTCACTTCATCAGTTATTCTCCTCAGGATGGGCAGGCTATGATGCAATCCTGGCCACTGTGCAGATGGATCTGACTACATGATGTCAGGACAGTTGTATTGACAAGCTACATGATTGGAACACAGGCACATTTGTGTTATCTACTGCACAGTTGATGTGTCAAATTACACAGAGACATATTTGTTGTGCAAGTGCTATTTATTGAAAAGTGCTGTAGTGCAATATGTACATTGTCCATGTTTGCTGAGTCCGTTCTAGTGAAATCTTACATTGTGATCCTACAGAAGGGGTGCAGGTAATGCTACTGACATGCTGGGGTGATGTTACAGACAGTGCAGAGGGACAGGATTTGCCGATTAGTAGGAGAGAGACATTAACTGGGCATGCTGACAAGTTATACAGTGGTTAGCAGAACAGTCATTGAGTATAGTTGTTGTAAGACTGGCATTTGACAAAACGTTGGACCTTGGTCAAAGTAGGCCATGGTGCAAGAACTAGTGCTTCCGGGTACTCTTCCGTGTGAATGTGATCTGTTCCATGTCTTCTTCTTCTGATGTGTGTGTTGCCTCAGTGTTAGAAGACGTGGAGTCAGACATCCCGGTCGCTGCTCCCTGTGAAGGTCTTAAGGGCAGTACTGCAGCAAGGAGGATCTGCTGGTTCCTGAGAATAGCAGCCGCATCACGATGGTAGGCAGCCAGGTCGGCCCTGAGGGAGTCATGATTGCATTCGTGCATGCAGTGGAAGGTTTGGGGTGCGAGGTGTTGTGGCAACTCCCTTACTGCAGTGGTGAATTCCTTGACAGTTTCTTGTAGTCCTTGCAGTATGGATGTTAGGGCTTGCATAGCTGCTGCCTGATCTGCAGATGACATCATGCACGAGCGCACCCCCTCAAGGCTGGCTGCCATTGTTTGCATCCCAACCCGCACCTCCTTGGCCAGCTCCCGCTGTACTCCAACTACAGTTCTCTCAAAGCTGGTTCCAGTGTCGTCTGAGTCCTCAGCTGTATTGGAGCTGGCAGGTCTTACAATTGGGGTGGTGGGTGGATCCTCTGAGATGGCTGCTTGTTCTGTGCTCCTCCTTGTGACTGAAGGTGGGGTCTGGAGGGTTTCAAGGACCTTTTGGATGGTCTCCTGGGGAATGTTTATGGGCTAGTCATCCATGTCATCAGGGAAATCTGGGACAGGCATATCGGCAGGAGATCCATCTTCCTCTGCAATGAAACAGGGTACAATTAGTGTGTCTGTGTTGTGACAATTTTGACGTGACGTGCCTGCCTTTTGATGAATTCACTTTGTGATCTTGTTTTGTATTAATATCTGCAGTCCTTCAAATGGGCATTGTTTCAGGCCTGTGGCCCACCTGTGTGTCACATGTATGTTATTGAGTTATCAGACTTGTCAGCCTCATTGCCTCTAGGTGTTGGTTTATGCCAAATAGAGAATAGGCACCTTTTTGTCCTACTCGACCCTCCGTGTACATCCATTCTCATGGTGAGACCTTTCACTGGCTGTGGGTGTTCTGATGGCCCTGGCAACACACTTAACTATCAGGACCTGCCCCAATCCCTGATCTTTCACATCGACTTAATTGTACTTGACATGTAGCATATCCTATGCATGGCAATGTTATGATGTGATATGGATGTTGACATTGTTGATGTGTCCTGCTGATGTTGGGTAATGTATGTTACATTGGATTGCCCTGATAGTCTTATCAGTGTCTTATTTTGTTCTCTGACTGTGCAGGTGTATTTCTGTGACCAGTTACATGTGTCCCCTCCTCAATGCTGTTGTCTGAGCAGTATGACATTTGTGATGTTGCCTTTTTAGCCAGGCACAGGGTGGACCCTGACATATGCAGCATGGGTGTGTCCTTAGTGCTGTGTCACTCCTATTGTTGCTTACATTGGCTGATGTTTGTGACACCTATGGGCATTGACATTTGAGTGTACTGGGGCCTTTGTCTTGTTTCTGGAGATTGTTGCAGATGTCATCCTCACCCCCTAATTTAGGTATGTATGTTCCATGGGGAGGTTACTGCCATTGGCTACTTGAGCAGAACACAGATCAGAGGTGGTAGTGGCAACTGTTGTTGCAGTTACATTGCAGTTGTCGTTTTGGCTAGAGGATTGCTAATAGGGCCCTAGTTAATGTAGGAGATATGTTGGCTGACGAGTGCCAGGATGTAAGTTTGACGTAGTGGCCTTCCCTCCTGTCGAGGCTTACCCTTTGCTCCATTGTTGGCATGACAGCATGCCCCCATGGGACTGTTGTTGGTGTAGTGTAATGGTGTGCCCCAGCTTACGTTTGTGCAGGCCATGCCCCCCTGCTGTGCCCCTTTACCCATGCCACTCCATGTATATGATGACTTACATGCAATGTGTAGTAGGTATTCCCCCCCCTGCTTACAGTTAACATTAGTGCATTTCAATTCCCCATGCGACTTACCCTGCATGTGCGTTGTCTCGTGGTAGTCTGCGCTGTCCTGTCCTTGAATCCCTGTGACGATCTCCTCAGGGATGACGGCTGCGACCATCTCCTCCATGTGGTCCAGGGCCTCCTGGTGTGCTGGACTCCCCCCTCCAGTCTGCAGTGCTGCCTTCCTGTTCCTGGCCATCTTTTCCTTGGTCCTGCGTTTGCAGTCATGCCAGCGTTTCTTGCACTCGATGACTGTTCTGCGTACTTCAGACACACTGTTAATCTTGTCAACAATTTGTTGCCATATAACCTCTCTCCTACTGATTGGCAACTTTGAGGTGATAAACAGTTGGTGCTGGTGTTCCGTCACCTCTTTAACCAGGATTTCCTGCTCCTCTGCACTGAAGCAACACTTTCTTTTCTTTCTAGAAGTGTCCTGGTTCTTGTATGGATCGTCCTGGCTGGTTCCTGGTCTGCTGTCATCTTCCTGGGGTCTGTAGTGGCATCTGGGATCCATTTTGGCTCTCCTCTTGTGAACTGGCAGTGTTTGCGTTTTTTTTTTACGCTATTGCGTCAAAAAAAACGGCGCATATCCGGGTTGCGGTGTCGTAAATCGACCCACAGTCATTTCCGCTGCGTTAACGTAGTTTTCCTTTACGACTTGACGCCGCGGTGTGCGTCAAAAGTAATGACTCCCACCTGTTGATTGCGCCGCCGTGCGTCAAAGTATAAATATGACGCCCGCACGGCGCAACAAAATGGCGTTAGCCGGCGGTAATTTTTTTGACGCAAAACTGCACCGGCGCAGTTTTGCGTCAAAAAGTATAAATATGGCCCTTACTTTTTCCTTCACTTTACAAACCATCACAAAATGGTTCTCTTTTCCATTTCTTTTACATACCTGTCCAATGGAGGGACATTTACCTTCCTGTGGAATCAAAAATCCATATCTAAAACATAATTTCTTTTTACGTGTAGACATCACTTTGTGCCCTTCAATCTTTTGCTTCAGCCTACTTTTCACACTCATTACTGGTTCACCCTGGGCACCTCTGGCCTCCATGTCAGCAGTTTGTCTTTCAGCACACTCTTCAGCTCTGGCAGCCATTAGCACTCACTCCAGACTAAGGACCTGAATACGACCTTAGCGGAGGGGATTACTCCGTCACAAACGTGACAGATATCTTGCCCGCCGTATTACAAGTTCCATTATGTCCTATGGAACTTGTAATACAGCGGACGGGATATCCTTCACGTTTGTGAAAGAGTAATCCCCTCCACCAAGGTCGTAATCAGGCCCCAAGAGTTTCCGTCAGCATTCATTGTCTGAATGAATCTAACAACCATCCATCATTAACTCTAAGACATGTTGCTTCTTCATAATTAAATCCATTGATCTTACAGTGTTTGATGAGTGTCTCTAGTCTCTCCACAAATTCATTAATGGCTTCATCAACTTTTTGGAGTTCTTGACTGAAAATGTATCTTTTGTAAGCAACGTTTGGTACTGGATTTATTTTAGATTCAACGTTTCTTTAATCTGACGGTATGTGACTTCTTCGTCAGTTCTCAGCATTTTCTTTATGACTTTTTTCACACCATCACCAGTAAGATTTTTGAGATGCTTGATAATCTTTCTGTTATCAGTCTCTTCAAGCACATCAATGAAATAATCAAATTTCTCTATCGAAGCAGTTCATCTATCGCCAATACTTTGCTTTTGGCAGTATTGAAATGTGGTTTCAGGTAAGCGGCACCATTGTAGATTAGTGTGGAACTTACTGACGTTGATGGTAGTGTGCTCTCTGATGCTTTTCAGTAATCATGTTTATGCAAACCTTCAGTAAGGGCCTTTGACGTGTTGGCCTCAGCATCATCTTTAACATTACTTGAAACTGTGGCTTTTTTCTTTGTTGCCATCTGAAAAATGTTACTACTTCTAAAGTCACTTTCTGCTCTTTATTCATTGAAGACATATGAAATTATTCTGAGCCCCACTCAGCAACATTGTGAGCAAACCACTTCAGGTATGGATGGTTATGTAACACAGCCCTGGGCACTTCTCAGTCAGCCACTTCACCTAGTGCTGTGGTACGGTGAATCTCTTTAGTGGATTTGATAAGTCATTTATTTCTTCTTTTCTAAACATTCAATTGCACTTCCTGACACCTGGTTGATTTCCACCTTGTAGCACTTCTGTTCGCAATGTTTGTTGACAAGTTATGATTATCTTTGGCTGTGCTTTGTAAACCTAGTTGTTTCCACCTTCAGCGTTAATGCTCCTTATAATGTACAATTTTATCATGTGTGGCAGCACGGTACCTTTATGTATGACCTGACCAGTAGGTTCTCAGCCAACCAGGTGAAGATTCTTTACAGTGCATTTGTTGTGTTCAACTGCTTCTCAGAGGCTGGAGTTGCACTTTGACTCCACATACATGAAGAGTCGATTCCATAGTTTGACAGCAACACGCGTGGCACGCACAAGCAGTTTGCTTGGACCACAGCAAACTCTTTGGGAGAGTTCTACAGCACACACGGAGGTGAATATTACATGTCTTCATTCGTCTGCATGTAACTGCAAACTCAACATAAAAGGTTCCGTCATAAAACTCGCAAGACACTACATGCATCTTTAGACTCAAACTTATGCACAGGCCCTCCATGAATCTTGAGAGTCTGAGCTAACATGTCAAGGCCAGTATGGTCATCAAGACCACTGAGGGCTCCACCTCACCAGGAAGCCTGCAGTTGCCATTCCACAGAACCTCCATATGATTCTGCAGACAGTGTCCCAGCATTCCAGCAAGCCAACAAATTCAGTCAACTCTGCTGAAATACATAAGGATAGCAGAGGTAGTAGGAGGTAAAAGAAAACTTGTAAAAATTGATTCATGTATGGTAGGGATACCTTGATACGCCATCCTAATAGCATTTTTGTTTTTCATGATAGAGCCCTTGTGCGGTGAGTATAAGAGAGGGACATAGATGAACAGATGAGGGAAAGATAGAATCAATTGAAGCGGTGGAAATCTTTGTCTCCTATAATATGTTTGCATACATTTTTATTAAGGTAACAGCCAAAGAAAACTGTGCAAGGAGGTTTATTTTTTAATGTTGACACATATTTTTCATTATACAGTGGAATTTTTGAGCAGTAAAATGGTTAGCAGCTTTTTCAGTAATCAGACCAACATAATGCACAACACAATACCAGATTGTAGAGCCAGAACCTTTTCGACAAAATTAGAGAATTATTGAAAAATAGGACCATTAATAGATGTTTTTTTATTATGCAGCTCGCACTGTCAACTGTGTGCTTCAGATAATGTTTGTAGATAAATTCTTAAGGGCAGATTGAATATTTTGCTATGAGTTTGCATCACAAAAGTGATGCAAAGTAGCTCAAAATGTTCATTTTGGATTTACTTTCTAGCGCAAAACTTGATTTGTGCTGGAAAGTAGCCCTGGAATAACTCAGAGTAGCACTAGCACTGCTTTACGTCAAGAGGGGAGTGCATGTGTGGTACATGTGTGTTACCCTACAACCACCCATGTTTTTTTAACTCAAAGCTCTATTTAACATTTGAAGACAGAGCTTTGCAACAAACAACAATACCTTTTTGAGGCTGGCATTAAAAACTGAAAAATGTTTTAATTTCTCTAAAGTTTTCCGGACTTAGCATTTGTGCTACACTGCACAGCACTCATCCGAAGTAGGAAAACCTTTAAAGCTTATGTAGGCATAGTATTAGTTCTGGAAGGTTATCCTTCTAGTACATAACCTATGCTAGATATGATGCAGGTACTTTTGCAGTTTAGTGCAAAGGGGGGTGGGTGGCGCAAGACAGCCTTTTATGCGCCAGAGATAGGGAGAGAGCAGGACTGCGCCATATCTTAGTAGATGGCAGTGCCCTGATCTCTCTCTCTGGTGCAACGCAGGGCAGCTACTCTGGTGCTGCTCTGCGTGACGTTTTAGAAAACCTACCCCTTTGTTTTTAGTTTAGTTTTTTGACATCCTTTAAGTTGGACCCCCACCAATCTCCCAATACGTTAATTTAAGCATAAAAGCATTAAAACTATTACTGCAGCACCTACATTGAACGCTAAACAGTCACCGGAAAGCACTCGCCTTCAGAGTGGTCACAGACGTCAACAGACCCGAGTGTTTCACTGCCATAATACCATGTGGAAGAGACACGATCCACTGATGCGTGACAAGATGCAAGCGATAAACGTGCCTGTGTATTCACTTTGTCTGCGAGAACAGGCAACATCTGTTTTCTCATTTTAGGATAAATAATGAGGGAAAGGAGCTCTTTGGAAGGCTCAAGCCATTAATGTGAATATGGGAAGTACGTTAATTATCTGCCTCCCTCCCACAGTCAAGTTCATTCCCCAATCAAAGGCATGTTTTGTGCGCATGGGACAAACCATTTCTGTGACTGCACAATGACCTCCTGGCTCCTGCAGAGCTGTGTCGTATCACAGATGGGCAGTTACACAAAACATCCAGTATGTCGCCTTGTGCAGCCTGGGTCAGAGGATGGAGGGCCGTGGGGGGGGGGGGGGGGGGGGGGGGGGTCGTTCCGGCGTTTAAATGGAAGAAACCTCAGCTGTCAAGACATATCCTATTGTGTCTGTTGCTGGACAAGCAAACCCAAGAGTGTATGTTTGCACGGGAAGTAGGCCGGAAGGATCGTCGAACGATACCACTTTTCCATATGACATTGATAAAAGAAAGGGAAACAACCTGAGGTGGAGGATATAGACTTCTTACGGAGGCAAAACTGACGAAGTGCTAAAAACATATTTTTTTATGTGCAGGGTTGTCAAGGCAAGTAAACAAATATGAAAACTGTTTAGCGTCTGAGTTCTGCACAGTTATAGCAACTCGAGCTTGTTGGCTCCAGCCACAGGACAACCTTTCCAACAGATACATGACACATAATATTGTGTGGGAGGTCTGCTGCTTCAATATGGCGTCCCTCGTGAATCCTCAAATGAGTCGTGCCAGAGACAAAAAATGTACCAGAATTTCTGGCAAGGTCAGTTATAAAATATAATTAGCAGAAGTCACATTTCTGCCACGACTAACTGGATCAATTTCAGTATTTCATTTTATCCCATCGCTCCTGCAAAACAACAAACTTTGCTTAATTTGAGACATACCCGTGGCAGACGGTGTTAATTGGCACGTCCGTTTCCAGTATCCTAAACGGTCTGGGCCATGCCAAACCAAATGGATCACGCGTCACTAAGCATATTGCAGAGATGGCAACGGTAATTAGTGACGTTAGCATCAATCTTAACCAGTTCTTTTGGATACTTCAAAAATACATATTTTCACGTTGTTCATCTGAGCAGACTCTAGATCACAAGTCGTTAAATAAGACAAATGCACGTACTTAAGTAAGTTTCCGCACATATAACACCATACATCCAGGAGTACAAAAATATGTTTTATGATGATAGGCAGTGCTTGAAATGGAAAAATAGAAGCGCATGTACTCTACCAGAGTACCTGTTTGCTTCTGAGAAATGCCGGTACTCTCCATTTAAAAGTATTACGTTTTTCTTGAGAAGTGCAGGTACTCTCCCTCTCAAAAAAGTGCCGGTACTCAGTACCGGACAGTACCGGCCCATTTAAAGCACTGATGATAGGTTCACAAGAAATGATAAACATTCATATTTGCAGGTCAGTCTGTGAAATGGGGAGTGGGTATTTATGTGGAGCAACATTGGCCACAGGTGCATAGATGATTTTTCTCCAGGAGGTCGGTCTTCCGTTCATTCCTGAAGTGCAGCATGTTCTCCATAATCCGGAACAGACTGCAGAGAGTCATACAAGTGACGGATGTTATTTTTATGCAACTTTGCCTGAATAGCACAGATTGGATAATATGCACTGCTTCTAGATACTCTTGAAAGATTCAGCAGTCTTAAGTGGCAGGTGGGTTAAATAAACTTTCTGCTACAATTTTGTCATTACCACGAAAGATGGACTGAATTACATTTACTGTTTTGTTGCGGTCTGAAAATGTTAGGCATGCATAGTCACCACTTTTTATATTTAGCACATCAGGACAGTTCGATTTTTCAGACCCCTCAATGCAAGATAGCATTTTACAAATGCTTAAGACTAGGTGGGCTTATAGGTCAGCTTTGAATCTTCCTCTGAAGAGCACAATGGTGGAGGTTTGTAGATGGTCCAACAGGAGGCTGTTCGAGAGGCGAGGAACTAATGGTAGAGAAGTATTTCACTCCTCTCCGGGGTCAGGCAAACCACTTAGTTGCCTTGGGGGACAGCTAGATGGTTTGCTGTGTCTAAACAATCAGTATTATATGTTGTCCAGCAGGTTAACAGAAATAGAATCCTGTGGTACTTGTAGCTGATGTACCGAATTTTGATGACTGTTCTGGCCATCATGGAGAGCCTGTGAAGGTTTCTTAAATAGGAAGTGATTGGTTGGCAATTCTTTCACTGAAACAAAAGGTGTACCCTTGTGTTTTGAGTTTGTTTACTAGTTTTGTATGTGGGCAGGCTGACACATCAGCCATCGCCACAGTCAAGGAAGAAGTTGACTTGAGCACCAACTACCATTGGGTAGTCTGTGGAAGAAATAAAGAAGAGTTTTTGTTGGTAGGTCATGACTACATTAAATTTTCTACAAGGATGTTGGATGTAAAGTTTGTTTGTTTGAGTCAGTGTTTTAAGTTATATTTGGACTGTTTTGCCCATTAATGATACATTTCTTCAAGGAGTATAGGCACAGTTGAGAGTTGTTCATTGTCTCCTATGACAGAAAGATTTGGGTTACCACCTGGCTGGTTTTTATACCAACACGACTGGTACTTTAATGTCACTGCTGATACAAAAATTACAAACCCACCAAATGCTGATACTTTAACCCTTAGCAATACGTTCTTTAAACTATAAATGTAAAAAGAAAACTCTTTAAAATATGTTCCACAGCTGCCCTAGTGAGCACTGATAAAGTAAACAAAGACCGAAAGGCCATTTTAACAATGTACACAGGCAATTTCATATAAAGTTCTACTTAAGAACCATGGCCAGGCATTTGCAGAATCTTAAAAACGTGAACAGATGGTCAGTGTTTTTCTCTGGATAGGGTGGCAACCCTAATGGATTTGCATGTTGTATGCTTTGTATTTGTATGTTGTCTGCATAAGAATGGAAGTAGGTAGACTCTGAGGATGTCCAAGAGAGGTTTGACCAAGATGTTTCAGAAGAGAGGGGAGACAGGGAGCTTGTGGATAGTCCAAATGTGACAGCACATTGTGGAAACAACAGGGGACCCAGCCTTTCATTCTGGCTGGGGTGCTATAGATTGGAATGTAATTACCTAAGGCAGTGGTTGGGGAGGTTCGGTACTGTTTAGAAGTAGTGAAGGAAGATATTGTGGTCATCTACATGTAAGACAGTGTTCGAGGCAAAAGGGCATCAACCTTTCGAGATAGAAGTGCTTATTTGAGCCAGTGGTTTCCGGTGCGGGGAACCAGCACTTGTTTTTGAGAGCCGGCACTTATTCTTCTGCCTCAAGCATTTCCTGCAAACAAAAGACACATAGGAAAGATGAAGGAAGAGAAAAACGAAAAAGCATTACAAGGGGGGAAAGCAGAAAGCTGCAAGAGTGTGCTGAAGGAAGAGGAAGTGGCTGTAAATGGATTAAAGAAGCCTGGCATTGCTTCAGGATTACGCTGCCTTAGTATTCAGTGCTCGTACATTTAATTGCAGCAACCGCGTTTTTCAGAGGAGGGCTTTAGGCACCGGCACTTTTTTATTTACAAATAAAGCCGTGAGAGATAGTCATGATCTGCAGCCTTTAGTAGGGGCAAAGGGTAAGCTAAGCTGTAGGTTTACAAGATCATGGATGACACATGATGGTAAACATGGGCATTAAATAGATGACTTTTTTTAATGCTGCACCATATTGACCATACAAAGACAGTTGAAGATGGAATGATTTTTTAAGGAGGGCCCTGTATTTTTATGGATAGGGATAACTGTTCATATCTATGTATTCAAAAGTTATGTCTGATGGCTGCAGTATGTGTACAAGTTCCAATTAGAAGAGTGGAATTCTACAAGTCCTACAAACAGGAAGATGCAGATATTTAACCAAATGCTGCGATTTTCCAAGTTTATTTCTTGGCAGAGTAGTTGATGATTACTTAAGGTATCAACCTTAGTTCATTCCTCCTCTTTTCAGGATGTTCTTTCTAGGTCTAAGCAGCATCCACAAAGGTATTAACAAGTCCAGCGTTTCGGTACAGAGTCAGTCATTTTGTAAATCATGTTCCTAGTGATCACATGCTCCGCTTTAAGTCGATTTTTGAACGTGGTAATGCGGACGCTGATTTTCTGAAATGTGCACCATGGAACTTTCTGATTACTATCAGGCAATAGGTTCTTACTTCCATTACCCTGATTTTTGAAAACCCAACTGCAGTTTCACATTTCTTTGGGTTTAACTATGGGAGCTTAATTTGCTTAGGGATAGCTCTGCGTAGCAATTGCTGCAGCTGTATTGATGTTTGCAACCCTCTGCGTTTTGCTATTTGCAATTTTCAACTAATTCCACCGAAGTCCTTCCCTTCTGCTAATAATATTAGCTATTTTGTGTTTTCCTTTTCCTTATCTCTGTTTTTTTTGGCCATTTTACAGTCCTGTTTTTCTGTAGGCACCCTACTGCTCCGGTGAAAAATGATGTAATGTTGCTTCCTGTTTGGAAGTGGGGGCAAATAGTAAGCACACAACATGCAAATTGCCGCCCACCCAGCTTCTAAGCTCCCCTGCTGCAATGTTGAAGAAAAGAAATTAAACAAAGCAAATTTGTGGTTCACCCATGGCGTAGTCTTTTAGTCACATCAACACCTTAAAACTTGTTAAGTGGTAAAGTCAGTCAAGAAGACAGGCATTTAGCAGATGCAAGAAGGAAGAAGAATACTGCAGACAAAATGACATATTACACATTTTTAAGCCACTTCCAAAAAACATTGATGTGAGATCTGCTATGCGCATTGTGCCAGAAGGCCCCAACATGCAGCCTCTCCTAGGGTTCCACCGGGTCATCCATGCACAAATACAAAGAAGGCATTTGATAGGCAAACTTCGGTACCAACTTCTCCACACCCCTTCCATTCCAGAGGGGTACCAAGCGTACTCAAATCCAGGGCACCGCATAGTGCACCGGCACTGCTGGGGTGCCTGAACACAGGCGCAGCTCCCAAAGTTCCAAACCAGATATCACAGGGTGGGCAGGAAGGTCCAGGACCACCAGCAGGCCAGTCTCCCCTCCCGCCAGCCCGGTGCCCACACAAATAACACCCCACCCACGAGTCAGTCCAGTCCAGCAGTTAATTGCAGTAAATTGTGCTGCAACATGCCCATCAAGCATCCCGGCAGGATTCTCTGCATGGAATGGTTAAGCTTCTTTACCTACTCGTTCATAACCCTGACGGGCAACCCCTTGGGCCACACTGACCATGGAATCCCCTCGGACCACAAGATAGCCCCTGCTGGTAGACGTTTCCTTACTTTCCAAAGGGTTGAGAATCAAGCTTCTCTTACCCCAGGTCCCTGGGGAGACCATGCCATTGCCCCCCCCATGGATGATAAGAATATCAGGGCTGGGCAAGTCACCCTCATGAAGGGCCCTCAGAAGTTGTTCAAAAATGTTCTACATCCTAAGCCTGCGAATACTCACCCCGTGATGCTTGAATCCTGCACACAGTTGAGCCCTCCACAGTCTAGAGCCGCAAAAATAGTCAGCTGCTCTGCAAATAAAAGAGTGATCACACCAGCGCACATGCACTGGCCCGCACCCACTGGCTGTAGAAAGAGATAGAGAAAGGTGTTACTTGGGGCCAGTGGACCTTTTTCACTCAACTGCTGCTTCCTAGGCCAGGTGAGGCTAAACGTAGCACTTCACACATGAAGACTTCCATTTACCCAACCTTTTGATGGCCTCAGCAGATAGGCCCAGAGCTGCTGTGGTGGTGGCTGCACTAATACGCGTAATGAGAGCTGAACTGCAACACCTCCATGCCCAGCAGGGCCAAAGAGAATTTGCCTAGCAGAGTAAACTGAAAGCCTGTAAGTGGGGTCCCATCCGCATGCACTAGAAGCTTGAAACATTGCCTGTGGGATAAAATTGCAGGAGTTACTGATCTAAAGCCACTGGGAAATAAGAGGTATGTGGGGCTGTGCAGAGGTTTACCCACGTCCCCTTACCTAGCAGTCTGTCTTTGACCTTCTGACCCTCATGCAAAGGGAGCCCTCATCACGTTTATATCCGAAACGTCAACCCCAGAGCCCTGACCTGACTTGGATGAGGCTACCAACTCATAGATCCTACAGGCCTTAAAGAAGGCAAGCGAGTAGGTGAGGATAAACAACCTTATTTTGTAATGTGACGAGCAGACCTGATGCAAAACACCAACAATGTGTGACAGCTTGGCTACATCAATAGGCCTTCAGCTGTCCTCTGAAGCTAGAACTCCCATCCCTTGATGACCCTCGGTACCCTGAAGTCCCTGGTTGGATCCATAGTGCCCCTCAGCCCTGCAAAGAAGGCAATTGCAGACATCTGCCTCTGAACTGAAGACAGCAACTTACCCTTAGCTCTCTGACTAGTCAGGAAATGTAAAATACCCTCTCGGGTAAATTGCTCTGCCGCGTTGGGTGAGCTAAAGGATGAGTCATACACATGCCAAGCAGACTCGTACATACGTTTTGGCCTGGTGGCCAGGGATGCTGCAATTAAATCTGGGGCAATATAGGGCACCAAGCCTCCACAATTCCTTGGGGAAATCATGTGTCAGTGCACGGAACGACCCGGCCAGGGGAGAAACCGTCATCCTGTGGCTCCCACACATGTGCTGAACACAGGTACAATGGGGACCTGACCCTCATAGCAGGACACAGATGGCTGCCTTGCTAACTCACACTCTTCCAGGGGCATGACCTGCGACTGCGAACCGACCTTACTCCGTGGCTTAGGAAGAGCGTCACTGCAGCATGCCAGGATCTTCTTCTGCTATTTTGGGAGAGGTGTGGATGGCAGCTGTTCCTTCTCTGGTCCTTCTGACAACTTCTGGAGGGCCCAGTCAATGCCATGGAGCTTTGGCACCTTTCAGAGCTCGCTGAGGGAGTGGAATTCCTCCTGTGTGGGGGGGCGTCTGTGGAAGAGAGCACCCATTTTGGGGCCATGCTAAGGGGAAGGAAGACAAAGAGAATGAGGTGCAACCCAAGCGCGAACAGGCTCACCTAACCCTTGAATCTATGAGGAAAAGGTTTAAACCCCAGATAGGACACAAACCCACAATCCCTGGAAGTGCCGTGCCATAAAGAAAATATTTGGGACCCTGCATGGTTATCATCCCCCTTCCAAGAAGATAAACGGAGGTGTATGCCCATGCCCCACAGTATTGAGCCCCCGCCTTTACCTGCGAATTCAACGATCAGGGTACTGCAAGTAGTGCAGGATAAAAATGCTACCCAAGAGCACTACATAGGCAATAGAACAGGGACACAACATGCTAGCATTGGAGCACGCAACAGAACTGGAAGAAAAACAAACACTAACGTTGCCCATGGAGGCCTTCCTGGGTATGCGTGTGTAGTGAAAATAATTATGTTTGACCACTGACTTTGTGTTTCACCACTGTGCATATTAGTTGTTCAGTGTTCTCCAGTAGCATATTACATTTTGTATTCAGTTTAGCTGCCTATTGGCTTTATCGTGGCGTAGGGCATTACATTTTGTATTCAGTTTAGCTGCCTATTGGCTTTATTGTGGCGTTAGACATTGCAGTGAGACATTGCAGATGAGCTGTGTTTTTCCACATGGTAAACTAAGCTTGTGTTTTTTCGCATTTTCTCTTACCGAACAGGATAGCATGATAAGGAACAGGGGTCATCAACTTGCTGGCATGAGAAAGATGACGAGCAGTGATAGGCCCTACGGTGATGAATTTTGACTTTATTCTTTGCTTGACAGTTATGCTATAATATAATCACATATATTTGCTGTGTACATTGCAGTTGAGAATCACTTTGATATATTTTCCTTTCATTGCTATGACTATTTGTAAACGTGTGCCTCCAACCTACTAATCTCCTCTGTCAGGAACCTCGTGGTGAAGTAATAATAAATGTCTTCTTTAAACTAAGAAGTGCATTCCAGAGATTTTTGTCAGTTTGTTCATTAGTGAAAGCAAAACATTTTGGCGTAGCATCAGCCTGGTAGTGGAATTGGAGATTGGAAGTGCACGATTTAAAAGTGTAATTGTTTTTGTTGTTTAGAGAATTAAAGGAAGCACCGCAGACCATGTTTGAAAATGCACGTGAAGTTAAACTGCCTTATGGTGCTGTGACAAACATGTTTTCTTGTTTATCAGGACTTACATTTTGAGATGAGTGCTTGGATAAAACAAATGTGTTTTCATATTTAGAAAAGGTGCTTTTTGAAAGAAATGATGTCCCTTTTGTTCTTGACAGAAGGGTTTGGATACTTTTGTCTGCTTACAGAAAAATACATGAGAGATGTAAATAGTTAGAACATGAAAATAAGAATTTACGTGAGCAAATTAGCCAGAACAAATTATTGCAAGATAAAGCTGAAATTTACAAAGTTGTTGCAGGAGAATCTGGCTTTTCACATTCCAGTAATGAGGAGCTTAAAAAAGGTGGGGGCCAGTTTGAGCCTCAGGAGCAGTGCAGCCCACAGTTTTTGACAGGAGTTGAAGTGCATTCTTTAAAAGATTACAATGAGCAAGAAGTTGATGATGTTACCAGTATATTCAGACCACTTTTGCAAAGTACGATGTGTAAAATTAATTCAGCCAAGACAGAGGTACTGTCTCAAAATGTGCAGTTTCTGGGAATTCAGTGGAATCCAGAAAATAGACAGATGTTGTCACAAGTAAAACAAAAGATTTTATATTGTTTTACATTGACACTAAGCAAGAGACACAGAGTTTCATGAAATTGTTTGATTTTTGGAAACAGTATAGCCCTCATCTGAGTAAAATCTTAATGCTTTGGTACAAAGTAACTAGGAAAAAATATGAGTTTGAATGGAGTGAGGAGCAGCTGTGTGCTTTGATTTGGCAAATGAAATAATTCAACAGACTTCAGATTTGTGCGCAATGCAAGAGCAAAACATTGATGTACATGTAAATGTCCAAGGACAATATTCAAACTGGAGTATGTGGCAGAAACAGGGGAGGACAAGGGTGCCCCTGGGGCTTTGGATTAGAAAACTATCTGACTTTGTGGATCGCTGTACTCCTTTTGAAAAACAGCTTTTGGCTTGTTATTGGGCTCTAGTGAATACTGAGCAAATGACATTAACTTATAATGTAATTCTGAAATCTGAAATATCAATCATGCAGTGGGTGATGAGCTCACCTAAATCTCACAGAATAGGACAGGCACAAGAGGCTAGTATCATACTTTGGATCTGGTACATGCAAGACAGGGCTCGAGTAGGACCGACAGGCACTGCAGCCCTTCATGAGCAGGTGTCACAAGCCCCTTTACAGGGTGAGGAGAGGGTGCAGGGAGTACCACAGGTAAAAGAGTCACCAGTGAAATGGAGTGTACCATTTGAATTCTTGTCCCCGGAGGATAAAAAGCATGTTTGTTTGACTAATGATTCATTGAAATACGTGGGTACTAAAAGACTTTGGAAAGCAGTGTGATACAATCCAGTTACTGAAAAGTTGTTGTCTACCACAGGAGAAGGAAAAAGTAACCAATAGACAGAGTTGTACAATGTGTGTCAGACTTTAAAGCAAGAGCTGCCTGAGACGTGTCATTTTTACATTGATTCTTGGTTCACTGCCAATGGATTAGCCGTTTGGCTTTCCACATGGCTTGCACATAACTGGTTAATTCATTCAAAGGAGGTGAGGAGCAAAGAGTTATGGCAGGAAATTTGGGAAATGTTAAAACAGAGTAAAGTCATATATGCTCATTGTCCCATTGACTCATTAGGTGCTGGTTCAATTCCCTTGCAGATGTCAAAGACAAAAGTGCAGAGGCAGAAGTGTCAACCCAGAATTCTGACTTGGTGGGGATGGCTAAGTGGGCGCACCAGAAATGCGGACATCTGGGAGAAAAAGCCACTTACAGGTGGGCAGAGATTAGAGATGCACATTCCCCTAGATTTGATAAAAACTGTGATTTTGCAATGTCCTATTTGTCAGCACACGCAACAGAGATCTGTCCCTCAAACAGTCAAAGACCAGTTGGGGAGAGGAAAGTTACCATGACAGATATGACAAATTGATCAGGTTTTAGGGGGAGTGATTGCTGTAGATTACCAAGGCGAAATCAAAGTTATTCTGATAACTAGAAGACAATCTGATTAATTCATACAGATTAGAGACAGAATTGCCCAACTTGTCATAAGTGCAATGAATCGAGGTTTGGTAAGGAAGGAGTCTGCCCCAGCCATTCTGACAGTGCAAGGAAAGGGAAGCTGTGGTGCAGCAGATAAAAACCTCAGTGCTAAGGTGTGGGTTGAACCCCCAAATGGCCCTCCGGAACCTGCAGTAATTATAGTAAAGGGCCCCAGTAATGTCCTACTGATTATAAAAGAAGGAAAGGAAAAATGAGAGCACATTTCAGAAGACAAATGTTATTTGCAAGAAAAGTCATACTTTTTTCTTTTGCAGATCCTACTATGACTCGCCACTGACCATGAGTGTGCTGTGTGGTCTCCCTTCGGGCGTTTGCGTGTGGGGTCTGGGGAGGGACCGCACCCCCAACCTGAACCTGATTGATTAAAGTACAAAACCCATGAATCCATTTTTCTCAACTGGCGCCTCCGGTTCAAGTTCTACATGGGATCAATATAAAGTACCATGGATGTTCTGTCAACTTGTTTGATTACATTCTTCCACTGGAACTAACTCATGGTTATTAGCATCTGATGACCGCTGCCAGTCTCATTAAGCAACATTGCCAGTTAGCCGTCTGTTTTTCATGTGGAAACCTGACTTTCACTTACATTCCAGCAAACCTTTCAGGTGGACCGTGTACCTTTTCATGATTAGAACTCATGATGTTTCCATCTAATTCTACATCAACTTGCTATATTAGAGACACTATTCAATCAGTTCAGTCTTTTCATTGTAGGTGTATCTGATTTGTAAGGTTATGAGATCAATACGTTAATCCACTTCCATTGATTTACAGTGATTGCTTTTATCATTACATTTTGTTGCTGTATACAATGCTAACCTGATTTGCTTATAGTGTTTTTGTTTTTTCTTGGAAATAAGAGAAAAGTAAACAAAAGTCATTGGTCAGAGAATTAGAGATGTAGTGAAAATAATTATGTTTGACCACTGACTTTGTGTTTCAGCCCTGTGCATATTAGTTGTTCAATGTTCACCAGTAGGACATTACATTTTGTATTCAGTTTAGCTGCCTATTGGCTTTATCATGGCGTTGGACATTACATTTTGTATTCAGTTTAGCTGCCTATTGACTTTATCGTGGCGTTGGACATTGCAGTTGAGACAGTGCAGATGAACTGTGTTTTTCCACATGGTAAACTAAGCTTGTGTTTTTTGTATTTTCTCTTACCGAACACGATAGCATGATAAGGAAGCGCATATTTTGTGTTTTTCTTTAGTGCAGGGAAGGACTCAGCCTTGGGAGAGATGGCCTTGAAAACTTGGCCAACTTTCGACGTTGTTTCTTCCAACTCTGACCTACAGTAGCCAGCATGTTTTGAATATTCAATTATTTAATCTATAAAAGGTGTCCCTGGGCTGCAGCGAGGGGAATGTTCAGAGACTTCAGTCAGGAGTGGACGTCAACTGCCTGACCTGTCCCGTGAGGGTGGAAAATGTATTTCTCGCAGTTGAACAGGGGTCATCAACTTGCTGGCATGAGAAAGATGATGAACAGTGATAGGCCCTAGGTGATGAATTTTGACTTTATTCTTTGCTTGACAGTTATGCTATAATATAATCACATATATTTGCTGTGTACATTGCAGTTGGGAATCACTTTGATCTATTTTCCTTTCATTGCTGTGACTATTATTAAACGTGTGCCTCCAACCTACTAATCTCCTCTGTTAGGGACCTCGTTGTGAAGTAATAATAAATGTCTTCTTTAAACTAAGAAGTGAATACCAGAGATTTTTGTCAGCTTGGTCATTAGTGAAAGCAAAACAGCGTGCCACCCGCCCTCATTAGAAGACAGGACTGGACAAGGATGACCCATGGGATCACCCCTAACCAATATTCCCTGCACAAAGTATCAAAACCTAGCTAGAAACAGGCTAGAAGAACACCAGCGATCCCAAGCGGCACTCTGCCCGCACTGATCGCCGTGCTCCATGGCATGCAGGGGCCCCCTAGAGAGCGAAAATCGTTGCTGGTTTTTGGGACAAATATCTGCCAATAGCATACGAGTACCGCCCATGACGTAGATTTACTTCTCTCTTTCACTGGGGCTTTGCCCACCTCAATTTAAGTGAAAATCCATGCCACTACACATTGCCAATATCAGTGCTTTGACTCAAGAGATGACTCAAACCATTGTATTAGAGAGATCTATGATAGACACCCCACATGACCTTGCCTCTACTGCCTGTGGTGCGGCCACCAGTAAACTCACCCACCCCCAGGAGGTGCGGCAATTCCCCGGACCCATGCTGCAATGCACCCCCACCATAAAAGATTTTCAAACAGCAAGGATGCCCATGTAGGCCTCCCAGGGCCTCCGTTTGAAACATTTATGTGCATGTGGCCAGGTCTCACAATCAGTAGTGCGAAAACACATGTACAGTACACAAAATTAGAGGGAGTACAAAGCCCACAAAGTGAACCATGCCGTGGCCATCCTGGAGACTCACCCACTCCCAGCGGTGTGCTGAAGCCCCAATAAATCTTGCCACAGTGCGGCGACTGCCTAGAGACTCACTCTATCCAAGTAGCGCACCTAAAAGACCAAGGAAAATATGCAACCACATGGCCACGGCTTGGAGATTCACCCACTCCCAGCGGCACACCAGAAACAAAGACTGCAACATGCAAAAGTAGACATACACATGAGTGAAGCATGCTGGACTCTAGGAGTACTTACTAGCCCCCATTTGTGCACCTGCCTCACTCCATCAGCCTGGGATGCAAAAAATTACCATCCTACTTACATGCATTCACAGTGGCTACGCAGTGGCGGCCCCCTCTCCTGCTCATGATCACACAATCACCGCTTGCTTTCCTGGAGGCTTCAGCTAAGGTTCACAGCCAGCAAGAAGGTGACTGCAGAACAATGAGTGATGAAACGAGCGATGTCAGCTCCAAACAGCACTGGACTCGATGAAGGGAGCAAAAGTGGGCAGCTATGGTGATGAGCTGGCTTAAATGGCCACCAATCCCTCTGCCCCTCTTGATGACCTCACCAACAGACAACACTCACATGACTGCACTTCCGGTGAAAGGCGGGGCTCCTGTCTGTGGCGCAACTAATGGTGCCCTGCCTTGAATTGCGTGGGGCGCTTGACCAATAAATGCAATATCAGAACACTGTCTCTATAGTTTTCAAAAAATCATGTTGCAAATTGATAATAATATGCTGTGCAACTGTATCACAATTATGAGCTCCTCAAAGAGAGTTATATAGTTGAAATTTTCATGACTATGACAACCAGTGCAATCTTGTTAATTCTCTGCTTAATTCCTTGCTGGACATCATCTTGCTTCACATAAGAGTGGGGAAATTGTTTAACTTGAAAGACAGAATTGTGAGTTAAAGTTCCTCCTGCCACCTAGAACAGAGAGGCATTGCAATACTTTTTAAAAATGTATTTCAAATAGCTTATTTGGACATTTTTTTTCATAAAGATTGCTAATGTTCTTTTAAAGGTAAACAGGGTGGCCCAGATTTATCAACATTTCGTGCAAAGAAATGCAGCAAACAATGTGCTGCATTGTGTCACTTAGAGAGAGCAGGAATGCATCATAATTGCTTACATATTGCGCTTTCCTGCCCTCTGCCTCTGTGCCTGCACACTTGTGGCTGCCAAGCACCAACACCATGGTGCAAGGGTGCCTGTGTTACAAGTGGGATTGTTTTATACAGGTAGGTACACCTTCCTGCACAAAAACATTCCCCAGAGGTATTTTCCTCTTTTGGCGTGTGCTGCAGAATGCAGCAAATGTCGAAAGAGGAAATAACGAGGAGAAATAAACATATTTCACCTCCTTACACCTCACCTTGCAAGGAGTAGAATTTTGACACCGAGGTGTACTCCTGTTAGTAAATCTCAGAATGCCCCAAAACTATGGCTGGACGTGTGGAAACACCCATGCTCCACCCTTGGAATGCCTTCCCCATGCAGAGTATCTTAAGGCAGAGACTTGCTCTGTTTTGTGTTCCTCCAGATTTACTTTGCCACGTTGAGCCATGCAAGGTGGCTCTGCGTGGTATAGTAAATCTAACGTAACTTAAGGACCTGCGTTGCCTTGTGTCAGCTTGTGTGATACAAAGGCAATGCAAGCCCTTGACAAATCTGAGCCATAATCTATAACTCAGTGCCATCTGAGGAATTTTTAGGGCCACACGTAAGGGATATTTTAGGGCCTCTGTTGTGAACAAATTAAAATTTATTAAACATTTTCATTTCAAGCCAAGTCTTCTATTATACATTAAACTTTCATAAATGGGGGCATTCAAAAGAGCTGAAAGGTCAACCTGTCTGGCATATGGTGGCCTGTCCTACCCAAAGAAAGTGTGAACACGCATTAATAAAGCCATTTCTTATTGACTTGGATCTAGGCTTGTTTGTCATGAAGCGGTATTTTACATAATATTCATCATCTAAACAGCCTATTCCTCGCAATGTAGGAAAAACACTGTATGAGTTACTTGGGGTGTGTGCATTATACTAGGGCATAATATTAAAATAATTCATATGCACACATCTCTTGAAATTCTATCTTTAATTGGGGAATATTTAGAAGCACCAAGAAATCCCTCCTACAAGTGTCCTCTTTCCTGTAACAGCAAAAATAAAAGAACTGCTCTGAATATGTTTACCAATTTATTGAGAAAGCTGACACTATGATTGAGAGAAATGGGAGTGGGTGGGAGAGGGCTGAATAATAGAGTGATAAACAGGATGGGTATAGTGACAGGGTCAAGTAAATGGAGGATTGTTGTATAAGGTAGAAAGAGAAAGAGGTAAGGAGAGTATGTGGCGTTATAGCCAGAGTAGCCGACTTTGGAACTAGGGAACCATGTTCGAGTTTCAGCTTAACATCTTGTGATTCTAGGCACATTGCATAATCTCCTTGTGCTTCATGTGTACATGTACATATAAATATATTTTGCAGTTTTGTATAGTGTGAACACAGTCCAAAGAGCACTTTACATGAACACCAGATTACATTACATAAGGTCATATTCATTTTATTATAAGCAGGCCTAATTTAGATAATGACGGACAGGTTACCCCGTCACAACAGTGATAGATATCCTTTCTGCTGAAATATAAATCTCATGATATCCTATGGGATTTATATTTCATCAGACAGGGTATCCGTCACTGTTGTGATGTAGAAACATGTCCACAGAGATCTAAATCAGGCCATAAGTAACTTGCCCAGAATCAAGGGATGTTGAGCTAGTGCAGGGACTTAAACCTGTTTCTACAGATCCAAAGTCTGCAGCTGGTCTTATTTGTGAATAATGATAAATAACATTGATAAAATGTAATACAGTATTACTTTTGTATTATTTTGTTACGTTTGTAACATTTCTTTTTTACAAACAATGCTGTCAACAAAATAAGAGTTATTTATTATTTTAAAACACTACTGTTTTTGTAGCATATGGTTTTCAGATAGGCTTATTGCTTGAAATGTGAAACGCTGCATTTTTCTCTTTTTATGAGCATTTGCAATCCTGCTGCAAGGGATTTAGTAATTCGTGAGAATACCAATGGGGTAAGAACCGGGAGTTTTGCCAACTCCTATCCAATGTTAGTTTGACTGTTGTTGAGTCCCACATCTGATTACCCCCAAAATGCTTTGATGTATAGGATTATGCCTCTTGAATACCAAAGAATTCACAGCAAAACATAGATAGTTTATCTTTTTTTGGCATTTAGAAATCAAGCACTGTAGCAAAAGACAAAACTATTCATGAAGTATGGTGATTTATTAATAGTAACAAGTCTGAAAATATAGTGATTTACAGGCGCAGCTCATCTGCTAGAGTGGGGAAGTGTCACCCCCTCCACCCCAGCAGCAGCTGCAAACCTTTTATCAAAGAACAATAATAAACTATATTTATTATTGTTTTTTTGGGGGGGTAAAAGGGGTGGGGCCACAGGCTGTGATGAGCACTGAGAGGGAGTGCACAGCACTCCCCCTCACTGCGCATGTATGTTTGGCACGCCGTCTCAAGCCGGCCAAACACACATGCGCAGTAGACTCTCTCCAGCCTAGCACTGTTTTGCCGGGCTGGAGAGAGCAAGCAGATGCTCCCAGTCTGCCTGGGAGCTCCCAGCCAATCCTTATGCTGCTCTGAGCAGCGTCAGGATTGGCCGCAGGGCACGCTGAGAGCCTGTGCCTGCAGCCTGTCTGCAGAGAGGAGCAGCGTGGTGGTGACGGTGGTGGCAGAAGTACGTTTATTTTATTTTTTATTAATTGCCCCTCACCCCATCCCCAGTGATTTGTGGACCTATGAAGCAGCAGATGTTTCAGCTTTCTCCAGACATTCTTTTCTGTAAGTACTGCTGAATATTGGTAAACACATCTCTGGGTTATGTTATTTTTAGGACAATGTATTTTGGTATTGCTAGGTAATTCACTAAGGTAATTTAACTATAACTTTATTTTTTAAGTACCTCTTTCCTTGGAGGTCGCACCATAGAAGAACAGCTGTCAGAAGGTGGACTAGAAGAAGCTGCTACTTCTGGAAACACTTTACATTCTAAACGAGCATAGCACTCTAATTGAGTGTTGAGTAAAAAGGAGAGAACACGTGTTGCAAACAAGATATGCTAAATCAAACTATATACACAGTAGAGTGAAAGAAGTCTCAGTGAGATCTTACCTCATCAAATTCAGTGCTTGGCTTGATTAATAAGCTCATTTTGCCCACTAAGCTTTTTTTTGGTGCCATTAAATCACTGTTTTTCACTTTCACCTTTGTTTGCTTATATGAAGTTACTATGTGATAGCCTTGTCTTTTGGTCCACTGGAAGCAAGATTGGCTGCCTGGTCCAAGGGGATGGTGATGCTGATTATTTTGGTCAGCTCACAGATGCCATTCATAAGTGTGTGATCCTATGACAACGTCCTGTTTGTCTTTCCTTGCCAGCAGTGTAACAAAAGGGAATGATTTCCTTATTCACGGTGAACTGTCCTAACAACAAGGCCATCCTAGAAGCATAGATTTGTACTTTTTCTGAATCTTTGTTTCTTGGCTTATCATGAGACGTGGCAGGTTGTTTCAGTAATGTATTTCTTGGCTATAGTATGCATATAAGAACGTATTCTTGGAAACTAAGGGTAGTCAGAGTATACTGGGTGTAATTTGTCATATCTGTGTCATTTACTACGGGTGCCCACAAACCTTTGAACTAAAATTGAATGAGTGAGTGTGAGCTGTCAAAGGCTCACTCAATGATGTGATGTGATGTCTGACACTCCAAGCACTGTAAGCACCTAGTTAACAGTTAATAAATGATTGTACTGACAGTGTTTTCATTTACAAAAGAAAATGAAAACACTTTAATACACAAAAATATAATATAGGTAAAGTGATGATCTGCTAAGAAAACTAGAAGTCTTTAGCACTTTCCTAGCCAGAGATTCAACGCCAAAAAGTATTATGGCATTATGTGGAAGGACCTATCAAAAACTAGAAGTCTTTAGCACTTTCCTAGCCAGAGACTCAACCCCAAACAGTATTATAGCATTATGAGGAAGGACCTATCAAAACACCATGGAGGGCTATGGCCTAAATGAACGGTGTTCACGAAAGCATTTAAATAACTCCTTGTCAATGGATTATATACCTAAAACAAAATCACCAAATCACAGACCTGGAAGATGCACTTCAAAGAGTGAGAGTATGCAATGTGATACTTCAAAACCAGAAAACATTCATATATTTGACTTGCAGAGATAAGAGTTTCAGTTATGGGTGGAAGTAATTAGATTTCAATGCAGCTGCCATTAAACCCTGATCAGACCTCTAGACTGTCCATGGACCCACCACTCAGGAGGCAGAAGTGCTCACCCAGTTCTGGTAAAGAAATCATTCTCTTTGGGGGTATGATAATGATTTCTTCTTTTCAGGTACCTGATGGTGAGGGAAATAGTTTTCTGGAGTTCTACTAGTCCAGTATCCACAGGGCTCATTGTGGGGGTAATAGCTGGTCAAGGGATAGCACACCTTCATTCCCACATAGATGGTATAAAAGATTGGAGGGAGCCAGTGTTCTAAAACTCACAGGTCATGGTGAACATATTCTGGTAGTGGGGAACCTATGGGGATGGTGGTAGACATCACTGGACAAAGCATGAGCAAAAACAAAACTTGAGACTATGTAAGTCCTCGGATAGTGACTGGGAGGTTCAAATGGTGAAATCTATAGTATCGTTTGGGCTAGAATCAAAATGTCAATTGTCCCAGAATCAAGGGAAGATGCTTAAGCTACCCACCAGGTTTTTAAGACAAAAGGAGAATTAGCGAAAAGGTTTGACTTTAGGGGCAACTTCAAGATGCATACAAACTACCTAAAAGTTGAGTGCATGGATAAAGTATGCTGATCTTCAACAGAAGCAGATGATTGCACTTTTTTCCTGGGCTCCAATAAAGCAGCTGGCAGGGAGTGTCCTTGTGTCCCTGGAGCAGGTATACTTCAATAGTTGTCTCTTACAAGTCCTCACAGTCAGCAGGAATTTGTACTTCACTGTCAGTCAAACCTTCTAGAAGGTGCAATTCAGCTTCTTTCTCAGTCAGACAGGTCTTCCTCACATAGTTCGGCCTACAGCAGCTCTTTCTTCAGGCTTGGTCCAGATCTCTGTCCAGCCTTGTGGGGTGATAGCAATTAGCAAATTCCTACCTGTGGATAATAGGCTTTTTTTTATCTACACTGGTGCCCAGCACCTCCTCAGAAGTGTCATGAAGAGAAAATGTGGAGCTCTGCACAGGCCAAGGGACCCAGTTTAACCAACTAGATCTCATCAACCATTTGAGCCCTGGGGGATCCATTAGTTCTGGAAGAGGATGGCACCAGCATGATCAGTGCACAAAGGAGTTGTGTCTCACTGTACCTTCTCCGTGTCAAATTTAACCTGCCCAGCAGGTTTGCATTAAAAAACGGTGTAAAAAGTACACTTTAAAAAAGTTGTATCAAAATGTTGTTTACTGAAAGAATAGAATTAAAAACATTGTGGCTACATGAAAATCAAAAAATGTCATGCCTTATAGTGCAAAGTTATTGTGCTGGAAGCATAAGCAAGGGGGTTCTTCTGCTAATGTAGAGAAGAGCATTTACAGTGAGATGACTGAGGAACTAATAAGAGTTTTTTGTATTCAGGGAAGTGTAGCCTTAAGGGGTAGTGAGAGATGTTTGAGTTAAGGGAAGGGTAGTGTTAAGGGGAGGGGTAGTAATGGTTTTCAGGGTTATGGGCCGGGTAACATTAAGGGGTAGGAAGAGATTTTAGGAGTGAATGGAAGTATAGCTTTAAGGGGACTAAGGGGCTTAAGATTCAGGGAAGGCTACCACTAAGGGATAGTATGGGGTTTTTAGAATTAAGAGAAGAGTAGTGTTAAGAGGTAGTAAGGCTATTTAGGGTTCTGGGATGGGAGCGTTGGGAGTTAGTAGAGGTTTTTAGGTTTCATGGAAGGGTAGTGTTAGGGGGTGGTAAGGGCTTCTAGGGTTGAAGGCTGGCAGCGTTAAGGGATGGTTGGGTTTTAGGGATCTGAGAAGGTAGCATTAAGGCACTTTTAGGTTTTAAGGCTAAGCAAAGGGTAGTTGTAAGGGGTTAGTAAGGAGTTTTTAGGGTTGAGGAAAGAATAGTGTTTAGGGGTAGTAAGGTATTTTAGGGTTCAGGGATGGGTAATGTTAAAGGGTAGCAAGGGTTTTTTCCGATTCCGGGGAGGGTAGTGGTAATGAATATTAAGGAGTTTCTAGAGTGCAGGGATAGGTAGCATTGGGGGGTAGTAAGGGATTTTTAGGGTTCAGTGTTTTTTTTGGAGTTCAGGTAAGGGTAGTATTATATGGTAGTAATGGATTTAAGGTATAGTTAGAAAAGTTAAAGAATGTATTGAATAAATACAACTTTTTAAATTTGACAATTTTTTTAATTGTTAGTAGGCAGTAGGCAAAGTATAATGAAAAGTCAGGGGGAAGGGCTTGTTTCTATATCACATGGATGGTGCCTTCTGGCTTCCATTCAGGACATAACAATATTAACCCAGCAATTTCAACTCACCTTCAAAATAGTTGACATTTTAAAGGTTGACTTCATTACATATGTTTGTCCATCAAGGATGTGTATCAGCCCCAGATAGTATGCCCTATCCTAAAGGTATGCAGATCACTGGTGGGAAGAGAGGAGGAGCTGGCATTGTGTTGACAGATGAAAAGCGACTACTTTAAAGCGGTTGCTGGTCTGCCTGTCCCACCCATGAAGACTACTGGTTTCAGAGATGGGACAATAAGACGTAATCATGCATCGCTCCCAGGTGCAGCAAAGACCGTGAGCATGCCTCACTCTAAGGCAGACACTATCCTGTTGTTGTTGACACATGTGGAGCCCAGTAGACTCTACCGTTCACTTAGCCAAGCACACCCACGATTTTCTGACTCAAGCTTCATGTTACACACATATTTGCAAGCGCAATCTGTACCCGTCGCAAACATGGAAGAGGAAAAAAAAGACCATGATTATGGCTGACTGGACCAAACCTTACCTTAGGAAGCCAGTAAGCACCCTCCATATAGTACAGGAAAAAGCCCTGCCCCCTGATTGCTCATTATACTGTGCCTATTGCTAATGTCCCAAAGCCCACTTGGAGAGGACAGAAGTCACTCACTAAAAGATGGGTGTACTTTAGGTGTCTCCCTCAACATGAAAGCCCAGCTTTGGTGTCTCACGGCATTCAAACAAAGGAATGGAAAGTGGGCTCATGTTTGCCAGGCTCACTGCGGAAAAAATGGGCAGAGCCACTAAGAAAAAAATATTACAGGGCAGGGCGGCACAGCTGTTTTGATCCATGGAGAGGATTTTCATCCCAACAATTTCTAAAAATGGGGACTCTGATGCAAAATCTTTTGAAGGAACCCTTTGACTCTAACTGCCCACAACTTAATTTCATATAGGAGGGCAAGGCCAAGATGGCTGTTTGATTGGATGCACAAGTCAGTGCTCCGAGCGAGGCCCATAAGAATCCTGCTTAATCCTGCTATCAACAACTCACCTGAGCTGCACATCTCCTGGCAGACACCGTGGTGCTGTGGCTCAGAATGGCAGTCGCCCGATAGGGACCGACGGGAGCTACTGTGCCAAGGGCCGAGGCGGCACAAGGCTGTGTGAAGGGCTGGAAGCCGGGGCGGGTGAGGCCCAGGAAATTGAGGCGACTGATCTTTGTAGAGACTCGCCTCAGTGAGTATGGTCACGGCACCCCTTCTTCCCCCTGCTGAGGCTTGGGATTGCTGCTGGGAGACACCAGCTGGCCCTAATGGAATGAGGGGCCTCCCCTTTTCTTCCCCATGGGCGTGCGAGGCCACGGACCTGGACTTCGCTCACATTTATGCTGAAGGCCGTGCCCACACAGACCACGTTAGACAAGTTAGCACTGAGGTGTTAATAGACTTGGATGAAAGTGGCCTATGATGGGGCCAGGGCCCCCTCCACACTCAAGCTGGGTGCTGATGAGCCCTGGGACAGATGAGGCCACTGCAGCTGGACATAACCATCTATAAGACTCCATGCAATGTTAGGACCCCGTTTTTCCATATGCCAGGAGGAATGTTGCTGCGGTGAGGAGGGGTGTCCTGGTTTGCCTGCTCAGGGGGACATGCAGAAAGATGATTGCTGCCATTGACAGGTGTCTGGGACCTGAGGAGTGGCACCCCCAATAGTGGTGCAGACCTAGAGGCAACTGGGCTTGTCTTTGATGGTGGCATCTGGTGCTCAGATACTGTCACTTCTTGATGCATTCTGTGAGTCCTGCTCTCTGGCCACCTATCAACAATGATGAACCACAAATTAATGAAGTTGCCCCCAGCACATCCCATGAGGAGGCAATTGTCCTTCTTCACCAGTCAGGGAAGGGCCTCTTGCTACAGGTGGAGTCGGCCCTGGAGAAGCACACAAATCAGTCTGAGAGGATCCTCAAATTTATCAATGATGCAAAGACTGTCCTTGAAACGAAGATTCGCACTGTGGCGGTGAAGGTATCTCTAGTAAGAGCTGACCAGGAGAAACTTTGAGATTGTATGGATGATATGGAATCTGCCTTAACACAGGATGTGCAGAAACAATTAAACCAAGTAGTTGCAGAGGTGGAGGAACTGTGGCACAAAGCTGAAGATGCTAAGGGCTGCTCACAGCACAATAACATTCAACTACTGGGGTTCCCGGAGGCAGAGGAGGGTCCTAATGCTGTACTTTTTCTAGTACATTGGTTAACAGAGACAGTGCTGAGAGAGTGCATCGGATTCCGAGATGCCCACTGCGGCTGGGTGCAGCACCTCCCTCATGCATTGCGAGACTCCTCAATTATTGAGACAGGCACTTTTCTTTCTTTTATTTTCTTTCCTGATCCTCTTGACCCATGTCTATTTAATGTGGTCCTCCTTATCCTGCTCATCTGATTCCCAGTACATCAGTTACTGGTCCTGCTGGTTCCCTTGGTCTACCTATACCTTCCCCTCCTAGCTCTTGTTTTCCTGCTTTGTATCATATTTGTCCTCCTGGCCCTGTAAATTGTCCTTACAGTCCTTCTGGCGCTGAACCCAATGGACTGTGCCCTCTTGGTCCTGGTGCTTTGTTTGGGCCCTTCTGAGCATCATCATTTTGGTCTTGGTCCTCCTAGATATCCAGGTCCAATCCCTTTTGCCTCCCTGGCACTGGCTTTTCTGGTCCTTATTGTCACCTTAGTCCTGCTATCCCCAGATCCTGGTCTTTCTACTCTACTTGATACTCTGGTCCTGGTCCTATGGTCATGGCCCCCAGGCTCTCCTAGGCCCATCCCTGGTCCTATTGGTGCTGAGCCTTCTAATCCTCCTTGCTTTGGCCATAGTCCTCCTGACACTGACCCTCCTTGTATTCTTGGCACTGACCTCTTCTTCTTCCTTGCTTATTCTGGCCACTGGTCCTATTGGCCTGGCTCTTGTCTTTCTGAATCTGTTCCTGATCCTCTGGACCCTGCCTTCATACTGCATGTCTTCCTGCTGCTACACAAACTCATCATGGCCCTCTTTTTGGGTAATCCTGTGCCTGGCCATCCTGTTGCTCATCTTCCTGGCCATCCTGTACCTAGCCCTGTAGCCTGGACCTCTAGGCTGTGATCATCCTAGTCCTGATGTCACTGGCCCTGATCATCCTTTCCTTCCTCACCTGGTCCTCCTGGTCCTGTTAATGAAGGTCCTGATCTTTCTGCTCCCCCCAGTCCTTTGTTTCCTGGTACTCTAAGAACATTGAGTCTGGCTGCCTGTCCCCCTGGCCACAGCTACCTAGCACTCCTGGTCAAGGTCATGCTATTCTTATTTTGCATACTCCTTGTCCTCCTTGAGATTCTGTGCCTATTGTCCTTGATCCTCTTGGTCATGTTCCTTATAGCTTGGGTTCTCCCGGACCTAGTTCTCCTGGACCTGACCCATTTGTTATCTACGTTTTGGCTGCCTTGGTCCTAGTCCTTCTGGTCCTTCTTGTCATGTTGTGCTTGTTATCATAAACTTTGCCTTTTGGCCATCATGGCCATTCCTGATTCCCCCAGTCTTGGCCCATTTGGCCATGTTCGTTTGTGGTGCTCTTGGGCATAGTCAACTTGACCTGGTTCTTCTTACTGTCAACCTCCTAGGCTTCGTACCTCAGGATTTGGTCCATCTTACTTCTTGTGTCCTTGTTCTGCTCAATCTGTTCCTTGTTCCTTTAGTCCTACTGGTACTGCAGCCACTGATCTAAGTCCTGTTGATCCAAGTTCTCCTTGTTTGGGTCCTCTTGAGTCTGGTCATTTGGGCCTGGTCCTCCCGCCCACCACTGTCCATTCCTCTTGGTCTTCCAGATGCTGGTTGGACTTCTTACCTAAGATCCTTCTCACCCTGGTCCTGCTACATGTAATGATTGCTCTGCATCCCTTGGTAAACTGAGCACTGGTCCACCAGGTCCTCCTAGTCAAGATCCTTTTAGTTGACCTAGTCCTCTTGCTCTGGCCTTCTGGGTGCCCTTGCTACTATCACCCTCAGTCATCCTAATCCCTGTCCTGCTTATCGTAGTATCCAGGCCATATTGGCCTTTGCCCTTCAGGTCCTGATCTTCCCAGTCCTCTTAAATCAGGTCCTGATCCTTTTGGCCCTCATCCTCTTGATCCTTGCCCGCATGGCTCTGCAATAAATTGTCCTGTCACAGATCATCGTAGCCTTTTTTTAGCTCTGAAGTTCCTTCCCCTCTGTTTCATGCTAGTCTAAGAACTTCTTGGCCCTGTACTTCCTGTTTCTGGTTTGACTGGTTGTCATTCCCATATATTCCTGCCCCAGTCATTTGGATCTTGGACCTCCTGTTTTACCAGCTCAAGGTCCTGGATCTTTTTACTCTCCTCACCCTAATTCTCATCCATCAATCCTCCTGGTCCTGCACCCCTGGTTTATCTAGTCATCTTGTTTGCCTGTTCTTATCCTTCTGATCCTGGGCACCTTGATCCATGTAGTCTTGGTCTTAGTTCTGGGACTCTTTTGTCTGGTCTCCTGGGCCTAGTTCCACTGGCCTTGGTTTCTCAAGCGCTCCTACTCCATGGTTCTCCTGCCCCATCCTACTCCTACTAGTCCTTCTGGTCTCCTGATTTGTCTATTCTAACTTGTTCTTGTCCATCTGACCATGGGTCCCGTGATCATGATCCTCCTAGTAATGGTGCTATTGAGTCTGGTCTTCCTCATCTCTCTGGCACTGGCTCTCCTAGTTCCTATTTTGCAAGTCACCCTAGTCATGTAGTTCTTGTCTCCCAGGTTTAGGATTCCCCCCTCCCCCACAAGTCTGATTCTCCTGGACCTTCTGATTTTGGTCCACTGGACCCAGACTTTCTGCCCTTTATAACCCCCTGGTCATTCTAATCTAGGGTTTCCAGGTCCTACTATCCCTGGTCCTTTCTGGTTGTAGGCTTCCTGGTCCTTTTGTTTCTGGTCCTATGGTCCTCCTTGATCTGATGTCTGTGGTCTTGGCCCTCCTGTCACTGGTCCTTCCCTCCATTTGTCTCCTGGTACTGGTCCTCTTTGGTCTGTCTACTTGGGACTGATACTCCTGGTCCTGGTTGTCCTCATCCCTCTGTTCCTGGTCAATCCACACAGGCCCTCATAGTCCTTCTTGTTGTTATGGCCCAGGGATTTCTGTTCCTTTTACCTCTGGACCTCTGTTCCCCTTGTTCCACATCCTCCTGGTGTAGGAGGCTGGACTGGCTTGTAGTGAGTACCAAGGGGTACTTACACCTTGCACCAGGCCCAGTTATCCCTTATTAGTGTATAGGGTGTCTAGCAGCTTAGGCTGATAGATAATGGTAGCCTAGCAGAGCAGCTTAGGCTGAACTAGGAGACGAGTGAAGCTCCTACAGTACCACTAGTGTCATATGCACAATATCATAAGAAAATACAATACACAGATATACTAAAAATAAAGGTACTTTATTTTTATGACAATATGCCAAAAGTATCTCAGTGAGTACCCTCAGTATGAGGATAGCAAATATACACAAGATATATCTACACAATACCAAAATATGCAGTAATAGTATTAGAAAACAGTGCAAACAATGTATAGTTACAATAGGATGCAATGGGGACATATAGGGATAGGGGCAACACAAACCATATACTCCAAAAGTGGAATGCGAACCACGAATGGACCCCAAACCTATGTGACCTTGTAGAGGGTCGCTGGGACTGTAAGAAAACAGTTAGGGTTAGAAAAATAGCCCACCCCAAGACCCTGAAAAGTGAGTGCAAAGTGCACTAAAGTTCCCCAAAGGACATAGAAGTCGTGATAGGGGAATTCTGCAGGAAAGACACAAACCAGCAATGCAACAACGATGGATTTCCAGTCGAGGGTACCTGTGGAACAAGGGGACCAAGTCCAAAAGTCACAAGCAAGTCGGAGATGGGCAGATGCCCAGGAAATGCCAGCTGTGGATGCAAAGAAGCTGCTACTGGACAGTAGAAGCTGAAGGTTCTGCAGGAACGACAAGGGCTAGAGACTTCCCCTTTGGAGGATGGATCCCCCACGCTGTGGAGAGTCGTGCAAAAGTGTTCTCCTGAAGAAAGACCGCCAACAAGCCTTGCTAGCTGCAAATCGTGCAGTTAGGGTTTTTGGATGCTGCTGTGGCCCAGGAGGGACCAGGATGTCGCCAATTGCGTCTGGGGACAGAGGGGGTGTCGAGCAAGACAAGGAGCCCTCTCAAAAGCAGGCAGCCCCCGCAGAAGTGCCAGAACAGGCACTACGAAGTGGAGTGAAACAGTGCTCACCCGAAGTTGCACAAAGGAGTCCCACGCCGCCGGAGGACAATTTAGGAGGTCGTGCAGTGCAGGTTAGAGTGCCGTGGACGCAGGCTGGACTGTGCACAAAGGATTTCCGCCGGAAGTGCACGGAGGCCGGAGTAGCTGCAAAAGTCGCAGTTCACAGTAATGCAGTCTGGCGTGGGGAGGCAAGGACTTACCTCCACCAAACTTGGACTGAAGAGTCACTGGACTGTGGGAGTCACTTGGACAGAGTTGCTGGATTCAAGGGACCTCGCTCGTCGTGCTGAGAGGAGACCCAGGGTACCGGTGATGCAGTTCTTTGGTGCCTGCGGTTGCAGGGGGACGATTCCGTCGACCCACGGGAGATTTCTTCGGAGCTACTAGTGCAGAGAGGAGGCAAACTACCCCCACAGCATGCACCACCAGGAAAACAGTCGAGAAGGTGGCAGGATCAGCGTTACAGAGTTGCAGTAGTCGTCTTCGCTACTTTGTTGCAGTTTTGCAGGCTTCCAGCGCGGTCAGCAGTCGATTCCTTGGCAGAAGGTGAAGAGAGAGATGCAGAGGAACTTGGATGAGCTCTTGCATTCGTTATCTAAGGAATCCCCAAAGACAGAGACCCTAAATAGCCAGAAAAGAGGGTTTGGCTACTTAGGAGAGAGGATAGGCTAGCAACACCTGAAGGAGCCTATCAGAAGGAGTCTCTGATGTCACCTGCTGGCACTGGCCACTCAGAGCAGTCCAGTGTGCCAGCAGCACCTCTGTTTCCAAGATGGCAGAGGTCTGGAGCACACTGGAGGAGCTCTGGGCACCTCCCAGGGGAGGTGCAGGTCAGGGGAGTGGTCACTCCCCTTTCCTTTGTCCAGTTTCGCGCCAGAGCAGGGCTGAGGGGTCCCTGAACCGGTGTAGACTGGCTTATGCAGAAATGGGCACCATCTGTGCCCATGAAAGCATTTCCAGAGGCTGGGGGAGGCTACTCCTCCCCAGCCCTAACACCATTTTCCAAAGGGAGAGGGTGTAACACCCTCTCTCTGAGGAAGTCCTTTGTTCTGCCTTCCTGGGCCAAGCCTGGCTGGACCCCAGGAGGGCAGAAACCTGTCTGAGGGGTTGGTAGCAGCAGCAGCTGCAGTGAAACCCCGGGAAAGGCAGTTTGGCAGTACCCAGGTCTGAGCTACAGACCTGTGGGATCATGGGATTGTGCCAACTATGCCAGGATTGCATAGAGGGGGCAATTCCATGATCATAGACATGTTACATGGCCATATTCGGAGTTACCATTGTGAAGCTACATATAGGTAGTGACCTATATGTAGTGCACGCGTGTAATGGTGTCCCCGCACTCACAAAGTCCGGGGAATTGGCCCTGAACAATGTGGGGGCACTTTGGCTAGTGCCAGGGTGCCCACACACTAAGGCGGTCATTCCAACCCTGGCGGTCGGTGATAAAGCGGCGGCCAACCCGCCAACAGGCTGGCGGTCAAAAAAATGGAATTCTGACCCTGGCGGGAACCGCCAACACAGCCCGCCACTTTAACACTCCGACCGCCACGGCGGGACAGACAAACAGCGCGGCGGTCACCGCCAACAGGCAGGCGGCAGACAATGTACCGCCCACAGTATCACAACTCACCAATCCGCCACCTTTTCCGGGGCGGGAGCCCCGCCGATAAAAACACGGCGGAAACAGACTACGAACGGGAAAACGCTCACCTCCACACACTCCACGAGGACGGAGGACAGCATGGAACCCGAATTAAACATCCTACCAGCTCTTGTCTACCTGCTCATCTACCACGAGTACGAACTCCGGCGCAGAAGACAACGGTGAGTACTGCACCTACGACACAGGGGAGGGGGCAGGACGAAAGGTTACGGGCACACACATAGGCCCCCCCCCCATCTATCAACATACCAATGCAGAGCAACAACTGAGTGACACCCCACAAACCCTCCTGAAAAATGCAAAGACATAATAAAATTTTAAATTAAATTTATGTATAAATTAGGTTCATTGAAGTCATGGAAAATTATCGTTATGAAATATCAAAGCAAAAATCATGAACAGTGCGAAAACTATGTACAAAGTCAATAAGTCCTGCTCAGTGTGTCAAATATCCACAGTCCGTGGGCCAATGTCTACCAAACACATGGGCAAAGCCCACACAGGAGACCTGAGTCCGTTGGAGAGAACACTGCTGGGGCATCAGATGACAAAACTACAGGCCCCTCAGGGGGAAGGGAAGGGGGGGCACCTCAGCCACAGGAGTCCATGACGCCAGAACCACGAAGGGGTCACCATGCCCACTGTGCCATCCTGGGGAGTGCAAAGCCACAGTCCATCAGGTGGATTACAGACTCCACTGGTCATGGAGGAGGCAGGGTGCCCAGAGTGCAGCATGAACACTAGCTCGACACAGAACCGGCACTGTCAATGGGCCAGCAGAGCTTGACAGGAAGGGCCCAGCGGAGCGGTGCTTGACAGGAAGGGCCCAGCGGAGCGGTGCTTGACAGGAAGGGCCCAGCGGAGAGGTGCTTGACAGGAAGGGCCCAGCGGAGCGGTGCTTGAGACGGCGGGCCCAGTGGAGCGGTGCTTGACAGGAAGGGCCCAGCGGAGCGGTGCTTGAGACGGCGGGGCCCAGCGGAGCGGTGCTAGACAGGAAGGGCCCAGCGGAGTGGTGCTTGAGACGGCGGGGCCCAGCGGAGCGGTGCTTGACAGGAAGGGCCCAGCGGAGTGGTGCTTGACAGGAAGGGCCCAGCGGAGCGGTGCTTGAGACGGCGGGGCCCAGCGGAGCGGTGCTTGACAGGAAGGGCCCAGCAGAGCGGTGCTTGAGACGGCGGGGCCCAGCGGAGCGGTGCTTGACAGGAAGGGCCCAGCGGAGCGGTGCTTGAGACGGCGGGGCCCAGCGGAGCGGTGCTTGACAGGAAGGGCCCAGCGGAGCGGTGCTTGACAGGAAGGGCCCAGTGGAGCGGTGCTTGACAGGAAGGGCCCAGCGGAGCGGTGCTTGAGACGGCGGGGCCCAGCGGAGCGGTGCTTGACAGGAAGGGCCCAGCGGAGCGGTGCTTGACAGGAAGGGCCCAGCGGAGCGGTGCTTGAGACGGCGGGGCCCAGCGGAGCGGTGCTTGACAGGAAGGGCCCAGCGGAGCGGTGCTTGACAGGAAGGGCCCAGCGGAGCGGTGCTTGACAGGAAGGGCCCAGCGGAGCGGTGCTTGAGACGGCGGGGCCCAGCGGAGCGGTGCTTGACAGGAAGGGCCCAGCGGAGCGGTGCTTGAGATGGCGGGGCCCTGTTCAGCGGTGCCTTTCTTCTCGGCAGGGCCCTGTTCAGCGGTGCCTGTCTTCACGGCGGGGCCCTGTTCAGCGGTGCCTGTCTTCACGGCGGGGCCCTGTTCAGCGGTGCCTGTCTTCACGGCGGGGCCCTGTTCAGCGGTGCCTGTCTTCACGGCGGGGCCCTGTTCAGCGGTGCCTTTCTTCTCGGCGGGGCCCTGTTCAGCGGTGCCTGTCTTCACGGCGGGGCCCTGTTCAGCGGTGCCTGTCTTCACGGCGGGGCCCTGTTCAGCGGTGCCTGTCTTCACGGCGGGGCCCTGTTCAGCGGTGCCTGTCTTCACGGCGGGGCCCTGTTCAGCGGTGCCTTTCCTCACGGCGGGCCCTGTTCAGCGGTGCCTTTCTTCTCGGCGGGGCCCTGTTCAGCGGTGCCTCTCTTGTCTCTCAAGGGAGCCAGACCTGGCCAGGACTCCCTGCTTATTCGCCCTCCGACCGTGCAGTTGCTGGACCCTCCTGTGACGGAGTCCTGGGCCCGTGGGTGTCCTCCGTCACACCCGGGATGGGGCTTGTGGGGCCCTCCTGGTCCGCTCCCCTGCTAGCTGACTTCTCCGCCCTGCTGCCCTTGCCCTCCTTCGATGAGGCTCTCTGGCCCTTGCCTGCCCTTGATGTTGTGGCAGGTGACGGGCCACGACTTTGCTCCTTGGGGGCAGCCGTGTCAGCCTTCCCACGGCGGGCCTTGGTTTTACGGGTTCTCTTTCCAGGGGGGGGGCTGGCTGTTCCCTTGCTGCTGGCCGATGTATCTGTGCTGGGAAAAGGTGGACTCCAAAACCCGTGCACAATGGTCAGACTTGATGCAGGGCTGGTGGTGGCTGAGGTGCTCTTAGGACTCTTACCAGATGGAGGGGGTGGGTCAGTGACTGGAACGAGCTCAAGGTTGGAAAGGAACTGCACTTGGGAAGGACAAGGACGGGTAGGTGTAGTGGGTATGGGAGTGGAGGAAGAGGATGTGGTTGTAGGAGAGTCAAGTGTGCTGTCTTTGGGTGCAGGTGCTTGTGACGGAGGCTGTGGTGAGGTGGATGGCTGTTGGGTGGGTGGCTGCCTGCGTTTGTGTGTTTTGGAAGAGGGGGTGACAGACACAGTGGGAGAGGACACAGGGGACGTGTAAATGGCAGTGGGGGTGGTGACTGCACGTGTGCGGACTGTACTGGAGGGTGTGGTGGTGATGGAAGTACTGGCTGATGGTGGAGTGCATGCAGGTGTGAGTGGAGATGTCACAGGGAGGGGGGAGGGAGACGAGGAGGAGGGGGACACAGAGGTGGTAGTGACTGTTGCCATGGCTGCATCTGGATGTTGCTTGGGTGAATGCTTGTGGGATCTGTGGTGCTTATGTCTGGATGAGCTGCCCTTGGGTGTTGAGGTGTGTGCAGGCTGGTCTGATGGTGTGGATGGGATAGGCTGAGGAACAAGAGACTGGGAGGCGGTGGAGGCAGTTAGAAGAGGGAGGCTGGAAACAGGGACAATGGCTGCCGTCAGTGCTGAGGCCAGAGCATTGAACGATCGTTGATGGGCAGCCTGACCCGAATGAATGCCCTCCAGGTATGCATTGCTCCGATGCACCTCCCTCTCTACCCCCTGGATGGCATTCAAAAGGGTAGACTGCCCAACAATGATGGTCTGTAGGAGGTCAATGACCTCCTCACTGAGGGCAGCAGGGGTAACTGGGGCAGGGCCTGAGGTGCCTGGGGCGAAGGAGATGCCCACCTTCTTGGGCGAGCGGGCACGGAGCGAAGGCTGAGGGGCTGCTGGGAGGGCGGAGCTGGTGCGCTGGGTGGCGGCTGTACCTGTTGAGGCGGGGGGCACGGATGTTGCCCCCACCGCTAGGGAGCTCCCTTCCGAGGACGTGTCAGTGTCGCTGGTGTCACCACAGGTCCCCGTTGTGGAGCTCCCCTCGCCCTCCGTATCACCGGTGACCTCGGTGTCTGTAGCATGGCCCACCGGGGCCTTGTGAGTTGCAGCTCCCTCATGCTCCGATGCCAATTCTCCTCCGCCTGATGATGCTAATGCACACATGCACAAGAAGATAAAGAAAAAGGGTGGGGGGAGAAATAAAGACAGGTTGAGTGCATGCATTGTCAACCCGTTGTCGGAGAGGACAGACACAGGAGCCTCCAGCACTACGCCGCGCAATCGGGGTACACTACTCAGTACTTGTGACTAGGCCTACAGGTCTATGGACAACAAATGCACACATGGGTGATGCTGGACCATGGATTGCTGTACTTGGCACCCTACAGAGGTGGGGGGCGGGGGCACAGGGCCATGCCTAAAGGAGGGGACTACACTACAGAAAGCGCCCTGGCCTAATGTCACCCACAGCCCTCCTCCCCCACCCAGGCACCTCCACTGCGCGTAAAGATAGCAGAATGTGCTGGTACTCACCCCCTTGTGTCTGCTGTGATGTCATCACGCGCCCATCCAAATCGGGGTAGGCCACCGCCAGGATCCGGGACATCAGGGGGGTCAAGGTACGACTGGCACCCCTCCTACGTTGGGAGGCCATCCCCAGCAGTGACTCGGCGGTCTTCCTGGTCCCGCGGCAGATGTCCTCCCACCTCTTTCGGCAGTGGGTGCCCCGTCTGTTGTGGACCCCCAGGGCCCGGACTTCCTTGGCGATGGCACGCCAAATGTCGACTTTCTGATGGGCGCTGACCGATTTGACATGTACAGGGTGGGAAAGGAAATTTTAACATTTTTCTGCATGTTAGATGTGATTGCCCCCCCCTCCCCAACCCTGCCATGTGGCACATGCTCTCATCTGTCGTGCCTTGCACTCCTCATTCGCTCCCCACTCCACCATCTTACATCCACCATACACAACCCAGGCATAGCCCATTCAACGTGCACCCAGTGTACTTACCTGTTGGTCTGGAGGACCGTAGAGTAGCGCATACTGGGGCAGGACCCCATCCACAAGTTTCTCCAACTCTTCTGAAGTGAAGGCAGGGGCCCTTTCCCCAGTCGCAGCAGCCATTGTCTCTTCCAGACCGAGGTCACAGCAGCACTTGCAGTATAGGTCCTCTCCTGTGGATGGTCAGGTCTCGAGTGATTAAGCAGATAGAAAATGGCGGTCACGCCCGCGGCGGTGCGTACCGCGACCGCCGGCGCACATCGTCATTGGCTCCTGAGACCCATAGGGTGCAATGTTAACCAATGCGCCTTCGCACTGCGGTCTTCGACCGCCTACCGCCACGGTGTGCCACGCCAGCGCGTTGACCTCACATCCCACTGTCACACTTCTCAGGTCAGGCAGCCGCCATTTCAAGGGCCCACATGGCTTAATTGCTACTGCGTCACACAGGCCTAGGCCTTGCATTGCCACTCATACAAGCCTTTCAATGCATAGCGATTCGTGTACTGTGCAAGCTGGGTGAACGTACCTGTGGGTTGCTTGACTCTGTGCTCCATGTTGTCCTTCCTAGGCACCGTCCGCTGGGACTTGCGAGGAGAAGGATGAATCCTCCCGTGTACCGACCGCTGGTGGACCTGTCGACAATGGAAGAACGACATATTATACTTCGATACCGACTTGACCGAGCCACTATACATGAACTGTGTGCCCAGCTGGAGCCAGACCTGATGTCCCCCATCCGCCAACCCACAGGGATTCCCCCTCTGGTGCAGGTTCTGTCAGTACTCCATTTTTTGGCAAGTGGGTCTTTTCAGACAACAGTGGCCATGTCATCAGGGATGTCTCAGCCTATGTTTTCTAAGGTTTTGTCCAGAGTGTTGTCTGCCCTGATGAAATACATGCGGAGATACATTGTTTTCCCTGAGGAGGGTGATTTGGCCACTGTGAAGGGTGATTTCTATGCCCTTGGACATATCCCCAACATCATTGGTGCCATTGATGGGACCCATGTGGCTTTAGTACCCCCAAAAGACAATGAGCAGGTGTACAGAAATAGAAAAACTTACCATTCAATGAATGTCCAGGTGGTCTGTTTGGCTGACCAGTACATCTCCCATCTAAATGGCAAGTTCCCTGGGTCAGTGCATGACGCGTATGTCATGCGAAATAGCAGCATCCCTTATGTGATGGAACAGCTACAGAGACACCGTGTGTGGCTAATAGGTGACTCTGGTTACCCCAACCTGCCTTGGCTATTGACCCCAGTGAGGAATCCCCGGACCAGGGCAGAGGAACGGTACAATGAGGCACATGGGCGAACTAGGAGGATTATAGAACGGACCTTCGGGGTCCTGAAGGCCAGGTTTAGGTGCCTGCATATGACAGGTGGATCCCTAATGTACTCACCAAAGAAGGTGTGTCATATCATCGTGGCCTGCTGTATGCTTCACAATCTTGCATTGCGACGCCAGGTGCCTTTCCTGCTGGAGGATGGTCCAGATGGTGGTGTTGTAGCAGCTGTGGAGCCTGTGGAGAGTGAAGAGGAGGAAGACGACGGGGACGACACGGACAACAGGGACACAGTTATACAACAGTATTTTCAGTAGCACACAGGTAAGAATCACCCACGCCATTTTACATTTACTTCTGGCCTCCTGCATCTCTACTTTCTGTGTTTCCCCCCAGTTCCTTTTAACTGATTTTTGACTTTCCCTTCCCTTTTCAAAGCTGTATGACCCACAGCGTGACTTCTGCTTTGTTTGCCCATGGACTAATGCTTATTGACATTGGTATGTTGTCATCACAATGTAACTGAACATTATTGCACCGTTATGTGTAATACATTTGTAAAGAATACAAGCAGACTCCTGAAATTTGAAGTGCAATTGGTGATTTATTTTAAGTGCTGCATATAGGTCCATGATAGTAAAACGGTGATGGGTGGAGTAATGTCCATGGCAGAGTCCAGTTCTCTGTAGCACAGGTGCATTGTCCATATGCCTGTGGAAGGGTGGAGCAGGGGCAGTTCAAGGTTGGACAGGGTGACAATGTGGGACAGTGGGATGACATCAGGGAGTATCTTATGCTGGCGGGGGTCTTGGCATCCTACTCTGTCTTCTTGTGTGATCTCAGGTTCCGCTTGCGGGGTGGTTGATCTTCAGCAGGAGGTGGGGTTCTGGTGGCCTGTCGTTGTGTGGGGCCTCCTGTCCACTAGCGCTGGCGGAGGTGGTAGGCTGTTCGTCGTCCGGGCTAGTGACAGGGGCCCTTTGGGGTGCCACATGGTCCCGCAATGTGGTGACTATCTGGTTGAGGGCCAGGACGATGGTCCCCATTGCGGAACCGATGTTCCTGAGTTCGTCTCTGAACCCCATGTACCGTTCCTCCTGCTGTGCCTGGATCTCCTGGAACCTGGCCAGTACCGTCGCCATCGTCTCCTGGGAATGGTGGTATGCTCCCATGATGGTGGTGAGGGCCTCTTGGAGAGTGGGTTCCCTGGGCCAGTCCACCCCCTCTCGCACAGCAGCCCTCCCAGTTCCCCTGTTTCCCCGGGCCTCTGTCCCCTGGACGGTGTGCCCACTACCACTGCGCCCAGGTCCCTGTTGTTGTTGGGGTGGTGGGTCAGCCTGGGTGCCCTGTAGTGGTGGGCACACCGCTGATTGACGCGTCCTGGAGACAGAGGCATGGGCCCGCTGGGTGGGAGCTGTGCTGGTATTCCCAGAGGGGGTTGGGTCTGCTGTGGCCTGTGTCTGTGTGTGGGGAACCGACTGTCCAGAGGTCCCCGATGGTCCGGGCTGGTCATCAGGTTCTAGGTCGACAGAGCTGCTGTCATCACTGGGGGCCTGTTCTGGGGGCGGGATGGACAAATGTGGACCCTCCTGGCCGGTGTGTTGGCGTTCGGGCCCTGCAGGGGTAAAAGAGTATGGTTATTGCTTCTGTGTGTGCCATGGCGTGCGATTTGTGGGTGCCCTTGTCCCCCAGTGCTGGCATTCCCTTGTGGGAGGAGTTGTGAGGGTGGTTTGTGGGGGGGGATGGGTATGTGCAGTGGTCATGCTTAGGTGATGGGTGTCCATGGTTTGTGTTGGCATTCAGGGATTGGTGTTGTGTTGGGTGGGTTGTGCTGGTGAGACATTGGCAGGGAGGATGTGTGCTGGGGGGTTGGGGGTGAGGGTGGGGGTGTGGGTTGGCATGCTGGTGGTTGGGGGGGGTAAGGTAGTTGAGATTAGACTTACCAGAGTCCATTCCTCCGCCTACTCCAGCGAGGCCCTCAGGATGCAGGATGTTCAAGACCTCTTGCTCCCATGCTGTGAATTCGGGTGGAGTGGGTGGGGGTCCGCCGCCAGTCTTCTGCACAGCGATGTTGTGTCTTGACACCATCGACCGCACCTTCCCCCGTAGGTCATTCCAGCGCTTTCGGATGTCTTCCCGGTTTCTGGGATGCTGTCCCACAGCGTTGACCCTGTCGACGATCCTTTGCCATAGCTCCGCCTTCCTGGCTATTGTGGTGTGCTGCACCTGTGTGCCGAATAGCTGGGGCTCTACCCTAATTATTTCCTCCACCATGACCCTGAGTTCTTGGTCCGAGAACCTGGGGTGTCTTTGGGGTGCCATGGGGTGGTGTGGGGTGGTGTTTGTGGTGATGAGTGTGGTGTGTGTGGTGGTGTGTGGTGTTTTGTGCGTGGATGTAGTGTGGGTGATGATGTTGTGTTCCTGTGTGTGTTGTGGTTTTCGATAGCTGTGCTCTCTCTCTCTCTCTCGCCTTCTCTCCGAATTTCTAGTAGTGGGGGTTTGTGGGTGATGTGGGTGTGTGTTTTATAGTTAATTGGATGTGTGGGAGTGGTGTTTGTATGTGTATCAGGTGTGTGTATTTCAAATTGTCCAATGTGGCTGTGTTTTGGAGCTGGGTGTGTATTTTGACCGCGGCGGGGTGTAACGCCAATGGAATACCGCGGTTAAATGACCGCCGCGTGGATTCGTGGGTCGTAATGGCATGGGCATGTTTGTGTTGGCGTGACGGTGGAGGTTTGGTCATCTCCAGTTTATCGCTGACCGCTGATGAGGCGGCCTTCCGTGGATGTCGGGTTTTTGGCGGCTTGGCAGTTGTGGGTCAGAATGACCGTGGCGGTTTACCGCGGCCGCGGAGGTAGAATGGCGGTCTTCTGACCGGCGGTAAGAGCCTTTTACCGCCGAGGTCAGAATGACCCCCTAAGTAACTTAGCACCCAACCTTTACCAGGTAAAGGTTAGACATATAGGTGACTTATAAGTTACTTAAGTGCAGTGTAAAATGGCTGTGAAATAACGTGGACGTTATTTCACTCAGGCTGCTGTGGCAGGCCTGTGTAAGAATTGTCAGAGCTCCCTATGGGTGGCAAAAGAAATGCTGCAGCCCATAGGGATCTCCTGGAACCCCAATACCCTGGGTACCTTAGTACCATATACTAGGGAATTATAAGGGTGTTCCAGTATGCCAATGTAAATTGGTAAAATTGGTCACTAGCCTGTTAGTGACAATTTGAAAGAACTGAGAGAGCATAACCACTGAGGTTCTGATTAGCAGAGCCTCAGTGAGACAGTTAGTCATAACACAGGTAACACATTCAGGCACACTTATGAGCACTGGGGCCCTGGCTGGCAGGGTCCCAGTGACACATACAACTAAAACAACATATATAGAGTGAAAAATGGGGGTAACATGCCAGGCAAGATGGTACTTTCCTACACCTGGTCATCTTGATCCTTATCTCCATGATCCCAGTACTCCTAGTGCTGTTTTATATTGTCCTGTTCCTCATTGTCTATGTGTTCCTAGTCCCCTCTGGTATTGGTATTGGTTCTCTAGTTGGCAGTGGGGTGTATGGGGATAGATTGGAGTAGAGTGTCGTAGATTGCAATGAAGTGCGGAAAACTTTTATAGAGTAGAGTTATATAGATGGAAAAGAGTGTCATACAATGGAGCAGCGTAGAGTGGAGTGGCATATACGCTGTAGTTGTGTAGAGTGGATTACCATACAGTGGAGTAGCTTACAGTGAAATACTGTACTGTGGAGTGTAGAAGAGTGGAGTGAAAAAGAGTGGAATAGCGTAGAGTGGTATGGTGTACAATGGAGTGGCATAGAGTGGAGTAGGGTACAGTGGAATAGTATAGAGTGGGGTACATACATTGAAGTGGCATAGCTTAGAGTAGAGGAAACTGTTATAAATTAGAGTGGCATGCCATACATTAGAGTGGAGTACTGTGTGGTAAAGTGTTTTAAACTTGTAGAGTGCAGTAGAGTGTATGAGCATAGAGTGCAGATTTGGGCAGTGAACTGTAGAGCCTAGCAGAGTGGCACAGAGTGTATCAGAGTTTTGTAGAGTGGAGTTATATAGAGTGGACAGGTACACTGGAGTGATGTAGAGTGGAGTATCACACAGTGGCATAAAGTAGAATAGCATAGAGTGAACAGTGTGGAGTGGCATAGAATGGACTGGCATAGAGTGGCATAGAGTGGAGTAGCGTACAGTGGAGTGGTGTAAAGTGTAATACTGTGTAGGGCAGTGAAGTAGCCTATAGTAGAGTGGCGTACATTGAAGTGGTTTAGACTGGGGCGGTACATTGTGGGGTGAGGTAGAGTGGAATACCAAACTGTGGAGGGGCAAAGATTGACGTTTTATACTGTGTAATAGCGTAGAATGGAGTGGTGTACGGTGGAATAGCATAATGTGGTGTAGAGTAGAATTGCATAGAGTGGAATAGCGTAGAGTAGAATAACAGAGTGGAGTGGTGTACAGTGGAGTATTGTACAATGAAGTGGGGTAGAGTGAAGTAGCAAATAGAGTGGTGTACAATGGAGTGGTGTAGAGTGGAGTTGTGTCCAATGGACTAGTGCAGAAGGGAGGGGCGTAGAGTAGGGTAGTGTACACTGGAGTGGTATAGAGTGCAGTAGCATATAGTGGAGTAGCACATAGTGGAATAGCGTGGAGGGGTGTACAGTAGTGTGGAGTAGACTGGAACAACGTATAGTGGGGTAGCACACAGTGCAATGATGCACAGTGAATTGGTGTAGGCTACAGTGGTGTACACTGGAGTAGGGTAGAGTGTAATAGCAGCAGAGTGGCATACAGTGGAGTGGTGTCCAATGGAATAGCACAGAATGGAGTGGGGTAGAGTAGCTTGGCATACACTGAAGTGGCATAGAATAGCATACAATGGAGTGGAAAACAGTAGAATGGCATACAGTGGAATGGCATAGAGTGGAATAGGATAGAGTGGAATAGAGTAACATGGAGCGGAGTGGCATACAGTGGAGTGGCGTTTTCTGAACAAGCATAGAGTGGAGTTGCATACAGAGAATTGGTGTAGAGTGGATCATCGTTGAGTGTAGTTGTGTACAGTGTAATAGCATAGAGTGGAGTGGCATAGAGCTGAATGTTGTACAGTGGGGTGACAGAGTGTAATAGTGTATAGTGGAGTAGCATATAGTAGAGTGGCATATAATGGAGTGGTGTAGGTTGGAGTGGCGAACAGAGGCATGAGGTAGAGTGTAATAGCATATAGTGGAGTGGTATATGTTAGAGTGAGGTACAATTGAATAGCATAGAATGAAGAGGTGTAGAATAGATTGCCATACACTGGAGTGGCGTAGAGGGGAGTAGCATACAGTGGCGTGGCATACAGTGAAATAGCATACAGTAAAGTGTTGTGGAGTGGCATACAGTGGAATAGAGGGGAGTGGCAAACAGTAGAAAGGCATAGAGTGGAATAGCATGGAGTAGCGTAGAGTGGAGTACAGTGGAAAGAGTGGAGTGGCATAGAGTGGCATACAGTGGAGTGGTGTCCAATGGAATAGCATAGAATGGAGTGTGGTAGAGTGGCTTGGCATACACTGAAGTGGCATAGAGTAGCATACAATGGAGTGGAAAACAGTAGAATGGCATACAGTGGAATGGCGTAGAGTGGAATAGGATAGAGTGGAATAGAGTAACATGGAGCGGAGTGGCATACAGTGGAGTGGCGTTTTCTGAACAAGCATAGAGTGGAGTTGCATACAGAGAATTGGTGTAGAGTGGATCATCATTGAGTGTAGTTGTGTACAGTGTAATAGCATAGAGTGGAGTGGCATAGAGCTGAATGTTGTACAGTTGGGTGACAGAGTGTAATAGTGTATAGTGGAGTAGCATATAGTAGAGAGGCATATAATGGAGTGGTGTAGGTTGGAGTAGCGAACAGAGGCATGAGGTAGAGTGTAATAGCATATAGTGGAGTGGTATATGTTAGAGGGAGGTTCAATCGAATAGCATAGAATGAAGAGGTGTAGAATAGAGTGCCATACACTGGAGTGGCGTAGAGGGGAGTAGCATACAGTGGCGTGGCATACAATGAAATAGCATACAGTAAAGTGTTGTGGAGTGGCATACAGTGGAATAGAGTGGAGTGGCATACAGTAGAAAGGCATAGAGTGGAATAGCGTGGAGTAGCGTAGAGTGGAGTACAGTGGAGAGAGTGGAGTGGCATAGAGTGGAATAGCGTATAGTTGAGTGGCTACAGTGGCATGGCATAGGAATGTATGTGACATTTAGCAGCAATGTAGATTATGGTGTCCAGAGTAAGGCAAAACAGAGAATTGTGCTGCCTTGCGTTTCTTCAGATTTACCAATCAATGCTGGGTCATGCAAGCTGACCTTGCATTCCTTTGTAAATCTGTCTTAAGTATTGCATTGCCTATGCATCACCATGAGTGACACAACGGTGCCACAATTTAATAATGCAGTTGTCAGAAATCCCCAAGGTGCCTCCTGCGTTATCTGTCGGCATCCCCGGGGATTCGGGTTAAATCATATCTCTGTTCTTGGTTAAACCTTTATGTTTCTAAGTAAACATAATGTGCTGTGTTACACAATTGGTTTTATCAATGCTTGTTTTACCAATGCTTGTTTGCTAATGTGAGCAGGTGTAGACATGTGCTTCTAATTGGGTGTGGTGACTCATCCACTTGTGTAAACTCAACTGCTTTCCTGATTGGCTATAAATAGCAGAGTGAAGCATGCCTCCCTGCTTGGCTTTGTTTTGCTTCCTGATCTCAGCATCTGATTTGACAGTCCAGCCCCTGCTGTCATCCTCATATTCAGGACTTTTGAGGCAATTCTTTTCTTCGTTCCAGTACCAGCTGTCACCAGACATTCCTCCAGCACTCCGGAAAAGACTGCAACTAAGTGACTAGTATTCTCCAGGGAGTTTGTTCTTTGAGCGACGCGCTTTCCTAGAACAGCTGGTGTATTTCAGACCTCGTATTTTGGCAGAGTGCTTATCTTGAAGAGACAAATGCATTTCTGAACATTCTACATTATTATTTTAGTTACTTGCCTAAATGTGCTTCAGGAAATCTGCTTGAGCTCAAGTATACCTAAAGTGACAGTGCAATTTTAAAAGAGCATTTACGTGATTTTTCTTTCTCTAATAGCATAACTCTTGGATTTAAATTGTGTCATTCATGCCTGTGTTTCAGGTTTGAGGAATTTGCCTTTGAATGTTTTTTCACACACATAGTGAAACCAAACCAAACTGTGCCACCCTAACTGTTTAAACCCAGAGTGGACATTTGTATTTCTTGGATTGTTTTTGATCCTTTTAGTTTAACCTTATCCATGCAGGAAAGTTATATGTGATATAATAAATGCCCTTGTTTGTCTTTCTTGTGCAGGATAAGTGCAACCACAGTTCTAATTGTAGTGTGCAACAGTGAATCTCTGTAAAGCCAGCCCTAGTGTTGCAGTAATTATTGTTATTGTACTCAGTTTGGGTTTTTGGTAATGCAGTGTTAGTAATTGTGCCAACAGTTATTATTATCCAAGAAAAGTGCTGGAGCATCCTGGTGTTCTTCTACCGCTCCCGTGCCCATATCAGAAAGAGAGATTCAGTTTCAAGGAAGTTGAGTGCACTAACTCTACTATCACTCTGTCAACAACAACCTGCCCCCCGAAGATACAGGGTGGCTGGCTGGACTGGCAAGATGTGGCAGTGTTTTGTCTCTTTCTCTTCCACTCACCCTTTCCTTTTGGGACACCTGCCGGGGTTTCTGTGTCCACCAGGAAGTGCTGAGAGGTGTTCCAGGAGGTCGGGGGCATACCATCGCCCCTGCAGACATCCTGCTTTTCAGGTGAGTGGCCCGTCTCGACAACAGCAAAGCTTTAGGTATATATTGGGCCATGGTAAACCGTGATAACTTTGCAGTATACTGTGGTACATGGCGATAACTAGCCAGCATACAATTGGGTAATGGGCAGTGCTTAATTTGTAAATAAAGAGGTGCCGGTGCTCAAAGCCCTGCTTTTAAACACGAGGCTGCTGTAATTAAATCGGTCAGCACTGAATACTGAGGCAGCGTAATCCTGAAGCCATCTCGGGCCTCTTCAATCCATTTACGGCCACCCCGGCCCCTTCAGCTCATCCTGCAACTTTCTACTTTCTCCCTTTATGACGCTTTTTAGTTTTTCCTTCTTCTGTCTTTCCCATATGTGTCTTTTGCTCGCAGCAAATGCTTGAGGCATAAGAATAAGCCCCGGCCCTCACAAATAAGTGCCGGTGCTCAGCACCGGAAACAACAAGCACAAATTAAGCACTGGTAATGGGTGTTTGTAGAGAATAAAAAGGCAGCCATATTGTTTTTTTCTACACTTTGGCTGTGTTCAGTGTTAGTGCCTTAGATATAGGTAAGTAATAGATCTCTACCTATTACTACTTTATTACAGGGGTAATAGGTATAAACATTTATTAATATTTGTGTATCTATTTTTAAATAAGTTTACGGCTATGTATCACAGTAGTTTCACACAAAAAAAATAGAAATTCCGCAAAAGTACACCTGTGACATATCACTAAGTTAAAATGCCTTATAACTTATAAACTACGTACCCTACTTAACTGCAATACCCAAAAAGGATCATCTTTGCACTATAATGTATAATCCTGATGATGTTAATGTAAATCCATTCGGCTTTTTGACACTACGTAAAATACAGCAGTCTATGGAAAATACATTTGTGGAAAAAAACGTTTTGGGAACCCCTTTCATATCTGCACTCCCTTAAGGATTCACCACAACAATTTATACCATCTCAAAATGTAGAAAATGCTACAGATCTTGAAAGTTTTGTGGTGATTCGTCAAATGGGTGGAAAATTATTAGGGAGCTGATATCTGTGGAATTCCTATCTTTGGGAATACTAATTATATATGCAGAGTGGCAATCAGATTTAATGTGATTCCTTTCTTTTTAATCTATTGTATTTACTTTGTGGTTTACATAATCATGTACAGTGTCTAGCTGTTCATGTACATAATCATGAACAATGTCTCGTTGTTCATGTAGTAAACCCGAAACATTACATATGCAGTCTAGTTTACTTTTTAGGCTTCCATTCTACTTTTAAAAGAATTATGCTACATAGGAAGCCCAAAGTGAATGAAAGTCAGACATCGTTGTTATAAAAATTTAGATTTTTTTTTTTTTTATCCTAATGGCCAATTGTCATGTCCTCCATATAGTAGTTCATATAGCTGAATTACTAGGTCACTTTTTCCACTTTGCTGCACAGATGTACATAAGGAAGTTTATTTTTGTTTGGTTTGTAAGGCACAGTTTTAGTTTGTGAGCCAGAGATCATGCAAAGAGAACTTATTTAGATTAAGATATATTATATTCACTATGTATTTGTTTATAGGTTTCCATTAGCATGTGATCATAAATAGGTCTTTCATTTGTTCATGTAGTAAATCTGAAACTTTATATATGCAGTCTAGTTTATTCTTTGGGCTTCCTTGCTACATTTAGTTAGAATGCGCTACATATGATAGGCAATCGTTATTTTGAAAGAAATTGAAATTATTATTTTAGCTCACTGCTAGATCAATTTTTCATTTTGTTACACGTTTGTGCATGATAAAGATGGTTTTTGTTTGACTTTTTGGGCCACTTTTATTTAATTTAATGAGCCAGTGAGCCTGCAAAGAAAACGTATGTAGATGAAGTTACATTCTATTTGCTATGTATTTGTTTGTAAGTATCCATTAGCATATGACCATAAATGGGTCTTTCAGTTGTTAATGTAGTAAATCTGAAACTTTACATACACACTCTAGTTTATTGTTTGGTCTTCCTTGCTATTTTTAGTAGAATTGTACTACATATGAAGGCCAAAGTGAATGAAAGGCAATCATTGTTGTTATTATGAAAATTGAGATTATTATTTTTCCCAGTGTCCAATTATCATGTCCTTCAATGGAAGTTTGTGCGGCTCACTGCTAGGTCATTTTTTTAATTTTGTTGCACAGGGGTGCACAAGAAAGGTGGTTTTTGTTTGGCTTGGTGGTCCAGTTTTATTTTGTGAGCCAGAGAGCATGCAAAGAAAACTTATGTAGATTAGGATGTATTGTATCCATTAAATATTTGTTTATAGGTTTCCGTTAGCATGTGACCGTAAATGGATCTTTCAGTTGTTTATGTAGTAAATCTGAAGTTTACATATGCAATCTAATATCGATTTTGGTCTTACTTGGTACTTTTAGTAGTTATTAAGGGACAGAAATCCCAAAAAGACCCTTCAAGGAAATTTCAAAGTAATACGCAGCATAGTTCAGCTGCTGTCTGGAAAGTTTCAGGGTGATTTGTCAAGCAAGGGCCAAGAAAAAAGGGGGTGCCAAAATACTTTTTTCTCATTTAATGTCCATGGGGATTTTGCAATTTTTGGACATGGGTTCAGCCTGAACAGCAGAACAGAATACACCAAATCTGACAGAAAGCTAGAGCCCTTTTGTAATTTGGTCTTTTCAGTAGTTTTGGAGTTATTAAAGGAAAAATTATAGATATCTAGGGATGTGGATCCTTTGCGGATCTGTGGGCACCTGCATATCCAAAGCCCAATGGAAAAAAAAACCTCAACCACTCACACAAAATAACCCTGCTGAACAAGGCAGGGGCCGTATACATCATGAGGTTGGGTGCATGTGAGGGGAGTTGGCTTCAGGGCCTGGTCGCCGGCCATGCACAGCAGTTGTTGTATTATCATACTATATTTATACATTATTTTACATTAAAAAAACATTGAAACTTACCGAAAAATCCAAACATTACAGAGACGTTATAGTTAAGTTTACATTTTACCCACACTCACCTATAGAAATTCAGCAATTATAGTTATACTTATCTGAACAAACTGTAACTTGTGCCGTTAAGTAACTTTATGGTTTCTTAACATAAGTGTAACCATAACTCCTGAATTTCTATGGTTTTGTGTGGGTAAAACGTGAACCTAACTATAACATCCCTGTAACCGTTGGTTTTTACATATACATTTATCTAATAGTTACAATATTGTTGAATTTTTAAATAGGAACCAGGGATCATTTCACTGTTTCACTTTCACTAGTGAAAGCATGTTCAAAAGAAAGATAATTGAAGCCAAGGCAGCAAAAAGAAGCACAGAAGCTGCAATCATCTTTTTGAAAAGCTCCTACATGGCAAGTAAAACTTTAAAAAGTACAGAGAACAGTACTTACCGACCAAATGATTTAAAATAACTGTTCATTTTGTTAGTAAAGTGGCTGCAAAAATAAATCGACAAGAGCTGGGAACTTATTACACTGGAAAAGTATCTGGAAGTGGCTGGCACTCCACGAGGGCTAAGAACTTTCCCATACCTAACCACCCGGACTTCCACCTTGGAGCTACTACAAGAGTGGGGGGGACATTCAATGCTTGAGGAATATGTGGAAAATTCCAATTAAATTTGTGAAAAATACAATGAGAATGAAGGGATATCAAAGAAACTGAGGAGGCAATAAATGTAGAAACTTTGGAGAATTAAAAATGTATACATTTGCCAGAGGTTTGAGAACCTAAACAAGCAACATGTGTTGGAAAGAACAGATGTAATCACAATGGGAGATGAAATCAGTGAATCTGATGTTGAGGTAAGCAAAGAAAAAGATACCTTGTGGTCCAACATCATACCAATGACTAAAACAACTTTTTAGAAGAGATGCAAATGTATATATATATATATCTACATATATATATATATATATATATATATAATAATGTGTGTGTGTGTATGTATATGCAAAAGTTTACTCTCCTCCTGCCTCAACACCCGAACTTGCAATTCAGCCCCACCTCACCTTATTGTTTCTCAAAGCAGGCTTCGAAGAGAAAAAAGAAGCACCACCAGGGATGGACGCAAAGAATAGGTACTTTATAATTTTATTAAAATCCTAAACAGTGCAAGTGCTGACAGATGTTGTGACGCATTTCGGCACACAAGCCTTCTACTGACCACCATGTGCATTTGTGAAGGTGATTTTTAAAGGTCAAACGACCCTCCCGTTTTGGTTGAAACAGATAAGCTTACTTTATGCTGTAAACACGATTTCAAGCATTATTCCTTTATATTAGTCAGTTCATTGGTCATTAATACAATTCAAGCATCAGAACTGAAAAATATAAAAAAATAAGCTAAATAAAATTTATTTATGTTAATCAGTGAGTCAGTATGAAAGACAGCATGTTTAACAGTCAGATTCTTCCTACATCTTTTAAGGTTTAGTACCCATTTTTTGCCTAAGTCCTATTGAGATCACTCATTTACTCTAAATTAATCAGGTCACAATATCCCTTTTCATTTTTTCAGAGTAAAGATATTCCTGATCCTTTCCCGCTCATAAAGATGTGATAATCAATGACTTTTTCAACAAATTTTCTTTGGCAAATATTGTCATCAGCAGTCAGTATCTTCCTGCTTCTTTTAAGGTTTAGAACCCATCTTGAACCATAATTCAATTAATACCAGTTAGCTAACTATAGGCGGCCAACTTAAAGGCAGTGGACGTGGAAAACAAAGAGGAAAAGGAACATGAGAAGAAGCAAAAGGAAAGTAAATAAAATGTTACCCTCTAAGAAGTCTAAAGAAACAATAAATGGAAAAATGTCTGAAAACATCTTGATGATTAACCCATCAACATGAACTGACTGAAGATGAACAAAGTGTCCTTAATAAAGGGTTGATTTTCTGCCCAGAGACCCATTTTGATCTAGTAGAAACCTAGATTGACACACATAAATTTGTTTGGAAATTAAAACTAGCCAAAATGTATGCCAATAAGAAAGGAACAGTGAATGAAACTCCTGTGTGTACAAATGAAGGACAAACTTCAGGACTGCTGCTGTGGCGGTCCAACCGCCACTTAACGACCCTGGCATGCAACTGCCAGGGGACCGCCATCTCCTTCAGGACTGGAGATCCCGAAGGGCTGACGGTGGGTGCAGGTTGCAATTAGCCAGGGCGGCGCTGCATGCAGCGCCGCCGTGCTGATGACAACCTGGTTTTCCATCAGCCTTTTCATGGCGGTTTTACCGCCATGAAAAGGCTGGTGGAGAACAGATGCAGGGGGCCACAGGGAGGCCCCTGCATACAGGAGTCCCCCTGCCCAGCACCCTCGTAATGCGCACTGCAGACGGTGTGCATTACAAGGGTGCTGGCTCCCCCTGTGGGTGGCAGCATTGCTGCTGGCTCGATTACGAGCCGGCGACAATGCTGCTGCACCTTTCCCGCTGGGCTAACCAGCGGAAACCTTGGTTTCTGCCCTTCAGCCCAGTGGGAAAGTCATAATGTAGTGGGCGGGGAGGTTGCCACTACAGTGGCGGCCACCCTGTTGGGAGTTTAGTGGAAGGGTGTTCCCGTTCGCCAAACTCATAATCAGGGCTTTAGTAAATCTGTTTGCGCTCACCACAGAACATCATTCATCAATAAATGAAAGCCAAATTTTAAGGGATTGTGAAATAGAGAACAATCGCCATAAATATACTAACTTCAAAGAAAAATCAAAATTCTATCCCGCTGTGTCACTTGGAAATGGGATTGTCCAATTCCATGAGTTGATATCAAATGAGCTGGAAAATCTAAATTATGTAAGGAATACAGAACAAGGACAGAACTTGACTTGAAGAGAGGGAGAGAAGCCTTAAAGAATCTTCAAACTAATAGCAGTATTATAAACAAAGCTGCAGATAAAGTTGGTAACATAGTAATAATGAATACTCTGGACTATGTTAAGGAAGCACAACTACAACTAGAGGATGTGACCAACTATGTCAAACTGTAACTAAATCCACTGACAAAAATTAAATCATAGTTACACAATATACTTCAGGTGTAGGGAGAGAAAATCTTAATTAATGAGGATAAATACAGATTCATTAAAAAACTATTTATTTTTTACCTAAGGTACACAAAAGTCTACAAAATTCACTTTCTAAACCAATTGTTTCAGCTTGTGAGTCCTTGTATGAAAGTGTTTCTAGGAATGTGGACTTCTATTTAGCACCAATAGTAAAAGATCTAGGTACATACATTAAGGACACTGGAGATTTCATACAAATCTTGTCAAATGTAATGGAGCAAGAGCATTTTTTATTAGTAACAATTGACGTAGTGTCACTGTACACTTTGATTATACACAATGTCAGATGTGAAGCATGGAACTATTTAGCTGAAGCACACAAAGATGCTCATGGAGATGATCAATATGTGCCTCTCAAATAACATTCTTATGTTTAATCATGACATATATAAACAAGAATGTGGGACAGCCGAGGGCATTACTTTTTCACCCATCTAGGCAGCTCCCACCATGGAATGATTGTAAAAATGACAGAACGAGGAGAGCAGTATGTGTAATTCCTGGAAAACATCATATTATGGATCAGATGCACTGACAATCTCTTCATTATTTGGAGTGGAGCAAAAATGGTGTTCAAAGAATACTTTGCAGCACTTAATAACAACAAAGTGAGCTTGACATTTACATGTGTGATCAGCAAAGAAAATGTAAACGTTTTAGACATTGAAATCTTTATAAGTGAAGGATGAATTGAGACTGCACTTGATAACAAGCATTTGCAATGTTATGGGTCTTGCATTTGCTTAAGTTGCATTGGCCATCTGTGGCACGACGCAGCTTATGACAGTAAGTTAGAGCTATTAGCATTGTAAATTCCTACCTGGACTTTTCTTGCCCGCATAAATTGAAAATTAAAAGTAAAACAGTCAACATAGGCAAGCCGATTCAAAGCGCCATGGCCGCCGTAAGCACAAAGGAGACACACAAAAGGAAAAAGAAGTTCGCTTGCAGTCAAACATATCAGCAAACGTGCAATTATTCATGTAACAGGGTTGGTTCCCAATGCGGTAACATAACCACCCTAAGAAGTGACAAACGTAAAGCATTTACCAATGATGATAAAAGATTTTTGAAAGGTAAGCCCATGAACGAGTGAAAGTGACGGATGTGAGGTGGGCGTGGTTAAAAACCCACATAGATACCAACACGCCAGAAAATCAGCCCTTGTGCACGGCTAAGCTTGACCTAAAAAGGGGCCTTCAGAGCTGCTAAAAGCTGCCAGCTTATTGAAAACCATAAACTGTACGCCTCTCTCTCACACTTCTTCATCCATCACACTGCCAAGCACCGCGCAATAACCGCACCTAAATATTGCACTTATGTACATCTTAGAAATACTTTTCACATAGGATCAAAACAAAGACAACTTACTATCAACCATACACCCTACACAGTGTAGCGTGCTACCCATGATGGCAAGGGCTTCATAACCCAAGATGGGTGTAGTAAGCGCACTATAAATGCTGCAATATAATACAATACACTGTTCAACTGACTGCACTCTCTAAAGGACTGTGTGCTGTACTACCTGCTAACTCTGATGTCGAACTGATTACAGGGGCCACTAGTCTATATACTGTACTGCTCCCTGGCTGTACTGCCCACCTGACTCCTCCCTGCTTGTGCTATCCACCTGAAGGTCGCTGTCCTCCTAAATGTGTACTGTACATCTACAATGTGCAAGGCAAGGGATCTTTATCTTTTGTGTCAGAGAAGGGTACGGGTATTGTGCCACTACATGAACAAGGTTTTAGTACAAATAAATGTTAATAGCAAACATCGCAAAGATGTGGCGTCATGGCCAGAGGTGCCGACTTCGGAACTGGGAAACTTGAGTCTTAGCGTCTGAACCATATTCTGTGATTCTGTGCAAATCACGTAATCACCCATGCCTAAAAAAATGAATGTGATCATGTGTAATGGTACTTGTGCACATGTAAAGCACCCCAAAAGCTTTGGGTCGAGTTTGTGCTATATAAAACTGCCCAAAAAAAAAAAAAAGGATACCATTGGGGGTGCAAGAAAGGAAAAAGGTCCCTTTGGTGTTATGGTTGTGGGATAGTAAAACACATCAATTTACAGGGTTCAGCTGGCCTCTCAGGGCTCCTGGCCCCAACGATATCCTCCTGCCTTCAAGGATAGCAACCTCCTCAAATCCATCAATATACACACCTTAGAGGCATGGCCTTTAGGAAGTCTCCATTCTCTATTACTCTGAGTCCATATCCTTTCTTGATCACTGTATTTTTCTGCACTATAACCAAGGAAGCACCAAAAGTAAATCTATTCCAACTTAGCACTAAAAACTCTTTTACTTGTTTAGAATAGGAAAAGACACTAATTGCATGCTGTGCTGAAAGGGGTGACGGGTGAGGGGGTACAATAGACAGGTCTGATATAATTCTCTTTCAGATTTCATTCTAAAATCAGACTGAACCACGGGCTCAGCTGTATTAAGTACAAGTGCTGCTTTTTACACCCCTTCACCCGACACACACGCACACACCCCATAAACCTGGCCGCATGCAAAGAAAGTGAAACCGTCTCAAGTGAGACATCAACTCAGCAGGGGAAGGGGCTCTGTACTGCACACAACAGGGTCCGATGGGCGCTATGTAAACAATTTTGGGGAAGAAGTGCAGGGTTTCAAGTAGCTGTTAAAAATACACTTCAAACAGACAGTAGGTGTAAAGAAAGAGTCTTTGGGTAAATCCTGAGCTAGTTGACTGGCAGAGCTCCTCAAATCCAGGGACCAAGTTAAAAACTAGTGAACTACTTAAACCACTGCTGGAAAATCAACACCTGGTATTTTAGAGAACAAACACTTTGTTGGTATTGTGCGATTTCTTCTATATTTGTAATTACTTTGCTGCTGGAGAAGCCTATTCTGACAACCTTCATGCACTCTAAAAAAATAAATAAAATAGAGATTCTGAGGTTTTCGATGTCTATGCATGAGTAGTTTATTCGGTCCATGATCTTCTGTTGCATCGTAATATTTGTAGTCTTTTAATTTAATTATAAAACTAACAATCCAGGTACCAGAATGCAAATAAAAAACCTGGACTGAATTGGCTACTCTAGTATGGACGTACAGAAAACAAGTTAATTGTAATTATTTTGAAAACAGTGCCCAAGAGTAAAAAAGAAAAAAAAAACATGAGTGAAAACTGAGAAAAGACGACTTAACCAAATAAAATAAAGTTAGCTTTAAAAAATAGAACTTTGCAATTTTGCGCCTGCTGGGCACGTTTTTGCCAGTCCCATGCCTCCTGTTTGCGGGGCACTCGAAGTTACAACAAAATGGGATTGAATAATTTATTGTACAGATAATAAAATCCAATACAATTGGACAGAGAGAAAATAAATACAAATACAATCAGAAGCTAAATGCATGCTAAAAACACGTCATGATTAGAACACACATAATATATTAAAAAGAGGAAGCGTTCCTACCCAAAAATATGAAACAGTCCTAAATATAAAAATAGAATAAACCACCAAGCCCGGAACTCCACATAATGCATAACAAAGCAAAATACATAAGCCCAGGCCCAAAAGTGCGTAGTGCATTAATAATGGCTACAATAAATACCAGCATATGCCATTAAAATCTGCACCTTAACCAACAGTGAACAGCGTGGCAAGAGCAGGGAGAGAGAAAAAGAAAAGAAAGAAAAAAAAGAAAAAAAGCCAATCCTGCCTATCCTTTGCTCGCAGTGCCACTAAATTTAGATTGAGCAATTTTGATAAATGTAATCAATAACACATTTAGCATTGAGTTAGCAGGGTCCAGAGACTGAATAATAGCCTGTCAACAGGAGCGAATTCCCAATTCATTCTATTTGCATCGAAGCAAAAATCTACGCTCCTTAAGAAAAGCTGGACACAGACAGACCACATGATGTAGGGTTTCATCCGCATTATTTCAGCCTCTGCATGTCACCCCTTGCCCAGAGGATAGCCGCCATTGAGGTAGATGTTTCAAGAAACCCCAATCGCCCATCCTTAAGGCCATAAAGGCCCTTTTCAACTGAGACCCATAAAAACAGGAAAAAAGCTAGAAGGCGTACCTGGCTTGAAGGATTTAATTACTGACCAGGCATGCTTCCGTTGAACAAGGGGGGAGTGATCTGAGTGATACAAATACTGTTGAATAAGCCTTTTTACACCTAATTTGAACAGAGAATGGGGGGGGTATTACTTTCCCAAAGATCATCAACGCCCAGTCGCCATTTGCATTTGGCCAAAAATTGGAAATATGATCCCTTCAATTTAGGCTCACTGATTTCTTGCCACAGGATGGCCATCTGTGGCACGACGCAGCTTATGACAGAGCTTCAAAAAAGCACCGGCACCAAATGCCACCAAATCCGGAAGCCCAAATTCCAACCGTACCTGCGCGGGTGAGGCAAGGCGCGGAACATGAAAGACACTCTTATAGATTTTATTTACCAGCCTATTTAATAGGCAGGAACCTTTATCCAACAGAATTTCCTGACCATAGGCCAATGAAGGGATAATCTTTACTCTCATAACTTCCATTAAGGGAAGAAACGTCGGTCCCTTTAAAACTTTGGATAATTTGAATAAGGCCACCTGCAATACCACAGCTTTGAGTTCGATCTCCTTCTTGTGTTTAACAAAGCTCCCCCTGGAAACAAAATGCACCCCTAAATATTTGTAAGACTGGTCAGAAACAAGTTTACAGCTTTTATAATACCAACTGAAATCCGAATGTTTTTTCCTTCCAAAGGAAACCACTTTGGTTTTAAGCAGATTAACTTCCAGTTGATTCTCGGACGTATTAGATGCAAGTTGATTAAGCAGCCATTGAAGGACGATCTTAGTATAACTAAATAGTACAAGGTCATCGGCATAAAGCTGATGACTGAGCCTAAGGCCACCAGTTTTAGGGGTATGAGAATTAACAACATCAAGAGACGTTGATAATTTGCAATAAACAAATTAAAAAGAAGAGGAGCAAGTACACAGCCCTGTTTCACACCACGAGTGGTGGGGATTATTCTAGAAAGAGGACACCCATCATCGAGCTTAATATGAACCCAAGTATGTGCATGGAGTTCTATGATGGCACCCAGGAGCACTGAGGGTATACCCCAATTCTGTAGTTTAGCCCACAAAGTGCGCCGGGAGACCCGGTCAAAGGCCGCCTTAAAATCAACAAAACAACAATTCAGCGTTAAGCCTGATAGAATTGTGCTGTCAATCAAAATAGAGAGTGCTAGCAGATTTGTTGAATTGCCTGAGCCAGCAGAAAACCCTGTTTGAACAGTGGGAGTTAGGGCCCTAGAGTCAGCCCAGGCACGAATATCTTGCAACAAAAGACTGGCATACAACTTTGCCTCGTTATTCAACAGAGCTATCATCCTAAAATTAGCGGAGTCTCACCTTGAACCACTTTTATATAGGGGATGGAGAACGGCACCCAGCCAAGACTCAGGAATTGTTGAAGTCAAAAGGCAGTGCTAAAACAAATGGGCAAGATGATTAGCCCAAAAGAGAGGATCCTGTTTGAACAGTGCCTGCGGAAGTCCATTGGGGCTGGGAGCTACAAATTGCGTAGCCCTCAAGATGATATGAGGAAGGCGTAATTGAAAGGACTTCTTCACTCCCTGTATGGGAGCTGGTGACCCAATAAACATGGGATACGTCTTAGACAGAGCAGGAACAGGGCTATAAGCCCCCACTTTCAACAGTTTCCCATCCGACTTGCAGAAAAGTGGGTCGTCAGATAAGACGTCCAGACTCCTTCAGAAATGTTGGCAATGCCAATGCCCCTTTGATTGCTATTTAGATTGTTAATAAGGGACCAAAATTTCATAGAATTTGAATCTTTGCTTGCACTTAAAAGTTTAGCCCAAAACTGATTAAGGTAGGACTGGTGGTCATCATAAACAGCCTCCCTGTAGTCTTTCCTCAATTGTTTGTATTTAATGAGTAAACACGTAGGAACAGCAGTACAACAAAATAGTACCTCGATCACGTCGGGAGCAGTAGACGGGCACTAGTTAAGTTGAAATCAATTAGTGCTTGATCCCTGCTCCACACAAAGGAATGGAAACCATGCCGGACATGCCTTGACTAATTACGAGGCTGTAAAGAAGAGTGCCATGCAAACCAACAAATGTTGAGCGACAGGCGGGCTCCAAGCACTTTACTGATCACAACAGCCTCTTGCATGCGAGACGCATGCGCAAGTGCATGCACTCAAAGGCTTAAACCTAAAAATGGGGGGCTCTAAAAGAAATGTGACCTAAGAAACATATCTAGGAATTCTTTTCAGAGATTTGGCTTATGTAATTAATGGTGTGGCCTGAGAGCATGCAATCTAAAATCCTGTGTTTTCACTAGCATGCCCTGTGACCAGCATTTGGTGCCCTTTTATAAACTTTGTTATTTCATCCAGACATGTAGCAAAATAACAGATATTCACCTAAAATAAGCCAGACATATTGGTTTTGCAAATATGTGGTAGTATTAGCAGACAAATGAGTAACAACAATGATTGTGTTGTGAATAATTATATTTGAAAATGTTTCAATTCTGAAAATATGAAACTGTGAATTAGTATTACTGAGGTCTATGTAAAGACCATACTCTGCGTGTGAAACCATCCTTTTCTCACCACAGCTTTCTGAAATCATGTATCTGCATATTTCACATCTCATCTCCTTCTTCTGCACCCTCCTTTCACTCTCACCTTCATACACCTCCTAGCATCTCCTTGGCTTCACCATCCCTCTACACACACACTATGCATTGTAAATAATATGACAGCTGTATAACTTTTACACACTTTTGCTTGGAATCACAATTATAATTGGCATTCATGACCTTTGCTCCATGCGATTAGCACAGAGGCCAATGACTGGATGAACAGGTATTCTGAACACTTTTATGCATCACTAACGGGCACTGTGAGAAACTCACCCTGGCTTTAGCTGCACATACAACGCCCTCAAACGTGACCAGAAACGTCTCTCCTGCCACTTTAGCTGAGCCAACAGTTATGGCAGAAAAACGTCCCACTCTCTTCTTCTGTGAAATTCACGGTGTGTAACTGTTCACAAAACAACTGCAACAGTTTATAGAAGAATGTAACTGTCGGGGGCATGAATTACAATCTTGATGTAAAATCGACCTCTTTTGTCTTTTGAATTCAAAAACACTAATATTGGTAATATGTACAAAGAAAAAAGCTGCTTTATAATCACCCACCCACAACCTGACTAACACAGACGCCTACAGGCGACCCAGTTCAGAGCAGTATTAAGGAGGAATATGCTGTGTGAAAAGAAACATACAGAAAAACCAGGTCGTGAAAAAGCAAACACTCTTCGGAAAGTAAATTAAGTTAAACGTGAGGAATATAAACAATAGCTACCTCGACACCGTTTGTACAGCCATTGTTGAGAAAATGAACAATGTTTCCCCTGTAAAGCTACGGACAGAATATAGGGCCCCGATAGGACTAGTTGCACCGTCAGCTTTCAACTACTGCCGGATCTCAGACCCCGAGGCACCTGCCCCAGGTAAAGCCCTGGTTCTGTTGCCAGTATTGTGAAGAGGACAACAGGGGCACGCCATGCCAGTCATACACGTGCTTGCTGGCAACAAACGAGTTCGAGCTATCAGCGTGGTAAATTTCTAACTGGAACTTTCTTGCCACATAAACTGAAAATAAAAAGTAAAACCGTTGACATAAGCGAGCCGATTCATAGTGCCGCCCTGAGCACGAGGGATAGAGACAAAAGGAAAAAGAAGTTCGCTCTGAGTCAAAGTTATGACAAAAGTGCAATTATCCATTTAACAGGGTTGATGGCCTAAGGAGGGACAAATGCAAAGCAGTTACCAATGAAAACAAAGGATTTTTGAAAGGCAAGCTAATGAACGAGTGATCGTGATGAGCGTGAGGTGGGCGTGGATAAACGCCCAGATACATACCAACACTCAGAAAAGCACTGCTTGCGCTTTGCTATGCTTGACCTAAAAAAAAGGAACCTCTACTAATAGCATACTTCATAACTCCAGCTTTTGTAAGAAGTATCCCATGTGGTGAATTCCTAAGAATGAAATGTAATTGCTCAAAGAAAGATGGTGTTCTACAGTAACACAGAGAAATAATTGGTTGCTTCCTAAACAGGGGTTATTGTAGACGTGACATCATGAGAGGACTGGAAAGATCAAAAACGAAACCAGAATGGAAACTTTAATTGATAATCAAACCCCCAAAAAAAGAAGCTGTAGCCAAAAAATAAAACCCATCCTAACATACAACAAAGTGTCTAACATCATTAGAAAAATGTTCAAAAAGTATTGGCATATTATCCAAAGAGATCCAGACATAGGATCAAAATTGGGAGAGAATCCTAGTATCACATTCAGGAGAGCCTCATCATTAAAGGTAAACTTGTTCTGAGTAATTTCTCCAGAAAAATATAAGAAAACTGGATGGAAAATGCACATGAGGGCTCCACAAAATGTAAATCATGCAAGGCCTGCAAAATTGGAGTGAACAAGAATGAGTTTCAGGATAACGATAGCAAACTAAATAATATCTATAAAAAGCTCACATATGGCTTGCAATTCGCAGTGCTTGTATTAGAATACAATGTAGTTTACAGTATATTTGGTGAACAACATGCCTAGTAAAGGAAAGAATTCTGGAGCACATAAGGGCGGGACAAAAAAAGGATTCCACATACGCAACAGCAAAACACTATATACAATCCCACCAATACAACAGGGAAACAACGTGCTTCTATGCCATCAATATAGTCATGAAAAATGAACGAGGAGGAAGTCATATATACAGTTCAGTTCATAATCTTTATTCGGCTATACCAGAAGTAAGCCATAAGAGTACATGATGTATACAGTAAAACAATACATATAGCAATAGGCTCATAAATGTTTGAAATAAACAGTTTGGGTAGTTAAAATACAACTAATACATAAAACCAAGTTTTAGGGTGTGATAAGACTTTTCGTAATATGTGTGGCTTTCATGATAAAGTCCCTATAGCATATGTTCAGGGAGTCTAAGGCTAACACGAGTTTCAATGCTTCCTGATGGGTTCTTCTGTTGAATAGATGGAAAACTGGTTTAAAATAAATGGCTCTACTATATTAATAAAATCTACAAAATAAAATGAAGTGTAAAGTGCTTCGTTTACTCACTGTATCACAGGGGCATCTGTCTGACTCTAAATGGCAATGCCTAATAAGGGGGTATGCTACTATGTGGTGAGCTAGGCCCAGCCTACGTCTGGTTAACACAAACCTGTGCTGCATGTTGGTGACCATGGAAAGATAGCCAAATCTACACATATTCGAAGAAAAAGATAAGTAAAAACCAACAGTGGTTTTAGTAGATTCGGTTAGCTTACTTGAGTCTGCCTTGACTTTCATAAAGGTATCCTTGATGGATTTTTTTGAAAATGACAGTGCATCCTCTGGGTTATGTTTAACAGATTTATTAAAAACGGATTTAAAAGATGATTCAATAAAAGCTATCCAGGGTATGCACATGGCATTGTCCAGTTTCATGCAGTCCAGTATAAGGTCTTGAGTGAAACCAGTCACTTCCTTAGACCATATACTATGCCATAGGAGCAGGGGTCTCACCTGTAGCACATCTTCCAGGTATTGTCATACATATGACAATACGAGTCCAAATACATTAGATGGTTCAAACCTAGTCAGCCAGTACGTTATGACAATACGAGTCCAAATACATTATATGGTTCAAACCTAGTCAGCCAGTTGGACTGAATCATGATTAGGAGCTTTTTGTACATTTATGATTGCCTAAGGTGCTATCATAGGAAGGGGAACTATGAGCTGAAGACACTTGGCTCCGTGTACAATAATCAAAATGGTGGAACATGACAATCTGATGTCTGAGCGATATTGTGGCATTCAAAAATAAAATTATGGAGCCTGAAAGGGTGGTCTTTCTGTTACGAATAGAAACATTACTGTCACTTAGGTGACAAAAACATTAGTGAGGATATGTAAATTATTTCTGAAAGGGACAACTGACGGAAGAAATGCTTTACTAGTCTCAACTCATCAATGCCCCCACACAGGTTGCAGGATACACACTGGACCTCATCGTCTCCAAAAGGGATAGAACCAAGTTCTCCCACACCACCTAGGCAATATGGACTGACCACTACATTGTCCACTTCACCATTGAAGGACGACCTGAAGCTCTGACGACACCAATGACCCTCCTCCACCACAACTGGGGCAGAATCACAGAAACAACCTGGATCTCCACCCCCAAAGAAGCAAGACCCTTCACCGTAGACACACTTGAATTTAGTGTCCAAAACGTCACTATCTTGATCTTCTCAGCACCCGAAACCATAGCCCCCCTGAAGTGCACCACCAATAGAAAACTCACCACGCAGGCCAGGTGGTTCACCCCAGGACTCATGAGCCTCAAGTGCCACTGCAGGAAACTAGTACGACATGGCGCACCAACAAGACCCCCACCAACTTTGACTCCTTAAGGACTGCCCTCAACAGCTACCACCTCTGCATCAGACAGACCAAAAAAAAGCACTAAACACCCGCATCGAGACCAGCACCAACCACACAAAAGAATTATTTAAGTATTGTCCGAGAATTTTCATGCCCATCTGCCACAGGGAATACTATCCACCCTCCCAAACCTTCTGTGACATGCTCTCTGACTTTCACCACAAGATTGCCATCATCTACAGCAACTTTGACCCCCAGCCCACCGACCTCAACCATATCCGCACTCCAGCCAACACCTCCCCACCCCACCAGATCTCCAAATGGAAACATCTCTCCAACAAAGACATCATGACCTCCATCCACTCCGGATCCCCCACGGACCTATGCATTTCCTAGAATATGTGAGTCCGCTTTGTTTTAATGTGTGATCAAATTTTAAAATATTTAAATAATAAAGCCACATAATGTACTGCCTTATTACCTTTAATCACATAATTTAATACATAATAACATTTGTTTTATTAATATGAAACACAGAAAAAAGAACACCCTTTCTGAAGCAAACAGAATTCATTAGAGACAAACAGGCTGCCTGATTGACACTACATATGGATACTTGTTGAGTCTTTCAGGGAGATTTGTTTTTATTAGGGAATTTAGTAAAGCCCTACATGTCGTCTTTAGGGTACTTCAGAGTTCTTCACCCCAAAGGAAAGTGAAGAAGAGTGACGTCACAAAATATGAGAACAGAGGTTATATGGGATAAAGAAACACATTGTTCAAGTTACATATTTTGATTTGAAACAAAACAAATAAAAAGTTCACTGGCTAAAATGAGCAAGTTCTATAAATGTGGGCTTTCAAGGATGAAACCTGTTTCATGTATTTCATGGTCATTGCGGTGCACCTGGTTTATTTACACAGCTGCAGATTGTATCATGCTTGTGTAGACTTTTGGACAGCATGGAACACAGCTTGTGGAAGTTTCTTTCAAAGAATACAAACTGGACGGGTCAAAGCTAAAGACCTAATAGACTTGATGAAATCTGTTTTATCTCATAAGGAGGGGAATTGGTTTGGGGAACTTCCTGAACTCGGGGGTGTAGCTAATTTGGACCAGGAGCTACAAGATGTTGTTCATTTCCATTTACCTTTGGTGTACTATTGAAAAAACAATCATGTGTTTTCTGTCCCTATAACATAGGTTTACACGGACCAGCAGAGTGGTTTAGTAACAATATTTTGTATCAATGAAGAGGCAGCTGGTATATTTATTTTGCAAGCTGTGTAAAGATAGTACATAGGCCCTCATTCTGACCTTGGCGGGCGGCGGAGGCCGCCCGCCAAAGTCCCGCCGTCAGGTTACCGTTCCGCGGTCGAAAGACCGCGGCGGTAATTCTGACTTTCCCGCTGGGCTGGCGGGCGGTCTCCTTCAGACCGCCAGCCAGCCCAGCGGGAAAGAGGCTTCCACGATGAAGCCGGCTCGGAATCGAGCCGGCGGAGTGGAAGCTGTGCGACGGGTGCAGTTGCACCCGTCGCGTATTTCACTGTCTGCACAGCAGACAGTGAAATACATGTAGGGGCCCTCTTACGGGGGCCCCTGCAATGCCCATGCCAATGGCATGGGCACTGCAGGGGCCCCCAGGGGCCCCGCGACCCCCCCTACCGCCATCCGGATCTCGGCGGTCTGACCGCCGGGATCTGGATGGCGGTAGGGGGGGTCAGAATCCCCGCGGCGGTGCAGCAAGCTGCGCCGCCGCGGAGGATTCAATGGGGCCGCGGTACACTGGCGGGACCCCGCCAGTGGTGCCGGTCCGACCGCGGCTTTACCGCCGCGGTCGGAATCCCCATTGGAGCACCGCCGGCTTGTCGGCGGTGCTCCCGCGGTCCTCCGCCCTGGCGGTCAAAGACCGCCAGGGTCAGAATGAGGGCCATAGTCCACCTTTCTTTGTTCTATATGAGTAGCATAGAAATTATCTAGTCTGTTAACTAGTTATTATTCAATCAAAAGAAAATGGAAAAAAGGGGCTTAGTAGATGGATGCATACTCTGTCTTGGGGTGAGAGATAGATCAAACTAGGAAATGATGTTAGCCAATATTAACCTATTCCGTTAGAGGGTAAGTACTTTCAAGAAGAATAGTCACTTCCATCTGTAAGCAGCTCTCAGCAGACCCACCTTGTTCCTCACCTTTCCGTGCTCCTGTTGTCACTGAATGACATTTGTAGCCAGGGTCATACATTGACAGTGGAAGCTGTGGAAGGATGGATTGTGAATCCATCGCCAACCCTATCTCTCACTCTGTTCTGCTAAACAGCTTTACTCTTGGATACTGACAGGGCAGAGAGAGACAAAGGGATTGCAGAGCCTTTATTCCGCTTCCTGCTGCACCTCTCACCGCCAGTGAATGAAAGTGTGAGGTATTGGATGAACATATGGGAAGCCTCCTCTCCTTTTATACAACCGGAGCAGCTACTTCTCCCACTTCAAACAAACCTCCAAAGAGCTTCAGAGAAAACTGAAAGCCAAAGATTGTAGACTGCAGCATTCTAAGGTTGGTGGCAGAGCTTGAACTAGTGTTTATAGATCACTTCTGCTCCATTGTTTTCAATGAAACTCCCAACACCGTACTATTCTGGTGGGATATTTAAACTAACCATGTGGATTTGTGTCAACATGCGCAAAAGTGTGGGAGACGTTTCCATATCTGGAGGTGGTAGATTTTTTTTCCAACCAACAATACAATACCAAGAATAAAGAGGATGCTGCTAGACTTTGCACTTCTGTTGCACACCTTGCAATTGCAATTTCACAGATGATGACCCTTGATGAAGAGTCTTCTGCTCCACCAGGCAGCTGTACAGATGCCTTCAGTGTTATGTTACTCTCTAGGGGAAAGATCAATATATTTTTTGAGGTAACTATGGGTAAGGAATATATTATTTATCGATACACTGTGTTCGACTTCAAAATTCTCTGAAATTCCATTTCATTTCAATGAGTTGACAACGAGAAAACCTATAATACCTTGAGGCTATCTTTCTACTGTAGACCGCATAAGTCATACATCGAATACCACATATTTATTATCAGTTTGCACAATTTTTGAACAAAGGATTAAATACAATGCATTTTCAAGTGTGACTCTTGCTTTAAAATAGAAGCAAAAGTTCAAGTATATGAGCCTTTTATAAATGTCTTTAACTAGTGACCCTATTCATTGGTGAAAACCCATAGTTCTTTGTAGTGCAAAAACAGTTACTTGGAGCAGAAGGCTTAGTGGTGCTGTGTGTCCCTTGTGTCTGTTGTGCCTGTTGTTCACAAACACCTAAAAATAGTGCAAAAAATAGTCTGGTGCAATATGAAACACACTGGGGCATAGTCAAAAAAAGTACTGGATTACTCCGCATACTCTAAAATTCAATTCACAAATCACCGGCATCCCCCTCTACTATCTTTTCTGTAAGGATATCTGTGTCTCGGTGGTAGAAATGTCCACCCATGCTGATGTAGGTGGGAGGGACAAGGGGAAGTTGTGGGAAACTGACGAAACGAAAAATTACTGCAAAATAAGTGGGGTTTAGCTAAATTAAAAGGAGGGCTTTAGCGAGCGGCAAGCAAAGACGAAAACATAAACACAAATTAGTAAGACAATTCCCAGTCACAAAATATACTCCTACATCTACTGCAGTAATACTACTGACAAAACAGTCTTAAATTTTCTGCAGCCGAGCTATGGAGTTAGTTAAACACCACAAATGACTAACCCATATACTCCAACAAACTTCCTTAGAAATCAAAGGAGGCAGACTTTGGCCCAGATTCTCAAAAGTTCAGCATCCGGTTAGTGTTAAACTTTTTTGGGGAATCACAAACCAACGCAAATTGGTATTTGCGTTGGTTTGTGTTGCAAATTACCGCAAAGCAGCACAAAACGCTACTTTGCATTACATTGCGTCAAGGGGCATTACATGGGTGGTACATGGGAGTACCCATGCTACCACCCATGCTTTTTGGTGCTAAACCCTATTCTGAAACATTAGAAGAAAGGGTTAAGCATTAAAAATTAACACAGCTGAAAAGCAGCCGTTAAAGGGAGAAATGTTTTTATTTCTCTCAGTTTTTCCGACCGTACAGAACACATACAAAGTTGGAAAAGCATTTCCACTTGTCTAGGCATAGTATTTTGTACAGGAAGGACATCCTTCTTGTACAAAACCTATGCTAGACTCACACATACACCCTAGCGCTATGGTGCTAAGGTGTGTGCGTGACACACAGCAGCTAAAATCTAGGGTGAGGGACAGAGAATGCCATTTCTAGGTAAATATGGCGCTCTACTGCTCTCTCCTTGTCAAGCAGCACAGCATTTTTGGTTGCTGCTCTGTGCTGAGCGACACCTTTCAGTCTGCCCAATAACGCATGAGGGATCGTGTAAAATAAATTTGGTCCTAGGAGTCCCTACCTAAGTGCTTGTGCTTGTGCAGATTCCCATATGAGGAGATCTCAACAACCTACCTTTCTGAACAGGTTACCATGTATCTCTATGAGGTGTTGTGTGTGGTTGAGGACATGTAATTCTGGACTTCCAAGGCATGGGATTTGATTACAGAGACATCAGGTGTGGGTTGTGTGTCCACTGTGTGTGTTTTGTACTTCTGATGTTTGTGAACATTAAAAGTGGTGCAGAGTGGTTTGGTCTTAAGTCGAATACTAAATGTTCCAGTGAAGTTTTACATGTGCAATAGTGGACTTGGTATTTGGGACTGCCAAGGTGTCGGCTACACAAAGTCCAACCCAAGTTGTCTTTTTGTCTATTGTTTTATTTTAGGAAGCTGGCTCTGTAAATACTATTTCAAAATACATATAGTGCACAGAGTCCAGGGGTTACCCAGAGGCTTAACAGAGGCTAAAGTAGATAATATTAATGCTGTCTTTTGTAGTAGTGTGGTCCAGCAGTAAGGCTTATCAGAGGCTAAAGTAGATAATACTAATGCTCTCTTTTTTGGTAGTGTGATTGAGCAGTTAGACTTATCAGAAGGTAGTGCAAAGCATTTGTTGCAAACACACAGGCAATAAATGAAGCACACGCTCAATGACTAACTCCAGGCCGATGGTTTTTATATAGCAAAAATATGTTTTGTTACTTTATTTGTAGAAGCACAAAATTCAAGTTGCAGGTAAGTACATTTGCAAGTAAGTATCCAACATATGTATCAATACCACTTTGTTTGAAATTGGCAAGTTATACGGTTTTTAGAATAAATAGCAATTATCTGTTTTAAAAGTTGCCTGCAATTTTCAGAAACAGTTCTGGGGGGAAGAAAAGTTAGCACAGTTTTGAGGTAAGTACAAGACTTACAGTTCTAATCTCCGGGGATAGGATGTCCACAGGTTGGGGTTCAAGTTAACCACAAACACCCACCACCAGCAACACGGGGCAGGCCGGGTGCAGAGGTCAAAATTGAGGTTGATTTAACTTGGGTTTCTATGGAGACTGGGGGCACTCGGAATCAGGCCTGCTTGCAATGGGGGGCCATAGGCCAGCACCAAACACACACCCTTAGCGGCGCATGAGTGGTCAGGTGCAAACACAGTGTCGGGCTCCCAATGCTTTCCTACATGGGACCCCGGGGGGCACAAACATGCTTCAGGTGAAGTCCAGGGGGTCAGTTCTGGGAAACCAAAGGCTGAACAAGAAGGAGGGCAGCCTGCTGGATGTTGCTGCACCGAAGGTTGGATTCTCCAAGGCCAGGGGGCTGCGGGTGCAGGGGTACCTTTTGGCATCAGGAATCTTCATTCGGTTCTGTTGCGGTCAGGGGGGTCCTTTGGATTTAGGCTGCAGGCATAGTCGTATTGGACAGAAGGGGGTCAACCCAAGGTGGGCACTTGCTCGGAACCGCCTTGGGACACCTCTAGTCAGTTGGGCCACCTGGACACGGGCCGTGGGCGTCGGGTGCCAAGTGGATAGGACTCGCAGACCCGGGGAGGCTCAGGAGTCCTTGGATGGAGTTTCTTCTTGAACAGGGCCCGCTGGAGTTCTTGGTCCTCTGGGGTGCAGGTAGTCCACTTGAGGCTTTTAAGAGGTCGCTGGTCCTGCAGGATGCATTGCCTTCTTTTACAGGGCTTTAGAAGATGGAGACAGGCCGGTGAAGCTGGGGCCAAGACAGTTTACGTCTTCAGTCTTCTCTGCTGGGTGTCAGCTTAGCAGTCCTTCTTTCTTCTTGTGGGGTTGCCAGGAATCAAACAAGCTAGGATCAGGGGAGCCTTTAAATCCTGGATTTAGGGGTGTTACAGGGTACTGAGAGCAGTAGCCAATGGCTACTGTCCCGGAGGGTAACTACATCCTTCTGGTGTCCACTCCCTTTTGGAAAGGGGACACCAATCTAACCCTATCGGTCCCTGTCCTCCAAACTAAGATGGAGGATTTTGCAAGGAGTGGGTTCCTTCAGCTCTGGACACCTTAGGGATGGTCCCAGCTGAAGTGGTCACTCCACCTTGTTTTACCTAATTTTTCAGCTGGGCTTACCACCAAAAGTGGGGCTTTGTCTGGGAGGTGGGCATCTCCACTAGCTGTTACAGTTCCTGCAGGGAGGAGGTGTGAAGCACCTCCACCCAGAGCAGGCTTTGTTTCTGGCCACAGAGAGCACAAAGGCTCTCACCCAAAGTGGTCAGAAATTCACCTGGAAGTGGCAGGCTGGCACAGACTGGTCAGTCTTGCACTAGAAGTTTGGCTACACTACAGGGGACATCTCTAAAATGCCCTCTGAGTGCATTTCTCAATAAATCCAACACCGGCATCAGTGCGGGTTTATTGTGCTGGGAAGTTTGATACCAAACTTCCCAGACTTAAGTAAAGCCATTATGGAGCTCTGGAGTTTGTAATGACAAACTTCCAGCCCATGTACTTTATATGGCCACATTGCAATTACAATGTCTAAGAATTAACTTAGACACTGTATGGGCATATTGCTCATGCAGCTATGCCCTCACCTGTGGTATAGTGTACTCTGCCTTAGGGCTCTAAGGCTTGCTACAGGTGTGACTTACCTATGCCACAGGTAGTGGTTTGTGGGCATGGCACCATGAGAGGGGTGCCATGTCGACTTTGTCATTTTTCTCCCCACCAGCACACACAAGTTGCATAGGCAGTGTGCATGTGCTTGGTGAGGGGGTCTCTCTGGGTGGCATAATACATGCTGCAGCCCTTGGGGACCTTCCCTGGCCACAGGGTCCTTGTTATCATGGGTACCCATTACAAGGGACTTAACTGTGTGCCAGCGGTGTGCCAATTATGGGAACAATGGTACAGTTTTGGGAAAGAACACTGGTGCTGGGGCCTGGTTAGCAGGATCCCAGCATACTCTCAGTCAAGTCAGCATCAATATCAGGCAAAAGGTTGGGGGGTGGGGGTGTAAATATGCCAAAAGGGTCACTTTCCATATCTTATGGCATTTGTAATAAGGTAGACCCAATACCTGACTTACCTGACTTCTGAACATGCACAGTCAGATGTTTGGAACTTTACGAAAAAAATATATACTTTACTAGGCACACTGTCACCTCACATTTTGCCATACATCTGCAAAATGGCTGAACAGATTTTCACCAGTACAAGATAAAGCACAGAATGGCCAAACGAGAATAGAGCTGTTTAAATTTGGTGCCCATTACTTCAGGCATTTCACTGTAATGCGCACAGAAATATTTGGTATTGAAAATTCGTTTGCCTTCCCATTTAACAGTTGAACTGTTTATTCAAACCTCAGCACATTTAGCTGGCTTTTAGCTGTGTTCTAATACTCTGTTTGCTCTAAGTTGGGTGAAGAATGGGTAGGGATAAAATTATTAAGGGTGCAAAAATCGGATTTCCTCTATAGGTGTCAACCTTAACTACAAAGATGTAACTGCACCTCTTCAATGCGTATACAGGGCCACTGGAATGATGTGATTGTGCGGCTGCGGCGTTTTTTGCATAGTTACAGATTTGCCGCATTTTCCCCCATAATCCATCATCTGCTGCATAGTGTGCAGCTTTTAACAAAAACAAAAGTTGTTTCTAGCTCAAACGGTTCAAAAGTTACAAAAAATGCAGTAAAATGTTTCTGCGCAACGAAAGGTCCCTTGCAAAGCTAGACTGGTCACCTTTCTGTTGCTTATTGCTATATTTAGTTATTAAATTAGTACTAATGAGGTACAACCAATGCCCAGACAGTGTTACAAATTTAAAAATGACAAAATAATGAAGTAATACTATTGGAAAATGTGCCGCATAATTTGCCTTTTGTTGCCACATAATTTACTCAATGCTGCCACATAATTTGGCCCTCTCCTGATGTATAATTCCAGTGGCCCTACGTATATACTAAAACATTTCAGTCAAATGGCATATGTTTCAGCATGTGAAGTTTTGTGTTGATTCACCTGGTTGAAAAGGGAAAGGTGGGTCAAAAATGGGCCCTGAATTTGGGTCTGCAAATAAAAAAAATAAAAAATGCACTGTACTATTATGCAAGGTCAAAGATCACACACAGGGAGCACTGTGGACCAAGGTTGAATGCAGTATAATTAAATCAGGGTTTATAAAGCCCATAAGGGTCTCAAGGCGCTAAGGGGGCTTGTCCTCTGAGCTTCAGTTGAAGATCCAGGTTTTAAGGTCCTTTATGAATTGGGGTAGCGATGGTGACTGCCTGAGGTACAGGGCAGGGTGTTCCAGGGTGTTCCAGCTCTTGCTGCGAGGTAGGTGAAGGATCTCCCACCAGCCGAGGTCTTCTGTATGAGGGGTACGGTGGCTAGTACTAGTTGAGCGGAGTGGAGAGATCAGTTGGGGGAGTAGAAGGTGATGCGATGGTGGAGGTGGGCAGGTCCTAGGTCGTGTAGGGCATTGTAAACGTGGACGAGGAGCTTAAAGTTAATTCTCTTCTCGATAGGAAGCCAGTGGAGGTCTCATAGGTGACTGGAGATATGTTTGTGGCAAGGGATGTCCAGAATGAGTCTGGTGGAGGGGTTTTGGATGTGCTGTGGTCGAGGAGTGAGCGGATGTCATCTGTGGCAGCAAGGAGGGTGGTCTCCGTGCTGTGATTGCTTCTGCAGCCTGACTGGGAGATGTCCAGGATGTTGTTGTCCTCGATGTGCTTGCAGAGCTGAGAGTTGATGGCCTTTTCGATGAGCTTGTCTGCGAAAGGCAGCAGAGAGATGGGGGGGGGTCATTTTTGAGGTTCACAGGGTCAGCCATGGGTTTCTTCAAGAGCGGGCAGATCTCGACATGCTTCCAGTACTCTGGCAAAACGGCGGTCTCTGTGGAACACTTGAGGGTGTGTCGGAACTCTGGTGCGATGGATGTGTTGGCCTTGTTGAAAATGTGGTTAGGATAGGGGTCTGTAGAGGCTCTGGAGTGGATGCCTCTCATGATGGTCTGTGGTGAGAGTAGTCCAGGGATGCAGGGTCTGTAGTGGGTCGATGGGATGGATCTATGGGATTGTTGGAGGGCTCTGAGTGTCTTGGGTTCCAAAGCTGTTGTATATGTCTTTGATTTTCCAGTGGAAAAGTTGGCTAGCCTGTTGCCTGTTGAGATGGAGGGATGCTTGCTGTTTCTGATTGGGGGTTGGCAAACTCTTTGACCACGGCAAATAGCTTTTTAGTGTTGTGAGCTATGGCGCTGATGCGGTCCTGTAAGGCAGCTTTCCTGATGACTCTAATGTGGTGGTAGTGGGAATTGGCGGCCGCTCTGAAAGCCTCAAAGTCTTCTAGGGACTTGCTGTTCCTCCATCTTTTCTCTAGCTGTCTGCAGGTGTGCTTGGAGTCCTGGAGTGCAGGGGAGAACCAGCTGGCCTTGAGGTGGTGTGTAACTGAGGTCTTATGGACAGGTGCTAGGGTGTTGGTGCATTCTGAGATCCATTGGTTGAAGTTCCATGCTGAAATGAGGGTGTCTGCGGGGAGGGGTGGGAGAGACTTCCTCAGGGTGTTGGAGAGCTGTTCCTTAGTGATCCGGTTCCATTTTCGGCTTGGGGCTGAGAGTGTATGGAGGTTGCTGGTCGGTGAGGTGATGATGAAATGGATGCAGTGGTGGTCAGTCCAGTGAAGTGTTGCTGTTGCTGATGGTGATGTTGTTGCTGGTGGAGAAAATCGTGTTGAGCGTGTGTCCTGCGATGTGTGTTAGCGAGGTGACCAGTTGCTTTAGTCCTACTGTGGCAAGGATGTCGAGCAGGGAAGCGGTGTTGGTGTCGTCACTGTTGTCAATGTGGTAGTTGAGGTCGCAGAGGAGAAAGTAGTTTGAGGAGGCGAGAGTGTGAGGAGAAATGATGTTGATGATGGAGTTGCTGAAGGCTGGGCAGGAGCCGGGTGGCCTGTAGATGAGGGTGCCGCGGAAGGTTGACTTGGGTGTGGCGTGTATCTTGAAATGGAGGTGCTCCATGAGGGGGGTGTATTCTTCTGCATTGGTTGCCAAGTGGAGGGAGGATTTGTGTACGATGGCCAGGCCGCCACCTGGGTGTGAAGGCCGGTCTTTGCAGAGCAGTTTGTAGTCGCTGGGGATGGCGATGTCCGGTGCAGGTGCTGGGTTTGTCCAAGTTTCAGAGAGAAAGGCCATGTCCAGGTGGGTGGAGACCAGTAGGTCCCAGAGTTCTCCGGCGTGTTTGTGGAGGGAGCGAATGTTGAGGAGGATGCAGCTGAGATGCTCCCGGTTGGTGTTCGATGGCTCCGCAGTAGGAGGGTCTGGTGCTTGGTGTAGGGCAAGGGTGTGCTGGCAGTGGAGACAGGAGAATGGCCCCCGGGTGTCTCTGGGTGATGTGAGATGGCAGGCGGCTGATCGTTCTGTGCTCAGTGCTTGGAGGAACTCTGCGTTGGAGCAATGGAAGGTCAGAGGACCAGGGTTTTTGGCACGGGGTGCAGTCCAGGTGCAGAGGGGCACAGACGGGCTTGCCTTTGGCATGGCCAGTGGCGCAGCGACGCAGCGGCCACCATTAAGAAGGAGACAGGAAGGTGCGAAAGCACTTCAGAGGGAGGGAGGGGGCAGGGAAGCAGGGGCAGCAGAAGCATGGGAAGCATGAGGAGAGTGAAAGGCTGAAGGAGAGAGAAAGAGACAAGAAAGAAAGAAAAGATAACAAAGAAAAGAAAAAAAGAAAAATGACAGAAAAATAGGCAGAAGTAAAAAGAGACAGCAAGATACTTACATACAGATGGCCACTATCCCACCAGGGATGAGATGCAGACGGGGCCCTTCAGGTGAAAGTAGGCCTCGAACTGAGAGTTAGACTGGCTCTCATTCTGAAACGTGGCAGAGGCAGCAGCAGCAGTAACAGGTGGTGCTGCACGGAGGATGGTGAACAGATGCTGACCAGGTGGTCAAGGGAATTGTCCTCTCAGCACGTGGCAGCTGCTATTAAGAAGGGGAGGGAGGTGGGTGTTCCGGTTAGCTGGTTAAAGGTCTTCACAGGGAGGGAGGGGGCCGAGGCCGCAGGTGCAGCAGCGGCACAGGAAACACTGGGAGAGTGAAAGGCTGAAGGAGAGAGAAAGAGACAAGAAAGAAAGAAAAGATAAACTAAAATAAAGAAAAGAAAAAATAAAAATGACAGAAAAATAACCATAAGTAAAAAGAGATAGTAAGATACTTACATACAGATGGCGCTAGGCCACCAGGGATGAGGCGCAGGTGGGAGCCTGCTGTTGGAGGTGGACCTCAAACTGAGAGTCAGGCAGGCTCTCAGTTTGAAATGCGGCAGAGGAAGCAACAACAGGTGGAGCTGCACAGAGGAGGGTGAACAGACGCTGCCCAGAAAGTCAGAGAAGTCGCCTTCTCAGTGTGTAGCGGTCACCATTAAGAAGGGGAGGCAGAGGGTCCGGTCAGGTGGGAGGTGGGAGGGCAGGAAAGTGCTCCGCAGGGAGGGAAGAGGGCGGAGCCGCAGGGGCAGCAGCGGCATGGGAAATGCGGGGAGAGTGAAAGGCTGAAGGAAACAGAAACAGACAAAGAAAGAAAAGATAAAATAAAGAAAAGAAAAAATACAAATGACAGAAAACTAGGCATAAGTTAAAAGAGACAGCAAGATACTTACATACAGAGGGCCACTAGGCCACCAGGGATGAGGAGCAGGTGGGAGCCTGTGGGTGGAGGTCAGCCTCGACCTGAGAGTCAGACAGGCTTTCAGTTTGAAACGCAGCAGAGGCAGCAGCAACAGGTGGAGCTGCACAGAGGAGGGTGAACAGACGCTGATCAGGAGGTTAGAGGAGTCCCTACTCCTACAGCCCACTGCACACAGCCAGAGTCTGTGCACATTTAGGTCGGTGGGAAGGGGGCTGCTGCAGGGCCTCGACTGGCCTGGCCTTGTGCACCTGATTTTTTGGATGAGGGTACAGGGCCCGATTGTAATCTTCTTTAATGCCCTCCCAGATCCCAGCTTGTAAATTAGAGAAATTTGTACTAATGCTGTTACCAGACATTTATTGTATTTTCCTGGAGTAACGCAGCCTTACTACATTACAACATGGAACATATGTGTCCGTTACTGGTGTCAAATGCTTGATGATAAGTAGTCTGCACATACATGTAGAAATATGTAGTAATTATGATTATAGGCAATTGTCCATTCATGAGGGCAAAAGCCTAAATTACTGACATACCTCTGATATTGAATGGAGCTACAGACATTATTTACCTTGATTTATCATGCTGATCTAAATAAAAGGACAGTTGTGCATTCATTATGTGGCATGAGATGCCAGTGGGTACATACTTAGCAACTTTCAAGATTTAGCTGGGATTCTTAGTGATAAAAGTTTAATGTCATGGTCTGAGATGATTTTTGGGACCTCCCACATTCACTGTACCTGCCCAGTCTTCATGTCATGAGTGTCTCTAGCACGGTAAGGCGAACTCCTGCAAATACCGTGAATGCGCAAGTAAGTAAGCCTCATGGACAACTGTTCTAGTGGCACTTTTCGGTCCCTTTGGGTTTCAGGTACACCGTCACCATTCATAAGAGGAGGACTTACAAGATAACATATCCATACACCTTAACAAATAATTTTCCACTAGACGTACATCACATATTCTTGCACTTAGCCTTATGCTTGATGCTAACTGTCTTTGTACCGCTGCACTTACTTCATGTGATGAAGCTGAATTCCAGACCTTTTCGTACCTACTCCTGAAGAGTATGTTTGCAAAACTCTTTATATTTTGTACCTGTTTCCAGAGTACGTTTACTAGACTCTCAACACTTTATACCTGTTTTACGAAAAGTATATTTGTCCCTTTCCTCACTCTTTATGCCACTATTGTTCTAGTGAGCTGCAACTATTTATGTTACTGAACTCACCCTCCCATGTTTGAGTGTCATTTGTTCCTAAGCAATTAGGGATTTCTCTGACCAGGCATGGAGAGCTCATTAACACTTATGTTATCTATCCAAAAAGTTTGATACCCCAAGACCCTAAATTCTCCTTGAATCTCACAATTTTTGTGGCTTTGTAACTAACTCAGTGGTATCTGTTTATATTTACCCCTTTCTTGTAATTTTTCTGTCATCTTCTTGTTTAATAACTTTGTACAACTTTCCACGGCATCCAAAGTTATTGTTACCTCCCTTTATAATCCTGGATTGTCTTGTAATGCATGTTTTCCATCTACTGTAACCATCTTGTCTACATGTACCACATATATATATATATATATATATATATGTATATATATATATATATATATGTTTACTTATTTTAGCATTACCTCTCTTTCGTATTGCAGTATAGACTTATGTACACTGGTACTAATGCTTTTTGAGCCATTGCACATACTTTCCTGGTTTCTTTCAACGTCTATAATAACCTGCCCATCCTACTTGAGACAGTAGTTTCTCATTACATAATTACTCTTGTTTTACATGTTTACTGTTCATTTTTTAGGTTGAAGCCTACCAAACAGCTCCACTGTATGCCACTACAGAACACCCTACCCCACTCTGTGCCATTCCACTCTACTCCACTCTATGCCATTCCACTCTATGACAATCTACTTTGCTCTAAGCCACTCTGCTATACAACACTCTGCTCCCCTCTAAGCAACACCTTCTATGCCACTCTACTCTGCTGTACGCCCCTCCACTTTGGCACTCTTTGCCCCTCCACTTAATTGAACTCTATTCTATCACCCTCTACTCCACTCTATGACACTCTACTCCTTCCACGACACTCCACAGCACTGTTACTCCTTGCCATTCCACTCTATGCCACTCCACTCCACTCTACACCACTCCATAACACTCTACTCTACTCCAAGTTACTCCACTCCACAACATTGTCCTTTATGCCACTAACATTTAGCCTTGTTGAACTGGTGTACAACACAGCTAAATACATATTGGCAAATACAGTAGCTCTTGTGTAGGCAAGACCTATTGGCTTTGCCAATGCTTGTCCTTTCTTACATTTTTTTAAATGTACATTTTTTGATACACTCTTGACCTATAGTTGTTCTTGCTCTTCATTTATGCATGTTATCTCAAAGTAGTGCTCTAATTAATATAGGATTGACTCCCTTTTTACGATTCACTGTACAGTACTGTGAAACCTAGCATGGTGGAGTTTGTACTGTACAAGACAATTCATAAATAATTAAAATAAATCTGTGGGGCGATAATGGAAACAAACTTCACTAAGAAAGCCCAAAGAAGTTGTGTTAGAACTGATATGATGTTGTTAGAGGGTGGGGTGGAGTTGGAATTCAGAATCAAGGTTAGGGGTTGCAGTGGAGTGTTGAAGGGTTCAAAAGATAAATAGAGGTGAGGGAAAGGATAACAATGGCAGAACTGCAGATGGATGTGGGAAGGGGTGGGATTGGAAACTCCTTAGATTGGTCTGCCATCAGAGTAACTACTCTTTGAAAGAATGCTGTTTATGAAATGGGTTCTCTGCTCCTTTTGGAAGTGGGGAAAGGACAGAGTCTGTCCCATCTGTACTGCAGTGACTTTCCAGGTCTTAAGAGCCTTTGGTACATACTGTCTGACTTTGTACAACTTTCTGCAATTCTTTAAAATATATGTTTTGTAGGATTTGGCTCCGATTTGAGGAGTATTACTCTCTCACCTAATTCTATTGGCTGCGTGGTGTATCATCCCACCCCCTAAAGAAATCATGCATTGTTGTGCATTAGGCACCATTTTACATCCCTAAAGTACTGCAGTCCAGCCTCTGCTTACCATTTTTTGTCCTTACTGTCACTTATCTCTATGTTGGTGTCTTCCTCATGTTACAAGCTCTCTCTTTCTCCCCCTGCCAAGCTCCCTCCCTCCTTTCCCTGCATTCTGTGTTGCTTTCTTGCTTGTGTGCTTCTCCTGATGACCTGTGTTGCCTCCCTTGTATGCTGCTTATGCCGTCCACTCTCCAGTACTTTCACCCCCACCAGCTCCTCCAGTGACCCCCACTCCCATTGTATTAATTTTTAATATATTTTATTTTTTATTATTTTTTTAGGGGGAGGACCCTTCAACTTATAAAATCCTTTCTCTTTTGTTCTACTTCTATATAATTATTTTTATTTATTGGTCCATCTTTGATCCGTAGTTAAAAAACAGAGTTCACGTCATTTTGTAGGTATGAGTTTGTGTAATGATGCACTCATGTCATTATGCGTGAGCAGGCCTACAAAATGACAGTCCCACTGTGGCTCCGTCATTGTGCCATTTGTTTTATTTTTCTTCTTTGGGCCACTCTGATGAGCGTCATGCAGAAGGTGTATAAAATCACCAAAATGCACTGGAAAAGCCAATAGGATCCAAAGATTTTGCCACCGTTGAGCTCTTTCTTGTGTCCTTTGGCTTTGTGACTGTTTGCTCTTTTCTCCCTCCCCTCTTTTCTAGCCACCCTTCCTCTTCCCTGTCTCTCCTTACCTGATCCACGTGCACCCCACTGCTCACCCTTTCCTGCTCTTTCCCATTCTCTGGACCACTGCACCCCTCCCAGTCCCCAACCACCATCTGTGCCCGTACCTCTCCCAGGACGGACTTTATGTTGTCCGCAGCATGGACGCGTAGTGAACTGGTGCAGCATCGATGTGCAGCAGATGCCCTCAGTGAGCATGTCGCTAGTATGCCCAGGGCATTATGAACAAAAAAAACGATGGATTCAACCCAGATCTGTGACTGGGGGTGAATGTTAGAAAAGTTTCAGCATTCCGTCCATCATCTTTTTGTGTTGCCGAAGGCTAGCCGCTCTGCGCCCGTCCGCGGGTGGACTGTGTTCACAGCAAGGAACCCTGGTCCTCCCCTGACACACTGCTACCCTGCTGTGCTTCTCCACACCTTCAACCCCAGCCGCCGCTTGCAGCGCTGCTACCTCACCACAGAACATGGAAGGAGACTTCACCTGCCCTTTCTGCTGTCACACCTGCACCCCCACATACACACCCAGGACTTCCACACCCACCACAACTGCACCAACAGTCCCCACCTTCCCACCCTCCCAAACACATTCAAACCAGCCTCCACTCAGACACTGCTCTGCACTCTCATAAATGCTCCTCAACACCTGCTCACTCAGCAAACACGCTACACAGATCTGGGACCTGCTGGATCACTCCTCCCCAGACCTCCTTTCCTTCACAGAAACATGGCTAACTCCAGTGTAAGCACTAAGTATCACCATGGCCATTCCCACTACATACAAAATAATCAGACAAGACCACCAACACAGGCCAAGAGGGAGGACTTGCCATCTTCTTCAAGGACACCATCAGCTGCACTGCCACCACGTACACCAAAACCAACTACATGGATCAACTCACCTTTACACTGCAAATTACCACCAACTTCTCCAAATTTGGCAACCTGTTCTACTGAGCCCCCCCAGAACCATGCAACAACTTTACCGACAACATTAAGGATTTTGTGACTCCACTAGTCATTGTCTGCAGCGCCTTCATCCTCTTAGGAGATCTCAACTTTCAATTAGTGGACCACATCGACTCCAACTCAGGTGCCTCCTTGAAAGCCTCAGAAACCTCAGACATGTATCCAACCCCACCCATGCTGCTGGTTACATCTTGGATCGAATCTTCCTCTCATTCCCCAACATCACAATCAACAAACCAACACCAATTATCTGGGCCAACCAGGCCCTCGTCACCTTCAAAATCAACATTCTCAACCACAGAATACCTACGATTAAATGTCAGGTCTGTCGCTGCTGTCAGAACATAGCAGGGAACTAGTAGGCTTCTGCCCTCTCCAAGAAACACCCCAAACATAGAGGCAACCTATTAGTGGACATCAAGAACTCAATGACTAGGTCACCACCTATGTGGATGCCTTGGGACCTCCAAAACAAAGTCAAACAGCAAGAACACATGGAGGGAAAAGAGTTCTAAATTTTGGCAGAGCTGCCTGAAAAGGAATGTGGCATTGTGTGTTCCTATTTAGGTCATGGCTGTGACTCAGTTGCAAGATGTTATTGTTTACAATGAAGGGATTGGAGCCCGACCAATTGCTTACGATTTCTTGGCTTCAGTGGCACTCTTCTTTGCTGACTCCTAATTGGTAAGCGCAGGCCAAGCATTACTTCCATTCCTTTCTGTGGGGCATGAACCAAGCACAGATTGACTAAACTTAATTAGTGCCCGTCCGCTGCTCATGATATGATTGAGGTACGTTTTTTTTTTCATTCCCCTCACATCCATCACTTCTTCATGTTACTGCCCCAGTCTGGTTCACACTCCCACTCCCCCTCACCTCCCTCTGTTGCTTTTCGCCTCTCCCGTTGTTACTGCCCCCACCATCGTCCCTCACACCTCCCTTGTATTACTTCTGTCTCACTTTTTTTTTAAACATATTGCACAGAAGGGTGGGCTGCTGTACAAAATGGAGCTTAAAAAAACGTTATGACATGTTCAGTGCTGGCTGCCTTATAGCACTTTTTTTCTTCACTTCAAGCAATGTTTCACAGTAGCTCACACTGCTGTGAAACATGTCTAAAAAACATTGGCAAAGCCAATAGATCCCACAAATGTGAGACCTATTGGTTTTGCCAATGCTTGTTTAAGTGCAGGAAGTTCCAGAAACAGAGTTTCTGCACTACGTGAAGGTCTGAGCCTTCCAGATAATTTTAGCTTTGATGCTAGGTATTGTGGAGTGAAGGTGTCATATGAAGTTTTCTTGTCCCTATTTTGTGACCTTGTGTAATGTAACTGGTGCTCAAGTTAAGCGCTCCAATGCCCCTGTATTGTGTTTACGCTATGTAAAACTGTCACAAAAAAGTGCCTACCCTGCACCTCTACTTATACAGTTATGTTCTTTTCCTCATGTTTGTATCTCACATTCATTCCTACACCACTGGTTTGTACTTGTATGGATATTCCGACTGACTTCAAGAGGATGTTATGCAATCGGCTTCCTGTTTTACTTCACACTCCACTTTTTGCTTCCGTTGTTGTGTTATTTTTAGCCTTCTTACACAAAGACAACAACTTTTTTTTTTACACTGGCATGTTTTCTATATACAACCAGGGTTGGCTTTTGGCATAGGCGAGCTGGGCCCGGCTGCTAATCTTCAGAGGGATGCACAGAGCTGTCTACATTAAGGTAAAGAAAACAGCAGGACCCCTCTCACTTGGCTCCAGTAATTTAGTGTAAAGTTTTAAACATGTTTACCATGCTGTATATGCTGCTTTAACACTCTATCAGCCCCCTCCGTTGCTCACACGTCTCCCTCTTACCTAACACCAACAATCACCTCCCCCAACAAGCAACTTGGCATCAGCATAACGAAGGTAATCTGTGGGTTCTTCAGGTGAGTTGGGGGCGATGGAGTGAAAATGTTTGTGTTCTAAGTGTTTAGCCAGGGACTGAGCTGTGATCAGAAAAGGGGGGTTCTGCTGCCTCAATTTATTCACCAGCAGCATCAAGGGTGCCACGTATCTTTCTGTCCAGGGCGCTATCCTAGAAAAGGGCCCGTCCTGTCTATAACAAACAAGCATCTGCAATGCAATGAGTTTTGCGTTTGATCAAATTAGAGCTATTAGCGTTGTAAATTCCTAAGTGGACTTTTCTTGCCACTTAAATTGAAAATGAAAAGATAAACAGCTGACAAAAGTGAGCCGATTCAAAGCACCATGGCCACCATTGGCGCAAAGAAGAGACACACAAAGAAAAAGAAGTTTGCTCGCATCAAACGTATCGGCAAATGTGCAATTATCCATGTAACAGGGGAAGACTGCAAGGCGGTAACAAAACCACCCCAAGGAGGAACAAACGTAAAGCACTTACCAATGATAACAAAGGATTTTTGAAAGGCATGCCCAGGAACAAGGGAAAGTGATGGGCGTGCGATGGGCATGGTTAAAATCCCTCAATATTTACAACAGGTCTAAGCTCTTGTGTGCTTGATCCAATAAACAGATGGGGTGCATTAGCTTGCTTCTGTTCCGCACCAGAAAGTCTCACGCCAGTGCCTTTGTAGTAGGCAACTGACCTTCCTGAAAGGTCTGAATGACCTCATAAATGTGAGCAGGCCTGTGAGTGGCAAATAATCTTTAAAGCTGCAGGGCCTGGAAAGAAACACCTTTTAGTGACATCCCAAGGTCAAGGGTTAAAAATAAGCCTACCAGTGCCTGTGCTGTCCTGGGAGCCCAGAGGTCATTGTAGACACCTTTGCTAGGAGGTCCAAGGCTAGGCTATAATATCTAGAAAGCGTTTACACACTACATAAGGGCCACTTTGGAGGTGTTTTTAACTCTTTTTGCAGTCATTTTGACTGATTAAGTTAAAGCATGCTTTTGAAAAATACCTTAGCTAACCTCTTGAAGCATAATTTTGTAGTGATTTATTTCCTTTTCTTATATTACAAAACTGTGCTAGTCGTTTTGGATCTACTAGCATTCCAACTGTGAATGAGCAATTTTGTAGCGCCAATTGCACTGACTAGCCAGTACAAAACCACATTTTACTGGCCGGCTTTTGTAAGAACGGCAAATGCACCAACTGAAAATGATCATTTGCAATGGTTGTTTGTTGGAGATGCCATAAAACAAACAGCACAGGCTTCAGGGCAATTGTCAGTGTGCATACCTGTACCTATTTTGCTTATCCAGAGTGTGCCAACTACTTGAACAGGGAGTGTGTAGTCCGTGTGCGGACTTTGGTGCTCCCAACCTGGACCTGTCTCTCTATAATGTAGGTCTTACACATTAGATTAAAGCTGTGACATTCTCAATAAGAATAACAGACACAGGCTAAAGTTTTAAAGCTTCACTTTGAGTATAGACAGGAATACAGAAGCTGGACCATCAAACAGGCTAGCATATAAGCATGTGAATCATAAATACAAGAAGTCAGTAAAGTTCAATAGAAAATCTAGCATAGATTTGCCTTCTAAAGTGAGGAAAAATGGGGTTCCTCATAGGTGAAAAATGCAGGTCCTTTTACAGGACTTTAAACAAAGGAATTTGTACATTCATTACACAGGAACATATTTCTCAGGATGTACATCAATGAGGAATGGGCAAGAGGGTAGCAGAACGACGGTTTAGGCCCTTTGGGGCCCTAGGACGGAGGATTATTGTTTTAAATTGTTTTTTGAGATAATGCAAATTGAAGGAATGATGTGTTTCTAAATTCCCCATGACTTTTCCCGGAATCTCGGAGCTCGCCTAAATCAGTTTGGTATTTTCCCGGCGTTTTAGCATGTGTGGTATAGAAATTGTGCTTGCTCAGCTTATGCATATTGCAGTTGATTTGTGAAGATTGTGTGAATTTAGGTCAGGTAATGTTGTTTTAGTAGGAGTGGCGTACTTCGCAGTATGAGAGTAGGGAAGTCGGCGAACATCATGTGAGTGTGGCGCTTTGTACTAAAAAATTATCCATGTGGTTGTTGGTGATGTACGGACCCGTCGTGGTCTAAGACTCCAGAGTATATTGACAAGTGTAGGAGACACTTGGGTTTATGTTGTAATTTGTGCGTTTAATAGGTCAATCGGGCGTGGTTGACAAGTCGAGTTTGAGTCAGCTTTTGTGTGAATGAAACCTTTGATGGAGATTTGGCAAGTTCTAAAAGTGCACTAGAACAAACCATTGACAAGTCGAGAGTAGGATTTGCGGGTCGAATTCTGCTTGCGAGTGCGGGGGCTGAGAAGGAGAGAGTAGCGGCAGAGGCTTCAAGTGAAATCTCTGTAAAGTTCTGAAGCAAATGTGTTACCCTTCCTGTAGTAAAACGGCAAATTTGGGTTTTGTTGTTAAAGGTGCTCGCAATATATTGCATTCGTTTTGTGTGAGGAGGACAAGCCGCAAGACTTTGTCAGCTGCAGTGTGTGTGAGTGTGACATCAGTGGTGCCGCACCTGGGATAGGTCAGTTGCTGAGAGGGGTCGCGCACGGATTGGCAGTCGTCCGTGAGAGGCAATAGGTTGAGAAAGGTGGGTGAAGAGTGTTCTGGGAATTAAAGTCACTTCCTGATTAGATTCAAAACAAAATAAAAGACGCAAAAATTATGTTTTTCAAGGCTCTAAAGAGTGCTTGGAAGGGAGATACATATATTACAGCGAGTGTGGGAGAGCCTACACCGCCTGAGGGTACTCCAGCTTACATCGTAATGGAGGAAAAGGGAGTCGCGCCATGTCTTTGGATGAAGCAGTGGTGCAAATTAACAGAGAAGGAGGGATGTTTAGCGTTTCCAGAGTATGGAACGTTTAATACAAGAATTTTAGAGAGCTTGAGGTGGATGTTAAGTGTGCAAAAACCGCCTCCGAAACCAGCTCAGTATAAGGCATGAGCAATCTGGGAATTGATGGCTATACGACAAAAGACAGCAGAAATTTGAAAGGAGAATGAAAAGAGCAGAAAAAACTTTAGCTGAGGCTAGATGGGATAATGAGACCAAGATGTGGAGAAGGGGAATAGTTGACTGACTTAAATTGTTCCCGGCAATAACACAAGAAGATGAGACACAGGGGAAGAAAGCCACCTGTAAGACAGACAAGGGCTCTAGTAAGCCAAAGGAGACTCAGAGGTCTTGGGTAGATGAAGATGACTCAGACGATGAAGAGTTTCTAAATCAGTTGTTACATGATCGCCCGCCACCATATGCCATAAATGAGAACGCACAGAGCACTAGTGTGATTTCTGAAGACCCAGCACAAAATAAGGGCGTCTCAAGTACAGCGCAGACAAGTGATACAGTTTTGATACACAGTGGTGTCAGTGTACCCACTGCGCCAGAGACACAGATACAGTTGCAGCCACCACAGATTCAAAGGATTTATCCAGACGTTCCAGTATTAGAGCCAAATACGAGTCTGATGGTGCCGCCTGATCTGATATATACGAGATCAAAATTAGTGCAGATTGAGCCAACTCCGCAATTGCTGCCTCAGCAACAGCTGATTCCGAGTTACAATGCAGTCGCAGGACCGCAGTCAGTAGCTACAGCATCAATGATGAACCAAGCTATGGGAGTTAATGCTCCACAGGGTTTGGGACTTGGACAGTCACCAGCTGCTATATCACTGCCAATTACTGTTGGTCCACCAGTACCGCTGTATGCGCAAGGTAAACCTGGCGTATGTGATCGGGGAATAATGACCCAAGAGGCGACAAGAGGAGGATTCACCAGAACTTCCCAAGGAATGACACAGACAGCTTAAGGCGCTTGGTCTCTATTAGACTTTAGTCCGATTGGGGTTCCTTTGAAGACAATGAGGCAAGCAGGGTTGGGAATGCTAACCCCACAAGTAATGAGTACCAATACGACACAGACACCAATGGTGCAGTTTGGAAGCATTTTGTTGCAAGGCTTAACCGCGCAACAGTTGAACGAGTGGTTAGACAAACTCAACACTCCGCAGACTACTACAGTAACCGCAGAGAGGTCAGAAAGGGATGAATACCTGCATTTTGTAAGACTGGGTGCAGAGGCCATGGAACTAATGGAAGGAACAATGTGGGTAAATAGACTACAGTCATACACGGAAGCAGAATTTAGGAATCTGTGCCCCAAAATAACTACAGAAGTGAGCAAGGTACATCAGAGGTTGGCAAACCTGGCGGATAAATACAACATTGACATTGAGAGTACTAAACATTTGAAAAGAAGTTACAGATTAGACTTCGAGCCTAAAGATTTTGAGCACATAAAGTCTACCCGAATGAAAACACACCTCAGAAAAATATTGCCGAGTGCTCAAATTTGGGGAGACTTCGAGAAGTGGAAAGGCAGATGGGCGAAGAAGAGAGATAAAGAGAAAGACGAAAGTCCGGAACCAAAGCAGGCTAAAGCCGCACCGGACACGGGGACAATAAAAATGTTACCAATGAGAGAAACAGCCGGAGGGGTGCTAGTCCATGTACCATGGTCTAGGGGTGACGTTTTGTCATTCACAAATGACTATCCCAGGTTGAGGGAGAAGCCGATAGAATGGTATCAACAGACATACAGGTTTGTGAAGCTTGCGAAATCTCTCTGGGAGGACTTGAATACACTGTTTGAGATTATAGTTCCACCTTATTTATGGCTTGAATGCAAGAGGGGTGTGGATTGGCCAACAGAGGAGCCGGCAAGGGATAAGGTTACTGGAGCACCATCCGCAGAAGTGATGAGGTATTATCACAAAGTGATTGAGTTTTTGAAACAGAAAGTGTCGCCGAAAGTGGCTGATTGGCAGAAAATCGATCGAACATCACAGGAAGCCAAAGAATCGATTCATGCTTACTATGAGAGATTGTTGAAAGCATTCAAGCATTACAGTGGCACTGAGGTCATTGAGCCGAAAGACTTGAATCATCTTGTGTTCAGGTTTGCTGAAGGGTTGAGACCAGAGATTATCTAGATGATTAAGAATCATTTGATCTGTTGGCAAGCGAAGCCGATTGATGAGGTGTTGCAGTATGCGAAATACTGTGGTGACGAGATTGAGTTGAAACAGAGAAAGTTGAAAGAGAAGGTGATGGTGATGCAGATTAAGGCAGCACAAGCAGGGATGCAGGGAAATGGAGTACAGCAGGTGATACAGCAACAACCGCAAGGGAATGGAGTGTTTCAGTGCAACCGAGAGGCCGAGGACGTTTTGTGAACCGTTGTCCAGACTTGAATACTGTTGTGGTTCAAAATGAGGTGCAAGGGATGAAAAATTTGTCACCATGTCACGCGTGCGGGGCGTGGGGCATTGGAAGCGGGAATGCCCAATGGTGGTGCAGGATGGTGTTGTTCAACAAAGCAATGATGTCGGTACATTTCAAAATGTGAGGGGTCCAAAGATGAGGGGCCAAAATCAAAACTTCCAGAATAACATGGTACAGATGCAGGGGTTACAGCCCATGCAGCAAATGCAAATGCCGCATGTTCAACCAGCACAGATGTAGCAGGTCCAACAGCAGATTCCCATGGTACCTAGACAGCAAATGCAAATACCATTAGCTCAAATGGGACAGCAACAGGTGATGCTTCCTCAACAGGACACATGCCAAACAATGAGTCAAAATAACACAGTACAACAGTTCGCATTGCGTGTTGAGGATGGAATAAACGATGAATGGTTGGATGATTGTTCAGACAGTGAGGAGTGCAGGCTTGCAGCGTCCTTAGAGGTAGATCAAAGGGGTCCCTATATAGCGGGAAAGGTGATGGGTCATAAGGTCTCGTTCCTAGTCGATACATGAGCTACACGCTCTACGGTCAGAAGTGCAGAAGTTCCGAAATTGCCACTTTCGGGTCGTACCATAAGAGTGGTAGGAGTAGCAAATCAGTTCCTGACAAATCCAATTACAGACCCGGTCCAAGTTGAAATTGGCAACTTCCAGGGATTACACAAATTTGTAGTTTGTGATTCGAGTCCCGTATCCCTACTGGGAAGAGACTTACTGTGTAAAATGAGGTGTTCAATTACCTGTTCCAATGAAGGAATTGAAGTGCAGACCAGCAGTGATAATGAAGGAGACGATGGTCAGTTTCCAGAGTTAGAGATGGAGATTGCAAATGAGGAATACCCTTTAACAACCTTATTCCCAATGCTTACAGTAACAGACTTGCCACATGAGTTGCAGGGGACAGTGACAGAGAAAGTGTGGGACCTGACAGGAAAGGAAGTGGGACTAATAAAAGGAGTAGAACTGGTCAAAGTACAGGTAAAGCCGAATGCAGTGTTTCCTCAGGTACCGCAGTACCACATGGCACAAGATGTCCTCATTCAAGTAGCGCAGATAATTGCGGACTTTGTGAAGCAAGGGGTTCTGAAAGAAGTGCTGAGTAGCCCGTGTAATTCACCAATAATGGGTTTGAAAAAGCCTTGTGGGAAGGTCTGAATTGTGCAAGACTTGAGGAAAATAAATGAGATTGTGGTAAAATGCTGCCCCATAGTGCCAAATCCAGCAGTGATCATGTTTCAGGGTCCGTGTGATGCAGAATGGTTCACAGTAGTGGACCTGTCTCAAGCATTCTTTTCGGTGCCGCTTCATGAGGATAGCCAATTTCTCTTCAGTTTCAAATTCCTGGATAAGGTGTACAGTTGGTGCAGAATTCCTCAAGGGTTTTCTGAGTCACCTTCCATCTTCAATCAGATATTGAAGAAGGATTTGGAGTCGTTAGAACTGCCTTTCAGTTCGACTCTAGTGCAGTACATTGATGATTTGCTAATTACGTCCAGAACAAAAGATGACTGCAGGTACGACACAATTACCTTATTGAACCATTTGGGAAAGAATGGACATAAAGTGTCCCCAAAGAAGGTGCAATACTGTCAGAGAGAGGTGAAGTACTTAGGTCACCTGATTAAGAAAGGGTCAAGGAAAATATCCAAAGAACGAGTGACAGCCATACTGCAGATGAATCCCCCGACAACTAAGAGAGATGTCAGAATGTTTTTGGGAATGGTGGGCTACTGTCGTCAGTGGATTCCCAACTTCTCGATTATCTCTAAACCATTGATGAAATTGACAGTTAAGGACGTTCAGGATGACCCGGGTACCATAACCATGTCCGAGAAAGAGATGGAGGCATTCATGGAATTGAGGGAAAGCATGTGCAGGGCACCAGCTTTAGGTATGCATGATTACTCAAAGCCTTTTGTACTGTTTTGTCATGAACATGATGCTTGTTCTTTGTCTGTTTTAACACAAGTCCATGGAGGTGCAAACCGCCCAGTAGCATATTTTTCAGCTACTTTGGACCCAGTCGCAGCAGCCTTACCGGGTTGTTTGCGTGCAGTTGCAGCAGTTGGTCAAAGCCTCACTCAGTGTGAAGGCATAGTGATGGGACATCCTTTAACAGTAATGGTCCCCCATTCAGTTGAAATTCTGTTAACCCGAACTAAGACACAGCACATGACAAATGCCCGCCTTACAAAGTACGAGACCATTATACTGGGGTCTCCGAATGTGTCCCTCAAGAGATGTACTGTATTGAACCCGGCAACTTTACTTCCTATTGATAATGCAGACATTGATGATGCTGAGGAAGTAGAACATGATTGTCTTGAGGTAACAGAACTATGCACCAAACCAAGACCTGACATTAAAGATACCCAATTGGAAGAAAATGATTACATTATGTTTGTTGATGGTTCATGCTTGAGAGACTCAGTAGGAGTACTGAGAGCTGGATACGCCGTGTGTACCATCACCGGTATTTTAGAAGCTTCCTGGCTCGAAAGAGTGTACTCTGCTCAAGTGGCTGAATTAATTGCCCTTAGTAAGGCATGCCACGCAGCTGAAAACTTGAAAGTCACTATCTATACTGACAGCAGATACGGATTTGGAATTGTACATGACTTTGGCCAGTTATGGTCACAAAGGGGTTTCATTACCTCTTCTGGTTCACCAGTGAAAAATGGTGAAAAGATTAAGGATTTGTTGCATGCGATTCAGTTGCCTCTTGAAATTGCCGTGGTGAAATGCAATGCTCATGTTAAGTCACAAGACTTTGTGTCAATGGGAAATAGATATGCAGATCAAGTCGCAAGGTTTTGTGCATTGAACTGTATATCGTTCCGAGATCAGTGGGAATTGTTACCGGAAACTGAGAATGAAACATGCTTAAACTTTGCATTAAGAGTGGTTGACCCATTAGATGAGCTAAGATCACTGCAAGGATGTGCCGGCAAAAAGGAGAAACGCTTCTGGCAGAGAATGCAATGTGCACAGAGAGCTGATGACTTATGGGTCTCAGAGGAGGGGAAAATGGTTTTGCCAAACAGTCTTCTGTCACAGTTTGCAAGGTTTTATCATGCTCAAGCCCATATAGGGAGAGACGCAATGATCAGGTTGTTCAAAATCGATTGGTTCAATCCAAAATTCAGACAAGCTGCAGAGGTTATCTGTCACAGGTGCATCATCTGTCAACAGATGAATGCACGGAAAGGGACCGGGGTGAATATGAGCCACGTTGGGAGAGCTGGTGGTCCATTTAGCAGGATGCAGATGGACTTCATTGAAATGCCTGTGTGTGAAGGACTGAGGTATGTATTGGTGATTGTGTGCGTTTTCAGTCACTGGATTGAAGCTTACCCTACACGTAGAAATGACAGCCTCACAGTAGCAAAGCTGTTGCTTAGGGAGTTAATACCACGTTTCGGATTCCCGATCTCTTTAGAATCAGATAGGGGCAGACACTTCGACAATGAGGTGATTAAGCTCTTGTGTGCCGCATTGAACATTGAGCAGAAGCTGCATTGCAGCTATCGCCCTGAAGCATCAGGACTAGTGGAACAGATGAATGGTACCTTGAAGTCGAGAATGGCAAAAATGTGCGCAGCTACCAATTTGAAGTGGCCAGATGCATTGCCCTTAGTACTGATGTCAATGAGAAATACACCTGACAAGAAAACAGGACTATCTCCACATGAGATTCTGATGGGTCGAGCTATGCGATTGCCCGCAGTGCCTGCAAATGCTCTTGTGAATATCACAGATGATATGGTGTTGGACTACTGCAAGGGTCTGGCTGATGTGGTCTGCTCTTTTTCTCACCAGGTGGAGGCTACCACATTGCCACTGATAAGTGATACAGGTCACACCCTGAAAGCCGGTGACTGGGTGGTTGTCAAGAAACATGTGAGGAAGTTGTGTTTGGAGCCACGTTGGAAGGGGCCATATCAAGTAATACTGACAACAACTACTGCTGTAAAATGTGCAGGCCTTCCGAATTGGATACATGCCAGTCACACAAAGAAGGTGACGTATCCAACTGATGAGGAACTTGAAGTGTCCAAAACAACAGCTACAGAGAAGGAAGTCTCAGGGCCGGAGAGTATTCAAAGGGGAACTGAGACTGAAGAAGAGCCCGCTGAGGATGGCTTAGTCACTCAAAGCGAGTTCCAGAGGGGTGACAGTGAGCCTATCTCAGTTGAGGTAACAGGGGAACCGATGCAAAAAGAAGTTCTCCCAGAAGCAGTCGGATACAGGTTTGAAGTTGAGCCCGTAACAGACCCAGAAGGCGAGGGAGAAGAGGCAGACGGAGGTCAAGGCGTTCTGACTCCTCCTGAGCCGCTTGCAGGACCATCAAGAGAAAACAACATAGCACAAGAGGAGGGCGCTGTTCAACGTTCTGAAAGCTTAAATAGGAAGAAAACACATAAGGGAGATAACTGGCCGAAGCCACAAGCTACAAGAGAGAAAGTGGTTCCTAGTGAAACAATAGAGGAAGAAGTTGACACAACTAGACAAGAGGATCTCAGTGAAGGAGAGTTGCAAAGTGAACGTAAACTGAAAAGAAAGAGAGTTGCAAACAGAAGGTACGCAGGTCCGGAATGGGCATATGCAATGTCAGCTGAATGGCAACAAGAATTCTTGGCGTTCTGTTTTGATCGGGAGGTACCACGTCAATACTAAGGCACTGGAATTCAACTCTAGAAAGAGACTGTGTTAAATTGAAATTAAAATTGAAAGCTGAAAAGTTGAGAAAAGACACTGATAAATTACCGGATGTGACACTGATAACCTGAATTGACTTTGAAAAACCGATAATGACAAGCTGCTAACCTGGTTTGACAAAGGGGTCCTGGAGTGAGTGAAACGCTGTAAATACTCGCAGAGAGAGAGACTTTGCACAGAAAAAAAGAAAAAAAAAAGGAGCTTTATATCATCCTCAAGTTGATTGTTTGTTTTGTATTATTCTGCTATCTGATTCTTTACAGATCATGAGTTACTCTTGGGGTAATAGTAATAAGGGTAGGATGTGTGGTTGGTTGAGTGCTGTTTTAGCTATTGTATGTGCAATAATAATTATAGGTGTGATTGTGGGAATGCCATTGATGGATAAGAAAGTGACTAGCAATGCTTCAAATCCTGAGACTGCTACATTAACACCATGGGAGAAGTTTGAGCAGGATGCAAAATACTTGCATGAGGGAACTAACCCAAAAGGGGAACTATCTACTATTGTCTTCTATCGCTTGCTGAATGAGTATGTTGACACAATGGATGCAAAGAATTGTTATGTGTGTACAAAGATTCCTTCGTCAGTACAAGAAGGCGTTACTTATCATAGTCTATCATTAACGTATGGGATAAGCTGTAGTTTGCTGTTAACACGATTCTATGATCAAGAACATGTGCAAAACTTTTACTCTAACTTAGATGTAGTCTTTTCCTTTGTGTCCATGATTGAGTTTCTAAATAAATTAGCTAAAGAACACAGCATAAAATTAGTTAGGGGTTTCTTTGAGCCGACACTAACATTTGGGACAGCTTATGCGCACCGCAATAATCTAACCTGCGTACTAACACCCGTAGAAAAGAGCTTCTTAGATCACACTGATGATAGACGAAAGGCATTAAAAGAAAGGCTAGAAAATGCACTCTTGCAAATGATTATGCTTACACCGCAATAAAGACACAGGGTAAATTAGCTATAGATGCATTACATGTAGGTAGGCTTTGTATATATAGGCCAAAATCTGATCATGACACTTTATTTGTGGGAACGAGTGAATGCAGGCATGTGTTTTTGTTTCAGAGTAAATGGACGTTCATGTTAAATGGACAGGATCCAGTGATCCCTGGGATCTATTATATATGTGGGCTTAATGCTTATTACCGTCTTCCAAAGGGATGGTATGGGACATGTTATTTGGGAATAGTTTTCCCAAAGATCTACCAGATTGACGACTTAAAGCAGATTCCTAAAATGTCTGAATTACAACATGCTAGACAAAAGAGAGAGACAGCAGCTGCTGTCGTTGGTGACATATTTGGAGCCATAATTTCTTCAGTAGTGGTTATTCTAAACTCCATAAAGATTCGAAAGTTGTTTACTATTGTGGATAACATGCTGACAAACTTCACAGGGGCTATACTCCTGATGGATACTGAACTTGCTGCGGAAAGAGCTATGACTCTTCAAAACCGGCTTGCTTTAGACATTCTTTTAGCAAAGAGTGGCGGAGTCTGTAAAATGCTTAATGAGCGCCATTGCTGTGCGTTCATTCCTGACAATAGTAAAAAGATTAGAGGTATGCTTACTAACTTAACAAGAGATAGTGCAGATTTGAAGGAGCTGAAAGAACCTGGAGTTTGGGAAAGAGTTGGGAAAGGAATTACAAAAGTAGGGAATTGGTTTAGTAGTATTTGGAACGGGGTTCTTGCAAAAATATTAGGGGGTCTATTGATTGTCCTGATATGTTTATTGGGATTATGGTTATCATGCAAAGTTAATGAAAGAATTAAAAGAAATTTGACAAAACGAAACAAAAGGAATGAAGAAAGAGAAAAGGAGAAAATGTTCAAAGAAATTTGGGAAAAATCACACAGGGGAGATGATGTTGAAATGCGCATATTGAGAAAAATGAAAGGTTGAGAAGGGAAAGGTTTGTGTGATGACAAGTGTCATCAGAGGAGGGACTGAGAGAGCGTAGCTTATATAATCAATATTAACATGAAATGATTATGAACTAATGTGTAACAATGCCGCATAGAAAATGTATTCATGTATTTTGCTGTAACGTGCGCTTGAAATGTGCCCTCGGGGAGTGGCCGCCAATATATACGGGGACTAATGAAACTGACTAATAATTATAAAATGTTATATTAAGAGATGATTTGAACTAATAATAATAAGTTATACGTTAAGGTTTTACTAATAAGTCATTAGGCCTTAGTTAGCATGAGGCGTGGCCTAGCTGCCTGGTTTTCATATTAAATGTGTTTTTCTAACGTGCAGTGTGCTGACTTGCTGAAGGACATGAACTCTTGCTTTTTTCCTTCAAACTAGAAGCTGAATGAAACTGTAGTAGATCCGTTCTCATGAAATTCGACTTGCTTGTAGAAACATTTTAGCTGAATGCAACAGTGTAGATTAATACCAGGTACAAGGTCGCCTGAACCGGTACAGACAATGGAGCCACTGACCGAAGATGCGCAAAGGACCACGAGAGTATGAAATCATACCGGACATTCCACCTGCTAAAGACGTCAATCATAAGGACCAATAAACTACGTGAGAACTGTTATGGGGTGACAAATTTGATGAAATAATCGGAACTCTATTGGAGGGAGATAGTGGGGTGCAACCACTTATCCAACCAAATTTTAGGGGAATGTACAACAAAAATGGGATAAAAACATGTGACACCAGGAAGTAAATCAGAACAGGAGAGAATAGGAGACTAGGATAGAGTTAGGGAGATGCTGATGCGATTTGCTATGACCCAGACACTTTGTCACTTTGCATAGAGACTTTGTTGTTTGGTTCTTAAAACCATTCTTGCCTTATGTGGCCCGTTTACACTTTACCTCCTTATGAGGGAAGTGCCCCCTTTTTTACCCGATTGCTGAATTCCTGGCTGATGGTGAATCAACTGATGTCCTGAGGACGAAGACGAACCTGAGTGCTGACCCAAATACGGAGGGTAACTATATGACAATGAAATTGTAATTGTCTATTTGCTTTTTCTTTCTAGGTACCAACTGCTTCTTTTGACAGAGACCATAGCTAGATGTTTTCTAAATTGGTGTTACTAAATTGTTTTGCATGAAGCCCAACATGCCAATGCTAATTCGAGGATAGATGAGGGGTTCACTAAACTGACGCAAATAGACAAATGACTGAATCTATGCTTTGTTGAATAACGTGATGATGATACTCTGCTAAAGATAACCTATGCTGACACCGTGTTATATTCTAATGTTTGTGATTCTTGCTTTGATGAAATCTTACCAGAGTTGCCATATTGTGACTATGCTAATGTGTTTCTTGGTTTTGAGACTAATAAACTTGCTAGTAGAATTGTAATCAATAGGGAATAAACTTCACAAAATCATATTAAACTGGTGTGGTTTTTCATGACTGAAAGGTCATGGTGGTTTGCGAGTTCTATTAAATGTCTTAGATTAATTTGAATTGTCGTATTACTGTGAACTTTGATGACATTATTGACATATTGATTGACATGCTGATTAGCTATCTCGTCCTAAGGTGTATTCAATCAGGGTCAAAAGATTCATTGGCCTAAAACGAGTCCCAAAGTGAGTAAATTAGTCATACTGGGACGTGTTAACACATGTGACTCATAAATACAAGAAGTCAGTAAAGTTCAATAGAAAATCCAGCATAGATTTGCCTTCTAAGGTGAGGAAAAATGGGGTTCCTCATAGGTGAAAAATGCAGGTCCTTTTACAGGACTTTAAACAAAGGAATTTGTACATTCATTACACAGGAACATAGTTCTCAGGATGTACATCAATGAGGAATGGGCAAGAAAAAACATTTTTCCACAGAACACATTGGAACATTCTCTCATAATACAATTATATAAGATTCAGTGGTTATCAGAGTCTATTCAGGCAGTGCTTCAAATGGGCCAGTACTCACTGGTACAGAGTATTGGTACTTCTTTATTTTCCTCCTACGAGTACCGGAACTTCTCCATTCCCAAAGAGAGTACACCGGTACTCACTGCATCAGGTCGGCATTTCAGGTCACAAATAGTCTTCATGTAAGCATGCATCACATTTCTACACCGTGACGCATGCGCACATGATGGTAATTTCCCACAGGTAGTGACGCGCTTCGGCAGAGCAACGTGCGCCATCAGTCGCTGGGTAGCTGAGCGGCAGCAATGAAGGGAGTTCCTTTAAAACTGGGAAATTGCTCTGGCTTTCACTTTCTTCTTCCCCAACACAGGCAGGAGGACAGAAAACAAAGAGCCATAAAGTTCCAATGAGGAGGCAGAGAAGAGCACCTGCAAAAAGCAGGTTTGCCACCAGCACCAGTCAGATTGAGGACCAAGCGAGGAACCTTACTCAACTCTGCGATGGGTGGCTACCCTGCATGCCACCTCAAGCACCACTGAAGGGGAAAGGATGTGGCATCCTAGCCAGAGCTGCTGACCTTGTGTAATGTAACTGGTGCTCATGTAAAGCACTCCAAAAGCTTTGGGTCGATTTTGCGTTTATATAAAACTGCAAAAAAGTACTGCACCACGCAGCACATACCCTGACAACTCTATTTAATTTTTATTGAAGCTGTACTGAACTGTATTTTTAACACAAAGTTGAATGGCATATTGTTATACAAGAGCTCAGCCAAGGCCGATGACGAACTCACTATTTCCTTGTAGCTGCTTCTCCCAGAGTTGATTAACATGTTATAGAAGCATTTGACCAGTGTGTGTTACTGGGCTTTGAAGAGCATCCTACACATACACAGTGTGTGCAATGCAAGCAGCCTTCTGGCCTCAGTTTGTAAAGTGGCTCACTTGTGAACTGGAGTAATAAATGTCACATCTCATTAGAACCACGTGGGCGGTGGCGCTGCATTTAGCTGAGTTATTTAGTGAGGGTACAGAGGGTAGACTGGCAGAGGCACCAGAGGGTGCAGAGGTACGGGGGGTGGAGATGCAGTACACAGAGTACATAGGCGGATTTACCAGAGGGTAGAGATACAGTGCAGTGATGGTGCAGAAGCAGAGATGTCAGCGGGTACTAAGGCACTGCACTGAGGGCGCAGAAGCATTCAAATATGATAAATGTGCCATTTGTACAAAGGCAAGCTTCATATATGCAACATTTGAAAGGCAATGTTAAAGGTACTCTTAATACATGCAAGGACACCAAAAATACATTGCATATTGAAGCATTATTTCATCATTCACATAAAAAATATATATATATTGAGCTATGGTGACCAGATTTTGAGGAGCAAAAACCGGGACAGGTCAGACATACAAGAAGGACTAAGGGGGTCATTCTGACCTTGGCGGTCCATGACCGCCATGGCGGAGTGCGGCGGAAGCACCGCCAACAGGCTGGCGGTGCTTCCTGGGCGATTCTGACCGCGGCGGTAAAGCCGCGGTCGGAAAAGGGGAGCCGGCGGTTTCCCGCAGGTTTCCCGCTGGCCGAGGGAACCCGCCATTGCGGCGCTGCAAGCAGCACCGCCATGGGGATTCCGACCGCCTTCCCGCCAGCCTGTTTCTGGCGGTGTCCACCGCCAGAACCAGGATGGCGGGAACGGGTGCCGTGGGGCCCCTGGGGGCTCCTGCACTGCCCATGCCACTGGCATGGGCAGTGCAGGGGCCCCCTAACAGGGCCACACATAGATTTTCACTGTCTGCTTAGCAGACAGTGAAAATCGCGACGGGTGCCACTGCACCCGTCGCACCCCTTCAACTCCGCCAGCTCCATTCCGAGCCGCCTTCACTGTTGAAGGGGCTGTCCCGCTGGGCCGCCCAGCGGTCTTCTGGCGGTCGCCCGCCGGCCCAGCGGGAAAGCCGGAATGGCCGCCGCGGTCTTATGACCGCGGTGCGGTCTTTCGGCGGGAACCGCTTGGCGGGCGGCGACCGCCGTCCGCCGCGGTCAGAATGACTGCCTAAGACTTTACTTTCACTTTTATATCTGGCCTGTCCCCTTTTTTTGCGTAGCTTTGTGAATGTGTTCCTATACATGTGTGTGGGTATATCTATACACACATACACACACGCACCATTTGCAAGACTATATATATATATATATAAAATTAGTTATGGTGTGACCTCCCACCCTGCACCCCCAACCCAACCCAACCCACCCCACCCACCTCTCTCCGCTCACCACTCCAAGACTCTGCTGAGAGCAGACAGGGGACTGTGTTGCCTGACAGTAACAGGTAAATTACTTTCATTCTTTCATACCTTACTTATGCTTCCCTACATGATCTGACCTTTGTCCCAAAAACCGGGACATTTATTTAATGATATTACCTTTTTCCCAAAAACCGGGACATTTGTTTAAAATTAAGAGAAGCGTCGGTACACCGGGACAGTCCTCTAAAAACTGGGACTGTCCGGGGACATCCGGGAGGTCAGGTCACCCTATATTGAGCCCTTTATATGTTTGTCATTAGCCCCGCCCATAATCCCATTTCTAACCCTGCCTCATTGCCACACACCACAGCCCCAGCTCAATTTGATGAGTACCTGCACTTTTTTTCTCATTTAAAGCACTGTATTCAGGTAACTTGTGTTGTCACAAATTATTTAATGTGGAATGGGACGGCCAAGTTGTCCTTGATTAGGTACATCAAGCACAATAAAACAGGAAAAGCCGAAGTCCTTCGAAGCTCATAGTTCTTTATTACAGTAAAGAAAAAGCAGCGTTGATAGGTGGCGTATTAGTCATTTCGAGGTAGAAGAAAGCATAGCATTGACCTTTGTTAGATTAAGCTTGACTTCTAATACATTAAACACTACATTTCAGTAAAACTAATTCCACACAATACATGTAAGGGGAGCTCATCTTTAATGGTTACGGTTCCTTTTATGCAAAGCTGTTTTCCAATAGGATGCGTTTGTTCATATTTTGTCAATGGCCAACATCTGGAAAGGAAAAATGTCCTATGCAAGCTGTGCTGTTGCACTCTAGCCTGCAGAACACCATTTCAGCGCATTGAAGTGCTTTAGAAGCATATGCGCAGTTTATCTGTGCATGAAGCACAAATGAACTACTGAATGAATAATTAAACATTCATAAGACTGGAGCGCACTTTCTAAACAACTAACGTGTCCCTTCTAATTCTATACACATTTCCTCTCAACACATTCACTGTTGGTGCAGCCATCTGCTGAGGAATATGTTCATTTGGCGCTGCCGACCTGCACTTGGCACGTAGTTAGCACCCACAAGCTAATTGCGCCGCCTATCTCTGGGCTATTGTCTGGCCTTCCCCTGGAGCTGTCAGGGTGTGAAACGCCAGTGACTGAAAGGATGTTATGAGCTGTGCAGCATTGAAATGCAAATTCTGGAAGTTCCTCTTAATCAAAGAGTCGGCTCGCAGGCCTGCTCAACAGTAGTACTTCGAGCCGGAAGTACTGCGTGTCGCCATTTTGTGAGTGATACCCGCAAGCGGCATGCCAGAGCGCTACTGGCCCTATTTCACGGAACGTGAATGTGTCTCGAACACCCCATGTTGGTGTACGTGTCTAGACCTATATGCGGCACCCATCGGGCCCCTCACACTCATGGGTTCTCATCCCACTGCACGTTGCTTACCAGCTTCAGGCCCACACTTGTATCATGTCTCCCATTATTAGATAAAGCTGTAGATATTACATCAATGGCCCGCTGCCCTAAGCACGTGACAGTGTACCCCTTTTCAAATTCATTAGTTCCCTTGCTATCTTGAGCTAATCGCTCTGCTTTAAAACTATGCACCAGGACCCTGCGAACTAGCCTGTCTGGCTTGAAGCATAATGGTGATTAACAGCAGAACACTGAGTTCACGTTTTCTTTGCAGTATCTGACCTTTGCACCTAATTGCTGATTTTTCCACTGCAATTAACATTCCACGGTTTTTTCACAAAGGCTTTGCGTGGCGACCTAACGTTGGGGGTCAGAGGGACATTTACCAGGGGCATGTTGTGGTTGATAAAAGGCTCCACATTTCTGCAGGCGTAGGTTGTCTTGACAGACATATTGGCGGGGCATGGGCTTCGTTGAAGAAAGCCCCGATAAAGAGCTCGCATTGATAAAATGCTTTGACTGACATAAGCATTCTTGATAGGTGGTAGGAATGGGCTGAATAGACAAGCAGCATGTAATGACAGACATCTGTCTGTTTTGCTATCTTTAGTTCCGTCAGATTCGTGTGTTCTGGTGTCTTCAGATCCCGGCGCACTCAACTCCCTCTACAGAAAACAAAACAGCAGAAAATAGGTCCTGGCCCTGTTTTTTTGTCTTGCCTCATTCTCACTATCTTCTTTGATTATTCAATGGTTCTAAGAATATATTCCGACATTTTTTAAGCATGAAAACGACTCATTTTCACCGGTTTTAACTCTAACTGGTGTATTTGAATCAACCACGTCCATTGACCTACAGAACTCTAGTGCACTTGATAACAGCTGTTCAAAGTTGCCCAACTTAATGATATCTGTGTTATCGACCGTGGGAGGATGAAAGGCTGAGCGGCTCAGCAGGTTTCAAACCTGCGACAATAGTTTCAAACGAAGAGTGCTGGAGTGCCTGCCTAAAATCTCTTAGTCAGGAGGCCACTATTCCACTCTGGTTGGTATTAAATGCATATGCTTTTTATGAGTTACTGTATTGCTCGTCTGGTGCATTTTCTATTTTTTAGTTCAGTCGCTTCACTCCCTAACTCCCAATTCGGGAAGAGCTAACACTGTGGGGTGGAACTGCGTTAACAACCGCGTTTATTCATTTACTTTATCAGTGACTTGTTTTTTTTTTACATGCGAGTCACATAAACAGTCAAAATACAAATATAAACTACATTTATTTTTATCAGAGCGAAACATTGCCCTAAGTTACAAGTACTCACCCGAGTGGACCAATTTGTAGGTTCTTCATAAATATAGGGAACAGGTACATAAAACATTGCCAAGAAGATTAGAAAACATTAAATGCAAACAAGCACACATTGGTAAGAAACATTTAATGTTTTCATTATTATCACTTCGCATTTTTGTTGGGTTCTTTAAATTTGTAGCTCAATATATTCGGCTGTACGGTCTCTTTTTGGCACATATTCTCTTAGAAATTGGCACTGTACCTTTTCAAATATGTCGGTCGGCCAGTTTGGGGCTCGCTTTAACCTCACTCTCTTCGAATCCCACAGAGTATTCCCACATTTCCCTGTTATGAATCACTTAGCAACTTGCAATTGTAAACAGCGCACTGCTGTTTTCCAAAAATGAAGCAACTTAATCTTAAACTGAGTATCTAGATAGACACCGTTCTAGACATAGGCATCTTTACAGCTTGTTTGTCTGGCTGTAAATTATTGTTGAAACGTGCGGTGAATGAAAGTTGTGATGGCCATACACGGTCGTACAGGGAGTGAACTATGTCCGTACGAGAACCAGTCTTCACTATAGCTATAGTTGTCACTGTCCTGGATGAAAGTGTGATTTTTTGAGCAGCTGCTTTTCTAGTCCCACATTTTGGTCCCATCCCAGCCTTGGCTTGAACTGGAATTGCTGGTAGGCCATTCCCAGGTGGACTGTGTAAAACGTTACATTGCCCACTTGCATTCCAGGAAGTATGTGGTAAAACCTTTACACCCACAGGATTACATTTTTTTGAACGGATAGTTAACCAGACAGAGGACCATAAACCAGTAAACCACACAACGATCCAGACCTCCACTATGTAAATTTCAGATAGCAGATGCAATCTTCTGGCTCCCTGGTGGAAGCAAACAGGGGCGCCATCAACTCCACACTTTAAACACTTGAGTGCGTGAGGGGTGTGTGTGTGTGTGTGTGGGGGGGGGGGGTGACATTGGGTAATTCTGTCTAATATAAAACCTTTAACATTTTGTTCAAAGAGATTTTTGTTTTGATGAGAGACTGCTATCTCGGAACAGAGCTCTCAAATAACACTATAAGAAAATGAGGTGTGGATGGAGTGAAGGATGGATGATGGCTTGAGAGAATGAATGGAGAAAGGTTGAAAAGAGTGGATGGATGAGAGAAGGATGAGTAGACGAAGAGACTAATAGGTGGAAGGATTTAAAGAGGGAAGGAAATATGGGTAGAGAGAAAGAAGGGCAGATGCATGGATGATGAGAAAGGAATAAAAAAGACAGATGGATGATAAGAATGAAAAATGGATGACTGGAAGAAGGTTAAGAAGAATGAAAGATGGAGGGGTGAAAAAAGGACGGAAGGAAAGGTGGGGAAAAAGAAGGAAAGAATGGCTGAAAAGAACCAGAAGCAAGGATCGAGAGAAGGAAATGAGGAAAAAAGATTGAAAGAAGGATGGAGGGCAGGAAGGACATTTCAGAATTCCCTCTCCCCTGAATGTCAGTTTGGCTCATTCACCTCATTAACTTACTGCCATGTCTTTGGGTAGGTGGGTATTTGTCTTGCTACTCACTTGAAAGCAAGAACAAAAGAAGACTGTTGGATTCCAGGCTTGGAATTTGTTGGTGGTGCCTCCTTAGTGTCTTCTCCATTTGCCATGGGCATTAATGCGTTTCTGCCAATCTTCCTCTCTGGCTAACTATCTACATGTATACATTTCTTTTTCAAGTTTGATGTCTCAAATCGTAATGTGCCACCTATATAAAAAATACTGTTCAGCATCATCTTTGAATTGTGAGGTGTGTTTCTAGATTGACTATAATTTAAAAAGAGTATACATCCAAAATTAATAGCTACTTTGAAACATAATTGAGCTGTACAGTGCAGGACACATGCAATTAGGAGAAATGAAAACATTTCTCAGTGTTACCACCTGCCTCAAAAATGCATGATTTTTTTATACAAAGTCCTTGACTTGCTTTAAAATCCTTGGTGGTTGCATAGGAATGCCCATATTCCAATTGTGGGAGGCCCTTGAAGCAAAGTAATGCAAAGCAGCACAAAAACTATTTGTTACATTTTAGGGCAAATTTCCAGCATGAAAAAGTTTTGCACTGTAAACTAATTACATTATCAAAACTTTACGCCTGCTTGCATGACTTTGCCCAGCCACCAACTCTTATTAAATCTGGCCCTAAGGGGTATATTTACAAAAAAAAAAAAAATAGCTCAATACAGAGCTATATGTAATAAACATGACACTGTTGTCTCTTCCTGCTGACACATAAACAGGCTGCCTATGGCTACACATACACACGCCAGGCATCACAGTGTGTGATAGCTAGCATATGTTTTGTTCTGGAAATATATCAGTGAAAAATGCTCCACCAAGACACACTTTTAAACATTTCAAATATTAGTATGTGCTCGAAGTGCAGCACATATGCAGTGTGTGAAAAGTTAGGAAAAAATAAAGAATTTCTCCTATTTAGGACCTGCCTCTGGGAGGTGCTATTTTGTGGCGCAAAGACCTGTGTAACAATTTAAGTAGATCAAAAACCCTGGGTTGTAGCATGGGGACACCCATGTTGACATGCTCCCTTGGTGCAAAGTAGTGCAAATTGTTATTTGGGTTACATTAAGGGCTACCTTCCAGATCAAAACTGTTTTGCTTTGGAAAAGTAAATACTTCATCAATACTTTGTGCTGCTTTGCGTCACGTTGCATGATTTTGGGGCAGCACAGTGTTGATAATTCTGCCTTTTAAGTGTTTAAAAAAACAGCTTACTTTCTGCTACAGGCAACATTACATCTGTGATAGTAAAACTCGCTAGATAAACCACAAATCTTATGCCACCCAATGGTTCCTTCTGTGAAACATAATTTCCCCTTTTTCAGTTTTATATAGCACAAACTCAACGCAAGGGTTTTGGAGTACTTTACATTACACAAGGAAAACATTCATTTCCGTTTTTAATTTAGACAACGCTGCTATATAGTTTGGTCCTCCATGACTGTATAATTGCATTGGCCCCACGTTCAAGTTAAGACTGCAGATAATAAAATAAGCCACATAATTATACAATGGAGTAAATCTGGAGACAGCATAGATTTATGCAGACTCAGCTAGCCATAATTACTTCTTCCCTTGACCATCTCTCTCACTGTCACTTGCTCCACACTTTATCCTGGCATTATCTACATAATTTCCCCTCTAGCTACATAGCATAACAAGGTTGCAAGTCAAATTACCATCCACAGAAATATCGTCTGATACAAATATTGTATCAGACATTTTGTTTTAAAAAATATCATCCATTTTGGAGTAGATTTTCTATTGTTAACTCCAATTGGGAGATTTTTTAGACAATATTACCGACACAATATTTCTGACCGATGATACTCTGACATCAACATTTTGGTTATCAGAAACAGAAAGAACCTGAACAAATGACACTACTAAAATCACTACGTTTTGTAGCAGAATGATCTCCCATAAGTTAATGGATAGGGGATTACAAAAAAATAGTTGATAACCCTGCAGGTGTGTCCAGTGGATAAAACTCCAAACAATATAGGAGTGAATCAGCTATCCTCTCTAAAGTGTGGAAAAAGTCTGAAACACCTTACAGAATCAACCAAATGTCAGTGTCAGAATTATACATGAACTACCCTGAACTTCTCATCATTTGTGTTTTATGATATAGGGAGCTTGTGTAAAGACAGGAGGGTGTGCCTTATAATCTACCTCCTAATTACTTGCCCTAAGAAGGCTGAAGACAATCCATGTATGATCCTTGACTCCAACCAGAAAATTTGTGCCAGTGAGGTGTTTCAGGCTTTTTTCACCATTTGGAGCAGGTAGCTGGTTCCCGCTTAAGTTGTTTAGAGCTTCATACTTGTCATTGTTGGTAGTGCCATTGGTTCACATTCTTTTTGGCTTTTTGTGACTATATAGTGAGGGTGAACATGATGCTTCATCCCTCTGACCTTCTGATCTGTTCTGGGATATATATGTTGGTACCATACACCTAAGTTGAGATATTAAACTAGAGTGATCTAAATGATTTACTGATGTAGCGCTCCTTAACTAAATTAGACTTTTCTAATGTTGCTTCTACTGTAGAATTGACCAGGCCTAATCCATATTGGGGTGTTAACGCTCACTCCATCCTGTTTAATAACTGGGTAGAAAAGACGCTTAGACACTTCAATCAAAATAAAGCCTAGGAAGTACCTCTAGATAACACCTTCTGCACCATGGTGTTCAGAAGAACACTCTTTAGCTAGGAGATAGTGCAAGAAACTCAAAAGACATTAGTGACAAACTTTATCACCATGAAAACTCTATGACGCATCTTCTCCCACCTCGGATTTCCACACAAGGTGCAGGCTACTATCTGTCTTGTACTATCTAAACTGGATTATGCCAATGGCCTCTGCCATGGATCAGCCCTATCTACTATGAAAAAACTACAACACATTCAGCTGGCAGACTACTTCTACATGCAAAGCCACATGCCCCTGCCTCTCCCCTGCCTTGAGGGCCCCACATTGGTTACCGGATAGCAGAAGATACACTTTCAAGCTGCTTTGTTTCACCCACAAAGCAATACGTGGAACAGGACTGCTTTTCAGCAGGAATAAAATCACTAAATACATTCAACAAAGAAACCTCTGCTCAAGATTGGCACCCTGCCTCAAAACACTACCATACAAGAAAAAGACAATAAGTGGTACATCTTTCTCTCTTCAAGCAGCCAAACTATGAAATTCATTACCCCAAAATATAAGATCCACGGATAACTAACTTATCTTCAGAAGACTACTCCAGAGTTGAATCTTTCCTACATAACCACCATTCTCAATCAGCAATGGATTGCATATCCCCGTGTATGTAAACGTTTATAATTTGATTATATTTATGTACCTAGGTATGCGTATTTCTTTGTACAAGTAGGTATAATAACTATTTTATCTCAAAACATATACATACTCTTTAGGCCTGTTTTAACAAATGTATATTTTACTTTTTTTTTTTTTTTACTTACGGTTAAATGTGTATATGTATGTATGTATATGCATGAGGATATATATATATATATATATATATATATATATATATATATATATATATATATATATATATACACATACACACATATATATAATATATATATATAATCATACATATACACTCATGCATACACATATATATATTTAACAGTAAGTAAAAGAGTAAAATATACAATTGTTGAAACAGGCCTAAAGAGTATTTTTCTTTTTTCCTTCCTTCTTACATCCCTAGTCTGGCCGCAATTTACATATTATACATATATATATATATATGTATATATATATATATATATATATATATATATATATATATATATATATATATATATACACACACACATACACACACACATATCTATATGAGAATGGAGGTAAATTGCGGCCGGACGAGGGAGGTAAAATGGGAAGAAAAAATTAAAAAAACGAGGACAGTTTAGCTAATCTTTGTGAAAGTGGCTATGAGAGCACTGCTGTTGTATGCCTCACTATGTGCAATATGCGATGAAACAACACTGTGTTGCTCGTATCTAAGAAGATATTATCAATTACTAAAATCATCATAATAAGCACATAGGTTTCATCAGTGACATGTAATAATGGGAAATAATTCATTCTGTGATGGCGCACAATATACTGTTCAACTTCTGATGTGAATACAGTCCCCTTTTGATGGCCACGAGCTATCATCCAATGAGAATGAACTTATTTAAATCTGCTACCAGAAAGTTGACTTGGATGATGCCAGCACTGAGAAGGCAATCTTGCTGAAACACGTGTGCTTGGTGGAAATAAAGGTAATCTTGACTCCGTTGAGTGCTTCTACTCCCTTATGGACTGCTGAACTGAATTTATTTCTATGCTTAACATGTCCATAGGTCATTGCAAAGTTTATATATAAGTTCTTTGATTAGATGTTTAAGAGTCTCTCTTTTTATTTTATATATCACAATAGGTAAATACTATCAACCATTTATCTACAAGCATTTCACTATTGAAATATTGAGGAAAGGTAGAATAATGTTATAAAAGTACACAAATAAATTAACTTCAAATACTACAAGTCTTGAAAGTCTGTGTTTTTACATGACTCAAGTTAAATCTTAATGTATTGTAGTCCTTACACATATATTCCGTTACTATGTAATCATGTACTGTATCTATATATTTTATTACTTTAGTGCTACTGTACAAGGGGAAAAAAAATGCTTGTTTGAAAACTTTACTCAGTCTCAGTATCACCCTATACCGCTATTAATCTATCCTCTAGCTCCACTCTCGGACTCATCCCAAACCCATTCTATTACTATGATCTCCAAAATAACCCTTCCTATTTCCTCCTCTACCTCTCCTGGCTCATCCCAAACCTCAGTTTACTACTATGATCTCAAAAACAATCCTACCAAACTTTCCCTTTTTTATCTCTCCTTTAACTGATTCCAAACCTCATCTTACTACTATGATCTACCAATTAACACTTTTGGATTCTTCCCTCCTCTATCCCTCCATTATTCTATTCAATCCAACTAAAAGAACCACATGCCCTCTGCTCAAATTAAATCATACCTCCCTATACTAATACTGTACTCATATTCCCTAAACTAATCCACCATTAATCCTTTTGGGTTTTGGAGCAGCATGCTACTCACCCAAAAGCGCTTCAACGCCTCATCAGGGGTAGTAAGTGCTATATAATTCTATTTACTATTCTGCAGGTAAAGCTATGTGCAAAAATGAGTTGCATACGTATAAAAAAAACTTGTACAACATACCTCTAAGCACTATCACGAGTGGATTTCACCCTCAAAAAATGCCTCCAAAGAGATTTATCTATATCTAACGTTCTTGCTGATCCTACAATGGCTACCATCTCTGTGGCTCCCACTCAGCAATTTGGCTCCCAACTATATGATTTATTTCAGGATAAGGATACTAAGATTCTAAGCTCTTTCTGGGCTGGTATAAAATAACATCTTCCTAATGCAGTTAGATAACATCCTTTTGATTCCCAACTATCAAGCTGGATTGGAATGATATTATGTTAGTTAATCAAGTTGATGTTATCTGCATGCTTAGTACCATTTCATTGGGCTCTCCTTTAGACCTGTACCCTCCTAAAGTAGCCAAGGCAGTTCCACCATCTCTAATGCCTGTTCTCGCCATGATTTGTAATGCCTTACTGAGTAAGGCTTACTGAGTTACGGTATTGTGCCCGACTTCTGGAAAAGGGCTCTCGTCATTTACTACTGAAAAAGCTTTCTGCAGATCTTGATTTCATGTTTATCTCCTGCCCTATTTCTTTGCTGCCGCTGGTGGCCAAGATTGTTGATAGTTTTGTGAACTAACAACTGTCCAAAGACATTGAAAGTCATTAATTATCAAATGTCTGTTAATCAGGCATCCAACCTAACTTAAGTAATGAAAGTGTATCAACCATCAGCAACAATGATATAAGATTATACTGGACACATGAAAATCAGCAGCCTTCAGTTTATTAGAGCTCTGGACTGCTTTTGATGCGTTCTCCCATGGTATTCATCTAGAACAGCCTGATGACATTAGTGTCAAGGGTACTGCCTAAAACTGGTTCTGTTGTTTTCTCAAGTATTGTTCCCAGTCTCAGATTGTTTGCCCATGCATGTGACATCTAGGTCATCCTCAGACTTGACAGATACCTTTATTACCTACAGGGCCACTTTAGAAGGTGCAAATGTTCGGTGGCGAGCTGGATGAACTTGAGTTCACCCAGGCTTAATACAGGAGACATAATACAGAAGGTTGTTGTCTTTGGAAACCTGCTTTTTGGAAATCAAGTGGGTGGCCTAATTTTTTAGGACCTCCTCCTGTTTCCTGTTTCTAAGACAGGGAACCTTGGCATCATAATTAGCAATAAACTAAAACACGAGGCACACATTGACAAGCTCACTTCCACTTTTTGTTTTTACTATTGAAAGGTATTAGGAAACTGATTCCTTTGTAGTTTATTTATTCTAGAGAAATTCAATTCTAATTCTAATCTTATCACATCTTGGGTGCACTACTGTAATTCACTGTTCCTTGGCTTGCCTGGCTATCTACTTAATAAATTACAATTGATCAAGAATGCAGATACCCGCCTCATTCATGGCCTGAGTAGAAAGTCCGAGGATTTCCTCTAACCTTTCATTCAACACTGCTTCTCATTTGCAAGTGTTGCCTACTTAAAACTTTATATGTTTCTGTCTTAAAGCTTTATATAGGCTACCTTCTATGAATAACATGCCTTCCCCTCTTCTCTCCATACCTCCATCCAAAACCTTCAGTTTAAGTTCTGTACACCATGTGAGTGGAAATTTAGGAAAACCCATTGGGGAGGCGCTGCCTACACAGTGGTGACTGCGCAAGGACAGAATATCTTCCCTTTGAACATTCGTACAGAATAAACTCTCAACAAATTTTGCAAATTGCTAAAACATAATTTGTGGTATTTAAACTGTTTTTGCTGTATAGCTCTGTTTCCTTTAGCTCCTGGACACCCTCTCCTTTGGGCAATAATATGCTTTATAAAACCTCAATTAAATGATTAAATAATTAATTCACCTTCTGTTCAGGCCGCACCGCACACTAATCTTTAATATCCTTCCCCTAGCTATCTCTCCTATTGTGTCAAACCTTTCCTCCTCAGGAATGTGTACAAGTCGAGAAACGACAGGATCTGTGGCATACCGGCCAGTGCTTAATTTGTGCTTGTTGTTTCCGGTGCTGAGCACCGGCACTTATTTCTGAGGGCCGGCGCTTAGTTTTCTGTCTCAAGCATTTGCTGCGAGCAAAAGACACGTGGGACAGATGTAGGAAGAGAAAAAGGAAAAAGCGTCAGGAAGTGCAAAGGCTGCCCCCCGCAGGGGGCATAAAGGGCCGGCGCCTTAACGGCCGCCTTGGCCCGGAAGGGACCGAACAAACCGGTTTTAAGGAACAAGCGCGACAACCAGGTGGCAGCGCACCCCCACCCCAGTGTGCCAGCAAGGGGGGGAGGGATGGACAAAAAAAAAAAACAACCAATGGGGGGGGGTTGCCATCGTTCAAAGCCCCCAATCCAAACGGCGAAGCTAATCTAGGGGGGCAAGGAAAGATGCACTTAAGGAGCACGGTCCTGTGTGGGTTTTTCACTCATGATCAGGACAACGCGCTCGCACCTCGGCCTTACGGCAGGGTGTAAGATGGACAAACATGGGGAGTAAGTGGAACACGGCACTCGCAGCCCAGACCCGCCAAGTCGGATGGCAGGGCATATTACACGCCAGGTAGCGAGTTGGGCCTAATCCAAAGAACTTGAAGCTACCCCCCAAACAACATGGTGAAACAAAACTCTATTGGAGTGAGCCCCTCCAAAAAGGTGGGACTGCCTAAACAATCGAAGGGCAAAAGGAGGCGTGACAAATGGAGGCCAGGACTTGAGGGCCCACCAGTCACTCACTGCAATTTGTGAAAAGTTTAGATTGTAGATGTGTTAAAGGAATAAGCTGATGTTTATTGGCATATTTACAAATGTTGATTGACAGGGATTTTGTCTCATGCTCAATATATGCTATCAGGGGCAGTTGCATGCTTGTCCATATTAATAAAGCGGCCAATTGTTATCCACTACATAAGACGTTGTCAAAGTCTGTTTTCATACATGTAATACGGTGTGGCATATTTAAGTAATTACATGATGATACTTACGCTGTAGTGTGCCATGTGCGGGAGTTAGGGGAAAAGCAGAAAGCTACAAGAGTGAGCTGAAGGGGCAGGGGGTGGCTATAAATGGACTGAAGAGGCCCGAGGTGGATTCAGGATTGCACTGCCTCAGTATTATGTGCTCGCACTTTTAACTGCAGCAGCCGCGTGTTTAAAAGGAGATCTTTGAGCACCGGCACCTTTTTATTTACAAATTAAGCACCGATACTGGCATGAAGTAGAGCAAAACTGAGGAGACAAATAGGCCTCGTTACTGTTCAACTTTGAGTATTAATTCAAAGAAATGCTCCTAAAAACACAAATTCTGGGCAACCCAAGGTCCCAGAAGAGATTTATATGCAGATAAAGCCCAAATTCTCTCGCAGTCTGGAAATTACTCGATAAGTGATGTTTTATCGCACACTGGTATTTAAACAACATATTTTTTCTACAATACACCTAAATAAAACATCATGTTCGCAGTTTCCAAGCGCTGTATCAACTATTACATCTATCCAATTTATGCAACTCAGAAGATGGATTTTTACGCCTTTCAGAAACAGACTCCAGCTCGATCCAAAATACAGCTGATCTAATTCCGGTGCACACGCACTGCCACTTCCTTCCCTACAGTTCAAACGGCATCGCCTTATTGTTTGTATTCTGTTGTGAGCTAGGTTGTCTGCAATAGGGAAGCTAATCACTTACCGTTAACAGATGTTTACAGCATGCCACAATTATCCATTTCTGCACGTTTGTGGGGCGGGCGTGCATATCTACAATCATAAAACAAAAGAGCAATGCTGCGGGGCATGGGCTTCAGAAAGCTGAGCAAAGTATAAGTTTTGTTAGAAAAGGGAGTGTGAACCTAATCACTTAGTAAGCCTGCGCTAGACTGCTGTGCATCTGACTTTGCTGTTGTATGTGCAACGCCTCCGCAGAAACAGTTCCAGTAAATACGATGAAGCTAGCATGATCCATTCAAAGGAGACCGTGGGTGGGCCTGTGGTGGTGAACGTTTATCCGCTCCAGCGATGCACAATCCCCACAGCTGAATCACATCCTCCTTCACTGTCCCTCAAACCTCCAAGGGAGATGTCCAGATGCTCAGAGGTGCTGCCTCTCTGCTCATGTGCTGTTAATTAATCAGGGAAGCTGCTAAGAATAGGAAATCGCACCTCGTCTCCTGTTTATTCACACTAAACTGATAGGTGCAAGGGAATAGACTTGTTGAAGGCCCACTTGGTCCAACAAATCATATCCTTGGATGTGGCGTTACAGTCAGAGCTTCTGGGCGTGTGCTCCGCAGCTTGTGATCCTGGGCAAATCACTTAATCTTCCCGTGCCTAAAAAACATGAACGTGTAATGCGGCTAGTGTTCATATAAAGCGCACTGATACTTTCCAGTCGCGTTAGCGCTATAGAAAACTGCAAAAAGTACAAAACACCGACCGAAACATCAATTAGCATGCCATTCAGCTGCCCAGACTCAATGCACCTGAAGCTAGTCTATATAAACAACCGGGGTTCTCTATTTATCCTGCTGCTGTCGGATAATCATAGCCTAAACACCCCAGGTATGCAGATAAACGAACCTAGGAATATGAGAAACTCCGCTCACACAGTGTCTCTCCTCCGACGTAAAAGAGACCAAGACGTACATACTTCACACTTAAAATGTTGACTCTTCCTCTGGCTGAGATGTTTGATCATAATATTTGTGAACTTTAGCAGGGGCGCAGCTTGGTCAGTAAAACTGGGGGAAGTGTGAGCAGTGGTGGCCAATGGAGTTTGTAAGTGTGTGTGTCTTTGTGGAGGGGAGATGGGTGAATTTGGGAGTGGGGGGGTAAAAAGGAAAGCACGACTTTGCCTGATGACGGTTATCCTGGAAAGGACTGTGGGGTCGGGGTGATTCTACCCACGAGAAAATGTTTTTAAAAGATAAGGTAAGGTGGTTCATTTTACAGCACAATTCCTTTAAGAATATGACCAAATGTAATAATTTTTACTTTCATCTCCTAATAAATAATGCCAAATGTTCATAACGTATTCCCTTCGGGGAACTACTGCCCAAGGTCTCTCTGCTAGCCACAAGTGCCTCAGAAAAAATACAATACATGGCCTAGAAAAATAAGACACCAGCAAGGAAGACGGGGAAGGTTTGAAACGAAGAGGAAGGTTAAAAGGTGAGGGCAGGCAAGAGGGGCGATGTGGGGGTGAAGGCGAGGGAAGTCATCAGCACAAGACAAAGACACGGAAGAGCAAGGCCGCAGTTCAAACCATAGCGTGGGGCCTCCTGGCAACTTTGCCTAAATACAGGAGTTTTGGCCAACACAATTTATTTGCCCAGGGTAGCAAAAATTACTTAACTGGCCTACAGGCTAACATGCGCAGTAATTTCTTATTTTCTTCTTTGTTTGAGGTAGCTGCAGAGAACTATGTTTAATGCCTTAAGGGCGTTAGCCTGTCAACCTGATGGTTGTTTGAATATGTACAGGTACAGGTTAAATACAACACAAAGTAATTTATGCTGCTTTAGCGTTGCTAGTGAATACAGTCCGTTTATGAACTGCAATTACATACATGTCATTTTCTGAAACTCAGATTTCAAAATTAGATAATAAGGATAACTACAATGATTTACATTATTATATAGAACTTCAAAACATACTCTTACAGTTTTCTGAGCACTTTAAAATGGAAGGTGTTACAAATAACAGACGCCATGGTAGTGATGAAGCAGAAATGAAGGTTTTACATTTATTAGCGCTTAAACGTAGTGTTGAAATAATCATGTGTGACTTTAACCGAACTAATAAAGATTGTACGGGGACAAAATGTGCCCTTAGAGTAGTTTGCCAACATTTATAAGCGTGCTTTATATAACGTGATGTATTAGAATTGCACTAATCCGACATAATTATAAACGTGTGCTACGATTTGCTTGCTTGAAATGTTTTAGCTTAGCATAACTTTAGCGGAGGCTTTGGCCTAGTTGCCTGGTCTCACGGTTTAGATGCTCGTATTTTTCCAATGTGCTATTAAACGTGTATTTTTGCTTGAAGCTGTACTTTTCCACTGAGATCGTTCACATGCTTATCTTAAAGTTTCGTGCCAGCTTGGCATTTTTCTCTTTACTCCAAGGTCAATCTGCAGGTGCGGACAATGGAGGCTCTGAAAGTGAGCTAATTGGTATAAAATGTTGCAACTTGCGTACCCATCTCCAAGGATAATGTATGCTTAAGTAAAAGCTTGAGAACTGTTGTTTTTGATTGGACAATTTGAAGCTAACCTATGAACCCTCCAATGGAAGACCCTACTGGATTTGAACTGTTGTCTATAAAACCCAGGTGCACGAGAAGAAAGTAGCCATTATTGGACATCCCGCCATTTTGCAGACTTCGTAGCTATTATGGCCCACCTTGCTGCGACGCCATTTTGAAAGAGACTTTGATACTTTCTCTAATCGAGAGAAAGAGACTTTAAATGATTCTTGCCCTAGAGACTTTAACTTTGATCCCTTTGCATGAAGTAGTAGTTTTATTTTGCCGCCGTGAGGCAATTGCCCTGTCCACCCCTGCCCCTTTGCCCCGTCCCATGCTGATCGAGAAACGGTACCTGTGAGACGAAGACTTCCTTGTATGCTGATCGAAATTGGTAAATATGAAAGGAAAATTGTAAAATTGCATTGTGTTTCTTTTAGGTAACCAACTGCTGATTTTTGACAAGATCCCTAGTTAGGAGTTTTCTAAATTAATGTTGCTAAATTGTTTTTGCATGAAGTCCCACATGCCGATGCCAATTTGAGGTTAGATGAGGATTCCTTTTGTTGCACGATGCAATTTGAGACCTTGTTATGCTGACTAAATGTATGCAATTAGCTCGTTACAGATCATAGTATTAGTGATTTGCATTGCTATTATCGAATGCCTTGTTATTCAAATGCTGCATAGATTGCACTTGTTTCGCCGTTATGGACAGCTATTAATGTTCATTTATGTTTATCATTTGGTGTTGAGACACATTTATATTGTGCTAGCTTTGTTAATATAGGGAAATAAATTCACTAACTTTGAATAAACTGGTGTGGTTATTCCTGACTGAAAGGTCAGGGTTCGCCGAAATGTATTCTGGATTAATTGTCAAGTGTTATGTTGATCATGGTATTGCTTATGTCCGTTATTGATTATTGATTTGATGCAATTGATCGATATAAGAGTACGGAGAGTTCCACTTAGCCAAAAGATTCATCGGCCTAAAGAGCGTCCGAATACAGGTAAATTATTAGTACGGACCGCTCTATCAGTAGATGGTAGCAGAGGATGGTTACGTCTTTTGGGACCTCGTACTCTTAAAGTACATGGTGTTGAATTAACGGTTACGCCCTTTGAGACCCCACTCGAGAAGTTGAATTAGATTTTTTTGGATAAAACTGATTGAGAAGATGATGATGGGCTAGGTCCACCGCGACTTTCCCGGGATCTCGGAGCTTGCGAATGGAGAGAACGGAGGTGTGGAATCGGCGTTGGCGGTACTAGTGATGGTATGAGTGAAATTAGGGTTTTGCGCTTGCACAGCTTATTGCCGCAGATTGGGTGAAAAGGTTTGCGAGGAATTTTTTTCTTTTTTTAGAGGATAGCGGAGGTGCAACTCAGAGTGTAGAAGTAGAGAAGTCGTCGAACTTCATAGAAAATAGCGGAGGTGCGACTCCGAGTGTGAGAGTAGGGAAGTCGTCGAACTTCATGTGCGTGTGGCGCTTTGTGCATAAAAAGGTCCACGTGGTTGTTGTTGTTGAGACGGGCCCTGCGAGGTCAAGAGACTCCGGAGTATGTTGATCTATGTTGTGGTCTGGGCGGTTTAGTAGGTTGATCGGGCGTGGTCAACAAGTCGGTACGTGTGTTAAGGGAGTGAAAGGAACTTCGACTTCGGGCTTTGACAAGATTCTAAGTGCACTAGAATAGATCATTGACAAGTTGAGAGTAGGTCTGCGGGTCAGATTTGCTTGCGAACGTGGGGACCGAGAAAGACGGAATAACTGCCGAGGCTAGTGAAAAGTCCCTAAGGTCCTGAAGCGACTGTGTTACCCTTCCTGTAGTAAACCGACAGATCTGTTTTATATTTTTGGTAGCTCGCGATACATGCAAGAAGTTGTTACGAGAGGAGCTGAGTGAAGGAGGACTAGCCGCGAGGCTTTGTCAGCCGCAGTGTGTGTGAGTGTGATGTCACTAGGAGCCGCGCTGGGATAGGTTGGTTGTAGAGAAGGGTCGCGCACGGATTGGACGCAGTCCGTGCGGCTCGATTGGAAGGGGAAAGGCAAGCGAAGAGTATTCCGGGAATTAAAGTCACCTATTGATTACAAACTTTGTGAAATAAAAGACGAGAAAATGAAATTTTTTAAAGCATTAAGGAGTGCGATGAAGGGGGAGTCTTACATTAAAGCGAGCGTAGGAGAGGAGACGCCGCCCGAAGGTACACCAGCTTACATTGTAATGGAGGAAAAAGGGGTAGCTCCGTGCCTTTGGCTAAAGCAATGGCACAAGCTGACAGAGAAGCATGGGAGCGTAGCGTTCCCGATCCATGGGACATTCAATATAAGGATCCTAGAGAATTTGAGATTCACGATGTACGACATGAAGGTACCTCCAAGGCCAGCACAGTTTGAGGCTCTAGCAATTTGGGAACTGATGGCTAGACAGCAGCAGCAAAATAAGTTCGAGAACAGGATAAGGAAGGTAGAAAAGACACTAGCGGACGCTAGGTGGGATAATGCACAGAAGGTGTGGAGGTCAGATGTACTGCAGGGGATAAAATTGTTTCCCGCAATTACTAAGGAAGAAGAGGAGACAGGTAAGAAAGCTACCTGTAAGACAAACAGGAGGTGTCCCAAGGAGAGAGAGGACGAGGAAAAGTTGAGAAGAGAAGAGGAGTTAGAGGATGAGGAGTTAATCATGCAATTGCTGAACGACCGTCCACCACCTTATGCAGAGAGTGGACAAAGTCCAAGTACCAGTTCTGCCCCTCCGGCATCGGTACAGAATAATGAAACACAGAGTTCAGGGGCTTCATCGGGATCTAAGGACCCGAGTTTACTGTTCACCCCGCAGATACCGCAGGTTAGGAGAATATATCCAGATGTGCCTATGCTGAAACAAGCAGAAAATTATCAGCCGCAGATCCCAGGGTACTACAGCAGTGACAACGGTGCAGGAATGATTCTAGATCCAACCGTAAGGGGAGTACAGAATGGTCACAACCCGACATTGGCACAAGTTGAATCAACTCAGTTTTTGATGCCTCAAAAGCAGATGCAGGGGGGAACAGCACATGCTCAAATGACGGGGAGTCAGATGGGCATGCCGGCAATGATGACCCATAGTATGGGAATGAACATGTCTCAGAACATGGGAAATGGACAAAACCCAGATGCGATATCGCTACCCATTACTGTAGGTCCACCGGTACCTTTGTACAGTCAGCCTAACTTAGGAATGAGCGGTCAGGGATCAATGCTGCAGAGTGGGACAGAAAGGAGGTGCATAGAAAACACTCCAGGGATAACTCCGATAGCGGCTCAGCCAACAGGATCTGGGACCTTGATGGAGTTTAGTCCCATATGTGCTCAGTCGACACTGGTGAGGTCGAGTCCCCCACTGGTGATACCGCTGTCATCGAATACTGAAAAGTTGCCGCAACCATCAATGGCAGTCGATGTGAACGCTACACTGATGGGGTTGAATGCGCAACAGCTGACACAATGGTTCAACAGTCTAAATTCCACACAAAGCTCGGACAGTGGGAAGGGAGAAGATTATGTGAATAGGATGAGGTTGAACATGGAAGCACAAGAATTGGTGGAAGGGACTATGGGTGTGAATAGGTTAGAGTCCTACTCGGAAGAAGAGCTGAGGTATCTATGTCCCAGGATAACAAAAGAAGTGAACAAGGTACACAAAAGCTTGCAGGAAGTAGCTGACAAAAACGGGGTTGATATAGACAAGACGAAACACTTGAGCAGGAGCTATAGGTTGGATTTTGGGACCACAGATTTTGAACACATGAGGTCAGCAGGCATGAAGGTGCACCTTAGAGAACTGCTGCAGAGTGCACAAGTGTGGAGGTGCTTAGACAAGTGGGAAAGCAGATGGGTAAAGAGGAAGGAAAAGAGGAGGGACAGTGCTACAGAGCTCAACGAGAAAAGACCACAGAGTAGCGAGGCAGTAACTATGTTACCAATGAGGGAGACAGCAGGGGGAAAATTAATACATGTACCATGGCACAGAAGCGACATTCAGTCATTTACGGATGATTTTCCCAAACTGAGAGAGAAGCCGATTGAATGGTATCAGCAGACTGATAGGTTTGTGAAGCTTGCAAAATGTCTTTGGGAAGATCTGAACACCCTCTTTGAGATTGTGGTTCCGGCAGATTTGTGGGAGGATTGCAAAAGAGCTGTAGGTTGTCCGACAAGTGAACCAGAGAGAGACAGGGAGACGGGTGCACCATCACCTATGGTGATGAGCTTGTACTACAAGGTGATTGAGCATTTGAAGACGAAAGTGGCCGCGAAAAATGTGGATTGGCAGAAGATCGATCGAACGGCCCAAGAGGCTAAAGAGTCGATTCATAGTTACTATGAGAGGTTGTTGAAGGCGTTTAAGAACTACAGTGGCACAGAGACAATAGAGGGGAAGGACATGCTTCATTTTGTATTTAGATTTGTGGAAGGGCTGAGACCAGAGATAAGTCAGATGATAAAGTCGCATTTGATTTGTTGGCAGTCGAAACCGATTGATGAGGTGTTGAATTATGTGAAATACTGTAGCGACGAAATTGAAGTGAAACAGAAAAGGTTGAAAGAGAAGGTGATGATGATGCAACTTAAAGCAGCTCAGACAGGTCTGCAAGGTTTGCAAGGGATGCAAGGGTTCCAACCGCAGGCACCGCAACCGCAGCCGCAGTTGCAGGGAAACATGGCGTTTCAGCCACAGGCGAGAGGCAGAGGCAGAGGAGGTTTTGCGAATAATGGTCCGGATTTGAACACTGTTGTGACTGGTGTGCAGGCAATGAAGAAGGTGATGCCGTGTCACGTGTGCGGAATTGTCGGTCATTGGAAACGCGAGTGCCCGATGGTGGTGCAGGAAGGTGCAGGTGCAGGTGTTGGTCAGCAAAACAATGATGTCAATGCATTTCAGACAATGAGGGGACCGAAAATGAGAGGTCCAAACCCAAATTTTCAGACCGTGAATCAGTTGCAGGGATTACAACCTATGCAGCCGCAGCAGATGCAGATGCCTCGTATGCAGATGACGCAGATGCAGCCGATGCAACAGCAGTTACCCATGGTACCTAATCAGCAAATGCAAATACCTTTGGCACCAATGAGTCAGCAGCAAGTGATGGTTCCTCCACAGGTCTCGGGTCAGGTAATGAGTACAAATGGCACAGTACAACAGTTCCCACTACACAGTGAGAGTGGAATAAACAATGTATGGGAGAGTGAAAGTTCAGAAGAAGAAGGAGATTGTGTGCTTGCAGCATCCTTGGAAGTTGATCACAAGGGTCCGTACGTAGAGGGAAGAGTAATGGGTCATCGTGTTTCATTCTTGGTTGACACAGGAGCCACACGTTCAACTGTTAAGAGCAGTGAAGTACCAAATTTGCCACTCTCAGGGAGGACGGTTCAAGTGGTGGGAGTAGCAAACAGGCACCTGACGAACCCAATAACAGATCCGGTACCAGTCAGCATCGGTAACTATCAAGGGGTGCATCAGTTTGTGGTATGTGACTCAAGCCCGATAGCACTGTTAGGGAGAGACTTGTTGTGCAAATTGGGTTGTTCGGTTATGTGTTCGAACGAAGGAATAACAATCCAGACGAGCAGTGATGGGGAAGAAGAGGACAGTGTAGAGGGGGATGAGATGGAAACTGTCGATGAAGAGTATCCTCTGATTTGCCTTTTCCCGATGATAACTGAAGAAGATATTCCAGCCGAATTACAGGAAACAGTCGGAAAGGAAGTGTGGGACATGACAGGGAAAGAGGTGGGATTGATAAAAGGAGTGGAACCAGTGAAAGTGACTGTAAAGCCCAATGCAATCTTTCCCCAGACCCCACAATACCACATGGCACAAGACACCCTCATGAAAGTTGCCCAACTCATTGACGAATTTGTAAAACAGGGGGTACTGAAAGAAGTGTTAAGCAGTCCATGTAATTCATCAATAATGGGACTAATAAAGCCAAGTGGAAAGGTCTGACTTGTGCAGGACTTGAGGAAAATAAATGACATCATAGTCAAGTGTTGCCCTGTCGTACCAAATCCAGCTGTGATAATGTTTCAAGTCCCTTGCGATGCCGAGTGGTTCTCAGTCATCGACTTGTCACAAGCATTCTTTTCTGTGCCCCTTCATGAGGACAGCCAATTCCTCTTTTGTTTCAAATTCCTAGACAGAGTATATAGTTGGTGTCGAATTCCTCAAGGGTTCTCTGAGTCACCGTCCATCTTCAATCAGATTTTAAAGAAAGATTTGGAAGCATTAGAATTGCCGTTCGAGTCAACCCTAGTACAGTACATTGATGACTTACTGGTTGCATCAAAGACAGAAAGTGGCTGCACAGCCGATACCATTGCTCTGTTGAACTATTTGGGAAGGAATGGACACAAGGTGTCTCCTTCCAAATTGCAGTTTTGTCAGAAGAAAATGAAATACTTGGGTCACCAGATAGAGAAAGGGTCACGGAGAATAATGAAGGAAAGAATAACAAGTGTACTTCAAATGAGTCCACCCAAGACAAGGAGGGAGGTGAGGAAGTTTTTGGGAATGGTGGGCTACTGTCGCCAGTGGATTCCCAACTTCTCAACTCTAGCAAAGCCTTTACTGAAACTGACCCAGAAGGATGCCTTGGATCAAATTGAACTGAAAGGAGATGAGATGGATGCTTTTGTTGAATTGAAAGAATGCATGTGCAGGGCTCCAGCTTTAGGTATGCCTGATTACACAAAGCCTTTCACATTGTTTTGTCATGAACGTGATGCATGTTCTCTGTCTGTCTTGACTCAAGCCCATGGTGGTGTAAACAGACCAGTAGCGTATTTTTCAGCTACTTTGGATCCGGTCGCAGCAGCACTCCCAGGGTGTTTGCGCGCCGTAGCAGCAGTTGGTATCAGCCTCACTCAGAGTAAAGGAATAGTGATGGGACACCCAGTAACAGTCATGGTCCCTCACTCAGTTGAGATACTTTTGACCCGCTCCCGAACGCAACACATGACTGGAGCAAGACTCACAAGGTATGAAACGATAATTCTGGGCTCACCGAACGTGCAGCTGAAAAGGTGCACTACGTTGAATCCAGCAACCTTGCTCCCTGGAGAAAATGCTGAAATTGAGAACGCTGAAGACGTCGAGCATGACTGCCTTCAGGTGACTGAATTTTGCACAAAACCTCGACCTGACATTAAGGATACTTAGCTTGATGAAAATGACCAGATTGTTTTTGTTGATGGTTCATGTCTAAGAGATGGGATGGGAATTTTAAAAGCAGGATATGCTGTATGTACTGTAACAGGTGTCTTGGAAGCGGGATGGCTTCAAGGAGTCTATTCTGCACAAGTAGCAGAACTTGTAGCCCTTACAAGAGCATGTCAACTGTCTGTATTGATGAAAGTCACCATTTACACTGATAGTCAGTACGGGTTCGGAATTGTGCATGACTTTGGCCAACTATGGTCACAGAGAGGTTTCCTGACTTTTTCAGGATCCCCAGTGAAAAACGGGGAGAGAATAAGGGAATTGTTACACGCCATTCAAATGCCAGCCGAAGTTGCAGTGGTGAAGTGCAGTGCTCATACAAAAGGACAGGACTATGTTTCTCTGGGAAATGCATATGCGGATCAAGTTGCAAGATTTTGTGCCTTGAACTGTATATTGCTCAGAGATGAATGGAATTCGATAAATGAACCAGAACTCGAACCAGCTGAAGCATTTGCCTTGAAAGTTGTAGATACAATAGATGAACTAAAAGCATTACAGAATAACGTCAGGGAGGATGAAAGAGATTCCTGGATTAAATCACAATGTATAAAGAGACCAGACGAGTTATGGGTTTCAAATGAGGGAAAATTTGTTTTGCCAAACAGTCTCTTATCACAGCTTGCGCGGTTCTATCATGGGCAAGCTCACCTAGGGAGAGATGCCATGATAAGATTGTTCAAAACTGATTGGTTTAACCCCAGATTTCGTCAAGCTGCAGAAGCAGTTTGCCATCGATGTGTCATTTGCCAGCAGATGAACCCAGGGAAGGGAACAGTTGTGAACGCGAGCCACATTGGTAGAGCAAGTGGCCCGTTTAGTCGAATGCAAATGGACTTCATTGAGATGCCTGTGCATGGAGGTTTGAAGTATGTGTTGGTGATTGTGTGCATTTTTAGTCACTGGATTGAGGCATACCCCACACGTAGAAATGACAGCCTTACAGTTGCAAAGCTACTGTTGAGAGAGTTGATACCACGTTTCGGATTCCCGATCTCTTTAGAATCAGATAGGGGAAGTCACTTCAATAACGAGGTGATAAGGTTACTTTGCGAAGCGCTGAACATTGAGCAAAAACTGCATTGTAGCTATCGCCCTGAAGCATCAGGACTGGTGGAGCAGATGAATGGTACACTGAAATCAAGAATGGCGAAAATATGTGCATCGACAAATTTGAAATGGCCTGACGCATTGCCCTTGGCGCTAATGTCAATGAGAAACAACCCTGATAGAAAAACTGAATTGTCTCCGCACGAAATTCTCATGGGCAGGGCTATGAGACTTCCTGCAGTTCCCGCAAACGCGCTTTTGAATATTACAGATGATATGGTGTTAGACTACTGCAAGGGTCTGGCTGACGTGGTTCGCTCTTTCTCTCACCAGGTGGAAGCAACCACCTTGCCACCGATCCAAGGTCCAGGACACGCACTGAAAGCAGGTGACTGAGTCGTGGTAAAGAAGCGCGTGAGGAAGTCGTGTCTGGAACCCCGTTGGAAAGGCCCTTTCCAAGTGATCCTGACGACAACTACCGCCGTGAAGTGTGCGGGGGTTCCCAACTGGATCCACGCCAGTCACACAAAGAAAGTGTTGTGTCCCACTGATGAGGAAGTTGAAGCGCTGAAACTGCCAGTGCCTGATAAAACAGTGCTGAGTGCTGAAACAGAACAAAACCGAACTGAAACAGAACAGGCAGAAGCAGGAGAGAGAGAGATATTATTGGAGGGCGAAGAGTCCGACTCACTTGGGGAAGACCAAGGAGAAAGTTCAGACAGCGACGAAGAAGCTGAAGGTGACAAAGAACCTGAAGCAGCTGAGGGTAGCAAAAAGCCTGAAGCAGCTGAGGGTGACAAGGAACCTGAAGCAGCTGAAAGTGATACAGAGCCTGATGAAAGTAACGGTGACGAAGGGCTCGAAAAAGGTGAAAAAGCAGGAGAGCCTGATCCGAGGAGGGCTTTCCCAGAAGCAGACGATACAGAAAAAGAAAAGGAGAACGTGATCGATTCCCCAGAAGGAGGGGACAAGGCAGGACAGAACGAAAAAGTTCAAGCTTCCACAGAAAAGGTCGCAGGTCCGTCAAATGGACATGGTGCAAAGAGGAGACTAAGTATATCACCAGTAAAACAAAGGACTGAAGAAAGTTTGAACGACGGAGGAAGGCCAAAAGTGAAAGAGAAAAGAAAGGAAGTGTCTGTCGTGGTACCAACCTCAAGTGACGAAAAAGACTTGACAAAAGAGGAAAGTACCAGCCAAGCAGAATCGAAAAGAGAAGCAAAATTGAAAAGGAAAAGAATACCGAACAGAAGATATTCCGGTCCAGAATGGGCATATGCAGTCAATGACGGTTGGACTGACGAATTTGTATCTCTAAGCCTCGAGAACGAAGAAGAAGAGATACCAATAGAAAAGAAACGTTTTATGGACTCTGTTGATTGAAAGGGTGATAAATGACATTGCTTGCTACGATCTAAATTGATACAACCAGCTGAGACATTGCTAAACCGGATGAGACATTTGCTAAACCGATAAAGACTGAGTTATTGCCGAATTGAGACAAATGCTGCTAACCGATAAGTGACTGGCCTCTTGAAGAAAACTGTGTGAACATTGCGCTCGTTCAGCTTTGTAACTGAATTGCTAAATAGTTTCTTTATAGGTGCTTCTAGCTCTCTGATTCTATACAGATCATGATGCAAAACAGTAGAAAGAAATATTGTAAATATGTGTGTATAGGCTTGATAATTGCATGCGTACTAATAATAATGGCAATTGTACTTGGAATGCATGGTAAGGGTGAGAATGAGAGAATTGATGCTTCTACTTTTGCTCCTGTTACTGTCACTGAACTAACCGCATTGAAAAGATTAGAAATAGATGAGAGACTCTTGCATGATAAGAAGGAGCTTTCATATAACGTTTTCTATCGCTTGCTAACAGAATATGTTGAGACTATGGATGCGAAAGATTGTTATGTGTGTACACAGATACCGACATCAGTAAAGGAAGGGGTGACTTATCACCACATGCCTCTTACATACGGGATTACATGTAGTATAGTAATGTCTAGATTTTATGGTCAAACTAACATACAGTATTTTTACTCAAATTATGATGTTACCTTTGCATATGTTCCTATAATAGCGCAGCTAAGTCAGATTGCTAAAGATTGGGATGCTAAAATAATGAGGGAATTTTTCGAGCCAATGCTACCTTTTGAAACGGCTCACGCTCATAGGGAAAACCTTACCTGCTCACTCTCTGCAGTAGAAATAAGCTTTTTAGATTGCACAGATGATAGAAGGGCACAAATGAATGCGAAATTAGAAAAAGAGCTACATAAGAGGACTTCAGTAGATAATTATGATTTTGCTGCAATAAAGACACAAGGGAGAATAGCTTTAGATGCTTGGCATGTAGGGAAATTTTGTATATATCGAGGTGAATCTTATTATGACAACATTTTTGTAGGAGCGAGTGAGTGTAAACATACGTTTATCTTTAAGGCCAAATGGACATTCATGATGAACGGACTTGACCCTGTCATTCCAGGTGTATATTACATTTGTGGGTATAATGCCTATTATCGTCTTCCAAAGGGATGGTGGGGAAGATGTTATTTGGGTATAGTGTTCCCAAAGGTTTATCAGCTGGATGACCTATTGATGATTCAAAAGACATCTGGATCCCATCGTATCCAGAAAAGAGAGACCGCAGCTGCTGTGGTAGGAGATATATTTGGAGCCATGATTCCTTCATTGGGAGTTGTGTTGAATTCCATCAAAATAAGAAAGTTGTCTACTATAGTGGATAACATGTTGACAAAGTTTTCAGGTGCTATAATCCTGATAGATGCTGAACTTGCAGCGGAAAGAGCTATGACTCTTCAAAATAGGCTTGCCTTAGACATTCTTTTAGCAAAGGATGGCGGCGTTTGCAAAATGCTTGGTGCACGACACTGTTGTACTTATATTCCCGACAATAGTGTGAAAGTTAAAAATATGCTTGCTAATCTAACAAAAGAGAGTGCAGATTTGAAGGAATTGAAAGAACCAGGAGTGTGGGAGAAGGTTGGAAAAGGACTTGCTTCAGTGGGAAATTGGATTGGGGGAATTTGGAATGGAATATTACTAAAAATAATACAGGGAATATTAATTGTACTGATTTGCATATTTGGAATTTGGGGAATAAAAAGGGGAATAATAATGATAATGGAAAGAATTAAAAGAAGAAAGGAGGAGAAAATAATGAAAAGAATGGCAGAAGAATACAAAGAGAAAACTAGGGGAACTAAAAGGAAAAGAGAACTGACAGAATTTTAATGGAATAAAATTTGTGGGCATGGTTTGGTGTGATGACAAGTAGTCATCAGAGGAGGGATTGATGAAGCAGAAATGAAGGTTTTACATTTATTAGCGCTTAAACGTAGTGTTGAAATAATCATGTGTGACTTTAACCGAACTAATAAAGATTGTACGGGGACAAAATGTGCCCTTAGAGTAGTTTGCCAACATTTATAAGCGTGCTTTATATAACGTGATGTATTAGAATTGCACTAATCCGACATAATTATAAACGTGTGCTACGATTTGCTTGCTTGAAATGTTTTAGCTTAGCATAACTTTAGCGGAGGCTTTGGCCTAGTTGCCTGGTCTCACGGTTTAGATGCTCGTATTTTTCCAATGTGCTATTAAACGTGTATTTTTGCTTGAAGCTGTACTTTTCCACTGAGATCGTTCACATGCTTATCTTAAAGTTTCGTGCCAGCTTGGCATTTTTCTCTTTACTCCAAGGTCAATCTGCAGGTGCGGACAATGGAGGCTCTGAAAGTGAGCTAATTGGTATAAAATGTTGCAACTTGCGTACCCATCTCCAAGGATAATGTATGCTTAAGTAAAAGCTTGAGGACTGTTGTTTTTGAAGCTAACCTATGAACCCTCCAATGGAAGACCCTACTGGATTTGAACTGTTGTCTATAAAACCCAGGTGCACGAGAAGAAAGTAGCCATTATTGGACATCCCGCCATTTTGCAGACTTCGTAGCTATTATGGCCCACCTTGCTGCGACGCCATTTTGAAAGAGACTTTGATACTTTCTCTAATCGAGAGAAAGAGACTTTAAATGATTCTTGCCCTAGAGACTTTAACTTTGATCCTTTTGCATGAAGTAGTAGTTTTATTTTGCCGCCGTGAGGCAATTGCCCTGTCCACCCCTGCCCCTTTGCCCCGTCCCATGCTGATCGAGAAACGGTACCTGTGAGACGAAGACTTCCTTGTATGCTGATCGAAATTGGTAAATATGAAAGGAAAATTGTAAAATTGCATTGTGTTTCTTTTAGGTAACCAACTGCTGATTTTTGACAAGATCCCTAGTTAGGAGTTTTCTAAATTAATGTTGCTAAATTGTTTTTGCATGAAGTCCCACATGCCGATGCCAATTTGAGGTTAGATGAGGATTCCTTTTGTTGCACGATGCAATTTGAGACCTTGTTATGCTGACTAAATGTATGCAATTAGCTCGTTACAGATCATAGTATTAGTGATTTGCATTGCTATTATCGAATGCCTTGTTATTCAAATGCTGCATAGATTGCACTTGTTTCGCCGTTATGGACAGCTATTAATGTTCATTTATGTTTATCATTTGGTGTTGAGACACATTTATATTGTGCTAGCTTTGTTAATATAGGGAAATAAATTCACTAACTTTGAATAAACTGGTGTGGTTATTCCTGACTGAAAGGTCAGGGTTCGCCGAAAAGTATTCTGGATTAATTGTCAAGTGTTATGTTGATCATGGTATTGCTTATGTCCGTTATTGATTATTGATTTGATGCAATTGATCGATATAAGAGTACGGAGAGTTCCACTTAGCCAAAAGATTAATCGGCCTAAAGAGCGTCCGAATACAGGTAAATTATTAGTACGGACCGCTCTATCAGTAGCGTATGAACTTCAGAAGCAGGGAAGGAAGTGTTTGCGTTGCTAGGATTTAAACTCATGTTCTGTTATCACTCTACATGTCAGCAGCAAATGTTTAACTCACTGAGGCATGTTGCATAACATAGTTGGTCCAATAAAGTTTATTGGCCACAAACAGGCCCTATGTTGAGATAGCCTAAGGCGTAGCATTCATCAGGTCTACAGGAATAATCTCAGTAAATTCTGGTGTTCAATGCACTTGCTGTAGAGTTTTGTGTGAGTGTGCTGCAGATCACAAGTCCGAAAACAGTTTTTAATTTTAATGTGTCTACTATACATTACTTAGTGTATCCAGCAGGCCTTAAGTTTATATGTACGTACAATAGTTTAGTGAGTCAGTGCAGTATTTGCTGAGGTGGCTTAGTAGCCAGCATTTCATAGGTTCAAATCCTGCTATACACGGGGTTGTTAGTGTGCCTATGGCCATGGGAAACTGTTGCATGTAATCTGCAAGGACATAGACTGCATCAGTTGTGAAGCACTTTTATGTCCTTGGGAAAGTTCACGTTATGTAAAACTGCCAAAAATAAAATGTGGATCATGCCTTTCACCCACACCAAAATCCCATCCTCCAGGATAAAGAATTAATTAATCTTTGCTTTAAAAAAAGATATACTCTTCTAGTGGATGAACTGCACAGTATGAATTTTGAAAATCTGGGTTCAATCCTGGCTTTCCTGCTTGACCAAATTGTGTAATCCTAGGCAAATAATATTTCAGCAATTTTTCTTTTTGTTCATTAGCCCAAATAAGAGCATCTTCCAATATATGTCTGGTCAGGATGTGTGCTGTACAAAAACATCTATTGTGTTTGATGTAACTGTACAATGTTGATCACGTGATGTTCTTCTGGACTAGTGACATATTGAACAGGGACTTTGGTGTTCTTTCTAGATGCAGGAAAACATCCTAGGACAGAGCCTCCTTTGCCAGAAACATCAGAGATGGGTCACTTTTTAGGGTCGAGCCAGCGTCGCATGCGCTCGAGCATGCGTATCGCTAGCGAGACGCTTTAGGTATTAGAAAAGGGCTCGGAGCCCCGTCGACGTCACGTCAGTGTCTTTCATTGGCAAGTTGGTTTGCCTGTTAGAATCCACTTCTTTTGATTAGTGGAAGACACACATACGTCATGTCTTTTCCGTGGTTAGCTCTCCTCGAGCGCAGCGACCAAGTACGGAAAACATGCGAGGCTCGCTGGGGTTGTGGACTACTTTTTCTCTGTTTTCGGAGCGCGATCTCGCTGGGCAGAAGTCGAGCGCTTTGTTAATTGCACTTTTGCCGGTTACGTCATAATTGCACTTTGTGTGAACTGTACAGTGCGATCGCGCTGTTTTTTTCTTTTAATGCAGGGAAAATCCAGTTTGGAGTTTACAACTGTGAACAGTTGTAACTCCGACAAACGCGAGACCCTAGTTATTTTATTTCTTTGTTGAGGCTTGGATAGCTAAAGTCTTCCTTGGCTGGATTGCCGGGGGCAAAATAGGTTGCTCAAGCTTGTTTATCAGTGTTTTGGAGTATTGCAATTAATTAAAAGTTCTCTTCAAATGGCATAATCAACTAGGTCAACGAGTTGGCCTTCCTCACTTAAATTATGGTAGAAATATTCCTCCTAGGGCTTTCCACGGATGGTAACGAGAGCCAGAGTGGGTCTTTTTCAGTTATTGCAGGACATACTTCTGAGGTGTCACTTTTGTTTTTTTTTGTCACAACAGTCAAGGGTGCTTTATGTCATGATCCTAGTATGTCCATGAAATCTCGACCTGATTCAGATTGTTTTTAAGCTGTGTGCCAGGCATGGGCGCTACTGCTGGACTGTCATCTGTTCGGTTGGCCGACAGGGTTTAGTTGCAGAAATGGTGTCATGGAATATCCAGAAGTAATTACTGGAACGAGAAGGGAATCAAGAAGTAATGTTTTGATTACTTACTGCTGACCATTATTATCCAATTCTACCTTGTTCGTCCCAGTACCTAGAACCTCCTTTTCTAAGGAGATGCTTCTCCTTTGATAGCTGGCTTGTAAGGTTATTGTAACAGGATGCAGTGATGATGCTGTCCTTATTTGTAGCCCTCCATATCCAGTGCAGAGCTTGAGAAGGGGAGAGTGTCACTCAATAGCGGATTCTGGCAACAGACATTGAAAGATTCATGCCACAGATATCATCATCGCCAAGTCTCGCTCATTACACATTAGCAAAGATGTCTAGTTCAAGATCCACAATAAGAAACAGACATAATGGCATCACCTACATCTACTTCACTCAGCCTGACGTTCTGGTTTTCGCTACACGGCATGTCCATAATTTGGAATCCTCCACTGAGGCCTATGCGGGGTCTTATGTCTCAATAAATAGTCTATAATGTTGCATGACTACTGACTTAAGTGTTAGTGCCATAATGATGTTGTCATCAGGGCAGTGGCAAGAACGTTTAGGTGGCTAAAGTAGGATACATGCAAGAGGCATGTGCCAGCACCAGTGGTGACAGAAAGGGAAATTAAGCTTTGAAAGTAAGTTCAGGCATTGCTTCTGTCACAGTTCATGACAATAATGTGGAGACGATCAATATGGTGCGATGCCACCATAATATATTGGGGTTTGTGTCTGCTCGCAATTTGCTGCCCGTAACTTGCTGTCATTTTTGCCAGTGCCTGTAGTCACCTGGCTGGGCTGTGACTTCATCCCTCAGCCTGCACCGGTTCTATGGACGGGGCAGAGGAGAGGACAAGCATCTTTAAGAGCATTTGGCTTTCCACTGTGCCGTGTTTGTGTCTGGCCGCAATTTGCTGCCTGTAACTTGCTGTCATCGTTGGCAGTACCTGTAGTCACCCGGCTGGGACTTTGTCCCCCCGCATGCACCGGTTCTGTGGGCAGTGCAGAGGAGAGGACAGCCACTTTTAAGCGCATTTGGCTTCCCCCTACACAGGATGTGCACTGGACACACCCAGTCGTGCACCCATGCCAAGCCCAGGCCCGTCTTCACCCAGAAGAGGCAAGGCCGGGCCCATCTTTTTGGCTTGTGATCATCAGGGTAAGAGGCTACTTTAAGCTGTAACTACCTCCATATTAACTTGTTCTCCCACTTCCCTGTCCAGTGATATATATTGTGGTGAAAGACTTACCAACATTCTTTATTTTTCTGGACAGCTGTTATACTTTATTATCCTACTATGGTCAAAAGAAAGAATTTGGGGGCTAAGGATGCTGCTGGCTCATCTCAACTTTCGAGCAAGGGCGTTCAGGGTGGTTTCCAAAAGAAATAGACTTAGCTGAACGGTGTTTATCTCTTGATCCTTGTGAGAGCCAAATTACCCCTGTGCAGTCTGCTCCCGCTTAACTACTCTTGCATGGAAGGGATGGATTTACAGAGGGGGAGCAAATTGTCAGGATTCATTGTATTGATGGACCAGCCAGCTGCACAGACTGTTAGGCATATTCCAGTGGAGCAATCTTCTCCCTCTGACTCAGCAGTTAACCCTCCTGTTAAGAGAAAATGATAGTCCAGGAGAACACTTCTGAAGGATGCCTCGTGCTCTGATAGTGACAGTTCAATTGTGCCTCATGTTGGTGGTAATTTTTCTAGGCTGGAACTTAAGGATTTGGTTAAAACTGGTATGCCTAAGTTTTTATCGCAAGTCAAGGAGATTATTGTAGCCCGTTTGTCCCCTTTAAAAGACAAGTTGCAGGCATTGAAGACAAAGGTTGTAGATCTGGGTAATATGCACTCTTCAGTTGTCCCAAGTGGTCAGGTTGCCATGCCAAACTCCATGTTAGTTATAGTACAAAGGGCCATGGGTGGGCCCGTTGAAGTAGGTGATACCGTCTACGGGGATTTCACACAAACCTCTGTTGAATCCAGGAACTATTGTAGTTCCCCGCGATATCCGTGTACACCACCAGCCGGTTGGCCTGAAGGTAGCATGAGGTTTTAGTCTACTGAATCTTCCCCCAGAGTGCTGCCCATATGTTGCTATTCTTTCCAATGTCCGCTGTCTGCCACCTTGTTTGGAGGAATCCCCGGCTCAATTAAAGAATAGGGTGTGCCATTTGCTATCACCGAATTCACATTTTCATTCTGGAGAGTCTAATGATATTATATTTGTTAGAAGAATTGGTTGGGTTGGTCCTCAGGAAAAATCGTCAAAAGAGGACTGTGTGGTTATTAATTGCCGCTACCCTGAGTTAACTCAACACCTGATTTTTTCTTCCCCTTTCCATTTTTATTCACACAAAGGTATTAGCCTGGTTTCATTGGGCTTTTTTTTTATAAACATCTGCGGCCTGGAGGGGCCTCAAGCTCGGTACACCCCTTAGCTATGGGTAAGAAAGAGGTTGAGTGCAGGTCCCTTATTGTGACTAACAGGTTCTCCGTTTTATCAAGTCTGGAGGACAATGATTAAGTCTGTGATGTTGAGTGGATTTTAACCTGTGCCAAACCATTGTTAGTGGGAACTTTAGCCTGTGTATGCCCACCTCCTAAGTCTGTTCCCCTTGGATTGTCAGGAGAAATTATCTTGAATCATAAAGTCTCTGTGTCTATTTTGAACCCTAATATCCCACCTGTTCGCCAAAATGCAGTGGTGGAACTGAATTTGAATCCTAAAGCAGGAGGTACTAACACCATTAATTCTGTATCTAGTGGTTCCCTGCCTGGTACTCTGACTGTAACAGCTTCTGTTTTTAATGTTGTTCTTTAAATATTGCTAGATACCAATCCAAACTTGCTAATCATGAGTGGTTTGATTTTGTTTCTAATTTTGACAGTTATGTTGCAGGAAACTTGGGCTCTGGAAGACATTGTTTTGGATGGCTTTGTTAGTTTCTGCATCCCTGTGACGACGGTTGCCAAGTGGAAGCGGGCGGGGGAGGGGTCGTTGGTAGCTTGCATTGCCAATGTTTCCCTGGCCACTCTAGTAATGTGCAGACATGAGGGCACTTTTTTAAATCGTCTGGATAGCTCTTTTTGATAAATCCAACTTTTTTGTAGTTAATTTTTCTAATTCGGTCTGTGAGCTATGCTGCCAGATTTGATTTAAGTTTTGTTTACTGCCTTAGATGTTTTAAAAAAAGAGATCTTTGACTTTGTTTAATGATTATAAAGTTATAAGGGAGGGATTTTAACGCTGTATTGGAGTGCCATCCTACTCTCCTTGATCCTTTTTTGCTTAGGGATTGCCATTATAAACCCGGAACCGAGGATGCCGGGGTGGGGGGTGTTGTATGATGCTTTAACCCGTTTTGGTTTGATTAATGTAATTTACATTTTGGGAGATCTCAATACCCAAAAAACAACTTTTGTGGGATCGGGACAAGGGTCTGTGATTGATTATATTTTTGTTACCCGAAATTTAATTAATCTAGTTGTGTCGGGGTGTGAGGGAGAATGAATACTTAGACAATAACCCCATTGTGATGGCCATAAGTTGCTCTGTTTATTCCCCTGTAGGTGAAAGATCTGGGTCTGAGGGCTTAGTTATTAAAGATCAGGGACTTAGGGTTAGCTGGCGTAGGGCCCACTTTCACTCCCTTTAGTTTTCTCTAGTAAAAGCTAATTATAGCTTTTTTATGGACAGCTTATTGGTGGTGACTTTCTTTGCACATGAAACCCTCTCCACCTTTGGAAAATTGAACTGCTCCATCAGGAATTTAGTTAACCAATGTAGAAAAACAGGAAGTAATTCTTATCCTGGGTGTTTTGATGGTGCGTGCAGGGCCACATATAAGGACTTGCATTTTTGTTTCTCAGGAGTGACCCTAGACACAGGCGTTTGTTAGCCGCTGCTACTTGTGAATATAAAAGGGTCATCAAGAGGGAAACTCGAGTTAAGTTGGTCCAAGCCTGCAAGCTGAAGGGTGCCTTGGGTTTCTGGAATATTGTAAAAAAAGGGGCTCCTCATGCTGTTCTCTTGGAGGGCCTAGGAGCTAATATTCCACCTGATGCTTGGTTTAAGCATTTCAGCAGGTCCCCTTCCTACCTCTGGATATTAGATTCACCCTAGAAGAGGTGGCTCTGGCCATAGAGGAATGCCCAGCAAAGGAAAGCACCAGGCCCGTATGGGGTGTCACTAGATCTTTATAAGGAAGATATCTTCCTTTGGACCCCTATCATCATCAATGTCTTAAATGCTGCTGTTATGGAGGGTCCTGGGTGGGAAGGGGCACCCAAGAGCAATGTCTGATCATTGGGAAGTACATGATTTCTAAATCCGAAACTCTGTATTTAGCTTTTATGGACCTCAGCAGCACATTTGACAGGATGAATCATAGTAAACTCTGGTGTATATTGGCAAAAAGGGTCCTGTCTAAGTCGATTATTGATTTTTTAAGGGTCCTTCATGAGGGGGCTCAATGCGTCAGTTAGGTAAGGCATGGAGGGAGAATGTGCCAATCCCTTCCCACTCGATAGTGGGGTGAGGCAGGCGTGTGTTTTGGCCCCTATATCATTCCTCCTATATGGAGATGGCCTACAGTCTGTTTTAGAGTCGCAGGATATTGAGCTAACGTCTGTCAATGGCAAGCTGGTGCAGTGTCTCCTATATGCTAATGACGCGGCCCTGCTTGCACGGACAGAGAATGGGCTAAGGTCTCTTATTAAAACCGCTGTAAAAATATACGGATGACTTAGACCTGGATATAAACATCTCAAAAACTCATTTTATTGTCTGTGGTAAGGCAGGAGGGAAATTTTTATAAAAAGGGCAGCCTATTAGCCAAGTGAAGGCGTTTTCTTATTTGGGGCTACTTTTGACGCTAGGGGGAGCTGGCTCCCCAGTTTGTCTAAAAGATGCTCCCGTTTTAACTCTTCAGGCTGCTAGAGTTGGTAATAAACCTATTTTACCCCTGCTAGATATATATAAACTTAAGTGCCCTCCTATCTTAACCTTTGGAGCATCGATTTGGGGAATCCGGGACAGTAGTAGCCTCGAGCAAAAAGAAAATAGATTTTGCAGGTACCTACTAGTGGTAGGTCTGGGAACCACATATTTTCTTCTCCATGTGGAACTCGGTATTGGTTACTTTGAAGATTTTATTAGGCTCACACCCTTTCTATTGTGGCTATCTATATGGGGAAACAAACATACAGATTTTAACAGGGAGGTAATCTTGGACTGCTTGTCCTGTGACCATGGCTATGAAATTCCCTGGTTGTGTTATGTTAAGAATGTTGCAGATAGGTTGAGCAGGCCATATCTGTTTTCTTCTCCACTTCCTTTGCCCAAAGGTGTGGCTTGCTGGGTTAAGAGAGAGTTTAATAGAATAACAAGGGAGAACAGAGAGACCAGGGAACGTGTTAAGCCTGCTGTGAGCTCCTATCTAATCTATAAGTTTTGCCAGTGAATCTAACCCCATCTCGCTCACGTTGAAAGTTTTTGGGAAAGGACTATTTTAACCAGGTACCGGATTAGGTGCAGCCTCTGTTTTTAATTCTAATTGTATTCTGACCTGTCCCTATGATGGTGTTTCTACACAATCACTAATGTATTTTACTCTCTTATGAAGATATTATGAGCCATTTAGGCAGAGGCACCTATTGACACTTTTAAAATTGTCTGGATTTCACCAATGTAGACCATTATTTTATTATTTATGTATGACTAATAAGTCTGTTGTGTGGTCTGCGGTTGGTGCTTTTTAAAAAATATGCCTTACGATGGCGTACTGCTATCAGTTTTTAATTCGATGTTAACCTTTTTTATCTGTTCCATTTATTTTATGTTTATTTGCTGAATTATTTTACCTTTGTAATACGTCTGCGTTTTAATCATATTTTCTTCATTTTGTATGTTCTTTTTTGATTATAAAATGTATAATTGAATACAAATGTATTCATTCATTGATGTACTGGTAACATGGTGTGTGCCTTCAAATGTATTTTGATTTTTGATAGAGAAAACAAACCTAAAAGGGGGGGCACTTTTGGAAAACTATTGGCACCATATACATTTACGATATGAAGAGTTACCAGAGCAGGGAGCCAACGAAGCTCCAGGCTGACAGCCCTAGGAAGGCTCACATACTTACAGAGACTGTGGTCCAGAGATAGAGATATACAGCTGTTAATATTGAAAACGTCGAGGTCAATGTATACAATGATACAGTCATACATAAAACGAAGTTGCCCCAATATTAGCGAATTCACCGGTCTGAGACCTAGGCTTGAGGTTACTGACGGATCACAGATGAGGCAGCACGTAGCCGGTAGACAAACACACGAAGAGGAAACTCAGATCAATCCCACAGACAGGTGCAGTGACACCACAAGGGTCCCAGGAGATTGGCCCAAATAAAACACAACTGGCGGGAGGACTGCACGTATTCTCAAACACCATAAAGTCAGACGCCACATGATGTTAGGAACACAGCCAATCAGAACACAGCACACACAGTAACACAGAGCCATCACTCGCCCCTCAGGCTGGACATCTGGACATGTTACCCGCTGGCCCACATTGTGCCCAGGCATCAACTCTCTTTTTCTACTGACTTTAAAAATATACTAAGAGGAAGACAATCTTTTACTTCTTGATGTCGATCAATACCACAACCTCGAAGCTCTGGACCACCAGAGATATGAGGATAAACCGTTTTGTTTCAATACAAAAAGTCCTGTGATGCTCCCAATGTGCAAATAGGGTATTTAATATGTATTTCTAATGGAGGCTTTACCATCTAATGCTTCGGTACATAGTGTTCTTGATCTGCTCGCTTGGTGGTGACATGACAGTGTTATAGATAAAACATCACTAATTGTATTCAAAGCCATTGAAACCATGTAGTATGCTCCCGGGAGAAACAAATAGTCGAGATCTTAGTTGAAAGGAATGTATATTTTTCAGCACAGTCTGTTAAAAAAATTTGAGATACTCTTGCTGCCTGGTGAAATTGTCAAGTTTAAAATTGGCCAACACGTCAGAGCATTTTCTGCCTTTAATTATCCGAAAACAATGTTATTATCAGAACAATAGCAGGTGGAGTGGAAGTTTAAAACATTTACTCCATACGTCTTTAATATTCTGGCCTTGGAAGATGAAACACCTGTTATGCTTCCAAGTTGGCAAATATTTTCAGAGCTCAGGCCATGAACACTTTTAGAGCCAGTGTCAACCCTCACCCTTGGCTCTCACTTTCAATGTGTTGACTAACTCACCACTAGCCTCCCTTCAGGCACTCCTCTCAGGAACTAGGAAGGGTCTTACAACACCAGACTGAAACAAACCTTCCTTCCTACATACTCTGCACCGCGAACTGTAGTGAAGGGTATATCCACCTATATTAGCAGATCGGTAAACCTGAACTGAATTCTGTGCAGTGTATAATCAAAACTCCAGCTGATACACTGAGCAGAATCCAGTGCTTTGCTTCCTTGCTGCAGGCTCTAAATCCACCCTTCCCTAACTCGTCACAGAATGGGGTGGGGACCATGAGGCTCCTTTACCCCACCCCACTCTGTGATGAGTTAGGGAAGGGTGTAATGGCATGGCTCCACTCTTTGAATAACATGAGGCTCCTGGTGTTGCAGGGCTTTAGCCTGAAGTGTCCAGAGGCAAATTTGATCAAAACGTTCTTAAGGGGTGGAGGTCAGCCCAGGAGGCTAGTGTTTTGCTGGGCTGATGACCTCACAGGCTTCGGGGCTGTGAAATGGTCAGCCCGCCAATCTGATTGATGGTGGTGGAAGGCAGGCTGTGTAAAGTGCGCATGACTGCCAGACAAACAGTGAGTGCTGTGCATACATGCGTGCCTGTGTGAGTGAAGTTCTGTGGTTCATAGTGACTAAGGGAGCGAATGAGTAATAATGTAAGCATGTGTGGTATACATCTTGTGTGTTTTTTAACCCAAATAAAGAGGCCACAGCGGCATTCCAATGCCCACCACGCCAGAGGGAGCTGCCCCAGAGTGTGAGCATCAGGACTTTCAACAATTACGCTGGCACATAATGAATGTTAAAATACATTATATCACAAGGAGGACACATGAGACGGGCTTAAGGGCCAGTGGACAGGGAGATGAATGTAGATTGGTAGGGGTACTAAGTGAGAAAAAGCACATTATTTTGTGAACTAACCAACATTTTGGATGTCTTTCCAAACAGAGAGAGGGAGAGAGTGTGTGTGCTTTTTTGTCTGCTTGTGTAAAACTTCCTGGTGAGATCAGACAGACGCCGCACCCTTCCTGACTGAAAGCACATGTACCCAACTATTTATCATAAAATACATCAATTAGGAAGGTGTAGCACCCCAAACAAGCCCCCTGAATCTACGCCCCTGGGTCAGAGTCTTGAAGTAAGAAGAGCTGCTGTCTGGGACCTTGCAGGCAGGACATCATGTTTCCAGTACCTCATTTTAATGTTGAAAGCATTGTTGTCATGTGCTTTTGACTATTTCAGTGTTTTCAGTGGGGTCACACCATTACTCAAATCCCACAGCACATTAGATAGATAGAAAACAGAACGGGCAACATGTTGTCATTCCATGCAGCAAGGATGCATCCCTAAATAAGGCAGCTCCAGTTGCTACGTTGAGGAGACCAGAAGCAATCACTTCTTTTTGCACATAATTCTAGTATTTAGCTTTTTTTTTTAAATTAGAGAGCATTAATGCCCCATATATGTACAAAGATTACCTCTTTTTATTGCCTTTTTTCAAGTGTAATGGTTTCAATTAACTCTGAATTTGTGCAGTAAAATATGAATTTAAAGTGGCAATTGATTCTTGTAGCTTTGCTTAATTTGTAAAATAGATAAGTGCAGGGGCCCAAAGTTTTTGTCAGAGCCTGCTGTTGTCATTGCCTAATGCCAGGTTGTTGAGCTGCCAGGGCTGCCTAGTTTAGAGTCTATCTCATGTCTCTTTCTTCCACTATCTTCTACTTTCTGTCAATCTCATTCATCAATCTTCTTTTTAATCTCTGCATAAATCCTCATGTTACTGTTTTCCTGCCTTACTCTTTCTCTTTCTCCTCTTTTTTAGGGTGAAGCCTACCAGACAGTGCAGTGTTGTGGTTGCCAAAGACTTCTTGGGGGCATTCTGAAAGCTTCCCTGGGAATACATTTATCCTTAATTGGTCAAAAAATAGGTACCAGGGCTCTCATCAGGAGGCCACTGCAGCTTGCACTACACATTGCCCCTGCAATGCTGCCAATGATAGCAACAACAAAACTACTAACCATCATTGTCCTACAAGTGTAGCAATTCATTCTATTCCAGGCCCCCGAAAGCTATTAGAATTACTTGGGCAGCGGGTAATAGTCATTGTTACTGTATATTGAATTAATAGTTAATTGCTTATGTGGTCATCTCTAAAATAGCCAGACAGTGCCACCTTGTGGCAGATTGTCACAAGAACAGGCGTTAACGAATATGTGCCAGTGCCCAGCACCGGAAACCACCAGCTCAATTTAAGCACTGGAATGCATTCCACTCATTGCTTACCATTGGCTTTTAACATACATTTGCTTGCTTTCTGTTTGATGGCTTTATGTGTTTTAGGCCATCAAGCATGTCTTTATCCCTCCCGTGGAGCGTAGCCTGTTTACCACCTCTCTGACTCCACTGTATGACACTCTAACCACTCTACGTTACTCCACTCTACACCACTCTACTCCACTCTCTGCCCCATCACTTTATGATACTCTACTCCATTCTCTGCGACTTTACGCCACATCACTCTGACATTCAACTCCACCCTATGCCACGCCACTCTACACCACTCCACTCTAAAAACTTCTACTCCACACCATTCTATTCCATTCTACATCATTCAACCCCACTTCATGACAACTACTCCATTCTGTGCCACTCTACGCCCCTCCATTCTATGACACTCTGCATCACTCTACACCACCTCACTTTATAACACTTCACTCTACACCACTCTATTTAACACCACTCCACTATAATCCACTTCAAGACACCACTCCACTTTACAACACACTATGCTAATCCACTCTATGCCACTTTTCTCTGCTCTGCCACTCAACTCTATGAAACTCCACTGTTTGCCACTCCAGTCTACTCCACAACACTCTACTCCACTCTACTCTACAACAACTCCACTCCATTCAAGTCTAGGACATTCCACTCTATGCCACTTCACTCCACTCTATGCTATTCTACCTCACTACACTCTATTACACTCAATATGCTAATCCACTCTATGCTACTTCAATATATGCCACTCCATTCTAGGCCACTCCACTTTAGAACACTCCACGCCACTCAATTCCACTCTACTCTATGCCACTTCACTCTATGACACTCCACTCCACTCTACTATACGACACTAGTTTTAGCCATGCTGAACAGCTACCATGCTGGTCTATAGCATGACAACCACCCATTGGGAAACACAATAGCTCTTGTATAGGTGAAACGTATTGGCTTTACCAATGCTTGCTCCCTTTTCTGCCTTCCTCTCCATTGTTCTGGGTCCAAGTCTGATGATGCAGAATAAGTCCTGGCCCCCTCAAAGTAAGTGCAGGTGTCTACCAAAGGGGGGCCCCTGCTCACATTAAGCACAGATCATAGCATTACAAGATAAGTGAGGCACAGGCAGACACAAATGTCTTGCTCTGGTCCACACAATTCTGACCCATGGGACAGCTAGAATTGCAAACCGGGTCTCCCACTTTGAATATCAAAAAATAAACCAACTTGAAAACTGCCTTTTAGAATGTACTGTGCACCTCTGTAGTAATTCACGAGTATTAAGCACTGAAGTTAAGAGTTTAAGACTCTGAGTGACAATAAGGGGCGTAGCTTCAAGAGGGGGTGTGGGATGTTACACCCCCCCCCTAATAAAAGTACTTTCTGCAAAATAGTTAGGTACAGGTGCCTTCAGTCGGGTATGGTAAGGTGTCTGTCAGATTTCAACAGTCATTTTTACAAACACACAGAAAAAAAATGCACACACACTTTCTTTCCCTCTCCATTTTGAAAGTATTTAACAAGGATGATTATTTTACTAAATAATGTGTTTCTCTCTCTTACCCCTACCAGTCCGCATTCATCTCCCACTGCCCCTTTAGCTCCTCTCATATGCCCTATTTGTCATAAAATTAATTTTAACATTATATGCCATTGCCATATCTGGGGAATCTGAAGCTCACACCCCACAATCTTACTGACCAAGCTATGCCTCTGGTGACAATTTATACAGATTACCAAAAGAAACAAGCATTGTCAAAGCCCATGGGTCTCACCTATGTGATTTTGTTTTAGCCATGTTGTATACCAGTGTGGCTACTGTTCAGCATGGCTAAACGTTAGTGGCGTGGAGTAAGGCAGGGTGGAGTAGAGTGGAGTGAGGTAGACTGGGATACAGTGAATTAGGGTAGAGTGGAGTGGGGTAGGTTGCCCTAGAGTGGAGTAAAATTAGTGGAGAGAATTGGGGTAGGGCAGCGTGGGGAAGATTGGAGTAGGGGAGTTAGATGGACTTGATTGGTAGATTGGAATGGGGTGGAGTGGGTATACTAGAGTGAGGTAGATTAGAGTGGGGTAAATTGAGTGGGATAGATTGGAGTGCAGTGGGTTAGATTGGAGTGTGATATATTGGAGTAGATTTGAGTGGAGTGGGGTAAATTGGGGAAGAGAGAAGCATAGCGAATTGGAGTGGAGTGGGGTAGATTGGGTAGAGTGGAATGGCGTGTGGTAGATTTGGGTTGAGTGGAGTGGGGTAGATTATGTGAATTGGAGTGGGTCGATTGGAGTGTGGTAGATTACGTGAATTGGACTGGATTGATTGGAGTGGGATAGATTGGGATAGAGTGGAGTGGAGTTGGATAGACAGGCGTTAAATTGATTGGGAAGAGTGGAGTAGGGTAGACTGGAATGGAGTGTAGTGGAACACATTCAGGTGGGGTAGAGTGGGGTACACTGGATGGATTGGAATAGGGTAAATTGGAATGGAGTGGGGTAGACTGGGGTGCGGTAGATTGCAGTAGGGTAGTTTGAAGAGGGATAATTGGAGTGGGTAGTTGGGAGTAGGGTAGAGTAAAGTGTAGTGGGGTAGACTGGAGTGAACTGGGGTGGAGTGGGGTGGGGTAAATTGCAGTAGGGAGGGGTGAAAAGGAGTGAAGTTAGGTATAATGGGGTAAATTGGAGTGGAATGGAGTGAAATAGATTGAGGTAAGGTAGGCTGGGGAGGGTTAGGTAGGAGTGGGGAGGAGTAGGTGAGATTGGAGTGGAGTGGGACAGATTTGAGTGGAGTATGGTAGACTGAAGTATATTGGGGTAGAATAGAGTGGAGAGGGAGGAGTTGGATATATTGCTGTGGAGTGTAGTGTGGGGTAAATTGGAATGGAGTGGGTTAAATTGGACTTTGTGGTTTGGACTGATTGAAGTAGATTGGAGTGGAATAGACTGGAGTGGATAGGGGTACATAGGTGTGAGGTGGATTGGGGTAGATTGGAGCAAGGTAGACTGGAGTGGAAAGGAGTAAAGTGTGATAGACTGGGGTAGATAGGAATAGAGTGGGGTAGATTTGAGTGGAGCGAGTAAACAGGGTGGATTGGGTAGAATAGAGTGGGTGGGGTTGACGGTGTTAGATTGAGTGGAATGGGTAGACTGGGCTGGAGTAGAGTAGTTTGGGGTGGAGTGGTGTGGGGTCCATTGGGGTAGGGTGGCGTGGGGTAGATTGGGGTGGGGGTAGATAAGAGTAAGGCAGATTGTAGTGGAGTGGGGTAGTTTGGGACATAGTGGAGTGGATTGGGTTGGAGGGGGAATATTTGGTTAGATTGGGGTAGAATGGGTTAAAGTGTGGTAGACTGAAGTGGGGTAGTTTGGAGTAGTGTGGTGTGGGGTAGATTACAGTGGGGCAAAAAGGGGTATGTAAATTGGGATGGGGTAGATTGGAGTGGGGTATACTGGAGTGGTGTAGATTGTAGCAAAGTAGAGTGGGTGGGGTAGATTGTAGTGGGGTAAATAGTGTGAGTGGAGGGACAGAGTGGAGTGGCATGTTATGTCATGGAGTGAGCTGCATAGATTGGAGTGGCATCTAGTAGAGTGCTGTGGCAGGTTGCAAAGTGTTTTAGAATGGAGGGGTGTAGAGTGGAGTAGCATGTCATAGTGTGGAGTGTCATAAAATGGAGTGGCATGGTATAGAGGGGAAGGGCATAGAGTGGAGTGGAGTGGCGTAGTATGGAGTATGCATGGTGTGGTAGCGCACTGCAATTACAGAACCACACTTTGATTGTAATGACCATTACTTTTGCACCAACATTTGATTTTACTGCACAAAAACATTAACATGTGCAAATGTCATCACCTAGACTATTTATGTGTTTTAATTGCATTCAAATATTTGTTTACACCACACTTCAAAATTACAAAAAAAAAGCTTTATTTGTACTAATTGTGATATATTCTGAAACATCAGCACAAATCATTGTTTTGTTGTGCTACAAAGAACATCCCGTCATGTCTTACAAGGGTATTCAGCAGGATTGTAACATACTTTTTGTCACTTTGAAGTCAGAGAAAGAAAAATAAACACTAAGGGCCAGATGTAGGTAGGTAAATATTAGCGACTCGCAAATTGCGACTCTTTGCGAGTCGCAATTTCCGACTCGCTAACTGCAATGCAGGTAAAAAATGCAAGGACAATTTGCGACTCGCACACAGAGTTGCACCACAGATAGTGAGTCCGCTGTTTGCTAGGTCGCTTTTTGCGACCGCGCAAAAAACGGACACGCAATTTGCAAGTGGGTGTCGCAAATTGCGACTGTGCCGAAAATTGAATGCAGGTGATGCAGAACACTCTGGAAAACACTTCCTGGCACATGATGATGACATCACAGCCAGGAAGTTTACAAATACCCCTGGGAGGAGGGAGGACCACACCCATTTCAACTGAAGCACTGCAGACACACAGAGCTCCAGCAACCATGGCTGAAAACCCAAGGAAGAGGAAACTTAAGTTTGCTGAAAAAGAGTTGGAGGTGCTGACTGAGGAGTGTTGTCAGCACCATGACCAGTTGTTTTGGCAGGGCAGCCCTCACCGTGCCAGAGACAGAGAAGAGAAGACTCTGGATGGAGATCCAGGACAAAGTCAACTCCCTGGGGGTCAGCCACTGGAGTATTGAAGAACTGAAAAAAAGGTGGTACGACCTGCGCTCCCGGACCAAGGAGAGGGTGGCAGAGCGGCTCCGGGAGATGAGAGGCACAGGAGGGGGACCATCAACACTACCACCACCCACACCCCTGGAGGAAAGGGTAGAAGAGACCCTTGAGCCTGAGGCTGTAAGCGGGATGTGAGATCTGGACACCTCTGAGGCAGGACCATCAACCGGTGAGTACCATGTGACATGCATGTACCCTCATTAATGCCATACCCCCACCTATCTTGTACACAGGAGCATGCACAACCAACATAGCTCCATTTCAGAGTAGGAAACACCAGTATGGTGCAGTGTAGTTAAGTAGGCAGTTCATAGGCAATAGTTTATTAGGAAGTTGATAACAGATAGTAGATACTGACAGTGTGTTCCCTATGTCCTACAGGCCTCCCACAAGACACCCCCACCAGCCCAAGCAGCCAGGGGCCAATGGTCAGCCAGCAGACACACGAGGGAACAGGACCAGCCACCACTGCGACCTGCACCACCGACACCATGTCCCCTCATGAAACACCTGTTGCAGTAGTGGTGTGTGAGCCTGCACCAGGTAGAAGCCAAAGTGCCACGGGAGACATCATAGGGCCTCCACCGCGTCGCAGGCGATGTGGAACACCATCCTCAGAGCGGCAGGCAGAGTCAGGGGGTGCCTCCACATCACAAACTGAGGCCGCACTCCTACGGGGTCAGCGCCTCCAAACACAGGAATTAAGGAGGATTACCGGGGCATTAAGGCGCATGGAGCGCAATCATGGCAACAGTATGCAGCTGGTACATTCAGAGTTGCAACTGATCAGTTCCAACATGGGTGACCTTGCACTCTCCATGCGCCAACTAGTGGCAGGACTTCTAACGCAGACAGAGAGTGCACGGCGCAGGGACCGCCAGCTGCTGAACCGCCTGGACAGGATGTCCTCCTCAATTGTAAGGCTGGCTGTGAACACAACAGGTCTGTCTAGGCGCACAGTCAGCCTCCAGATGGACATGGGCCACTTTGCTAGTGACGTGGCACGGGGACTGGGCCGTCTCAGCCACACTATAGACCTAATGGAGGCACGGCAGGTGGCCAGGGGCACAGGCGACACGCCACAGGACAGTGAGGAGGGCTCCACTGTCAGCAGTGTCTCTGCTGGTGACACCAGGGTGCTTCGCAGTGGAAGCACAAGGCAGTGCTGACCCCCCTAGCTCCACACAGTCCTGGGGTTGGGGCACATGACGTCAATGTGTCCCATGCCAGGTGAACTATTGAAGCCCCTGAACTGTTCCTATTGTAAATAGTTTTTGTGTTTGCACTTATTAAATCACTTGTTCTTTCCACTTAACACATGGGCTCTTTGTGTGTTACATTGGTGAGTATAGTAAAAGTTAGCACGTACCTTCCAAAGTATTGGTTTGCAATGTGTTCCCGTCTCAGTCTGCCTTGATTTGCGATGCTCCTATCCCCATGATGGCGATGTGGTAGCTCTTGCTCTTCATCCTCAGAATCTGGGTCTTCAGGGGTGAGAGGTAGCCCACGTCTGGTGGCAATGTTGTGCAGTATAGCGCATGCAACAACGATTTTGAAAGCTGTTATTGGGGTATACTGGAGGGCACCTCCACTTTGGTGGAGGCATCTGAACCTTGCTTTCAGCAGTCCAAAGGTACGTTAGATTATATTCCTGGTCCTCTTATGTGCACTGTTGTAACGCCTCTTGGAATCATTGCTGTGTGTTAGGTATGGAGTTAGTATCCATGGTCGTAGTGCATATGCACTGTCACCTGTTTGGCACAAAAAAGAACAATGTTAGCAGGGCATGGGTGGTTTCCACATTGACCTGTGTGTATGTCTGCAAGGTGTTATCAGCTCTACCTAGGAGGTATCCGTCTCCAAACTCCCCACGTTCTAGGCATTGGTGTATCCCACTGTGCCAAAAAATGTATGAGTCATGAGTACTGCCTTGAAATTTAGCAACCATGTTAGTGATGACATAATGGGCATCACATACCACCTGAATATTGAGTGAGTGGGTACACTTCCTATTGCGGAACAGATATTCCAGGTTTGCAGGAGGGCATATTTGAATATGTGTCCCGTCTACACACCCTATGACATGAGGGAAGTTGGCAATCCGGTAAAATTCCAACTTGGTACTGTTGATTTCTGCCTCATTCCTGGGTAGGTATATGTATCTCGACATGTGTGTGAGTAAGGCATCTAGGAATGTCCTAAAGAACCGTGAGAGTGCACTTTGGGATACCCCACCTGCCACAGCAATGACCCCCTGATAGCTACCCGAGGCCAAGAGGTGCAGTGAGCATAGCACTTGCACACGCGTAGGGATGGTGCAGCCGCGCACAGTCTGGCGTTGTAGCTGTGGTTTGAGTAATTCTATTAGATCTAGTATAGCTGCGCTGCTAAGTCTGTATTTGTCATAAATCTCCTCCTCAGTTTGTTGGAAAAGTGTCTGCCTTGTTCTGTATATCTTCTCCTGTCTCTGGCTCCTCCTCCTCCTCTGCTGTGCGGCGTGGGCTCTCCTCCTCACTGCTATCAGGTATATCTCCGCCATCTTGTGTAACCCAGATGCCATCTGGGTCTCCTTTTATACTTTGGTAATGGTTACCACCTGCTCTGAGTTAGTGGTAAATTGGAAGCGCAAAATTGGCTTTTTGCGACTAGTCGCAATTTGCGAGTTGCTATTGCATATGGTTTGAGACTCGCTAATAGCGACTTGCTATTTGCGGGTTGCAAAATGGGGTTGCAAATTTTGCGAGTCGGTAATGGCTCGCGTTGCATTTTGCGAGTCGGAAATTGGATTTTTGCATCCTATTTCCGATTTTGCGGGGTCGCAAATTGCGAATCGGGCCATTTGCGACTCGCAAAAGTTTGCTACATCTGGCCCTAAGCTCCTTAGAAGTGAGAGACTGACATTTGACCTCTGTCTTTGAATGCACAGCAAATTTGACAAGATAACAAGACGACTTAAAGGCCTTTTTACGGAAAGTGAGTTTGTGGAAGAATGCAGTCAGCAAAGTTTGGGCAATGGGAGGAACAAACTCAAGCTGGACAGCCAAAAGCAAATAAAGCCAGCAAATAGAAAGCCAGAAAATTTTAGTTAAAGACCACAAAGCCAATGGCAAGCAACAGGCAGAATGTGTTCCTAAGCAGGTTTTCTCATCATCCCATAATGTCTTTAGCAATCCAGACAGCTGTGCTGTCTGGTAGGCTACTACCTAAAAAAGGAAGAAACAACATTTGATGCTCATTAATTGCTTGTTTTGTCAACAATACATTGATTCCTGTATTACAATGAGTTGATTACATGTGATTGGGTATAAACCATCCGCTGTGGCAGTTCACAATGTCGTGTTTTTGAAAGAGAGCCAGATGCCATAAGTGGGCTATTCAGTGTTCTAAATTAAATGTTTCGCTCCCTTCGTGTTTTTTAGTCTGCTGTATTTTTCTGTCAAGTTCTTTTAGGTCTATTGTTCCCCTTGCTCTTTTCACTACAATAACCTTTCACAGCTGCATATCTTGGATCTTCGTTTATGATAGTGTTTTCTATGATTAGTATAGGATGAGAGGCATTAGCTTTGTTGCCCTTTTTCTTTTGCTGTGTAGTCTATGCACACAATCGACGCTTCAGTTTGCAGTCCTTAAAAAAGCGTGAACATAGAGTACAGCGTGGTCCTTCAACAAACTGCATTCCGACATTTTTATTTACTGTATGATTATGTTAGCTTATTGTTGCTCTGTGGTTGGAAATTTTCAGTAAGCAAGCAGAAGGAGTACAACTGGAACATGTAAAATGATCTGGCTGTCTTATCACATTTTAATAAAGTGTGAAGGCTAAAGGAGAAGCTAACAAGCGTGCTTTTATCCACTGATGTAAAGGGCTGTGTGTTTCGCACACTATAGCAAACCCTAGGAGTTGTGGAATAATGGAGGACAAACTAGATAACCAGATTCGAGTCCAGGCATCCGCTCAACACCCCGTTATTGCGGGTAAACCAGTTAATCTCCTCAGGTCTTAAAAAATGAATCTGACCTTGGGCAACAATCAGGTGCTCATGTAAAGCGCACTGGCCGAGTTCGTGCAACATAAAACAAAAAAAAAAAAACTTTGTGTCACAACAATATACCATTTTATGAGAATACCCGATTTTTAAGAAATCTACATTGCCCAAAATCTTGTATCATTGCAAATGGGCCTGGTATTGTGGCTATTGCAGGTACTGATCAGTAAGTACAAAGAAAAAAGTGGGGAAGCTTTTTTCCCAAAGCGGGTGGGGGAAGCAACAGAGGACAGAACCAACAGGGGGTAAAGCAAACTGGCAGACCGGGAAGTGGAATCAATATGGGGGGCACAGGTCGGGGTGTGCAAGCAATATGAGTAATTATGGGTGGAGAGAAGCAGCACAGAGGGCATGGATGGAGGTAAAGGACATGGAGAAAGAGCAAAGTGGGGAACTGAGATGGAGCAAATGGGTGAAAGAGAGCACCAGGCAGCTGTTGGGGAGAAGCACAAGGGTGAAAAAGCAAGGCATGGAAAGTGGCGAAGAAGCACACAGCCATGAGAGGGGAACAACAGAGTGTGGGAGAGTGGATGAAAAAAGTATACGAGGGAGCTACCTCGAAAACACATAAACTCTCATGGAGTGCCTGAACAAAGAGAAAAACGTAGTGCCTGAAAAGCATGCTGTTGAAGGACACCAGTAATGCATCCATAATCTAAGAGAGGGACAAGCACAGAAGAGGGAAGGAAAGCCCTCACAAGGTAATGAATAAGAGGCAAGCAAATGAGAATGCCCATAAAGCCAACCAAGGGTAAACAATGGGTTGGCTCTAAGCCTGCTGTAAGCCAACAGTACATCTTGCAACAGACAGCACCTGCGCTGTCTAGTAGGGGAGAAGCAAAAAGACAGCATATAATTATATATACACAAGGAACAGCCACATGGAACGTTAAAAAAGAAAGGCATCAACTGTTCAGGAAACATCTATGAACAATGCAATGATCTAAAGAATCATCACTTTAAAGTTGATCATGACAGCCTCATGCAAGGCTCTCAAGAGATCTGTGGTTGTCGAACACCTCTGAATCTAGAATTTTATAGTTTCTCATTTTGTTGAACTTGCTGCAGAATTCCAAATGCCTCTAGCTCATGCCAACAACTTGTAGTCCATGGCCAAACCATTTTATAGCTGACTTGTGCCTCTGGAATCCAGACTAAACTGAAGTTTATGAGTTTGGATCCTGGCAATGCTGTCTTGGTGCTGAGGTCAGTAAATTGAGTACCATTAATTTAGGTTATAGTAACCTCCGTTTTTTTCAGGGTATAGAAATGTCATAATTGTGTGATGAAACATTATGTAAACAAAAGTTATTTTACTTCATTTTGATTTTAACAAATCTTGATATTTGGTATAGAGCCTTGTGAACATTTCAAGCATTGATGTGGAGAGCATGTTCACTTGTCATGTGGTCTCTTAAATGCCACAGGGCAATACCATTCTTAACGTTAGCTCAGTGGTACTCATTTTATTGATCTCAGCTAAAAACTTGAGTGGACCTACCTGGATACAGACGTATGACCCAGGGTCAAACACAGACACCAACAGTGGATGCATTAGTCTACTGAGCCCCATAGTTGGTAAACAAGATTCCTACATCAAAGCATCACATTATCATATTTTATGCCTCTACTCATAACATATATTCACTGAAAAATCCAAAGGTTACAGGGACGTTATAGTTAGGAAATAGCATTAAAAAAAACCTTCGAAATTCACTTAAGAAAACAAAGGTTAAAGCGATGATATAGTTAAGTTCAGATTTTATGTGCTATGTATAATGTAATATGTGAGGTCATAAATAGTGCATTGCGGGGCGCAAGTTATAGTTAGGTCAGATAACTATAACTGCTGAATTTCTATAGTATTGTGTATGTAAAATCTGAACCCAACAATAATTTTGAGTAAATGTTTACGGTTTTTAATGTTATTTTTCATCATTTTATTTCCTAACTGTAACCTTTGGGAGTGGGTGTGTGAGTGGTTGAATGAGTGGGTGTGTGAGTGGCTGTATGGATTTGTGAGTGGGTGTGTGAGTGGCTTGTGGGTATCTAAGTGGCTGTATGGGTCAGTAAGTGGGTGTTTGAGTGGTTTTGTGGGTCTGAGTGGATGTGTGAGTGGCTGTATGAGTCAGTGACTGGGTGTGTGAGTGTCTGTATGGATCTGTGGGTGTGTGAGTTTCTGTATAGGTGTATGAGTAGGTGTGTAAGTAGTTTTCAGAGTATGTGAGTGGGCGTGCAAATAGTTCTGTGGGTCAATGAGTGGGTGTGTGAGTGGCTGCATGGGTCTGTGACTGGGTGTTGAGTGGCTGTATAGGTCTGTGGGTGGGTGTCGAGTGGCTGTATGGGTTGGTGAGTGGATGTGTGAGTGACTGTATGGGTCTGAGTGGGTGTGTGAGTAATAATATGGGGGTATGAGAGTGTGTGTGCATGGGTGTGTGAGTGGATGTATGGGTCTGTCAGTGGGTGTGTGAGTGGTCTTGTAGGTGTGTGAGTGGCTGTATGGATCTGTGAATGGCAGTGGGAGTGGCTACATGGGTCTGGGAGTGGCTTTATGAGTGGGTGAGTGGGTGTGTGAGTGGCTGTATGGATCTATGAGTGGGTGTGTGAGTGGCTGTATATATTAACAAACAGCACTGTCACTATACCTCTTCAGCACCTTACACCGTTGGGACTCCACTCACCACAGAGAGGAGCACTGTCAATATCCCCATTCACTGTATTAAAGCAGCTGACTCAAGAGATGTTTGAGAGACATGACTGGGAATTTATTAAAACAGCTACACATGGGGATCTCAATCCAGAGACCGAGTTTTGCGCCAAGAGGCTATGTACAGCCCTGATGAGGTAGCACAGAAGTTCAGCAAGGGATGAACTGAAACAGCCCTACCAGCACTTGGTTGTGGAGCGTGGTGGCTGCATGGCCCCCATGCTTGTTTTTGTGAGGAAAAACAAAGTGTTGCAGTGGATTTGCGGATCCTTGCAATTTTGCAGTAAAAATTTAATAAAAACATTTTTGGCTCCCTGACTAGGAGTTCAGGGTATCCCTACCCTGCCCTCTTCTGTTTTTATTTTACTTTATTCTTGGGACTCAGCTGAGTCCGAGTCCCAAGATGGCTGCCAACACTTCCTGGTTGAAGTGTTGGCAGACAATCAGATCTCAGCATGAGATCCGTCACATCTGTGGAGGATTCACATCCCTAGATAGTTATATTTCTTTATCCTAAAATAGTTCCAAACCTACAGAACGGATTTGTACCCAATTACAAAAAGAGATCTTTCTGGACCAAGATCTAGATTTATACCAAATTTGATGTAATTCCGTTAAGCGGTTCAGGCTATAGTCATGTCTAAAATTCCTAAATAATCTCTATGAAAATTGCATGGGGAAATTGTGTTTTGGGACCCCCCCCCCCGTTTTGTTTCAGGCCCTGCGTGACAAATCACCCCAAAACTTTCCAGACAGCAGCTGAAGTGCCCAGGACACTAGTTTTAAAAATTTTGTGAAGCTTTGTCACATTCCACCAACGTTATAGGCAAACAAAAAATGTACTCAGTTGAGCGTCATAGCACAGATCGCTCACTTTGAAGCTATGGTAGACAACAAATATGCCCGAGCAATGACAATCAGGGCTGTTTAAAAAGGTAACCTACATTTGTGAATAATTTACATGTGTACTGTACTCATACACCTTTGAGTAAGTTTACTACTTCTGGCTATGCACAAAATCAGACTGTGAAGTTACTCAAAAGTGTAGACTTACATGTCTCAACCTCCAGAAATGGGGATAGATCAAATTTCCTGTGAGTTTCTACTGCCAAGATGAAACAGTAGTAATTACAGCACCACACACGGAAATCACTGGTACTGCAACACCCTCCCATAGAAAATTATGATAGTAGGGACATAAACTAAAACACCATAGGAAATATTGTTGAATTAAATTAAATCATCTAAACTAGTTGAAATATTAATGAGTGTAATTTAATGTTAAGAAATATTAAAAAGCATACATATCACTTAATTATAAAATAATTAAACAATCTTTTCTGAACTTATAAATTAATGTGACATTAATTTTTATAAAAATATTATCAAACTACTTTAAAAAAATAGTTTTCAGCACTTTTAATAATTATTAATGCATAAAAATAATACTTTGCTTCTTGAGGCAGGATGTTTTTTAATTGAAACTTCAGAAAAATCATTTTTAATGAATTTATTTTAGGTAAATTAATGAAAGATTTAATTCAAAATTAAGTTAATTGGACTATAGGGGATCTAGTTCAAACCCCTACCTCTGTTATGTTCTATGGGAAGATTTCTCAGTACCAGTGGCTGGCCATGTGCGGTGCTGGGCTTAATTCAGCTCTGACCAGGAGTAATTTACTACTGATTAAGGTACATTTGTTACTGTAGTAACTTTAAAAGTGCAGTTTATGAATAGCATTTTTCTTACACCTTTGTGGCTTGATGCATGCCTCACATTAAGCCCCTTCTTGACCCTCTCTAAAGCCCTCCTTCCTCCTCCCTAAAGCTCTCCCCGTGTAGTAGTAAGTGCAGGAGCATTTATAATAATGAAAATTGATGCAAGTAACATGTAGAAGTAAACGTGTAGACCTCAGATGAAAAGCTGTGTTCTAGACACAATTGAGAGCAGTAGGCTTTCGTAGCTACATGTGTTTAGTTAGAAAGACTGTATAATGCATTTTATCTTATTTTTACAAAATCCTGACCTAGGGCAGGAATGTGAGAGGTTAAACGTTTAATGTTGCAAATGTGCTGAGATAGAATGATTTAATAAACAATTGTTATACTTAGATTTTTCCATATGCACAGTTTTCAAAAAATATAATAACGTATTAAATGTTTAGTTTAATTTCTGTTGAATGTTTCACATGAACAATTAAGCCTTTTAGTTTAAATGGGTGAGAAACCCATGATCTCATGTAGTACTGTAGAGATGTAACCATGAAGTGTTTTTGTCTTGTAGTAAATGAATGGTGGGAATCATACCTCAGTTTGCTGAATGTATCTAACATTTTCTTGTTAGAAGTTTAATATTTGTTAGTCATGGTTTTAGACTGCTTAGACAATGGAAACTTTCCTGTTCCCATGATGACACTGCCACCTGAATGGATGAGCTGCCAAGGATTGCAACTAATTGTAGCAAACTATTTATATGAAAAATTATATAAATGTGTGTTCCTAGAGTAGAGTATGAACCTTCACGTTAGATCTGTTCTGACCTAGACTCTGCAGACGCTTAACAGATTCATTCTGAGAGACACTGCATTTCCCTTGCCTAAATCTATGCTGCTCTGAACCTCTTTTTATGAAAGGTTCTGCTTTATGATTTGAGATTTAATGTTAAAAGCTTCATGCTTTCACCTCTTGAATTTAGAGCTCTTTATGGGTTCTGACTGATGCTTTTCTCTCATTCTCAATAGCTTAGAATAGGTAATCTTCCTTTATAGAATGCGCTTTATGAATTTGTTCTGATATTAATGATTTGTATTGATTAATTGACTGATTTCCTCTGATGATGATCAATAAAGATTTATTTACTAAAATATTTTAAATACATTAATTTTTACTTACTGCCAAGGCTTTGTCTGCTTTAGTCCCAGTAAGAGCAGGGACTTTTGTCCAGATGAGTTGGAAAGATTTACATTGCAAACCAAATATTTAACTAAAGTCCCTGCTCCACCACAAGTATGCCCCGCTTGCAATCCCTCTCCCCTTTCCTCGAACATCTATTACTAAGTACTAAGCGTACATGTGTGAGGCTGCCCATAGAAAATATAGAAGAGGGGAGGTGGAGATCTATACTTATAGGGTTGTGAATGATATTTTTTAGAACTGTAAGTAGTACTATTGTAGTGCTACTAAAAGTACTGAAAAATGCAGTTCGTGACTGCCACAAAATTAATTGCCATAATTCTTACCTTTGTACCTATGTCTTTAATTTAAATCATGTGAGTGGAATAGGAAAGTGTAGGACTTTTCTTTAACTGGACTAGACTGTGTAAACATAAATTCAGTGGAGGGCATACAACTGTATTTCCTAGTACACTATGCAGCAGTAGTGAGCTTGTTTCTCATTCTTTACTAAGGCAATCTGTTTCCATGCACTCCACCTGTATGGAGACAAGTCTTCGCTGCTGAACCAAGGTCTAAGAGCAGCTGTTGCAGAGATACAGATGTTCTCTCACTAGGTGAAGAGAGAGACTGCCTATGTCTTTAAAACCACAGCTTAGATGCACACTTGGTGAACTGCCAGCCCTAAGATTGTGTTGAACACCAGACTCAGAATAGCAAAGTAATGAAACTGAGTGCACATTAAGCCCCTTGTTTGAGAAAGGATTTGGTGCTGCCATGTTGAAATGGATCTCATTTCTGTACAGTTAGTGCAGCAGCAAAATACTTGTCAATTACATGCTCCAAGGAAAGTAGTATAACTTTCTGCTTATATTTCTTTTTCTCAGAGAACTGATACAACAGAAAAAAATCAAATGCTCCTTAAGTGATGTGTACGACTGAAATCTTAGTACACCAGGCAACAGAATGATCTGTGGCTAGGGTGTGTACAACCTCAGTAATAAACAAGCATTGACCGTGGGCCACGTTATTTTGAAGGCGAGCATTCAATAGGGTATTTAAGCTGAGACTTGGGGACTTTGCCAATGCTTGTTCCTTTGCCACTGCTCTGCGGCTGTGTCATCATGTCTGCTTTTTTTTTTCTCCAATTTAGTGATCCAAAATGTACCAGTAGATTAAATAAAAGATTTTTAAAACAAACTGCAAGGGTGGGTAGGGAGGGGTAGAAGCACTGTGGAGAGCAGGGAGAAGCACACAGACGAGATTGAAGGATAAGGAGAGTGGTGGGGACAGAGAAGCACAAGGGCAAGAGAGATCAATACAGGTGCTACAGGCGAGGGGTCAGAAACACAAACAGCTTTCATGGGCATATTTCATTCCAGCACCATCGGCTTGGAGAAGGAGGTCCCGAGGGGGTCCTCCTTGAGCCCTATGCTTTTTAACATCTACGTGGCCCCTTCCTTAGCCCGAATAATTCAATCCTGTGGGTTTGAAATGTTTTCTTATGCAAGCAACACTCAGTTGGTCATCTTGTTTGTCGCCTGCATGAGAAAAATTGATATTTGGATGTCCCTCAATTGTCTTCAACTCAATGAAGGAAAAAGAGAGATTCAGTTGTTCGGACAAGCCCATCTCTATTGGGCGGAAGATTGGTGGCCGGCGGAACTTGGTCCTGCTCCTTTGCCCAGTAGTAAGGCTAGAAATCTGGGCTTACTCTTAGTTGATAAAAGGTCTATGAGAGACCAGATTACCTCTGTCTGCGGTACTTGCTTTGGCATTAAGCAGCTACTCAAGAAAATCTTTTGGGGACTTCCGTTGAGCTCCGGTAAGATACTTTCCCAGGCATTAATAATCAGTCGCCTGGATTATGGCAATGCCCTAATCCTATTAGCAAGAGAACATTATTTAAACTGCTCTGCCTGATGTACAAAGCTCTGGCAGGCACTGGTCCATGATACCTTCAGGACAGACTTACCTTGTACCTTCCGAATAGGAACTTAAGATACAGCAATCAATTGCTTCTATGTCCTCGGCGTATCCTCACAGCCAAATACGGTGGACAAGCCTATTCTTACCTTGGACCGTATCACTGGAACAAGCTTCCTTTGTATATCTGTACATGCACTAGGCTGCCTGGCTTTAGGAAACACTTGAAAACCTGGTTGTTTTAATGCTGCTTTTAAATCACCTACCTGCTGTTCACAGCGCTGAGATATCCCAATGGAATGAGTTGTGCGCTGTAACAATTCATATATAACACAACAACACAAGGGTGAGACAGTAACGTGGAGTGCAATGTGAGAGCAGGAATGCATAGATATACATGGTGCTTGAAAGCAACACAGAGCAGGAGGAGGGAGAAGCATGCATGGGAGACAGCTGTAAAATGCCTGTACTCTTATGTAGTGCTTCATGAAAAAGAAATAAAGAAATCCAGAAAAGCAAGCACTCCTGGAAGAATATCAGGACTCAATCAGAGAGATGCAAATAAGCTGTATTCCACAGGAGAGACAAATAAATGCAGGATGGGTTAAAACAAGCTGGAGCCAGCGAACAGTAAGCAAGTGTGAATGACAAATCACAAAGCCAATGGTAAGTAATGGGTGAAATGTAATCCTACATAAGCTTTCAGCATGTCCTCAATATATCTTTTGAACCAGACTGCTGTACTATGTTGTAGACTTTGACCTAAAAACCAAAGTATCAGTTTGGCCCATTAGAAAACATTTTAATGCCACTTTTAACGATTGCTTTCATTTACTTCAACACAGATGTTAATACTTCATAACCAAAATTAGCTCTATCACCTAATTATAAACAATAGTGTTTTACAAATGTATCCACATAAAACCACATTGCGGCCTTGCAAATCTAAAAACGAGAGATGCTGCTTGCTTCTGCCCATAATGCTACAATCCATGCGGTGGATCTACCTTGGATGCAGCCTGGCACTAGAGGAATATGCCTTTGTGATTGCCTGTCCTATTCACCTAATATGGGATACAATAGAAGGCGCTTTACCCTTGCTGGCTGGGCCAGAGGTATCAAAGAGATAGTAAACTTCCTGAAATCATTTATCCTTTTAAAACAAATTAGCAAAGTCCTTTTAAAGTCTAACAATAGGAGGACCTCAGTACTCATCTGATGCAGTAAGACTTACCTTTGACCCAGGGGCAATTCTCCAGATGGGGAAGTTGAATTTGTTGATCTCACTCTCCATGGGTCACGGCCCTTGAGTTGTTCTCAGCTGCACATGGGTTCAGGGTGACGACCCTGTTCCTCCATCTCAGCCCCTTCCTCTTGAGAAACAGCTAGGGTCGTAGCAGTACAAACAGGGCAATGGCCCCCTCTCTTCACCATAGCCCCCCCACCTGGCACAAGTTGTGGCACAAAAAAGGTGATAGCCTTCTTTGGGTCACAGCAGTACTTTAGAGCAAAAGCCCACCATCTCTTACAGTACAGTACCAAGGGCGGTAATCCTTATTCTTCACTGTGTCCTCACCTGGCAAGGGGGGTCACAGATTTTGGCACACGGGCCAGCAGCCCAATTGTTGCGGCGGTCCAGATGGACAAAATTTCACACTCTGCTTCCGGGATCCACAGCCACTTCACTGGACCTCACTCTTTCCAAGTGATCTTCCCCTCACAGGGCTCACTGGTCTTGAGTCAGGCAGGGGCAGGTGCTACCAGATGCAGATGAGTGTTCTTGATTTTTTTAGGTGATGTTCTCTCGCCCAGCATCAGCAACCCCTGGTTCTCCAGTCCTGGTCACAAAAGGCAGAACTCATGCTGAGTTCTACACGCTGATGTACAGCATCAGTTTGACAATTTGGGAGTCTCTGTTTTTATAATTCCAGACACAGTTGTGATTTAGTGCCTCTGTATGTGGAGTTTGCGTTTTGAGGGCTGCTCACTTTGAAGTGCCCACTCCTTTGTTGTACTCTTGCCCCAGAAAGCAGTCTATCACAAGAGGACAGTCTCCAATATTCATAGACCCAAACACATGCCAAGGGAGGCTGCCTGTTATGTTCATATTTGGTATTGCAGGCACAACTGACTGGGTAAGGACCACTTAAGCATTTCTTCTGCAACTGGCCCTTTAAACATCATGCTGCAATTTCAGCAGAGCAAAGAATGACAAAAGAGTTAGTGAATTTTGGAACAGACCTTGTTTCATAGTCACTATGCCACAGCACACATGCGCACACAGCAAAAGCACAATGGTTAGTGATACCAACTGGCACACAACCTTAATGTAACATAATAAAGAAATAGGATATCCCTTCCCAACTACTGAATGTTGAGATAACTGCAATTGAAAATTGGTGTGCTACAGTATTTCGGTCACAAAATCTGATGCCCAGTATGCTACTACCACAACAGGGATCAAAAACTATTGGTAATTAGTGTGGAGAGGAAGACAGTTTAAGAAATGACTTATCCTTCAAGACTCAACTTCTGTGACCAACCTGTAAGAAAATGAAGCAAATTCTTGATTACCCCTTCGTCTAGTCTCTTAGGGGGTCATTCTGACCTCGGCGGTAAAAGGCCCTTACCGCCGGTCAGAAGTCCGCCATTCTACCGCCGCGGCCGCGGTAAACCGCCACGGTCATTCTGACCACCAACTGTGAAACCGCCAAAAATCCGACATCCAAGGAAGGCCGCCACATCAGCGGGCCGTGGAAAACTGGAGATGACCAAACCTCCACCGTCACGCCAACACAAACACGCCCATGCCATTCTGACCCACGAATCCACGCGGCGGTCTTTCAACCGCGGTATTCCATTGGCGGTACACACCGCCGCTGTCAAAATACACACACAGCTCCAAAACACTGCCACATTGGACATTTTGAAATACGCACACCTGAGACACATACAAACAACACACCCACACATCCAATCAACTATAAAACACACACCCACATCACCCACAAACCCCCACTAGTTGGAAATCGGAGCGAAGGCGAGAGCGAGAGAGATAGAGATAGAGAGAGCGCGCACAGCAATAGAAAACCCCAACACACACAGGAACCCAACTTCATCACCCACACCACATCTACGCACACATCACCACATATCACCACGCACATCACCACAAACACCACCCCACACCTCATCCACACCACCCCATGGCACCCCAAAGACACCCAAGGTTTTCGGACCAAGAACTCCGGGTCATGGTGGAGGAAATCATGAGGGTTGAGCCCCAGCTCTTCGGCACACAGGTGCAGCACACCACCATAGCAAGGAAGGCTGAGCTATGGCAAAGGATCGTAGACAGGGTCAACGCTGTGGGACAGCATCCCAGAAATCGGGAAGATATCAGAAAGCGATGGAACGACCTACGGGGGAAGGTGCGCTCGATGATCTCCAGGCACAACATCGCTGTGCAGAAGACTGGCGGCGGACCCCCACCCACTCCACCCCAATTCACAGCATGGGAGCAAGAGGTGGTAAACATCCTGCATCCTGATGGCCTCGCTGGAGTACACGGAGGAATGGACTCTGGTAATTCGAATCTCAACTACTTCACCCCCCCCAACTACCAGCATGCCACCCCCCCCTCACCCCCAATCTCAACCCCCCAGCACACAACCTCCCTGCCAATGTCTCACCAGCACAACCCACCCTAAACAACACCAACCCCTGAATGCCAACACAAACCATAGACAGCCACCACCAAAGCATGACCATGTATGGGTATACACCCCCCCCCCAAACCCTCACAACACCTCCCACAAGGGAATGCCAGCACTGGGGGACAAGGGCACTCAAAATGCACGCCATGGCACACACAGAAACAATAACCATACTCCTTTACCCCTGCAGGGCCTGAACACCAACACACCGCCACGGAGGGTCCAGATTTGTCCATCCCACCCCCAGAACAGGCCCCCAGCGAGGACAGCAGCTCTGTCGACCTAGAACCTGACGACCAGCCCGGACCATCGGGGACCTCTGGACAGTCGGTTCCCCACACACAGACACAGGCCACAGCAGACCCAAACCCCTCTGGGAACACCAGCACAGCTCCCACCCAGCGGGCCCATGCCTCTGTCTCGCGGACGCGTCAATCAGCGGTGTGTCCGCCACTACAGGGCACCCAGGCTGACCCAACACCCCAACAACAACAGGGACCTGGGGGCAGTGGTAGTGGGCACACTGTCCAGGGGACAGAGGCCCGGGGAAACAGGGCAACTGGGAGGGCTGCTGTGCGACAGGGGGGGGAGGACAGGCCCAGGGAACCGACTCTCCAAGAGGCCCTCACCACCATCATGGGAGGATACCATCACTCCCAGGAGACGATGGCGACGGTACTGGCCAGGTTCACCGAGATCCAGGCACAGCAAGAGGAACGGTACATGGGGTTCAGCAATGAACTCCGGAACATCGCTACCGCTATGGGGACCATAGTCCAGGCCCTCAACCGGATAGAAACCACATTGCGGGACCATGTGGCACCGCAAAGGGCCCCTGTCACTAGCCAGGAACAGCCTACCACCTCCGCCGGCGCTAGTGGTCAGGAGGCCCCCACAGAACGACGGGCCACCAGAACCCCACCTCCTGCTGAAGAACAACCACCCCGCAAGAGGAACCTGAGATCTCAAAGGAAGACAGAGTAGGATGCCAAGACCCCCGCCAGCCTAATATCCCCCCAGATGTCATTCCACTGTCCCACAGTGTCACCCTGTCCAACCTTGAACTGCCCCTGCTCCATCCTTCCACAGGCATATGAACAATGCACCTGTGCGACCGAGAACTGGACTCTGCCATGGACATAACTCCACCCTCACCCATCACCGTTTTAATATCATGTACCAATATATAGCACTAAAAATAAAACACTCATTGCACAGAAATCATTCTGGAGTCAGCCTGTATTATTTACAAATGTATAACACATTACTTATCAATAATGGTCTGTAATTTATGTGTGGACAACATACCGATGTCAATAAGCATTAGTCCATGGGCTAACCAAGCAGAAGTCACGCAGTGGGTCATACAGCACTGAAAAGGGAAGGGAAAAGCAAACTTCAGTTTAAAAGAAATGGGGGGAAATACACAAAGTAAAGATGCAGGGGGCATTCAGTAAATGTTAAATGGCGTGGGTGATTCCTACCTGTGTGCTACTGAAAATACTGTTGGATAACTCTGTCCCTGTTGTCTGGGTCGTCCTCTTCGTCTTCCTCCTCTTCACTCTCCGCAGGCTCCACAGCTGCTTCAACACCACCATCTGGACCATCCTCCTGCAGGAAGGGCACCTGACGTCGCAATGCCAGATTGTGAAGCATACAGCAGGCCACGATGATCTGGCACACCTTCTTTGGTGAGTACATCAGGGATCCCCCTGTCATATGCAGGCACCTAAACCTGGCCTTCAGGAGGCCAAAGGTTCTTTCAATGATCCTCCTAGTTCGCCCATGGGCCTCATTGTACCGTTCCTCTGCCCTGGTCCGGGGATTCCTCACTGGGGTCAATAGCCAAGACAGGTTGGGGTAACCAGAGTCACCAATTAGCCACACACGTTGTCTCTGTAGCTGTTCCATCACATAAGGGATGCTGCTATTTCGCATCACATACGCGTCATGCACTGACCCAGGGAACATGGCATTCACATGGGAGATGTACTGGTCAGCCAAACAGACCACCTGGACGTTCATCGAATGGTAACTTTTCCTGTTTCTGTACACCTGCTCATCGTCTTTTGGGGGTACTAAAGCCACATGGGTCCCATCAATGGCACCAATTATGTTGGGGATATGTCCAAGGGCATAGAAATCACCCTTCACAGTGGCCAAATCAACCTCCTCAGGGAATACAATGTAGCGCTGCATGTGTTTCGTCAGGGCAGACAACACTCTAGACAAGATTTTTGAAAACATAGGCTGAGACATTCCAGATGACATGGCCACTGTTGTCTGGAATGAGCCACTTGCCAAAAAATGGAGGACTGACAGAACCTGCACTAGAGGGGGAATTCCTGTGGGTTGGCGGATGGGGGACATCAGGGCTGGCTCCAGCTGGGCACACAGTTCATGTATAGTGGCTCGGTCAAGTCGGTATCGTAGTATGATGTGGCGTTCTTCCATTGTCGACAGGTCCACCAGCGGTCGGTACACGCGAGGATTCATCCTTCTCCTCGCAAGTCCCAGCGGACGGTGCCTAGGAAGGACAACATGGCGCACAGAGTCAAGCATATCACAGGTACGTTCACCACTGCATGCATAGCACACGATTATCTATGTATTGAAAGGCGTGTATGTGTGGCAATGCAAGGCCTAGGCCTGTGTGACGCAGTACAAATAATGCCATGTGGGCCCTTGAAATGGCGGCTGCCTGACCTGTGAAGTGGGACAATGGGATGTGAGGTCAATGCGCTGGCGTGGCACACCGTGGCGGTAGGCGGTCAAAGACCGCTATACGAAGCCGCATTGGCTAACATTGAGGCCTATGGGTTTCAGGAGCCAATGACGAGGTGCGCCGGCGGTCGCGGTACGCACCGCCGCGATACGCACCGCCGCGGGCGTGACCGCCATTTTCTATCTGCTTAATCACTCGAGACCTGATCATCCACAGGAGAGGACCTATACTGCAAGTGCTGCTGTGACCTCGGTCTGGAAGTGACAATGGCTGCTGCGACTGGGGAAAGGGCCCCTGCCTTCACGTCTGAGGAGTTGGAGAAACTTGTGGATGGGGTCCTCCCCCAGTATGCGTTACTCTACGGTCCTCCAGACCAACAGGTAAGTACACTGGGTGCACATTAAATGGGCTATGCCTGTGTGGAGTGGGGTGGATGCTAAGTTGGTGGGGTGGGGGGCGAATGAGGAGTGCAACGCACGACAGATGAGAGCATGTGCCATATGGCAAGGTTGGGGAGGGGGGGCCAATCGCATCTAACATGCAGAAAAATGATGATTTTTCCTTCCCACCCTGTACATGTCAAATAGGTCAGCGCCCATCAGAAAGTGGACATTTGGCGTGCCATCGCCAAGGAAGTCCGGGCCCTGGGGGTCCACATCAGACGGGGCACCCACTGCCGCAAGAGGTGGGAGGACATCTGCCGCGAGACCAGGAAGACCGCCGAGTCACTGCTGGGGATGGCCTCCCAACCTAGGAGGGGTGCCAGTCGTACCCTGACCCCCCTGATGTCCCGGATCCTGGCGGTGGCCTACCCTGATTTGGATGGGCGCTTGAGGACATCACAGCAGACACAAGGGGGTGAGTATCAGCACATTCTGCTATCTCTCTGCGCAGTGGAGGCGTCTGGGTGGGGGAGGAGGGTTGGGGGTGACATTAGGCCAGGGCGCTTTCTGTAGTGTAGTCCTCTCCTTTAGGCATGGCCCTGTGCTCCCGGCCCCCACCTCTGTAGGGTGACAAGTACAGCTATCGATGGTCCAGCATCACACATGTGCGCCTTTGTCGTCTCTAGACCTGTTGTCCTAGTCAGAAGTACTGAGTAGTGTACCCCGAATGCACGGCTTAGTGCATGAGGCTCCTGTGTCTGTCCTCTCCGCCAACGGTGTTGACATTGCATGCACTCAACCTGGTCTTCGTTTTTCTCCCCCCACCCTTCTTCTTCGTCTTCTTGTGCATCTGTGCATTAGCATCATCAGGCGGAGGAGAATTGGCATCGGAGCACGAGGGAGCTGCAAGTCACAAGGCCCCGGTGGGACCAGGAACAGACACCGAGGGCACCAGTGGTGACACCAGCGACACGTCCTCGGATGGGAGCTCCCTAGCGGTGGCGGCAACATCCGGGCCCCCCGCCTCTACAGGTACAGCCGCCACCCAGCGCACCAGCCCCGCCCTCCCAGCAGCCCCTCAGCCTACGCTCCGTGCCCGCTCGCCCAGGAAGGCGGGCGTCTCCTTCGCCCCAGGCACCTCAGCCCCTGCCCCTGTTACCCCTGCCCCTGTTACCCCTGCTGCCCTCAGTGAGGAGGTCATTGACCTCCTGCGGACCATCATTGTTGGGCAGACTACCCTTTTGAATGCCATCCAGGGGGTAGAAAGGGAGGTGCATCGGAGCAATGCCTACCTGGAGGGCATTCATTCGGGTCAGGCTGCCCATCAACGATCGTTCAATGCTCTGGCCTCAGCACTGACGGCAGCCATTGTCCCTGTTTCCAGCCTCCCTCTTCTGACTGCCTCCAGCCTGTCTCTGTCTCCTGTTCCTCAGCCTATCCCATCCACACCATCAGACCAGCCTGCACACACCTCAACACCCAAGGGCAGCTCATCCAGACACAAGCACCACAGAACCCACAAGCATTCACGCAAGCAACACCCAGATGCAGACATTCCAACAGTCACTACCACCTCTGTGTCCCCCTCCTCCTCGTCTCCCTCCTCCCTCCCTGTGACGTCTACACTCACACCTGCATGCACACCACCATCAGCCAGTGCTTCCATCACCAGCACACCCTCCAGTCCAGTCCGCACACGTGCAGTCACCACCCCCACTACCATTTACACGTCCCCTGTGTCCTCTCCCACTGTGTCTGTCACCCCCTCTTCCAAGACACACAAACGCAGGCAGACACCCACCCAACAGCCATCCACCTCACGACAGCCTCCAGCACAAGCACCTGCACCCAAAGACAGCACACCTGACCCTCCTACAACCACATCCTCTTCCTCCACTTCCATCACCACTTCTCCTACCTTTTACCTTGGTCCTAAGAAAGTTTTCCTTGCTAATCTTGACCTCTTTCCCTCCACTGACCCACCCCCTCCATCTGCAAAGAGTCCCAAGAGCACCTCAGCCACCACCAGCCCAGCTTTGAGTGTCACTGTGGTGCATGGGTTCTGGAGCCCACCCTTTGCCAGCAGTGACACTTCAATCAGCAGCAAGGGGACAGCCAGCCCCCCACCAGGCAAGAAGACCAGGAAGCTAAAGGGCCGCCGTGAGAGGACTGACCGCCAGGGTTAGAATCACCCCCTTAGTCTCTTAGTCAGAACCATGTGAGACACCCACCTTCTCAAGACAACGTTAGCTCGAACTAAAAGAAAAAAACTGGTATTTTTTCAGTACTTTACCCCAAACCCTCAAAACTGCATGAAAAACAGTATTTGGCCATGGGCAGCGAGTGGTTGACCTCACACACGGCCCATTAGACGCCCAATCCCCCAAGGACACCCAATCCAAATAAAAAAATTTTTTTTTTTAAATCATGCACCAAGCTATTCCTGCAGTACTCACCGCTGAAGCGGCACCCCATGGTACTGTCTTACCATGCAAGCTTCCTCAGGTAAGTTTGTTGAGGATACCCGTGGGACAGAATTTTTTTTTGGGGCCTTTAAGGGGCCCTAAGGCTCCCCCAAAAAGTATTTGAGGGTCAGAGTGTCCCTACCCTGCTCTCTTATGCCCCATTTTTAAAGTAATTGAATTTTGTAATGTAAATAAAACATCAACTGGTAGAGCACTATCATTAAATTTGCACAGACATACAGTTTTACTGATAAAGCTGTATTGCAATCAAATGCTAATGTGTGGAAATTGAGTTTAATTGAATATCATTTGTGCATCACCAAGAAAGTGTGTCTTGATTTGCTTTGATCCTATTATAATCTTTGTTTCCATCACACTTCGAAAGTGTAAATTGGATCTGGGTTATCGTTCATCTCTATAGAAAAGTCACTTTTAATAATGATAGAGCCCTCTTGTCCTTTACAAGTTTGTTGAGATGGAAAATGGCCCTCGCATGGTGATGGATCTGTACCCCTGCCCTGAGTGCCCCAACAGCGGTGATATCTGGATCCTTGATAATGATTTTGAGTCATAAGCAAATACGGATCATGTGTGTGTGCTCTGACCTAGGTCTGACTCATGGATTGTGGTCTGCTTAGACTGGGAGAGGCGCTAATGTGTTAACCTCAGAAGGTGTAAGGCTACTGCTGATCTGTGGATTGCTGCTATCCTGAGAGTTGAGTGGGACACACATAGGAGGAAGAGACAGGATCTTTGGTGCACTACAATAGAATTCTGAAAAGCGAGCCTTGTCGGGGGGGCTGAGCACATTTGAGGAAGGAAGTGGGTCTCATAAGAGAAAAACTAGATATGGACGAATCTTCTACCATAAGTGTGATCAACCTGTCTAAAATTGAATTAACATCAGGGATGAACAGCCTCTTAGCCAAAGGATTACATTTTTGCCCCAAAACCTTTGGGGATCCCTGTAGATCCAAAATTTACCTTTTTAAATTTATTCGAAAACTTAAATTGAAAAAATATTTTCAAATGAATCAACTTGACAATAGGGACCCAGATGAGAAGGTTTCTTCACTAAGTGCTTTGTCTATCAAGGAAATCCAAGATACAGCACTTGTACTTTCTCTAGCTGACCGAGTCGAGGACCCGGATATATGTTCCAGGATATTACATGATTTAGAGGTTGATTTTAATAAAAGTGTATCCAGTGGCTTAAAAAAGAAATCATGCTGGACTCCAAAAAGTGTGGGATTTAACACTTTTGATAGATTCTTTGACCTGGTCTGTCAAGACTATGACAAATGCTTGATGAAAAATAGATACAGACAATTTTCTAAAAATTTAAATTCTGATGAACTAGATGCATTAGAAAGACTCAAACAAGACAGTAACATTATCATCAGACCAGCAGACAAGGGTGGGAATGTTGTTCTAATGAACAAGGCAGATTATGATAATGAGATTTTGTCACAACTAAATGATGTGGCACGCTATGAAAGGGTCACTGGCAATCCTATCCATAATCTGGTTGACTTAATTAATAGAAAACTCTATACATGGCAACAAGACGGGTTACTAAATAGGGATGAATTTATATACTTAAAGGTTACTCATCCGAGATATCCATGTCTATACACACTGCCCAAGATTCATAAAGAACTTCCCTTTCCACCGGGGAGACCAATTGTCTCGGGTATTCAGGGTCCAACTGAAAAACTCTCTGAATATGTAGACTGCTTCCTACAACCATTAGTATGTAATCTCCCGTCGTTTATTAAAGACACTACTCATATTTTGGGTATTTTAAACGATGTGGAATGGGATAAAAGTATGCTACTAGTTACACTTGATGTGGTGTCTTTGTACACCTGCATTCAACACGAGCTAGGATTGGAGGCGATCCGGTTTTTTCTAACAAATAGATCAGCAAGCCTATGGCAACACACTATAATGATAATTGAAATGATTCACCTAATTCTCACTAATAACTTTTTCATGTTTAACAATGACTGGTACAGACAAAAACGGGGTGTTGCAATGGGCTCCAAATTCTCTCCGTCCTATGCAAATCTATTCATGGGCTGGTTTGAATATACATGGGTTTGGGGCTCTCAATCTACTCACTGGCAATCAGACATTTTGTTTTGGGGTAGATTTATAGATGACTGTTTTCTGATTTAGACCGGTGGGGAACAAAAGCTATTAGAATTTTGTACCTTTCTGAACTCTAACAATATGAATGTTGAATTTACATATCATTATAGTGCGGAGAAAATTGTATTCTTAGATGTGGAGGTCTTCATTGCAGACAATAAAATCCAAAGTAGACTTTTCCGGAAAACCACAGCCTGTAACTCTATTTTGCATGCTGCAAGTGCACATCCACAACACCAAATAGCCTCTATTCCTTTTGGTGAAATGACGAGAGCACGAAGAAACTGTAGTTTGGATGAGGAATTCTTGTATCATGTTAATGATATAGGGAAAAGATTTAGAGCACATGGCTACTCTAAGAAAGTGATTAAGAGAGCACAATCTAAAAGTAGAAAGATCAATAGAACTGATACCTTGATAATTAAAACTCGCAAAAACATGTTAGAGGAATCTAATAAGGCACGTTTTATAACGGATTTCAATGAAGCTTCTTTATTTCTGGTTAAAATCATGGCCAGACATTGGCATCTATTAACACAAGATGAGTCAATCAAGAATTGCATACCTGAAAGAATTCCCACAACTTATCGTAAAGGTAGAACCTTGAGAAACTTGTTAAGCCCCAGCTTTACTACTGTGTCTCCCAGTAAAACTTGGTTGCCTGTACAAACAATGGGTTTTTTCAAATGTGGTAATTGTGGAACATGCCGTTGGGCATGTCATAGGATTAGTGAATTTACTTTGAATGGGAAAATTTACAGAATCTGTACAATGATCAATTGTAATACCACACATGTTATCTATATAATACAATGCAAATGTTTACGTATTTATGTAGGGAGTACTATACGCCCGCTTAAGGCCAGAATTGCGGAACATATGCGATCACTTAAAAATGGTGATGTGAGATACCCAATAGTTGCTCATATTATATCTTGTAACTCACAATCAACCCATAAGAGCTTTGAATTTTTTGGACTAGAGCATGTTCCTCGCAATCCAAGAGGAGGAAATAGAGAACTAATGTTACGCAGGAAGGAGGCAATGTGGATAATGAGATTAAAAGCTGTGGAATCAGGTCTGAACTCCGATAGAGAACTGGAGTTTTTCCTGGGGGATTAAAATAATACAAATATGATAAGATGAACCTAATAAGATTAATTAAGAATGTTTTGTTATGATAATATACATGTACAGATGTGTTTCTTTATTAGTAACCAAAATTCTCACACTCCACTTCCACTTTAATAAGTGGTTTATTCAGGGTCTCTACTAGTGCTCTTATTGTATTGGACTTTCTACCACTTCTTTACTTTATTCTTCCTTTAATACAGACTTCATAAACCATGGTTTAACGGGAGTGCCCTGTTTTTAGTTGGATGTAACATAGCTGTTGATTTCTGGAGTTAACAGGGGCAATGTATCGATATATCAATCAACAGTAGCGGTCATCAGAATAGGAATTGACTGTGAACTTCTGCTTTACATTTATAACTATCATCTTTCAAGAATAGGCATATTCACTTGCATATGTATGACTTCAGCATATTGAGCATATTAGTAATAGATGTCCCTTTTTCTCTTTTTCTTAAAAAACGGTGGTTTCGGGTATCTTGACCAGCAGTCGATTTTGCTAAAGTTGAACCAAGGATTGTTTTTGTCCACTTAAAGATTTAGATCTGCGTTTTTTCGTTAATTTAGATTTAATGCTTGTGAGTTTGCTGATTGGTGAGTGTTTAACTTACTAGGTACATAACGCCTCGCGTCTGATTTGTTTTATAACGAAGGACTTTAGTCCGTCTTCTATTTTTAGTATACTTGACGTTAGCAGTATCCCGGAAATGTATTTAACTTCCGGTTCTGTAGGACGCGCTTGTGCGTACTCGCAACAAGGCGTTCTGGCAACATGCACTCGTCGTACCTGGAGCGCTTGACATTAAATAGGAGGTAAGGACATAGCGGACTTAGTTTATTTGATTTAGACTTCATAATGTTAAAAAACAGTTTTTTTATGAATCGCAACCCGACGGTTTTATTTTATTTGTTTCTTAGCATTGAATAAATCGGTGTTTTCAAATATTGGATTCCGAACAATTTAGCGACTGAACGTAAGATTTAATTTTGTAATACAATGGCACACATGAGGATTATATAGTATTCGCAAATTACTGATAATGGGTGATGGCCTTCTCTGTCCATTTAGATTTGGAGGTAGTTGTATAACCTACCTCTTGAAGCCAGACACGACCATTTATATTTGGAATTCATATAAGGTATGATCACGTGTGAGCACACTACATCTTTGACTCTATGGGTGTTTCGGTTATCTGTATAAAAAATCCTGATTTGATCTGTTATATAGTTAAGGGTCGCCGGCCGTGGACTCTGTCATCGGACTCTTTCCATTATCTATAGAACAAAGTGAGTCTTATATTTAAATATTTGTGGAGTTATAATTTACCTGGTGTTGCTAGCTGGTGTTGGTTTTTTGGTCATACCTTTTATATTTTATGAATATGATAGTTAATTTGTTCACGTGGTGTTTGAGTTGACCAATTGCTAATTAGACTGTTTTTTTTGTTGATGTGTCGGAGCCATCACTTAAAATAGAATCACCTCTCTTCTATTACTATTGGGCTTTCCCTTTCTTCTAGACAAGGGTCTATAATAAATTACTAGTTGTAACAAATAGTTTGAGCATTTTGGTTTCTAATACTAATCTTTATTCATAATATAGAGCCCTGAAGAAGTCGTTGGGAACTAGAGAACTTCCCCATGACGAAACACGTGTTGGCTCGATGTTTGTTTTTCCATGGATGATGCTGTAAAATAGAAGACATCTCTAATAAATCTCTGGATTAGAATGGACTGTGAAATGATTTATGTGAAACTCTTTTGACTGCATTCCTTTGAATTTAACTCACTTGAATTTGACCTACTTGTGTCACAACATCATTCACTTGATTTTTGAATTTCTTGAAGAAAAGTTGTTGATTTATTATACTGACATAAGTATAACTTGTACCAAGGGGGCCTCACATTGTGTTAAATTGTTTCTTGTTGGGTTTATTTGAAACCTCGGAGGGATGGGTGTTTTCCCTTGTGGTGACAACCCCTGAAGATACACTTGGCCAAGTGTTTACCTGAGCACCACTAATCCCCTACTATTACACCCTCTTTCATTTCCATTGACTCATGGATTGTGGTCTGCTTAGACTGGGAGAGGCGCTAATGTGTTAACCTCAGAAGGTGTAAGGCTACTGCTGATCTGTGGATTGCTGCTATCCTGAGAGTTGAGTGGGACACACATAGGAGGAAGAGACAGGATCTTTGGTGCACTACAATAGAATTCTGAAAAGCGAGCCTTGTCAGGGGGGCTGAGCACATTTGAGGAAGGAAGTGGGTCTCATAAGAGAATCTTAATGAGTAGGGCTGGTAACTTTTTGAAGCACATATCACTTAGGTTGACTTCCAGGTATAAACTTCAACCTGTGGCGACCTTGGTAGAAAAACATCTGGGTTCAACACCTTGGATTAACCTTAACCCAGGTCTGAGGGTACTACTCAGCTGATCAACTTTGGATACACCTCTATTCATTTGACCTTTTTTATACAGCAATTAGAGCGACCAGCCTCACTTTCATGAATGGATTGGTCTCTCTCAATAGCGAACAATGATCCACACATTTTTGTCACTGGGACCACTTTCGATAACCTTCAACCCAGGTACACAATCTTTTCCTTACCTAAAGAAAGCTTATTATTGGTCTGCACAACCAGAAACAATATGTCAGTGCTCTACAAACAAGTAAGCATGTAAACAAAAAAGTGAATAAGTACTTACAATAAACAAAAGTAGGGAAAGGCTTGTTTGAAAGTGCCATTTGGTACGCTCAATAGATATAATTCAGCTCATTGTGCCACAGGGAAAAGGGTTAAGCACACAAATATCAAAGGAGCATATGAAGGATTCTAGAAAGGAAGACATAACACTAACTGTGGGGTGTAAGTTGGTGTAGGGCCTAGAGATGGTTTAAATATCTAAGAGACAATGGGCTGTGTTTCAGAGATAGGAATGTTTGGTATGAATGTATATATATTACACAGACAGGCCCCTCCACATACTATTAGAAAGACCTTCCTACAACAGCTAAATGACCATTCTTGTAATGATGATATGCAGTAACTTCGAGGTGACATGCTAATGTTCGAAGGAACAACAAATATATTAACATTTTACATAAATAAATAGATCACAGATGGTTAGCAAAACTGAAGGAAGAACCCTGCCATGCATTCTCTGTTGGGCTGCATAAGGAGGCGATCCTAGGTGGGTTTGAACATTATTGTACAGGGGTGTAGAATTCCAATGCCCAGGACATAATGTTTGGGGCAAGGACAACAAGTTTTCAAGTTTATTTTGTCCTTGGAACAAGTAGGCCGAACCGCATGTAGCACAAACCCTTTGGCTGCCAATTAACAGTACCATATTAAAGAACAGGAAACGGAACTTTCTGCAGTTGAAATATGTGTTCCTATGTTAATGCTGTTTGAAATTGTATTTAAAGGTTCATTAATGCAAAGTCTTTATTATTAGGGTGAGCCATTTAAATACATGTTGCAAGCTCAGACTACACTACTGACAGTGGTTCCAGTAAAAAAACGTGTACACATGTTTGCAAAGTTTATAATATGAGGGTGATTCTCTGAATAAATGCAGATGTTTGCAGTAGATTGAATGCAAGATTGATGATTTTTTGCTTTCAAAATAAAATTTTCACAAAAAATGCAACTAGAATAAAAAAACATGCCAAACTACTGTGAAACATGAGTACAAACAAGCATTGACAAATCCAATTGGTCCAACATTGGTGGTCAGTCTTTTGTTTTTTTCAATATGTGTCTGTTTTGACCTGGCTTTTGTAAAACTTCATTGTTGTAGGATCTACTGGGCCCTCGCCATTGTAACAAATATTAGCAAAAAACAAACATATTTTTGGTTGCAATGAGCACACATTGCCACAGTAGTTCCTGGGACTGAACAAAACTACTTTGCGTGCCAGTATGCTCCTCAGGAAAGATCAGATTGCGATCATTGTAATGTACTGTGCATATGCAGGGGTAGATTTTCTCATGCTAAAATCTGTTGACTGTTTACAAGTTCCTTTTCCCTTTAACCACTTTTTCCCCAACCTTTGAAGATGTTTTCAACCTTTCTCAGTATGGGAAATGATTAGAGAAGAGCTAATAAGAAACCCTTACAACATGCAAGTTGATAGCTTTTCACAGACTAAAAAAGGCATTTCAACTTTGGAACTATTGCTTACCGCTACCTCCCGCCCCAGTTTGTAGATCTGCAGAAAGCTGGCAAAACAAGGAATTTGCTAGTATTCAAGCCCTACTGTAGTACAAGCCCTGGCATAATCAGAGAGGCTATTATCAGAGCTCTAATATGAGATTGCTGCCATAATTTGTCGCCACACTACATGACACCAGAGGGACAAGTAGATATTTTTACAGGACAAGTAGATTTATGAAGCAACCTGTCCCATGGACAAGTAGATATTGTATTAAACTCCAGACCCCTATTGTAGTAGAAATAACTCCTTGGATCTCCAAGACACATTGGACAGTGCCAAGGTCACCATTGCAATAATGTACTCCATGTAACTTTGCAGTTGTAGTTTAAAAAAGGGACTGCAATATGCTAGCTTGTGGACATTATGTGGTCCCCGATCGAGTCATTCTCAAGCATAAGTGGGAAAATAAATCCTGTTAATTCATGTACATTAAGCAGCGAAGGCAATAAAAACCTGAACACACTGACCAGTAAACATGTCTCAATGTTCCTCTGGAGGGAGCACATTTGAGAGGAGAACAGACCAGACTGAAGTCATGTTCATTCTTCTGACTTTTTGAGTGAGATTTTCACATATTGTGGAGGTTATGGGCAGTTTTGTTTGTAGATACAGATTATATTTGTCTAGTTACACAAACAAGGAATTGAGCTCATGAGAGGACATGGATTTACATTAGCATGCACACCGCCTTCATATAAACATTAGGTTGAAACATTAAACACATGGGGTGAACGTAGTACAAGGGATGGCCTTTGAACAGGCAGTGACGGAGTGCAAATATAAAACTAGAGTATGATACTCTTCCAGTCCTCTTACTCCACCGACTAGACTCAGGCATCCCTTATTGTGCTCTAGAGCCCCCTGACAGACACACAGTATCCAGAAAGCAACATCAGAACTGCTGTTCAAGCTTTGTACTCCTGCATCTAGATTGTGGAGATGCTCTACTTCATGTCCTCCCAGACTCCACACTGGCACCACTCAGGAGCATCCAACGAGCCACAGCATGTCTCATCCAAGGCCTGTGAGAAACTGGGTTACTGGTTGATTGGGGTGTGAGCCCTGGTCAAGCAGCTACCACAATTCTTGTCAGGGTAAGGCACAAGCAAACCCCAAAGTATTTGTGCAACACTTCAAACAGTAAAACAACAACAACATCACACAAAATTATCCCAACTCAAGTTAGAAAAATAGAGCTGAATTTAATAAATAACACAAGACCAAAGCAACAAAAAATCCAATTAGTAGAATCTGAGTTATGAATTTTTTAAGAAAAAAAGTAAATATAGAGCCTAAAAGCACAAAGCTTCAACTGCGGTTATCAGGTCAAAGTCAAAGGTTCCAGCCAACCACGATGGAAAGCAAGTCAGATAGAGTCCCAGATTAGTCCTGCTGAAGGTTTACCTTCTCAAGTTTTGTGCCAAGAGTCCCTTTCTCATTGGAGAAGGTTGCAGAGAGCAAGAAAAGCATTGTGGGTGGTTGTCAACGTGGTGTGAAGTGCAGGCCGGGTGTTGCGGACAGGTAGCCTAGTGCTTTACATTGGTGGTCACCGGTAAGTGGTCCAATTTCAGTGCGAAGAGACAGGCTGGTGTCAACTTGTGCAGGTTTCCAGTGCGAGCAGCGCAGTTTCAGTGTGAGCGGGCCTGTTCACGGTTGTGAAAACCCCAACAGCTTGATTGACAAGTGCTGAGCCACATCCAAGGGTCCAGGACCTGAGGGGCACCACTTAGGAGTCAGGAACTCACTACAGCTGAGTCGCGTAGCTGGTTGGCGAGCCTTTTATTTCCCTGAGGCTCAGAGGAGGACGCCAGCAGACTAGCCCTTTGAATCGCTCTGGGGTCCTGGGCTGAAGATAAAGTTGCAGGTCAAATTCTTCTTCCTCATGCAGGACGATAGCAAGCAGAAGGTCAGCACAGGAGGGCAGCAGCTTCTTTAGAGCAGCAATCCTGCAGAATGGCATTCCTTGTAGCAGCATGACAGTCCTTCTTCCTGGCAGGGTATCCACAGGTCCAGAAGTGTACTGAAAAGTTGTTTTCTGAGGTCCAGTATTTATACCCACTTGTGCCTTTGAAGTGGGGAGAAGCTTCTAGAGGCATGCCTTTGAAGTGCACAGATGCCTTGCCTTCCTGGCCCTGGCTCCAGGCTAACTACTGGAGGTATGCAGCCATTTGTGTGGAGACAGGACACAGCCTATTCAAGTGTAAGTGGGGCTGGGCCCAGCCCTCCCACCCTTCCTGCCAGTGTTGGCCCATCCAGTCACACCTAAACATCCCATTGTGTGTGACCGTCTAGGAGAAATACATAAAGCCCAACTCTCAGCTACACTCAGTCATGTGCCCAGAGGCAGGTTACAGGCACAAAGTGGCTAAGGCAAGATAATGCCAACTTTATAAAAGTGGCATTTTCAGAATTGCAATTCAAAATCTGATAAGTTAGGATTTTAAATTGTGATTCCAGAGACACCAAGAATTAACTGGTGACCTGTTCCCATTTGGACATTACACTTATAAACTGTAATAAGGTAACTCTAATGATATCCAATGGGAGAGGTATGCCTTGCAGTAGTGAAAATACATTTGCTACTTAATTATGTGGCACAATAAGTGCTGCAGGCCCACTAGTAACATTTAAGTTACAGACCCTGAGTATATGGTATACCACTCTACAAGTGACTTAGGAGTAAATTATATATCCCGATCAAGTGTAAGCCAATTAAAGCATGATTAAAAGAGAGAGCACAAGCACTATAGAACTCGTTAGAAGTGGTAAAGTGCACTGAGTCTTAAGGTAATCAAAATAAATTCAGTAAAAGAGTAGAGGGTAAAGGCAAAATGTTTGGAGGTGACTCTGCAGAGAGGGCCAGGTCCAACAATCATGTAGCGTGCCTTGCTGCATTTTGGAGAGGTTCCCACCATATCCATACATAGGTACACATATGTACAGTAGTTACCTCACTGTGTTAAGTGCGATTTCAGGTCATCTTTCCACTGCCCCTGTAACACAAAACTATGCCTAAGTGTCTACCTCATTGTACTAGTGCTCCATGAATCAAAGAGCCCCAATAACTATTTCTACAGTACCCCATGTCTTTGGCACAATCCCCAATTCAGCAGCTTGCTGTTTCCCAGTTATCTTCACTGTGCCCCGGTATCATTTGACTGTACTCTAGTATCCTCACTGGAGTGCACTTTCCCTTTTTCCCAGAACTTTTAAATGTTTCCCAATTCACCCACACTCTTCCCTGGTTCCTCACACGTCTGTCCAGCGCCTCTTCACAGTGTTGCACTCCAACACCCCAGTGCCCCACTCACTTTGTACCAGATCTCGGCTCATTCTGCCTAACTGCCCCATCACTGTGCTCCTTATTGTATTTCTGGTACTGCTTCCCTTGCCTGGAAAGCTATGTATCAGTGCTCCAGTATACACTTAATGATGCAGTCTCCTGTTAGAGTTCACATCTCACAGTGCACCTTCCACATATGACTGTGCCTCAGTGACCCATTTAGTGTGCCCACCCAGTGCTCACCCACCCACCTAACTGATATTCCCTATGCACTAAGGCAAGAAACAGAGTCACCGTGATGCTGGGCTGCAGCATAATTTAGCAGGACACAGACACAATCATGAGCAGTTGACTGATCCTCAAAGACTACATGACCAGTGGCAGAAGGTCTCTCTGCAAAAATACCTGTGGCTGGGAGCCGCTCTTCTATTATTTAAGTTGCCTCACTACATATGGTGCTCAGTGGCAAGGTAAGAGGCAGGGCATGCACTGCTGAGTTTGAATAGACATTAAAGATTGACCAGTTTTGTGTCAGCTGGCTTTGAATATGTTTGCACTTGGAGACATAAAGATGAGTGACAGTTTGTGAGTAGGTAGCAGTGCTGCTTCTACCCCCAGACGATCAGCCATGTGAGTACCAATCCAGAGCATCCATGTCTAAGCCTATCCTACCTGTGACCTAGTGTGAAAGGCTCTACATACTACTGCTAAAGCATCGCATAGTACAGATATTATAGCAAACACATTTGCAGCCATCTCCCCAAATTATGATAATGCAGAATGTTTGATATACATTGACAGAGGGAGTCTCACAGCTAAGATAAACCCTGCTCACCCCCTTGGTAGCTTGGCTCAAGCAGTCAGGCTTGTCTCAGAGGTAATGGATAAAGTATTTGTATACCCACATAGTAACACAGTGAATACACCACAGAGGTACTCCACACCCGTTTAGAAGACTGGCCAATATTTATCTGAGTAAAACAAGACCAAAACAACAAAAATCTAACATACACAAGCAAAGATACAAATATTCAAAGATTAAACCATAATATAGAGCTTAGAAACACAATTGTTCCAACTGGGGCTATCACGACGACTTGACAGAGTCATTTGCAACAGTCCGACACCACTCGCAAGGGAGTCATGGAGTTGCACAGACCCCGAGTACAGTACCTTCGAAGACGATGAGGAAACAAAGACGTTGCATTGAGTCAGGGAGGTGAGGCGTCGCTGGAGCCAGTGCTGCGTCAGTTACATACTGCCACCAGGGAGGTGAGGCGTCGGATCCTTACTGCTAGGCAGGGGAGGTGAGGTGTTGGTTCCTTATGGTTGCAGAGGAAGTGATGAGGCATTGGCAGTGAGGCGTTGGTTCCTTACGACATGGCGTAGTCGATGAATCCTGCAGGTCAAGACACGAGGTGTTGACTTCGCAGGGTCATGATCACACCACGGGGCCACAAGTGATGTGGCGGAGTCGGGTGCCACAGACATCGATGACATGTCACTCTGGACTCAAATTGTGGCAAAACTTTGAGGCGCTGTGGCAGTGTCGGTCCTGTCTTATAGGCCAGGGTCACTGCACTCAGTGGGGAACCACAGCTCCGGTTCAGGCAGCGGCATGGGGTCAGAGAGTGGAGCCAGTTCTGAAGTCGTTCTGGTAGTCGATGCACTAGTTTCTTCCTTGTTGCACCAGAACTCACTCCCAAGGGCCCAGGAACTGGAATTGGTACTACTTGACCACCACGTCAGGACTCTCAGCAAGAGAGCCCAGGCATTGGCAGGTGAAGTTTTTTATGTCACTGGGACTTCTTTACAGGAGGCAAGCTCAGTCCAAGCCCATGCAGAACTTTGGAAGCAGGTTTAGAAAGCCAAGTCCAGTCCTTTCACTCCCAGGACAGAAGCAGCAAGCAGCAGGCCAGCATTACAAAGCAACAGGCAGTGTGGCAGTCCCTCCTACAGCATCCAGCTCTTCTTCTTAGTAGAATTTCCTCAGTCCCTGCCCTGGCCCCAGACACACTCCAGGGGGATGGAGACTGCTTTTTGTGATGACAGGCACAGCCCAATTGAGGTGCCAGTATCAGCTCCTCCCACCACTCTAGCTCAGGAAGACCCATCATCCTGGTGATGGACCATATGGATATGCAGGGCTCACCTCAGCTCCCTTTGTGTGACTGTCTAGAGTGAATGCACAAACAGCCCATATGGCACAAGTTTTAAGATTTCCATGAAATTAGAATGTTTGTTTTTGTAGTAATAGGGTTATATACAAAACGTGTGGCTCCACAGTTTATTCAGTTTTAATAGTGGGGCTTCCTAAAGAAGTTGGCATGTACACTTAAGTGTCATCCATGGAGCACAGTTCACAATTTTGTATTCTAAAATGCTGGTCTTCATGAGTTATGAGTTACAGATGGTGCAGGCAGCTATAAAATGTGTTCATTCACTGGGTGGCAATACAGTTGTTGGAGAGCATCAGCCACATGACGACATTTCATCAAGTGAAGTGAAGTTCTGGCTGTCATGTTCTGAGTATATTGAAGTTTAACAATACTCTTTTATGGGAGACTGAGGTAGGTTGTATTTTCGAGTATCCAAATACAGTGAGCAATGGTGTTCATTGTCCTATTTCTCTGTGGCAGAAAACCTATATCAAACTGTCAAATGATATACACATATTTTAGTGGTTACTAACATCTGTTTGGACAAATTAAGACTAGAATCAATCAATATGTTTAAATTCCTAACAGTCTAAATTGGCTGAAGACAAGCATCTAGAGATTCAGGCCATTACTTTCTATCCTCAACATTGTGATGGTGAGCAGTCATCATCATCTCCATCTTGGGTGGGTTCAGCTTTAGAAAATTAGACAGGATCCAATTCTGTACGACAACTAAGGTCTGTGGAATCCTATCAGATGCACCCAGATCTCCCTGTGACAATATAAGGAGGATCTGGGTATTGTCAGCTTGCTTGGAGAAAACCCCTGAAACTGATGTTGAAAAAAAGCCAAAGGCCAAAGACACCGATTGAAAATGAAGGGAGGCACAGCAGCCCTCCCAAACACACAGGTTTACACTCTGATGTAAGTGGCTTCAGTTGGACCAATTGAGTTCTCTATCCCTACAACAACTGTTTGTAGCTCAAAGCTCCCTTCTTAAAAGACATCCTAACCAGCTGTTGAATCAAGGACTGATACTAAAAAATATTGAATGCTGCAAATAGGTCTAGTAAACTCTGTGTGCCACCATCACCAATCATTCTTAGGTTGTCTACCACTGACATATGCACCACTTCAATGTCCATCCAAGTCCTGAAGCCAGCTTGAAAATCATTAAACAAGAATGTTTATTTCTTTTATTTTTTTTCCTCTTTTTTTGTATGCTGCATTCTGCAGCACACATAGAAAGAGGTAAATGCTTCAGGGGGTTGTTTTTTGTGCAGGAGGGCGCACCTTCCTGCACACAAAAAAATCCTCCTTACAACGCAGGCACTCTTGCACCATGGTGCAAGGGTGCCTCTGTGTGCTCTAGACAGCCAAAACGGCACCAATGAAGTGAAAAGGCAGGAATGTGCCATGTTTTTTTTTTTTTTTTTAAATACGGGCATTCCCTCCCTTTCCCTGCCACGCAGTGTGGCACAGGTAGGTGACTGGCTGCACTGCATGACTTTCTTATAAATATGCCCCTTGATTCTTTCCCAGTTAAGTTTCCACTGCGTTTAACACAAATAATACTTTCAAACAGTCAATAGTTAAATATACCCCACCCCCAAACAAATACTGCGACTTCAAGCATTAATTTGTGACTCTATAAAGTGACAGGCCATAATGTAGTGTACACAACAAATTCCACAGAACTGAGTGTAGGAAAGACGAGAATCTCACTAAAGTTTTTAATTTGCAACTTAATAAACGCCATGGATTAATGCCTTTGTGAGTAGTTTTATATTTGTAAAACTTCTCAGGAAAAAGAGGTTAATGTAACTTAAATCCTGTTTGTATTGATAAATTCAAAATACTACATATGCTGCCCTTCACAATGAAAAGAGGTATCTCCCCGAGGAAATGCAATGGTTACATTTAGTACTGTATAGCAGTACGACAAAAGAGGAAGGGTCTTTGAGAGACAACTGGTCAATGTCGAATCCAGAATGATTCCGTTTTTTACCAAAAATCTTAAATACAATGGAAGAGACTGAAGTAATGACGTTATAATGTCTACCATTACCTATTGCTGCTAAATAGGGCATTTTGACAATATACAAATAGGGTAACAGTATGTATTCCTTGAGTATGTTTTCTGATTATTACATGTGAATATTTTCTCATTGTACCACTAGGCTGAAATTGTTTCGGTGATACAAAATACAGTAAGTCCAATTAGACTAAAGGATATTATTTTCTTCAACTTTTGTGCAGAGACATTTCTTTCAAAACACACATTTATAGTAGAAGTCGGGAAATGTGCTGTCTTGATTTTTGTGAAATAAATTGTGATGGTATGTGTAAAAAAACTTCTACCCAGAGTTAGATGCTTCATAAAAAAGCAGGAGGACAATTTTGAAAAGAAAGGGAATCAGTAGAGATTTAGAAAGGATTTAAATCCACACTTCAAAAATGGCACCAATGCAAATGGGATATTTTACATTATGTTGCTGCCATTTTATTTCTGTACTGGTGTTTATAAATATGTGTGGAGATGCTCTTACATGCATGGTATATGGAGAAGCATACACGCTGGTGTTCCAATATTGGTCATTCTTCAGATAGTATAGCTACTTTTTGTAAAATTGAAAGGATCCTCATTATGAGACCATAATTACCTCATTTTCCTCTCCTACTAATCAAATATTTGAGAGACAGAATTATTATGTGTTGTGCCTTGTTCAGAACCTGCTGGGTCAACAGTGAAAACACTGTATGGTTCCACACACACACTAAAATATTAAAACAAAATTTAATAGAATTCTTTATGTTTTATGTTAAGGAAATGTATTGCCTGGAGTTACTTGCTGAAATACATTATGGTTGTGTCATAAATGTATTCCCGAAAGAATAAACTAGAATTTGCCATACCAGCCAGCGTCCGGCAGATGATAGATAGTAAGTTGAATGGTATTACTTATAAGATTTCTTTTTCTTCATGAAATAATTCTGTATATTGGGTGGGAAATCATTCCCATTTCTTGACCACATAGCTCCAACAATACCTGTCTTTCCTCCCAGAATCCTAGAAGTGTTATAAATAGTTTGAGACAGATTGTATCTGTCAATGACTGGGCATCTTATACTGAAACCATTGTAAACAATATCCGTCCCTAAAGTAGTATACATACTACTACAGACCTGGATAGTGAAAATACTGTAGGACTCCTAGAAGATCACGTTCCAAAATCAGAATATATCCAATTGTCTCCATTTTTTAAATGTAGTAACAATATATTTAAAGAATCCACCCTTCTGTATGTAGCTGTTGTTAATAGTTTTTGGAAAATTATACATAGCTGAAATCAAACCAGAATATGTAATCCCTAAAAGAAGAGCATCGGAGAGATAGGTAATAACCACGTGAACATTCCTAGTGTTTTAAAGGCATACACAATGAGAACATTGATTTGCTTTGGCTTTCCTTGACCTTCCTGCAAGGAAGCACAATTACTGGTGGATAAAGTAGGAGTAATATATGCTGTGGAACTACTTATTGGAAACGAAATGCAGTGCTACGAACCACTGCATGCCTTCTGCAAATGAGAACATTGCATGTCATATGTAGATTCTTTGTTTGTTATAGGTGCAATGGATTCAAAATATATAGATTATTTTCCTAGCATTCCTTATGGCTCCTAAGGAGGCTATGTAGTGAATGAGGGCTGAATAGTGTTTACAGGATAAGGAGGTTTCCAGAATTGAAACATTAATTAGCACAAACACTGTTGGAATATGTAAATCACAGATACAGCAAGCATTTGAAATGCAATAGGTCTCACATTTGCTCAAGCTATTAAGGATTTAAATTTCTAACATGACTTTCATTGCCAAATAAATGGAAATGAAAAGTCAAACAGTTGACATAAGTGAGCCAATTCAAAGCACCAAGCGCATGAGCGTGAAGGAGAGGCACAAAACGAAAAAGAAGTTCGCTCACAGTCCAACCTATCGGCAATAGTGCAATTATCCATGTAAGGGGGGCAGTCTTCAAGGCGATTACAAAACTGCCTCAGGACAGACAAAGGTAAAGCATTTACCAATGATAAAAAAATATTTTTGAATGGCAAGCCCACGAACGAGTTAAAGTGATGGGCATGCGGTGGGCATATTAAAAAACCCACAATACTTACAACAGGTCAAAGCACTTGCGCGCTCGACCTAAAAATGAGTCTCTTTGAGGAAAGAATCCGACAGTTCTAAAATTGAGATTGTATTGTATTGTATTGTAATCGTATTTATATAGCGCTTACTACCCCTGACGAGGCGTCGAAGTGCTTTTCGATGAGTTGCACGCTACTCCGGAACCCAACAAGAATTAGTGATGGATTAGTATCGTTAAATAATGAGTACAGTTTTAGTATTATTATGAGTTAATATGAGCCGCGGATATGAGAGTTTGTTAGTTAGATTGACTGGAGTAATGGAGGGGTGGAGGAAGAAAGAAATCCAGAAGTGTTAATTGGGAGTATATCCTTCATTTACTGAACCCAAAGGCTTGGGATGAGTAAAGGGGGCGGAGGGGGAAGAGTATGTTGAAGGGTTAGGGAGAGCATAGTAGCAGGGTGAGATGAATGCAGGATAATTTAGTAGGGTTGTGTGGGAGGTCACAGAGGTAGAGTGAGGTTTGGTGAGTTAGATGTGGAGGTGGAGGGAAGAGCTTAGGCAGAGATATTTAGGAGATGAAAGTGGTAGAAGGGATTTGGGATGAGTCAGAGTGAGAATGGAGGATAGTTTGATAGAGACATGACATAAGAGTGATGAGTAGATAAGTGTGATAAGGTGAGAGCAGGAATTCTTAGATATCTAGTATAACAACCCAACCAGGAGCCATGCAATGATCCACGAACATGCCAAGCACAGAAACAACATATACACATACATACATATATATATATATATACACACACACACACACATGAATACACACACATATGCATATACAATACATAATTAGAATCATGGGTAAAAAATACTTAGTCAGACAGTTTTAAAGAGTATGTGTGTATTTTATTGTTATGACATAGTAGCAATACATATTTTCCAAAGAAACTATAAATAAATAGAAATATACATATAATCTGAAAAAAAATATTTATCCACATAGGCATATGCAGTTCATAGTTGTTTGAAAAAGGTGGTTATGAAGGAAAGAGGCAACTCTTGAGTAGTTTTCTGAAGACAAGAAAGTTATCTGTGGCTCTTATAGTTGGGGGTAATGAATTCCATAGTTTGGCTGCTTGGACAGAGAAGGATGTACCACCTATAGTCTTTTTCTTGTATGGTGGTGTTCTAAGGCAGGGTGCCAATCTTGAGCGGAGGGTTCTTTGTTGGATGTATTTGGTAATTTTCTTTCTGATAAAAAGCGGTCCTGTTCCATGTATAGCTTTGTGGGTGATACAAAGCAGCTTGAAAGTGCATCTTCTGGCAACGGGTAACCAGTGTAGTGCTCTCAAGGCAGGGGAGATGTGGGCTTGAGGCTTTATATGTAGTAGTAGCCTGGCTGCGGAATTCTGGATACGTTGTAGTTGTTTCATAACAGATAGAGATGATCCATGGTAGAGGCTATTGGCATAATCCAGTTTGGATAGTACAAACGAGATAGTAGCTTGCACCTTGTGTGGAAATCCGAGGTGGGGGAAGATGCGTCGTAAAGTCTTTAAGGTGATGAAGCTTGCTAATTTGTCTACTTGGGCATTCATAGTTAACTTGGAATCCATGGTGATTCCTAGGTTTTTAATTTCCTTGGATAATTGAGGAGGTGGTCCGAGATCGTCAGGCCAGACGCACAGAGGGTCATACTTTTTCCAGTCACCAAATATGAGTATTTCTGTTTTGGAGGTATTTAGTTTGAGATGGCTCCAGGTCATCCACTGATCAACGGCTCTGAGGCAACTGAAGATTTGTGATTTTTCAATGTTTTTGGGGCCTTCTAATTTAAGTAGTATTTGTGTGTCATTTGCATAGTTGTAGCATGTGAGATGGAAATCATTGATCAGTTCTGGTAAAGATATCATGTAGATGTTGAAAAGCAAAGGTGAGATGATTGACCCTTGGGGGACCCCTGCTTTTGTGAGGTAGGGTTCTGACGAGAAGGGGGGGAGTGGATGATATTCGCTCTTTTTTGAAGATAGGAATTAATCCAGTCGAGAGCAATCCCTTGTATGCCGGCTTTGTGGAGTCTTTGAGTTAGGGTGTCATGGTCAACCGTATCAAAGGCAGCTGAGAGGTCCAAGAGAAGTAGTGCAGCAACTCCATTTCAGTTGACTGTGTTTTTAAGATCGTCCCAGATTGCCATGAGTGCCGATTCAGTGCTTCTTCCTGGGCGGAATCCAGTTTGGAAGTCTGAAAGTATAGAATTGTCTTCAATGAATTGTGACATCTGGGCGAATGCTGCTCTTTCTATCAATTTGCCCAGGAAAGGTCCATTTGTGATTGGTCTGTAGTTGTTGGGGTCTTGCGGGTCTAGGTTTGTTTTCTTTAGTAATGGTCGTATGTATGCCTTTTTCAGGTCTGCAGGAAAAGTTCCTGAAGTTAAAGAGTTGTTGATGATTCTTCTTACAGGTGTGGCAGCAGAAGTAGATAGCAGGATGTTCTTGAAGATTTGTGGTGGGCAAGGGTCAGAAGGGCAACCAGAAGGTCTGCTTGCTTTGACCAAATCCATAAATTCATCCTGGGATATTTGTTTGAAGGACTGTAGGTGTTGGGTTGGTTTATTCTTCAAGGGTATTTTAGGAAAGGGGTTGGTGCTGATGGTTTTCTTCTGTTTTAAATAGGAGTCCAATGTGTCTGCCTTGGTTGTGTAGTGAGTTGCCAATTTGTTTGTGAAATCTTGAGTGGTGGGATGACTTCCTTCCATGCATGTAGGTTTTCAAAATTCATTGAGAATTTTATAAAATTCCTTGGTTGTAGATTGAGCATTTTGAATTCTGTCTGAGTAGTATCTTTTTTTGGCTTTTTTATTGATGATTTGTATATCCTGTTAAGGTTGTGTAGCTGCAGCTTGTCTTGACTGTTGTTTGTTTTGAGCCAGGTCAGCTGCAACTTTCTGATTTGTTGCTTTATCGTTTTAAGTTCTGTGTTTCTCCAAGGTGTTGGTTTTCTTTTGTTGTGTTTAGTTTTTCTGAGTGGTATTAGGACATCAAAAGCTTCCTGTAGCCACTCATAAAGTTTTGGTACAGAATTAATTGTATCTAGATCTGTGTTTGCTGTTAGTTGTGTTTCTAAGTGATCCAAATTGAGTTTGCTCCATGGTCGATAGGTGTGTGTATGTAAGTAGTTGTGGTACAGAGATACACTTGAAATCCATTGTGTTTTGCTTCATTAAATATTAGGAGCCCTGTAGTATTTTTAAACTGTGCCATGCAAAATGATTTTGTGAATTGTACAATGCCGTGAATATTTTTTTAACAAAAATAATTAATAAATATATGTCAGGCTTTAGTTGCCTTGGTCATTTTATAAATTGCACTGGTGTTATTTTTAATACATAAAGGTATCTTAATAGAAAAGTAGATTTCTAGAGCATGTGTCTGGCAGCGCATCTTCCTAAAATACACTGTGAAAAGGTCACCTTTCTAGTGCAAACCATCTTTTGCGATGCATAATAGATGACATGGGTCTCTTTGTGTTTCCTCCTGTTGCTTTGCATCACGTGCTGCCACAAAGCCTTAGTAAATCTGGCCCTTAGTCTTTCACGGATGTTGTACCTTTATTTTGGATTACCAAGAAAGTAAGGAAACCATACTTTGAAACCTAAAAACCATAACATACCACAGACCGAGTTAGCACTACAATTTGCATTAACCCCAGGGCACAGACATACTTAAATGACAGTACTCACCAGCATAGAACATGTATGACAGTAAGGAACTAAATATCAAATTTTGTTTCGCATTTTTGTGGCAATAACATGAAGAAATTCCAGGTCGTTTCATCATGCACAAAAAAGTGGCCCATCTGGCAAGTGATATTCTTCCTTGGATAGTGAATTTGAGACCAGAAATACCCCTTGAGGTAGAGTTTTTTTCCTATGGCTTAGGTCTGACCATATTAGTTTAGAGATGGATACTAGCATCTCTGGAGGATGTTCTAGAGAACAATTGGTATTCTGGAAAACATTTTGAAGATGTTTAGTAGCCATTTGTGGCAGGTTGAGGTGCAACACAATTCTGAATTTTAGAGATTCACAAACACAGTGGATTTCATGTAGTTTTTGGACCTTAATGTCGTACTATAACTTAGCCATATAACATGTATAGTGCAAGAATGTTAGCAGTGCAAACGTACTCGATTGTTTCCGTCATTTTGGCTACTCTTTCTTTGAGTGGGCAAGGATTGAACTGTTGCTGGCTCACTAACTCTTTAGTTAACCTTAGCGCCCTCAGGATCATAAACAAAAAAAACATGTGAGTGGTTTTAGTGCATTCTGTGTGTATTTTTTCGAAGACCTGCAGCAGACCCTGACCGAGCTGGCATCTTTGTAAGCTTGGTGCCCCTGACCCAAACATTTAGATGTAGGAGCGCTGGCTCCAATAGATAAACGTCCAGCATGCGTTTTACCTCAGGAACCTTGCTATTTGTCAATGCATGAAGAGGTGTTGAAGTAAGCAGGCCTTATTAATAACAAAAACACATTTAAAAATCATATCAATCAACAACAATTTTCAATTCTAATGAATCATCACCTGTTTTATACAGTCAAGCTTTCTTAGACCTCAAACATGACTGGTGTAAAGAAATGGCTCCCTGTTGCAGTTACCCCCCACTTTTTGCCTGATACTGATGCTGACTTGACTGAGAAGTGTGCTGGGACCCTGCTAACCAGGCCCCAGCACCAGTGTTCTTTCACCTAAAATGTACCATTGTTTCCACAATTGGCACACCCTGGCATCCAGGTAAGTCCCTTGTAACTGGTACCCGTGGTACCAAGGGCCCTGATGCCAGGGAAGGTCTCTAAGGGCTGCAGCATGTCTTATCCCAACCTAGGGACCCCTCACTCAGCACAGACACACTGCTTGCCAGCTTGTGTGTGCTGGTGGGGAGAAAATGACTAAGTCGACATGGCACTCCCCTCAGGGTGCCATGCCAACCTCACACTGCCTATGGCATAGGTAAGTCACCCCTCTAACAGGCCTTACAGGCCTAAGGCAGGGTGCACTATACCACAGGTGAGGGCATAGGTGCATGAGCACTATGCCCCTACAGTGTCTAAGCAAAACCTTAGACATTGTAAGTGCAGGGTAGTCATAAGAGTATATGGTCTGGGAGTCTGTCAAAAACGAACTCCACAGCTCCATAATGGCTACACTGAATACTGGGAAGTTTGGTATCAAACTTCTCAGAAAAATAAACCCACACTGATGCCAGTGTTGGATTTATTAAAAAATGCACACAGAGGGCATCTTAGAGATGCCCCCTGTATTTTACCCAATTGATCAGTGCAGGACTGACTGGTCTGTGCCAGCCTGCTGCTGAGAGACAAGTTTCTGACCCCATGCAGTGAGAGCCTTTGTGCTCTCTGAGGACAGAAACAAAGCCTGCTCTGGGTGGAGGTGCTTCACACCTCCCCCCTGCAGGAACTGTAACACCTAGCAGTGAGCTTCAAAGGCTCAAGCTTCGTGTTACAATGCCCCAGGGCACTCCAGCTAGTGGAGATGCCCGCCCCCTGGACACAGCCCCCACTTTTGGCGGCAAGTCCAGGAGAGATAATGAGAAAAACAAGGAGGAGTCACTGGCCAGTCAGGACAGCCCCTAAGGTGTCCTGAGCTGAGGTAACTCTGACTTTTAGAAATCCTCCATCTTGCAGATGGTGGATTCCCCCAATAGGGATAGGAATGTGACCCCCTCCCCTTGGGAGGAGGCACAAAGAGGGTGTACCCACCCTCAGGGCTAGTAGCCATTGGCTACTAACCCCCCAGACCTAAACACGCCCTTACATTTAGTATTTAAGGGCTCCCCTGAACCTAGGAACTCAGATTCCTGCAACCTAAGAAGAAGAGGACTGCTAAGCTGAAAAACCCTGCAGAGAAGACGGAGACACCAACTGCTTTGGCCCCAGCTCTACCGGCCTGTCTCCCCCCCTTCTAAAGACACTGCTCCAGCAACGCTTTCCCCAGGGACCAGCGACCTCTGAATCCTCAGAGGACTGCCCTGCTCTAGAAGGACCAAGAAACTCCAGAGGACAGTGGCCCTGTTCACCAAAGACTGCAACTTTGAAACAAAGCAGCAACTTTGAAACAACTTGTGTTTCCCGCCGGAAGCGTGAGACTTGCAACTCTGCACCCGACGCCCCCGGCTCGACTTGTGGAGAACAAACACTTCAGGGAGGACTCCCCGGCGACTACGAGACCGTGAGTAGCCAGAGTTGCCCCCCCTGAGCCCCCACAGCGACGCGTGCAGAGGGAATCCCGAGGCTCCCCCTGACCGCGACTGCCTGACTCCCAGATCCCGATGCCTGGAAAAGACCCTGCACCCGCAGCCCCCAGGACCTGAAAGATCGGAACTCCAGTGCAGGAGTGACCCCCAGGAGGCCCTCTCCCTTGCCCAGGTGGTGGCTACCCCGAGGAGCCCCCCCCCCTTGCCTGCCTGCATCGCTGAAGAGACCCCTTGGTCTCCCATTGATTTCCATTGAAAACCCAACGTGTGTTTGCACACTGCACCCGGCCGCCCCCGTGCGGCTGAGGGTGTACTTTCTGTGCTAACTTGTGTCCCCCCCGGTGCCCTACAAAACCTCCCTGGTCTGCCCTCTGAAGACGCGGGTACTTACCTGCTGGCAGACTGGAACCGGGGCACCCCCTTCTCCATTGAAGCCTATGCGTTTTGGGCACCACTTTGAACTCTGCACCTGACCGGCCCTGAGCTGCTGGTGTGGTAACTTTGGGGTTGCTCTGAACCCCCAACGGTGGGCTACCGTGGACCCAAACTTGAACCCTGTAGGTGCTTTACTTACCTGCAAGAACTAACAATTACTTACCTCCCCTAGGAACTGTGAAAATTGCACTAAGTGCCTAGTTTTAAAATAGCTATAGGTGTTTTATTTGAAAAGTATATATGCTATTGAGATTATTCAAAGTTCCTAAAGTACTTACCTGCAATACCTTTCATTCAAAGTATTACATGTAAAATTTGAACCTGTGGTTCTTAAAATAAACTAAGAAAATATATTTTTCTATACAAAAACCTATTGGCCTGGAATTGTCTCTGAGTGTGTGTTCCTCATTTATTGCCTGTGAGTGTACAACAAATGCTTAACACTACTCCTTTGATAAGCCTACTGCTCGACCACACTACCACAAAATAGAGCATTAGTATTATCTCTTTTTGCCACTATCTTACCTCTAAGGGGAACCCTTGGACTCTGTGCATACTATTCCTTACTTTGAAATAGTGCATACAGAGCCAACTTCCTACATTGGTGGATCAGCGGTGGGGTACAAGACTTTGCATTTGCTGGACTACCCAGCCAATACCTGATCACATGACAAATTCCAAAAATTGTCATTAAAAATTGATTTTTGCCATTTGAGCTATTTTTCAAAAATTTTAAAAGTCCTGCTAGGGCCTTGTGTTAGTCCCTGTTAGCATTTCTTTTAGAGTTTAAAAGTTTTGTGAAAGTTTGAATTAGGTTCTAGAAATAGTTTTAGATTCTTAAAAAGTATTCCAACTTTTAGAAACATAATGTCTGGTGCAGAAGAGAATGTCATGGAACTCGACCTCACACCTTACCTCCATCTTAAGATGAGGGAGCTAAGGTCTCTCTGTAAAATAAAGAAAATCCCAGTTGGCTTAAGACCCTCCAAACAACAGCTCCAGGAGCTGCTGGCAGAGTTTGAAAAAGCCAACCCCTCTGACGATGACCTCACAGAGGGGGAAGTTAGTGACTTGGAGGAGAATTCCCCCCTTCCAGTTCTAATTAGGGAGATCAGGGACCCTCAATCCCTGACTCCAAACATAATAGTCAGAGATGCTGCTTCCCTCACAGGAGGGGCCAGCACCTCTGTTATCACTGAGGAGAGCCTCAGTGAAGATGACCTCCTGTTAGCCAGGATGGCCAAAAGATTGGCTTTGGAGAGACAGCTCCTAGCCATAGAAAGGGAACGACAAGAGATGGGCATAGGTCCCATCAATGGTGGCAGCAACATAAATAGGGTCAGAGATTCTCCTGACATGTTGAAAATCCCAAAAGGGATTGTAACTAAATATGAAGATGGTGATGACATCACCAAATGGTTCACAGCTTTTGAGAGGGCTTGTGCAACCAGAAAAGTAAACATATCTCACTGGGGTGCTCTCCTTTGGGAAATGTTCACTGGAAAGTGTAGGGATAGACTCCTCACACTCTCTGGAAAAGATGCAGAATCTTATGACCTCATGAAGGGAACCCTGATTGAGGGCTTTGGATTCTCCACTGAGGAGTATAGAATTAGATTCAGGGGGGCTCAAAAATCCTTGAGCCAGACCTGGGTTGATTTTGTAGACTACTCATTGAAAACACTGGATGGTTGGGTAACTGGAAATGAAGTGCATGACTGTGTTGGGCTTTATAATTTGTTTATGAAAGAACACATTTTAAGTAACTGCTTCAATGAAAAGTTGCATCAGTATCTGGTAGACCTAGGTCCAATTTCTCCCCAAGAATTGGGAAAGAAGGCAGACCACTGGGTCAAGACTAGGGTAACCAAAACTTCCACTGGGGGTGACCAAAAGAAAGGGGTTACAAAGCCTCCCCAGGAGAAAGTGGGTGACACTAGAATTAAAGAAAAAGAGTCCTCTGTAGGCCCTCAAAAACCAGACCAGGTGGGTGGGGCCCAAGACACAACCCAAAACAAAGGTGGGTACCAGGGTAAGAACTGGGATGCCACTAAGGCATGGTGCCATAGCTGTAGACAGACAAGGCACCACACCAAGGACACTTCTTGTCCCAAAAACAAACCCCCTAGCAAAATCCCAGGGGTGACCAGTGTAGCCATTGGGGATGACTCCTCAGATGAGGAGGTCTTCATAGCCTTCAACTGGAAAAAGGGCCCAACAGGTGAGTTGGAGATTCCAGAGGGAGGTAGACACTTCCACCACCTACTGGTGAATGGAATCCCAGCCACTGCCCTGAGAGACACTTGTGCCAGTCACACTATTGTGCATGACAGGCTGGTGTTCTCAAACCAGTACATCCCAGGTGAGACTGCCAGAGTAAGAGTTAGCCCAGACAGGGTCACTGATAGGCCTGTGGCTTTTGTGCCCATAGAAGTGGGTGGGACTTTTAGCTGGAGAAGGGTGGTAGTCAGTACAGACCTCCCCCTTGATTGTCTCCTTGGAAATGACTACCCAGAGGTTAGTCAGAGCCCAAGAGAGGAACTGGTCCAGTGCCAGTCCTCTCCCAAGGATTCTGGAGGTGCTACCCCTGCAGTAACTGCAAGTAGGCCCCAGAAGAAAAAGAAATGAAAACAGAGTAGGAAAGTTGGACAACCTTTAGCCAAGGTTCCAGCAAGCCAGGGAGATTCTGCTCCAGTAGAGGAGAACTCCAAAAGTGGCTCTGATAAAGTCCAACCTGACCCACAAGAAGTCGTGGCTAGTCAGGCAACTGTTAAACCTGAGTGGGTGGCTCCTCAGCTAACAGAAGAAAGAGTAGAAGAAGGGTGTTTACTACAAGATGAGGTAACCCCCCACTCTAATACAGCAGACAGGCACCCTGAACCCAAAGAAGCCTGTAACTTAGCCCCTTCCCTTGTAGGTGAAGAGCTAAAAGTGTGGTTCTGGGCACTGACAGCTGTCAGTGGCCTCTGCTGGGTGTTAGCCTTTATGGCTGCACTATCCTTGGCATGGTGGTCTGACCCCATGCCAAATAGCAAGTTAGGCCCCCTGACCCTGTTGGTCATGGTGGGGTTACTCCAGCTCTGGGTAACCTCTTTGGATAAGCTAGGGGTGACCCTGGCTAAGATAAGATTAGCAGAGGTGGATACCTCTAACCCCAAAATAGAGAGAATGGGTGGAGACATTAAAGACACAGACAAGAGGCAGTTCAGACTAGGTCCTATCACTGTGGAAGTGGGTCAGTTCCCCAGAGGGAATGACCTGAACAGGAGGATGTAAGGCAGAGTAGGCCCTGCAACAAACCAGCCTATTTCCTCTACTCTCCCTCGCCTGACAGACTAGGAAGACTCTCCCAGCTTTGGCTGAGTCTCCTGGCCTGTGGGCTTGGGGGGGCTTGTGTAAAGAAATGGCTCCCTGTTGCAGTTACCCCCCACTTTTTGCCTGATACTGATGCTGACTTGACTGAGAAGTGTGCTGGGACCCTGCTAACCAGGCCCCAGCACCAGTGTTCTTTCACCTAAAATGTACCATTGTTTCCACAATTGGCACACCCTGGCATCCAGGTAAGTCCCTTGTAACTGGTACCCGTGGTACCAAGGGCCCTGATGCCAGGGAAGGTCTCTAAGGGCTGCAGCATGTCTTATCCCACCCTAGGGACCCCTCACTCAGCACAGACACACTGCTTGCCAGCTTGTGTGTGCTGGTGGGGAGAAAATGACTTAGTCGACATGGCACTCCCCTCAGGGTGCCATGCCAACCTCACACTGCCTATGGCATAGGTAAGTCACCCCTCTAACAGGCCTTACAGCCCTAAGGCAGGGTGCACTATACCACAGGTGAGGGCATAGGTGCATGAGCACTATGCCCCTACAGTGTCTAAGCAAAACCTTAGACATTGTAAGTGCAGGGTAGTCACAAGAGTATATGGTCTGGGAGTCTGTCAAAAACGAACTCCACAGCTCCATAATGGCTACACTGAATACTGGGAAGTTTGGTATCAAACTTCTCAGAATAATAAACCCACACTGATGCCAGTGTTGGATTTATTAAAAAATGCACACAGAGGGCATCTTAGAGATGCCCCCTGTATTTTACCCAATTGATCAGTGCAGGACTGACTGGTCTGTGCCAGCCTGCTGCTGAGAGACGAGTTTCTGACCCCATGCGGTGAGAGCCTTTGTGCTCTCTGAGGACAGACACAAAGCCTGCTCTGGGTGGAGGTGCTTCACACCTCCCCCCTGCAGGAACTGTAACACCTAGCAGTGAGCTTCAAAGGCTCAAGCTTCGTGTTACAATGCCCCAGGACACTCCAGCTAGTGGAGATGCCCGCCCCCTGGACACAGCCCCCACTTTTGGCGGCAAGTCCAGGAGAGATAATGAGAAAAACAAGGAGGAGTCACTGGCCAGTCAGGACAGCCCCTAAGGTGTCCTGAGCTGAGGTGGCTCTGACTTTTAGAAATCCTCCATCTTGCAGATGGAGGATTCCCCCAATAGGGATAGGAATGTGACCCCATCCCCTTGGGAGGAGGCACAAAGAGGGTGTACCCACCCTCAGGGCTAGTAGCCGTTGGCTACTAACCCCCCAGAACTAAACACGCCCTTAAATTTAGTATTTAAGGGCTCCCCTGAACCTAGGAACTCAGATTCCTGCAACCTAAGAAGAAGAGGACTGCTAAGCTGAAAAACCCTGCAGAGAAGACGGAGACACCAACTGCTTTGGCCCCAGCTCTACCAGCCTGTCTCCCCCCCTTCTAAAGACACTGCTCCAGCGACGCTTTCCCCAGGGACCAGTGACCTCTGAATCCTCAGAGGACTGCCCTGCTCTAGAAGGACCAAGAAACTCCAGAGGACAGCGGCCCTGTTCACCAAAGACTGCAACTTTGAAACAAAGCAGCAACTTTGAAACAACTTGTGTTTCCCACCGGAAGCGTGAGACTTGCAACTCTGCACCCGACGCCCCCGGCTCGACTTGTGGAGAACAAACACTTCAGGGAGGACTCCCCGGCGACTACGAGACCGTGAGTAGCCAGAGTTGCCCCCCTGAGCCCCCACAGCGACGCCTGCAGAGGGAATCCCGAGGCTCCCCCTGACCGCGACTGCCTGACTCCCAGATCCCGACGCCTGGAAAAGACCCTGCACCTGCAGCCCCCAGGACCTGAAAGATCGGAACTCCAGTGCAGAAGTGACCCCCAGGAGGCCCTCTCCCTTGCCCAGGTGGTGGCTATCCTGAGGAGCCCCCCCCTTGCCTGCCTGCATCGCTGAAGAGACCCCTTGGTCTCCCATTGATTTCCATTGAAAACCCAACGTGTGTTTGCAAACTGCACCCGGCCGCCCCCGTGCGGCTGAGGGTGTACTTTCTGTGCTAACTTGTGTCCCCCCCGGTGCCCTACAAAACCCCCCTGGTCTGCCCTCCGAAGACGCGGGTACTTACCTGCTGGCAGACTGGAACCGGGGCACCCCCTTCTCCATTGAAGCCTATGCGTTTTGGGCACCACTTTGAACTCTGCACCTGACCGGCCCTGAGCTGCTGGTGTGGTAACTTTGGGGTTGCTCTGAACCCCCAACGGTGGGCTACCTTGGACCCAAACTTGAACCCCGTAGGTGGTTTACTTACCTGCAAGAACTAACAATTACTTACCTCCCCTAGGAACTGTGAAAATTGCACTAAGTGCCTAGTTTTAAAATATCTATAGGTGTTTTATTTGAAAAGTATATATGCTATTGTGATTATTCAAAGTTCCTAAAGTACTTACCTGCAATACCTTTCATTCAAAGTTTTACATGTAAAATTTGAACCTGTGGTTCTTAAAATAAACTAAGAAAATATATTTTTCTATACAAAAACCTATTGGCCTGGAATTGTCTCTGAGCGTGTGTTCCTCATTTATTGCCTGTGTGTGTACAACAAATGCTTAACACTACTCCTTTGATAAGCCTACTGCTCGACCACACTACCACAAAATAGAGCATTAGTATTATCTCTTTTTGCCACTATCTTACCTCTAAGGGGAACCCTTGGACTCTGTGCATACTATTCCTTACTTTGAAATAGTGCATACAGAGCCAACTTCCTACAACTGGTTTGCACATGTTGCTTGTAAACTTAGACTCACACTTCTTTGCTAGCCACCACATGCACAAAATGTGCTCATACACTGCTACATCGAGTTTGGAGGGCACCCTCTGGGCTTTGCATCCAACACTAATCCTTAACACTTATAGATGACTCTACAATCAACACATATCTTTCATCCATACACCTTAGAATCACTGCATTTGACCCTGCTCTGTACTGCAATTTGCGAAATCGACAAGTAAGAAGGCATTATAGGAATGTTGCAAAATAGTACATATTTCCTCATAATTTTAGTTAAACCGAGACTCATATCGGAGCTGTTCTAAAGACAGCACTACTTATTTTTACTGTTCTTGAAAATAGTGAGGGAACGTCAGACCTTTTAGAGTGCTTGATAGCATGCCAGGTGATTAAATGCTGAGCAGTGGATCTCTACCTTTGCTCCACTCAAGGGAACCTCCTAATCCTTCTCTGTGGATTGCCGGGGTCTGTGCTCAGTGACAAGTACTAAAGTGTACATAAACGTTATGGATGGAATGCTTGAATTAATCTCAGCCCCTGGTAATTATTCAGGCTGCATCCCAATCCATTGTTGTTTTGCACACCATGCCACCTCGATCCAGCCATGTGCAGATCAGTCTTGACCCTGCTTCTTTGAAAACAGTCCAGCCCGAACTGCAAGGCCTTGTACCCCTGAACTGGAACACAAGCAATCTAAGTGTGACATGACCATAGTGAAGATTAGAGCAATTTCAGAGAGCTTTTGGAGCAGCTGCACAGACCAGTTTTACAGACATGGCTAGTGGAATGCTGTTTTGAAGACTGCATTAATTTGTGGAGGGGAGGCTAACAATAGGACACTTTCATAGAGCACTCCTGAATTGTGAGCTTAATCCACAGGGGTTGAGAGAGTGCCCAAATATTTTGGCCAAGGTAGAGGGAATAAGGCTATTTAACAACCCAGGATTATAATTTCTGTTTTTTTTCATGGTTTAGGCAGAGCCAATAACTCTTTATCCACAAGTAAACATGAGATAGACCATGGCACAATCTGAGAAGGTTGCAAGGGTCATCTTTAGGATTAAGGTGGGAGTCTGTGTCATCCATGCACATTTTTAATTCAGTATTGTAGGAATCGTAGATGTCTGTCTTAAGGAACATTTTAACACTGAATAGCAACAGTGACAGCACACAGTTCTGAGGTACTCCACATGTGATGCTTCCTGCTCCAAAGTGGTATAGACCCAAAAAGAAACTTTATGGGTGTGAGCAAATAGGAACCAAATTAAGAGAATGTACGGGGCCCTCACTCATCTGGAGGGCCCCACATATGGTAGTGCGCCAGGCATGGAGCAGGGGGTGGGGGAAAGTGGCACGTCATGTCCCCGACCCCCTCACTGTTTCTCCCCCCTCTTCTTTTTGTTGTAGTTTTCGTTGCTGGTTTCTTCGAAGATTCGATCGAGTTCAGCAAGGCAGCTGCATATTTTGGGCCAAGATTGAATTAGCAGCCTATCCCGTGCCTCACTGGGAGCTGCATGGGTTTGAGCCACACTCACGTGACCCGAGTCTAGTTTGGTGGCAGCTCTGGTGGGGGCCCAGGGCATGCAGGTAAGGGGTCTGCACAGGCCACATTATTGCTCCTCATTTAGGCAGGGGGAGTAGCCGAGGGGCAAGCTCACATGTTTTTGGGTGGCAGATGCCGTCTTGATGCAAGGGTTCATGTCCTACTACAAGTAGCAATGTCTAAAGGAGGTCTTCTTTAAAAGAGGGAAAGAGCATTGTTTGCGCACAAGGGATAAATATACTTACCTGATCCTGACCATTTTGATTGTATCCTTTCTTGAAAAGCTGTATTGCCCATTGGATAGTCAGGTTAGAGGTCTGTTTTTCCAATTCATCTGTGAGCCATACTGGTTGTTGTTTAGACCTTGCCTGACTTGTGGTATTTTGCGCACATGTGGTATTTTCCCACTGTTCTCTTGGCTAGCCTCTGTGGATTTGTTAGGGCGCATGCGGTATAGGGATTGAGTCTGTAGATCTGGTGTACGGTGTTTGATCCCAGTTCTCCTTTGCCATGGCAGCTAGTGGGCTTAGAGGTGCGAAGCGCTCACACACAGAGGCACTGCTTGAAGCGCTGAAGCTTCGGATGGACGATATGGACCAGGTCATAGCGTCATCGAGGTCGCAGCCTTCTGACTCAGATTCAGGGCCCTGTGATTGGGCAGAGGCGAGCAGGGGTGCCTCCTAGGGAGGCATTCCACTCCCAGAGTCCCAGGTGCGGGGCAAAAGGAAAGGCAGGGGGCCTCACTGGTTCAGACAGAGGCAGGGCAGATTATCCCAGTACAGACAGTCCCAGATAGTCTGACCATGCCTTTGGCCTCCCCAGAGCAGCCGGTGGTGCCCGTGGTGGCGGCTCCTCCCTTCAATAGTTGTGCTCAGGTTACAGTTGAGGCTAGCCAGGTACCTGCGCAGGCAGCAACCAAGAGTGTGGCAGTGTCATCTGCAAGTGGTGGGCCTGTTGTAACCACAGGTGTTCTCATTGGCGGGGGGTGTAGGACAGCAGGATGTAGTGGGACATTTGGCATTCATACTACCATGGGTGTCTGAGGTAAGTATGCTGCCCCCACCCTTCGTTGGAGGCTGCCTGGCGTGGATTTAGGAAGAGGGTGTTATGGAAAGGGCACAGTGCTTGGTTTGCCACCTGAATACCTCAAAAGATAGCCAAAGGTCTCAAGGGTTTTTTGCTGGGGTAGTAGGCAGTGAGGGGTTGAAAAACACTGATTATCCTGCATTGGCCTGCGCAGCCTGGGGTCAGGCTGCACTGGTGCCAGTGGTAGCTGTCCAGCAACCGGACAAGGTAGCAGTGGAGGCAACACTTCTTTGACATCCTCTGCTATGCACACAACAGCTAAATCAGGTACTGGTCACTCCTCACCCTTTTTGGTGATATTCGCTTTGAACATGAGCGCCTAGGGTTGCATGTGCCGATGGAGGTTAAAGAAAAGATTTGGAAAGGGGCTTACATTGACATTTTTTATCTATTGGTTGACAAATCCGATAAGGATGAGGTTAAGTGTTGTAAGGAGTGTGCTCATTCAAGGGAGTGTGGGCATTGGCCTCAGAAGAGGAAAGCAGAGGAGTCATTGAGTAACTGGGTGAGGGCCTCCTCAGCTTACCAAGTCGTTGTTTTGGAGTGCTTCGACGATCAAGGAGTGCAGCTAGCCTACTATACGAATACAGTTGTGGATGTGCACAATGAGTATGGTGGTACTGCTTGGAAGGAATACGACAGGGAGCATAGAAGGATCAAGACTAATAAACCTACCCTGGGTTGGGACCAAATTGATGTAATCACGTGGTTGCAATACACGAACCGGCCACAGGGGAATGGAGGACAGCCCTTTTGAGCAGGCTCAGGGACTACCTCAGGGCCATCCAGGGAGAGTATGGTGAGGAAAGGAGCCTGCTGGAATTTCAACAGATGCACGTGCACCCGTCCCCCAGGAACCAGCCATTTTCAACATTGCTGTGCTTTCTGCGGTGAGGCATCCCACTATGAATTTAAGTGCTTCAAGAAATTATGAGCTACGGGTGGCAAGAAACAAGAGTGATGATTTGGTAAGAACTGTGAATTCTGACTCAGTTTTCAGCAAGGTCTGCTCTCCTGTTAATATTTTGGCTATTGTCCTTTGGCTTAACTCATACACTAACCATGCAGCCATGCACATCTTGTACGAAGACTAGGTATTGTTTCAGGATGCCTGCGCACAGCTATGCAGCCTCACCTCATTGTAGGAATCAGCTGTCACTGGAAGTCCAACCCCAAGGAGTCTAGAGCTAAGATTCTCAAGGAGCGAAGCTTGGGGCGGGTAACAGGTCCCTTTGATGGAGTCCCCATGCAGGACTTTGTTCCCCCGTGGAGGTGGTCCCTAAGGAAGAAACGGGGTAGTTCAGCCTAATACATAGCCTGTCGGCACCCAAGGCCAATCAGTGAACAACACTATTGATGGGGCTCTGTGTTAGATCAAGTATGCTTCGCTGGATCGGGAAATTCAGATGCTGTGGGAGCTGGGTTCTAGGGCTCTTATGGCAAAATCGGACATTGAATCTGCCTTTAGGCTGCTACCAGTCCATCCAGATGATTTCCATCTCTTGGGTTTCCAGTTTGAGGGGGAAGTAATACTTTGATAGGTGTATGCCAATGAACTGCGCTGTGTCTTGTTCCCATTTTGAAAACATTTGCACATTCTTAGAGTAGGTTTTCGGGCGCAAGGCACAGCACCTGCATTACCTGGATGATTTGCTCATTCTTGGCTCCCCTGGTTCGGATCAGTGTGCGGATGCATTGGAAGTTTTTTAGAGTCTTATGGGCGAGCCCGGGGTTCCTCTTGCGCACATCAAAAATGTGGGTCCCTACACCATGACAGGATTTTTTGGGGTTTGAATGAGATTCTGTGGCAAGGGTCTCCAGGCTTCTGAGAGACAAAGGACTTGCCTTCTCCCAAGCAATCCAGGCATGCCTGAGGGCGAAGTAAGTCACTCTCCATCAGTTGCAATGCCTGGTTGGGCAGCTCAGTTTCACACTACAGATCGTCTCTATGGGGTGCCCTTTCTCTTGGTCCATTGCTCAAGCCATGTCTGGGTTGAAGGTCAAACACCACCAGACTAGGCTCTCAAGCGAGATGAAAGAACATATGAAAATTTGGGAATATTTCCTGCATGACTTCAATGGATGGTCGTGTGGCCGAGTCCATCCAGGTCCAGTGAGGAGCTAGGTCTCTTTACGGACACAGGAGGCAGAAAAGGTTTTGGTGCCATATTTGATATGGCATGGTGTGTACAGAGGTGGCCCACAGAATGGGTTCAATCTGGGCTAGAGACTAACATTGGTTTCCTGGAGCTATTTCCAATTCTGGTGTTATTGTCAATCTGGCCTGATAGATTCTGCAACCAATCTGAGATTTTCTGGTCTGACAATATATCAGTGGTTGAGTGCATAAATTAGCAGACTGCCAAGTGACAAATGATTCTAAGTGTCTTGGAAGTAATTCTTACTGTGTCTCAGGTTAAATGTGATTTTTAGAGCAAAACATGTGCTGGGTGTCTTGATTAACGCAGCTGACACATAGACCATCTTAACATTCAGGTTTTCAGGTCCCACAATCCACAAGTGGAGGAGTTTCCAAAGCCTTTCCTGTAACATCTGTGGCGAATTGGTGCCCAAGACTATCAGGCCTCATGGCAGCCAGTTGAGCACCAAAGATGAAGCAGGCTTATGAAGGGGCTTTCACGACCTATGTTAATTTCCTTGGTCATGCAGGGCGGTCCGCTTGGGTGGACACATCACTGGTTTTGGCTTTTCTGGAAGTCCTGAGGGACAGTGGGAGGTCGGTTGCATGTACTAGGCACCACATGGCTGCATTTCCTTCTTTGCCCAATTACAGGGGGTGCATGACAGAACAAAATCTTTCCTAGTAAGGAGGGCCATCAAGGGTTGGCAACAGCTGCAAGGGACAAAGACGGATTCTAGGCACCCCACTGACGTAGGTAAGTTGGGCTCTCTTTTGGGGGTCCTGGGTCATATCTGTACATCCCCTTGGAAGGTCACCCTGTTTAATGCAACCTTTACGTTAGCCTTTTATGGGGCCTTCAGAATGGGCGAATTGGTGGCCAGCAGCAAGGAAGATATAACCGGGGTTACTGTTAAGTGACATCCATTGGGAGACAGGGGCAAGGTCCTTGATGATCAATATCCCTTGTTCTAAAATGGACCAGGAGGGGAAGGGTGACCATGTATTGATACGAAGGACCCCCGGCAATGTGTGCTGTCCAGCTTATAATTATCAGGTCTTCCTAGCTCTGCGCACTCAGAGGTTGCTGAGTGTGGTCTTGATGCATGTTGATGGCTCACCACTATCCAGATACCAGTTTTCACAAGTACTCAAGCATGCTCTGTGTGCAGCGTGTTTTGACGCCGTTGAGTTTGGCACTCATTTCGTTAGGATCGGGGAGGCAACAGCAGCAGTGGCAATGGGTTTGTTAGGTGCTGCAGTTCAAACAATTGGCAGATGATCCTCTAACTGCTATAAGAGATATGTGAGACTCCATAAACTGTGAATTCCTGCTTTTTACACCTCCCTTCTGTCCTGCCATTTCTCTAGGTGGCCGAGGTGCTCGTTTGGAGGACCCAAGGGTTCCGGTTCATGCAGGAGCTACAAGGTTCACGGAGGTGTGGGTAATAGGCCACTTTTATGTTCGACGGGCAGCTGATTTTTAAGTAAAGAGTAGTGTTGCCTCATGCGCAGCATGGGCTGGATTCCGCTTGTCTTTCTTTGGTTGAGGAGGGGTGGTGCCTCACTCATCTGAGACTGGTCTTGGACTCACTGCTTCCATAAGGGTTCCCTCAACTAGACATCATGATAATGCATCTAGGGGCTAATGACCTGGTTACCCTAGGTCAGTGACAACTATTTGAGCTTGTGGTCTCTGAATTTGGTTGACTTGCCAAGACATTTCCACAGGCAGTGCTTGCCTGCTCGAACATCATCCCCCGATTGGAGTGAACAGGCGGCTTGTTAGTCAAGGCTCTCAATGAGTCTGACTGAATTAATAACAAGCTTGCCAAGTTGTTTCGATCACTGAGGTTAGCTGTCATCCTGCACGGCTGCATTCAGGAGGAATGTTTCTTCCTCCAGGATGGGGTGCATCTTTCTTAGGAGGGTTATGACCTGTTCTTGGAAATTTTTTGGGAGCAGTTGGTCCACTGTCCCCAGTAGGGGAATAACTGCGGGAGGCCAGATAGTAGGCCTGCTATGCTGGCCTGTGGCGGGTTGAGATCATTACAGGGGGTACAATTAGGTGCCCTTTCCTTACCTCAGTGGGATGGTAAGGTAATTGGACCCTCCAAGGTGTGCTGGGTGGGAAGTGAGGATGACATCCAGAGATGCGGGGGTTGCGAGTAGTCTCTGGCATCTGGTCCTTAGGGCCAACCTCCTGCGCTTGCGCAAAGACTTTGGAGCTAAGGCTGGCCCTTGGGGGGGGTGTAGAGTCTGAAAGTCTGTGGGTGGAAGGGGTATCCCGGCAGGCAGGTGGGCACCCTCCACATGTTCTACACACAACTGGTATTTTTTGGAGAGGGAATGGAATGATCCCTGTTAGAAATGGGGGACTCTAGTTGGCAGTCGGTTTGCACCCTGTCCAAGTAGGGACCATTATTCTATCAGGATAAGGGGGATATCCGCTCAGGTAACCCCTGCTCACCCCCCTGGTAGATTGGTATGAGCAGTCAGGCTTATCTCAGAAGCAAGGTGTAAAGCATTTGCACATAACACAAAGTAGTAAGTGAAAACACGACAAAAGGACCAACACCATTTTTAGAAAAGTAGCCAATATGTATCTATATAAAACAAGACCAAAAACGATGAAGATCCAACATACAGTAATAAAAAAATGAATTCAGCAAGATTTACTAAAAAAATACAGTTCCTTGACGTCGATAGCTCCACCTGGGGCTATCACGGCGTTGTGATCAACAAAAACAACATTTCAGGCCAGCCGCGGTGTCACAGGCCAGCTACGGTCTCGGGAAGACCCGCAAACAGTACCTTGGATTTGCAGGGCATCGCGATCCTCGCGGGGAGCTCCGGAGTGCGGCGTCGCTGGTGTCGGTTCCGGAGTAGGTGCAGGAGTCATCAGGCCCTTGAAGTTCACACGTGTTGCGGAGCGAACTCCGGGCTGATGAAGTCAGGTGCGCCAGCGTCGATGGCGTCGGGGCTGCGGTGTGAAGCTGGACAATGCGACGTGCCATGCCCACAGGTCACAGTGCAGGCAGCGTCTCGGTGACGCATCCAGAGGCGTCTGTGAGACCAGGGCTGTGCTGTGAAGCGGAGCGGTGCAACATGCGGTGTCCACAGGTCATGGTGCATGCAGCGGCATCGTCGTTGCGGAAGTGCTGTCGTCGGTAGACCCAAGCCAGCAGTGCGGGATGGGACGGAGCTTCGTGACCCTCACGAGCGGTGTCCACAGGTCACGGTGCAGGCAGGGATGCCTGGTGAAAGCACTGGAGTCGATGGTGCTGGCGTCGGTGGACAAGGGCTGTGGTGCAGGACGGGACGGTGCTCCTCACGAGTGGTATCCACAGGCCACGGTGCAGGCAGGGATGCCTGGTGACGACACTGAAATCGATGGTGCTGGCGTCGGTGGACCAGGGCTGCGGTGCAAGACTGTGCTTTGTGCTCCTCACGAGCGGTGTCCAGAGGCCACGTTGCAAGCATTGGCACCGGTGTCAGCAGGAACGGCGGTCTCGGGGAGGCCCAGGCTGCGGTCTGAGCAGGTAATGCTGGAGTGCGGGGCCCACAGGTCGCAAGCTGTGGCTTGGTGAAGTCGTCTGATGACGGCATTGGTGAGACCAGGGTCACTGTGTGAAACAGGGCAGTGATGCTTCGTGTGGCGTTGGCAGGTCACAGTGCAGGCCAGCAGCTTGGTGGGCATCGTCGCAGTGGTTTTTCTTCTTGTACAGCACAGAACACACAGTTCCCAGTGCTGCAGGTTGAGGAAACTCAAGTCTTTGGTGTCCCCAAGACTTCCAACAAGAGGCAAGCTCTACTCCAAGCCCTTGGAGAACTCTCTCAAGCAGGATACACAGTAAAGTTTACCCTTTGCACTTTTTTCAGGCAGAAGCAGCAATTGCAGGCCAGTAGAGAAAAGCAACACAGCAAAGGGACAGTACTCCTCCTCCAGCTCTTCTCCTTGCAGAGGTTCCTCTTGATTCCAGAAAGATTCTAAAAGACTGAGGTTTTGGGTCTTCTTCTTATACGCCTTTCTGCATTTGAAGTTGGCAAACTTCGAAGCAAAGTCTCAAGTATTTGTGAAATCCTTCCTTGTCCAGGCGAGGCCCCAGACACGCACCAGGGGGTTGGAGACTGCATTGAGAGAGGGCTGGCACCAGTGCTTAATTTGTAAATAAAAAGGTCCTGGTGCCCAAAGCCCTCCTCTTAAACATGCAGCTGCTTCACTTAAATGTGTGAACACGGAATACTGAGCTGCTGTAATCCTGAAGCCACCCCGGGCCTCTTCAATCCATATAAAGCCACTCCCTGCCCCTTCAGCTCACTCTTGCAGCTTTCTACTTTCTTCCTTTGTGACGTTTTTTCATTTTTCTGATCCTCCGTCTTCCCCATACGTGTCTTTTGCTCACAGCAAATGCTTGAGGCAGAAGAGTAAGCCCCGGCCCTCAAAAATAAGTGCTGGTGCTCAGCACTGGAAACAACAAGCACAAATTAAGCACTGGCAGGCACAGTCGTTTCAGGTGTGAACAACTACTCCTCCTTCCCCTCTAGCGCAGATGGCTCATCAGGATATGCAGGCTACAATCCCAGACCCCTTTGTGTCACTGTCTAAAGATAGGTGCAAAACAGCCCAACTGTCAAACTGACCCAGACAGACAATCCACAAACCGGCAGAGTCACAGAATGGTTTAAGCAAGAAAATGCCTACTTTTTAAAAGTGTCATTTTCAGACAGACAATTTAAAAACCAACTTCACTAAAAGATGTATTTTTAAATTGTAAGTTCAGAGACCCTAAACTCCACATTTTTCTCGGCTCTCAAAGGGAATCTGCGCTTTAAGAATATTTAAAGGCAGCCCCCATATTAACCTATGAGAGAGATAGGCCTTGCATAGTGAAAACCGAATTTGGCAGTATTTCACTGTTATGAAATATAAAACATACTAGTATATGTCCTACCTTAAACATACACTGCACCCTACCCATGGGGCTACCTAGGGCCTACCTTAGATGTGCCTTACATGTAGTGAAGGGAAGGTTTAGGCCTGGCAAGTGGGTACACTTGCCAAGTCGAATTGGCAGTTTAATACTGCACACACCGACATGAGGTGGAAGGTCTGAGCCATGTTTACAGGGCTACTAATGTGGGTGGCACAACCAGTGCTGCAGGCGCACTAGTAGCATTTGATTTGCAGGCCCTGAGGATCTCTAGTGCACTTTACCTGGGATTTATTAGTAAATCAGATATGCCAATCATGGATAAACCAATCCACAGTACAAATAATTTGAGGAGCACTTGTATTTTAGCACAGATTAGCAGTAGTAAAGTGTGCATAGACAATAAAGCAGCAAAAACAGATTCCAAAACCAGGAGGTCAGAAGGCAGAATGACAGCGGAGACATGCCAAAAAGCTCGCAGGTCTAACAATCCCACATGGAGATTCTACCCCAGGGCCTTATAGCTGGGAGGAGAGGGCAGGGACCTGGTGATTTAGCAGTGAGCTGTGATCCGCAGCGGTCACTGATATTTGGATAAACAGGAACTCATTTAGTTAGTGATAGGAAACTGGATGTATTAGTGCACTCTGTTAAGGCTGGGCATCTGAAAATTGTAAATACTATGGGGGTTACTGTGTAACTGTTTTGTTGATTAAATCTTGATTAGGTTTCGTTGGAAATAAAATAAAGTCGGGAGTTCACGACTCCCAAAAACAAAGACTTGTTGTCCAAGGTGAAGTAATGCCATGTTGGGTATGAATTGGGGTGTGGGGCTCTTGTATTGAATGGTGGGGTCTGTGCGACGGGCCTCTGCGATACCATTGATGCTGGTCAATGTAGCCACAGTCTTTTAGTCTGCCGACTGGTCTATATTAAAATATACATTCCAGGCCATTTGAAACTAAATTGTTTTGACAGTGTTATTTAGGGTCACGGTGTTGGTTGTAGATTGTTGATTGTAAATGTGTAAATGTGTAATTCGTAAGAATATTTCGCATAAAGAATGGCCACATGTAAATCCCGTTTTATGCTTTGAATAAACGGTGCCCGCAAATTTGACGTCTCAGTTTGATTCTAATAAATCCTTATTCTTTCCACTGCTAAGATGTACATTCTTTCAAAATAATAGTCTTCAGACAGAAAACCCCATATTTTCGAAAACAAATAGGCATTTAAACTGTCTGTCCCTTTAAACACGTATGTTCGCTGGTACATTTTTGATGGAACTGGTAGCAAGCACAATTGCAACCCCAAGTGTGTCTTTTATTCGCAAATGTTCTCACAGCCACGCATCTCTTATTAAAACACGCCAAACAAAACGCAACATGGCGATATGAGACACGTCTTTAGAGCGCCGACTTTAGAGCGCATGGCTCAGATATATCATGTCCCTTTTCCTGCTTTGAAAAGTACTGGCACCTCTGAATTATTGGTTGCGCCGTTTTTAAAAAAAATTCTTTACATTGCATCTTCGTAGGCAGTCTGGCACGTACGTGGCCCCGTTAAATTGCCCCGCGTGACACGTGCATGTGAAAGCCTTCCCTCGGTGAGATACAAGACAGCATCAACTATATTATTTGTTGCGGAGTATTCTAATGCGGGAAATGGACCTGCGCGCTTTCTAATTTTGAAACAATGTGACATTCTGTATGCTTTCATACTTTATTTCAGAGGAAAGGCAGTCTAATTTAGATTGGTTGAACGGGGGGCAATTTCAGTTTGGAGAGAGCTCCCATGATCTTTCTTTGTTCAACTAACATTTCCTTGACCCGCCATTCAACTGTTTTGCATGGTAACGTTTACGCTTTGATACTCGCAATTTAGCCTTCATCCCAATTGGCTTTGAATCCGTAATTACCTCTGTGACTAAAAGAGGAGGATTAACAGATTTACCCTAATTACCTCGCATTGTGGTGGTGGTAACAAAAAAAGTTGGCTCCAGAAATGAAGGGTGTAGCCAGACAGAGGCAGCCTGGGGGTTCAAAAGTCTAGGAGCGCCTGGCTCCGCAGCCCTATAAAAGTAAGTGTTGACTGAATGCAAACAGCCCGCATTTCAGAGGGGCCCAGTAAAAGGAATTGACAACAGACCATCGGTCATTAGTTTAAAAGACGGGTGGGGGCGGGGGCGGGGTCTGTTAGCATCTGACCTGCTAACAGACGGCTCATTTGATTTCACCCTTTGGGCAATGAAAGATGTGTTCGACACCGTATTCTGTGCATATGGCCTCCCAAGGAATTTAACAAATGCCTGCAAAAGGGAACTCATTTAGCATATTCATGGTCTGCAAGGGTTATCCTGACAGCTTTCTGGAACACTGCACTTTTCACATGTTCTTTCTCACTTTGTATTCAGTGGCTTGAAATCAGCCGTCGCAGCGCTGCAGTTCCATGCAGTGAGATTGGGAATTTGTGAGCAGGAAGCTTATGTCCACCATTAAGAGGTTGTTAAAGAAGGTCAGGGGTTCTTTTGATAAACTGTGAAGTGTCCAGTCACCCCCTCACCTCTTGGAATGAAGTGTCACCCAGAGGTCACGAGGTTCGAGCAAGGAATGCGAGCTTGGGAGAGTTTCTTTTTTCCGTGTCTTTGAAGTAAATGCTTTGGTAGGCCACGCTTGACGATAAACATACTCGCGAGTTGTGTTATTCCCACACTCTCGCATTTGAGCGACAATTTTTAACGCCACAATACGCATACTACAAGTAGAAACAACCGTGGACTAACGTAATGCTCATAAAAGATGCAAACGTTATTCAAGTCGTGTGCTATACTTCAATCTAGACCAAGGGCCAGATGTAGCAAAGGTTTGCGACTCGCAAACGGGCAGAATCGCAATTTGCGACAGTGCAAAATCGGAAATGGGATGCAAAAAGCCCATTTCCGACTCGCAAAAAGCGATGGGACCCGTTTGCGAGTCGCATCCGTTGCGACCCCATTTTGCGACCCGCAAATAGCAAGTCGCAATTTGCGAGTCGCAAACCTTATGCAATTGCAACTCGCAAATTGCGACTAGTCGCAAAAAGGCCAGTTTGCATGTCCCATTTACCACTAACTCAGAGCAGGTGGTAACCATTACCAAAGTATAAAAGGGGACCCAGAAGCCATCTGGGTTACTCAAGATGGCGGAGATATACCTGATAGCAGTGAGGAGGAGAGTCTACGCAGCCCAGCAGAGGAGGAGGAGGGGCCACAGACAGGAGAAGATATATAGAACCAGGCAGACTCTTTTTCAGCAAACTGAAGAGGAGATCTATGACAAATACCGCCTTAGCAGCGCAGCCATTCTAGAATTAATAGATTTACTCAAACCACAGCTAGAACACCAGACTCTGCGTGGCTGCGCCATTCCTACGCATGTGCAAGTACTATGCTCACTGCACCTCTTGGCCTCAGGGAGCTATCAGGGGGTCATTGCTGTGGCAGGTGGGTATCCCAAAGTGCAGTGTCAAGGTTCCTCAGGGCCTTCCTAGATGCCTTAGTCACGCACATGTCTCACTTCATATACTTACCAAGGAATGAGGCAGAAATGAACAGCACCAAGCTGGACTTTTACAGGATTGCCCACTTTCCCAATGTCATAGGGTGTGTAGATGGGACACACATTCAAATATGCCCCCCTGCAAATCTGGAACACATTTTCCGCAACAGAAAGTGTACCCACTCACTCAACATACAGGTTGTTTGTGATGCCCATTATGTCATCACGGACATCGTAGCTAAGTTTCCAGGCAGTACCCATGACTCATACATTTTTAGGCATAGTGGGATACATCAACGCCTGGAACGTGGGGAATTCGGAGACGGTTACCTCCTAGGTAGAGCCATAGACACTTGCAGACATACACACAGGTCACTGTGCACGACTATCTGGACTTCCTAACAGTGTACTTTTGTGCCCAACAGGTGACAGTGCCTATGCTCTCAGGCCTTGGATCATGACTCCGTTTTTAACACCCAGCACTGAATCAGAGAGGCAATACAACAGTGCGCATAAGAGGACCAGGAACCTGATAGAGCGCACCTTCGGACTCCTGAAGGCAAGATTCAGATGCCTCCACCGCAGTGGAGGCGCCCTCCAATACACCCCCATTACCGCTTTCAAAATTGTGGTCGCATGCGCCATCCTCCACAACATAGCCACCTGACGTGGGCTACCTCTCACCCCTGCAGACCCAGATCCGGATGATGAAGAGCAAGAACAACCACATCGCCATCATGGGGATAGGAGTATAGCTAATCAAGGCAGACTGAGAAGGGAACACATTGCAACACAATATTTTGGACGGTACATGTCAACTCCCACCATACTCACCTATTGACCAAAAACTCCATTTGTTAAGTGGAACAAAAATAACAGTTTTATTACTGTAATTAAGAAACTATATACAAGTCGAAATTGTCCATGGGCAGGAAAATGCCAACCAGTCATGTGGCACATTAACGCCATGTGCCACATTTAATGGTCCTGGGTGTTATCTATGATCTCCTGCCCCTCCTGCCAGCCTGGCTGGTCCCTGCTGCGTCCGTGGTGCTCTGCCTACCACTCCTGAGCACCCTGCTGTCAGTGGCAGAGACACTGCTCACTGTTGAGCCCTCCTCACTGTCTTGGGGTGTTTCCCCTGTGGCCCTCGACATTTCCCGTGTCTCCATAAGTTCGATTATGTGGGTGAGACGTCCCAGGCCCCTGGCAACATCCCCAGCAAAATGGCCCATCTCTACTTGCAGCCCAACTGTCCTCCTCGACAGGCCTGTTGTATTAATGGCGAGCCTGCCGATGGATGTGGCCATCCTGTCCAGTCGGTGCATTATCGGCCGATCTCTGCGCCGCCCAGCCTCTGCCTGGGCCAGCAGTCCTCCCGCCAGTTCCCAATGGCAAGGTCCCCAGTGTTCTGGCACATCATGTCCATGCGTCTGTTGAGGTGCTGCATGCTTGCATGGTTGTTTCGCACAAAGCGGTGCAGCACACCACTGATCCTGCCCAAAATTCTGTTCTGCAGGCGCTGACCACGCAGCAGATGTGCCTCACTGGTGGTTGGAGGAAGTATCCCGGATGCAGACTGCAGCCCAGATGGTCTTGTCCTGCGACGCCTGCGCAGCGGTGGCTGCCCTGTGCTCCCACCTGTGTCCTCCCTGCCTGTTGCTGGGGCAGCTTCTGGCGTGATTGTTGCAGCAGGTGTTGCTACTGCAGGGATGCTGCTGACCGTGCAGGTGGGGGTGCTGGCGGGTCCTGGGGTGTCATCCTGGGCCTGGGTGCTTGGGGTGTTGGGGGTGTCTTGCTGGAGACCTGTGGGACATGGGGAACAGACTGTCAGTGTCTACTATCTATTGCACACATCCTAATAAACATTTGCCTATGAACTGCCTATTTGACTACATTTCCCATAATGCATCATTCTGGCAATTTCTACCCTGAAATGGAGCTATTTTGGTTGTGCATGCACCTGTGTACATGGTGGGTGGGGGTATGGCATTGATAGGGGTACAGGCTTATCACATGGTACTCACCGGTTGATGTGCCGGGCTCTGAGGTGTCCAGCTCCCCAAATCCACACACTGCCTCCTGGTCCAATGTTCCTTCCACCCTTTCTTTCAGGGGTGTGGGTGGTGGCACAGATGATGGTCCCCCTCCTGTGCCTCTCATCTCCCGGAGCCTTTCTGCCACCCTCTCCTTGGCCCGGGAGCGGAGGTCATACCACCTCTTCTTAATGTCCTCGATTGTCCTGTGGCTCACACCCAGGGAATTGATTTTATCCTGAATGTCCTGCCAGAGTAGTTTTTTTGTGGCCTCAGGGACATTGAGGGCTGCTCTCCCAAAAAGCTCATCATGGTGCTGACAGCATTCCTCTGTCAGCACCTCCAGCTCCCTCTCAGAAAATTTTAGCTTCCTCTTTCTTGGGGTTCCCTCCATGGCAGCTGCTGTTTGTTCTGTGTGAAGACTGGCAGTTATAAAAGGGTGTGGTCCTCCCTCCTCCCAGGTGTATTTGTAAACTTCCTGGCTGTGATGTCATCATCATGTGCCAAGAAGTGTTTCCAGAGTGTTCTGGTGTGGTTTCTGGAGTGTTCTGCTGCACCTGCAAGCAATTTTCAAGGAAATCGCAATTTGCGACACCTACTCGCTAATTGCGAGTTCGTTTTTTGCACACTCGCAAAAAGCGACCTCGCAATCTGCGGACTCGCACACTGCGTTGCGAGTCCGGCTGCGAGTCGCAAAATCGGATCAATTTTTTTTATGGCATTACATATTGCGACTCGCATTTTGCGAGTCGCATCAACTCGCAAAATGCGAGTCGCAATTTTTATTTTTGCTACATCTGGCCCCAAATCCCGAAAAACAACGAGCTTTGATATTTGTTGTTTAGATATAGGTGTCTCCACGTAGTTTTGAAAGTGCTTTATGTAGCAGGTTTACTGGCCTTCTTTGTGGAAAAGAATAAAATGGCAACAAAAGAACATACTTGTCTATAGACCTTTGGCAAAACTTCTCACGTCCACATGTGATTACCGAGAGAAAAGAGCCACGAAGGGTGCAGTGGTCACCAAAAAGTTTGTGTGGCAAGGCCATTTTGTGCTATATTTTATTGTCATATAGTACAAACTCCATGAGGTTTCACAGCGGCCGCCCTCACGGGTTGTGATTTACTATTGACGCTGGACATATTTTATTATCTACATCAATGTATTGCAACATGTACTGCATGGTTTACAGTGGCTGTAGTGCAAGTTTCTTCCACTGGTGAATGTTTAAACCACTCCATCCATGTGACCATGACCTTGCCATTACCCCTTCGTCCCCTTCTCTGTTCCTCTCATTATGAAATGAGGCATTCATTCCTCCACATACACGTTCTTAAGCCCAAATTCCTGTAAAAAATATACTTAACACAAACCCCACCTCTCCTTCTTGGTCCACATAGCTTTGGCTTACCTGGAAACAGTCTGTAATTTCACAACCTTCATAATCATTTGAATTAAGTACCTGAGGTGGGAGGGAGGGATGTAATGATCGGAACAGGGAAGTCTGGACTCACAGTAATGACATTTCCAGTAAGTAATCTATGTATTGTTCCTCACTTGTCTCTGCCTCTCGAGCTCCCTCCCTGAGCTCATTCACCTTCTACCCCCCTATAGGGTACTCGACTTTCCAGTACCACTTCACAAGACACTTTGCATTCATGGAGTCATGTACACCCTCTCTCTCTCACCACCTTTGGTACAAGTATACAAAATGAATAACAGTCATCCAAATGGAATCAAATAAGCTTATAACCTGAACCACTAATGTTGAGCAACAAGAATGTCCACCAATGATGTTTTCCCGTAACCACCCACTGCCCCATGACCTGAAGAAAAGGTGTCACAATCTACTCCAGCTTTTATTGTATTGTAGATTGTTTTTGTAGATTGATATAGCAATTGCTACCCTTGTCGAGGCATTGAAGTGCTTTGAGGGTGGGTAGAAAACTGCTCCATGGAGCCCACAGTTAGTTTCCAGTGCTAGTTGTAAGCGTTGAGCTAGTTATATACTAGGCATTAGACTTGCTATACTGATTAATTGCATGCAGTTTGAAAGTAATGGGTGGGGGACTTAATAATAGACAGAGCAAAGGCAGTGAATCTTGTAAGCGAAAAAACCTTGACAGGACCCCCAAAATGGAAACAATTCAATGGGTAAAATGGGGTAGACACCAACAGTAGACTTAACATATAATCATGACTTTACCACTTTACCTAAATACAATGGAAATTATCACTGTTTTGTAAATCTGCACAATGCCCATAATAATACAGTGACAATTGTCTTGGATGAGTAATCGCTTGGCTATTTAAACACTTATGGAGTAGTGAGCTAGTTAGAAACTGAGAAACTAGGAGACATGGGCCCTCATTACAACATTGGCGGTAAAAGCCGCTTACCGCCGTGCAGAAGACCGCCAACACACTGCCGCGGCCGCGGAATTCCGCCACAGCTATTATGACACACAGTTCGGAATCCGCCAAAATTCAGACACCTACACAAGTCCGCCGCACCAAAGGTCAGTGATAAACTGGCGATAACAAAACCTCCACCGTCACGCCAACAGAAATACGCCCACACTATCACGACACACGAATCCACGCGGCGGTCTTTCAACCATGGTATTCCATTGGCGTTACACACCGCCCACGCTCAAAATACACACACTCTTACAAAACACAGCCACATTGGACAATTCCAAATACACACACCTGATACAAATGCACACACCACTCCCACACACTCAACACACTATAAAACACACCCCTACATCACCCACAAACCCTTACGACCACAAATCACGAACGAAAGCCAGAGAGAGACACCACCATCAACAACACTAGCATCCACAGGCACACAACACCATCACCCACATAACTTCCACGCACCTCACACAACACCCCACTACATATCAGCACACATATCACCCCACACATCACCTACACCACCCCATGACACGGCAAAGACACCCCAGGTTCTCGGAGGAGGAGCTCAGGTTCATGGTGGAGGAAATCGTCCGGGTAGAACCATAGCTATTCGGATCACAGGTGCAGCACACCTCCATTACAAGGAAGATGGAGCTATGGCGAAAAATAGTGGACAGGGTCAACGCAGTGGGACAGCACCCAAGAAATCGGGAGGACATCAGGAAGAGGTGGAACGACCTACGGGGGAAGGTGAATTCCGTGGTCTCCAGACACCACCTGGCGGTTCAGCGGCTGGCGGCGGAACCCCACCTCCTCCCCCACAACTAACAACATGGGAGGAGCAGGTCTTAGCGATTCTGCATCCTGAGGGCCTCGCAGGAGTAGGTCGAGGAATGGACTCTGGTAAGTCAAAGCTTTACTATTACATCCCCCAGTCTACCTGCATGCCAGCACATACCCCCACCCTCACACTCACCCCCATCACTCCTACTCCTCACAAATGTCCCACTATCACAAACCACACATCCCAACACCAAGCCCTGCATGCAACACCAAAGCATGGACACCCATCACTAAAGCATGCCCACTGCACATACCCATGCACCCCCCTAAACCATCATCACACAAGGTCCCACACAGGAATGCTAGCACTGGGGTACACGGTCACCCACCCATTGCACACCTTGACACACACAGATGCAATAATCATGCCTTTATACCCCTGCAGGACCCCTATCCAATGTCACCGGACAGGAGGGTCCACACATGTCCACACCACCAACAGAAGAGGCCCACAGTGATGACAGCACCTCTGTCCAACTGGATCTAGATGACCAGCCCGGCCCATCGGAGACCTCGGGACAGTTGGTTCCCCACACCCAGTCACAGGCCACTACAGACCTTCCCCCCTCTGAAAACACCAGCACAGCACCCACACAGCGGGCCCATACCTCTGTCCCCAGGACACGTCAATCAGCAGTGTGTCCGCCACTACAGGGAACCCAGGCTAACCCACCACCCCAACAACAACAGGGACCTGGAGGCAGTGGTAGTGGGCACACGGTCCAAGGGACGGAGGCCCTGGAACACAGTGGAACTGGGAGGGCTGCTGTGCGACAGGGGTCAGACAGGCCCAGGGAACCCACTCTCCACGAGGCCCTCTCCTCCATCATGGGAGCCTACCACCACTCCCAGGAGACAATGGCAATGGTACTGGCCAAGTTTCAGGAGACCCAGCGCCTGTAGGAGGAACAGTATATGGGCTTCAGGAAGGAACTCAGAACCATCAATTCCACCCTGGGCACCATCGTAGGGGTGCTGAAGGAAGTACTCAACACCAGGAGGGACACTGTGGCACTACAAGGGGCCCCTGACACTAGCCTGGACGATGAACTGCCCACCACCTCCGTTGGCGCTAGTGGACAGGAGGCACCGCCACAGGACCACCACACCAGCACCCCACCTCCTGCACAGGGAGAACCACCTCGCAAACGGTCCCTGAGATCCAGGAACAAGACAGAGAACAATGTCAAGACCCCCGCCAAGAAATGAGACCACCAGTCATCCTACTGTCCCATTTTGTCAGCCTGTCCAACCTTAAACTGCCCCAGCTCCACTTCCTATGCCCATTTGGGCAATTCACCTGTGAGACTAATAGACTGGACTCTGCCATGGACATACCTCTGCCAACACCCCTCACCATTTTGCCGCCCCCTCCAATTTTGAGCACTAAAATAAACAGCTTGAAAGCAAAAAACAATCTGGAGTCTGTCTGTGATTTCGGAATACTGTATTAGCAATAACTGTGGCAAAAAGCTCTTTCATTTGTAATGTCAACATACCTATGTCACACAGCTCTAGTCCATGAGGAATCAAAGCAGATGTCACACTGTGGGACCCAGATCTGTGAAATCGGAAGGGAAAGTGACAAATCAGTGACCATACACTGGGTGAAAAAGACAGACAGTAGAGAGGTAGTAGTGTATAAGTACATGTAGTAGGCAGGTTTGTATTCTTACCTGTGTTTCACTGGAAATATTGCTGGATCACTGAGTCCCTGTTGTCCATGCCTTCTTCCTCTGCTTCCTCGTCTTCACTGTCCACAGGCTCCACAGCTGCAACAACACCGCCATCTGGACCATCCTCCTGCAGAAAGGGCACCTGTCGTCGCAAAGCCAAGTTGTGAAGCATACGGCAGGCCACGATGATCTGGCACACCTTCTTTGGTGAGTAGAATAGGGATCCACCTGTCATATGGAAGCACCTGAACCTCGCCTTCAGGAGGCCGAAGGTGCGTTCGATCACCCTCCTAGTTCGCCCATGTGCCTCATTGTAGCGTTCTTCTGCCATTGTCCTGGGATTCCTCACTGGGGTCAGTAGCCATGACAGGTTGGGGTAATCAGATTTACCTGCAAATGGCGAGGGACAACTGTTAGACACACACTAACCTGGAGGGATATCCTGAGACCCAGACAATCATTTCCACTGACTAGCTTCCAGGTGCTCACCTAATAGCCACACACGGTGCCTCTGGAGTTGCCTCATCACATAAGGGATGCTGCTATTCCGCAGGATGTAAGCGTCATGCACTGAGCCAGGGAACATGGCATGCACATGGGAGATGTACTGGTCTGCCAAACATTCATTGAATGATAACTCTTACGGTTTCTGTACACCTGTTCACTCCTGTGGGGGGGGGGGGCAAAGCCACATGTGTCCCATCAATGGCACCTATGATGTTGGGGATATGTCCCAGGGCATAGAAATCACCTTTCACTGTAGGCAAATCCTCCACCTGAGGGAAAACGATGTAGCTCCACATGTGTTTCAGCAGGGCAGACAACACTCTGGACAACACGTTGGAAAACATAGGCTGGGACATCCCTGATGCTATGGCCACTGCTGTTTGAAATGACCCACTTGCAAGGAAATGGAGCACTGACAGCACCTGCACTTGAGGGGGTATTCCTGTGGGATGTCAGATAGCTGACATCAGGTCTGGCTCCAGCTGGGTACACAGTTCCTGGATTGTGGCACGGTCAAGCCGGTATGTGATTATCACATGTCTTTCCTCGATTGTCGACAGGTCCACCAACGGTCGGTACACCAGAGGATGCCGCTATCTCCTCACATGTCCCAGCGGACGGTGCCTATGAAGGACAACAGCGAGCACAGAGTCAAACAACTCAGAGGTACGTACCCACAGCTTACACAGAACACTATTCATACTCAAAAAGTGGCCTGTATGTGTGTTGAGTCTAGGCCTAGGTATGTGTGATGCAGTTGAAAATAAAGCCATGTGGGCCCCTGAAATGGCGGCTGCCTGACCTCTAAAGTGGGACAATGGGATGTGAGGTAACTGCGCTGGCATTGTACACCATCGCGGTAGGCGGTCGAAGACCGCGGCGCAATGCTGCATTGGTTAACATTGGACCCTATAGGTCCAAGGAGCCAATGACGATGTACGCCGGTGGTGACGGTACGCACCACTGCGGACGTGACCGTCATTTTCTATCTGTTCAATCACTCGATACCTGATCTTCGACAGGAGAGGACCTACACTGCAAGTGCTGCTGTGACCTCGGTCTGGAAGAGACAATGGCTCGAGTGTCTGGGGAAAGGGCCCCTGCCTTCACATCGGAGGAGTGGAGAAACTCGTGGATGGGGTCCTCCCCCAGTACACGCTACTCTACGGTCCTCCAGACAAACAGGTAAGTACACTTGGAGCATGATGTATCGGCTATGCCTATGTGGAGAGGGGTGGATGTAAGAAGGAAGGGGGGAGAGTGCGGCGTGTATGAAACGACGGTGGGTGCATGTGCCACATGGCAAAGGTAGGGATGGGGGCCAATCACTTTGACGGTGCAGTTGGTAATAACTTTCTCTTCCCCCTGTACAAATCATGTAGGTCAGCGGCCACCAGGAAAACATATTTGGCGTGCCATCACCAAGGACGTCCGGACCCTGGAGGTCTACCACAGACGGAGCACCCACTGCCGGAAACGATGGGAGGACATTCGCTGCTGGAGCAAGAAGACGGCGGAGGCTCAGCTGGGGATGGCCTCCCAAAGTAAGAGGGGTGCCCGTCGCACCATGACCCCCCTGATGTTCAGGATCCTTGCGGTGGCGTACCCGGAGTTGGATGGGCGCTTGAGGGCATCACAGCAGCCACAAGGGGGTGAGTACACTCGCATTCTGCTGACTTTGTGCGCAGTGGAGGGGTCTGGGTGTGGGGAGGTGGGCTGTGGGTTTCCCCTAGGCCAGGGCGAATTCCGTAGGCAAAGTCCCTCCGTAAGGCAGGCCCTGTGGCACCCCACCCCACCTCTGCAGAGTGCCAACTACACCTAGTCACGCCCCTGTGTCATCTATGTGTGCAGATGTCGTCCATAGCCTTGTGGGCCATTTCCCAGGAATTGAACAGTGGAGCCCAAGAGCGCGGCGTAGTGCAGGGGGGCTTCTGTGTCTGTCATGTCCGCCAATGGTAGCGGTAATGCATGCACTCAACATGTCTTTCTTCTGTCATCCCCCCCCTTTTTGTGGTCCCCCTGTTCTTGTGTGCATTAGCATCACCAGGCGGAGGAGCAGTGGCACCAGAGCAGGAGGGAGCTGCATCCCACATGGCCATGGAGGGCCACACTACGGACTCGGAGTTCACCAGTGGGAGGGAGGGCGAGGGGAGCTCCACGGCAGGGACAGGAGCTGAGACCAGTGACACGGACTCGTCCTCTTATGGGAACTCCCTTGTGGTGGCGGCAACATCTGTGCCCCCCCCATCTACAGGTACAGCCACCACCCCCCTTCCAGCACCACCCTCCCAGCAGCCCCTCAGCCTTCACCCCGTGGCCGCTCACCCGAGAGGGTGGGCATCACCTTCGCCCCAGGCACCTCAGGCCCTGCCCCAGTCACCCCTGCTGCCCACAGTGAGGAGGCCATTGACCTCCTCAGGTCCCTCACTGTTGGGCAGTCTACCATTTTGAATGCCATCCAGGGTGTAGAAAGGCAGTTGCAACAAACAAATGCATTCCTGGAGGGCATTCATTCTGGTCAGGCGGCCCTTCAGCGAGCTTTTGAGACTCTGGCCTCAGCACTGATGGCAGCTATTGTCCCTGTGTCTAGCCTCCCCCTCCAACTTCCTCCACCCCGACCTAAACCCTTTTACCCCAACCTATCCCAAGCACACCTACAGACCAGCATGCACACACGTCAACACACAAGGGAAGCTCAGGCAAACATAAGCACCACACATCCCACAGGCACTCACGCAAGCATCACACACACATGCAGACACACCAACATCCACTGCCTCCACTGTGTCCCCCTCCTCCTCGTCTCCCTCCTCCCTCCCTGTCTGGTCTACACTCACACCTGCATGCAGTACCTCTACAGCCACTACGTCCCTCTCCAGCACACCCACTACCACACCTCGCTCACGTGCAGTCACCACCCCCACTACCATTCACACGTCCTCTGTGTCCTCTCCCAGTGTGTCTGTGACACCCCCTCTGAAGATACACAAACGCAGGCACACACCCACCCAACAGCCATCCACCTCACGACAGCCTCAAGCGCATGCACCTTCACTCAAAGTCAGCAACCGAACACCTCCTACAACCACAACTCTTCCTCCACTCCCAAACCGCCTCCAGCTACCCGTCCCAGTGTGTCAAAAAAACTTTTCCTGTCCAACCTTGACCTCTTTCCCACACCTCCCCCACCCCGTCCGTCTCATAGGTCCCGAACTAGCACCTCAGCCACAACATCTCCGGAACCAGTGGTGCATGTAGTCACCGGAATCTGGAGTGCACCGGCCACCAGGGCAGCCAGTGTGGCACGGAGCCACAGCACAAACAGTCCCCCACCTATGAAGCATCAGAAGTTGGCCAGTGCCCAGCCGGAGAGGGGAAAGACTCCAGCCACCAAAGCCGCGCCCAGGGGTCCCGGTGGGATTGTGGAGTCAGCTGTGACACCTTCCAAGGTGGGGAAGGGCTACAAGAAACCCGGCCAGTCTGGGAAGAGAAGCACGGCGGAGAAGACCGCCATCATCCCCGCTGCCCAGGAGGCCACCGCCAGCACAAGCACAGCTGCCCAGGAGGCCACCGCCAGCACAAGCATAGCTGCCCAGGAGGCCACCGTCAGCACCAGCCCAGCTGCCCAGGAGGCCACCGCCAGCACCAGCCCAGCTGCCCAGGAGGCCACTGCCAGCACAAGCCCAGCTGCCCAGGAGGCCACCGCCAGCACAAGCCCAGCTGCCCAGGAGCCCACCGCCAGCACAAGCCCAGCTGCCCAGGAGGCCACCGCCAGCACAAGCCCAGCTGCCCAGGAGCCCACCGCCAGCACAAGCCCAGCTGCCCAGGAGGCCACCGCCAACACAAGCCCCGCTAGGCCATGAAGGACCGCCAGCAAAAGCCCCACTGGGCCATGAAGGACCATCAGCTGCTGAGTCCCTGCAATGAAGACCGCCGTCTCAAGCACCGCTGACCAGGGCACCGCCGTCTCAAGCACTGCTGAACAGGGCACTGCCATCTCAAGCACTGCTGAACAGGGCACCGCCGCCTCAAGCACCGCTGAACAGGGCACCGCCGTCTCAAGCACCGCTGAACAGGGCAGCGCCGCCTCAAGCACCGCTGAACAGGGCACCGCCGTCTCAAGCACCGCTGAACAGGGCACCGCCGCCTCAAGCACCACTGGCCCATGAGCGCCAAGGGCACTGACGCTACTGAGTCCGTCACGGGCAGGATGAAGCACTCTGAGCACCATGCCCCCTCCAGAACCAGTGGAGAGGTCCATCCACTACCTCTGTCGTTAGCAGGATGAAGCACTCTGGGCACCATGCCCCCTCCAGAACCAGTGGAGAGATACATCCACCACCTCTGTCCTTAGCAGGATGAAGCACTCTGGGCACCATGCCCCCTCCAGAACCAGTGGAGAGATCCATCCACTACCTCAGTCCTTAGCAGGATGAAGCACTCTGGGCACAAGACCCCCTCCAGAACCAGTGGAGACTGTTATCCACTTGAGAGACTGTGGCTTTGCACTCCCCATGATGGAACAATGGGCGAGCCACCCACTGTAGAGACTTGAGAGACTGTGGCTTTGCACTCCCCAGGATGGAACAGTGGGCAACCCACCCACTGGAGAGACTTGAGAGACTGTGGATTTGCAACTCCCCAGGATGGAACAGTGGGCAAGCCACCCACTGTAGAGACTTGAGAGACTGTGGCTTTGCACTCCCCATGATGGAACAGTGGGCTACCCACCCACTGGAGAGACTTGAGAGACTGTGGCTTTGGACTCCCCAGGATGGAACAGTGGGCATGTGGCCCCCTCGTGGATTTGGCGTCGTGCACTCAACCGGCTGAGGTGCCCCCCCTTCACTCCACCTGAGGTGCCTGTTTAGTTGCTGTCTGATGCCCCTGCAGTGTTCTCTCCGTCATGGTCAGGGATCTTGTGTGGGCCTCGCCCATACCGTGTGGGCCCAGTGTTCCACTGACTTAATTGGAGCACTACCTGGACTACTATGCTTGGTATATATTTTGTAAATGGTGTATATATATATATTTTTGCCTACTTGATTTTAATATATTACAATGGTTACACTCATTTTCTATTGTCTTTGCATTCTTCCGGGGGGGTTGGAGGGTGTAACTGTGATGTATTAATATGCATTAGTGTGTGTGTTGTAGTGGGAGGGGGTGGGGGTGTTGCATGTTGCGTGTGTATGTCCCTGTTTCCCCCCTCCCCCCGTGTCGTAGGTGCAGTACTCACTGTGGTCTTCGCCGCCGGTGTTCATGCTCCTGGTAGAGGAGCAGGAAGACTATCGCAGGTAGAATTTGGTGTTCTGGGACCATGGTGTCCTCGTTACTCGTGGGGTTTGTGGAGGTGAGCGTTTTCCCTTCAGAATTCCTGTTTCCGACGTTTTTTTATCCGCAATGAATCCGCCCCGGAAAAGGTGGCGGATTGGCCTGTTGTGATACTGTGGGCGGTACATTGTCTCCCTTCTGTCTGTTGGTGGTGACCACCATGCTGTTTGTTTGTACCGCCGTGGCGGTCGGAGTGTTAAAGTGTCTGTCTTTGTTGGCGATTTCCGCCACGGTCGTAATTGCACATTTTTTACCGCCGGCCTGTTGGTGGTCTTACCGTCACTTTAACACCGACCGCCAGGGTTGTAATGACCGCCATGGTTTTTAATTTTGACCTAATATGGCCAAAATTGTATGTTCTTGGGCTATCACATTTTGAACATATTCCTCGCCTTCTAATTTATGCTCAAGATTGAGAGTATATATAATCAATTTGAAAGCTGTTAGTAAGTTTGTGATGAAAATAAAATCGCTGAATACTATCTCATCGTAAGGGTAGGTAGTCAGTGCCTACTCTCATGAGCTATTCCTTAAAGAGGCCTACAGAATAGATTTCATGCACACATTCAGTGTTGTTTAGCTGCATGTCTCCACATTTCTTCTTAGTATATCTAAAGGCAAATGTACTCCTGAAGCTTCATTTTGTAGGACCCCTCCGGTCCTGCAGCTCCTCCCTCATATTCACACACAGGCATAGCCGCAAACAGGCACATCCATACCCAGGCACCTCTTTCACAGCTTATGTAGGACTGGAAGAGTGAGAAGTGGACACCCTGTTAAGGTTACTCATGTTGTCCTGTCAGGTAACTCTGATTTTCCTTGTGGGCGTTTCTCTTGTCATCCGAGTACCAAAAAGTGGTTAATTTGCTGGCCCGGACCAGCTGAGTGCTCGCAACAGGGCGATGAATCCCAAATGTAGGACAAGCCTGCATGAAACAGGATGGTTGGCAAACCTAACTACCTGACTTGTTATCCCACGGTGTCAAGCCCAGGTAAATGGCAAAGAGATCAAGAGTGATATCTATATTTGGACCTGTTAGGGCCTTGGAAGTGCCATGTCTCAGAAACCTGCCCTTTCACACAGACCTCTGCCTTTGGCTTTTTTTTTATCCCTTCTCATTTCTTTCCTGAACTAGTAGCTTCCTCCTACAGGGTTTCTCAGTTGAACAACAAATATGACATTCTTGCAAATAAGCAAATCTATATTTAGCTATTGTAGAATAGTACTTATGAACAGTGCTTAATTTGTAAATAAAAAAGTTGCCGGTGCCCAAAGCCCTCGCTCTTAAATACGCGGCTGGTGCAATTAAATGTACAAGCACGGAATACTGAGGTGGCGTAATCCTGAAGCCACCTCGGGCCTCTTCAATCCACTTAAAGCCACTCCCTCTCCATTCAGCTCACTCTAGCAGCTTTCTTCTTTCTCCCTTTGTGACCCTTTTTCGTTTTTCCCTTCCTCTGTCTTTCCCATATGTGTCTTTTGCTCGCAGCAAATGCTTGAGGCAGAAGAATAAGCCCCGGCTCTCAGAAATAAGTGCCGGTGCTCAGCACCGGAAACAACAAGCACAAATTAAGCACTGCTCAGGAAGACTCCCTGGGAAAAACTACTCTTTCTGAATCTGGGGTCCCTAGGTGCAGACTCCCATTCAGTGATTTCCCTGGTGTTTCCATGCACACAGGAGGAATCTGTGTACAGAAACAGGGCTGGCACTGGGGTAACATGAAAAAGCCAAGTAATTCTGGGACGCACGTGTTATTCCCCATTGTGGGCCTATCAACTTGTGATTGCACCGTGCATGGGTGGAAATACCATCTGGAATTGGCGATTCCATCCCCTTCAGTTTTGAAACCTCTTTATCATGTAACTCAGAAGTGGGCCATAGTATTTTACGGTTGGTTTAGAAATGCCTCACTGGGACTGGGCCTCTATGCACCAGGGTGAACTCCATATAATTACCTGAATAATACTTACAGCAATTTGGGCATCTATTCCTCCTGGATGAACTCAATATGGGGGTTATGTGCGGTTTAAGAGTGGCTTCAGGGGTTTGGCCTCCGGAAACGGCATAAGAAACTCTGATTATGCATCCAAACTGTGGAATCTATAGAATTAATTTGGAGTCTTGGACAGGACCAAGTTTAAAACCACCTGTCTCCAGTTTAAGAGCTTACTTGGTATCAGCTGTACATATTTGCTAAACAGTACCTCCTGATATATCCCACATGGAAATGTCATTGAGGGGTTTAAGCTTGCAGTATTGTACCACAATTTAAGTTGGTCAATGTTGAAATTAAGTTGTAGAGTATAAAGTCCTATTCTCTGGAACAAATCTTCTGTCTAAAGTTAGGAAAGAACAGACTTGCATACGGTTTTGTAGGATTCAAAAGAAACCTTCTGTTCTGTTACCTCTGAATTTGCAAACTAGCTGGGGGACCTTTAATCCCTGGCAGATGGTCAGTTATACCACCAGGTGGGGCAGAGGCCATGGCCTTGGCGACCTAGGAGATTACCACCTATCTTATTTAGAGATTCCCACCAGCTTGGTGAGGTCACTGTTCTGTGAAGGAAGTGAGTCTGAGCAGACGCCATGTTTAAAGCACCTGCTCAGCAAACATTTCTCTTTAGAGAAATATATTTTCGAACTGTTTTTTCCTCTATCCAAAAAAACAAATGGTCCTGACACACAGCAAGTTCCTCTCTGTGCTAGAGGTCATGCTACTTTTTCCTTCCTCATGTCTAGCATGCTGGGCATGGAGACACAGGCTCGAAAAATCAGTGACGTCCCCTTTCCATGGATAGGTTCTAAAACTCAACTAAGGTAAGCAGAATAAAAGAGGAACACCTCTTATTACAAGATGTTTGTCTTTGTATGCTTGTGTTCTGTGGAGTGAATCATAAATTTTATGCAAAATATTGTGCACTGGGAGTAAGCATGGATGGTGTGAATAACACTTCATGAGTAAGAATGGATGCTCTTCAAAAACATTCCTGTATAATTGCTATGCAAGGGAACACAAGATTTGTCAGTGAATAACATTTTCAGTAGGATCTTTTGCATGAGAATAATTGTCTTTCTTAGAAAACCTTTGCATAATGATGGAATCCTTCTTGATTCAATGTGAGAAGATAGTGAGATATTACAGACACAGGATCTGCGGCATATTGCCTTACCTCATCACATAATTTAGCCAAACCTGCTGGTTAGTTTGGTCCTCCACTACTGCATACTTTGAGTGACCCATTGTATACTATAAGTAATGCACCTGCTTAAAAAGGGGGTAAATAACTTGGAGTGCTAGCTGCCAAATAGTTGATTCATTGAACAATTTTAAGGTTTTGTAAATGTGTCCATTTCCACAGGGCCTGCAGGGCAGAGGCTTTGGTTTTCAGGAGCAGCCATGGAAATCCACTCAGCTATTTTTCTTTTCCCAGAGGCATTTGGCATTGGGAATAGACTAGTAGAAAAACAGAAAATCATATTTACCTATATTAATATTGTGTGTGAAAGTATGTTGAACGAATAGTAGGGCACACCGCTTCTAAAATTTCACTACATAGATAAACACTTAGGGCCATATTTACAAGGAGCTTGTGCCATCGCTGTGTCATTTCTTTTGATGCAGCGGCAGCTCATTCAGTGCTCTATTTTTACAAAGTGACGCATTAGGCAAAATGCATAATTTTTTCATCATTTTTAACCTGCGCTACAACTGGCTGTGTCAGGTTACGCTAGTCATATGCATGGTAGGCGTCCCCTCTTAAAATCCCACACTGAACTGATGCATCCATATTCACACGTTTTTAGGAAAGAGACCCATCAGTGGCAAATGTCCAAAATTCATCAAAATCCCCAAGCCTGCTTAACCAAGGTGCCAAATAACACAGTGGCTTTTCAATAGTGATCTGACCAGCTGAAGTCATTAATATGTCTGTATTTCACTTCCCCTCTACTAGTAGCGGATGCACAATGCCAATCATGGTGTAGGACCCCCTTGACCAAGCTGCGACCATGCCACCTATGATTCCCTGATCCTCTGCAGCAAGGGTATGTGGCATTGTGTATTGTTTGCAAGGGACAGGCCAGGATTGTCACTTATCCATGGAGGAAGGGGTCCTCAAGTCCAGGTCTGCGTACTCCGGCAGAACAACAGGTAATGTTAGAAATGGGGTTTCTTGTTGGCTAGGTTATGCACCTCAGCCAGGTGGAACCCACCACTCTAGTCAGGGCGAGTAGTTACACACTAAAGATAACCTGTGCTCACCCAATGGTAGCTTGGTGCAGAGCAGACATGCTTCTCCCCAGAGGTCATGTGTAAAATTTTGGCGCAACACATTCACACCAGTGACACAATAGGAACACCACAAAATAGACTCCACACAATATTATAAAAAATATAAAGTATACTATACATAAATCCTAGACCAATATGGCCTAAATCTGTGCAAAAATATCATTCCTGGAATAGTACTTGTTATCCTGACAATGCTAGGCAAAACATCATATATTATTTGCTCAGGTCATGAAATGCATCAGTAGATTGGAACATAAACATATAAATTATCTATGGCAATCACAAGTACCCAAATCCCCAGGCATCCTCACCCGTAAATCAGTAATAGTGTGTCCACATATAAACAGGATCTCCTGCTCCCCCATGCGTGGGACTACGGTAATCCTGGGAGAATCTGGTGGGGAGCGATACACTTAGAGCACAGTGCCTTTGTAAAAGATCTACCCCGCAAGGTATGCTCCAACACAAAAAAGGGGAGGGCTCCACATGCACTGTCAGATCTGTGGGGAGACTGCACTAGGTCCCCCGAGGATGAAATTTGCAAAGTGCAGATGCCCGGGAGCATACAGGGCAGCTGCTGTCGTCCCTGGGGTTGTGGTCATCCTGATGGTGTGGGAAACTCCCCTTAGTCTCTCTGGGCCACCCATGGTACACAAGGCCGTTGTATGGGCTTCCTCTCACCGGGACCAAGTTGCGCTAACCAACCTCGTTCAGTGAGGCCGGGTGGCATGGCAGGGATGTCTGCCAGCATCCCCGGCTGTGCTAGGTGCTGCATCCTGGGGAGTGTGGCCTGGTAGTTTTGTGAGCTTCGTGAGGTCAGGGCTGTGCCGGAGGTTGGACTGCCCTGTGCCTCCCCCGGTGTTTGGGGATCCCTGGTGGTGCAGCACTAGACTGGTGCTACTAGAACAGACACCTCCTGTGCACTGGTAGCCCAGAGCACACAACACACACTGAAGAGCATAAAAGTGCATTCCTCCTGAAATAAGCGCTCAATATGCTCTGGGCAGAAAAAGTGTGGGGTACTAAAAGCATGTAGAGTGCTACCCACGCACTGCTTCCCGGATGGCTGGCTTTGTCAATCTCAGGGCCCAGTGAGGATCCCACTGCTGAGGGGGACCGTGAGGGAGCAGGGTGCAGCTAACAGACCCCTGGAGCCGTTCCTCCTGGCAAAAAAGCAGTCCTTTGGCAACACTGCCAAACTCATACTGCCACCTGACCACCAGTGCATCCAGAACACTGCCAGCCCTATTACGCTGTTTCCGTCCGCCGGCCCTGCAATAAACAAGGCCTTAACATTGACGCTGGTTAGTAATCGAGCCGACGGCAGGGCTGGGGGTGCAGCAGCACCCGTCGCGCTTTCCACTGCCCATGAGTCGGGCAGTGGAAAGCGAAACAGGGCTGTCCATGGGGGCCCCTGCACCCCCTTTCCACCAGCCTTTGCATGGCCGGGGTACCGCCATGCAAAGGCTGGCAGAAAGGGGACTCGTAATCTCCAAGGCAGCACTGCCCTGGCCGATTGTGACCACTGAGACCACCAAGCTGTCGGCTGGCGGCAACCAGGCGGTGTCGGCAGACCGACTGTGGTGGCTCCGCCACGGTCGTAATAAGGAGGCTGTACCGCTGCTTTGGCAGCGATCCGAACGCCACGGCCCTGGCAATCTGATGACCGCCAAGGTCGTAACAAGGCCCTGAGTCAGAGAGCAGCTGGCAGCAGGGCAACAAACAGAAAATCAGTCCCATGAGTCCTGTATGCCACACAGCAGTAGCAGGTAGCAGGGTAACAACAGAAGAGCAGTCCAGATGAGCCCTTTTGCAGCTCAGCAGTCAGAGGTCCAGTCCCAGTTCCCAAAAGTGCTCTTAAAATCATAGTGCCAGTGTGAAAAAACAGGACTGATTGCAAAGGCCCCCTTACTTTTTGCCCCCATTTTTCAATTTTTGCTGGTGTTTTCCTGACTCTGATGGTGCCCTGGGTACTGTCAACCAGTCCCAGAGTCTGTATTCTGTGTAAAATGAGTATGCAAATTAGGCTAATTATAATTGGCTATGTCAACCTACCTATAAGTCCCTAGTATATGGTAGGGCATGTAGGTTTAGGGACCCCAGCATAGGTAGTGCACTTCTGAGGTGCCCAGGGTCATTTTAAAGGTAGGCCTGCCTTGCTGGCTGCTTTTAAATTTAAGTTACATGCAAATTCGACTTTGGAATTAAAAGTACTTCCAAAGTCTTAAACTACCTTATTTGTACATATAAGTCACCCCCAAGGTGTGCCCTGGGTGCCCCTCCAGGTTGGGTGCAGTGTAACTATAAGTAAATACCTTATAAAATATGTTTTTAAAGCCCTGGTGAGGAAAAATAGCCAAATTCATGTTTCCCTCATTGTAGTGAATAGGCTCCATATGCTAAAATGGGGAGACTTTATTTTAATTAATAAAGTCTCCAAAGGAGCAAGATATGGGAAGTTTGGTCTCAAACTGATTGTTGTAATAAATGCAACAACTTGCCATTGTTGGATTTAATATAACTAGTTCAGGGAAAGAGTTTTAGAACTCTTCTTAAAAGTCACCACTTTCAGCTCTGTGGTGCCCTTCTCTGATTGGCCAACCTCTGGCAGCCTGGCTAGGCAGCCTTGATGTAGTGTGAAGTGGCCTGGGCTGAACACAAAGGATACAAAGGAAGTGCCTGGGGGAGGAGATCTACCTCGGCAGACGACGAAGCAGGATGGGGGAAGCAGCCAAACTGGTCTTCAAAGGAGTGAAGGACATTTGGAGCAGCTCAGGACCGCCCCCATTTCCTGCAAACCCAGACAACTAGGTGCCCTCTTGATTAGATCAGGAGAGGGCCAGAGAGGGGTGTGTTAAGGATTTTAAGCCACACCAGTGGCTAGGCTGACCCAGACCTAACCTCCAAAATTCAGTTTCTGCCATTTTGGATTTTTAAGGAGTGTTGCTCCCTTGGAATGATTTTTTCAACACTTCGCAGTTAGTGGTCAAATAAGGGGGTAGTGGCCTGCCTGTGATTGGACAGTTGGCCTTCTTGCTTTTCACCCCAGGAGCAAGGATATATTTTGCAGGGCTGCACCCACACTTTAGATCACTACAAGGAACAACATCAGAAGAAGAAGGACGCCCAGTTGGACCCATGACTGCACCTGGACACTGCACTCTGTAGGGCCACCCTAGCTGCACACTTGGGCTTCACTACTAAAAGGACTTTGATTGTATTCAACTGGTTCAAGAATGGACTCCCTGCTGGCTACAGGTGAAAAATAGGTAGCCAGAGTCTCCTGCATCAAAACCTGAAGGAACTGACTTGCTGACCAGTGGCTAGTGCCCACATTTGGATTTGAACCAGGTGCATTCTGGGAGTTGGAGTCCTAGCCTTCAAGGAGCAACTCGGAGCTTCTGAAACCTTGAGGTGCGCTGTGGACTCCTAAAGGATCTCCAAAGAAGATCCTGAAATTTGGAGAAGATTGGAGAACTTTTGGTAAAACGCTCCATAAAGGGACCGAACTATCGTGGAGAGTCAAGACCTCTTACGTGGACCGCAACCCTGCCTTGACTTGCAGGTTTGTCTTGCTGAAAAGCTCTAGAGCCCCAGACTTCCAGGATTTCACCAGGGGCTCCTGGAAAAGCATCCAACGACGTTGACTCAAAATCGGCTTGCTGTGGACGGTCATCTGAAGTCGGAGAGAAAAAGCTCCAAAAAAGTGACAAAGTCTGAAGGTATCTGAGGAGGGCTCCAGGGACGTCGGATCAAGATTCAGCTTTGTCCCAGATGAAGAGTTTCGTCCTGAAAGATTGTCTAAGTCGGAATGTAGAATTCTTCACCGAGGTCTCCTGCGATGGGTATCCAAAGAGGGCTCCAAGGAGGTTGGATCGGATTAGTGACTTCATCCCGCTGAAGAAAATCTTCAAGAAAAAGACTAAGTCGAAGGTAAACGTCTGACCGAGGCCTCCCACTTGCTGTAGCCAAACAGGGCTCATTCACGGTCGGCCTCAAATGTGACTTTGCCCTTGTGTAGTGCGACCAGATGACCAGATTGGCCCTTTTAGTTTCTATGCGCTAGACAATATTAATTCTTTAAAAATTCATAACTCCGGTTCCCCTTATCCGATTTTAATCGTTTTGGTGTCATTTTAAAGATAAAAATATAATCTATTTGTATAAATTGGTGTTATAATTGTATTGTGTTTTGTAATGTACTTATTTACTGGTTTGTGATTTTTAAATGCTTTACTCACTTGTCTCCTAAATTAAGCCTTGTTGCTCATTGCCAAACTACCAAGGGTTGAGCAGGGATTAATTTATTGAGACCTGACTGTACCTACTGGGGGTTAGTGGCCTATTGCTAAGAGCAGGTATTTGCCTGCCCTTACCAATATTCCACTTTCCAACAGCCAGAGCCCCGTACTTATACCTAAAAAATGCCTTTGTTCAGGAGGCAACTTCAAAAGAGCCCTTCCAAGTGAAGCACAACCCCTTTCACCCCAATCCTGTCTCCAAACATCAGTAGGGGGTAATCAGTCCATTGTGTGGGGGCAGGATACAGCCTATTCACATGTAAGGTTTGAACGACCCTCCCTCTCCCTAGCCCAGGAAGACTAACAATATGCAGATGCCTTTTCTGTCACACCAACCCTTCCCGTGTGATGGCTGTCTGGAAGGTATGAACCAAATGGAGCTGTCACTCTTTCCCAGACATGGATTGGAGTCAGACTACAAAGCACTAGAGTTCTAAGCACAGAGAAATGCCCACTTTCTAAAAGTGGCATTTCTAAAATCCAACTATACCAGTAAGCAGGATTTCCCACTACCATTCCAAACATACCAAACATGCCCACGTTACTACTCATGGATCAATAATTACCACTTAGACATATATAAAGGAATTTGCAATGGAAACATATGAGAGGAGCAGCACTCACAGTAATGAAAAAGGAAATAGGCTGTTTGTCACTACCAGGACAAGTAACACATAAAAATATATGTCCTACCTTTTATACACACAGCACCCTGCCCATAGAGCTACCTAGGTGACGTAGGTCTAGTAAAAAAGGGAGTTTAGGCCTTAGCAAGTAGTTTGACTTGCCAAGTCAATGTGGCAGTAAACTGGGCATGCAGGCACTGCAGTGGCAGGCCTGACACAAGTTTGAAAAGCTACTTCTGTGGGTTGTGCAATCAGTACTGCAGGCCCACTAGAGGAATTTAATTTACAGACCCTGGGTATATGGTATACCACTTTACAAGAGACATTAGGCTAATTGCATCATTTCAAACTGATGCAGCACCTTTACATTTTGCTGCCTCGCTGAAGTTGCTTCAGTTCTAAGGCCAACTTCAGCGATGCACCACTTTTTGGGTGGAACCATTACGCCAAAGTTCCAACAGATGCATCAGAATTTCTGACACACTTTAGGTCCTTGCTGAACGGTTCCCCATATTGTAAATATGGCGCATCCATGGCGTCTTTATGGATTCCTGCACATCGTAAATGATTTTGGCGCATGGCTGCCGCAACGCAGCAATGTGTCCTTTCTTGTAAATATGGCCCTTAGATAGCATGCAGGGCCTCAATTCACAAAGGTAATGAGAATGCAATTACATTGAACAAATAAAATTCAAAATATGTCCCCGCCAAATTTTCACTACCTTACTTTTAGCTTAATCTTGTGTGTGTTCCATTGTAAGCATTACTTGTAATTTTTGTATTGATCCCTAGTTGCGCTATTTCATATCATTTTCAGATGCTGGAGACTGGTTTCACAAGAAAATGTCTTGCAGGAAATGTGCAGTGCCATCTCTAAACTTTTTTCTCACGCAACACTTATACTTTATGCGTAAAGTATAACTGCATAGACAAAAAAAGTCATGTAACTTACAAGTGAAATGCAATTTTGCAATATGTATAATTTTCAGAAAATGATGCATTTAACGCAAATTGAAAATGTCACTATTTCACCCACTTCTAGGTCAAAGGTGAGTTAAGGTTCGGGGTAGGTTTAGGGAAGTCTTATGATAGGGTTATTGAAAGGTTCAGTACAAGATCAAAACTTAAGGTAAGGATTAATGTTAGGTTTATGGCTAGTATTAGGGTGTTAGGGTAACATGTAACATTAGGTTTAGAGCCATGGTGGAGAGGGTGAGTTAGGTTTAGTGTGACTGTTAAGATAAAGGTTGAATAATATATGTCAATGAAGTTATGGTGCTTGGCTAAATTCATTACATAGCTACCTGGCCTATATAGAGGTCCTGAGGTAGAGGTAAATCATTTGGGTGGTCCTCTATGCAGCAGGTCCACATACAACCCAGCATGTATATCTGTTATACTATGGTTTATTTGTATAACACAGCAAAATTTCTTGACTCCATGATGATTTACATTCTCTAAGGCGTGCGTCTGTTTTTGTGGGTTTACCTGATGGAGTGTCTGGGGGGGGTGGGGAGAGGAGGCAGTTGTCAGGAATCAAGCTTCCTCCAGCCTGAGAAAGAGTTAATAGCTTTGTTGTAAGATGAGGGCTTTCTCTACAATGGTGTGTCGCAGGGAGGCAGATACGCAACATTCCAATCAAACCAGAATGTGCCAGATTTATCCTGGCATATCCCTGCTGAAAGCATTGCAGGGCAGTCGGGTCTTATGGCCCTCCTAACCCATGACAGCTATTGCAGTAATTTTATGTCAGAGTCTTTCCAGTACAGTGTTTGCAATCTTCTGTTTCTCATCTGTGGTGTATTGTTCTTGATCTTGTTTCTAAGGGAAACATGCAGAGATGGGTTTTGCTTATGTGTATAATTGTAATTGAAACAGTGTTGTCGCTTATTTTGCATAGTTTTTGTTCTTCAACATTCTTCTATTGTTTGTCATATTTACCAGGTCCATTGTGTCTCAATGTGAGAGTTCCTCTGTCCCTGTGCCTATTTTACCTATATTTCCTGGACACCCTTCTCAGTGCTCCAGAAGAGTAGTCTCTGAGTCTTTTTAGGTCGAGCGTGCAAGCACTTTGAACTGTTGTAAGTATTGTGGGCTTTTAACCACGCCCACCTTACGCCCCTCACTTTCACTCATTCCTGGGCTTACCTTTAAAAATCCTTTGTTATCATTGGTAAATGCTTTACGTTTGTCTCTCCTTGAGCGTTTTGTTACCACCTTGCAGACTGCCCCAGTTACATGGATTATTGCATGATTGGGGATACGTTTGACTGCGAGCTAACTTCTTTTTTGTTTTGTGTTCCTCCTTCGCGCTAATGCTCATGGCAGCCATGGAGCTTTAAATCGTCTTGCTTAGTCAACCTGTTTTACTTTTCATTTTCAATTTAAGTACCAAGAAAAGTCCAGCTAAGAACTTTCAACGCTAATAGCTCTAACTCGAGCAAACGCGAGACCCATTATATTGCAAATGCTTGTTTTTTTTCAGTGGCCTGTATTCTCTTGCTCCCAGTCCCTCGAGAGGCATCGTGGCTCTTTCTCCCAGTGCTCCCAGGCAAGGATTGATAGAAGTAGATAGACACAACAGAAATGCAAACAGACAGATATTCAGACATAGAACATAAGTATCTGCCGATGGATAGATTGCAGAGCAAGGCATAGCTCTGATGTCTGCAAGAATAGGGGAGAGCTCTGCTGTCTGTGTTAGGTGGGGAGTTTCTCTGCTATCTGTAACAGTTGTGAGATAGCTAAGCCTATGATCAGTCAGTTCAGCAAGAAATGAATTTTCCAAATGTGAGGCATAGCTTCGCTATCTCTGACAAGTGAGGAATAGCTGTCCCGCCAGTGGCAAGTGTAAGGTAGTTCTGCTGTATGCAGCCAGTGAGTGGTAGTGCTGTTGCTTACACCGAGCAAGAAATACATCTGCTGAACAAGCGATGGCTCTGTGGCCAGTGTTCATGGATGAGATACAGCCTATCTGTCCCGGTGTCAGCATGTTCTCTGAGCATTGCAAATGAAGCATGCACTTCCAGGACTTCTATCCACTTTTCAAAATATTTACAGTCACCTGCAGGCCCTGCCACTCACTAATTAAATCATTAATTTATCTGTGGAGCCCAGAATTACGTAGTGTTGGGGGGACACCAGCCTCCCATTCTCTACAGAGTTAAAGATTCTGTGGGGAGAGGGATATCCTCGTTCAGAGAATTTGGCTCTCCATTGAGCAGTCATCGAATTCAACTGGTGCTACTAAAGGTCTCACTTTCAGTACCTACCTAGTTACCAAATATTATGTGGCAGTTCCTTTCAGATTTCACCCACCCAAACAGAGACCTATGATTGTCACCTTGCCTGTATGCTTCACACACAAGAGAGTAGCATTTCACTGGCTGTACCTTTTGTTTGCTGAACAATCATGCTAATGTAGGCAGGAGTGCAATTTAGGCATTTTCTGCTGGAGAATCCTGAGAGCAGCATTATTATCATGTAATATGTTTTGCTTCTTAAAGCAAGGGATTTTTCCTTACAAATATGGTCGAGTTCTTTTTTTTTACTTGTATGGTTTAGGGGTTTGGATAATGCCTTGAATTGTTGATTTATTCACTGCCAATCCATTGTCATAAGGGGTGGTTTGGAGGAACATCAATCTAGTTTGACATGCCCCCACAAATTCTGATTGGCTGATACTTTGAGGAGTGTTCAGATCATGATTACTTCTCATTAGGTAACAGAGGGAACCTGTTTATGGTTGGTACTATTTAAAAATATTCTTTCATCCTCGAAACAAGATACTTTACAGTGCAGGTGACCTAATTGGACCTTTTGTGTACTAAAAACCTTTTTAATGGAAGTAACACCGAAGAAGTCCTAATTGTTACCATCTGTATCGTCAATTTCCAATGTATTAAGGAATGAGTTCTACGACAGAAAATGGCAAAGATGAGTTTGCCCTAGGTGTACAAAATATTATTAATAATTGTATTGTTATGTAAGAAATATATATTTTTCCTTTTTTTAAATTTCCTATAGTTTAATAAAGTTTCCCAAAGTATTTATTCTAGGTCACAGCAAAGTGTTCACCTTCCAATAGGCATTTCTGAGGACTTTTGGAACTGTTCCTCTTTCTAAACTGAATGTATGGGTTCACTGAAATCCTGTAGTAAACGGCCTTGTTAGGGAAGCACGATGTTTAACATGCATTGCTGGCATTCTTTCTACTGCAACAACTCCCTCTTCTCCACTTCACACAACATGCCGTTGACATCAAGGAAATAGCTGGCTGCTCCGGAGGTCTGTCTGCCAAAAAGGAATTAAAAGGAAATGTGTTTTGGAATCTCTGGGTTCTGGTTCAGTAGAAGTTTACAATTGCTGATCTGTGAGAAATGCTAAGAATGAGTCATTCTGGGAAAGTTGAAGTCATATCAGTGTAGGAAGCCACCAGGCCAAAGCGCTAGGGATCCTCTGACTAATAGTGGAGACAAAGAGAATGCATGCAGAGAGAACATTTTAGACACGATTAAGCAACATAACCTAAAACAGCTGCGAAAACGGGTTTCTATCAAGATTGAACAAACAGGGCATGTGCACTCATTTTGGACTATATTTCTAGTTCACTTTTATCTAGATATTTTACAATATAATATTTAACAATAAGGTGCTCATTACAAGTTTGGGTAAATACCGATTGAGCCAGTAACTTGTAATGTTGCAGCAATAGTGCGCCTTTTAATTCACTTGCCTTGTAGGATTGTAAATTCTAGGTATGGTATTAACATAGGATGTCTTCCAAAAACTCTTAGTACCTAATTCTGAGAACGAGTAAGTAGAAGTAGCACTTTGCGGTAAGGAAAGTTTCAGATCAGTATTTTTGGTAGATATGAGTCTTACATGAGCTGTGAAACTCATCCCCCTCACGCATGACAGTTGGGATCTCCTTCCATGCCGAAACATGTAGCGATTAATGATTTGCCAAGTTAAGGCACAGTATATGCCCTACCTTGGAGATTTTTGCCTAATAGTGAGGGTGATCATCTTTGCAAATTAACATTAATGAGAATGCACAGAACACTGAGTTCTTCCTTTGTGTTTTAGTGGTTGGTCTTCGGTGTGTGTGTCCTAGGTATTTTTCTTGCAGACTGCTGTAATGCAACAAATACTGTAACAGACTCCAAGAGAGTAATCACTTGTCAGAATACACGATAAAACATGTGCTTCAAGAGTGAATAATTATAATCATGTCATATTTTTTCAGTTAATTATATGTTTGCGTGAAAATAGGAACATTGCTAGGGATGTTAGAAATAAACTTCTGTCCACTTTACAGTACGAGCATAACATTTATTCTTACATGAAATACATGTTATTTCCATTTGAGAAATGTGCACAAATATTTTAAAATAGAGATATTTCATTATAATTGAATGTTGCGTATAACACACATATTGCTGAATAATTGAACATAATTGAAAATCACAGGAAGTTATTTGTTAGATCCAATTTTTAAATGTACACTAGAGATATTTTTGCTAAGAAGACTACCGTTTGCAGTTTTGGCTCCAGTATCGCCCTAAAACTAACCCTCATAGGGTGACTCCTGAAACTCCTGCAGACTGATTTCTAGACACAAGTAATGGACAGCACCGATGTCCATAGTAATGCCTGAAACCTAAGAAAAAAATGCACAGGCCCAGTTTCTGGCCATCCTTTACAGTGGATGGCAAAGTAATTGCCTGAGACAATCAGATTTGCGTTCTAGAAACAGCTGTATTTATTACAACAACAAAACAACAAGATAACATTAATACATCTGGCTACTGTTGCACAATGTACATACATAAATTACAAACGAGTTTGGATTTACTAATGGGGTGAAATGCTAGGGTTCACAAGGCGCTCAGGGTTCAAATAGGCTAGAGATCTCAATAAAAAAGGGGTGCCTGCACGAAGGTAATCACTCAACCCTCAAAAAGGTTCAAATGAACCTCAAACCTAATCACAACAATGTGCGGTACCTCTCAAATAGTGTTAGGATTTAATAATAGCACATACACTTCAAACAGAAAAATCAATATTGGTATAATTTCAATTTATCCAATCAAATCCAAACGTTTATTATCGTTCATTAGTGGTATTCTAATTCAAACCGTTTTTGGTATAGTTTCAATTTGTTAGAACCAATCCAAACATTCATTGTAGCCCGTCCATCATGTTATAATTTAAGCTTGTAGCCCCTCCATGATTTTACAATTCAAGCCAACACGTGTTTCGTCACGGGACATTGTTTTCTCCCATCCCAAACAACTTCTTCAGGGCTAGAAATTGTAAACAAATTAAATGTAATTGAAAAAACCCAAAATGCTCCAACTTGAGGGTTCAAAAGTTTATAAAAATCCCAGAAAAGAATTTAAGAATGTAAGGGCACTGAGTATACCCGACAAAGCACTATTATAATGGAAAGATATTTAGATCATATATAAAGATGGCAAGGGGTGAGATCAAACACCATTGGGGCATCAACCCCATATGTCAATAATACACCGAAAAGGGAATTTGTGTAATATCCAACTTCCAACTTATGTTAATTTATCCAAGTGAGAGACACCACCAAATACACACCTACAAATAATAAACAGCTCCCTTCCGTGTCATTACCCTACACACCAACGTGTTGCATGCCCCCTGCAAATTATAATGCATTGAAGTGACAAATCATAAAGTAAACTACCAACCAGTGTCCGATGCAATCTCATACTTATTGCTAGTGCCTTAGATTAGAGTACAAGAGTTACGGTACTAATTAGCCGAGCCTGTCTCGGTTACTTAAATACTCACCACTTGACTCCAGTTGTCCGTCTCTAGTATTAAAGACAACATCAAATCTAAATGAGATAACCTCATATAGCGACCAAAATCATGTTTTTATCGAATATAAGTAGTCTCACATAAGATACCTCAATTATATCTTCCAGTATTAGTCTTGAAGATGAGATTCCCATGGACTTCATTCATATATTATGATACAGAAAACACCGATGCGGATCTATATGTAAAGTAATATACCGTTAGTTGCCTTCCAAAATAGATATAACCTCTTAATAAAGCTGCCCTAACTTGATTGCTCACCTGAATAAAACGGGCGGTTATCCAAATCAACATTCGGAAATGAGAGACGCCGTGTAGCGAGTACGCACAGCGCGTCGCTCAGAGAACCCCCGATGCGGATCTATATGTAAAATATTTTGCCATTAGTGACCTTCCAAACCAAATATATCCTCTTAGTAACGCTACCCTATCTAGATTGATTACCTGAGTATAACGGGCAGTATTCCGAAACGGCATGCAATGCTGAGAGACGCCGTGTTGCGAGTACGCACAACGCGTCGCTCAACCCGGAAGTTAAATACGCTTCCGAGGTCAATTCGAGCCTATTATCGTAGAAACAAAAAATGGACTAGCGTCCCCTTTTGTTACGCAACACCGAGCAATACTTTGTGAAGTGAACAAGCCCGCAAATAAGAGCCAAAATCAAAATAGCAAAATTCTTTTTTTTAGGACAACAAGAGAAAATTACGATGTAACTTACATGCAAGTACTGGTCATCACTATTGTATCTCTTAATTATTCACTTCAGTCCCATCAATTCAGGCATGAATAAAGCCCAGAAACATATAACACCATTCCTCCTCGCTAATTATTCAACATACCGTGGTAACATTGTAAGCTGTGCCTAAAGCATCAGAATATCAGATGTGACAGAAATCATACACCAATCCGTAATATAATTGGTTTGAGTGGTCAATATTGATTAAGTCTATATAGCAAGTACTGAAAATGTGTTTCAGCACTAGTAGCCAATTGTGAAATGTTGGAGAATTTTGGTTATTTACACTATATCTTATTACAGTCGTCAAAATAAACAATGTAGCATCATTCACATGAAAAATCATTTTAATTATTGCTTCATTTCCCCAAGAAAAATTCCAGTTCCCTATCAGAATTAAGACCACACTCAACGGTTCTAAGTCTCATAATCCATAATGCTTCTTTTTTTCGAAGGGCTAGTTCTCTGTTACCACCCCTTGGGTCTCTAGAAACGTGTTTGAGTCCAAAAAATTCAAAACATTTATGGACTGTCTGTGAGTCACACTCCATAATATGTGATACAATTGGGTATCTAGTATCAAAATTCTTTAGAGCCCGGACATGTTCCCCAATTCTCACTTTGAGTGCACGTATTGTACTACCCACATACATTTTGGAACATTTGCAACGTATTATATATACAACAAAGGTAGTATTGCAGTTTATCATTGACCTAATTGTGTACTGTCTATCATCTTTTGCAAACTCTTTGATGTTATGGCATGCCCACCGGCACACCCCACAATCACCGCATTTATAAAAACCTACTGTTTTAGTAGATAACCACGTCTTGTCCACACAACTGGTGGTGAAACTAGGACTCAAAAGGTTCTTTAAGTTCCTACCTTTCCCATATGTCGTTAGGACTCTTTCAGGTATCAAGTCCTTTAATGAGGTATCGTGTGACAAAATCCCCCAATGTTTGGTCATGAATTTTATCAACATCAGAGAGGCATCATTATAGTCTGTAATAAATCGAACTTTGTTACCCTGTTCCACCATTTTGTTATGGCTCCTATTTTTCAAAGTATCCTTTCTGTCTAGTTGTTTAGCTCTAATCTGTGCTTTCCTTACCACCTTCCTAGAATACCCTCGTGCTAAAAACCTCATACTCATGTCTCCTACCTGGTTTAGGAATTCCTCATTCAAACTACAGTTGCGTCGGGCCCTTACTAGTTCTGCATAAGGGATCAACACTATTTGATGTCTGGGGTGAGCACTCTCCGCATGAAGAACAGAGTTACAGGAAGTGACTTTACGAAAGAGTCTACTCTGGATTTTACCATTTGCAATGTAAACCTCTACGTCCAAAAACTCAATACTCTCTGCACTGAAACGATATGTAAATTGTACATTCATAGCATTCGAGTTTAAAAAAGTACAAAATTCAATCAATTTTTGTTCTCCACCGGTCCAAATTAGAAAACAATCATCACTATATCGTCCCCAGAACAATATATATGTTTGCCATTGAGTAGACAAAGGGCCCCAAATCCATTTATGCTCAAACCACTCCATAAAAAGATTTGCGTATGAGGGGGAGAATTTGGAGCCCATTGCCACACCCTGTTTTTGTCGATACCAATCTTTATTAAACACAAAAACATTGTTTGTTAGGATCACATTAATCATATCCATTACCATCTTCGTGTGTTCCCATAAACTCGCAGATCTTTTACTAAGGAAGAACTGAACGGCTTCCTGTCCTAGTTCATGGTTGATACAAGTGTATAAGGCCACTACGTCCAGTGTGACTAGTAGCATATTACTGTCCCACTCCAAATCATTTTAAATACTCAAAATGTGTGTAGTGTCTTTGATAAAAGATGGAAGATTGCACACCATTGGTTTTAGGAAACAGTCAACAAATTCAGAGAGCCTCTCAGTAGGGCCTGATATACCTGACACAATAGGTCTACCCGGAGGAAAAGGTAGACCCTTGTGCACCTTGGGTAGTGTGTAGAGACATGGGTATCTAGGATGGTCAACCTTTAGGTAGAGATATTCATCTTTACTGAGTAACCCTTCATCTCTCCATATAGATAACTTCTTGTTGATCGTGTACACTAAACTCGGAATAGGATTCCCAGTGATCTTCTCATAACACGTAGTGTCATTTAGTTGTGACAGAATCTCATTGTCGTAATCTATCTTGTCCATAAGAACAACATTTCCTCCCTTATCAGCCTGTCTAATAATAATATCCCTGTTTTGTTTAAGTATGTTAAGTGCTGCTACTTCCTCAGAATTCAGGTTTTGTTTACTAGATTGTCTGTACTTATTTTTCATCAAATATTTGTCATAATCATGGCAAACCAAGCCAAAGAATTTGTCAAAGGGGTTCAGGCCCCAAGATCTTGGAGTCCAACAGGATTTATTTTTCAATCCACTCGAAACACTTTTACTCGGATCTATCTCTAACTCCTGTAGGATTTTTGGAAGAATACCTGGGTCTTGGTCTCTTTCAGCTATAGATAAAATAAGTGCAGTGTCACGCACTTCTTCGATCGATAGAGTACTCAATGAGGAAGTAGTCGTGTCAAGTGAAGGGCTCTCCACTGGATGCAATTGAAATTGTCTCTTTAATTTAAGTTTTCGAACAAATTTAAATAGATCTATCTTTGATCTACAAGGATCACCAAAATTCCTGGGGCAAAAATTGAGTCCCCTAGTCAGAAGACTTTAGGCTCCTGAGGTTAACTCCATTTTAGAAAGATTAATGACACTTATAGAAGATGATGTTTCACAGTCTAGGTTTTCTTGTCTCTTGATCTCGTTTGGACTCTGTCTACTTCTTTTGTCTTTGCTCCCTGTTCCTCTGCTGCCTCTCCTTGTTTTCTTATCTCTCTGTTTTGTATAAATTTGCCCCGTTTCATCCTCATGAGTTCTTGTAAAAAAGTGCTCCCACCCATAACATCACGTCCCTGAGTTAACGTGCTAGCGGCCCCTTCTGCTTCACTGTCACTTGTTATTTAAGTACTAATGGATGTCGAATCAGAAGCATTAGACATACTCGACCTCCTGGGTGTTAAATTAGTATGTATCAAATGGTCCTATTTGCTGGAGAAAGTGAAAATTCTTCCTGTCAAATAATCCTTTTCATCTCATTTGAGCTTACGCGCTTTCCTCTGTGTAATGTCTTCTTGGAATTTAAGTAATATCTCTTCTAGAATTTTGTAGTTTTTATCAGTCGCATCTTTTAAGTTCAAGTCTTCAATCTCTTTTTCTAAATCCTTGATCTCAGCTTGTAACTGAATAACCTTCCTTTCTGCATTTGTGATTAAAATATCCATGAGTTTCATTGAACTCATCGTAAGTTCTTCATACCACAGAGCTAGCAAGTCAGAATCTAAGTCGTCATATGTAGGAAAAATCTGTGATCTTAACCCACGGGGAATGCGATTTAGTTTTTTGTATTGTTTGAGTGTGGCCCCATCCCACCATTTAGATAGTTCACTTTTTCTTAATTTTTCCAATCTTATAAATTTGCTTTTTAAGCCTTCATTCCATGCATGTGGATTATTACGAGATGTTCCATGGAATGTATCTCCTCTAGCTAGACTGTCAAATAGTTCCTCAGCTATTCTAGTTCTATCCATAATGAAGTGACTATGTGTTTTAGCCCAACTCCGAGCAGCCCCCTATATTCAAATGAATTTACTAATGGGGTGAAATGCTAGGGTTCACAAGGCGCTCAGGATTCAAAGAGGCTAGAGATCTCAATAAAAAAGGGGTGCCTGCATGAAGGTAATCACCCAACCCTCAAAAAGGTTCAAATGAACCTCAAACCTAATCACAACAATGTGCAGTACCTCTCAAATAGTGTTAGGATTTAATAATAGCACATACACTTCAAACAGAAAAATCAATATTGGTATAATTTCAATTCATCCAATCAAATCCAAACATTTATTATCGTTCATTAGTGGTATTCTAATTCAAACCGTTTTTGGTATAGTTTCAATTTGTTACAACCAATCCAAACATTCATTGTAGCCCGTCCATCATTTTATAATTTAAGCTTGTAGCCCGTCCATGATTTTACAATTCAAGCCAACACGTGTTTCGTCACGGGACATTGTTTTCTCCCATCCCAAACGACTTCTTCAGGGCTAGAAATTGTAAACAAATTAAATGTAATTGAAAAAAACCAAAATGCTCCAACTTGAGGGTTCAAAAGTTTATAAAAATCCCAGAAAAGAATTTAAGAATGTAAGGGCACTGAGTATACCCGACAAAGCACTATTATAATGGAAAGATATTTAGATCATATATAAAGATGGCAAGGGGTGAGATCAAACACCATTGGGGCATCAACCCCATACGTCAATAAAACACCGAAAAGGGAATTATTTTCTGGGATTTTTATAAACTTTTGAACCCTCAAGTTGATGCCGGTAATAATACTGCAAATAGTGGATATCATTACATCACATCTCGTTAGGTTTGGTGTCATTATGTTCACTTCAAAATAATGTTTGAGGTCAGTTTTGTAATTTTCTACATTTTCCCAATCCATTAGGAAATCAGTAATCACTCTCTACCACTCTCCGTTTGGACCAGGCTGTTTCATAAGTAAAGAGAGTACTAGATGAGTTTTATTCCCTATTAGTTACAATTCTAAAAGCAGGTGCGTTAATCTCAAAACCAAGAAACACAATAGCATAGTCACGATATGGCAACTCTGATAAGATTTCATTAAAGCAAAAATCACAAACATCAGAACATAACATGGCGTGAACATAGATCAATTCTAGCAGAGTATCATTAACCCGTCAGTTCAACAATGCATAGATTCAGTCGTTTGTCTATTTGCGTCAGTTTAGTGAGCCCCTGTCCTAACCACTGATTAGCATTGGCATGTTGGGCTTCATGCAAACAATTTAGAACACAAATTTGGAAAACATCTAGCTATGGTCTCTGTCAAAATAAGCAGTTGGTACCTAGAAAGGAAAAGCAAACAGACAAATCACAATTTCATTGTCATAGTTACCCTCCAAGGTTTAGGTCAGCACTCAGGATCAGTCTTCGTCTTCAGGACATCAGTTGACTCGCCATCAGTTAAAACTCAGCTCCGGGGCAAAATGGGCACTTCCCTCATAAGGAGGTAAAGTGTAAAATGGGTAATCTAAGGAAGAGGATGGTTCTAAGTAAAAATCAGCAAAGTCACTAGGCAAAGTGACAAAGTCTCTGGATCAAATCAACAGCATTTCCCTAACCAATCTCTCTGGCTTCTCGTGTCATGGGCTTTTATCCCTTTTTCGTTGTACATTCCCCTAAAACTTAATTGGTTGAATGTTATACCCCACTATCTCTACCCTATTAGAAAACAGATTATGTCATTAATCTTTCACCCCATATTAATTTACAGACATTTTATTGGTCCATATGATTGACGTCTTCAGAGGTAGCGCGTCCGGTATGATTTCATCCTTCTGTAATTCTTTGCACATCTTTTGGTCAGTAGCTCCATTGTCCGGTTTAAACGACCTTGTACATTATATTAATCTACACTGTTGCATTTTAACTAAACATTTCTACAAGCAAGATGAATTTCATGAGAACGGATCCACTATAGTTACATTCAGCTTCTAGTTTGAAGGAAAATAAGAGGTCATGTCCTTTTGCGAGTCAGCACACTGCACGTTTAGAAAAAAAACACATTTAATGTGAGAGCCAGGCAGCTAAGCTTCGACTCATGCTAACTTAAGGCCTACAAGATTCATTTAGCATAACTTTAATAACATAATCATTAATAATTAGTACAAAATCATACTTTAATACCAGTATTCATAAGCATTAGTCATTTTCATTAATCCCCGTATACATTGGCGGCCACTCCTGTGGACAAAATTTCAAGTGCACATTGAAGCAAAACATATTAATATAGTTTCTATGCGGCATTATCACACATTAGTTCATAAACATTTTTGTGTTAATATAGATTATATAAACTACGCTCTCTCAAGGACAATATTTTCAATTGATCATCACTGAAAAGAAGGAAGTCTATATGGGAGAATGAATTACAAGGAAAGTAGAACGTAAATTTGTATCCTGTAGGATGCAGACGTCTCCATAGATCTTTAAGGGGTAAAGTGTTTTTATGGAGAGTATAGCACTTTTAGTGATTTAGGGATTTTTTGTTTTGTTTTGAGAATGATGATCAAGTATAGTCTAGAGCAGAGGTCTTCAAACTGGGGGGCGGGCCCCCCTTGGGGGGCCTCAAGTGATCCTAGGGTGGGCGCCAGACTCTGGCCAGAAGAAATATTATACAGATAACATGCCTTTGTTTTAAGCAGAATCATGTTATTGCAGTTTTAAAAAGGTAACAGTACTTAACTGCAATGTTTAAATAGGTTTAGACATATTTAAACATTGCCATCTTCCTAAAATAATTGTGAACAATTCTGACGGGGGGGGGCAAAGATTTTTATTTTTCAACTGGGGGGGCGCAGCATTAAAAAGTTTGAAGACCACTGGTTCTAGAGCCAAGTTGGAATACCCACCTACAAGTTTAGTGTGGTCTTGAATTGTAAGGAGCTTCATCTCCAAATTCTTCCAAAAGGAATGACAATCAGTAGTAGAGCACGAACGGTCCTAAAACAGACATTCTATTTACCGTATTTAAAGTGACCTAAAATTCATCTAAATTTGTAGTCCCTCTGTGAACTGACTGAATTTAGTTTCACTTTTTGACACTTAGGCATATTATACCATAACCCTTTCTGGGTGTTTCTGAAAAGGTGACTTCATTTACTGGTACAGTTTTTTAGATTTTGGAACCTCTACTAAGGAGCCAGGTGCTGTGCAGCAGAAAAAGCTTTTAATTTAGTCTAATGTAAAAGTCAATAATTTTATGTCTCTTGGCAGGGTGGTTCAACTCTTTAATGTCATGGGAGAGTAGCTAGGGTTTATTCGTAGTCTGATGAATGTAGCAACTAGTGAGTTACAAAGTGTTGTTCTACAGAGCTATGTATCTAGTCAAACTCCACATGACCCTGTAGAGATGTCAGTATTGCTGAGTAGGCGGTTTGGTGCTGACTGAGGGTTCTTGTACTGATGCTAGCAGAGAGTAGTAAGAAGAAAGCGAAACATGGAAGTGTCAGAAGGTACAGGAACATTAGGGGAGAATTCCACATAAAAGAGAGAGAACAACGATCATGGAAACTAATGATTTTTCATACTAACATAATTAATATAAATAACTGTCCCAGACTGTAATCTGCCATCATCCCAACCCCCAATTCAAACCTCAGAGGTCCAAGGACAAACAGTTAAAACTGTGAAAAACAGTCACCTCTCTAAGGTTCTCCCATTCCCCCAGGTCACACAAAACTCACATTTTAAATATAGCAGCAAATGTTTATTGTAACATGAATAGGAAACTGGGATTTTTGTTGCAGTAGTTTCCCCACATTTTTTGCCTGGTATTTGATGCAACTTTTACTGGAGTGCACTGGGCTCCTGCTAACCAGGTCCCCAATGCCAGTGTTCTTTCCGCAAAAGAAGGTCACTGGTCAATTGATTCCCAATTGGCAAGGCCTTTAGCACCTCTCAAAGACACTAGTAAATGGTACCTCTGGTACCTTGGACATAGCACTAAAAAGCATCTCTAAGAGATGCAGCATATCTTGTGCCACTGTAAGGGGCCCTACACCAAACCCATTGCAGGCTGCGTGGCAAGGTGCTCTAAAAAGTGAAAATACGATATGGCACAGACCATGTGTGCCCTGTCCCCTAACACTGCATGGAATATTTATAAGTCACCCCTACAGCAGGCCTTACAGCTGAGGCAGGGGGCATTATATTACATGTGAGGACCAATCTGCATGAGCAGATGTGCCCCTGTGCTGGCCAGTTCAATTACTGACAGTGCAAGTGAACTGGAAAGACATTTTAAGGTATGTACTGGGCACAGGACAAAACTAGTTTCCCAGCTACATGATGTCTTCACTGAAACCTATGATGTTTGGTATTAAGCACCTCATATTAGCAAACCCACACTGATTCTAGTGATGGATGTATTAATACATGAAGCCAGAGGGTATCTTACAAGTGCTCCCTGAAAACCTACCAACTACTAGGGTGCTAGCTGGCTGGTCCTGGTCAGCCTGTCACCACAGACAAGTTTCTAACCCCCTGGAGGCGAGAGCCTATGCTCTCTGAGTTTGGAAATAATGCATGCTCTAGCAGGGTGTTGTCACCTCCTCCAAGCAGGATAACTGGTAAACAGCATATCAAGGCAAGGGGCTTCAAAGACCCTGACTTCACCTAGACAGGGGAAATGCCACCCCCTGCCGGGGCCCATTTGGAACCAGGCGAGAGAATTGCTATTCAGGAGGTGTGTTCACCCTCAGGCTAGTACCACCCCTAAGGTGGGCTACCTGAAGTGCATACAACTAGGAAAATTCCACCATCTTTGTTTTAGATGGAATTAGGTCCTCTGGGTCAGAGTTATGCTCACTTCCCAAAGGAAGCGGTCAAATAGAGGATATAGTCACCCTAAAGGTAGGTAGCCCATTGGCTACCACCTGTCACTCCCTGTAACACCCCTAACTACAGTATTTAGGGGGCACTCCTGATGCCAGGAGCTCAGGTTCATTGGACCAAGGAAGAAGGACACCGAAGAGCTGTGAAAAACAAGAACTGAGGAGCAGCACCTGACTTACCCTCAACCCTCCCGGCCTGCCTGCTGTCCTTGACAATTGTGCTAAAGTCATGTCATCCTGCAGCTGCTCTACCTCCAAAATCCTGGGAGGACTGCCCTCACTTCCAGGAACAACTAGCATCTCCCATGGAGTAGTGGAGATACTCCCCTGCACCCTGCAGGCACCCAAGAAGAACCGTGAGAGCCCTGAACTGCAAAAACCTGACAGTTAAAAGCACAACTGCACCCGAGCCCCCAGCCCGAGTCGAAGTGGGCCAATGGTGCCAATGAGGTCCTGAGATCCTCCAGGGCTGAACCGCACCTTAGGCTTGGCAGACTGGTCCCCCAGTCACCGACTGCAGCCTCTTCTGTGCAGGAACCAAAAACCACGAGGAGCCTTCAAAATGCGACCCTGCTGGACAAAGACCCACTGCACATGAGCCCGCCAGCCTGAGTTGCTATGAACCATTGGTGTGTCAACATGCCGAAGACCCTCAAGTCTTGAGCCTCTCTTTGGGTTCAGCAGGACTGGTCATCCAGTCCTGCGTGCAGCCTCTTTCCCCTAAGACTGTTTCCCATTAAAGTGAATGAGACACCCAACGCTGTAGAGCATCTCTGCACCCAGATGCCCGAGTGCCTCCCAAAGTGACCTGTTGGTGCTGCCTTGGACCTTGCCTCATACTTACCTTAACTCAAGAAGATTTGTACTGTAAGTCACTGCTAAGCACCCGTATGCAGTGTATGTTCCTTTTCCCATTGACTAACATTACTGCATCAGAGTCAATACAAGTGTATATTATTGTGACTTTAAAAATTGGTATCTTGAAAAATACTTACCCAATTACGATGATCTAGCTGTCTAAATTTATATAAAAATCTGCTATTTTTATAAATTGGTGTCAGATTTCTTTATTGAGTGTGTGTCTCACTTATTGGTTCTGTATGTGCAATAAATGCTTAACACTTTCCTCTGATAAGCCTAACTAGTTGTCCACACTACCACTAACAGAGAGCTTTTAGGGTTATTATTTTAACTTCTATCAGCCAATAAAGGTCTCCCTGGACTATCTTGCCAGTGTCCTGTTACAATGGTACACTACATAGCTAACTAGCTTCCACCAACTTGCAGTAAGCAAAAAAATTGAATCTAGCTGGCCAAGTAGGTGCGTGAAAGAAGCATGACGTAATCAGCAGGAGGTACATTTTGATGCTCAAACTTTGTACTCATCCAAGTGGCCAATCAGCCAACCATTAAAATACATGTAAAACTGTAATAAGAGCAGCTAGAAACAATGCAAAGCATTTCCTATAAATATTGGTCCATCAACCGGGAAGGCTGCCTCCATTACAAATAAAAAGTGGCTATTTCATGTTTATGCTTGGAAGAAGGACAGCCTGTTTAGCATAAATATCTAGGTTTCTTTAAAAATTACTGTGAAAGGTAACCTGCAAAGCTGCTCCTGGTGATGGTGACATCCATCTCGCACATAAAAAAAGCACTTTAGGGCAAGCAACTGAAAAGAAGGCAGTATGACTAGAATTGATGTCATGATTGGGAGTATGGACAGAGAGATAAGAGGTAGGTTACCCAATAAATCTCGAGTCTGCTGCGAGCATCCCGAGTAGACCTTAATTTGCTTAGCCTGTGAGCAATGTAATGGATGCTGGACTTTGAGGGTTTTTAAAAACTTTATTGGTACAGCATGACGCAGAACACGGTATGCTTCTCCTTAATAGCCACTTGCAACATTAACAAATCACTATGAGGTAGGTATGCTGCCTTTTAAAGACCACTTGAAGCAGAGAATCTCACAGTGGAAGTCATGAGATGAAAAGGGCTTACAATATGATAGCACCGACGAGAAAGAATATAAATATAATCATAAAAGCTTACTTCATTCTGAAGCTCAAGTGTGTGAGTTTTCCCTTGTGAGGGATTATGCGTCTTAAGAGTCGAAAGTGAATAGTCTTTTAAAATAACTCTAGATGAAGTTGAAGTAAAGCCACCTCTTTCTATGCAGTTTCTTTGTTGAAGTCCTGTGTAGAAGAGATCCTCCGACCTTCCCAGATGAATTTTGAGTTCTGTTTTGGCCCATTTCAAGATTTAACACAAAGCGCTGGAGCCTTAGATGCATGGGTTTACATACGCAGCCATCTTTGAATGGTTTTGTAATTACGTTTTTACAAAACCATATACAAACAAAATAAGCATTCACCAAAAAGCTAAAAGGTTTACAGCCAACGACCGACCTATTTGCTCGTTAATGCATCGTTGTGTATAATTTACCAATTAAGTAATTGAGCACCCCTTGAAAGAGTTGTATGTAACTCTTACTGAAATAAAGCTGTAAAATTATGTAAGTAGACTGTAATTGTGGTGCCGAGTTAAACAACACAATTATCAAATGTTTGGGCCTATTTTGTGCGGGTCTCTGTTCTAAACCCATCACAAAAACGTAGCAGGTACATGGCACAGTCCTGGAATGTGTGACCAAAAGATTTTATGTGCATATTTAGAGCTTGAAAGTGTATTTCCACAGTTCTTGTTTCTCATTGGATTGTCACACCATTATATTGCAGAGATTACTACAAAAGTTCACAAGCATTCTTATGCAGGTTTGGCAGTTCTTCCAACAATTTTGGATTCCGTTCCTCAGACGTTTCTAATTAGGTCCACATGTGCTTCAAAGTAAAGTCAGCTCGTGCTGATTAGCCCACCGTTCCTTCTACGCCTATGCCTCATTATCCGCAGTCCACATCTGTTCTACCAGTAACAATGCTTTCATGTGTTCGTGCTCTCTGCCGTGCTTTCATTGCTGACAGTTGTCGGTGCCAACCTTTGTACCTGCCGAACAGTACACAGCTCGTGCTATTTCTCAAGGTTTACCACAATACAACACGCACCGGTCCCAGCAGCTCGGCTTTGCACTGACTGCTGTTCAACAGACAACCAAGGTTAACTATCTCACTGCATCAGTGGAAGCACATTGTGAGTGTGAAGGAACATAAATCAAAAACTGACATTTCACTTTTGAGCACACGTTCTGTTGGTATATAAATTGTGCGTATACGTGATTTCCAAACTGTTAATTGATAGAACAAAAGAGTTAACCCCTTTGCTGCCAGGCCTTTTCCCCCTCCTGTGCCAGGCCTTTTTTGGCTATTTGGGGCAGTTCACGCTTAGGCCCTCATAACTTTTTGTCCACATAAACTAGCCAAGCCAAATTTGCGTCCTTTTTTCCCCAACATCCTAGGGATTCTAGAGGTACCCAGACTTTGTGGGTTCCCCTGAAGGAGGCCAAGAAATTAGCCAAAATACAGTGAAAATTTCGTTTTTTAAAAAAAAATGGGAAACAGTGGCTGCAGAAGAAGGCTTGTGGTTTTTTCCCTGAAAATGGCATCAACAAAGGGTTTGCGGTGCTAAAATCACCAGCTTCCCAGCTTTTAGGAACAGGCAGACTTGAATCAGAAAACTCAATTTTTCAACACAAATTTGGCATTTTACTGGGACATACTCCATTTTTACAATTTTTTGTGCTTTCAGCCTCCTTCTAGTCAGTGACAGAAATGGGCATGAAGCCAATGCTGGATCCCAGAAACCTAAACATTTCTGAAAAGTAGACAAAATTCTGAATTCAGTAAGGGGTCATTTGTGTAGATCCTTAAAGGGTTTCCTACAGAAAATAACAACTGAAAAAGAAAAATATTGAAATTGAGGTGAAAAAAACAGCAATTTTTCTCTACGTTTTACTCTGTAACTTTTTACTGCAATGTCAGATTTTCGAAAGCAATATACAGTTATGTCTGCTGGACTCCTCTGGTTGCGGGGATGTATAGGGCTTGTAGGTTCATCAAGAACCCTAGGTTCCCAGAGCCAATAAATGAGCTGCACCCTGCAGTGCATTTTCATTCTATACCGGGTATACAGCAATTCATTTACTGAAATATGAAGAGTGAAAAATAGCTATCAAGAAAACGTTTGTATTTCCAAAATGGGCACAAGATAAGGTGTTGAGGAGAAGTGGTTATTTGCACATCTCTGAATTCCGGGGTGACCATACTAACATGTGAATTACAGGGCATTTCTCAAATAGATGTCTTTTTTACACACTCTCTTATATTTGGAAAGAAAAAATGTAGAGAAAGTCAAGGGGCAATAACACTTGTTTTGCTAATCTATGTTCCCCCAAGTCTCCCGATAAAAATGATACCTCCCTTGTGTGGGTAGGCCTAGCGCCCGCGACAGGAAACTCCCCAAAACGCAACGTGGACACACCACATTTTTTGAAAGAAAACAGAGGTGTTTTTTGCAAAGTGCCTACCTGTAGATTTTGGCCTCTAGCTCAGCCGGCACCTAGGGAAACCTACCAAACCTGTGCATTTTTGAAAACTAGAGACCTGGGGGAATCCAAGATGGGGTGACTTGTGGGGCTCTGACCAGGTTCTGTTACCCAGAATCCTTTGCAAACCTCAAAATCTGGCTAAAAAAACACATTTTCCTCAAATTTTGGTGACAGAAAGTTCTGGAATCAGAGAGGAGCCACACATTTCCTTCCACCCAGCGTTCCTCCAAGTCTCCTGATAAAAATGATACCTCACTTGTGTGGGTAGGCCTAGCGCCCGGGACAAGAAATGCCCCAAAACGCAACGTGGACACATCACATTTTTTGAAAGAAAACAGAGGTGTTTTTTGCGAAATGCCTACCTGTAGATTTTGGCCTCTAGCTCAGCCGGCACCTAGGGAAACCTACCAAACCTGTGCATTTTTGAAAACTAGAGATCTAGGGGAATCCAAGATGGAGTGACTTGTGGGGCTCTGACCAGGTTCTGTTACCCAGAATCCTTTGCAAACCTCAACATTTGGCTAAAAAAACACATTTTCCTCACATTTTGGTGACAGAAAGTTCTGGAATCAGAGAGGAGCCACAAATTTCCTTCCACCCAGAGTTCCCCCAAGTCTCCCGATAAAAATGATATCTCACTTGTGTGGGTAGGCCTAGCGCCCGCGACAGGAAATACCCCAAAACGCAATGTGGACACATCAAATTTTTTGAAAGCAAACAGAGCTGTTTTTTTACAAAGTGCCCAGCTGTGGATTTTCGCCTCTCGCTCAGTCGGCACCTGGGGAAACCTAGCAAACCTGCGCATTTTTGAAAACTAGACACCTAGGGGAAGTCAAGATGGGGTGACTTGTGGGGGTCTGACCAGGTTCTGTTACCAGAATCCTTTGCAAACCTCAAAATTTGGCCAAAAAAGCAAGTTTTCCTCTCATTTCGGTGACAGAAAGTTCTGGAATCATAGAGGAGCCACAAATTTCCTTCCACCCAGTGTTCCCTCAAGTATCCCGATAAAAACGGTACCTCACTTGTGTGGGTAGGCCTAGCGTCCCACGAAAGGAAATGCCCCAAATCACAATGTGGAAACATCACATTTTCACAAAGAAAACAAAGCAGTTTTTTACAAAGTGCCTAGCTGTGGATTTTGGCCGCTAGCTCAGCCGGCACCTGGGGAAACCAAGAAAACCAGCGCATTTTTGAAAATTAGATACCTAGGGGAATCCAAGATGGAGTGACTTGTGGGGCTCTGACCAGGTTCTGTTACCCAGAATCCTTTGCAGACCTCAAAATTTGGCAAAAAAAAACACTTTTTCCTCACATTTCGGTGACAGAAAGCTCTGGAATCTGAGAGGAGACTCAAATTTCCTTCTACCCAGCGTTCCCCCAAGTCTCCCAATAAAAATTGTACCTCACTTGTGTGGGTAGGCCTAGCGCCCCCAAAAGGAAATGCCACAAAACACAACATGGACACATCACATTTTCACAAAGAAAACTGAGCTGTTTTTTTACAAAGTGCCTAGCTGTGGATTTTAGCTTCTAGCTCAGCCGGCATCTGGGGAAACCTAGCAAACCAGTGCATTTTTAAAAACTAGACACCTAGGGGAATCCAAGATGGGGTGAATTGTGGGGGTGTGATCAGGTTCTGTTACCCAGAATCCTTTGCAGACCTCAAAATTTGGCAAAAAAAAAACTTTTTCCTCACATTTCGGTGACAGAAAGCTCTGGAATCTGAGAGGAGCCACAAATTTCCTTCCCTCCAGCGTTGCCCCAAGTCTCCCGATACAAATGGTACCTCACTTGTGTGGGTAGGCCTAGCGGCCGCGAGAGGGAATACCACAAAACACAACGTGGACACATCACATTTTCATAAAGAAAACAGAGTTGTTTTTTACAAAGTGCCTAGCTGTGGATTTTGGCCTCTAGCTCAGCCGGCACCTGAGGAAACCTAGCAAACCTGCGCATTTTTGAAAACTAGACACCTAGGGGAATCCAAGATGGAGTGACTTGTTGGGCTCTGACCAGGTTCTGTTACCCAGAATCCTTTGCAGACCTCAAAATTTGGCAAAAAAAACACTTTTTCCTGACCTTTCGGTGACAGAAAGCTCTGGAATCTGAGAGAAGCCACACATTTCCTTCCACCCAGCGTTCCCCCAAGTCTCCCGATAACAATGGTACCTAACTTGTGTGGGTAGGCCTAGCGGCCGCGAGAGGAGTACCACAAAACACAACGTGGACACATCACATTTTCATAAAGAAAACAGAGCTGTTTTTTACAAAGTGCCTAGCTGTGGATTTTGGCCTCTAGGTCAGCCGGCACCTGGGGAAACCTAGCAAACCTGCCTATTTTTGAAAACTAGACACCTAGGGGAATCCAAGATGGAGTGACTTGTTGGGCTCTGACCAGGTTCTGTTACCCAGAATCCTTTGCAGACCTCAAAATTTGGCACAAAAAACACTTTTTCCTGACATTTCGATGACAGAAAGCTCTGGAATCTGAGAGAAGCCACAAATTTCCTTCCACCCAGCGTTCCCCCAAGTCTCCCGATAAAAATGGTACCTCACTTGTGTGGGTAGGCCTAGCGGCCGCGAGAGGAAATACCACAAAACACAACGTGGACACATCACATTTTCACAAAGAAAACAGAGCTGTTTTTTTACAAAGCGCCTAGCTGTGGATTTTAGCTTCTAGCTCAGCCGGCATCTGGGGAAACCTAGCAAACCAGTGCATTTTTTTTTAAACTAGACACCTAGGGGAATCCAAGATGGGGTGACTTGTGGGGCTGAGATCAGGTTCCGTTACCCAGAATTCTTTGCAAACCTCAAAATATGGCAAAAAAACACATTTTCCTCTCATTTCGGTGACAGAAAGTTCTGGAATCAGAAAGGACCCACACATTCCCTTCCACCCACTGTTCCCCCAAGTCTCCCAATAAAAATGGTACCTCACTTGTGTGGGTAGGCCTAGCGCCCGCGAAAGGAAATGCCACAAAACACAACATGGACACATCACATTTTCACAAAGAAAACAGAGCAGTTTTTTACGAAGTGCCTAGCTGTGGATTTTGGCCTCTAGCTCAGCCGGCACCTGGGGAAACATAGCAAACCAGTGCATTTCTGAAAACTAGACACCTAGGGGAATCCAAGATGGGGTGACTTGTGGGGCTCTGACCAGGTTCTGTTACCCAGAATCCTTTGCAAACCTCAATATGTGGCCAAAAAAACACATTTTCCTCTCATTTCGGTGACAGAAAGTTCTGGAATCATAGAGGAGCCACAATTTTCCTTCCATCCAGCGTTCCCTGAAGTATCCCGATAAAAATGGTACCTCACTTGTGTGGGTAGGCCTAGCGTCCCACTAAAGGAAATGCCCCAAATCACAATGTGGACACATCACATTTTCACAAAGAAAACAGAGCAGTTTTTTACAAAGTGCCTAGCTGTGGATTTTGGCCGCTAGCTCAGCCGGCACCTGGGGAAACCAAGAAAACCAGCGCATTTTTGAAAACTAGACACCTAGGGGAATCCAAGATGGAGTGACTTGTGGGGCTCTGACCAGGTTCTGTTACCCAGAATCCTTTGCAGACCTCAAAATTTGGCAAAAAAAAACACTTTTTCCTCACATTTCGGTGACAGAAAGCTCTGGAATCTGAGAGGAGCCACAAATTTCCTTCTACCCAGCGTTCCCCCAAGTCTCCCAATAAAAATTGTACCTCACTTGTGTGGGTAGGCCTAGCGCCCGCGAAAGGAAATGCCACAAAACACAACATGGACACATCACATTTTCACAAAGAAAACTGAGCTGTTTTTTTACAAAGTGCCTAGCTGTGGATTTTAGCTTCTAGCTCAGCCGGCATCTGGGGAAACCTAGCAAACCAGTGCATTTTTAAAAACTAGACACCTAGGGGAATCCAAGATGGGGTGAATTGTGGGGGTGTGATCAGGTTCTGTTACCCAGAATCCTTTGCAGACCTCAAAATTTGGCAAAAAAAACACTTTTTCCTCACATTTCGGTGACAGAAAGCTCTGGAATCTGAGAGGAGCCACAAATTTCCTTCCATCCAGCGTTGCCCCAAGTCTCCCGATAAAAATGGTACCTCACTTGTGTGGGTAGGCCTAGCGGCCGCGAGAGGGCATACCACAAAACACAACGTGGACACATCACATTTTCATAAAGAAAACAGAGTTGTTTTTTACAAAGTGCCTAGCTGTGGATTTTGGCCTCTAGCTCAGCCGGCACCTGTGGAAACCTAGCAAACCTGCGCATTTTTTAAAACTGGACACCTAGGGGAATCCAAGATGGAGTGACTTGTGGGGCTCTGACCAGGTTCTGTTACCCAGAATCCTTTGCAGACCTCAAAATTTGGCAAAAAAAATTTTTTTCCTGAAATTTCGGTGACAGAAAGCTCTGGAATCTGAGAGAAGCCACAAATTTCCTTCCACCCAGCGTTCCCCCAAGTCTCCCGATAAAAATTGTACCTAACTTGTGTGGGTAGGCCTAGCGGCCGCGAGAGAAATACCACAAAACACAACGTGGACACATCACATTTTCATAAAGAAAACAGAGCTGTTTTTTACAAAGAGCCTAGCTGTGGATTTTGGCCTCTAGCTCAGCCGGCACCTGGGGAAACCTAGCAAACCTGCCCATTTTTGAAAACTAGACACCTAGGGGAATCCAAGATGGAGTGACTTGTTGGGCTCTGACCAGGTTCTGTTACCCAGAATCCTTTGCAGACCTCAAAATTTGGCAAAAAAAACACTTTTTCCTGACATTTCGGTGACAGAAAGCTCTGGAATCTGAGAGAAGCCACAAATTTCCTTCCACCCAGCATTCCCCCAAGTCTCCCGATAAAAATGGTACCTCACTTGTGTGGGTAGGCCTAGCGGCCGCGAGAGGGATTACCACAAAACACAACGTGGACACATCACATTTTCACAAAGAAAACAGAGCTGTTTTTTTACAAAGTGCCTAGCTGTGGATTTTAGCTTCTAGCTCAGCCGGCATCTGGGGAAACCTAGCAAACAAGTGGATATTTTTTTAAACTAGACACCTAGGGGAATCCAAGATGGGGTGACTTGTGGGGCTGTGCTCAGGTTCCGTTACCCAGAATTCTTTGCAAACCTCAAAATATGGCAAAAAAACACATTTTCCTCTCATTTTGGTGACAGAAAGTTCTGGAATCAGAAAGGACCCACACATTCCCTTCCACCCACTGTTCCCCCAAGGTTCCCAATAAAAATGGTACCTCACTTGTGTGGGTAGGCCTAGCGCCCGCGAAAGGAAATGCCACAAAACACAACATGGACACATCACATTTTCACAAAGAAAACAGAGCAGTTTTTTACGAAGTGCCTAGCTGTGGATTTTGGCCTCTAGCTCAGCCGGCACCTGGGGAAACATAGCAAACCAGTGCATTTCTGAAAACTAGACACCTAGGGGAATCCAAGATGGGGTGACTTGTGGGGCTCTGACCAGGTTCTGTTACCCAGAATCCTTTGCAAACCTCAAAATGTGGCCAAAAAAACACATTTTCCTCTCATTTCGGTGACAGAAAGTTCCGGAATCAGAGAGGAGCCACAAATTTCCTTCCACCCAGCGTTCCTCCAAGTATCCCGATAAAAATGGTACCTCACTTGTGTGGGTAGGCCTAGCGCCCCGCAAAAGGAAATGCCCCAAATCACAACGTGGACACATCACATTTTCACAAAGAAAACAGAGCTGTTTTTTGCAAAGTGTCTAGCTGTGGATTTTGGCCTCTAGCTCAGCCCGCACCTGGGGAAACCTAGCAAACCAGCGCATTTTTGAAAACTAGACATCTAGGGGGATCCAAGATGGGGTGACTTGTGGGGCTCTGATCAGGTTCTGTTGCCCAGAATCCTTTGCAAACCTCAAAATATGGCAAAGAACCCCCACTTTTTCCTTTCATTTCAGTGACAGAAAGTTCTGGACTCTGAGAGGAGCCACAAATTTCCTTCTACCCAGCGTTCCCCCAAGTCTCCCGATAAAAATGGTACCTCACTTGTGTGGGTAGGCCTAGCGCCCGCGAAAGGGAACGCCACAAAACAGTACATGGACACATCACATTTTCACAAAGAAAACGGAGCTGTTTTTTACAAAGTGCCTAGCTGTAGATTTTAGCCTCTAGCTCAGCCGGCTTCTGGGGAAACCTAGCAAACCAGTGCATTTAGACACCTAGGGGAATCCAAGATGGGGTGACTTGTGGGGCTGTGATCAGGTTCCGTTACCCAAAATTCTTTGTAAACCTCAAAATATGGCAAAGAAAATGCTTTTTTCTCTCATTTCGGTGACAGAAAGTTCTGGAATCTGAGAGGACCCACAAATTTCCTTCCACCCAGTGTTCCCCCAAGTCTCCCGATAAAAATGGTACCTCACTTGTGTGGGTAGGCCTAGCGCCCCGCGAAAGGAAATACCCCAAATCACAATGTGGACACATCACATTTTCACAAAGAAAACAGAGCTGTTTTTTTACAAAGTGCCTAGCTGTGGATTTTGGCCGCTAGCTCAGCCGGCACCTGGGGAAACCTAGCAAACCTGCGCATTTTTGAAAACTAGACACCTAGGGGAATTCAAAATGGGGTGACTTGTGGGGCTTTGACCAGGTTCTGTTACCCAGAATCCTTTGCAAACCTCAAAATTTGGCCAACGGTGACAGAAAGTTCTGGAATCTGAAAGGACCTACAAATTTCCTTCCACCCAGCGTTCCCCCAAGTCTCCCGATAAAAATGGTACCTCACTTGTGTGGGTAGGCCTAGCGCCCGCGAAAGGAAATGCCACAAAACACAATGTGGCCCACATTACATTGCCCCCTTTGGGGGGCGACCCTTGCCCAAGGGTCCACCCCCCCACACACACACATACACACACACACACATGATCCCTGGCGCTATGGAGATTCTGCCCCTTGGGGACAGAAAGGCCTACAAAATATAGGCAGAACTGCCTAATAGTACTTTTTCCCCTTGGGGGCAACCCTTGCCGAGGGCCACCCCCCAACACAAAAAAACAAACAACAAAAAACAATCCCTGGTGTGAAATAAGGCCAATCTGCCCCAAGTGGGGCAGAAATGTCAAAAAAGGTATTGCCCCCCCAAAGGGGAGCGACCCTTGCCCAAGGGGGTGCTCTCCATAACAGTAAACATACACACGCACACACACACTAATTCCCTGGTGTCTAGTGGGCATTCCTGTTGCCCGATCGCATCACGATCGGGCAGCAGGAATGCTCAAAGAGACATTGAGGGAAGGGAGAACCCTTTCCTTTCCCTTGATGCCTCTTTTACAGGCATTCCCCCACCCCCGGAGGTAAAACATACCTCCTTCCTCTAGACGCTCTGGAAGCCAAATGGCTTCCACGCGTCTTTCCTCCCTTTAATGATGTCAGCGCGCGATCACGCACTGACATCATGGGGGGTGGGGAGTGGAAGGCGAAGGGATTCCCCTTCCAGCCCTGGCCTGGGGAGGTGGGGGGTGGCCCTCGGGGGGGTGCACTAGCGCTTCTCACGAGGGCTGTGCAATGGACGTAATGGTTACTTCCATGGCGCCACACAGACGCAGCCATGGATGTAACCATTACGTCCATGGCGCTAAAGGGGTTGAAGAATATGTATTGAAATATTTGCATGAACCAAACATAAACCAAACAAAGACAAAGGATAAGACAAAGAATATATGAAGGAAGCCTAATTTGTATGAACAGTCTGGCAAAACACAAGTTTACAATTTTTTGGACCCCTTCTTTGGGGTCTTAACTTAAAGACTTAAAGATTACCCAACTTGTTGGAACTGTAATAAAAAAAGGGTGATTTACCCCACTTGATCTTCTCCTGCAGAAACAGTATGGTTTTGGGACAGAGTATTGGGATTTCCCTCATTATTGTTTGCCTTTCAGATTAAACAAGTTTCAAACTATTATTAGGAGGGATTCTATGCCCTCCCGTAAGCTTCCCTAATGATGCACTACTTATAGGCATTCTACTAAAAACAGCTTGTAGGTCCATCCTTACAAATGGAAAAATACTGCGTCCACCCCCTTCAAGTCCTGGCTGAACTGGATTACAGATATAAGAGGAGCTGACAACATTGCCTCACAACACATCCCTTGGAAATCACAATCTAGACCTTTATGGGGAACGCTTGACAACTACTTCACTAACAAAAACCCCATGAGACCTCACCCTTAATATACATCCTACTCCCTCCACCGCTTGTCAGTCAAAGATTTGTTATCACTCCTTACGGTACCCCAATCACAATAAGTTGATCGCAAATTAATTGTTATGTGTGTTCACTACAGACCTGGACATTAGCGCAAAGGTACTCCTGTCAGGGTGAATATTTTGCTCTACAAATCCATTAAATACAAATTTAAATACATTTATAGACCAATTCAAGTTGTACCCATACAGGAAAGTGCAACCTTTTATGTATTATCTAGACATAAAAGCAAAATCAACATTATTACTACTTATCTATGGTCGCCCATATGCGGCACAGACTCCTTCTCTGTCAGTATCACACTATGCAATGAAAAGTGCTTGAACTTCAGCACTAATTTTGAGTCTTTGGACTATAAATTTAATTTTGGGTTCACCAGAGGATGACTTTAAACAGTTTTTGGAATCTTTTGTTCTCTTTCAATTTGTCACACAGGCTACTTACTCTTTGGGCAATACTCTTGATTTAGGGGGTCATTCTAACTCTGGCGGGCGCCAGAGTTCCCCCCTCCAGAATACCGCAACGCGGTCAGAAGACCGCTGTGGTTATTCTGTGTTTCCCGCTGGGCTGGCGGACGACCGCCAGAAGGCCGCCCGCCAGCGCAGCGGGAAACCCCCTTCCCACGAGGAAGCCGGCTCCGAATGGAGCCGGCGGAGTGGGAAGGTGCGACGGGTGCAGTTGCACCCGTCGCGAATTTCAGTGTCTGCTGAGCAGACACTGAAATTCTTTGTGGGGCTCTCTTACGGGGGCCCCTGCAGTGCCCATGCCGTTGGCATGGGCACTGCAGGGGCCCCCAGGGGCCCCACGACACCCCATACCACCATCCTGTTCCTGGCGGGCGAACCGCCAGGAACAGGATGGCGGTATGGGGTATCTGAATCCCCATGGCGGCGCAGCAAGCTGCGCCGCCATGGAGGATTCAGCAGGGCAGCGGAAAACCGGCGGGAGACCGCCGGTTTTCCGGTTCTGACCGCGGCCAAACCGCCGCGGTCAGAATGCCCTGCGGGGCACCGCCAGCCTGTTGGCGGTGCTCCCGCCGACCCTGACCGCCGGGGTCAGAATGACCCCCTTAATGTGGTCTTCCTTTCTAACCCAAGAATTACAAGTGTCATTAGACAGAGCCGAGCACTTTCTTATTCCATTTGTCATACCCGCAGACAAGGCCCAGCAGGATCCTCTCATGCTAGCTGTTCTCCCCTTTTTGTTTTGGGCCTCCCCTAAAACGTGATGTTGCTATTAAAACCTATGCCAATAGTCCAAAACTCTGAGAAGAGGGGACAGGTGAACGCCATCTTGGATTACAATTCTTAGTTTTTGGTATCACTGCCAGAACATAGGTTAAAGGCCAGACAAGCTGAGGGCCAAATGGAGGAGATTGTACTCCAGCACTGATAAATCAATGTGCCCTCTCCAATGAATGCTACATAAAGCCATCAGCACACAAGACACAGCTGACATTTTAGTAAACATATATTGTAAAACCCTTAGCTAAGCTTGATACATTTTTGTGTCATTTCTTTCTTCATGAAACTGCAGTGTCTGAACAGTGACACATCACAATTCTGCAAGCCCTTGGCTTCATATTTCATCACAAAAGTAAAGTCCACCTATGATAGCATCAGGTCACAACAACTTCAGAGTACTCAAGAAAACAACTTTGCCTCTGCTCGGCCTTGTCAGAGAAAAGTTTCAGAAAGCAATTCTAGACACTGTCTTGACATGCACAGGGGATGAGATAACTGAGAACTGAGACCTGACAGCCCTGCATCACACAGAGAGCATTGACAGATGTCAGCCAGGTGCATATCCCTTGTAAATGGCCACCCACTCATTAAGTGTAAAAACACGGGCCGCCAGTCCATCATCCTAAAAGGAAAGTGACTCATGGGACTTCTCAGACTGGAGCCTTACTGGGCCCAACAAAGAGAATTGTCAAGGGAATAGAAAGCAGGTTGGGCCAGAACACTAATGTTGGCCATCCTGGAGTGGTGCCGAAAATGTTTAGACCCTGACAAAGTACAGGGACACTGGGGCTGTATTTGGAGTTAGTCACACAAACGTAAGATGGTAAAAAAAGTAGGGCAAATAATTTTATGTCTTACATGTCCTGGCAGTGAAAAACTTGCAAATTCATTTTACACTACTGCAAGGCCTACCTCTAAACATTCAAATTATCTTATTACATTAAATAGACTGTAATTTCCAAATGGGAGCATGTTTGGTGCCTTTCGAATTGTAATGAAAAATCCTCTCTTACGGCAAAGTCGGAATATAAATTATAATTTTGAAAATGACACTTTTAAAAACTTGCCATTTTCCTGCCTTAGCCATTAAGTGCCTGTAGCTTGTCCCTGTGTCACATGACAGGCTGTAGCTGACAGTTGGGCTTTGTGTATTCTTCCTAGACAGTCACACACAATAGAGAGCTTAGTTGTGCAGGGGTGGGCTATCACTGGCAGGATGAAAGGGCGGAGCTAGGCATAGCCCTACGTGCACTTGAAGATGCTGTGTCCTGCCTCCACACAAAGGGCTGCATACCCCATGTAGTTAGTGTGGAACCAGGGCAGGGGAGACAGGATGCCTTCGGACGTCAAGGAGGAACCTCTAAAAGGTTCTCCCAGGTCAAAGGCAGAACTTGGTGTAAACATTTGACCTCAGACACCAACTCTTCAGTACCCTTTTGGACTTGTGGATACCTTGCCAGGAAAAAGGATTACTATGCTGCCAAAATGACTGGCACTCTGCTGGACTGCTGCTCTGAAGAAGTTCTGCCTTGCTGTGCTGACCTTCTGCATGTTGCCCTGCCCTCCTGCCTGGGTGAGAAGGACTGGACCTACATCTGTTGAACCCAGGACCCCAAGGTGACTACAAGGGCTAGTTGGCTGGCTTACTGATTAGAGCCTCAGGGACAGAAAGCTCTAACAACCTTGCACCCAGCACCTGGACGTTGCTATCTGTGAGTCGTACCCTGCCAAGTGGTGCCACTCCAGTCCAGGACCCTTGGAAGTCGGCCTGAAGTTGCTCTGCCAGCCCATCTGTGGATCCAGCAGAACCAACACATCTCCTCTGCTGAGCGGCGCAACCTCTGGCAGAACTGACATATCAAATCTGATGCAAGGTTTCCCTTAGGCCAAGAACTCCTCATTGATCTCGCAGCCACATCGGAACCACTGCTGTGCGAAGCTTCATCATTGCAGGCCCTCACTTTTCCAATCTCTCATTGATGGCAGCCTTGATGATGATGCAGGTTTTTGCATCGCAGCCTCGCGGCTCTTCTGGACCGACGCATCACCTCTAATGTGTGACACATCCTTGATGCCAGACCTCACATTGCAAGCCCTTGTTGATGGAATCCTTGACAATGATGTGAGACTTTGCATTGCAGCCTGGCAATTCCTTAGAACCGGCGCATTGCCTCAGCTGCGCAACAATCCTTGGTGCAGGGCCTCGCAATACAATTAGGTTATTGTGTGCTCTACAAATTCTCATTTTTAAACTGAGTAATTCTGAAACAGTTTTGGAAGTGTTTCTCTGGAGATAAAACACTGTTTGAAAATTGATAGGAATAGATTATTGACAAGCATTGGTCCAAGACAGATTCAGGAACGTGTCCTCTCATTTGGATCTGATACATCCACGTTCCAAGAATCCTCAATGTAAAGTGGGAAACCTGGACATTAATTATGGGTATCAGTATCATCAAATTGTTGTAGGGAAGAATTATTGGGGAGGATTGGAAGAAGGTGGAGGGGAATGGTTAAAGCAAATTTACATTGTGACATAACAGAATCTTGCAGTTTTGCCCTGATGTTTCACCTGCTGTAAACCTTTCTGACAATTGTGGGCTTGGGACAAAGTTTGCACAGGTAAAGATTGCATGATTGCCTTGAACATTTTAATAAAAAGCCATGATAAAAGAGGAAATAGCCATGCATGAAAATGCTTGTGTTTCCATCTAACATTAATCATATAGACAGTGAGCCACATTAAACAAAAAAGTAGTACATCTGCACCTATAGCAATGAACTTTGAAATGGGTGCAGATTTACTACTATTTAGAAGTTTTAAAAAATGGCAGGAGAATACCTTTAAGGCTGTGCCAATTGCAAATTTCCAAATGTACTACTGGAATGTTATGTGACTTTTTAGGGCTTGCATACCAAACTATGCAAACTGTCTGGTTGCTAAATAGCTTATGTGGGTTTCCCAAACATGTAGAGTGGGCTTATTGCCCTTCCATTGCTTGCCATTGGTTGGCTTTCTTGTAATTCTCATTTGCATGCTTCTTGTTTTATGGCTTGCCTTTCTCTTTTTTTGTTTGTCCAGCCCCTGTAACACAGTCTCTCATATCCTTCCACTGCTCACGTTTAGGGAACTACTTTTTAATTTTAGATAATTACTCCAGCTCTCTCCCTTGTAGGCTTCTCCCCCACTGCCAAATATGTGGCCCGCATGCGCCATGTTGCTTTTTCAATCGAGTGTTCCTTATACTCTCTCTTTTCTTGCGCGCTTCTCCCTATGCCCCCATGTTGCTTTCTCCCTTGTGCTGTCTCTACTTTGTGTGCTGCTTTTCTCCATCTCCTGTTGGTTTACCCTGCTCTCTCCACCTACCCACTCCTCCCTTCCTATGTGGTCCTTTTTTAATTTAAATTATTTTTTTAGTGGTGTGGCAGGCCCTTCTGACTTACAAAAAGCTATTTCATGTTTCTCCAATATAATATTTTTATATACTGATCAACCTTGGACCAGTACATTTAAAAAACACCTCCATTCTTACATAAGTGGGCACATGCGTGGTAACACAGGCTTGTGTGATAATGCATGCACATGCATATATTAACACACATGCATGCACATACATCTTTATGAATGCACATGCTATTGAAATGATCCAGCACCAGTGGGGGCCGCATCATTCTACCATTTCTTTTTTTATCAGACAACAACACGAGGGACCACGCATCTACTCTGTCTATCTATCTTCTTCACGGTTTTTGAATCCCATTTCTGATTTTGCATTGTCGCAAATAGCGAATCGGGCCATTTGCGACTCGCAAAACTTTGCTACATCTGGCCCTATGGGCCTAATTTAGAGTTTGGCGGAGGGAGTTACTCCGTCATAAACCTGATCAACATCCTATCTGCCGTATCACGATACCATTATAGCCTACGGAGATCGCAATACGGCAGACGGGACATACGCCGTTTATGACGAGTAACCCATCTGCCAAACTCTAAAGCAGGCCCTAAGTTAGAAATGCAATTATTCTTTGGCTTTAAGGCAGCGGGGTGAGGGTGACATTAGAACATAAGATTTTTCTTTATGCCAACACTGAGATGAGCGGCATGGCACTACGTGCATTTAAGTTGACAATCATTTTGTCACATAGAATGGCATTTTGTCACATTGGTTGTCGAAGACATTTTTATTAATGGTGTACGCTATTTATATCAGAGACAGGTTGAAAGTGATTGCCAAGTTTCACACCTTTTTGGAAAGATCTGCTGGAAGGCAAGTAGCCAATCTAAAGAGAGGAAAGCTGGGTTACCATTGGGTAGAAGAAACACTGACTTGGAAGCTTTCAAATACAACCAGTCCAGTTCTGACTCAACCAGCTATTGACCAGAGTGTGGTGGTTCACAGCGAGATGTTTGCCAGGTTCAATGGGTATGCTGATCAGTGTCTGTGTTCTCGATGACGGCATATGATAACTTTCAAAGATGTTAAACAAGGACGTTACCATCGAAAAAAAACGGAGACAATGTTGTTCCTTCTGGGACTTGCATAGTTCCCTAGTGGTGAATATACAACATGAACAAAACCTGCACTAGGAAGGTGTACATACAAACTATAGGTTTCTCTTTTTTTGTTTGTCCAGCCCCTGTAACACAGTCTCTCATATCCTTCCACTGCTCACGTTTAGGGAACTACTTTTTAATTTTAGATAATTACTCCAGCTCTCTCCCTTGTAGGCTTCTCCCCCACTGCCAAATATGTGGCCCGCATGCGCCATGTTGCTTTTTCAATCGAGTGTTCCTTATACTCTCTCTTTTCTTGCGCGCTTCTGCCTATGCCCCCATGTTGCTTTCTCCCTTGTGCTGTCTCTACTTTGTGTGCTGCTTTTCTCCATCTCCAACCATCCAGCTTTATTTTTTTAATTCCCGCCTGCCAGGTCCCTGTTGGTTTACCCTGCTCTCTCCACCTACCCACTCCTCCCTTCCTATGTGGTCCTTTTTTAATTTAAATTATTTTTTTAGTGGTGTGGCAGGCCCTTCTGACTTACAAAAAGCTATTTCATGTTTCTCCAATATAATATTTTTATATACTGATCAACCTTGGACCAGTACATTTAAAAAACACCTCCATTCTTACATAAGTGGGCACATGCGTGGTAACACAGGCTTGTGTGATAATGCATGCACATGCATATATTAACACACATGCATGCACATACATCTTTATGAATGCACATGCTATTGAAATGATCCAGCACCAGTGGGGGCCGCATCATTCTACCATTTCTTTTTTTATCAGACAACAACACGAGGGACCACGCATCTACTCTGTCTATCTATCTTCTTCACCTGCCATGAGGAGAGGAACCAAATAGGTTTCTGAGCTGGGATGAGTACCTTTGACAAATGTGTGACCACAAGATCCATCCACCTCTCTATCCCCATGGAGCAATGAAAGGAGAATTTTAATAGAAAAGGAAAAAAGATTTTGGACCAAATAAGTCTGTATGTATAAAGTGCATTATCCTGGTGAATGAGTTTTTCACGCTTTACTGTGTACAAATATTAGTGAGCACTTGAGTGGGATCCTTGTGAGGTTCTTAAGTAAGCCAAGTAGCCCAGTGAGGCATTGATGTGATGGATGAAACATGTTGACCAATAGATATGGAGAGTAGTTGGCTCCGCATTGCGTGCCCCACCTATTTTTGAATATTGTAAATGTGCCTCTAACAATAAAAATCCTCGGGCCACCTTAGACAACTTTAATTTGAGGAGCCCTTTAACAGTCAAACAGCTCCCTTGGTTTGCCCCAGGTCATGCCTGCCCAGATATACTAGGCATCTGGACGAGAACTCAGTAATGGAGCATGCCCCTGGAAATTCAAGTGGGCAAGAGTCCTTTTAAATACGTTAGGGTTTCCCCCAAGAAAGTTGAAGAAGAGAGGTATGCAGATTAGGTGAGTGGTTCCCTTATGTTGTTTTCTTATAGGCTCTGGAAAAGCGAGCAAAACCCTCAGCAGATGCCAGCAGAATCCCATGTTTCTGGGCAACCGACCCAGAGAGGCCAGAACTTCCACCCTGGTGCGTTGGTGCTTCTTCTTGCAACAGGGGGAGGGGCAGTCACTAACACAGGGCTAACCTTGGTGCTACGGCAATACGCCGCTTATGGGGACGTGGAAAAGCGCATCAGCACATGCTGAACTGCTAATGAATTGAGTGCTCTGCACGCACTGACGGACAGCAAAGCATTTTTTCTCGGGCTATGCCAAGAATGAAATAAAGTCATGAAGCGATATCCATGCACTCATGGTACGGTTAAGGCAACAAATATAAAATCATCATATACTATTTGTGGAGTGAAAGTAGACCAAAATGCAGCACTCACCACATGCTGGTTGTCAGCAACTCAAGGACCCCAACAAAGTAGCAATGCAAAAAGTGCTCCTCATGCACTGGTTATGGGGACTGCAAGGGTCAGACTCAGCATCCCACAGCCAATTCTGGGGCAGCCCAGTCCCAGGAGAACACTTGGGGCACCAAGGGGAAGGCATGCCAGCACACCAGGACAAACAATGGTGGTTCCTCCTAGCAGTCCAATGGTGCCCATTGACCCAGAGTTAAGGAGCAGCTGGCAGCAGGGCAACAAGCAGAAAGCAATCCAGTGAGTCCTTTATGCCAGCCAGCAGATAGCAGGCATCAGGGCAACAACAGAAGAGCAATCCAGATGAGTTCTTTTGTGCAACTTAGAAGTCCTTCTGACAGAGGTTCAGTCCAGTTCCAAAAGTGCTCTAAAAATAATGGGGTTAGAGCCCCTAAAACTTATACTCCAAAATGTATTTTTTCAGAGGGTGTCTTCAAAGGAACCTTTTCAAGTGAAACACAACCCCTTCCAAACAAGTAGGGAGTAATCGGCCCATAGTGTGAGGGCAGGACATAGCATACTGACATGTAAGGTGTGAACAACCCTCCCTCTCCTCAGCCCAGGATGTCTATCAGTATGCAGATGCCTCTTCTGTCACACCCAGCTCCTCCTGTGTTGTGGCTGTCCGGAAAGTATGCCCTAGACGTGGATTAGAGTTAGGCTGCAAAGCACTTAGAATTATAAGCATAGACAAAATGCCCACTTTCTAAATGTGGCATTTCTAAAATAGTAATGTAAAATCCAACTACACCAGTAAGCAGGATGTCTCACTACCATTCCAAACCTACTAAACATGGCCACCCTACTCCTCAAAGATTACAAATGACAACTTAGACATATATAAGGGAATTCCCAATGCTAACCTGAGGAGAAGAGAGGAGAAGGCCTCACAGTAGTGGAAAATGAAATGGGCTGTTTCTCACTACTGGGACATGTAAAACATATAAGTGCAAGTACTACCTTTTACATGCACAGCACCCTGCCTATTGGGGGTCCTAGGGCCTACCTTAGGGGTGACTGAGGCTTAGTAAAAAGAGAGTTTAGGCTTTGGCAAGTAGTTTGACTTGCCATGTCAATGTGGCAGTAAACTTTGCATGCACGCACTGAAGTGGCAGGCCTGAGACAAGTTTGAAAGGCTACTTATGTGGGTGCGGAATCAGTGCTGTATGCCTACTATTACCATTTAATTTACAGGCCCTGGGCATACAGTATACCACTCTACAAGGGACTTACAGGTAAATTAAATATGCCAATCTGGTGTACGCCATTCATACAAAGTTTAGGGTAGAGAGCACATGCACTTTAGCACTGATTAGCAGTGGTAAAGTATCCGGCGTCCTAAAGACAACAAAAAGGATCAGAAAAATAGAAGGAGAAAGGCAAAATGTTTGGGGTTAACTCTGCAGAAAATGCCATTTCCACCAATGGGAAACAAAAAACCTCATGTTCAAGAATCGAAGATGATACTGGACAAAAAGCCAGCTCATGTAAAAGGCACCAAACACTAAATCGGTCTACATTTTATTGTTAATGATACGATCGGGCTCATAAGACACTATACTGTGGTGGCTGAGAGTTAAGCACACAGCTATGAAAAGTGTTGTGCAGCACTGCATTTTATAATCAGATGCGTCAGGGTTGCACACAGCGTTTCATGCCTCCTGGAGGCATTGAGTTCATTCTTTGTTGATCACTTTCTTAAGCCCACAGAGACCGTCCAGCCTGTGATTTGAGAATGCTTGACAGACATTGGCATCTGGTTTTGGTAAACATTTTAATTAGCGTTACAAGTTTTAACAGCCTCATGCTGGTGGTTTATTGACAGGAAATACTTTCTGTTTTCCCTCTGCAGAGTTGTCAACAGGATGTCTTGCTGTGCTTTCATGTCAATTATATCTTCCAGGGACGTTTCAGACGTCCCACAGTGAATTTCACCTAAAATGTAAAATCTAAAAAAAAAAAATTACCCACTATTTGTCTCAAAAAGCCAGCCTATAACCACTTTGCAAACAAGGGATTTTGCAAAAAATAAAAATACAAAAATAATAATATGGAATCCACCAATATCTCACTTTTGATAAAAACAAAGCCCACTTCCTTTCACTCTAGTTTTGCAGGGAGTACACAAAACATTTTAAATACAAAAATAATCGATACCGTGTCTGATTGCATTTTTTTGCAGGTTTAATTGTCTCAGGCAACTTTCAGGAACATTCTATATTTATAATCTATTTTTCTTGCAGGAGACATTTTTAAATAAAGAGTACTTTCTACAGATATTCCCCCGTTTAGCTGACGTATATTTTGCCTTAGCTCATGTAAAGTCCTCACCAGCCAATACATTAGTATTGTTTAATAAACAATTGTGGAAAATGCCAATGTACCTTTGTGTCTGGGTGGTTGGTAGGTAGTCAGGTTGGAAAGGTGAGAAAGTGCATGTTCCTAAAGAGTTCTGTCAATAAGACATTAAGGGACAGATGTAGGAAAAAAAATGTTTGCGACTCGCAATTTGCGAGTTGCAATTGCATAAGCTTTGCGACTCGCAAATTGCGACTTGCTATTTGCGGGTCGCAAAATGGGGTCGCAAATTTTGCGAGTCGCAAACGGCTCGCATCGCTTTTTGCAAGTCGGAAATGGGGTTTTTGAATCCCATTTCTGATTTTGCATTGTCGCAAATAGCGAATCGGGCCATTTGCGACTCGCAAAACTTTTCTACATCTGGCCCTATGGGCCTAATTTAGAGTTTGGCGGAGGGAGTTACTCCGTCATAAACCTGATCAACATCCTATCTGCCGTATCACGATACCATTATAGCCTACGGAGATCGCAATACGGCAGACGGGACATACGCCGTTTATGACGAGTAACCCATCTGCCAAACTCTAAAGCAGGCCCTAAGTTAGAAATGCAATTATTCTTTGGCTTTAAGGCAGCGGGGTGAGGGTGACATTAGAACATAAGATTTTTCTTTATGCCAACACTGAGATGAGCGGCATGGCACTACGTGCATTTAAGTTGACAATCATTTTGTCACATAGAATGGCATTTTGTCACATTGGTTGTCGAAGACATTTTTATTAATGGTGTACGCTATTTATATCAGAGACAGGTTGAAAGTGATTGCCAAGTTTCACACCTTTTTGGAAAGATCTGCTGGAAGGCAAGTAGCCAATCTAAAGAGAGGAAAGCTGGGTTACCATTGGGTAGAAGAAACACTGACTTGGAAGCTTTCAAATACAACCAGTCCAGTTCTGACTCAACCAGCTATTGACCAGAGTGTGGTGGTTCACAGCGAGATGTTTGCCAGGTTCAATGGGTATGCTGATCAGTGTCTGTGTTCTCGATGACGGCATATGATAACTTTCAAAGATGTTAAACAAGGACGTTACCTTCGAAAAAAAACGGAGACAATGTTGTTCCTTCTGGGACTTGCATAGTTCCCTAGTGGTGAATATACAACATGGACAAAACCTGCACTAGGAAGGTGTACATACAAACTATAGGTTTTACTGACAATGTCTTGCTATAGAATAAATGTACACTTTTTATTTCATAATCACATTGCAGGATGCAGCCATCCTCATCTTTATTGTTGGACAAAAATAGGGCTATGAAGTTGATCAGAATTATCGACGACTTTAATTAGGCGTAGTACTTAGAATACCCTGAATCCTTTTTATTCGCCATGACACAGCTCATTCTGTATCATTTTTCATAGCAATTTTCAAATAATAGAATTCGTGTATGTCAATTTCTCTCGTTTCGTTGATGGCTTTGTTTTCTTAATGATACTGACCAAAACATTTCGATTTTCTAAGCAACAGATTGGGGGTACCTCTTCTCATCGGTACAGTTCTCGAGGCCACCATTAATGAGTATGACCAGAGACTGTACAATTCAGCTTAATTTCTTTACAGTGCACTCACTATCTGTGCAGAATATCTGGCAATTTGAATGAATAAACGGGTTTACATTTTAATAATCTTATTTTAGTGTTGTTAATTCCAAACAAATTACAATTAAATAGAAATATTGTGTCAGCGCTTCAGAAGAACCAAGAAATATATCTAAACAGAAAGTAAAACTGGATTTTGTAAGGTTAATAATTGACCGAATCACTTTGATGTTGATTTTCAACCTAACTCATCATTATATTTCCATTTAGCCCTCATTCTTTAGATCTTGTCAGAGGCAGCACCCACATGCAGTTGCTTGCGACTATTGTTTCTAAAAGAAAATAAAACAAGCATTTGCAATGCAACGGGTCTCGCGTTTGCTCATGTTAGAGCTGATCGCGTTGTAAACTCCTAACCCGACTTTTCATCTATCGGCAAAAGTGCTTTTATGTACGTAAAAATGTGAAATGTGTAAGCGCTCGACTTCTGTCAAGCGAAATCGCGCTAGGAAAATAGGGGAAAAGTAGTCCGTGATCCGACAGAAAACAGCGAGCCTCGCATGTTTTCTGTACTTGGTCACTGCGCTCGAGGAGGGCTAACCACTGGAAAAGGCATGACGTGTGCATGCCTTCCACTAATGAAAGCAAGGAGATTTTAGTAGGCAAGCCCACGAACCAATCAAACACACTGACGTGAAGTTGACAGGGCTCCGAGCCCTTCTCTAATAACTAAAGCGTCTTGCTGCGATACGCATGCGCGAGTGCATGCAACGCAGGCTCGACCCTAAAAAACTCTAAAAAGGTGCTTTTAGTCTGTCCATTAATTATTATTTTTTGTGAGTGTGCATTGCTTGTTGTGTGCTCTTTTTACATGCTCTTCTTTCACTCTCTCTCATTTAGAACTGGTTTCATGCCGTTTAGCTTTTGCTTTTTGGCTTGGACTCATTGCTCCCCCTCACTCCTTGTTTGCTTTTCAGAGTTTTCAAAACTTCCCCTTCTATTAAGTAGTTTTTCTCCAGCTAGTGTTTTCCAAACTGCATAACAACAGCAGTAAACTCATTTTTAGTAAAGATGCATGCATTTACTATGGGTGGCGCATCCTTGTTTTGGTCACATTCTGTGAAATGCTGTCTTCCTACCCAATTTGGTAGAGCCAACGTAAGTTACATATTTTTAAATTGTACCAACCGGTGATATCCACTCTTGCCTAAATGCACATGTAAGCATGCTGTTAGCAATTCGTAGGTTGTATGCCTCCATTACATCCATACCATACCCATACCATGATATACTATACAATAACAGGCCATGACCACACCATTCTATGCTATAATATACAATAACAGATCACAACATACCATATTATACAATAACAGTCCAAAAAATACCATACCATACCACAACATACCATACCAAACCACACAAATTCAGGTCTTTTCCCTTTCTTTAATTTTGAAATGCATTGTTTGGTTGCCATGTTTGCCCTCTCTCTCCCCATTTACCCCACCTCATATACTTTCGGTTTTACCTGAGACAGCAGATGAGTTTTGTTTACTTAGGGGGCTTAGAGCCCACCCATTGCATACCACTGGTTGGGTTCCTTGTCACTCTCATTGCTATGCTTCTTTTTTCATCAGCAAGTGCTGGGTCCACTTCCTCTGCGTGTGCTTCTCCCTACTCTGAGGCATAGGTCAAGTACTGCGTCCCTTGTCGAGAGTGCTTCCACCGCTTGCCACATTCAGAGGTACTTTTTTTCTTTTACTTGCACCATTCCCCTCCCTCCTCTTGTATTGTTGCTTGCCCTGCCTGCACCCTCCTTCTGTGTTGTTGCTTGTCTGGTCAACCCCCTGCCCCATTGTTGCTTACCCCATTCCAGCCCTCACCTCCTTCCTCATGTTTGCTTGCCCCCTCCTGTCCACCATAAAAAAGCACCAAAAAGTCATGCCAGTGAAGGGCAGGATGCCACAAGGATGCACTGGCACTGTGCTCCCTGCTCTGCATAGCCTTTTTGGTGCTGTATTTGTACGGGCCCAAAACTGTGAACTTCAGCTTGAACATAAGATAATTAAACTTTTTCTTTGTGACGACAGAGACTAATTCTATTGTAAGAAATCGGATCACTGCCCCTCGTTGTCAGCCATGGCTACAACATAACCATTTTTTTCCCTAACATACAATCATGCTGCACTGCAGCTGTGCTGCTTTACAACATGGCTAAAAGAAATTGACAAAGCCAATAGCTCTCCCAGAGGGGTTGCTAGTGATTGTTTTCATTCATGACATTGCCTCAAAATATCCAATGGGAGGATACGTGGGCAATCTTAATTTTATTTGTGTTAAATGCTGGTTTTCTATACACCAGGTTTAAGGTATGGAATGAAATGGATCGTTAGAAATGTGGTACCTCATGTAGACATTATCTGAAAAATATATGGTGGAACTCATATGTTTTTATGATAGGAACGAGGTTTGCTGGCACCTGCCTGACTGCCTGATCCTTCTCCTTGGATGAAGCTCCAGCACCCCCTAGCCTCTGTCTCAGTCCTCTGAGCAATTCTCCTGGCCCTTTCAAATCTGCAATGTTTCTGCCCCCACCTGTTGCCTCCTTAATGTGCCTCACTTGGACTCCTGCTGTCTCTTTTTAATTTACTGTCCCTCTTTTTGTGCCTTGTTTTCACCTTTACTGCCTCTCTCTTTTCTCTTTCATTGTGCCCCATTTTCTTTTCTTACTGCTTCTCTCTTGTCTCACCTCTCAATAACTTTTTTCTTGGGCCTCTGTGACCTTCTTCCTCTACTGCCCTTCATTGTCTGCTGCATTTTTACACATACTGTCTCTCTCTCTGCATTTCTGTTTGCCTACTTTACCGTTTGTTTCTGCCTTTTGCCAACTCTCTTTTTGTGCCACTTGACCTCTCTTAATCTTTTTTGTTCTCTTCTTTCTGGTCCTCCTTGTTTCCTAGTCCCTTTACCTCATCTGCACCCTGCTTTGCCTTCTTGACCTTTCTGTCCTGGCTTCTCCACTCCAGCATTGCCAGCGGTCATAGCCCCACCCTCTGCCCTCTCCTCCTCCTATCCCACAAGCCTTCTTAATGGCAGAATTAGTGCAGGTGTGCCAAAGTAAGGCCCAAGTGTGCCCGTCTGTACCCTGTTTGTGTCTGGCCCGGGATCCCTGATTACCCGACCACCTACTACAACTTGAGATGTTACTCTGCTGAAATCCTTTGCGCCCTAAACTCCAGATGCACATCTATGGACTGTGCCCATGCCCCCATCACAAAAAAGTACATTCTCCTGCTTCACCTGCTACTTCTCCTGCCCCACACCTGACCCCTACCCATCACCATTTCCCACCTTTATACATTGCACACCAAGCCCTCTGCCACCTTTCTCCGCCACAATGCCTGTCACACGCCAAACATGCTATAGAAGTTTGGGATCTACCGCACAACTTCTCCCTGGACCTACTGTTTCTCACTGAAACCTGGCATACGCCAGCATCTACTTTGGCAATAGCAATGGACACTCCCATGGAATCAAGGTCACAAGACAAGACAGATCTCAACTGCTCCTCACCATGACTCACACTAGTGACTGTCTAGAACACATGATCTTCAAAATCAGTACATCGAGGACCACATCCCTGGGAGGAGCACTATTCTACAACCTCCCTGGACCTACATCTAATTTCATTGTCACCCTTGATGACTTTATTACCCTTCTGCTCCTTGCATTCAACTCAATCATTGATTCATTGTACTTGGCAACCTCAACTTCCACCTAGAGGATCAGACTGACCCCCAGTTCCACCACTCTCCTAGAAGATCTCAATATCTTAGGACCAACCAAATGAACGAACAACCCCGCCCACATGTCGGGACACTTTCTTGACCACGTCTTCACCAATTTCCTCACATTGTGGTTGACAAACCCTTGCCGCTCACTTGGATAGACCACATCCTCGTGCATTTGGGCCTACCCCCATCCATCCACCCACACACAGACCACCGAATGACAATGGAACACATCCCTGAGGACATCTGGCTATCTGAACTCTGGTTCTGACACTCTCCCCACCATGATGCATGATGATCTAGCGTGCTTCATCATGAACTTCAACATGTGTGAATTCCCTGACTCCTCTGAGAACCACACTTGGATCAAAGCCACAAGCAAGCTGGTACATTAAGAATTTCTGGCTCACAACGCATCGCTGGAAGCAGCTAGAACCACAGAGCCACCACTCCCACAAAACACTGACAGAGACTCCTACAAATCAGCCCTCTGGATGTACCACCAGTGCCTCAAACCAACTAAGCACCCAGCCCTCATGGAAAGTATCAAAAATAGCTCTAGCACCAGCAACAAAATCTTCTACATCATGAAGGAAATCATATCCCCGCCCACCAGTTCCACAACCATCACTCCATCCCTCAAACTCTGCCTACAACTCTCCCACTACTTCACAAACAAAATCAGCATAATCTACAACAACCTTTCCCCTCAACTGGACCTCTCCTCCCTTGAAGTCCTTTATCCAAATGAGAGAAACACCCCAGAAATCATGTGGACCTGTTGGCCAGTCATCACTACAACAAAAATCACAAACACCATTAGATTTGTGTCCGCACTACATCTTCGCTAAAGGGCTCAATCAAAACTGCAAAAGCCATACACTGATTGGCAATGCATTTCTCTCTACTGCTACTAGCCCTGACTCCTGGAAACACACCACCATCCTACACCTCCGCAAGAGACCTTCAGCAGACCCCATGACCTTGGCCAACTGAAGGCCCAACCTGATCTACGGCATCCCACAAGGTTCCCCCCTGAGGCCCACACTTTTCAACATCTACATGTCCCCCTTCTCTGGTATCATTTTGTCCCATAAATTCAGCATAATTTCCTACTCTGACAACACTACGCTCATCCTCTCCCTGTTAGAAGATACCTCTACCACAAAAATCAGTTTCATCAGATACACGTCCTTGGTAACAGACTGGATGAAAAGTAATTGTCTCAAGCTCAACAGCAACAAAACCGAAGTGATCTTTGTCGGCAAAGACACCTGACTTTAGTTCCACAGGTGGCGGCCCACCGAGATAGGACTAACTAAATGCCCATCCAATGTAGCCACCTCTGTATCATGATTGACAACTGAATCTCCATGACAAATCAAATCAACACTGTAGCATCCTACTGCTTTGACGCTCTCAAACTGCCCAGGAAAATCTTCAAATGGCTCTTTTTGGAAATCCAAAGATCTGTCATGCATGCCCTCGTCACCGCCGGCTTTACTAATCCATCACTGGCCAATTCACCAACAGGCTCCAAGTTATACAGAACACAGCAGTAAGGCTCATGCTTAAATTCTCACACTACACACACATCCACTTATCCAACATCCCAAAGACCTCCACTGGCTCCCAAGCCACAAGCGCACCCTTTTCAAACTCCTCACATGTCTAAAAAGCACTACATAATCAAGGCCACCATACCTCAGCAGCAGCGTCCTTTTCCTCAACTCGGCCAGCCTCTTCCTAACCCACATCTCGCTTACTCCCCAGACTAGAACCAAAGGATGAGAATTCTTCTTTCTTTACCCCACATCCTTGAACGAACTCCCCTACCACATCAGAGCTGACATCTCTGTATTTGTATTTCGGAAGAAACTGAAAAGCAGACATGCAGAATTTTTTTTCACACAAAATGACTGTCACCATTAAAGCTGGAGTCTCTTTGAGAGAAAATCTACCTGCCAGGTAGAAAACTTAAAATTCTTAAGTTAATATGAAATAAACAGCAAATAATTTTTTTAAGCAGTTTCCTAAATAATCATTGGTTAGATTCCTGTTTTAGTTTCACAGTTACTGCTTTCACCAGATAATGAGGTAGTCCAGGAAATTCCTTTTAAATATCATAAATGCATTTTACTTCGGCCAAAAAAATAAATTACCAGACTTTTGAAATCTAAAGACCTTCCATTTGATTAAAAACCTGAATCAAATGCATGCTTTTGTTGTGAACTATATGCATCATATTTAGTTACTTGGTTGGTAGACCACATCAAATAACTAAAGCCCAACTTTGGTTTGTTGATATCCCATAAGGTACTCTGTCTACAGGTGGAGACAGAGGTCCAGGTGAGGGGGAAATAGGAATGACAATCTCCTTGACAGCAGTCCTATGACCGTCTGAATCATATATCACTTCCTAAACAAGAGTCTTGAATTCTTTTTTCCTATTTCTGATTTCCACATGTCTAGTGGTTAAAAGGACAGAATAGTTAAATGAGTTAAAAGGATTTCTTGGATAATCCTTACTGATCCTTACTGATCCCTTGATAAAGATGGCAGGAATTTCTTTTGAAAAAGTATTTCACTTGGCCTAAAGAATCATCTTCTGTACCAGTTGCAGTGTATACCAAATTTTTAAAACTTTCAAATGATTCATATGACATTTGTTTTCTAACTGACTATCAAGTTCCTTTAGAGATCTAGGTCACCTCAAATAACCAAAAGCATTATGGGGTTTATTTCTTTACCTAAGAATTGGAACTATAGTGTGTTGCACAGTTTCTATTTATTTAACTACTTATTTGCTTACTCACAGAAGCACATTCAAATAGCCACCTGACAACCTACTTATTGTTCAGACGATGATGAAAAATGATATAATAATTTGAACATATTGGGTTAATATGTATATAAGACACTTAAATTTCAGTCAGCACTCTCTATCTGTGAATAACAAAGCTCACTGTTGCAGTCAACGTGGCCACATGTTATTGTGCTCTTAATTTATAGAAGGGAGAATATGTTCTTCCTTTTATTTTATGATAGGTGTAGGAAATCATCCATTTCTGCATTACCACCCCAGATTCCTTTTGTCATTTGCTGCACCCTATATTATTGCTCTGTGCACTTTGCCCCTGCTAACCAGTATCAAAACTTAAACACAATTAAATTGACACACTCTAAATTAGTGTATTTAACTTGTGTATAAATCCCTAATATACAGTACAATTTGTACCCAAGGACATCAAAGTTAAATGCCACTAGCAGACTGAAGCATCTATTAGACTATACACCATAGCGGTAATGCAAACATGGATTCAGGCCTACCATTGTAGCCTGACTGTAACAGTGCAAAACATTTACTCAACCTTTCAAAACAAACACTTTTCACCAGGTAAAAACCTCCCTTGTAAATATTAGTAAGTCACCTATATGCATGCCTTGCAGCCCACAAGATAGGGTGCATGGTATTTAAAAGTAGGTCATGTAGAAAATGAATATTACTATTTTCCTGCAGTGATCAGGCCCAAAAAGCTAGGCTGTCCTGGCTATCCTGTGTAGAAAACCAGAGTACAGATTAAAATACTAATACAGTATCTGAGGAATGGGACAAGGTAGAAAAATAACAAAACCACTATTTCTAATGGATATTAAAAATCCAATTGAAAGGTGAAGTTGGATTAAGGACAAGTAACATCTGGAAAGCTGTTCTTTACCTGCCTGAACTGTCAGAAGGCTAATTAGCGTAAGTCCCTGCCTACTTTCTGGCTGTGGTCAGATGTGAAAAAGGTGCAAAATACCATCTTGGTGTAAACAATAGACTGACCTGAATGGGCACAGATGACCCCCGTTGAACACCTGAGAATCTGCAGGGTAGAGGCTATGGGCATCCTTTCTGACACTACAGTGTCAAATCCTGTTGCCAGAACTGTTGAGCCACATGTAACACTTTGGGCACACTTGAAAGGGACATAACAGGATACCAAGGATACCAAGACTGTACTTGTGTATCCACTGTCTGGTTGTTTGAGGACCCTGCTTTTGTACTACCAGATGTCTGTCTCTGTGTTTGTTGAGGGTACGTTGCTTGCCTCAAACTGGATTTTAGTGTTAGACATGGGAAGAGACTAGAATTTCCAAGTACACTCACTATATACACCAACATCCTCACAGCCCAAGTTAGAATAACAAAAAACTTTCACCATATTCAAAATGCCCTGAAACATGTCATTTTGGGCCTGTTTGCAGTCAGTAAGACAAACAAGATCTATTGAAAATGTGGATATGGTTAGCTCTGGGAGCACTTAACCCATTAGTGTGGCATGCCAAGGAGTTATCCCTCCCCCAGCTGGCTCCAGGTATAAAGGTGACTTAAAAGGACAAAGTCAGAAGGTAAAATCTTTGACCAGGACAAACCTGGTTGGCATATGCAACACGTGCATTGGCTCTTTGTGCTTCTTGGTGCTATTTCCACTTCACATTTTAAAAATTCATATCTCTAGGTCCCATGATTTGACATTCTCATCTTGGTGTAATTTGTTTATTAAATGTGACTCTATTTTTCTAATTTGGGTTGGGATTTTTATTATTTTGCACATGGACTTTGTTACTGTTTGTGTACTGCATAAATACTTTGCACATTGCCTCAAAGTTAACTTTGCTACTAGCAAATGTCTCCTTGAAGAGTAATTCATCAAGTACTTTCTTGAAAGCAAATAGGTGTTGTTTTTTCAGGTGTGATGTTAGGGGATGTCAGTGTACCCTTCCATTAATATGATTACCTGTCTTTCAGTTCAGTCTGGATTGGTTAGGCAATTTTAGATTTCCAAATCTAAGAATGTAAATGGGAGTGTAGCCATGCACTAGTTTTTGCAGGTATGCTGAGCCTTTTCCATGAAAGCCTTTGTAGATGTTACATAACAAAGTGACTTTAATCTTTTGATGCACAAGGAGCCAGTGGAGTTCTTTGAATGACAGTATGGGCTTGATTACCAGTTTACTTGTTATTTAACACACCTGATAAATAATGATACTGCGGGATGCTTTATTTAAGGGGTGCAATAAGTAACACCTAATACACGTTTGTAGGGAATGACATGCAGATTTTGGTGTTCAATACACCAAAATCTTCATGATATGGTAAATCCCGTAAGCTTGTCCTCTGTTAAATTTCAGCAGGTTTGACCTGATGAAATTTAATGAAGGTTGAGGCATTTAATGCATCTGATAAAATTCTGACCCCCACGTAAACAGAATTAACTGACCCTCTAGTAATCAGGCCCTGAGAAGTGATCTTCTGGATTTATTTTCTTAGTGTCCATGTGTAGACTACTTTGAAGTAATCCAGCTGAGGTGCAACCAATGCATTTGTTACTTTGGTACAGTGTTCTAAATGAGGAGAAATCATGTTCCACATCACCACATGCACGCAGAAAGCAAGAGGTCAAACCCAAACAGTGGAGGAGAGATAGAATTAACATGAACAGGATGACTTCCGGTGCTTATGCCAGCGAACCTTCCATGAACCTTCTACCATCAAGTAAATTGAGGAGCGAACAAGATACTACTGAGCATGACAACCAAAGAATTACAGATATAATAGAGGCCGTAGCCCCACTCTGCCTCAAAAGACACAAAACAAATGTTCCCATCCCTGGTTCAAGTAAACCCTAAACCTGAACCTGAAAGGAGGAGCATCAGAGTCACAGAAAGACTATGGAGACAAGAACTGTTTTCAAGGCAACCACAACAGCTACAGGAACTTAGAAGCATCTACACAATGGCCATATAGAATGGTAAAGCATGTTTCTTCAGCTGACAACTAAATAGAGCCAAATCAGCCAGTTAAATTTTTCTAAGTTCTCAAACAACAGAAAGGGTCCAGAAATCTCACAATGATCATGATCACGTTCCTGCTGAACTATGAAGATTCTGTGACCTTTGTTGAGGAGAAAATATCAAAAATTGAAAAAGCAATGGTTTCTGACAACAAAATGACTTGGAAATCAACCATCAACTTAATCCATGCTCATCGGTAAACCACAATCTTGGAAGAGCACAAATCTACACCCAGTCCCCTGAGGCCAAGAAGTCATATGGAGCAAGTTCAAAACCCTCAATGAGGATGAGATCTCCTGCAAGATCATAGTGTTTATGAAGCCAACAATGCATTTTAATGATCTAGCCCCTTGGACAACCATAAAGGACATCAACCAACTTGTCTACCCACTCTGGATGAAAATCATAAATGCATAATTTACTCAAGGAACCATCCCAGACTATTTGAAGATAAGGCAAGTGAAATCTTGCCTGGAAAAACACAGGAGCCAATATAACAGATCTAAACAATTTCTGTCTGGTGTTGAACATCCCATTCCTTGTAAAACCGTTGCAGAAATGTGTACACATTCAATTATGTCAACCACATTGAACAGTTTGACTTCCTGGACAAGTTCCAATCTGATTTTAGAAAAGGACATAGTATTGAATCAGCCACCATACACATCAGGGATGAATCTTTTAATATCCTGGGCCAAACAACTCCTGCCTCCTCATCCCACTTGAATTGTCTTTAGTGCTTGACAAGGTCATTTACAACTGTCTCCTAGAGTTACTAGAAAGCAGAATGGGGCTCTCTGGAAACACACTGACATGGTTCACATCTTTTCTTCAAAAGCACCAACAATGAATCAAACTAGTGTTGCGTTAACTACAACTTTGGCTTGGTTCTATAAGGTTTACTTTCCCACCCACGGGTGCCACAAGTGAACTTCGTTCAATGCACCAGTGCTGAATGTGATATATAGGTTATTCGTAGCCCAGCAAATCCAATACATTATTGAAATAGAGTTATTGCTTTTGAGTTACTGACAATCCCTGTAAAGGGATTAGGGACACCGTGGTAACAGAAGCAAACCTATTTTCTTGTTCACAATCTCACACACACTGCACTAAGAAGAATAGACAGTTTTAAATAAAAGCATTTTTACAACAGAAATCCAAGGATGTCTAAAACAACTACACAAGTTATCAATAAAACAGCAAGAAGGCATGTTGTAAGCAGCAAGAATAAAAGGAACATTTGTGACATGTTTAACACGTCATCTAAAACATACTTCTATGCCCTACACTTAGAAAAATCATGGCAAGCAGAGCAACTTGCAGTCTAGAGTTTCCTAGGGAGAATAGACTTACCAAATACTTTGATGAAAGCAAGGGCTGTTGTTATCAGTGTAGGTGTCAAGGCAGTGTTTCTAGTAAAGGCTAAACACACACTGTGGTACCAGCCTTCCTACGGGACTCAGCTTAATCAGCACTGAAAGAGATGTAGCATCTTTTAATTGTGACAGAAGTAGGTGAGACCATCTTCTGGCAGAATCATTTGTATAATGTGGGTAAAGGGCCTCCCCTGACAAGTTGCCAAATTGCAGTTCTTATATACTAAGGGCCTCATTAACGAGGCCCTTGCGGCATAGAGCGCCACTGGAGTGTCATTTTTGAGGCTCCAGTGGTGCAGTGTGGCAGCCCATATTTACAAAGCCATGCAAAGCCAACTTGCACGGCTTTTCATGTCCTTGTAAATATGGACCCCTTCCAATCATAACACTGCCTGAAAGGGGCGTTCCTTGGGTGTTGCTTAGAGTGTTCTCACGCAACACCCATGGAACCAGAAGGAATCTGATGCATTCCCAGATTTACAAATTTGAGAATTTGGCAGATTCCTATGCTACCTCAGGGGTGGCCTAAGAATGACGCAACAGGGAAAAATATCTTTATTTCTCCCGTTTTCTCTGCTTTCTCTGTGTGCTGCGCTCTGAGTAGCCCTGGTTGACTTACAGCGCCAACCAGCCCCTGAATCCCAATTAGTGGCAAACACCTTACAGTCTGCTTCCCCTCATTTTACCATCTCTTTTGATCTCATCTTCAGAGAAAAGAAGCTGCAGGAGGTTTCAGTGATGATGTTACTGTCGGAAGCATTCTTATGATCCTCAAGAGATAAGTAGTGCACCATCTCCCGCTCAAGTTTTAGCTACCAAATCCAGTGTGGTCTGTGCTCTGGAAAATATTGTCATTCCCCCAGAAAATAAAGAATTGTCTGCAGGGTTTGACCAAGCAGAGGCAGAGAAGCTATCTCCCCACAGAGACTTTGCAGTAGAATCTATGCCCTTACTGAAAAGGAGAACAAGCTTCTAAAAGAATATTTGAAAAAATATTTGGCAAACAGTTTTATTCGTCCCTCTCAATCCCCAGTCTCTTACCCCCTTTTTTTCATCCCAAAGAAAAAGAATGAAGAGTTAAGAACTTGTATCAATTATAGAGCGTTAAATCAAGTTATGGAGAAGAATCGATATCCCCTGCCCTTGATTTCAATACTGCTGGATCAGGTAAAAGACACAAAAATCTACACCAAACTAGATCTTTGCGTGGCATACCATTTAATTTGAGTTGCTAAGGTAGACATATAGAAAACGGTCATCCGCACCCGGTTTGGTCTATACAAGTACCTAGTTATGCCTTATGGGCTATGTAACGCGCCAGCCGCTTTCCAGCACTTTGTGAGCAATGTTCTGAGAGAGTTTTTAGATCAATTTGTAGTAGTCTACATTGATGATATTTTAATCTTCTCCCAGAATTTGCAAGACCATGTAGATCACATGAGAGCAGTTCTAAAGATATTGTTGGAAAATTGCCTATTAGTGAAATTGGAAAAGTGTGCCTTTCGTGCGAAGGAAGCAGAATTCTTGGGATTCGTCGTATCGAAAAATTGAGTTTCTATGGATTCTGCTAAAATTAAAACAATCCTGGATTGGCCTTTTCCTAAAATGGTGAAGGTGAAGGAGGTGCCAAGTTTTAGTGGCTTTGTCAATTTCTACTGCCGATTTATAAAAGAGTTTTCTAAAAAGGTGGTCCCCATTACAAAACATTTGAGAAAAGGAGTACCATTCCATTGGTCAACTGATGCTGAAGAGTCTTTTGAGTTCCTGAAAAGAGCCTTTACGACAGCCCCGATCCTTCTCCATCCTAACCCTGAGGAGTCATTTATTTGTGGAAGCTGACGCCTCCGACCAAGCGAGGTGTATTGTCTCGGAGGCACAAGGTAACAGGTCAACTTCACCCAGTGGCATTTCGATCCAGGAAATTAACTCCTCCTGAAAGAAATGATCCAATTGCTGACAAAGAGCTATTGGCAGTAAAGGATGCCTTTCGAGAATGGCGCCATTATTTTATTAGGGGCTCATCATGTAGTCACTGTGTTCACATATCATAAAAATCTTCAGATTTTAAAGTCTGCTAAGACATTAACTCCAAAGCAATTGAAATGGTCCTTGTACTTTGCAGATTTTAATTTAACCATTACCTATCGATCTGGTTCTGCCAATGGTAAGGCAGATGCATTATCAAAAATGAATAATATACCAGGAGCCAGAGAAGCTGAAAAGATTCCAATTATTACAGCAGACAAGTTTGTTTGTACCTTACAATTTTCTGAAATAAAAAGAAAGGTTCAAGAATCCATGTCTGACCAAGAAATCTCAGATTGGGCCAACAAAAAAGAAGGAGGAAGGGTTTTAAAAACTCTCGTGATTTGCAAGAACTAGCGCTACAAGCGTGTCACGATGATCCTTTAGCTGGCCATAAAGGAATTTTGAAGACTACCGAATTAATTAAGAGGTATTTCTAGTGGCCTGCCATGATCCCTTAAATAAGACAATACGTTCAATCCTGTGATAAATGCATTTGGGGAAAGACAACATGATTAGCTCCTGAAGGTGAGCTTCAGCCTCTTCCCATTGCACCATATCCCTGGCACACCATTACTATGGATTTGATTGTAGATTTACCTTCCAGTCAGGGTTTTGACACAATCCTAGTTTTTGTAGACACCTTTTCTAAAATGAGTCATTTCATCCCTCTGAAGAAGGATCCTCGAGCCTCTCAGTTAGCACACTTATTTTCACAGCACATAGTGAGAGCTCATAGCATTTCTGTGGTTGTAATCTCATATCGTGACCCCAATTTGTTTTCCAATTCTGGAGGGCCTTTATGAAACAACTTGGAATAGACTCAAGTTATTCTACCAGTTATCATCCGGAAACGGATGGACAGACAGAAAATGTTAACCAGGAGATAGAGCAGTACCTATGCTTATATCTCCTGGACCAAGACAATGATTGGCCAGATTTCATTTGGACAGCAGAATTTACGTACAACAATGATATTCATGCCTCCACTGGTTATTCTCCTTTCTATTTGAACTCTGGTAGGCACCCAAGCATTATCTTAGGAAGGTCGGAAGGCTTGGTCACAGCTGTAAATGAATTCAGTAAGAAAATTCAAAAGACCTACCAATCCGCTAGAGAACACTTGACCATGGCGAAGGTCTCTTACAAGAAACATGCGGACAAAAAGAAGAGAGGCAACCCTGGTTATTGTGAGGGTGAGAAGGTCTGGCTATCCACTCGACATTTACATTTAAGAAGCAACAAAAAATTCAGTCAAACTCGCCTTGCCCCTTCAGATTAAGGTTCATTCAGTATTCCATGTCTCGCTACTAAAAAGAAGCTCTCCCAATGTTAGGACAACCACCCCTCCAGATCCTATCCTAGTATATTCACATTTAGAATATGAAGTGAATAGAATTTTAGATTCAAAGTTTAAAAAAGGAACATTATATTACCACTTTGATTGGAAAGGTTTTGGCCCAGAAGAAAGGTCCTGGGAAGTCTTCCAAAATGTGCATGCTCCAAGGTTGATAAAGCAATTTCATGACACTTTCCCCAACACACCTTCTGTGGAAGGAAGATCTTTGGAAGGGGTACTGCCAGGAAAACTATTTCCAGCGTTGTTGAGTTCTTCCCTCAGCAAAAATGATTCCCCTTTTCCTTGTACACACGTTGGTTGCAGCGGCGTCCTCACTCCCGGTGGCTCTTGCGGAGGCTGTTGTTAGAACTAGCTTCTTCAAGTTTAACTGCCACTCAAGATGGTGGCCGCAAGTCCTAATGAGGTCAGCACTCTAGTGTTTCTACCTTAGTCTCATGCTGAAGTTTCCCTCCAGCTCTGTCTCTCTGGGAGCCGTGCACTTTAACTATCATCCTGAGGAGAATGAGCAGTGTTCCTGAGGCACTTCGTTTCATAGAGAATTCTTCCTGTTTTGAGTAATTAATTATTTTTCTTGTTACGGTGTGCACACTAGCTACTTTTTCCCTTTTGAAGAAGCTGAATTGTTTCCTTCCTCCAACAACTGGCTATTGGCTTTCTGAGGAGAATTTGTTTTGGCTTAACTGAACTTCAAGTAACTGCAGTAAGGAATCCTTTTCTATGATTTCCACACTTGCAAATATATTTATGTGCATATGTATTCAAGAACTCTTTGCTTTGCAGAGTTGTCAGTCTTAGAGACAAACCTCAGTGCTCAGACTAATTCCTAGAGACTGTGATTGAGAAAACTGAACGTTGAGAAGGAACTTTCGTTTCCTGTAGAAGACATTAGTAGTTTGTATATTTGTGAACTTTTAAACTGTTTTCCAGAGAACCTTGGAAACCTCTGACTCCTGGAGAAAAGAATATATTAAGTTAACATTGTTCTCTTAGAGAGAGGCTAGTCTCTCAAAAGATCCAAATTAGGAGAACAATAAAAGTGGGTGAATGTGAATGGCTGAACAGTTGAATGCGCAGTAGGAATGTACTTATCTATGTCCTTATAACCCGACTGCAGGTCCTTCCATTAAAGAAATCCCAATAAGAAGAAAGGTGCAGGTTTTCAGAGACACACACTAAATATCCTATCTTCAAGTGGGAAACACAGGCTGGAACTCGATCTGGAGGCGGTCTCTCTTTTTCTATTCCCATTCTCCTTTCCAGCTAGCTGATGCAGGGTTCAGATAATTAGTTAAAGTCTGAGCATGCATCTGTTGGAGTTGGGTAAAGGTATCTGCTCCTGTGGAAGTTTGATTTAATGGGTAATCTTCTGACATTCTGCAGGACACATAGAAAGAGGAAAACACCTCTTGCGATTGTTTTTGTGCAGGAAGATGCCCCTTCCTGCACAAGAACAATCATCCCCACAATGCATGCATCCTTGCACCATTTTGCAAGGGTGACTGCATTGGCATTAGGCAGCAATGTGTGCGCTAGTGCAGTGGGAAAGGACAGAAATGTGTTGTATCTTGTAGATAGAGTGCATTTCTGTTCTTTCCCGGTAGTGTAGGCCAGCGCAGCTGCGCCGCCCTGCAACATGGTCCTTGTAAATGAGGCCCTAAATCTTAATAGAGATTGGAATTTCTGACACAAGAGGGCGTCAGTTCAGACTTGTGTCTGTACTTGTTAATATTTTACTTTGACATGGTGAAAAGTAGACACGTCCCAGACTGATATTGCATAAGGTGTTATATCTATGCCATTAGTCGAACAACCTAACATTGTCATAGTTCTTAGAAGGATAAGGTCGGACGACTTCTGTGTCAAATCAAAGACATGACAATGAATCTGCATAAAGTGAGAAAGATGGTGACTTCTGTTGTCTAAAATGACCAATTCGATTGTCCAAAATGCTACAGCGTTTGTCTAAAATGTTAATATCTATTGTCCAAAATGGGGTCAGAGTCAGACTTTGGGGCTTTACATCACTAGAAGGATCACTATCCAAGGCCTCCCCAAGTCAATAGAGGAGTTCCTCAAGTATCCACCATTTACCTCACACTTTTCAACTTTGATTTGGAACTGCTGACAAAGATCCTCAAACAAGCAAATCTTTCATTGAGGATTTCCTCTTTTGAAGCTGAGATGTGATGAGTTAAAGAAAACTCAGCACTGATGCAATGACACTCAAATGAAATCCCCAACTTGACTGGTACAAATCAACTCAATCTAAAGGCCACAAAAACTGAATTCCTACTCTTCGCCCCAATAGATAGTTGCCTCCTGATACAAGAATGGGTGAAATAATTTGACACCCTCAAATGTACACTGGTCACCATAAATCAACAAAATCCCTTGGAATAACCTTGGATAAAAAATCTTAACATAGAAACATACATCAGTGTATTCACACGCAGTTCTGTTCTCCAACTTAAGCTCCTCAAGAGGTGAAACACTTTATTCCACCACCAGACTTTGAAATCACAGTCCAACCTCTAATCGTATCCAGACTACAATATGGGGGTGAGACCATAACAGTTTTACTAAATTTAAGTGAGGCCCCACTCATAGTGAGCCATGAATGCTGCAGCAAGACTAATAACCGAACGTAGATGCTTCAACGACATAACACCCACTCTAAAGTCTTAAAACTATCAACCAGTTGAAGCTTTGATCCCCTAAATATTGCATGCATAAAGTCCTGCACCATGATGCATCTAGGTACTTTTCTGAAAAGCAAAAGATCTAAAGGGCGGCTTTTCCATGCAAAACACCAACTCCCTCCTACTTGAACCATTTTGATTCAATAAAAAGAAGTACTACTCTTGCACCTTCCATGATCTGCCCTGAGAATATGGGATTCCCTCCTTGCTGAGATGCGGGCTCACCCATCGACCATCATTTTTAAGAAAAAGATTACGAAGACCTTAACAAGCAGAATCTTAACATAATGTTCAATCCTAGCACATCTTGATGAGCCCTACATCAAGAACATTTTCTCACCTAGGTGCAGGTATCTTTAGGCATAGTGGCACGCTCGAAGCAGGGCAAGCTTTAATTACAAACATCTTGCTTGTTTGCCTTATGATGTATGCTTATGGAATACTATTTGTTATGTATTGGGATGAGTTGGTTCCTCCGTACATCTATCTGATACCATTGGGTCATGTTTGCACTTTAAAAATCTCTCAAAATAAATAAAATAAATAAGTAAGTAACCCATTTTCGTATTATGAATAGAAAATTGTGGTTTTAAGAAACCTCAGAACTGAACCAATCTACTGGGGTTCTATATTCCTCTCTTAGGAATTGGTTGTTTCTTCTTCCTGCGACCACTAGAAACATGGAACACTTTGCATGGGGATGACAGTTATATGACCTCTGTTTCTTAACATTCAGGTGCAGGTGTGTTATATTTTTCCAATGACAAATATGTCTCAATTAGGGTGTCTTTTAAAAACATTTGGAATTGCAGATTGTTTTGTTTAACTACCTGTACTTGGTTTGCTACTGATTGTTACAGAAAAGTGGTAATGAGAAGGTTTTGGCTGCACTGTATGCTTCCTTATCTGTGGTAATTAAGATGAGAATTCAAACTATGTTTTTTTTTGCTAGGTAAGAAATGAGTTGCTCCACTATTTTACTGTCCGTGTGATTTCTGCATTTAACATGCACTCCAGTGACCTTTTGCTGTTGAGAGATTTGCAATGTGTGGGTCCTCCCTGATATTAGCTAAATATTTGATTCCTTCCACTGGCCAGAGCCTTATTGATGGTTAAGTAACATTTGGATTTTGCCTTTGTGGACTCTGCATTGACTATTTGTTCACTTACCAAGACCCTACTTGGTAAAGGAAGACTGCACGTGGGCAATAGTTCAAAAGATCAGCAGTTGTTTTTTTCAAGTGTCACATAATGATTGCTTGCTTCAGTTTGTTTATGACCATACTATGTTGGAGGAATGTATTGGTCAGTGATATGGATGGAGGATGTGATGGTGAGTGATGGATTTGTTATATTGGGTGATTTGAGACTCATTTCTTGCACCTTTGAGATATTGTGCCATGATCCTTTGGGAGAACCATGAGTAGTTTGCTTGGTATTTTGGTGAAAGATGGGATGGAAGTAGGAGGCTTTGCAGTTTGTCTTGGGTTCTCTTTTGGCTTTTCAGCCTTGTTAGAGAGGAGGGTGAGAGGATTTTGCACACTGTTTATGGGTGGCCTGAGGAGAGTTGATGGTTTTTTTCCATCCATTCACCTCTCTGATGAACATTTTGCTGATTGTGTACTTCACTTGCCAAAGTGGGCCATCTTTGTCCTGGCCCACCTTGTGGTGTCCTTGCACAAAAACCTTACCTTAAGTTTTATTGTAATTTGACAAAGTTTCCATCTAGCATCAATTGTATCATATTTGCTAGCTCCACACTGAACATTTTGTTTGCGGATTCATTGATTGATTTTGGTTTTATCCATTTGGCTTGCACTCATACATCAAGGGTTTTAGAAATATTGAATCTTAAGGATTGTTTCTGGGATGGACTCGAAAGGGTGACATGAATGAAGCGGACTGCAAGCTACACAGACCTGGTTTGGTAAATTTATGCTGTAGATGGTTGGAACTCCAGAAGTTGAGGTTATTTTATGTGTGCTGGGTGAAATTGATGCCTAGTGTCAGGGTCATTTATTATCTGTTCCCAGGTAGGGCAGAAATTTAGCTGTGCAAGATATGAATTTGTAGATGAAAACATTATGTTGCTCCATCACTTCCTGCTACTCTATTCTTTTCAACATTTATGTAGTCAGGGGAGAATTCTCAAGCAAAGTAGTTACATTATCCGAGATCCATGTCTCAGCCACACCTAAAACTTGTGAACTGTCCCAAAGCTATGAACTTGATTCTCAGAATATGTTGATCAGCTGAGAGTGAATTGATACTCCAGATTTTTTAATGTTCCACTCCCAGCCGAATCAGTTTTGAGCCATTTGGCAGGATTATATTGTTGGAAAGTATTTGCCTAGGGTTCCACTATGCTTATTGTGAGATGGGAATGCTGGTTGGCAGGTTCTGTAGCCAAAGGCTTTTCCCAGCATAAGTTGGTTAGCCCTGTACCTTGTCTTAGTTATTTGTGTTTCCTTGGATGACATGCAGGTAACCTGAAATTTGCAGATTCATTTTCTGGGAGGTTGCCTAATGTACTGGGCGAGCCAGAAGTGATTAACACAACTTTAGAAGACATGGCCTCTATAACATTTCAAACAGTAGAAGCATGAGTTGAATATGTCTAGCCGCTTGTTCCACACATGATTATAAAGGAACTTGTATTGTAGGTGCTAATTAGGTCTTGCTAAAGACGGTGCAAGTGATGTCTGTTACGAGACCTACTGTTACCTTACAGTGGACTTATAGCCTGCCTACTGCTTGCCATTGGTTGTCTTTATTGTTACTCTCGTTTATTGCTTCTTATTTGTCTGCTTCCTTGGGCTTTCCTTCCTTTTCTGGTGTTTGTCCCTCCCCTGGAGCATGAACTTGTGCCCTTCTACTACTCCCTTTTCAGGTGCTACTATTTTCTTTTCTGTTAAGCATTCTATGAGACTGCATGTGTTTTCCAGTATCTTCCTTGAGTACATGGTGTTCCTCTTTCTCACTCATGTGTTCATCCCCTCATCATCCTTCCCTCAATTGCTCACCCACTTTCTGTGTTTGTTCTTGTTCCACCTCCCCCTCTATTGTCCCGGTGCTCCTCTATTCCCACCCTCTCTCCATTGTCCATGTGCTTCCCCATCTGCCATTCTCTGTTGTCCTTGTGCTTCCCCATTTTTGTCTTTCTTACCCCCTGCCTCCATCCTTATCTCTCTCTCTTCCTCTATGTTGCCTTGTCCCCTGCCACCTCTTCAGCCCAACACACTCCCCCATTTCTTTTTTCTTTGTACAACTTTTGTTTACTAAACCATCTCTGTTTGGTAAGTAAAAAGAAAATAAATGCTTACCTCATTTTGTAGGCAACCGTATCTGTGATGGCCTACACAATGATGCCACAGCCACATCATAATGCTTTCTGTTACATTATTCTTGGCCAAGCTGAACAGGAGCTTTGCTGCTGTACAGCTTGGCAGAAAATCATTGCCAAACCCAGTAGGTCTCATAGACAAGAACTATTGACTTTGCCAATGCTTTGTTGTTACTGTATTGGCAGGGAAGTCTTCCTACTGAGCTCATTCTCCTATCACATTAAATCTGTGGTCTCTTATTACTAAATAACACCTCTTGGAAATTCAGTGGAGCAGCACCTTGGCAGAGGTTCATCCTAACAAAATCTGTTCAATTGAGAAACACTTTAGTGCCATGTTGGAGCATTATGCATCTGGCACTGCTTAATTTGAGTCTGCGGTTGCCAGTGGAGGCCACCAGCATTTATTGTGGAGAAGCAGCACTTATTTCTTCCCATCATATATGTATCAAGAGCAAGAGAGGAAAAACACACAAATTGGAAAGAAGGGAAAGTTTAATGTTGCTGCAGCCACCAAAAAGGTGTTGTTGCTGGTGGTGACCCTTCTGACCTTTGGAATGTCCAACAAAGTAGGTAAAGGGTGATGAAGCTGAAATTTGGTAGCCAAAAAAGAGGGCGTGTAGTTGTGAATAACACATTGGACTTTTATCAATGCCTTGAAAGGGTCTCTTTTTCTGATCTGCAGCCTGTATCAGGTTGTGAGAGACATGATCACGAACAATAGGTTGATGAGCCCTGCTGTGTCATTCTGCACCAATTGAAGCCTTGACATTTAAATAAGCCCAGATAACTAGAGTTACCATAGTCGAGAAAAAGATTGAACCAAAGCATCACTATGCTGTGGTAATCATTGTCAATGTAAGGCACATTTTTCATAAGTTTTATTTGTGTGGATGCAGCCATACCTTAAAGTTCACATGTGACTTCTACTCACCTTGGTTGCCAGTGGTGGGATGTGGCTTGTAAAGTAATGTCTGTCTTCTAGTGTTCTCAGTTTAGAGGATGAAGAATTTGTGATTGCATCAGAGATATGAATATCAAGTGAAAATGAATAAATCTACTAATACAAATACATGCATGAACAAACAGGGATTACATAAAATATTGCACCTCCATTCAGGTAGGTTGGAAAACTGGACAAGCAGCCCATTATTCAACCCACCATACCATTTCCATCTACCAATCTAGTATGCTGTCAAGGAATAATGAGGCCATAGAGAGGTAGCAGGATCTGCCACACACTGCCATGTCATGTTTGGGTGAGACCCACTATTGCAGAACATTATTACGTAATTCATACATTTAATACAGATTAGATGAGCAATATTCTGTTGTCATTATCGGTGGTATATTCCCTTCCTCGAGGGGTTTGTAATATGAAATTGATAATCCTGTCAGCGTCAGACTATTGACCTTATTTGCAAGTAGTTGTTGCCAAATGGTGTCTTATGCCAGTGGGCAGATCCCATTTGCAAATCACACCTTTTTATATGGGCCCTCTATGTTTTTTGCTCAGTAGGTTCCCACTGGAAAGACTCCATGGTAACCTTCAATTACGTTGTCTTTAATGTACTTCTCATTATGCATCATTTTACATGCAAACCAAGTCACTTCCAAAAACTCACATTTACCCTTCAACATCATGGACGTCATTTAGGGCTCACTGGGGGTTGCAGCTGAGACCCCTCACTTGCCCCTTGCCACTCCAGGCACTGCCTTTGCAAACCTTTCCATCGAGGTAGTAAAAACAGTGCCAAGAAGATGTAGATAGCTCGCCTCAATGGACCTCCTTGTTGTCTTTCCTGTTTTATTACAAAAAGAGTGAATAATAGTATTTTATTCACTATTAGTATAATACAAAAAGGAGAACCAGGAGCTGGGATGAGACCAGTAGTGGCAGATGATGTACGTAAAATGTTTTTTTAAATGTATGTTTTGTGCAGGCAGGTTAGAGACTCTGCATGTGAGAGCTTATGTATTTATGAGCGTGTGTCTGTAAGTATGAGCATGTGTGTTTGAGTGAAAGTGAGTGAGAGTCAGTGACAGGTAGTGACTGAGATTGGGAGAGACTAAGGGATTATGACCCCGGTGGTGAGTGTTAGTGTGGTGGTAGTAGCGCCAACAGGCTGGTGGTACATACCGCCACATTATGAGAATGGCAGGTTGGCTGCAGCCACTTCTCCACTCATACCTCCATGGTGGTATCAGCCGCCGGGCCGGAGATGTCAATCTCCAGCCCAGCGGCGAGCACAGTACCGCTGGTGGCATTATGACCCTGCCTACCACCGTGGTTTTCGTGGTGTTATCAATGCCATGAAAACCATGGTGGTAGGCCCTACCGATGACAGGCAATTCCTTCCCTGTCACCGGTAGGCGGCTCCCCCATCCCCCAATACACACCAGAAGCCCCCACCCCCTCCATCCAAAGCCGCCCCACCCCCATACACACACATAAACCCCCGACATTCAAATACACCCCTATGCAAACACACACACCCCACCCGAATCCAAACAGCCCCCCACTCCTTGATCCAAACACACATACCTCCACTCCCTCCGATCCTCTCACTCGCCCCATCCCCCATACACCCACACACCCGCAGACACGCACCACGCATACACCCAATCACTCACAATGGCATATATGCCTACTTCCAGACATGCTCACACACATTCTTACACACAGTCACACTGACATGCAGACACACACTCAAATCACCATTCTTACACGCCTTCACTCACACGCATACAACCACACAAACAACACAACACACACAGACGCATTCACACACGCACGCAGACACTCAGACACACACACACAACACCCCCCACCCTCCCATCCACCTCCCTGTCGGAAGCCCAACTTACCTTGATAGAGGAGTTCTTCTGGCAGGGGACGGAAAGGGGCGCTGCTACCACCAGCAGCACCCCACCAGCAGAACACCGCCAAGCCTTTTGAATTGTCATAATATGGCTGGCAGCGTTCTACTGGCGTGGCGGTGCTGGTTGTAGCAGCGCCACCTTACCACCATCTCCCACCATGAACACTGCCGGATTTCTGCCCTTCTTGTGGCGGAAGTCCAGCAGTGCTCATAATATGGCGGATGGATGGTAGCTGCGGTGGCGGTATTTTGGCGGCCGTCACCGCAGTGGTAGGCCGTTCTTACCGCCAATATCAAAATGACCACTTTAGTGCCAGTACATGAGTTTGAATGAGTCAGAGTAAGAGGTAATGAATGAAAGTAAAAGTCACTGCAAGTGAGTGAGAATGAATGAGTGTGGGTGAATGAGAATGTGTGGGTTACAGAATGTGAGCATGAATGAGAATGTGGTGTTATTCTTGCAAGTCTGTCATACGCCTTGGCATACTGGAGGTAATTCTTGGCTTGAAGAGGAATGCTTGGCAAAATACTGCAGCTGGCACACAGTAGGTAATGTTTAGCATGAAAAGTACTTGTGGCATTAGCCTGCTGAAGGTAGTTCTCGGCATAATAGGCACCTATGCTAAAGTAATAATATTGGCATTCTGCAGGTAGTGCTTGGCATATGAACATCTGTTGAAAAATGTTGCCACTAGCATACCTGTGGCAAAATGCAGGTGCTAGCTCACTGGAAGTAATTCTTGACATATGGGAGGAACACTGTAGCATTGCGAAGAAGGGGCAACCTTGACAAAATACTAGCATGGTAGAGGTAATTTTGATAAATGGGTCATCCATCGTAAGCGGATGGCAGTCATGGCAAAATTCTAATGCTTGTATTTTGCATGTGATTTTTGGCATAAGGTGCATCCAGGACAAAATGGTGGCCATGGCATAATGGAGATAATCTGTGATACATTGGGGCACCAATAGCACATTTTGAAAACAATGGGGTCAACTCCTGGGGAGCAACACGTTTCATTTGCTTGGTACACCATGAAGGAAACTAAGGGCCTAATTATGAGTTTGGCGGACGGGAACATTCATCTGCCAAACTCCCGACGGGTGGCTGCTGCGGTAGTGGTGACCACCCCGCTGGACCTATTATGAGCTTCCGGGTGTGCTGATGGGCGGAAACGTCATCCTAGTAGGAAACCGGGGCAGCATTGTTTCCGGCTTGAAACCGAGCCGGCGGCAATGCTGTTGCCTGCAGGGTGCACCAGCACCCTCGCAATGGTCACTGCATAGCAGACAGTGAACATTGTGAGGGCGCTGGGCAGGAGGACCCCTGCGCTGCCCATGCCAAGTGCATGGGTGCATGGGCAGTGCAGGGGGCCCCCTGTGACCCCTGCATCTGTTCTCCACCAGTCTTTTCATGGTGGTAAAACCGCCATGAAACGACTGGCAGAGAACGAGGTTGTTATCATCAGGGACTGGCTGATTGCGACCTCCACCCACCGTCAACTCGTTGGGATCACCGATGCCCCTGGAGACAGCGGAACCCTGGAGGTCTGCCCCTCAGGGTCTTAATGTGGGGGTCGTACCGCCACAGCAGCGTCGGTCCTGACCACCCCACAAGGCTGGCAGTCTCAAGACTGTCAGCCTCGTAATGAGGCCCTAAGGCCCGTATTTATACTTTTTTTGCGCCGCATTTGCATCGTTTTTGGACACAAAAACGGCGCAAACTTGCAAAATACCATTGTATTTTGTAGGTTTGTGCCGTTTTGCGCCAAAAAGCGGCGCAAATGCGGCGCTAAAAAAAGTATAAATACGGGCCTAAATGTTTAATGTAAGGACCTTTCAGAGCTAAAGGCTTTTAAGTAAATTAAAGTAAACATTGTGCTTTTAAATGCACTACTTGACTCATTTTTTTCAAATATGTCTCTAAGGGAGAGCCTGTATCCCCCAAGGACTCCTAGAAGCGGTCTGGCTCATTTTCTTGCTACAATTCAGCCTAGTATTATGTCAAAGCTCATGTTGGCACCCTAATATAGGTGCTATCTAAAATTGACATTTGTCTGTGTTGTGTTATGTTAATCTTGGGGTTAATATGGAACTTCAGCAATTTCGGTGGCTGTGATGTCTTCAGCGTTAAGGTCATGTGACATCACTTTGTGTGATGTCATCAAGGTCAAAGGGTGTGTGATTTCACTTCGGCTTCCCCTGGCATTTTGGTGAGTTGATGTCTCTGTGGAAAGATCAGTTAGAGATGTGTGTACATCCGTCACATGTGGAGCACCTATATCCCCTATAGAGCGCTGCTCTTTCTTACACCAATACAATGGACTTGATTCACCAAACATCCAAGGAACTTTGACCTCTGGTGCAACCTCAAGGTTGCCTCATTACCCCATTTATCTCCTCAACACCTTTTTACTGCTAAAGGTCTAGAAGTGTAAACAATAAACAGCCCTGCTTAAGTTTTGTTCATGTTGCTGCCTTGGTGGCCATCAAGAAGCAGGGGTCGAACTAGTGGTGTAAGAGGACAATAAGGGTTAATAACTGATACCCCAGGTGATCCCTAATTGACAGTCATAATTCATCATATGAAATGTCTTCTTTCAACACTAATTTAGCATATAGCAATATAATATACACATCATCTGCAGTCTGTCCATTCCACATTTTACATTTTGAACGATTTGAAGAACTCACAGGCAAAATATGATTCTTCCTTAAATGTGAAAATATACTTTTTATCAGAATTTCTGTGACTCTCGTTTTCTCTAGCATTACAAAAGAATGATTTTTTTTCTAATAGGCTTGGAACGATGTTTTACTTTTGCGTTGAACGTAATAAATTGCTTTTGAAAATTGCAGCGCATCTATTTTGTCTGCCATTGGATATAAACTTGCAGATTTATCAAAGTATTAATTTGTACCACTCAACAGAGCCCAGCGTTAAAATTCTGACTCAGAACAACGTGAAATCTGTTTAGAAAGACTTTTAACAACTAAAGCATTTTTGCAGGCATAATCACAGGAAAGTTTCCCCGTCTCAAATTCCTTTCAGTGGTGGTCAGCAAAGGACGTCTTGTTTTGTCGATTTACAATTTGCAGGATGTTTTCATGGCGTGGAAACCGATTTCAAAATGGTAGATGTCTAACTGCCTGCGTGAGAACAGAAAAGTGGACGCCCCCGCCGGCTCACTGAGCTAGCCTTATTGTATGACATTAATTGTTAGTATGAAAAACTTCCTGAAGGGCCTAAAAGATGCTGCAGATAGGCGACTTTGTTTCAGCGCGACGAGAAATAATTTTGCCGTGGCCTTCAGTACATAAATAGAAAAGAGTTCCTGCAGTGGCAATGAAAGTTAGGACTTTTGTGTTTTCTATCCATTTATGCAATCAACGCTCCAAGTATAACTTTGCAACAAAAAAGTTACAACAGTGGGATACACCGAATGAGGCTGTTGTTGGCCTTATATGAGATGTCTGCTCAGATGTTTCTATGCTCCCTTGTTGCACCTTTTCAATGGCTCCTTTGTTATGGAAGAAGGTTTAACTGCTTCTTTGCCTCATTCCATATAACATCAGTTGTTCGTAGTTCGTTGATAAAACATAAAAGTCAGTTGATTGAAAAGTAACCTACAAGTGTAAAATGGAAAATCTTCCTTGGTATTGCAACTGTTATGAAATGAACCCACCTTCCTCCTCACACACCTCAGAAGCCAGTCTAAGTCACCGGGTTCCTATCTCTGCAGTGAGGCCTGATGAAGACAGTGAGCCTGAGAACCCTCTACTGTAATTTTGCTGTGTCCATCCTATTTTTTGCACCCTAACATATTTTTCAAATGTATACATGTTAGAAATGGGGTCTTTGGTTGACAGTCAGGTTACCCCCTGTTCAAGCAAGGACCCTCACTCTAGTCAAGGTAAAAGAGAATCACCCTCAGCTAACCCCTGCTTACCCACTTGGTAGCTTGGCAGAGCAGTAGGCTTAACTTCAGAGTGCTAGGTGTAAAGTATTTGTACCAACACACAGAGTAACTTAATGAAAACACTACAAAATGACACCACACAGGTTTAGAAGAATAGAGAATATTTATCTAAACAAAACAAGACCAAAATGACAAAAATCCACAATACACAAGTCAAGTTATCAATTAAGAAGCAAAACGAGTCTTCATCTAGTTTAAAACACACACTAACACTGTTAACATGAAAATGTACCTTGGTTGCATCAAAAATAACCCTGCACGGGCGAGTGTGCATCAAAAAGGGCTTGCGATGCGTTGATTTCACTCACGAGTGAGACATTGTGTTGTTTCTCCTTTCGTCGGGTTGGGGTGTGTCATTTCTTCTCTCCGCAGGAGAGTGATGCATCGATCCGGTCAGCAATCTCGGGTCCGGGCTGGCCTTTCGTTGTTTTTACACACTCAGCGGTGTTTGCATCGGAAATCCTGCCGCACGATGATCCGAAAACCACGCAGTGCGGGTTGCGATCTCCCAGCCTCTGACAGTGATGCTGGGCGTCTTTTCTCCAGCTCTGTGTGTCGATTCTTCGGTCGTGTTTCCGGCGAGCGTCGATTTCCAGTTGTGGAGCTGGGTGCGTGGTGTTTCTTCAGCCGCAGATCGGAGTTGTGTCGATCTTTTCCCCGCACGGCGCTCCGGGTGTGGATTTCTTCCTCTTAGGCTGCCCGCTTCTCCTTTCAGGGTCCCAGAAACTGGATGGGCACCACAGGGTAGAGTAGGAGTCTCTCCAGAGACTCCAGGTGTTGGCAGAGAGAAGTCTTTGCTGTCCCTGAGACTTCAAACAACAGGAGGCAAGCTCTAAATCAAGCCCTTGGAGAGTTCTTCCCAAGATGGAAGGCACACAAAGTCCTGTCTTTGCTCTCTTACTCTGGCAGAAGTAGGAACTGCAGGATAGCTCCACAAAGCAGTCACAGGCAGGGCAGCTCTTCTTCCTCAGCTCTTCAGCTCTTCTCCAGGCAGAGGTTCCTCTTGGTTTCCAGAGGTGTTCTAAAGTCTGTGGTTTTGGGTCCCCTTCTTATACCTAATTTATCATTTGAAGTAGGCCTACTTCAAAGCAAAGTCTCTCTTGAATGTGAAATCCTTTCTTGCCCAAGCCAGGCCCCAGACACTCACCAGGGGGTTGGAGACTGCATTGTGTGAGGGCAGGCACAGCCCTTTCAGGTGTGAGTGACCAATCCTCCCCTCCCTCCTAGCACAGATTGCTCATCAGGAAATGCAGACTACCCCCCAGCTCCCTTTGCGTCACTGTCTAGTGTGAGGTGCAACCAGCACAACTGTCAAACTGACCCAGACAGGGAATCCACAAACAGGCAGAGTCACAGAAATGGTATAGGCAAGAAAATGCTCACTTTCTAAAAGTGGCATTTCCAAACAAACAATCTCAAAATCAACTTTACTAAAAGATGTTTTTTTAAATTGTGAGCTCAGAGACCCCAAACTCCACATGTCCATCCGCTCCCAAAGGGAATCTACACTTTAATCCTATTTAAAGGGAGCCCCCATGTTAACCTATGAGAGGGACAAGCCTTGCAACAGTGAAAAACGAATTTAGCAATATTTCACTGTCAGGACATATACAATACATTACTATGGCCCTCATTACAACCCTGGTGGTAAATCCCGCTTACCACCGTGCTGACGGCCGTCAAGATATCGTGGCTGTGGCAGAAATCCGCTACCGGTATTACGACCCACATCTCGTAATCCCCCACAATACAGACACCCACAAAAGTCCGCCACACAAAAGGTCAGTGATAAACTATTGATAGCAAAACCCACACCGTCACACCAACAAGAATACGCCCACACTATCACAACCCATAAATCAACGCAGCGGTCATTCAACCGCGGTAAACCATTGGCGGTATATACCGCCACGCTCAAAATACACACACATTTACAAAACACAACCACATTGGACAAATCAAAATACACACACCCGATTTATATACACACACCACACCCACACACTCACACCACTATAAAACACCCACCCACATTACCCACAACCCCTTACAACTACATTTTTTTAAAGAAGCACAGAGACAGAGGATAGCAAACACAACACCAGCATCCACAGGCACACAGCACCATCACTTATACAACATCCACGCACCTCAAAGAACACACACCAACACAACACATCACACAGCACAACAAACATCACCTCACACATCACCCACACAACATTATGACACCTCAAAGACACCCCAGGGTTTCTGAGGAGGAGCTCCGGGTCATGGTGGAGGAAATCATCCGGCAAGAGCCACAGCTATTCGGATCACAGGTGCAGCAGACGTCCATTACAAGGAAGATGGAGCTATGGCGGAGAATTGTCGACAGGGTCAACGCAGTGGGACAGCATCCAAGAACACGGGATGACATCAGGAAGAGGTGGAACGACCTACGGCGGAAGGTGTGTTCCGTAGTATCCAGACACCAGGTAGCTGTACAGAGGACTGGCGGTGGACCCCCACCTCCTCCCTCACAACTAACAACATGGGAGGAGCATCCTGCATCATGGCGATCATGCATCCTGAGGGCCTCGCAGGAGTAGCAGGAGGACTGGACTCTGGTAAGTCATTTCTTTACTACTTTATCCCCCCCACCCTACCTGCATGCTATCAAAAACCCCTACCCCTACCCCTACCCTCACACCCATAACCCCAACACCCCACAGATACCCCACTATCTCAACCCACACATCCCAATACCAAGCCCTGTATGTAACACCAATGAATGGACACCCATCACCAAAGCATGTCCAGTATAGAGACTCACCCAGGCCACAAACTCACCAGTCACAAAAGGGCCAAGGCAATAAAGCAAGCAATCGAGTAGAGGGAAACACACCCATTGCACAAGATGGCACACACAGGTTACAATAACTATGCATTTACACCCCAACAGGACCCCTACCCAACGTCACCGGACAGGAGCTCTGCATGCCTGGATCAAGATGACCAGCCAGGCCTTTCAGGGACCTCAGGACAGTCGGTTCCCCTGCCACAGTCCCAAACCACCACTGAACTTCCCCTCTCAGGAAACACCACCACAGCACCCACCCAGCGGGCCCATGCCACTGTCTCCAGGACATGTCAATCAGCAGTGTGTCCACCACTACAGGGACCCCAAGCAACCCCACTAACCCAAGACAATCAGGGACCTGGGGTCAGTGGGCACACAGTTCAGGGGACAGAGGCACAGGATAACAGGGAAGATGGGAGGACTGCTGTGCAACAGGGGGAGGACAGGCCCAGGAAACCCACTCTCCACGAGGCACTCTCCAACATCATGGAAGCATACCATCATTCCCAGGAGACCAGGGGCACGGTACTGGCCAAGTTTCAGGAGACCCAGCGGCTGCAGGAGGAACAGTACATGGGGATCTGGGAGGACCTGAAGTCCATTAACACCACCCTGGTCCCCTTTGCAGGGGTTCTGGCAGACATGGCCAACACCATGAGGGAGACAGTGGCACACCAACGGGCCCCTGACACTAGCCTGAACGATGAACAGCCCTCCACATCCGCCAGAGCTAGTGGACAGGAGATCACGCCACAGGACCTACAGGCCACCAGTACCCCACCCTCTGCAGAGGGAGAACCACCCCCAAATGGTCCCTGAGATCCAGGCACAAGACAGAGAAAATTGCCAAGACCCCTGCCAGGAAATAATTGTCCTGATTGTCACCCTTCTGTCCCACTATGTCACCCTGAAAACCTTGAACTGCCATTACTCCACCTCCTATGCCCCCTTGGACAATGCACCTGTGATACCAATAGACTGGACTCCCCCATGGACATTCCTCTACCATCACCCCAGCCCATTGCACATACCCCTCCACTGAATAGCACTTAAATAAACACCCTTGAATCACAAAATGATCTGGAGTCAGTCTGTACTTTTACAAGTGCGTTATTACAACCTCTCTGACAAATAGCAATGTCAATGTTCATTTTCACATACCAATGTTCAACAGTTGTTGGGCAGCAGTGAACATAGCAGAAGGCAAACAGTGCTACCCGGGTCTGAGAAATGGAAAGCCAAAGTGAACTGTCAGGGTCCATACACAGAGGTAAAAAGGCAGAATCATGCAATGTCCTACTGTAGTATGATATGAGAGGAGCAGTGCCAGTCTCTTACCTGTGTCTCACTGGAAGTATTGCATGATGATGTTGTTTCGGTTGTCAACATCTTCTTCTTCTGCCTCTTCTTCCTCACTGTCCACAGGCTCAACATCAGGCCCATCCTCCTGCAGAAAAGGCACCTGGCATCACAAAGCCAGGTTTTGCAACATACAGCATGCCACGATTATCTGGCACACTTCTTCGGTGAGTAGTATAGGGAGCCACCTGTCAGATGGAGGCACCGGAACCTGGCTTCAGGAGGCCGAAAGTCTGCTCTATTATCCCCCTAGTTCGCCCATGTGCTTCATTGTAGCGTTCCTCTGCCCTTGTCCTGGGATTCCTCACTGGGGTCAGTAGCCATGACAGGTTGGAGTAACCAGAGTCACCTGCAAATATCGAGGGACAACTGTTAGTCACACACCAACCCTTAGGGACTCTCCCATACCCAGACACCTATTCAAACTGTGTTGGGACCTTGGACTCACCTATTAGCCACACACGGTGCCTCTGGAGTTGCCCCATCACATAAGGGGTGCTGCTATTCCCCAAAATGTAAGCGTCATGCACTGAGCCAGGATACTTGGCATTCACATGGGAGATGTACTGGTCTGCTAAACACACAGTCTGCACATTCATGGAATGGTAGCTTTTGCGATTTCTGCACACCTGTTCATTCCTGCAGGGTGGGACAAATGCCACATGTGTCCCATCAATGGCACCAATGATGTTGGGGATATGTCCCAGGGCATAGAAGTCACCTTTCACTGTGGGCAGATCCTCCACCTGAGGGAAAACGATGTAGCTGCGCATGTGTTTCAGCAGGGCAGACAACACTCTGGACAACACGTTAAAGAACATTGGCTGTGACATCCCTGGTGCCGTGGGCATTGTTGTTTGAAAGGACCTCTGGCCAGGAAATGGAGTACTGACAGGACTTGCACTAGAGGGGGGATTCCTGTGGGATGGCGGATAGCTGACATTAGGTCTGGCTCTAATTGGGCACACAGTTCATGGATTGTGACACGATCAAGTCTGTAGATGATGTGTCTGTCTTCCATTGTCGACAGGTCCACCAGGGGTCTGTATACCGGAGGATGACGCCATCTTATCATCTGCCCCAGCGGATGTGCCCTATGGAGGAGAAGGGTGAGCAGAGGGTCATACACCACATAGCTTGCACAAGGGTGTTTTGAACAATTGTGATGTAATTGGTGTGTGGCGCTGTCTGTCCGTATTCCTGCCCAAAAGTGCTGTGACGCAGTTAGTTGCCCTGCCATGTGACCCCCTGCCTGACCTATAAGGAGGGAGAAGGGGAAATGAGGTAACTGTGCTGGCGATGTGCAGCTTCGCGGTAGGTGGACGAATACTGCGGGGCAATTTAGCATTGGTTATCACTGGGCCCTATGGTTTTCAGGAGCCAATGACAATGTACGCCAGCGGTGACGGTACGGACCGCCGCGGATGTAACCGCCATTTTCTATCTGTTCACTCACTTGATAGCTGACCTTCAACAGGAGAGGACCTACACTGCAAGTGCTGCTGTGACCTGAGTCTGGAAGCGACAATGGCTACAGTGTCTGGGGAAACGGCCCCGGCCTTCACCGCGGAGGAGTTGGACAACTTGGTGGCTGGGGTCCTCCCCCAGTACACGCTACTCTCCGGTCCTCCATACAAATGATGGATGAGACATGAATGTATTGGGTGGGGTGGATGGAAGGTAAGAGGGGTGGGCTGAGGCCAGCATGTGAGGATGGTCAGTGTATGTGTTTCTGGGCCAGGGTGGGAAGTTGTGGCCAATGCGTAAGAAGAACCAGACAGGGGAGTAAAATCCATTCTTACTTCACTTTTCCTCTAGGTCAGCGCCCACCAGAAGAAGGGTATTTGGTGTGCCATCGCCACGGAAGTGCGGACCCTGTGGGTCTACAATAGACGGAGCACCCACTGCCAGAAAAGATGGGAGGACCTGCGCCGCTGGAGCAAGAAGACAGCGGAGGCCCAGCTGGGGATGGCCTCCCAATGTGGAAGGGGTGCCCGTCTCACCATGACCCCCCCAATGTGCCGGATCCTGGCGGTGGCACATCCTGAGTTGGATGGGCACTTGAGGGCATCACAGCAGCCACAAGGGGGTGAGTAAAGTCACATTCATCTGACTCTGCACACTGTATGAGGTGTCTGGGTGGGGGAAGTGGGCTGTGGGTTCCCCTAGGCCAGGCCAAACTTGCTAGGGTAGGCCCATTGTTAGGCAGGCTCTGTGGCACTCCCGCCCAAAAGTGGTAGTGGCCATCTACAAACAATCAGGCTCCTGTGGATTCCAGGTGTGCATCAAATGGGCTTAGGCACAGTCCCCCATGGGCAGGTGTTTTTCCCAAGTGCAGTTAGTGCCTGGCCTAGTGCATAGGGCTGCTCCGTGTGTGTTGTGTCCACCAACAGTGGTGGTGTTGCTGGCATTGACCATGTGTCTCCTCTGTTTTTCCCCCCCTTTTTGTTTTGTCACCCTGTCCTTGTGTGGATTAGCATCATCTGACGGAGGAACGGGAGCAGGAGGGAGCTGCAACCCACATGGCCTAGGAGGGTGAATGTACGGTGTCTGAAGGCACCAGTGGGACGGAGGGCGAGGAGAGCTCCAGAACGGGGACAGGAGGAGACACCAGCAACAGCGACTCCTCCTCTGATGGGAGCTCCCTTGCGGTGGCAGGCACCTCTGTGCCCACCGCAACAACAGGTACAGCCGCCACCCCCCTACCAGCACCGCCCTCCCAGCAGCCCCTCAGCATGTTTCCCGTGCCCGCTCACCAAGGAGGGTGGGCATCTCCTTTGCCCCAGGCACCTCAGACCCTGCCCCAGTCAGCCCTGCTGCCCTCAGTGAGGAGGCTATTGACCTCCTGAGATCCCTCACTGTTGGGCAGTCAACCATTTGAATGCCATCCAGGGTGTCGAGAGGCATTTGCAGCAAACAAATGCATACCGGAGGGCATTCATTCAGGTGTGGCAGCCCAACAGAGAGCATTTCAGGCTTTGGCCTCAGCACTGATGGCAGCCATTGTCCCTGTGTGCAGACTCCCCCCTCCAACTTCGACTACCTAGACCCAATCCCCTCTACCTAAGCCTATCCCAAGCACACCATCAGATCAGCATGCACACTCATTAACATAACATAAGCACCACACATCCCACAGGCACTCACACAAGCACCATACCCATGCAGATACAGCAACATCCACTGCCTCCACTGTGTCCCCCTCCTCCACGTCCTCCACCTCCCTCCCAGTCTCATCTCCACTCACACCTTCATGCACTACATCCTCAGCCACTACCTCCATCACCAATATGCCCATCACCACACACCGTTCACGTGCAATCACCACCCCACTTCCATGCACACGTCCCAAGTGTCCTCTCCCAGTGTGTCTGTGAGCCCTCCTCCCAAAGTACACAAACGCAGGCAGACACCCACTCTACAGCCATCCACCTCACAACCGCCTCCAGCCCATACACCCTCACCTAAACTCAGCAGACGTACACCTCCTACAACCACTACCTCTTCCTCCACTCCCAAACCCCTTCCATCTTCCCGTCCCAGTGTGTCAAAGAAACTTTTCTTGGCTAACATTGACCTCTTCCCTACACCTCCCCCCGTCCTTCCGCTAGGGCCAGGATGTCCAGATCCCAGGCCCAGCACCTCAGCTACAAAACCCTCGAGCACTGTGGTCCCTGAAAGTCCAGTAACATCATGGGTGGCACCCATCAGGGCTGCCAGTGTGCCACCTAGTGAGGCCAAGGATCACCCTATTCCGCACCTGCCAAGGTGAAGAAGAGGCCCACATGTCATAGGGAAAAGCCGCACCAACCACCCAGCAAGGCCTCCTCCAAGACAAAACAGGACAGTGCAAAGGTCCCAGCAGCGACTTCCAAGGTGGGGAAGGGACACAAGGCCAAAGGAATGTCAACTCATGGCCTGGAGCATCCGAGTAAGGGACTGGTGTCACCCATTCGGCAAGACAGAACAGCAACCTGTACGGCGGTGGCCCCTGCCACCTGCACCGCCACCTTCACGTCTGCTGCCTCTGCTACAGTCCCCAGCATCATCCCCAGTGGGCAGCCGTCCGAGGCTGCAGGAGACGTCCGGCTGTCTCCCTCCCCAGGTGCTGACACCTGCACCACCGGTAGCATCTCCGCCGCAGCCACTGCCGCAGCCACAGCCACCTGCCCCACGACGTGCCCAGCCAGTGCCACCACACCTGACATCAGCAGCATCCCTAGTGGGCAGCCGTCCGAGGCTGCAGGAGATGTCCTGGACCCTGCACACACTACATGAGGCACCACAACTAACACTGGCAGTACCAGCAGTTGGCAGGCTAAGTCGCCGCAGGGAGGAGTGTGTCTCTGCCGCCATAGAGTATCATGCAACCTGTTCCCAGAAAATCTCGTGGGTCAGACACCCAGGTGAGGGAATGAGAACTGCCACACCCCAGGTGCGCACCAGGCCCTCTCCAGAACCAGTGGAGAACAACATCCACTACCCCAGTCCTTGGCAGGATGAAGCACTCTGGGCACCAGGCCCCCTCCAGAACCAGTGGAGAACAGCAACCAGTGGAAACAGAACTTTGCACTCCCCAGGATAAAGCAGTTGGCACTGCACCCACTTGAGAGACTTGAGAGACTGTGGCTTTGCACTCCCCATGACCAAACAGTGGGCAAACCACCCACTTGAGAGACTTGAGAGACTGTGGCTTTGCACTCCCCAGGATAAAGCAGTGTGCAGTGCTCCCACTTGAGAGACTGTGGCTTTGCACTCCCCAGGACCAAACAGTGGGCAAACCACCCACTTGAGAGACTTGAGAGACTGTGGCTTTGCACTCCCCAGGATAAAGCAGTGGGCAGTGCACCCACTTGAGAGACTTGAGAGACTGTGGCTTTGCACACCCCAGGAGCAAGCAGTGGGCATGGAGCCCCCTCGTGGAGCAGTGGCATCGTCCCATCATCCGGCTGAGGTGCCCCCCCTTCCCTTGCCCCTCAGGTGCCTGTTTTTTTTCAACCTGATGCCTCAGCAGTGTTCTCTCCGTTTTGAGGCAGGTGTCATGTGTGGGCTTCGCCATGCTTTTTGGGACTACTGGTCCACGGACATGTAATGGAACAGTATCCGGACTTGTGTACTTGCTGTAAATATTTGTATATACTGATCTTTTAAATTTATGTTGACCTATCTGGATTTTCGATTATTACACTTGTTACAATCATTTAATTTGGTCCTTGCGTTCTTCCCGGGGGTTACGGGGAGTAAATGTAATGTTGCTGCATGTGTTTATGTGTCTGTTGTTGTGGGTGAGGTGTGGGGGTGTTGCGTGTTTCGTGTGTGTGTAACTCTCGTTTTCCCACCCCCTCCCCTGTGTGCTAGGTGCAGTACCACCACCACCACCACCGTCTTTGATGTTCCTGGTAGAAGAGGAGGTAAACCAACATTGGTAACACCTGTAACTCGGGCTCCATGGCGTCTTGGTTCCTCGTTGGGTGTCGAGAGGTGAGTGGTTCCGTTCCAAGTCCTGTTTCTGCCGTGCCTTTGTTGGCGTTGGTATCGCCCCAGAATAGCTGACGGATTGGTGCCTTGTAATACTGTGGGCGGTTCATTGTCTTCCGCCTGTCTGTTGTCGGTTACCGCCGCGGTGTTTGTTGCTACCGCCGTGTCGGTCGGAATGTTAAAGTGGCTGTCTGTGTTGGCGGTTTCCGCCATGGTCGTGATTCCATTTTTTTTACCGCCGGCCTGTTGGCGGTATTACCGCCGCTTTATCATGGACCGCCAGGGTTGTAATGAGGGCCTATATGTCCTACCTTAACCATACACTGCACCCTGCCCTTGGGGCTACCTAGGGCCTACCTTAGGGGTGTCTTACATGTAAGAAAAGGGGAGGTTTAGGCCTGGCAAGTGGGTACACTTGCCAAGTCGAATTTACAGTTAAAACTGCACACACAGACACTGCAATGGCAGGTCTGAGACATGATTACAGAGCTATATATGAGGGTGGCACAACCAGTGCTGCAGGCTCACTTGTAGCATTTGATTTACAGGCCCTGGCCACCTCTACTGCACTGTACTAGGGACTTACTAATAAATCAAATATGCCAATCGTGGATAAGCCAATTACATACACATTTTGTAGAGGAACACTTGCACTTTAGCACTGGTTAGCAGTGGTAAAGTGCCCAGAGTAACAAAAACAGCAAAATCAGAGTCCAGCACTCATCAACAACCTGGGAAACATAGGCAGATACACTCACCGTCCGCACATGCAGGACTCAGCCCCCCCATGTATCTTCCATCCACACTACTCAAAACAGGCATTGCCCACGCAGCATGGTCACAGTGTACTCACCTGTTTGTCTGGAGGACCGTACAGTTGCGTATACTGGGGGAGGACCCCATCCACTAGTTTCTCCAACCCCTCCATAGTGAAGGCAGGGGCCCTTTCCCCAGACACTGTAACCATCGTCGCTTCCAGACACAGGTCACAGCAGCACTTGCAGTGTAGGTCCTCTCCTGTTGAAGGTCAGCTATCAAGTGAGTGAACAGATAGAAAATGGCAGTCACGTCCGCGGCGGTGCGTACCGTCACCGCTGGCGTACAACCTCATTGACTCCTGGGACCCATAGGGCCCAATGTTAACCAATGCTGAATTGTGCTGCGGTCTTCGACTGCCCACCGCGACGGTGTTCAACACCAGCGCAGTTACCTCATTTCCCCTTGTCCCACCTTACAGGTCAGTCATCCACATGGGATGGATAAAAACTGCGTCACACCTATCTAGGCCAGGAATACAGACAGATACCGGCACATTGAGAATTACCAACGTTTCAGCAAATAACGCATTGTGATACCTCAGTGTTGGATGACCCTCTGCTCGCTGTTCTCTTCTATAGGGCACGTCTGCTGGGGCAGGTGATGAGATGGCTGCATTCTCTGGTGTACAGACCCCTGTTGGACCTGTCGACAATGGAAGAGAGACACATCATAATCACATACAGACTTGATTGTGCAACAATCCTGGAACTGTGTGCCCAGTTTGAGCCAGACCTGATTTCAGCTATCCACCATCCCACAGGAATCCCCCCTCAAGTGCAGGTTCTGTCTGTACTCCATTTCCTGGCCAGTGGGTCTTTTCAAACAGTGGCCATGGCATCAGGGATGTCCCAGCCAAGGTTCTCTAACGTGTTGTCCAGAGTGTTATATGCCCTGCTGAAACACATTCGCAGCTACATTGTTTTCCCTCAGGTGGGAGATTTGCCCACAGTGAAAGGTGACTTCTATGCCCTGGGACATATCCCCAACATCGTTGGTGCCATTGATGATACACATGTGGCATTTGTACCCCCCATAGGAATGAACAGGTGTACAGAAACCGGAAAAGCTACCATTCGATGAATATGCAGATGGTGTGTTTGGCATACCAGTGCATCTCCCATGTGAATGCCAAGTATCCCGGCTCAGTGCATGACACTTACATTTTGAGGAATAGCAGCATCCCTTATGTGATGGGGCAACTCCTGAGGCACTGTGTGTGGCTAATAGGTGAGGCCAAGGTCCCAACACAGTTGACATGGGTGTGTGGGTATGGGGTTGTCCCTAAGGGTTAGTGTCTGTGTAACAGTTGTCCCTCAACATTTGCAGGTGACTCTGGTTACCCCAACCTGTCCTGGCTACTGACCCCAGTGAGGAATCCCAGGACAAGGGCAGAGGCACGCTACAATGAGGCACATGGGCGAACTAGGAGGATTATAGAACGCACCTTCGGCCTCCTGAAGGCCAGATTCCGGTGCCTCCATCTGACAGGTGGCTCCCTATACTACTCACCAAAGAAGGTGTGCCAGATAATCGTGGCCTGCTGTATGCTGCACAACCTGGGTTTGCGACGCCAGGTGCCTTTTCTGCAGGAGGATGGGCCAGATGGTGGTCTTGTGGCAGCTGTGGAGCCTGTGGACAGTGAAGAAGAGGAGGCAGAAGAAGAAGATGTCGATAACCGAAACAACATCATCATGCAATACTTCCAGTGAGACACAGGTAAGAAGATGTAACTGCTTCCCACATCTCATACTATTGTTGGATCTAGCATAAGTCTGTCATATTCACTCAGTGAATGGTCCCTGACTTGTTACTTTGGCTTTCCATTTCACAGATCTGGGTCCCACTTTGTGCCCTCTGCTATGTTTACTGCTGGCCTACAGCTGTGTTACATTGGTATGTGAACAAGTACATTGACATTGCGAGATTCCAGAGATTTTGCAATTACACATTTGTGAAAGCACAGACTGACTGCAGGTTGTTTTGTGATTCAAGTGTGTTTTTTTCTGCGCAAATAATTGGGTGGGGATGTAAAAACGGCTGGGGTGATGGAGGAGGAATGTCCACGGCAGAGTCCAGTCTATTTGTTTCACAGGTGCATTGCCCAATGGGGCATAGGAAGTGGAGCAATGGCAGTTTAAGGTGGACAGGGTGTTAAAGTTGGACAGAAGGGTGACATTCAGGGGGATTTTACTTCCTGGGGGAGGAGGGGTGGCAATGTTCTCTGTCTTTTTCCTGAATCTCAGGGACCGTTTTGCGGGGTGGTTCTCCATCTGCAGGGGGTGGGTGCTGGTGGCATGTTGTTCCTGTGGCAGTGCCTCCTGTCCACTAGCGCCGGCGGAGGTGGAGGGCTGTTCATCGTCCAGGCTAGTGTCAGGGGCCTGTTGGTGTGCCACTGTGTCCCTCCTGGTGTTGAGAAGGTCTGCCAGCACCCCTGCAATGGTGACCAGGGTGGTGTTGATGGACTTAAAGTCCTCCCTGATCCCCAGGTAGTGTTCCTCCTGCAGTCGCTGGGTCTCCTGAAACTTGGCCAGTACCGTGCCCATGGTGTCCTGGGAATGGTGGTAAGCTCCCATGATGTTGGAGAGTGCCTCATGGAGTGTTGGTTCCCTGGGCCTGTCCTCCCTCTGACGCACAGCAGTCCTCCCAGCTTCCCTGTTATCCTGTGCCTCTGTCCCCTGAACCGTGTGCCCACTGCCACTGCCCTCAGGTCCCTGATCATCCTGGGTTAGTGGGGTTGCCTGGGTTCCCTGTAGTGATGGACACACTGTTGATTGACATGTCCTGGGGACAGAGGGATGGGCCCGCTGGGTGGGTGCTGTGGTGGTGTTTCCCGAGAGGGGAGGCTCAGTGGTGGTTTGTGACTGTGTCAAGGGAACCGACTGTCCCGAGGTCCCTGATGGGCAGATCTGGTCATCTTGATCCAGGTGTGCAGAGCTGCTGTCGTCACTGTGGGCCTCTTCTGTGGGGGGACGGGATATGTCTGGCACCTCCTGTCTGGTGACGTTGGGTAGGGGTCCTGTTGGGGTGTAAATGCATAGTTAATTTATCTGTGTGTGCCATCTTGTGCAATGGGTGAGTTACCCTCTACTCCTGTGCTTTCATTATTGGCTTGGTCCTTGTGTGATTGGTGATTTTGGGGCATGAGTGAGTCTCTCTACTGGACATGCTTTGGTGATGGGTGTCCATGCATTGGTGTTACATGCAGGGCTAGGTTTTGAGATGTGTGGTTTGTGTTAGTGGGGTATCTGTGGGTTGTTGGGGTGATGGGTGTGAGGGTGAGGGTGGGAGTATGTGATGGCATGCAGTTGGGGTGGGGGATAAAGTAGTAAAGATTTGCCATACCAGAGTCCAGTCCTCCTGCTACTCCTGCAAGGCCCTCAGGATGCATGATCGCCAAGACTTGCTCCTCCCATGTTGTTAGTTGTGGGGGAGGAGGTGGGGGTCCACCGCCAGTCCTCTGTACAGCAATCTGGTGTCTGGATACCACGGAACGTACCTTCCCCCGTAGGTCGTTCCACCTCTTCCTGATGTCATCCCGTGTTCTTGGATGCTGTCCTACTGCGTTAACCCTGTCGACAATTCTGCGCCATAGCTCCATCTTCCTTGCAATGGATGTCTGCTGCACCTGTGATCCGAATAGCTGTGACTCTACAAGGACAATTTCCTCCACCATGACCCTGAGCTCCTCCTCAGAGAACTTGGGGTGTCTTTGAGGTGCCATGATGTGGTGTGGGTGATGTGTGAGGTGCTGTCTGTTGTGATGTGTGAGGGGATGTGTTGGTATGTGTTGTTTGAGGTGAGTGGATGTTGATTGAGTGATGGTGTTGTGTGTCTGTGGATGCTGGTGTTGTGTTAGGTAGTCTCTCTCTTTGGCCTTCTTTCAAAATGTTTGTTGTAAGGGTTTGTGGGTGATGTGGGTGTGTGCTTTATATTCGATTGGGTGTGTGGGTGTGGTGTGTGTCTGTGTATCAGGTGTGTGTATTTTTAATTGTCCAATGTGGTTGTGTTTTGTTAGTGTGTGTGTATTTTGAGCGCTGCAGCGTGTACCACCAATGGTTTACCGCAGTTGAAAGACCGCTGCGTAGATTCATGGGTCATGATACTGTGGGCATATTCCTGTTGGCGTGATGGTGTAGGTTTTGGTATCGCCAGATTATCACTGACCTTTGGTGTGGCGGACTTGTGTGGGTGTCTGTATTGTGGCGGATTCCGAGCCGTGGGTTGTAACACCTGTAGCAGAATTCCGCTGCCGCAACGGTATGTTGGCGGTCTTCTGCATGGCGGAAAGCGGGATCTACTGCCAGGGTTGTAATGAGGGCCTATATGTCCTACCTTAACCATACACTGCACCCTGCCCTTGGGGCTACCTAGGGCCCACCGTAGGGGTGTCTTACATGTAAGAAAAGGGAAGGTTTAGGCCTGGCAAGTGGGTACACTTGTCAAGTCGAATTGACGGTAAGCACTGCACACACAGACACTGCAATGGCAGGTCTGAGACATGATTACAGAGCTACATATGTGGGTGGCACAACCAGTACTGCAGGCCCACTAGTAGCATTTGATTTACAGGCCCTGGGCACCTCTACTGCACTGTACTAGGGACTTACTAATAAATCAAATATTCCAATCATGGATAAGCCAATTACATACACATTTTGTAGAGGAGCACTTGCACTTTAGCACTGGTTAGCAGTGGTAAAGTGCCCAGAGTAACTAAAACAGCAAAATCAGAGTCCAGCACACATCAACAACCTGGGAAACAGAGGCAAAAAGTTAAGGGAGACCTCACCAAGGATGAAAAGTCTAACAATACGGTATCCAGGTTTGTTATCTCTGAGCAGCCCCAACCTCATGTGAGTGAAATGTAGCCTTTATTTGTCTGCTCCCCGTCAGTGCATTGTAAGTGCCACTATTGGCCCAATTCAGAGTATGGCAGAAAGGTTACTCCATTGCAACAGTGACAGAGTACCCTTTCTGCCAAGCTAAAGGTCTGCCCTCCTCTGTGTTGATAGAGGAGACCACTATATCAGATAACATATCATTGTATCACCATTGATCAGATTGTTCCTATGACATGTAGATAACAGAAAACACTGTGGTGGTCATTACAATCTCGGCGGTCTTTTTGAAAGACCGCCGAGGGACTGCCGTGCTGAAGAGCGCCAGTGCAGGTGGTTTTCCACTCTGCGAATTATGACTGCTGGCATCCCTCCGTCCTTTTTCGGATGGAAAGCCGCCAGAAGCCATACTGGCGGTCGGTGGGGAAGTGGAGGTTGCTCCACCTCCACCACCATGTCATCAGAACACCGCCCACCGAAACGTGATTCGGCATGGCGGTGTTCTGGTGACGGGGTGCTGTTGGCGGAGCAGCCCCCATGGATCCCGTCCCCTCCCGGAAGATCAACGGACCAGGTAAGTTGATCGTCCGTTAGGGGAGGGGGTGGGGGGGCGTTGTGTGCCTGCATGGACGTGTGAGTGTGAGTATGTAAAGGGGGGTGTGAGTGCGTGAATGCATGAGGGGGGTGTAGTGTGTTCGGAAATGTGTGCATGTCTGCCTGTATGTCTGTCTGTATGGATGTGTGCGTGTATGTCTGCATGTGGGTGTGCGTGTATGACTGTGTGTTTGTCTGTAGGCATGTTTGTTGGTATGTGTGCGGATATGTGTGTTGGTGGTGTATCCCTCGGTTAAGGCATACATGGAATTTAGAAGAACAGACTCCTGATTAACAGTTAGAACTCTCAATCAAATAGATACTTAGGGACTGATTTAGAACTCAGTGGATGGGTTACTCAATCACAACAATGACCAATATCCCAGCAGCTGAAATCCAAATTCCAATATCATATGCGATTTAGATTTCGGAGGACAGGATACCTGTCACCATTGTGACAGAGTAACCCGTCCACCGAATTCTAACTCAGTCCCTTAGTCTTAAAGCAAAAATAATGTGCAGGCCAACAGCAGGATATTTCCACTTCTGCTAAGCAGTTTTCAGTTTCAAAATACCTGACTTTCACTTGTTCAGAAAAGAGGAACCCCAATAACCCTAATCTGACCTGGGTTAAGTAACAAAGTAACAACAAGAGCAATGGTCTAAAGGTAGGGATAGATTACATCAATATTTTTAAAACACCGTGCTCAATACTGTCTTTATGGATTAATTATTTTCCAAAATGTATTGCAACTAATTATATGCAAGGCAGACAATAACTCATTGGTGAATATATACAGAATACAAAATATTTACAACACAAGACATTACACACATAAAATTAAATTAAACACATAGAATTGAATTCACATTTTCGTCTTGATTCAACTATGGCCAACATCTAACTTCTCAAAGTCTTGTAGCTGACCATAACGTCAGTAGAGGGTTGTGCCCAACAACCTTTCTTTGTAAAATACTGGTGGTCACAATTTCAAAATTGCGATTGTAATCCACTCTCTTGCGATGATTGGAAGTTCACACACAAGCCACTGGCAAATACCTATAACATTTTTTAAGGTATTTTGCAGTGCGTATTAAGTGACTTTTTTGTAAAGCTGACTCCAATTAAAGAACACAATCTCGCCAATATGTATGTCAACGCATTTCGGCCTTTTCAATCAGGGCCTGCAGTTAGAAGAGGCATGCCGTCGCGGTTGAGACGCGGCTAAATACGGGCGAGCAGTTTACCAGGGCAGAATATCTGCCGCTGTGTCAGATGTGAAGTACCCATTCAAAATCCTTCCGTTAACTGGATACGCCATGCGTATCAACCCTCCCTGGCTACAAGTGCTGTGTATGCGTGCCTGGTCCAGGTAAATAATCACGGAGTGATTCCTGAACGTCTAATGATACACACCTGCATTTGATAGTACACGGTGTTCCCTAACGCAGAACAAGGACACTGCTGTTTACAGAGGTGACGCTGCCCCTTGATAGTCCTGATGAGGCCCTGATTGAAAAGGCCGAAATGCGTTGACATACATATTGCCGAGATTGTGTTCTTTAATTGGAGTCAGCTTTACAAAAAAATCACTTGACACGCACTGCAAAATACCTTAAAAATTTTTATAGGTATTTGCCAGTGGCTTGTGTGTGAACTTCCAATCATCGCAACAGAGTGGATTACAATCGGAATTTTTAAATTGTGACCACCAGTATTTTACAAAGAAAGGTTGTTGGGCACAACCCTCTACTGACAGTATGGTCAGCTACAAGACTTTGAGAAGTTAGATGTTGGCCATAGTTGAATCAAGATGAAAATGTGTATTACATTCTTTGTGTTTAATTTAATTTTATATGTGTAATGTCTTGTGTTGTAAATATTTTGTATTCTGTATATATCCACCAATGAGTTATTGTCTGCTTTGCATATAATTAGTTGCAATACATTTTGGAAAATAATTAATCCATAAAGACAGTATTGAGCACTGTGTTTCAAAAATATTGATGTAATCTATCCCTACCTTTAGACCATTGCTCTTGTTGTTACTTTGTTACTTAACCCAGGTCAAGTTAGGGTTATTGGGGTTCCTCTTTTCTGAACAAGTGAAAGTCAGGTATTTTGAAACTGAAAACTGCTTAGCAGAAGTGGAAATATGCTGCTTTTGGCCTGCACTTTATTTTTGCTTTAAGACCAAGGGACTGAGTTAGAATTCGGCTCACGGGTTACTCTCTTCCAATGGTGACAGGTATCCTGTCCTCCGAAATCTAAATCACATATGATATTGGAATTTGGATTTCAGCTGCTGGGATATTGGTCATTGTTGTGATTGAGTAACCCATCCACTGAGTTCTAAATCAGTCCCTGAGTATTAATTTGATTGAGAGTTCTAACTGTTAATCAGGAGTCTGTTCTTCTAAATTCCATGTATACCTTAACCCAGGGATCATTCTAGCACCACACAGAGGTACTAAAAGCATGTGATGTCATCATTAAAAGATGGTTTGGTGTTGAGCGAAAACTGTATGCCACAGTTTTCAATTTTAGTCAGAGGCAGCTTAGCATGGGCTGCTCAGTCATAGAAAGTGAAAGAGCCATTTACAGGTTTTCATCAATGTTTATAGGAACCATCATATTAGAACCTTGGGCTGCTACAAGATAGGATATTAAATGCATGTGTACGGCAGAGAGATCAACCTCCATCTTGATGATGAATCTGTACACAAATGGGCCCATCACTAGATGCAGAATAACTAATTTTTTCAATGACAATGAAATGAAATTCTTCTTCTTGGCCATGTGAAGCCTACCAGCTTCACTTCATTTTGGCCTGAAAAATTTGTCTCTTTCCTGCTACTGTGGACACAGGCCCAACCAAACCTCGTCTCCAACACCAAATGCCACAATCTAAGGACAGCTTCACTAACGTATTGCACTGGGTTTGCATCATAGAAGTGACACAAACCAATGCAAAATGTTTATTTTGAGTTTATTGTCCAGCACAAAGCATGTTTTGACCTGGAATCTTGAAAGTAGCACAAAGTAGCGTTTTGCGCTGCTTTGCATAACTTTGTTACTTTGCATCTAGGGGGCATTCCATGAGTGCGAAACAGGCTTTCCCACCATGCAGCCCTGCATGGTGTTTGACACATAGCCCTACCTGCTCACAATAGTAGTTAGGGGTTTACTTTTTAAAAAAAAACACCTCTTTGAGACAGGCGTAAAAAGGAGAAATGTTTGTATTTCTCCAAAGTTTTATGACTTTGCACGTGTGCTGCATTGTATAGCACAACACACATCCAAAATGGGAACATTTTAATGTTTGTCTAGCCATAGTACTTCGTACTTGAAGGGTACCCTGTCCTTCCAATACAAAACCTATGCTAGACATGGCGCTGATACTCTTGCACTAGTGTGCAAATGTGTGTGTGGCGCTAAGCAGCAAGATTTTGCACTAGCGGTAGGGAGGAAGAAGGGGCTGTGCCATATCATAGTATATATGATATTTTCTGCTCTCTCCTTATCACACAATAGAGTGAAAATATGGGTGTGCATCTACTAAAAGGGATTCTAACATTCCTCCCATGTCGTCATTCTCACACAGTGGAAGGATGAGGGTAAAGACTCTGAAGTGGAACGTTAGTGTGGCAGTTGCAGGAAGACTCCCTCCCAGTCACTCGCTGCTTTCAATCAATCAATCAATCAGAGCTTATTAAAGCTCTTACCTTCAGCTCTCATACAGTGTACTGAATATTTTTCACTGTTAATGAGGATGTTCAACCAACTGCGACCAGAAAAAGAGGCGCTGAAAGGTCCTGTACCAGGTGCTTTGTTCATGTGGATTTGGACCAGAAGTTCAGAGTTCCCAACACCGCTGACATAATCCCAGGCTATGTGGATACTAAGAGTCAGTGTCTCAGAGGAAAAATTGAGGAGTTTGGTGGTATTGAGAGGTTTGGGAAGGTGGTTTATGTGCTGTCCTCCCATGCGTTATCTCTGTGAGTGAGCTCTCCTCAAGCACCAGCATTCACGAAATATATCAGCACCTACACCAACGCTCTACCTTGAGAACTATCACTTGAGTGTTTCCTACACTGAGCATAACACTCTGGGCACGTGATCTGACATTTTATCTGGTTGCTTAGATACAGGAGGTGTAGGAAAGTACCATCTTGCCTGGCATGTTACCCCCATTTTTCACTGTATATATGTTGTTTTAGTTGTATGTGTCACTGGGACCCTGGTATCCCAGGACCCCAGTGCTCATAAGTGTGCCTGAATGTGTTACCTGTGTAGTGACTAACTGTTTCACTGAGGCTCTGCTAATCAGAACCTCAGTGGTTATGCTCTCTCATTTCTTTCAAATTGTCACTAACAGGCTAGTGACCAATTTTACCATTTTACATTGGCTTACTGGAACACCCTTATAATTCCCTAGTATATGGTACTGAGGTACCCAGGGTATTGGGGTTCCAGGAGATCCCTATGGGCTGCAGCATTTCTTTTGCCACCCATAGGGAGCTCTGACAATTCTTACACAGGCCTGCCACTGCAGCCTGAGTGAAATAACGTCCACGTTATTTCACAGCCATTTTACACTGCACTTAAGTAACTTATAAGTCACCTATATGTCTAACCTTTACCTGGTAAAGGTTAGGTGCAAAGTTACTTAGTGTGAGGGCACCCTGGCACTAGCCAAGGTGCCCCCACATTGTTCAGGGCCAATTCCCCGGACTTTGTGAGTGCGGGGACACCATTACACGCGTGCACTACATATAGGTCACTACCTATATGTAGCTTCACAGTGGTAACTCCGAATATGGCCATGTAACATGTCTATGATCATGGAATTGCCCCCTCTATACCATCCTGGCATAGTTGGCACAATCCCATGATCCCAGTGGTCTGTAGCACAGACCCTGGTACTGCCAAACTGCCTTTCCTGGGGTTTCACTGCAGCTGCTGCTGCTGCCAACCCCTCAGACAGGCATCTGCCCTCCTGGGGTCCAGCCAGGCCTGGCCCAGGATGGCAGAACAAAGAACTTCCTCTGAGAGAGGGTGTTACACCCTCTCCCTTTGGAAAATGGTGTGAAGGCAGGGGAGGAGTAGCCTCCCCCAGCCTCTGGAAATGCTTTCTTGGGCACAGATGTGCCCAATTCTGCATAAGCCAGTCTACACCGGTTCAGGGGACCCCTTAGCCCTGCTCTGGACAAAGGAAAGGGGAGTGACCACTCCCCTGACCTGCACCTCCCCTGGGAGGTGTCCAGAGCTCCTCCAGTGTGCTCCAGACCTCTGCCATCTTGGAAACAGAGGTGCTGCTGGCACACTGGACTGCTCTGAGTGGCCAGTGCCACCAGGTGACGTCAGAGACTCCTTCTGATAGGCTCCTTCAGGTGTTGCTAGCCTATCCTCTCTCCTAGGTAGCCAAACCCTCTTTTCTGGCTATTTAGAATCTCTGCCTCTGGGGAAACTTTAGATAACGAGTGCAAGAGCTCATCCGAGTTCCTCTGCATCTCTCTCTTCACCTTCTGCCAAGGAATCAACTGCTGACCGCGCTGGAAGCCTGCAAAACTGCAACATAGTAGCAAAGACGACTACTGCAACTCTGTAACGCTGATCCTGCCGCCTTCTCAACTGTTTTCCTGGTGGTGCATGCTGTGGGGTAGTCTGCCTCCTCTCTGCACTAGAAGCTCCGAAGAAATCTCCCGTGGGTCGACGGAATCTTCCCCCTGCAACCGCAGGCACCAAAAAGCTGCATTACCGGTCCCTTGGGTCTCCTCTCAGCACGACGAGCGAGGTCCCTTGAATCCAGCAACTCTGTCCAAGTGACTCCCACAGTCCAGTGACTCTTCAGTCCAAGTTTGGTGGAGGTAAGTCCTTGCCTCACCTCGCTAGACTGCATTGCTGGGAACCGCGACTTTTGCAGCTACTCCGGCCTCCGTGGACTTCCGGCGGAAATCCTTTGTGCACAGTCCAGCCTGGGTCCACGGCCCTCTAACCTGCATTGCACGACCTCCTAAATTGTTCTCCGGCGACGTGGGACTTCTTTGTGCGACTTCGGGTGAGCACCATTTCATGCATCCTTGTAGTGCCTGTTTCTGGCACTTCTCCAGGTGCTACCTGCTGCTAAGAGGAGTCCTTGTCTTGCTCGACGTCCCCTCTACCTCCTGGTCCAATTTGCGACCTCCTGGTCCCTCCTGGGCCACAGCAGTATCCAAAAACGCTAACCGCACGATTTGCAGCTAGCAAGGCTTGTTGGCGTTCTTTTGGCGGGAAAACACTTCTGCACAACTTTCCACGGCGAGTGAGATCCGTCCACCAAAGGGGAAGTCTCTAGCCCTTTTCGTTCCTGCAGAAACCTCAGCTTCTTCTGTCCAGTAGAAGCTTCTTTGCACCCACAGCTGGCATTTCCTGGGCATCTGCCCATCTCCGACTTGCTTGTGACTTTTGGACTTGGTCCCCTTGTTCCACAGGTACCCCAGATTGATAATCCACCGTTGTTGCATTGTTGGTTTGTGTCTTTCCTGCATTATTCCTCTATCATGACTTCTTTGTCTTTTGGGGAACTTTAGTGCACTTTGCACTCACTTTTCAGGGTCTTGGGGAGGGCTAATTTTCTAACTCTCACTATTTTCTAATAGTCCCAGCGACCCTCTACAAGTTCACATAGGTTTGGGGTCCATTCGTGGTTCGCATTCCACTTTTGGAGTATATGGTTTGTGTTGCCCCTATCCCTATGTGTCCCCATTGCATCCTATTGTAACTATACATTGTTTGCACTGTTTTCTAAGACTATACTGCATATTTTTGGTATTGTGTACATATATCTTGTGTATATTTCCTATCCTCTCACTGAGGGTACACTCTAAGATACTTTGGCATATTGTCATAAAAATAAAGTACCTTTATTTTTAGTATAACTGTGTATTGTGTTTTCTTATGATATTGTGCATATGATACTAAGTGGTACTGTAGTAGCTTCACACGTCTCCTAGTTCAGCCTAAGCTGCTCTGCTAAGCTACAATAATCTATCAGCCTAGACACCCTATACACTAATAAGGGATAACTGGGCCAGGTGCAAGGTGCAAGTACCCCTTGGTACTCACTACAAGCCAGTCCAGCCTCCTACAGGAGGTGACACCCTCAAGGCGCGGGTGTTTATGTTGCCTGGTAAACCATGAGCTGCTTTCATCCTGCCTGGAAATGAATTGTTATGGCAGAGATTATTACAGGAGTAGTATTAAACACGCACTTCTGTAAGGCAATATTTAAGTACCTGATTCTTAAACACGTACTGCTTGTAAAATGACATTTAAATACCTGACCTTTAAATGTATTTTGATTATTGTTGGCAGTTCAAACTTCAACAATGTGGTAATTTTAATCTTTGTTGAGGAAACCAACCAGTTGTGGATATTTATTTGATGTTCCTTGAAAGTTTCTTGGCACCTAAATTTTTTTTTTACATGACCCAGGTGAGGCTATTGTACACTGGGAGGACTGGAGAGATGGATTTGAAGCATATGTTCAAGCGATGGGTGGTGATATTTTCACTGCAGCTAGGAGACTGCCCATGTCTTAGCATTACTTCAGAGCCAAGGTACAACGTATATTGAAATATCTTTCCTCTCTTGTAGATGAGGAGGTAGCGGATGATGACACAGATGAGTATGAGACAGCATTGCGATAACTAAATTAGAATTTTGGTAAAAAAGAAAAATGAAGTTGTGGAAAGGTTCAAATTTTTAAAAAGGCGCCCACTTCCCAGAGAATCTGTAGAGATCTATGTTGCAGTGCTGAGATCGCTTGCAGACACTTGTAATTACAAGAATGTTTTAGATTAACTTTTAAGAGAGCAGTTGGTTCTGAAGGTGAATAACAAGACAGTGCAAGAAAAACTATTGAACACAGAAAGGTTAACCTTACAAGTGGCTATTAACATGATGAAAAGGGTGGAAATAACTGATGAAGGTTTGAAAGAGTTATCATCAAGTGAGAAGGTGGGATCGGTTCAATAAGACATCCTAAAGTTAAAAGGAGTTGAGGCTGACGGTGGATTTACTAAAATGAGGGGCAGAAGTCATTTGACTTGCTGTAAGTGTGGGTTGAAGGGTCATGTGGCAAAAGGCAATCCATGTCCTGCTGTAGGCCAATCTTGCAGGAAGTGCAAACTTAAGGGGCAATTTGCCAAAGTGTGTTGGGGAAGGATGAGAGGAATGAGGAGAACCAAGAGTTCTGTTAATTATGAGGAATAGTGTGAGGGTGAAGGATAGAGTCATGAAGTGATTTTTGCAAATACAGCACATGGGACATTGAGGGCAGTCCTTTTTGCACCACTACAATTGATGGGAAAAGTGTGAGAATGATGGCAAATTCAGGTGCCCTGTATACATTTATTGGAGAGTAATATTTCTGTACATTTCCCACTTATACCCTGAAACTGTCCTATGTTCGATTGGTGGCATATAGGAATAAACTTATTGACTTGTTAGGGTTTATTGAAGCTCAATTGCAAGAATGAGTTGGAAGTTCTAAAAGGATTCATGTACAGAGTTGTATCAAAGGAGGGGACAGTTCCCAAAGCTGTTCAACCGGATGGTATCTCCTTTGTTATGATAGAACTATTGCATCAGGAATTGCAGAGATTGTGTAATGAGGGTGTAATGGAAGAAATAAAAGCATTGAAGTGGTTAGCCCCAGTAGTATGAACAATGAAGTGTAATGGTGAAGTTAACCTCTGTATGGATTTGCATGACCTGAATGCTGCTATCTGGGTAGACATAGGTGAAATTGTGAAATGCTAAATACATTGTAGGGGGAGGGCATTTTCCACACAAGATTTATCTTTGTCATACTACCAGATAGTGTTACATATGTATTCTCTACCACTAGCGTCTTGTGTGATGCCAGAAGGAGGTTATAGATACAAGCAGATGCCATTTGGACTGGCACCTGAATCCCCAGTACTCCAAACAGCTATACATCATTTGCTTGTAGGCATACCCCAAGTCAGCTACTTTTAGAATGATATGCTAATGTTTGTGGGAATCAGATGGGACATGACCAAGCATTGAGAACGGTGCTAGGAATTTTGCATAAAAGTGGCTTAACCATTAAGAAAGAGACGTGCAAGATTGGGATGAGTGGAGTGAAGTACTTGGGGCATTGGACTGATGAAGAAGGAATTTATCCCAAAATTAAACTGATTTCTGTGATAGAGAAAGCTCTCTCCTTGGCAAAAAAGATCCGCTCAGGTCACTTTTTGGGACTTGCAGAATAGTATTCAAGGTCTATTCTGATGTTTGCTGACAAGACCAGATGCATGAGGTAACTCATACAAGAATGAAAGTGTTGAATGGTGTGTTGACTGTGAGAAGGAGTTCAACGAATTGAAGAAACACATTGTGTCAGCATCTACACTTAAACCATTTGACACAAACAATAAGACCATTATCAACACTGATGTCAGGTCCATGGGGTTAGGTCAGTATTGTTGCAGAATAGGAATGGAAAGGATGTCACAATTGCCTATGCATCCAGGACTCAGGAAAATGCCTGTGTATTGCAAGACAGGTATTGGTGTGCTAGTTGATGGTCAGTAACTTCGGGAAATATGTGTTGTGTACTGAGTTTGAAATTCGTACTGATCATCACCTGTTGGTTGATGTCATTTCTAGTAAAGGAGCAGGAAGTGCAACTTCCAGAATAGTGCTCTGGATAAGGAAGATGTTGGAGTATAACTATAAAATTGAGTATATTCCTGGCAATAACAATATGTTGGAATTATAGGTTGCAGTACATCTAGCACAATCTGTCCAAAATATTGTTTTGCTCTCAACATCATAATTCATCTCATTCCTATGATAGAGTGTAGGAAATACAAAGCCAGATAGCAAGAACTCACTCAATCATGAGGTGGGTTGAAATAGGCAGTCTTACCACAAACTTAATAAATTCATTGAAGTATTTATCCATCGCCAAACAAAAAATCACCACTATTAACATAACTCCTTTCACACTCACTCTTTCCCACAAAGTCTATTTAATCTGACTCCTGCAGATTCATGAAGTACCATTAACAATTCGTTCTTTCCCTCACGTTCTATTCTCTACCTTGTTTGTAAATTCAAAGACCTAAATTCCTCTTTAGCTTTAATCTGTTATCTACTTTCCCTTTCATTCTTCCAGTCCCTCAACATCTTTACGCTCCTCTCATTATATTATTTAACTAAGTCACACTCTTCTTTACTTAAACTACACACAAACCCCTTTATAGTTTGTTTAGTATCAGGGTTAATTTGTGCAACTGTAGTCAAATTTTTACTATAGGTTACCTAATTCCTAGTATCTTCAGAAACAGGAAGGTCTTTTAGCAAAGCAATGAAATCTGACAAGTATGGCAACTCTTGCTTATTATTAAATATACTAACAAAAACACTATAAAAAGGGATATATGAAATAGGCATCTTGCCTGCAGAAGAAAGGAAAAAGTATAAACCATGCAGTCCTTGATCTCCATAATATCAAAATATTGGTTGAACAAATTTGCATAGATGTTGTCCCAAAAACTTCTAACGAAACTTTCCCAATGTATTAAGGTGTTATGTTCAATTTATTTAGGTACTGTGGCCAGTTCAACCTGTGAGGAAACATCCAGCTGGAGAAATAAGGCACATAAATAGGCCAGTTAGGAGTATTAGTATCACTATTAGTGAAATCATGTTGTACAGCATCACTGGTATGTCATTTTTATTGAGACCAAAAACAAAAATTAAAGGAATTCAGGACTCAAAAATTGATCTTTTTTCAAAGCAATGATAAATCTTTCCTTATTCTTTTTTAGATAATAATCATAAATCAAGCTAAAACCTCAAAGTCACATTTTTATTAAAAAATTGAGTTCATTTGATCAGTTCTTAAACTCAAGACGAAATTACCTTCATCTGGATTCTTTCTTGTGAAGTTCACAACTTTAGATTAAAAAAGGTATGACCATCAAGATTTGGAATTGAAGATGTATTGGTAACAGTTTATTGAGTTGTAATCTTCCACATCGGTCTCTCCTTCTTCTTCAGACAGAGATGACAGAAACTCTTATTCAAGTGAAAAATACTTTTAGTTTGGGATTCTCTTTCTTGTGGTCTTTTAGCAGCAGGCAATTCACTATCACTGTTCTCTGAATCTGTTTCAATAATTTTATGTTCCATTCTCTCATTTTCCCTGTATCTTCTTTTGCAAGTTCTCTTCACAACCTTATCTTCACTTGTGACTACTTTTGTGAGAGTCTTTTATGAATTCATATTTTTGTGCATCATTAACAATGAGCAGAATACATTTTCACAGTCAATTTCATATGTGCATCCTTATATAATGCTGTTGCTTTTTAAACACATTTTCAATGATGTGCAGGAATGTGTTTTAATAACATGTGTTAAGTAGGCCTCAGATTAGACATAAGTGGCATGTTAGCCCAGATGGAAGTCATCCCTGTCACTTATGTTTCTTCCCCCAGCCCAGTTCTCTCCTCACAAACTTTGCACATGAAGTCAAGCTGAAATGTATTAGTTTATTTTCACTGATATCATTCTGCTTTCGATAAACTTTCAGTCACAACTTGAAACATCCATAGGTTTTTTTGATGGTTCACTAAAATCTATTTATTCACATAACACATTACTATTCAAGCATCTAGTTATGTTCAAGCATCTCTGGATAATATCACTATAGACGATGTTAAGTAATTAAACATGTGGTGGATTGGTACTTAGGTGTTAGAGCAATATGATTTTTATTTTTCATGTGCTCTGATTTGCTAATGAAATGCTAAATTTACAGTGAGTCACCAGATTTTTTAATTTAATATGCAAAAATAATGAATAAAAACCCCTTGATTTGGGGGGTGAGGCAGAAGTTTTAGGAAGACTTTCCTGTTCTACAATGAATGCTGTCCAATTCTTTCACAATTTTGCTCCCTGCTTACGACTTAAAATAATTTCTGATTTTTGTATTCTCTGTATTATAATACATTGAGAGCCTTCATGGCATTGACTCTGTACTGCTTATTTTTAATTCTGTAATAAAACCCTTTGACTTTTTACTGATCTAGAACTCTGTTAATGAGAGTTCCAAATCATTAATTAAATTGATTGCATATCTGATTTTCTGATGCATTGGCAGGTGTCGTAATACGGGGGATATTTTGTTTCATGAAAGTGAGGTTGAATCACAAATCCAGTGAAATGTGGAAACTCTGACTGAGGTAAATTATGGGGTCGCCAAATGTTTGGGGTACCATTTTTACTTTCACAGTTCTTTTGGTAGAAGAGAATGATTGTACTTTAAAGAACACACCCTTTTTGCTTTAGAAAATTGCCTTTTGCCCAGTCCTCATTGAGAGTGGATTTCCAAGGTAGATTACCCTGAAGGACTTTGCCAAGGATCCAGCTTGCAGTGCTGTTCCTGAATGATTTGGATTGTAAGAAAGCATAGGATGGAATGATTCTGGTGACTTACGAATGCATTTGGCATGCATATACTGTGTTGAGCCCTGTGTTCTGAGATGAATTGTGATGCTGCATGTGAGGTTGTTGATTATGTACTGTTGATGTTGGGTTCTATTGGTGGGTTGATCACTGTTGTTTTGATATACTGTTCTTATTTGTGATCTTGTTTTAAAAGGGTTTCATTCTATTATTGGTTGGTTTGGTTCTTTGAAATCTAAGATCTCAAGTTATTGTGGTTTACTCATCTGCATAAAGAATTGCAAGGAGCTACATTCACATAAATGGGGATTTCTACATTAATTACATTTCTTTTCTAGGGGTATGTGTGTCTAATCTACACTGGTTCTCTTAGCTCCTAAGTATGTTGCATTCAGCACATTAGCCAGGGGTAGACTGCAGCTGGAATGTGGTCTACTTAGTACGAAGTGGTTTTAACCAGTGCTGGAAAGGGGCTGCTCTTGTTTCTAATGTTTGTGAGGTTTGCCCTAATCTAAGTTGCTGATTTTCCCTCTTTTTAGGTTGAGCGGACAATCTTTATTTAGTGTAAATTCAATGAGAAAGGTTCTGCAATTGTTTTTCTTATTCACAGAGAAGTTGTGCTGTGATTGGTTAGTCAGCTGGGGTGCCTCGCTGGGATTGGTGAGGTATAACCACAAAGTTGTTTTGTCAGTGGCTGGTTGCTGACAGAGCTGTGCTGTGATTGGTTAACCTTTGGTATAGCCACATTGCGATTGGTTGTTGCCTGCTAGCTTACTTAGGGGTAATTTCCTGGGATTATTTTGAGCAAAAATAAAAAAATGGGTGCTGTATTGAAGAAGTGAAAGGGCTCTAGTGTACCTTCTACTGACGGCCAGAAATTCCCTGGCAAGGGAACGCCTGCATATGAGGTGATGACAGGCATTGGTTTTACACGTGCACCTGGATTTCTGAACAGCATCAATATATAGCTTCCGATAAAACTAGAGTGTAGTGGTAAATTAGAAATCTGGATTTCCTGAGACAAACCATGAATGACAGGAAGCGGTACCTACTCTGTTTGAGACATTAAACAATTAGGATCGCATGGCTACAGAGAAGGAGAGAAAGAAAATGATGAAGCAGGTGAAAGGCTCATTTAGACAATGACTTGAAATGACATGAATGACTTGAAAGCAAGTGGGATCAACAGGAAAAATGCTGGAGAAAGGATATGATGGGGTGAGTGAGATACCAAGGAGACAACAAACAAAAAGAAAACTGAAGAGGGAGAGAGAAAAACAAAATCAAGATTCAGATGAGGAGGATAACCTTTTAAATGATCTTTTGCATTCCAGACCTCCTCTATATACAGTTGAAGTGCAGAGACAGGGACCTGGTGCTGCTGCTGTAGTACCATATAAACATGCAGCAGGAAATAGTATTGCCATTTTCTTGCCCCCACCCTTTGTGCCTTCGTCAGTGTACTAGGTCACATGACTGTGAATGACTCTGCTGCTGGGGTCTGTGTGTTGCTTCCAGTTAGTAGCACAACGGGGGTTTATGTGAGAACAGGATGAGCCCTCCTGACAGGGTGCCTGAGGAGGAGCTGTACCCAGCCCTACTTACTGGGCTGGTGGCTTAATGGGTCTGGTACTAATGTGTTCACTGTAGGGGCCTGTGTTCAACCGCCTGGTCACAGGTTCCAATCCTGGCAGGTCTACTCACCCTTTCACCCTTCTAAGGTTTATAAAATGAGTACCATTGAGCTGGGTAACAATGTGTTATTCAGCGGCAAGCTACCCTTCTGGGTGAACGTGGGCTATACAAATACACATGTTTTGTGTAATGTTCAAAGGGATTTTCCTCCTGCACCCAAAAAGGAACCCAACACCAGGCCTGCCCTGCATTTTATCAACCCCAGACATCTTAGAACTTTGACATAGGAAGAACTTTCCAGAACCAGATATGGGGGTAGGACAGGGAGTCCCCCACACAAAGGATGGTAACAGGTATACATATTGGATCTCCAGAGCATCTCATCAGAACACTCCTGGACCTGTAGATGTTACAGAAACAGACTGTCTTGCTGCTTGAAGGACTGCCTTGCTGTTTGAGAGGGAAGTTCTACCTACTTCCCTTCATCCCAGGCTATCCAGAGGGGTTCCAAAGGTCAGTTGACTGACCTCCTGTGTGAGCTATAGGGACATATCAAGCTACAGAGACCTCCCTGCAACTGCCCAGATAAACTGCTGCCACTGGACCTACCACAGCCCTGATGACCTCTGCTGGGGTGAGTTCCAGATACCTAAGAGGTGTCTCCCCAGGTCCCGGACACTTGGTTGACATCAGAGTGTACTCCTCCCAAAGAAAAGGTGAAAATTCTGAAGTTCGGGCTCCTTGTGACTCAGCCTCCTATGACAACCACCAAAACAAAGCTACAGCAAAGACTGTTCGTGATGCCCAATTGGTTGTATGAGCTACAGCAGCAACCATGTGAGATGCTCAGCCTCATCTTCACAACCTCCTCCAACGAGAACTCACACTTAGAAGGTGGAGGTTCAGCTGGACTAAACTGGTCTCTAAATCTGACCTGCAGTCCATCGCAGTCAGCCTAAACTTGTGACTCCACCAGTCTAACTCGACCAGATGACTGAAAGTGCTGTTTTGTGTTTTTAGGCGCTGTTTTCACCATAAACATTACATTGAATGTGTTCAGTTCTGCTAATTGGATTTCTGTTGTTATGGTATTCTTTCATTATTAAAATGTACTCTATTTTTCTAAATAGTTTTGGGATTGTTCTTGTGTTGTTTTTTTACTTTATTGCTGGTTTTGTGCTGCATAAATGCTTTACACCAGGGGTCTCTAACCTTTTCTGTAACAAGAGCTACTTATGTTCAACTTATGTTCAATGAATTCTCACAAGTGATTAATATTATTAGAGATGTAATAGTAAGCACATCAGACAAGTTTACTTTAGAGGCCACCATATGTAAGATTACCAGCAGGGATCACCTCAGTGCATCAGCATGGCTGCCAGCAGTAATATAAAAAATATGCTTTGTTATTGTGTAATGCCTGTACATGGGTAACACATAACAGCTATTGCTGCAATGTCACTAGCACCCATTTAAAAAGATAAGGTATACGTGCTCCCCAACAGCATTTCATTTTTGTCACTCAAATATCAGCTTCAAATATATGTTTGAAACTCAACCATTTTTCCCCAAACACCAGTTTATGAGTTCTGAAAATACATACAATTGCATTCCAAATACACACTTTTCAGTTTTCTTATACATATATAAATTCAATCGACAAAATATTCTAACTTAGTTCAATGGGCTGCAACAAGAGAGCTATTTACAGGTAGCTGGAGAGCTACCTGTAGCTCACCAGCTACTTGTTGGAGACGTCTGCTTTGTACATTGCCTTTAAGGTAAACCTGACTGCTTTTGTGTCATACTACTAGTAGGTTAAGCACATATGAATTTCAAAATGTTTGTGGTTCACCTTGACAAAGATTATGGTTGTTGTCTTAGTGGTACTACCCCCCCAACCAAAAAAGTGCGAAACCTATTAAGATCAGTATAAAGCCTAATGCTGTTTTTCCCCAGAATCAAACAATATAAACCTTTGAGAGAGACAGATGAAGGATGAAGCGTGTCATTGAAAAATTGGTTGAGCTGGGAATTCTTCAGGAAGTGCTTGGTAGCCCTTGCAAATCTCCTGTGATGGGCATTTAAAAACTGAGTGGAAAATGGGGAATAGTGCAATATTTGAGAAAAATAAATAAAAAAGTGATCCCATGTTGTCCAGTGGTACCAAATCTAGCAGTAGTCCTATTATTATAGATTCCATCAGATGCAGAATTGTATACAGTCATTGACTTATGCCAAGCATTCTTCTCTAAACCTCTCCATGAAGACAGTCAATACTTAATTGTGTTCCAGTTTCAAAATAGTGTTCTCTTTGGTTTAGGATTTTATAAGAGTATACTGAAAGTCCTTCAATTTTTAGTCAAATGCCAAAAAAGAAGTAGAAAATTTAAGGTTGCTACTCAGTCATGGTACAATATATTGATGACCACTGGTCACAGTTAAGATGAAAGAAGACTTGTAAGCTGACAACGGTCACAAGAATCCCTTTAACAAAATGCTATATTGTAAAAAAGGAGGTTGCTGATGTTGGTCATCACATTGAGAAAGAAACAAGCAAATTCTAAACATGTTTCTGCAATTCTGAAAATGGGTCCTGGCACTCACTTGGACAAACACTTCCTTAACTGCAAAGCCTTTAGCAAGGCTGATGCACAGTGATATCAAAGATCTGGTGCCATTTGACAAAGAAAGATTAGAGGCCTTCCAGGTATTAGGAAAAGGTCTATGTAATACACTCTCTTTTGAAATTCCTCACTAAAATTTCAAATTCTATCTTTTTTGTCATGAGAGAAGCGAATGTGCTTTTGCTATTCTAACCCAAAAACATGGAGGAATCATGAAACCGGTGGCCTGTCTATCGGCTGTACTGGATCCAGTAACTGTAAGTCTTCCTGGTTGTGTGAAAATGGTTGCAGTTGTTTGCATTTCAATTGAGCAAAGTCAAGGAATTGTGATTGGACATACATAAATTGTATTTATTCTAGATGCTATTGACATTTTTCTGACTCGTACAAAAACTCTACAGTTGACTGACCAGTTATCAAAAGTTATATTGGCAGCTCAAAACAGTTAGAAGACGTAATTTCTTAAACCCTGCAACATTGCTACCGGTTACAAACAAAAGCTGTGAAGACAAAAACAGAAGTGATGAGAACAACAATGATGGCAATAAACCATAGCACAACGTCACCAGTCTTAAAGATCTCTGCACCAAACCAAGACCAGATATTAAAGAAATTCATCTTGAAATGGCTGATCTGATTTTGTTTGTTGATGGATTCTATTTAAGGGATGATCAAGGAGCAATGAAGGCTGTTTATGCAATATGTTCCTTTTCCACAGTCCTTGAACAATCACAACTGCCAAAAGTAACTTAAGCACAAGTGACAGAGTTGGTTCTTGAGAAGAGCTTGTTGTCTGTCAGAAAATGTTTATGTGAAACTTTATACTGACAGTCAGTATAGTTTTGGAGTGGTCCATGGTTTTGGGCAACTATGGTCACAGAGGAACTTCTTGACATCTTCTGGAGCTCCCATCAGGAACAGTCCTTATATAATTGATTTATTGGAGGCAATACCACAACCAAAAGAGATTGTATTAGTCATGTGTGCTGGTCATAAGCCTGGAAATCACTATCACTCTTGGAAATAAATATGCTGATCAGGTGTCCAGAGTTTGTGAACTTGAGAATGAGACTGTCATTCAAGGAATGGAGCAAAGTGTAGCTAAAGGAAATTCTATGGTAAACATAGAAGTTGTGAGTTGGAGTTTCTACATGTTAATTTATTTCAGTCCATTGAGAGATCTCTGGGAAGAAACTCCTGAATATGAGAAAAGAATATGGGAAATGTTTGGGTGGAAGAGAAATTATCAGGACTTGATTGTAAAATATGTATTGCCCAACAAGATGTTGCATCCCATGGGCAGGTATTTGCAAAGTAAGTCACGTGAAGGAAGAGATATCATGTGTGGATTTTTACAACGTATTGGGTGAATAAAAAATTTAGAAATGTTGCAGAAGATTTGGATAGTTGTGGTTTAAAATGTCAAAAGAATAATCAAGGACATAAGGCTAGTGTTCTAATAAGTCATAATGCCAAATCAAATGGTCCATTAACAAGACTCCATGTAGATTTTGTTGAAATGCCAGAGTACAATGGTCTTAAATGCACTCTTGTGATTGTCTGCCTGTTTTGTAAATGGGTCAATGCTGATCCCACCCAAAAATCAACTGACAGTTGGCAGACATTTATTGAGGTTATTAATACCAAGATTTGGCCTGCCTACCTCTACTGTGAAAGATCATGGCTCACAATTTAAAAATGAAATTTTGAAACTAATTTGTACAGCTCTCCAAATTGATCAGAAGTTCCATTATAGTTATTGTCCTCAATCTTCTGGAGTACTAGTAGTAGTAGTAGTAATGGAACCAAAGGGGACACATTGGCCGAAGTATATGCTTTCGCAGGATTGAAATGGCCAGATGCTTTTTCTCTTGTTTTGATGACTATGAGATGTACTCCAGACAAAAAGACTGAACATTGTTCTAGATTACTGCAAAGGTCTAGCTGACATGGTAAAATCTGTTTCTCACCAAGTGAATTTGGCAACAAGAACAACAAAGAAACTCTATGACACAAATAGAACTTAGATGACTGGATTGTTATTAAAAGACACATTCATGAAAGCTGTCTCAAGGAAAGGTGCTGTCAACCTTATCAAATCTTATTGGTTACTAACACTGCTGTGGAGTGTACCATAATCCCACAGTGGATCCATGCCACTCACATGAAAAAAGTTAAGGCGTGGATGAAGAAGTGGTAAAAACAAGCACTGATACACAGAGTCAAGCTCACATTCGCAGTGTCGAAACAGGTGGATGAAAAACAACTTGAGAATTTACTGACGAAGAACCAATCCAGTGAGAGAGCTATTGTGTTTGTGGGAAAACTGGTTATTTCAATATCCTGCATAATTGTATTTGATCTTTTTGTCTTGCTTAAGTGTTTCCTAAAGTATTTCATGTGAGTAGAGTGAATTATGCAGTTAGTTTGAAGTCAGTGAAAAGTGGGTTTGGAGGGATAGTTTTAGCTACATTAGGAACCATTATTCCACTTACAGGTTTAGGTAGGAATGATGTGGAAATTAAATGTTTGTCTGTGATTTTGGATTGACTTGCCTCTACCATCTCGGAAGCCCTCACTCAAATTAATTCTGAGCAAACTGCAATACAGACATTGATTATGCAAAACTGCTAAGCACTGGATATCCTTCTTGTGAAGTAAGGTGGTGTTTGAAAGATAATGAGTGTAAAAACCTGCTTCACCTTCCTACCTGATATCAGTAGAGTTATTAATGCCGATGTTCAAAATCTTACTTACATTTCTTGTGAAATTCAAGCTATAGAAAAACATGGTTTGTGGGAAATGGAAGGTTTCTCAGTGAGTGAGACAGGGAAGAGTTTTAGCACGTTTGGTGCGTAGACTGATAATCTGGAAGGGGGAATATTAGGGCTCACCCTACCCCCTGTAATAATTATAATTATTTGTACACTCTTCCTGTTTCTTTTGTTTGAATTTTGTAGGTATCTATTTTTTTGGGTGTAAGGGTAAAAGAAAATCATTAAAGATAAAAGGAAGAATATCAAGGATTATGTTTACAACCAGCGGAAGCTGATGGGGGAGTAAACCAGAAAGAAATAAAAAGTGATGCAGACTATATTCTAATTACTGACTAGTTAAGTTTTTAATAATTGTGTGCTTTAGTGATAATACAATAATCAGAGGGGGATTTGGGAGATATTATTAAGAATTAATATTATCCTGCATCATTAACAATGAGCAGAATGCATTTTCACACTTGATTCCATGTATACATTCTTATAATGCACTGTTGATGTTGAAATGAATTTTCTATGATGTGTAGAAATGTGTTTTACTAGCATGTATTACTAGGCCTCAGATGAGGCATAAATGCCATCTTGTCCAAGATGGAACTCACCAGTGCCACTTACTTTCTTTTCCCCACCCACCTTCTCCCCTTGCAAACTCTGCAGCATGCAGTCAAGCTGAAATTTATTGGTTTATTACCACTGTTATAGCTGTCCTGCTTTTGATGAACTTTCAGTTACAACCTGAAACATCCCTATGATTTTAGGTTGATTCATTGTAGTTCATTCATTCACATAACACATCATTGTTAATGTATCTAATTATGTTCTAGCATCTCCGGATGATATTAGCATAGACACCGTTTACTAATCATTCATGTAGTGGATTAGTTCTTTGGTGTTAGGGCAATGTGATGTTTATTTTTCGTGTGCGCAGGTTGCTAATAAAATGCTAAATTTGCTCACACCACAGTGACTATGCAGATTTCTTAATTTATTATGTGAAAACACATGTATAAATGAACCTGCATTTTGGAGATAATCAAAAAGTTTTGGGAAGGTTTTAATGTTCAACGAAGGATGCTGTCTGTTTCTTCCCCAATTTTGCTGCCCACTTTGGATTTAAAATATCCATATTGCAATGACTCTGTATCTCTTAATTTTGAATTCTGTAATAAAACCTTTTTCATTTTCCTGCTTTACAACTCCATTATTGAATGGGTCAAATCATTTATTAAATTGATTGAATTTCTGATTTTTTGATGCTGTGGGAGGAGCCTTAATGTGGGGACACATTGTTTCATGTAATTGAGGTTTAACATACAGTGAAATGTGGGAAATCTGACTGCAGTAGATTTTGGGGTTCTAAGTTTTCAGGGTACCATGTTTGCTTCCACACTGCTGAGTCTTCTTGACTTACAGTTGAACTTGTGCTTTCACCAGCATTGGCAACCTTACTCACTGTGAACTACTCTGTTCCCCTCAGGGTTCTTGAGACTCGAATTTTCAGCTGGAACGATTCATGATTTGGATCAGAGACAATTTCTTGTTGCTGCTCATGACTTTGCAACAGCTCCGGTTGCTTCTATGGTGCCTCTTTGCTTCCAATCCTGCAATATGCTTGATCCTGTTCAGTACCCGATCCGCACCTGAAAGAAACACAACAGTGCTCACAAGGCATTAGCGTTTTTTACGAAATCAAAATGTTAGTGTACTAAACCTTAAATAAGACTGTGGCTTTTTCCCAAAAGACAATTTGTGCGGCAACAATCAGAATCTGGGGTACAAGCAATATTTTACTGAGCTTACTTAGGACTGATGGTGATTAACCAAGCAAATAGGTGGCAAGACAATTGAGGAAAGTACATCAAGTGGGTTGGGTGCAAGAATTGTCAATATTACTTCAAGATGCTTCCCCATATACAAAAAAGGTACTGTTAGACTTGTCAGCCTTATGGCGTTCTTCCCCTAAACTTTTTGCCTCTCATTTTCGCTGTATCTTTTTGTTGGCCTTAGGACTATGAGCACTTTATCACTGCTGACCAGTGCAAAGTGCATGTGCTTTCAAACATAGTAACATTGATGTATGCACAATTGGCATATTTAATGTACTTGTAAGTCCCTAGTAAAGTGATATACCCAGGGCCTGTAAATTAAATGCTACTAATGGACCTGCAGAACTGATTATGCTACCCACACTGGTAGACTTTCTAGCTTGTCTCAGGCCTGCCATTGCAGGACCTGTGTGTGCAGTTTCACTGCCACTTCAACATGCCATTTAAGATGTCCTGCAAAGCCCTAAAATTCCCTTTTATCCCTTATGTCACCACTAAGCTAGGCCCTAGGTAGCGCATAGGCAGAGTGCTATGTAAGTAAAAGGCAGGACATGTACCTTTAAGTTTTACATGTCCTAAAGTGAAAAACTCCGAAAGTAATTTTCACCACTGTAAGGCCTACAGCTCTCATAGGACAGCATTGGGAATTCTTTAATATACTGGTATGCTGTAATTCCTTATCAGAAAGGAGTATCTACATAATGTTTCATATCATTGGAATGGTAATGATAAATCCTCTTAACTGGTAAAGTAACATTTAACATTACTATTTTAGAAATGCCACTTTTAGAATGTGGGCATTTCTGGGGCCTTTCAACCTGGCTCTTTGGCCACCAATGCCAGCAAGATGACACATGCAGCTCCATTACAGCACCTGGAGACCTCACCCCCCCCTCCCCACCCAGGGAGACAAGCTCATGCTCTACAAGCTCCATTTTTCATTTCATTTCTCCAATGCACTTTTGGGTTGGGTGACAGCTGCACTCTTTGCATTCCCTCTAGACAGCCACAAACACAGGAAGGTTAGGTGTATCTGAGCACTCATCTGCATTCGGATGGGCCTTCCTGGGAAGGAAGTGTGTAAGGGAGCTGACACACTTGAATAGGGAAGTGCCTGTCCCCACACAAAGGGCTGATTACCCCCTACTGGTAGTCTGGAGCCAGGGCTAAGAAGAAAGGACCTCTGTACACTTCAAAGACCCTTCTTTGAAGTCACCTCCACTTCAAAGGCACATTTGGGCATAAGCGCTGGGTTGCTGACCCCTACCAAATTAGTACACTACTGGACTTGGGAAGAACTTTGGCCCTCATTCTAACATTGGCGGGCACCGCCATATGGCCGCTCCGCGGTCGAAAGACCGCTGGGGCCATTCTGACTTTCCCGCTGAGCCGGCGGGCGCTAGCCAATATAGCGCCCGCCGGCCCAGCAGGAAAGGGGCCTGCAACACTGAAGCCGGCTCCGAATGGAGCCGGCGGTGTTGCAGGTGTGCGACGGGTGCAGTTGCACCCGTCGCGCTTTTCACTGTCTGCTAGGCAGACAGTGAAAAGCATACTGGGGCCCTGTTAGGGGGCCCCTGCACTTCCCATGCCAGTGGCATGGGCAGTGCAGGAGCCCCCAGGGGCCCCAGGACACCCATTCCCGCCAGCCTGTTCCTAGCGGTAAAAACCGCCAGAAACAGGCTGGCGGGAAGGGGGTCAGAATCCCCATAGTGCCGCCATGGCGGATCAGGGCAACCGGGGGAAATCCAGCTGGAAACCACCGGACCCGGTTTTCTGACCGCGGCTTTACCGCCGTGGTCAGAATGGCCCAGGAAGCACTGCCAGCCTGTTGGCGGTGCTTCTGTCATTTTAGCCCTGGCGGTCTCGGACCGCCAGGGTTAGAATGACCCCCTTTGTCTGGAGTAAGGACTGCTGTGCTACAAGGGATCCCACACTGCTGGACTGCTTTCCAAGAAGTACTGCTCTCTGTCTTAAAGAGTTGTCATGCTGCCTTCTGATCATTGCCTAGCTGAGGATTGGACCCTCTCATATGACCGAGTGAGTCCAGGGTCTTTTTGACTTGCCCCCTGTCCTTCTGCAATCTCAGGGACATCAAAGACTGTCTGCAACTCTGTGTTTGCTGGTGGACTCTGCCAATTGTGAGGCCTATCCTTACCTGAGGTGCCAGTCCAGTCCTGGGCATTGGAAGTCGGTTTGCAGTTGCTTTTTCTGCAAGAACTGACATATCTGAGCCTTTGTGCCACTAAAACCATTGCGGGACCCGACTGCGAGGTGTGGCGGCACTGCATTGCATTCATCTCAACAGAGTTCGACACTGACGTGGCACCCAACTGCACAGCTCAACATCAGCTCATCGATCCAATTGCATGATCTGAACCAACGCATCCCCTCCACATCGCTCCTTAACATCGATGCTTGCTCCATCCAAGTTACTCTTTCAGTGGGTTCTGAGTGAAACCTGTAGCCTCCTTGCACTCCATTGTGGTCGGCCTGAAATGTGGATTTTCCCCATTCTAGCGCGACCTCAAGTAACCTTTTAATGTTATTGACTTCAAAGCACTATTTTTGGTTTATTTTTCAAAAATTCATATCTCGACTTCTCCTGATTGTATTTTTGTCATTGTGGTCTGATTTTACTCAGATACATATTCTCTATTTTTCTAAACATGTATGGAGCCTTTTTGTGGTGTTTTCATTGTGTTGCTGTGTGTGTATGTTGCACAAACATTTACACATTGTCTTTTTAGATAAGCCTGCCTGCTCTGTGCCAAGATACCAGTGGGTGAGCACAGGCTACCTCTAAGTGTGCACCTAGCTTGCCCTGACTAGAAGGGGTGGTTTCTGTTTGTACAGACATACTCTGACAACCAAAAAACAACAGTTCTAACAGGTTCTAACACACACGCAAACCCGTCCTGGGAAGAGATGAATTGGGTGATGTAGTTGTGGATGTCCCAGCTTTGGCACACTTGGAGTGACTGTTTATATTTGTGCTTCGTTGACATCTCGTTAGAAGACTCTGCCAAAGCACTCCTCAGTTGAGGAGATATGCAGACCCATCCCAGACCCCACACCCTATACAAGCCTGAGTTTAAGATCCAAGACCTGGATAGAATCTTGGAGACTTCTATTCCCTCTTTCATCCCAATCCTCCTTCCCCTTGGGGCAATTCCTAAGCCTCGCTGCTGTTTGATGTTAGGTTGGGGTCTGGCTGGCTTCAGGAGGTATATGCAGAGAATCTTTGCTTCTACAGAGTCCCGGTAATCCATGTAAGTAACGGACGTGGACAGTGAGTTTCGTGGATCCACTGTGCATTTCTGGTACACTACAGCAGTGTCACAAGCACAACTTGATGTGTTCCTTTCCAATGTAGCACCACTTTTGGACATGTTTCTTCACCAGGACCCAACCAATCTCCTTGCTGCAGTGGAGTGCGCCGAGTTTCTTCTGTTGGTGTTGTTTCCAAATTCACATGAAGACAGACAGATTTCACAACATCAGCCAGACCTTTGCAGTAATCTAATGCAATATCATCAGTTACTGATACAAGTGTTGCTGGAGGGATATAAGCAATTCCCATGTCTCTACCCACTAACAATTCATGGGGTGAGAGTTTCAGTCTTTTTGTCTGACATACTTCTAATGCTCATGTGAACAAGAGGAAAAGCATCAGGCTATTTTGAATGAGTGGAGGCTCATACTCTAACCAGCTTGTTTCTGATGGTGCCATTCATTTTCTCTACAATACGAGATGATTTAGGACGATAGCTACAATAGAACTTTTGCTCAATCCAAAGAGCTGTACAAATCAGTTTAAGGAAGGGGTGAGCATAGGTCAGATATTGGAATCTGAGGGGGATAAAACTCTTGTGGTCTGTCTTCTAATCTCACAATGAGCAATAGTTTTTAAATCCTGAGTGGGCTCAATGATTTAGATAAACAGGGACAAGATACTGTCTGCTTAGATCATAGAGGAGCATAGGAGGCTGGCCCTCTATGTAGTGTGCAAAGCTAGGCATACTGTGCAGGGGGTCCAGGCAACCACACATTGGTTCAAAGGGGTATCAAATAGATCACCTAATGCTCTAATTGTTAAGGTAGCTTGGTTAAGCAGTTAGGCCAATCTTGGAGAAGTGCAAAGCGTTTGTTGCACTCACAGTATCAATCATGCAACTCACACACTCAAAGGAATAACTCAAGACCAATTTACAAAAAATACTTCAGATTTTTATGTAATTTGTAAGAGCAAGATTATCAAAATTGGTTAAGTACCTTTTGAGATATGAATTTTTGAAGTAGTCTTTTGTGTGTAATCACGCACCATAGGAATCAATGGAAAGTCACCTTTAAAAATACATATAAAATTGCACAGTTGGTTTACTAAGTTCTTCTTTTGCAGGTTGGTTGAAGTCGTCTGTGGGCACACTATGCCAGCTGGAGAAGTTTGGGCGGCTCCCAGTTCTGGCAGGTGCAGCGATGAAAGTTCTCTGAAGCTGGTGCAGGGCTCCTGCTGGGGACCACTTGGAAAAGGGCTGCACAGGTAAGTTTAGAGGTAGCTCCATAGGGTCCCCTTTGAGTTTTGAGGTCATAAGGGGTGAGGGACCCTTAAGGCACAGCAGGTTCTTTGTTGCAGGACACAGAGCATCCGGGTGCAGAGTGATTCGGTGAGCCAGAAGCTGTGAGCAAAAATGCCCTTTGGAGATGGAGGTAAGTCAGTTCAAGGGTTGTTTACAGGACAACGGGGGCACTCTGATGGGAGGTCCAGGGTGTTCCTGAAGTCCCTTGACTGGGGCTTCTTCCTGGTCCTTTTTCAGCCCCTGGTGGGCTGCTTTTCCTGGTGTCTGACGTTAGCTGACCAATACCTAGGGTATGAGCACGGTTTGATTACTGGAGGGTGCAGTGCCACCAAACTTGCCATACTTGCAGGGTTTGTTCTTGCAGTTGTTAGTGTTTTGTTGGGTCCAGCTGTGACTTCTGGTTTGGGAGTTAGTAGCTGGTTAGTGAAGTGACCATCACTGCTTGCAGGTTTCTTCTTGTTGTAGAGTGGTACCGCCACTCTGGAGGTTCTTGTGCGATTTTCAGAGCTTGGAGGTCCTCTGGGGTTCTTTAAAGTTTTTCCAGTTGTCCAGCAGCTCCTCAGCGGCGATTGTTGGGTCCTGGGTTCAGCAGGCAGGGTTTGGCGCCTTTCCTTTGTTGCAGCATGTCCACTGTCCTCGGGACTTGGATGTTCGTAGTGAGGGTCTTCTTTTCCATTGAATCTGATTACCTGATCTAGGGATGCCCACTAAATACTGAATTTAGTGTGTGTTTTAGGGGAAACCTGGTAAGGTCCAATGAGGCACCTACCTTTGGGTGACTACACCCACTATAGTGACCACTTCCTGTGGGAAGGGTCACTTCCCAATCCCTGATTGGCTATTTTCCTTCCATCTAAGATGGAGGAAAATGAAATTGAGTGCCCACCTCGCAGGCAGCACCGTAGGGGTAGTGCATGCAAGGTGGGGCCACTCCTCCTACCCTTTGTGGAGTTTCCTGCCTCCCAAAGTGGGGCTTTGCAAAGGGGAGGCCATATGCTGCTAGCAGCAGGTCTGGGAGTTGAGTTTCAAGGGTGGTGAGCCCTTTGAAGCTCACCAGCAGGGCAGTGCACATTCCAGAGGGAGGGCGTGCTGTCACCTCCACCCAGGAAGGGCGTTGTTCTGAATCCGAGGTCAGGAGCATTCACCACAGGGGTTCAGACTTGTGTCTGGAGGTGGAAGGCTGGTTGGGACCGGCCACCAACCATGCCAGAGTAGTTAGCTTTTGCAGTAGGCACCTCTAAGGTGGCCCCTGGGTACATTTTAGAATAAATCCAGTACTGGTACCAGTTTGGATTTATCATTCTGAGTTTTTTGATACCAAACAACCTAGGTTTTAGAGTAGCCCTCATGTAGCTGTGAAACTCTTACTGACCAGTGTCTAGCACATACATATAGAATGGCTGCTCTGTTCACTTACTGTGTCCCAGGTTTGGCAAGGACACAATGGGGCATATAGCTCATGCAGCTATACCCTCACAATAGAGTGCACCCTGCCTTAAAGCTAAAAGGCTTGCCAGAGGAGTGACTTACCTATATGGTATCCAGTGTATAGTGGACAGGGCACACAGGCTGTGAACCATGTCGAGTTTGCATTTTAGAATTGCACCACAGCACTCAGCCTGCTATGGCAGTGCTGGGTACATCGAACTACATGGCCCTAGAGGGTGGCATAATCAGTGCTGCTGCCCTCAGGGGCCTACAGTTAATACCCCATGCCCTGGGTACCTAAGTTGGTAGGGACTTATAGTGGCAGCTAAACGGGTTGCCAATTACCTTTGCAATTTTAGGAAAAGAACACTGACACTGGGAACCTGGTTAGCAGGATCCCAGTGCACTCCAGTCCAAGTTGCATCTAGAAACCAGGCATAAAGTGTGTGGGGTGGGTACTGCAACAATGTGCCAGTTTCCCACAGGAGCCATTCACCCTGCTAGAAATTTGAAGGTACTAAGCTGGAATATCTAATGGATTAAGGGGAAAATTTGTGATGGTGGCTAGGTTGCTCTGCTAAATTGTTTTGATGTTATTAGTCTCCAGGAGATGTGGGGCACTGAAGGAATTACACATGTGGATGGGTTTGACTCTTTTAGCTCTAAGGCTAACTCCTCTTCTTGAGGGAGAGCTAGAGGGGGTCTTGTAACTCTGGTGAAATTGCATGTAAAGTGTAATATGGAGATAATTGTAACCAACTCCCCTTTTTAGCTTGGTGTTCTTCTGTCCTTTAAAAATAAGTTTAGGATTCTGATTATTAACATTTATTATGGTATTTTCGGAAGGGAGGCCGATAAGGTGATCAAGGATTTTAACATGTTTTTACATGAATGCTTCATGCCCGGTCCCTCTCCTCATACAGCTCTGATTGATATGGGAGACTTTAATTTGCACCCTGGCTTCGATTGCTATTTGTATGACTTGTCAGAAAATGATTCCACTTTTAGTGACCAGGTAGATTTTAAACATATAATGCAGGGTGACCTACTGAATAATTTAGTCTTAGATTTTAATCTTGTCAACTTAAAGAACAGAAACAATGCCAATGGGCTCTTTCACCAGGAGCCTGCCTCCCTTAAAGAACAGGGGCATAGACTTAAGTGGGCCAAGTTACTCCAGAGGCCTTTAGCTTGGATTTGTTGTTCACTTGTCAGAGGGGTATTCAGACCTGTCTCGATGAGGATGCTTTAGATGACCGTATCATCACCGATTATGATCGTTCAACTGGGTTTAACAAATCTGTTCTTACGAAGACAGGGTCAGTGCCATCTCCTTCTCCATTTAGATGGTTTGATAGGAGCTGTTGAAGGACTCGTAAAGAGTTGTTAGTCGCCCTTGAAAAGACACCCTGGAACTCTAAGGGGCAGAAAGAATGACTTGAAGAAAGCTGTGGAAAAACTTGCTGGAGGCTAGCACCCTGTGGGAGAGTGCTGCCTTCAGGAGGTTGGTGAATCAATCCTTTTTTAGTTTGGTGTCGGTCTCAGATCAGGCCCTTACAGTCCCATCTGAGGCCTGGTTTGGTTTGTTTACTTTTTATCCTTATATAACTGTGAACACGTGGAGCCATCAGTGTCACGCACCCAGGGGGACGTAAGGCCAGTGATACTCTGGAGGAAGTTAGGAATGCTATAATTTCCTTTCCAGGGATAGGGAAGTGACCTTTGCCCACAGGAAGTGGTCACATAGTGGGTTTAGCCACCCTAAGGTAGATCACCCATTGGTCACTAATAGGTACTGACCTAAACATCCACTAAACACAGTATTTAGTGGGCATACCTAGATCAAGAGATTCAGATTCCAAGGACACATAGGGCCTGATTACAACTTTGGAGGAGGTGTTAATCCGTCCCAAAAGTGACGGTAAAGTGACGGATTTACCACCAGCCGTATTACGAGTCCATTATATCCTATGGAACTCGTAATATGGCTGGTGGTATATCCGTCACATTTGGGACGGATTAACACCTCCTCCAAAGTTGTAATCAGGCCCATAATGACCAGCAACAAAGAAGACCCAAGGCTTGAGATCTGAAGTCCTGCTATATCAATAAAAAGGTGCCAAACCCTGCCTGCTGCACCCAGGACTCAGCAATCGCCACTGAGGGGTTGATTAGAAATTGGACAGACTCTAGAACTCCCCAGAGGACCGCCACTCTTCTAAAAATCACTGAGGAGCTCCCTCCAGATTGAAGTCATCACTCTCCTGCAACCAAGATCAAAGACCAGTGAAGTCCAGTTCACTGACTGGCTGCTGAAGAAGGCATCAGACACCGCAGACTGTGAGGACAAAACCTGATAGTGTGCCAAGTTTGGTGACTCTGTAACCTCCAGTGGCTGAACCATGCAATAGCCCCTGATACTGGTCACTCATCATCGGACACTAGGAAGGAAAGTCCACTCCAGACTCCAAAAGGACCAGAAGGAATTCCCAGTCGAGGGACTTCAGAAACCACCAGAATCACTCACCAGAGTGGCCCTGCTGACCTGCAAGTGACCCCCAAAATGACCTACCTTCCGCTTCCAAAGGCACTTTTGCGCACAGCTCTTGGCTCATCTATCTGCTCTGCACCCAGCCTCCAGTGGTACTGCACCGGAGAATCAGCTATGGTCGAAGGGTCCCCCACCCCTTGTGACCTCTACAGTCCAAGGGGACCCACCAGACTTACCTGAAAGTCCAACTGTGCATTGCTTTTCCAAGTGGTCTCCGCAGTGGTCCTGTACCAGCTCCAAGGACTATTAAGCAGCTCTTCCCACCAAAACCGCCTGAACTCCCCCAGCTGGCTCACAGAACTTCACAACAGCCATGACCTAAGAACAAAAGGATACATTGTTAAATGCATTACCTGATTTTATGTGCATTTTTAGTTTTGTTCCATTGATTCCTGTGATGCATAATTACACTCAAAAAGACTATTTCTGCTAAACTTTGAAAAATCATAACTTAAAAAGTACTTAAACAATTTTGATCATCTTGGTCTTAAATTTTTTTATAAAAATCAGAAGCATTTTTGGTATTTTTCCCATGGTATTCCTTTGAGTGTGTGTCTTCATTTATTGATACTATGAGTACAACAAATCCATTGCACCTTGCCAAGATTAACCTAACTGCTCAACCAAGCTACCATATAAATGAGAGCATTAGGTCGTCTAGATTTTACCTCTGTAAACCAAAGTGTGGTGGCCTGGACTCTCTGCACAGTGGTGCCAGATTTGCACACTGCATAGAGAGCCAGCCTGCTACACTACTTCAAACCTAAATCAGTTGTCTGTGTAAATTGTCAGAAATGATGCTTCTATGATTTCAGAAATGGAACAGACTGCATATGCATCTTTTAGTGCTCCCAGATGGTCTCTCAGACATGAACCATCTACAATCAATTCATATCAGCCATTTCAAGAAGAGAGTCTTTGATATCTGATCTTGGCTTGGTACATCATTCTGTAACATTGATACAGTCATGCTCTGGCTCATCATCATCATCATTGGTTACATTGCTGTCTAAATCTGGTAGAGGCGGTGCAGGATTTATCAAATTACACATCCTGATTAAAAGGTTTTCAGCTCCCAGTACAAATTACCTTGTGAGGCGACTATTTCTCGGGTGCTAAGTTTTAATAAAACCCAATGAGTGCATGTCCCATACAATCCTTGCACTTTGTTAAATTACAATGCTAACAGCTGCAAACTTTAGACAACCAGAGCTACAGCCACTGAATCCAACACAGCAGAAAAGTCAGCAACAGGCCTCATTACCCCGCCATGTTTTTGGTTTTGGATTGAAAGTGAGCACCCATTCTTCTCATGGCAAAAAAAGAAAAAAATCCTTATCATAGTTAGGCATTCAGAAAGCATATACACTAGCAAATATTCTCTTAAATCTTGGAAGACCTTCAAGTACTTGTCATAAAATGGTACTGGTTCCTTGCTATCACTGTGAGCCAGCCTTATTAAAGGCTTTGCGGACAGGGAAAAGTATAAAACCCACTGATGACAGTAAACTATTCCCAGGATCATCTTCATCTTTCTCTGGGTGGCTGGAGTATTCATCTTGAGGGCTGTGGATATGCATTGTTTTGAGACTTTCCTTGCTGCTCTTTATCTTGGGTTTCCTTTGCAACACCACCTGGTGCTCAGTAAATCAGGCAGTTCATCTTGCCTAGTATGTCCCTGCTAAGCAAATTAACAGGACTCAAATCACCCAATATGAATGGATGATTATTCTCCATTGACTCAATTTTAACTTGTACAACTGCAAAAACCTGATTATTAATCTGTTTATTGCTAATGCCTACAGCTAGAACTTCTTTTCCTGAGAACAGCAGGTTTGGGATCTTCACAGAACAAACTGTAGAGCAGGTATCACCGGTATCAATCTACAATCATAATACAGAGTGCCATTCTCCTCACCATCTAAATGTGTGTAACTCTGCTTTACCTCTAGGAGTGCACCTAGAATTCAATGCTCCTACCCCCCCCCAGGCACCAACATTGTGAATTAGTCTCTGGTGAACACTAAGGAAATTAATTGCTTAGAATCAATGGATTTTGGTACACTGAAATATATGACATCATATTGCATCACTGGAGCTACATGCTTATTCATATAAAACTGCTGTCCATTTTCCAAATTCTGTATTGGAGTCTGTTGGACAGGGGCAGCAAACTCTGTCTGCATCTAATTTGCATTTAGCTGAATCAGGGGAACAAAATCATTCTGTATTCAATATGCATTCTGTCTACACTTGCATTTCCAGTGCCTGATTTACAGCAGGGATGACAAGCAATGCTCTTCTTTAGCAAATTACTATTTGCATTCTCTCCATAATTATTCATTTTAATTCTACCTCAACCTTTGTGTCTGCACCATCTCATTCCTCATTCTGATTACTTCCATGGAATGCATTCAGTTCACTCCAGAATTCTCAGGTAGAGCAAAATTTGAATCAGAACCCACTGTCTGATTTCTGTTATTCCTCTGAATTTGCTTTGTCTGTGCATCATCAACTTCTCTTTAAACATTTTCTGCTTCACTTCAGAAAGGTCACTGCTATATTTTGCATACTTCAAAATCTCATCAATACTCTTTGTTTCCCAGCACATCAAACTCTGCTGAATATGAGAACTAAGCTCAGGATGCAAATGAACGCTAAAGCCTTCCTTTTCAGACAATTCAACTCCACTGTATTTGCAATAAATCTGCATAAGACTCTCATAATAATCATGCACTAACTCTTTCAGCCCTTGTGTAACTCTCATTACTTTTGCCCAGTTCACTTATATTTCTGGCACTTTCTTTCTCAAATGATCTATCACAGTTGTGTACTTATCATCAAGCATCTCAGCTGGGGCACTGTTTAATGCAACACTAGCTGGTTCCTCACCCGGCCAAGCAACAACAGCCTTACACTGTGTTGATAAATCCCAAGAAACAACAATCCCAAATAATGTATCCAAATCAATCCAGAGCATTTTAGAAATAGCCATTAATCTATGAACCTTTGTGTAACACTTGTCAGGTTTCTTGCTCCATTTTTGAAAGTTTGTGCAAAAAGGAATAATGATCATCCCTAGTCCAAGGCACATAATGCACTTCATGAAGCTCTCTCAAAGGAAATTCTGACAGTTTCTGAATCACTAATGATCACCTTTGCCTTCTTCCTCTCTCTGTATTTTTCTTTTACTTGATAACTTTTTTCCACTTTTGTATGTATGTCTTCAAATCTCCACAATCCTTAGCTTTCTCAACTAAGGGCCTGATTACTACCTTGGTGAATTGGATACTCCATCACAAACATGACAGATATCCCGTCCCCCATATTTCAAGTTCCATTATATCATATGGAACTTGTGAAATGGCTGGCGGGATATTTGTCATGTTTGTGACGGAGTATCCCAAGGTCGTAATCAGAACCCAAATATTTAATGTGAGCTTGCAAAGTCACCAGGGCCATTTCTTTCATTCCCACTTCATTCAAATCCATTTTATAATTTCTCTTTAAATTTTTAATTCTACTTATATCAACCTCATATTCATCTGCTAATTCTTTAAGTAGGGTCAATGGTAGGAACAGTAGCAATACTCCTACAGTAGCAGGCAATCCATAAGTGTAGTCTCAGGTGAAGTACTTGCACCCACTGATGTACTTGCACTTGTCAGTTCAAACACTGTTAGTCCCTGTGCACTTGTGCGCTTTTCCCTCAATGCACCCATTTTAGGTACCAGTGTAGATACGATTTGGGCTTTTGAGTACAGAGGAGGTCTAGAAAGCAAAAGATCAATTCAAAAGTGATCCTCCTTATCTGAGTCTTGTTCTTGGTCTTGTTTCTCTCTGTCACCCTCATCAGCTTTCTTTTTGTATGTTGTTTCGTTACCTATTGCAGGAAAAACTTCATTCCTTCTATATTATACTGTCTCCAAAATCTCTTTTTACTATCCCACTTGTTTTCTAGCCACTGCTTCAAAGAATTCTTATACTGCTTTTTCATTATCTATCTCTCTTTCTCTATGACCACTCAATCCTATTTATTCAATGCTTCAAGTTGTGTAGGTCTAGATAGTGGCTTCCTCTCATTCATCGTCTGCCTCAAGAAATCTGAATTTCTCATATAAAAGGTACCATCTAAAGGAAATTGCAAGACTTTGTCATCAGAGGTATATTCATGCCAATCGAGAATTTATGTATATGGATAGAGCACAACATCCATCAACATTTCGTATGCAGGGAAGCCCTCTGGAGGAATCTTTTGTACTTTCACATCAGGTATGCTAGGACTTTTCAGCTTTTTCAACATAGCAATCTTTATTTTCCCTCAAAATAATCCAAACACCTCAAAAAGCATTTGAACAACCATTGCCAGCCCAGCTATGCCAGAGGTGAACAGCACAACTTTGACTGCAACCAACCAATGACAATGTGACTCTGAGGTGATGTTTCACCAATCCCAGTGCGACTCCTTAGCTGAACAACCAAATGCAGCGTATCTTTTCCGTAAATGGGAAAACAATCACTGACCTTTTTCTCACAAAAAACATAAATAAACAAAATAAATCTTGTCTGCTCTTCCTAGACAGGAGAACATCAATAGGTTAGATGAAAAGTATCTCACAAATAACAGAGACAAGACTAGTACTAACATTTGTCTAACACAGTCATGCTAATGCAGACTCCTGTCTAGCAGCAAACCTCCTTTAATTAGTGTATTTAGTCCTGTGTACCAAGGAGCATCTAACAACAACCCAAATTAAGCACACAAATCCGTACAAAGGAAAGTAATTAATTACGGAAAATCCCTATCTGTGTGAATGCAGTGCCATGCAAATCACACCACCTTGCAGACAAGTTTAACAACAATATCTTGAGATATTGAATTACAACAAATCCGATTACCTAGACAGCCAATAACAAACCAAAACTCTTTTCTTTGCAAATCACAAATATGAGGCATACATCAAAACCACAGTATTAAACCACCAATTGAGCCAAGAATCAACATTGCATAACCAAACACCTCACATGCAGCGTAAGAATCCATCAATCAGCACAAACTGCACTCCCAACTACGGCTCCTAGAATGCATCACTCACACACTAAACACTTTCATGAATCACTCTGCCCTATTAATACTTACTTTTTGCTCGGGGACAGCACTGCATCAAAGATCATCAAATAATCTACGAGAGGAAAATCCACTGTGGACTCCTGACCATTCTCAGCTACCAAAAGTTTCTGTGCTTGAGGAACCTCTAAAATTGCATGCTCCTAAGGACACCTCAATAGCAGGTCCATGGGGAGGTGGACTGGGAACAGTGTTTCACTTCAATTTCATGAGGTGATGTGTCCCAAGATGAGGTGCAAAACAACATATTAAATGTGCAATCAAATAAGAAAGGACAGACTTAATAGGTGAGCTCCAGGGTGGAATGTAAACATTTGAGAAGAATTATTACAAACATTCAGACGGTACAATATAGAAACTATACAGTGCAGATGCCTAAAGCCATTGTTATGAAGGCACTCAGCAATAGGGCAATACAAAATAGTAGGCAAAAACAAAAGTATTCAAAGCCCCAATCAATAAGAAATCGGACAGCATCCCTAGTATCATCAGAAGTCCTGTGGTTCACCCTCATAGTTGAGGATATGTAGGAAATCTTCTTATAGAATAGAATGTAAAGTGCAGATTCATCATGGTTTGAACAAAAGAATACGATTTTTGGTAAAGCAAAGCAGAGACGTAATAAACATCATGTTGCCTTACCACTTAAGTGCTATCCCATTATATCTCTGTTGATTCGCCCCCCTCTATGTTAATGTCATTCGAAGATGGCATAAAAAGCTAGTTACAAAACAACAGTGATGTACTGTGAATGAATGTAATATAGAGAACAGATGGAAGAACCCTTGAAAGTTGCAACATTACTGAGCCCATGTTAAAGAGTGTGCTTTGAGAACAACATTGTTCAGAAAGAAACAAACATGACTTGCACGAATATGTATAACAGAAATAATAAACAGTGAATATGCAGGGTGAGACATTTATTTTGAACGAGATGGTGTTGAGGCCCAGCTGAGGCCTACTTAGCATAAGCCAAGAAAGGGCAATTTAACAGGTCATATCAAATTTGGCTCAATGCAAGAGAATAATGTAAGTGTCCACATGTAAATTTGAGTGCAAATCTATATTATACATTTTGTTAACAATGCACAGATAACATTAATGCACAAAAACTCATACAGTCCTATGAAGACTTAAATATTGATGACAAAAATATAACTAAAAAAATAAATTAAAGACATAACAAATGTTACCTACACAATAAAACTAAAGAAACATAACAACACTCATAAAAAAAGTATTATTGAACACCAAAAAATAAACATATTTCTAAATAAAATAAACAATGTTATATTAAAACAGAGTCTAAATAAAATTAATGTATGTTAAATATATATAACGAAAACACTACTTAGCCTTAGCAATAAATGATGCTAAAAATATTCAAACTAGTCTCCAATCAATACACAGTCCAAGTTACTCACGTCACAGTAAAATGATCATTGTCCATATCCTTGTACTCAACAGAATGATTGTTATTTATTTAATATGTTCTTCAATCCGAAACAGTCCAGCCAAGTATTCTTCAATTCCAACCGGTCCAGCCAACACGTATTTCGTCATGTAAGGCGTACTCGCTTTGACTTCATCAAGGCTGAAAACCAACATGATTCGATCCCAATATTAATCAGACCTTAATTAAGTTTGAAAATACAAGTCACCCATAACCACCAAGAATAACCAAAGTTTCATGTTAGTTGGTTGACACACAGAGACCTTTAAAAAGCAGTAACAAACAGAAACATCCATATACCAATATTACAATGTAAAATGTAAAAATAAAATGTAAGAAAACAAACTTGACATGGTGGGTGGAGTACATACCATCAATCCTGTAGTGCTAACATGAGAAAAGTATTAGTTGTTAATTAGTCTAAAAAATGTATATAGTCCCAGCGTGCTGCATACATATAGGTGAAATACATAATCTAATCACCCGATTTGAAAGAAGTATAATCTTCAAAAAATTACCAGCCAGACTCTGAATTCTCTACATACCATTTGAAAAATCATTAGGAATATTATTCCCAAGTTATTTTAAATCTAAAACAAATCAATCAAAATGTATAGTTGGCCCTAGAAAACACCAAGCCTTTATTAATGATGATTATAGTAATGAAGAGCCAGTTTCACCAATACCTTGCTTACCGGTAATTCTATAAAATATCATGACGACCGGCATCCCAAAAGAAACCACGTATTCGCGTGCAATCGGCCAGCGTCTCTGGAACACATTTTTGCGTATAATCGGCAAGCCCGACTCCATCTTGGCCCTGCCATTAAGTACACCTGAAATAGAAATAAATGATGGACTGAACCATCTAAGTGCCTCTGCCATCTTTGGCGAATAATCATATTTGTATTGTTGGCTGCAGTGTTTTGATGATGGCGGGTGTCCCAAGAACGTGTATTTGCATGCAACCGGCAAGCCCAACACCATCTTGACCCTACCCTTAGATGCACCTGACATAGAAATAGATGACCAACTAGACCATCTAAGTGCGTCCTCCATCTTAGGCGTATAATCGTATTCATTATATTCTTAATCATAACAATCTAAAAAATGTATTGTCATTATATCCTATGAAAATATTAAAGTGAGATGACGGATCACACTAATTCTCCAATTTAGTTGGGATATAACAAAAACTTATATCATAGTCAATAATTAATTTAAATATATCCTCCTTCAATTTGGAAGCAATTCATTTGGGAACTCCCCTTAATTTATGATAAATATTAATATAATAAGTAGTCAGCTCATTTAAAAAAAAATCTATCTGTTTCTGAGTATTGCTGGTAAAACTAAACAATTTTGTGGTTCCTTCCTATTATAAATATGCCCTCCTGCCAATATGGAAGCAGCACGTTCAGGAACTTCCCTTATTTTTTTATAATGTATACTAACATAATAAATGATCAGCCCAAGTGGAAAATTCTTCTTATTTCTTCTAATAATTTTCTCATTTAATGTACAATTTTTAGATTAATATCACATCTAGAAAAATTATATCTGAGCGTTGCTTTTCATATGATTACAAAAACTAAAGTAACTTAAAATAACAGATTTCCACTTGTCTTGTTCACTCATTCACCCAAAAAGAATTCTAATTCATGATTAGTATTTTGGCCACTTCCACTGCTCTCAATCTAAGAATCCAAATACATTCCCTCCTTCTTAAATGTAATTCTTTGTTACCCTCTCGGGGGTCTTTGTGTACTTGCACAAAACCCCAAAATTCAAAATTCTTAATAAGCCCTTGCTTCGAGCATTGCCTCATGTGCACAATAATAGGATACCTGCAATCATCCTGTCTCAAAGCTCTGTAGTGTTCACTAATACTTATTCGCAATGGTCTAATAGTGCTCCCCACATACATATGGTTGCATTTACATACAATAGCAAAAATGACAAATCACTGTCACAAGTAATATTTTTGAGTATCCGAAACTTCTCACCAATATTATTGGTAAAGGTGTGTATCCCACTTTGGGCCATTTGCACATCCCACAATGTCCACATTTGTAAAAACCCTGCATTCGGGTTGTCAACCAGTTGATAGAAGGTTTCTTCGTAGGGTATCTAGGACATAATATGTTTTTCAAATTACTACCTCTTCGATATGTAAGTTGTGGACTATCCAAAATATATTGCCCCAAACTGTTGTCCGCATGTAACAGTGTTTGCGCGTGCATTAAGTAAGAGATTGGATAACTGTGTATAATTCTCTATACACCGCATTTCTTCACATTTGATCTGATGTTTGTATTTAAGACTATCTTTCCTAGAAATTCTCATGATCTTATTTTGACCTCGCTCAATAATGTGTGACTGATATCGACGTTGGGTGAAACGTACCTTCACATCAGTAATACATATTTGAAAATCCAAATCATTACTGCAATAACGTCTTGCTCGCACCATTTCTCCCTATGGTATTGGCATAATTTGGTGTCCAGGGTGTGTACTGGTTGCATGCAAAATAGAGTTACACGCTGTGCTTTTCTGATATAATGCAGTCTCTATTCTGTCATCCTTAATATAAAATTCAACATCCAAAAACGTGATGTTGGTGGTACTATGTTTACATGTAAACCTAATATTAGACTCATTGGAATTCAAATATTCACAAAATCTTTTCAGCTCCATGGTACTTCCAGTCCAGATCATAAAGCAATCATCAATATATCTGCCCCAGTATGGTATAAAAAGGATTTCATTCAGTTCCCCCCAAGCCCCAAATTAGTTCCTGCTCCAAATATCCCATAAACAGATTTGCATACGAGGGAGAGAATCTTGAACCCATTGCTACTCCTTGGTTCTGTCTGTAACATTCAGTTTTAAACAAAAATAAATTGTTATGTAATATCAATTCAGTCATTTCCGCCAACATCTCCGTATGTTCCCATAGGCTTGCTGATCTTTTATTCAGAAAATGTTTCAAAGCAAGAATACCCAATGTTTAATGCTGGTGTACAATGAAACCACATCTAAGGCGACCAAAATCATCCCTGGCTCCCAACTAATGTTTGCTATTATACTCAGAATATGTTTAGTGTCTTTGATGTATGAGGGGAGATTAAGTACATATGGGTTAGGAATACATCCACAAATTCCAATAGTCTTTCTGTGGGACCCCATATGCCCAAGACTATTGTTCTGCCCAGTGAAAACAGTACGTTTTTATGTATCTTAGGGAGAGTATGTAGACATGTTTTTTTAGGTCTAAAAACCCGTAAATTCAAACATTTGTCTCCAATCAACCTCTTGAATTTAGCTTTAAATAGTTAATGATTAAAAAGCACTTTTACAATGAAAAAATAGTATAGAAAGGCCATAAAACACACACAAGAAAGTGATGGCTGAAAAAGAACGAGGACAGCAGCATTCTGCCAGACTTCAAGCCTACAATAAAGACCTCAAAACTTAAATGAACCCGTAAATACTACAAAATATGTTTGACATAAATGAAAGTTAACAAAAGTAATAAATAATCAAAACTATGGGCCTGATTTTAGATGTTGACAGACAAGGTTTACTCCATCAAGGCATGTGAGTAAAGTACTCCATAGACTTGATGGGTTCCCCACCTGACAAATGTTGATATCTGCCGGTCCAGCAGACATCTCTAGCATTGACAGGACTCTCATTACAGTGGTTCCTGTCAAAACATTGTAAGTTTCATAAACTACTTTGTCAACATGACAGCGCTGCACAGCAAACCTACAATGTTTTTTGCTATTTTCAGGAACAAAGATCCAAAGTGGGAATTTGTCTTGGAAAATAAAGAAAACAATGCCCCCTCACTTTATTAGATTTCGCCCATGGTGAGGTAGGCATTTTGCAATTTGTATTGCCCATTACTCCTTGCCCCCCTAGATTTTACCAAACCTTCTTACTCTGTTGGGCCATCAGGGTTTTATGTAGGCGGTGAAGAAGGAGTAGTTGTAGCTGTCGACATAAGGAGGGTTTGCCCAACTCTAAATAAAATGAGCAGACTTCCAGTTTGGCAGGGAGGGTATTCCATCAACATCCAATGGAGTTCCCTTTCTGTCAAAGTCTAAACTGGGCCCTTGGCCAGAATAATAAATATTTAAAACTATACCCAGGGCCACTGGAATTTTACGGGAGAAGAGGGCTAAATTGTGGGGCAGGGTTGAGTAAATTATGCGATTAAAAAAAGGCAAATTATGCAGCATAATGCAGGACATTTTGTAATAGTATTACTTCACTATTTTGTCATTTTTAAATATGGTAACACTGTCTGAGCATTGGTTGCATCTCATTAGTATCAACTTAACAGCCAAATATAACAAAAAGCAAAAGAAAAGTGATCAGTCCAACTTTACAAAGGGCCTTCCAATACTCGAAAACATGTGTTGCTGCATTTTTTGTAACATTTGAACCGTTTGAGCTAGAAACTACATTTTTGTAAAAATCTGCAGTTTATGCAGCAGATGATGGATTATGTGGCAAATGAGACAAATCCCTATTTAGCCAAAAATCACCGTACACTTGCCTAATTCCAGTAGCCCTGATTATACCACATCTTTATTTTTCCAAACGACAGCTGAATCCTATAAAAGAAGGAGTATAATTCTAAAAGGAAAATAAAATAAAGAGACAGATGAAAGACTACTTAAAATCGAAAAAAATACAACCTAGAAAGTCATTATTGTAACCAAAGTAGAACCTAAAAATTAAATTAAAATTAAAGGAAAAGTAACACTTACATTTAAAAAAAAAAAAACACAACCAGATTCCAGACTATGGCGGTCATTACAACATTGGCGGTAAAAGGCGCTTACCGCCGTGCAGAAGACCGCCAACACACCGCCGCGGCTGCGGAATTCCGCCACAGCTATTATGACCCACATCTCGGAATCCGCCAAAATTCAGACACCCACACAAGTCCGCCACACCAAAGGTCAGTGATAAACTGGCGAAAACAAAACCTCCACCGTCACGCCAACAGAAATACGCCCACACTATCACAACACACGAATCCACGCGGCGGTCTTTCAACCGCGGTATTCCATTGGCAGTACACACCGCCACGCTCAAAATACACACACATATACAAAACATCCCCACATTTGACGATTCAAAATACACACACCTGGCACACATATACACACCACTCCCACACACCCATTACAATATAAAACACACACCCACATCACCCACAAACCCCCATGACAAAAAATACAGAAAGAAGGCCAGAGAGAGACACCACCATCAAGTACAACAGCATCCACAGGCACATAACAACATCACCCACACAACTTCCACGCACCTCACACAACACACCACTACATACCACCACACTTATCACCACACACTCCATCCCACACATCACCTACACCACCCCATGGCACGGCAAAGACACCCCAGGTTCTCGGAGGAGGAGCTCAGGGTCATGGTGGAAGAAATCATCTGGGTAGAGCCACAGCTATTCGGAGCACAGGTGCAGCACACCTCAATTGCAAGGAAGATGGAGCTATGGCGAAGAATAGTGGACAGGGTCAACGCAGTGGGACAACACCCAAGAAATCGGGAGGACATCAGGAAAAGGTGGAACGACCTACGGGGGAAGGTGCGTTCCGTGGTCTCAAGACACCACCTGGCGGTTCAGCGGACTGGCGGCAGACCTCCACCTCCTCCCCCACAACTAACAACATGGGAGGAGCAGGTCTTGGCGATTCTGCATCCTGAGGACTCTGGTAAGTCAAAGCTTTACTATTACATCCCCCACCCTACCTGCATGCTATCACATACCCCCACCCTGCCCTCACCCCCATCACACCAACTCCTCACAAATGTACCAATATCACAAACCACCCATCCTAACTCCAAGCCCGCTTGCAACACCAAAGCATGGACACCCATCACCAAAGCATGCACACTGCACATAGCCATACACCCCCCTAAACCATCATCACACAAGCTCCAACACAGGAATGCCAAAACTGGGGTACACGGTCATCCACCCATTGCACAACATGGCACACACAGATGCAATAATCTTGCCTTTCCACCCCTACAGGACCCCTACCCAACGTCACCAGACAGGAGGGTCCAGACATGTCCACTCCACCCACAGAAGAGTCCCACAGTGATGGCAGCAGCTCTGTCCAACTGGATCTAGATGACCAGCCCGGACCATCGGGAAACTCTGGACAGTCTGTTCCCCTCACACAGACACAGGCCACCACAGACCTTCCCCCTCTGGAAACACCAGCACAGCACCCACCCAGCGAGCCCATACCTCCGTCCCCAGGACACGTCAATCAGCTGTGTGTCCACCACTACAGGGAACTCAGGATAACCCACTACCCAACAACAACAGGGACCTGGAGGCAGTGGCAGTGGGCACACGGTCCAGGGGACGGAGGCTCAGGAACACAGGGGAACTGGGAGGGCTGCTGTGCGACAGGGGACGGACAGGCCAAGGGAACCCACTCTCCACGAGGCCCTCTCCTCCATCATGGGAGCATACCACCACTCCCAGGAGACGATGGCAACGGTACTGGCCAAGTTTCAGGAGACCCAGCGCATGCAGGAGGAACAGTATTTGGGCTTCAGGGAGGAACTCAGAACCATCAGCTCCACCCTGGGCACCATTGTCGGGGTGCTGAAGGAAGTACTCAACACCAGGAGGGGCACTGTGGCACTACAAGGGGCCCCTGACACTAGCATGGACGATGAACTGCCCACCACCTCCGCCGGCGCTAGTGGACAGGACGCCCCGCCACAGGACCACCACACCAGCACCCCATCCCCTGCAGACGGAGAACCACCCCGCAAATGGTCCCTGAGATCCAGGAACAAGACACAGAACGATGCCTAGACCCCCGCCTAGAAATGAGACCACCCTGATTGTCATCCTACTGTCCCACTTTGTCACCTTGTCCATAATTAAACTGCCCCAGCTCCACTTCATATGCCCATATGGGCAATGCACCTGTGAGACTAATAGACTGGACTCTGCCATGGACACTCCTCCGCCATCACCCCTCACCATTTAACTTCCCCCTCCAAGATTTTGCATTTAAATAAACACACCTAAATCACAAAATGATCTGGAGTCTGTCTGTGATTTCAAAATAGTGTATTTGCAATTACAGTGACAAAATGTTTTTGAAATAGTAATGTCAACATACCTATGTCACACAGCTCTAGTCCATGAGGAATTTAAGCAGATGACACACAGTGGGACCCACATCTGTGAAACCGTAAGGGAAAGTGACAACTCAGTGACCATACACTGGGTGAAAACGACAGACAGGATAGAGGTAGTAGTGTAAAAGTACATGTAGTAGGCAGGATTGCATTCTCACCTGTGTTTCACTGGAAATATTGTGGATCACTGAGTCCCTGTTCTGCATGTCTTATTCCTCTGCTTCATCCTCATCACAGTCCACAGGCTCCACAGCTGACAAAACACCGCCATCTGGACCATTCTCCTGCAGAAAAGCCACCTGTCGTCGCAAAGCCAAGTTGTGAAGCATACAGCAGACCACGATGATCTGGCACACCTTCTTTGGTGAGTAGAATAGGGATCCACCTGTCATTTGGAGGCACCTGAACCTGGTCTTCAGGAGACTGAAGGTTCGCTCGATCACCCTCCTAGTTCACCCATGGGACTCATTGTAGCATTCCATTGCCCTTGTCCTGGGATTCCTCACTGGGGTCAGTAGCCATGACAGGTTGGGGTAACCAGAGTCACCTGCAAATGGCGAGGGACAACTGTTAGATACACACTAACCTGTAGGGATAACCCCAGACAACCATTCCCACTGTCTTGCTTCCAGGGGCTCACCTAATAGCCACACACGGTGCCTCTGTAGTTGACCCATCACTTAAGGGATGCTGCTATTCCGCAGGATGTAGGCGTCATGCACTGAGCCAGGGAACATGGCATTCACATGGGAGATGTACTGGTCTGCCAAACATACCATCTGTACATTCATAGAATGATAACTCTTCCGGTTTCTTTACACCTGTTCACTCCTGTGGGGGGGGGGGCAAAGCCACATGGGTCCTATCAATGACACCTATGAAGTTGGGGATATGTCCCAGGGCATAGAAATCACCTTTCACTGTAGGAAAATCCTCCACCTGAGGGAAGACGATGTAGCTCCGCATGTGTTTCAGAAGGGCAGACAACACTCTGGACAATACGTTGGAAAACATAGGCTGGGACATGCCTGATGCCATGGCCACAGTTGTTTGAAAAGACCCACTTTCAAGGAAATGGAGCACTGACAGCACGTGCACTTGAGGGGGGATTCCTGTGGGATGGCGGATTGCTGACAGCAGGTCTGGCTCCAATTGGGTACACAGTTCCTGGATTGTGGCACGGTCAAACCTGTAGGTGATTATCAAATGTCGCTCCTCCATTGTCAACAGGTCCACCAACGGTCGGTACACCAGAGGATGCCGCCATCTCCTCACATGTCTCAGCAGACAGTGCCTATGAAGGACAACAGCGACCACAGAGTCAAACAACTCAGAGGTACGTATCCACAGTTTACACAGAACACCAATCATACACAAAAGGTGGCCTGTATGTGTGTTGAGCCTAGGTATGTGTGACGCAGTTGAAAATGAGGCCATGTGGGCCCCTGAAATGGCGGCTGCCTGACCTCTAAATTGGGACAATGGGATGTGAGGTAACTGTGCTGGTGTTGTACACCGTTGCGGTAGGTGGTCGGAGACCGCGGCGCAATGCTGCATTGGTTAACATTGGACCCTATGGGTCCCAGGAGCCAATGACGATGTACGCCAGTGGTGATGGTACGCACCGCCGCAGACGTGACCGCCGCGGACGTGACCGCCATTTTCTATCACTTCAATCACTTGATACCTGATCTTCGACAGGAGAGGACCTACACTGCAAGTGCTGCTGTGACCTTAGTCTGGAAGAGACAATGGCTCGTGCGTCTGGGGAAAGGGCCCCTGCCTTCACATCGGAGGAGTTGGAGAAGCTCGTTGATGGGGTCCTCCCCCAGTACACGCTACTCTACGGTCCTCCAGACAAACAGGTAAGTACACAGGGAGCATGTTGTGTGGGCTATGCCTGTGTGGAGAGGGCTGGATGTAAGAAGGAAGGGGGCAGAGTGCTGCGTGCATGTAAGACGGTGAGTGCATATGCCACATGGCAAGGGTAGGGATGGGGGCCACTCACTTTGACGGTGCAGTTGGTAATAACTTCTCTTCTTCCCCTGTACATTTCATGTAGGTCAGCGCCCACCAGAAGAAAGATATTTGCCGTGCCATCGCCAAGGACGTCCGGACCCTGGGGGTCTACCACAGACGGAGCACCCACTGCCGGAAAAGATGGGAGGACATTCGCCGCTGGAGCAAGAAGACGGCGGAGGCTCAGCTGGGGATGGCCTCCCAACGAGGGAGTGGTGCCCGTCGAACCATGACCCCCCCTGATGTTCAGGATCCTGGCGGTGGCCTACCCGGAGTTGGATGGGCGATTGAGGGCATCACAGCAGACACAAGGGGGTGAGTACACTCTCATTCTGCTGACTTTGCGCACAGTGGAGTTGTCTGGGTGGGGGAGGAGGGCTGTGGGTTTCCCTAGGCCAGGGTGAGTTCCGTAGGCTAGGCCCCTCTGTAAGGCATGGCGCTGTGGCCCCCCACCCCACCTCTGTAGAGTGCCAAGTACAGCTATTCATGCCCCTGTGTCATCTATGTGTGCAGATGTCGTCCATAGCCTTGTAGGCCATTTCCCAGGAATTGCATTGTGGAGCCCAAGAGCGCGGCGTAGTGCAGGGGGCCTCTGTGTCTGTCTTGTACGCCAACTGTAGCAGTAATCCATGCACTGAACATGTCTTTCTTCTGTCTCCCCCCCTTTTTGTGGTCTTCCTGTTCTTGTGTGCATTAGCATCATCAGGCGGAGGAGCAGTGGCACCGGAGGACGAGGGAGCTGCATCCCACATGGCCCTGGAGGGCGAGACTACAGAGTCTGAATTCACCAGTGGGACGGAGGGCGAGGTGAGCTCCACGGCGGGGACAGGAGCTGACACCAGCGACACGGACTCGTCCTCTGATGGGAGCTCCCTTGTGGTGGCGGCAACATCTGTGCCCCCCGCATCTACAGGTACAGCCGCCACCCCCCTACCAGCACCGCCCTCCCAGCAGCCCCTCAGCCTTCGCCCCGTGCCCACTCACCCAGGAGGGTGGGCATCACCTTCGCCCCAGGCACCTCAGGCCCTGCCCCAGTCACCCCTGCTGCCCTCAGTGAGGAGGCCATTGACCTCCTCAGGTCACTCACTGTTGGGCAGTCTACCATTTTGAATGCCATCCAGGGTGTAGAAAGGCAGTTGCAACAAACTAATGCATTTCTGGAGGGCATTCATTCTGGTCAGGCAGCCCTTCACCAAGCTTTTCAAACTCTGGCCTCAGCACTGATGGCAGCCATTGTCCCCGTCTCTAGACTCCCCCCTCCAACTTCCTCCACCCAGACCCAATCCCCTGTACCTCTGCCTATCCCAAGAACACCATCAGAGCAGCCTGCACACACCTCACCACACAAGGGAAGCTCAGGCAAACATAAGCACCACACATCCCACAGGCACTCACGCAAGCAACACACACATGCAGACACACCAACATCCACTGCCTCCACTGTGTCCCCCTCCTCGTCGTCTCCCTCCTCCCTCCCAGTCTCGTCTACACTCACACCTGCATGCACTACCTCTACAGCCACTACGTCCCTCACAAGCACACCCCGCTCACGTGTAGTCACCACCCCCACTACCATTCACACGTCCCCTGTGTCCTCTCCCAATGTGTCTGTGACGCCCCCTCCGAAGATACACAAACGCAGGCACACACCCACCCAACAGCCATCCACCTCACCACAGCCTCCAGCACATGCACCTGCACCCAAAGTCACCAAACGTACTCCTCCTACTACCACCACCTCTTCCTCCACTCCCAAACCCCCTCCAGCTACCCGTCCCAGTGTGTCCAAAAGAATTTTCCTGTCCAGCCTTGACCTTTTTCCCACACCTCCCCCACTCCGTCCATCTCATAGGTCCCGAAGTAGCACCTCAGCCACAACATCTACGTGACCAGTGGTGCCTGTTGTCACAGGTATGTGGAGTGCACATGCCACCAGGACAGCCAGTGTGGCACGGAGCCACAGCACAGCCAGTCCCCCCCCCCTGTGAAGCATCAGAAGTTGGCCAGTGCCCGGCGGGAGAGAGGGAAGACTCCAGCCACCAAAGCCGCTCCCAGGGGTCCCGGTGGGAGTGTGGAGTTAGCTGTTACACCTCCCAAGGTGGGGAAGGGCCACAAGAAACCCGGCAAGTCTGGGAAGAGCTGCACGGCGGAGAAGACCGCCATCATCCCCGCTGCCCAGGAGGCCACCGCCAGCCCCATCCCAGCTGCCCAGGATTGCCACGCCAGCCCCAGCCCAGCTGCCCAGGAGGGCCCTGCCAGACCCATCCCAGCTGCCCAGGAGGGCCCCACCAGCCCCATCCCAGCTGCCCAGGAGGGGCCCGCCAGCCCCAGCCCAGCTGCCCAGGAGGGCCCCGCCCCAGCCCAGCTGCCCAGGAGGGCCCCGCCCCAGCCCAGCTGCCCAGGAGGCCACCGCCAGCCCCAGCCCTGTTGCCCAGGAGGGCCCCGCCAGCCCCATCCCAGCTGCCCTGGAGGGACCCGCCAGCCCCAGCCCAGCTGGCCAGGAGGGCCCCGCCAGCCCCAGCCCAGCTGCCCAGGAGGCCACCGCCAGCACAAGCCCCGCTGGGCCATGAAGGACCACCAGCACAGGCACCGCTGGGTCGGACACTGCCAAATCAAGCACCGCTGAACAGGGCATCGCCAACTCAAGCACTGCTGAACAGTGCGCCGCCAACTCAAGCACCGCTGAACAGGGCACCGCCAACTCAAGCACCGCTGGGCCGGGCACCGCCAACTCAAGCACCGCTGGGCCGGGCACCGCCAACTCAAGCACAGCTGAACAGGGCACCGCCAACTCAAGCACCACTGGGCCGGGCACCGCCAACTCAAGCACCGCTGAACAGGGCACCGCCAACTCAAGCACCACTGCACAGGGCACCGCCAACTCAAGCACCGCTGAACAGGGCACCGCCAACTCAAGCACCGCTTAACAGGGCACCGCCAACTCAAGCACCGCTAGCCCATGAGCGGCAGGGGCACTGATGCAACTGGGTCCGTCACGGGTTGAGTGATGCACTCTGGGCACCAGTTACCCTCCAGAACCAGTGGAGAGATCCATCCCCTACCTCTGTCCTTCACAGGATGAAGCACTCTGGGCACCAGTCCCCCTCCAGAACCAGTGGAGACATCCATCCACTACCTCTGTCCTTCACAGGATGAAGCACTCTGGGCACCAGTCCCCCTCCAGAACCAGTGGAGACATCCATCCACTACCTCTGTCTTTCACAGGATGAAGCACTCTGGGCACCAGTTCCTCTCCAGAACCAGTGGAGACTGTTATCCACTTGAGAGACTGTGGCTTTGCACTCCCGAGGATATGGCAGTGGGCAAACCACCCACTTGTGAGACTTGAGAGACTGTGGCTTTGCATTCCCCAGGATTGAACAGTGGACAACCCACCCACTGTAGAGACTTGAGAGACTGTGGCTTTGCATTCCCCAGGATAATGCAGTGGGCAAACCACCCACTGGAGAGACTTGAGAGACTGTGGCTTTGCACTCCCCAGGATAAAGCAGTGGGCAACCCACCCACTGGAGAGACTTGAGAGACTGTGGCTTTGCACTCCCCAGGATATGGCAGTGGGCAAACCACCCACTGTAGAGACTTGAGAGACTGTGGCTTTGCACTCCCCAGGATTGAACAGTGGACATTGAGCCCCCTCGTGGATCTGGCGTTGTGCACTCATCCGGCTGAGGTGCCCCCATTCCCTTCCCCCTGAGGTGCCTATTGTATTTCTATCTGATGCCCCTGCAGTGTTCTCTCTGTTTTGATCGGGTATTGAGTGTGGGCCTCGCCCTTGCATTTTGGGCCCAGTGGTCCACGGACTATAAATGGTGCAATACCTGGACTTGTATTATTGGTGTATATATTTGTTTATAGTGTATATATATTTTTGAGTACTGGATTTTAATAGATTACAATGGTTACACTCATTTCCTTTTCTCTTTGCATTCTTCCGGGGAGGCTTGGGGGGTGTAACTGTAATGTATCAAGATGTATTAGTGTGTGTGTTGTAGTGGGTGAGGGTGGGGGTGTTGCGTGTGTGTGTCCCTGTTTTTTGCCTCCCCTGTGTCGTAGGTGCAGTACTCACCATGGTCTTCGCCGCCGGCGTTCGTGCTCCTGGTAGAGGAGCAGGAAGACTATTGCAGGTAGAATTTGGAGTTCCGGTTCCATGGTGTCCTCGTTCCTCGTGGGGTGTGTAGAGGTGAGCGTTTTCCCTTTGGAATTCCTGTTCCGCCATGTTTTTATCCGCGTTGAATCTGCCCCGGCAAAGGTGGCGGATTTGCCTGTCATAATAATGTGGGTGGTGCATTGTCTCTCGCCTGTCTGTTGGCGGTGAAAGCCAAGCTGTTTGTTTGTACCGCCGTGGCGGTCGGAGTGTTAAAGTGGCTGTCTTTGTTGGCCACGGTCGTAATTGCAATTTTTTTACCACCGGCCTGTTGGCCATCTTACCGCCGCTTTAACACCGTCCGCCAGGGTTGTAATGACCCCCTATATCTACATTAAAAAAATAAATCAACACAACTAACACATTTCTTTCCCTCAACAGACTACGACAAATGTAAATTGTACCAAAAATGACACCAGAAAGAACTGCAAAGCAAATATCATCAACTAAAACGAAGTAAAGACAACATCCAAAAAATAAGTTAAAGCGTGCATCTGTAATATAAACATGTTAACATAATATATTGTAATACATTATAGAGGATATTCTTATAGATAGGAGATCACAACCAAAAAAGACACTGAAAATGCAACAAATAATATTCAAACACATGCTATGGTAGTGCTACCACTACAAATCCTCTGCCAATTCCTAGAACTACTTAAAAACAACAAAACTACCAGGAGTTAAAAACTGGAGCTTTGCTTGGCCAGGAAGACTGGGGGAGGGTGTAAGCTTCAGATATCCCAACAATAACACTGGCATATCTTGTTAAAATGCACTATGAGAAGCAGGACACTAGGGGTGCTTAAGAAGAGGAGTGTGGATTTTTAGGGGTTTTTAAACACAATAGTTTTCAAAATAACCAAGTATAAAGGCAGAAATAAGAGAGTTTGTGTGTTTTTTTTCTCAGTGTGGTCACGTGAAAATCCAGGTTCAAATTAAACAGACAGCTCAGCATATCCGACTGGAAGTAACTGTACTAAACTATTTACTAAAGAATACATTTTTTAGGGGGTGTAACACCCCAAAAACACCCACTCAAGCTATGCCCCTGGGTAAAAGTGGAACAATCACTAACCCAAGGCAAACCAAAACTTTCCACACAAACTAAACACATGCATGAACTCCTAACATGCAAAGTATGACTCTTAAATAACTAACCACTACTAACATATATAGATTCAATAGCAAGAACCCTGCTATAAAAACACACCAAACACACTAAGCGGCCTACTTTAACCTCTCTAAAACACCAACACTCATACTTTAGAAACATTTATTTATAAATAGTATTAAAACAAATGCATGATACCAAACTGAATAAAAATATCAGGTTGCTAATTAAAGTTATATATATATATCTATATATATACATTTACATATATATATATATATATATATATATGTGTGTGTGTGAATGTGTATATATGTATATATACACACACACACACACACACATGCGCACACACACACACACACATACTATATTATATCTTTATATCCAGACACCCATTCCCCCGGGGTCTGCTCTTTCACCTTGCCTCAGGGAGCCCACACCCAGGACATAGTGGTTTTCCTTGCCACCAGGAGAGCAGGCCTGGAAAACAAGTGTGCTTCAACCATGCAGGAAAATGCACACTTGTGGGCAGGGAAGCTGCCTTGCTCCCACCCGTAGGGAGCAAGTACAAGCAGCTGTTCCGCCTGGGCGGGAGCAATTTTAGATTTTGTGTGGGGAGTCAGCTAGGATCCTAATGGCCCTGGGGCTCCCCTAGTGGTCCCTAAGATTATATTGTTTTTGGGTGGCAGTGCAGCCACTTACAATGTATAAAGCTCCGGGATGGTGTGTCCATGGCAGCTAGAGGCTCGAGAAGGGGTGTCACATGCCTGGGTTCTGGGCCCCCTAGAGACTATAGAGACTTAAAGGCGGGGGCTGAGTGATCCATGCCCCCTCTCCTTTGTAAAAAAAAAAGAAGACTCCAGAGAGTAAGAAACCTGGGCCAATGGTGACTCAGGGAGGACTCAGGGAGGAGGGCCATGTGCCCCTTCCCCCTAGAAAAAAAGTAAAGAAATGGCCCTGGGGTTCCTGGGGCCTATAGTGGCTCAGGTAGGGAGACCTGGAAGTTCCTGAGGAATGGGGTCCCTGGGGCCAATTTTGATTTCTGAAGGTGGGGCCATGTTTCCCTCTCCTCCTTACACATATGTCTTTGCCCCAGGTGATTGGCTCTCTGGGTCCACTATTGGTGGGGGGACACAGCGACGTGCCCCCTACCCATAAATTAACAAAAGCCCCAGGTGATGAGGTTCCTTAAGCCTATAGAGGCTTTGTGGGAGGGGCTGCACACACCCTCTTAATTAAAAAAAATTGCCCCAGGGGATAGGGTTTCTGAGGCCACGGAAGGCTTGGAAGGGAGTCATGTCTCCCGCGCCCCAATATTGTTATTGTTATTGTTAATAAAAAATAATTTCTGACTCCTGCCATGCCTTGCAGCTGACCGTCAGGGTGTTGGCTGTCTGCAGGGGGTTGGATGCAGAGCCTATTTACATATGGTAAAAGAATATTACTTTACATTTTAAAAACCCTTAGAAATTAACTGAAAAATACAAAGCTTAAAGTGATATTATAGTTAGTTGAAAATTTCAGTGACAAATTAACATTTTAAACAAAAAAAAAAACACTAGAATTGATCATTTATAGGTATGTAACTTGCACTGCTAATTACTCGACATATTACTCCACTCATGACATGGTCTATGATATCTTTGATATTAGGACTGCAGTGTCTGAAATTACTTCAAAGATGACAAGGCTGTATGGAAGGGTCGTGATTTATAGTTACCTTAGGGCACAAGTTATAGTTGCCATAGATAACGAGAACTAGTGAATTTCAATGTGTTTTGGTGTTTAAAATGTCACATTTTCACTGACATTTTCACCTCACTTTAACATTACTTTAACCTTTGTTTTTTTTCAGTGAATATGTATATATTCACTATTACAGCATGGCCGTAGCCACCTGTTGTTACAGTTAGGGTTACCGGAGATAGGAATTCCTTGGAATTTTTTTCTGTAATAACTTTGCACTCCTTTGAGGACTCTCTACAAAACTTTGTAGACCTATTCCTTTTTCTACATTGCAGATGATGGAAAGTTTTGCAGAGATTTTTCAAGGGAGAGCAAAGATAAGGGGGGGGCTTCCCAAAACGCTTTTGGACACTAATGCATTTCTCCATAGACTTTCACCCTCATTATGACATTGACGGTCAGCTGACCGCCACGCCGGCGATGGCAGTAGTACTGCCGCCAGGCTGACAGTGAAGACCACCAAATTATGACTACAGCGGTGATCCCTCCCATATACAGCCAATGAACCGCCTGAACTGCCAGTGTGGTTGCCATCTTCAGGCTGGTGGAATACCATTCACTGCCCACCATATTATTACATAGCAGACCACCAGGATTTCCGGGGTGGGACACCACCATGAAAAGCATGGTGGAAACGACTCCTATAAAAGGAGACACTCACCTCAAGGGATACAGAGGATTCCGCGGCCAACAGGGATCCCAAACTGAAAGCCCTTCCGATGCTGTATTATGCAATGGAAGTCCAGGAGCAGCAACGCCGACGAAGATGACGACGGTGACTACAGTCACCTAGCACACTCACCATACACACATACCACACACGGAGAACAATCTGCTGATAAATCCAAAAGCAACATAAGCCAGAAGTAAAGAAACCCAGAACAAATACCTTTTGTCCAACCACTATTTTCCTGTGACAATAGCGACCACACATAAAAAAGTGAACTATATACATAAAGAGCCATTGGCCAGTCTAATTGTTCATGGCATCCCACAGGGCAATGAAAAAGGCCCAACCTGACTCCTGACAGCCCAAGTCACTCCACTGGGCAGGGATATCATTGTGCAAGGTGGGCACCTCAGGGGGTGAATCCTTGGATTCGGGTTTGGGAGGGAGCGGGCCCTTGCTTTTCTGTTTAGAGGGCCGAGTAGTGGGCTTGGAGCAGGGGTCAGAGTGGCTGTTTTGTGCCCTGTAGTGCCCCTTAGTGGGAGCTTTCTCTATGGGGGAGGGACACATGCAACATCAGGGGGGCCATGAGAGGACTGGGAAGTGAAGGTACTGGGCTGGCGGAGCGGGACCTTCCTTTTACAGACAACATGGGGTGGAGGAGGAGGAGGGAAGGGGTTAAGCCGGGCAAGAACAAGTTTTTTTGGTACAGTGGGGCAGAGTGTGGGAGGACATTTGGGAGTAGAGATAGAGGGAGTGGATGTAGGAGGAGTAGGTGTGCTGGACTGGGTGACAGGTGCATGTACAGGGTGCATGTGTGAGGTGGATGGCTGTTCAGTGTCTGAGTGGAAGCGTTTATGTGTTTTTGGAAGGGGCAGACAGGGTGGGCGAGGACAAACAGGTCGTTTGCAAATATGTTGTGGTGGTGTCTGCAAGTGAGGTGGGTGTGCAGCATGTGGTTGTGATGGTGGTGGTAACTGCGCATGTGGTGAATGGGGTATTAGTTTGCATGTCTGCTGTTGTGGTGACTGTGGAAAGGCTGTAAAGGTGGCAGGATCTGGGACTGAAGATGCAGTGCTTGCAGGTGTGAGTGTTGATATGACTGTGAGGGAGGAGGAAGAGGGGGAGACAGTGGAGGCAGTGGCTGTTTTGTGTGTGCACCTGGGTGTTGGCTGTGTGTGTGCTCATGGTGTGATCTGTGGTGCCTGTGGTTGTCTTTGTGAGTCCTGTCTGTTGTCTTGGGTGCATGCTAGTCTGATTGTGTGCTTGGGATGGGTGGGCGGAGAGGGCTCTGGGACTGGGAACAGGTAGTTGGATGGGGGACAGAAGGAACAGGGACACTGGCTGCCGTCAAAGAGGAGGCCAGAGCCTGAAACGATCTCTGTAGGGCAGCCAAGCCACCGCGAATGCCCTCCAGGTAGGCATTGCATTGCTGCATCTGGGATGCCAACCCCTGGATGGCATTCACTATGGTTGACTGCCCTACAGAGATGGATCTCAGGAGGTCAATAGCCTCCTCAGTGAAGGCAGCAGGGCTGACAGGGGCAGGGCAGGGGCTGAGGTGCCTGCGGCAAAGGAGACGCCCACCCTCCTGGGTGAGCGGGCACGGGCAACTCTGTGGGGGCTACTGGGAGGGCGGTGCTGGGATGGGGCTTGGCAGAAGATGATGTAGCTGGGGTGGTCCCAGAGGGGTCCGCCACCACCAGCGAGCTTCCATCGGAGGAGGAATGAGAGTCTGTTGCTGTAGCTCCTGTCGCCCCCAGGGTGCTTCCCTTGCCCTTCAACCCACTGGTCCCCTCGGCGTCGGTGGACACTGCCTCCTGTGTCCTGTGGGCTGCAGCTCCCCACTCACTGGTTCCCCTGCTCCTCCGCTAGATGATGCTAATGCACATAAGGACAGGATGAGAAAAGAAGAGAGGGTGGGGGAGAAAGAAAGGGAACACAGGGTCAATTACAGCAATAACAGCACATATGGCATACACATCACAATGACTCGCTGGGACTAACACTGTGCAGTATGATCCACAATAACAAACCATTGCCTGGAAACAATAGCAGAAATGAACTCAGACACTGCCATCTGCACACCTACTGGAACTCACTAAACCATGTTTGCCATGGTATGCCAGCTACTTGCCAATACCAAATGCACATACCACTCACCATTGCTAAGCAGAACTCTACAAGATTAGCTAAAAGGGCATATTGGGCCATACACTGACTAGAAACTTGCACCCAAACACCATGGCAGGCATCATGAAAGAATTCCACACAGTGTGTACTCACCCCCTTGTGGCTGCTGTGCTGCCTTCAAGCACCCAACCAACTCTGGATTGGCCACCGTTAGTATGTGGGCCTTTAGATGATTCAGGATCCGACCGGCACCCCTCCCTCATTTGGAAGACTTCCCCAGCTGGGCCTCCGTGGTCTTCAGGGCCCAGGGTCACAGGTCCTCCCAACTCTTTCTGCAGTGGGCGCTCCACCGGATATGTACCCTCAGGGTCCGCACATCCTTGGTGATGGCACGCCATAACTCTGAACCATGAACTCCACACTACATTTTGTTACAGCAATGGCTTACATACTGCATAGATTCCACATTAACCTCACATATCACTCGTACCTCTGAGTACACATTGCATGCAGCAAAAATACACTCCCCAAATGACACACTGCCAGCACACACATACATCTACACACAGCCATGTTGCATCCAAACTACCCAAAAGGTGCTCACCTGTTGATCTGGAGGCCAATACAACTGTCCATACAAGGGTAGGACCCCATCCACAAGCTTCTCCAGTTCCTCAGATGTGAAGGCTGGGGCCCTATCCCCTGTAGCACGGGCCACTGTGGGTTCCAGACACAGGACACAGAAGCACATGCAGTGGAGGTGTTGATGTGGTGAGAGCTAGGAATCAAGTGAAGTGGGATACAGAAAATGGCGGTCACGTCTGCGCCGGTGAAAACCGTCACCACCGGCAGTGATCATCATTGGCGTCTGTGCTCCATAGACTGCAATGTTAACCAAAGAGGGGTTGCATGGTGGTACAGACCACCCTCTGCCAGGACGCTAAATTCCGGCAGGGTGAGGTCACTTCCACCTGTTCCTGCATGCAGGGTTGCCATTTCCTGATGCTGGTACTCATGGCGGTCAATTTCCTGTGCGTCATAGGTACCGATGGTAGACACCAAGGCAATTCCAGTCTGCTACATACTTTGGTTTGGTTGTAGACTCCTGCACTCAAAGTAGATCTCATACCAGTGCACTGCTTGCAGATGAGTAGTTGACAGAAAATGTTAAATGGGATGCTACTAATCATGACACACGACTCGGACTACATCTGTGAGACACAATGGCAAATGAAAACTATGTATTTTTGAGGAAGTCCGTTTGCATGTAGAGAACACCAGTGCAAATTACAATCATTGCGTGAATTGGATGTGACTGTTCTGTGTACTGTGATATTGTGTGTCCATCCTTCCTGTTGTCACACACTTCTGATGTTTGGTTTACTTAGATTCCAACCACTCTGGAGGAGGAGGGGGAGGCAAGCACCGGTGTACAGACCCCTAGTTGACTTTGCTACACTGGAGGGATGGATGCCACATTATACTCACTTTTCGTCTGGACAGGGCCACAATTACTGAACTGCATCAACAATTGGAGCTAGATCTAATTCATGCTATTCATAGCACTACAGCAATACCCCCCGCAGTACAGGTACTGTCAGTGCTCTACTTCCTGACCAGTGCTTCTTTCCAGATGACTGTGGGCTTGGCTGCAGGTATGTCACAGCCAATGTTTTTAAAAATGCCTTGCTGAAACACATGAGCAGCTATATCTCATTCCCCCCAGTGATGATTTGCCCACTGTGAAGGCTGCATTCAACACCATGGGACACATACAACATGTGATTGGGGCCATTGACGGGACCCATATTGCCTTGGTCCCTCCCAGGACAAATGAGCAGGTCTACAGAAAAAGGAAGAGTTACCATTCAATTAATGTCCAGATGGTATGCTTTGCTGATCAGTACATTTCCCAGGTTTTGCCAAGTTTCCAGGATCTGTGCATGATGCCTATGTATTGAGGAATAGCAGGATCCCACAGGTGATGGCACGACTACAGAGAGAGAGAGTGTGGCTCATAGGTGAGCTTGAGGTTTTACCCAATGTATGTCATTGTACTCCACCTGGAGTTGTACTTTGTGCTATTGTACATGAGTACTGTGTGTTTCTCACTACTTCCAGGTGACTCCGGCTACCCAAACCTATCCTGGCTGTTGACATGTGGAGGAATCTGAGGACAGGGCCATAGAAACATTACAATGGAGCACATGGTCAGACCAGTAACTGAAAGTACTTTTGGCCTTCTGAAAGGCAGGTTAGGATGCCTCCATATTTCTGGTGGATCTTTACTCTACACACCTGGGAAGGTCTGCCAGATAGTGGTGACCTGCTGCATGCTGCAGAATTTGGCCCTAAGATGCCATGGCCCTCATTACAACAATGGCGGTAAATCCCGCGTGCAGAAGACCACCAACAAACCGCCGCGGCCGTGGAAATCTGCTACAGCTATTTCGACCCACAGCTCAGAATCTACCAAAATCTAGACACCCACACAAGTCCGCCACACCAAAGGTCAGTGATAAACTGGCGATAACCAAACCTCCACCGTCACGCCAACAGGAATACGACCCACAAATCCACGCGGCAGTCTTTCAACCGCGGTATTCCATTGGCGGTACACACCACCATGCTCAACATACACACACATTTACAGAACACTACCACATTGGACAATTCCAAATACACACACACCACTCCCAGACACCCAATACAATATAAAACACACACCCACATTACCCACAAACCCTTACAACCACAAATTTGGCAGAAGCAGAGAGACAGCAAAGCAAAGACCACACCAGCATACAGAGGCACACAACACCATCACTCACACAACATCCACGCACAAAACACTACACACCCCTAAACATCACCCCACACATCACAACACACACCACCTCACACATCACCCACACCACCCCATGGCACCGCAAAGACACCCAAGGTTTTCTGAGGAGGAGCTCAGGGTAATGGTGGAGGAAATCATCCGGGTAGAGCCACAGCTATTCGGATCACAGGTGCAGCACACCACCATAGCTAGGAAGATGGAGCTATGGCGCAGAATCGTGAACAGGGTCAACGCAGTGGGACAGCACCCAAGAACACGGGATGACATCAGGAAGAGGTGGAACGACCTACGGGGAAGGTGCGTTCCATGGTCTCAAGACACCACATTGCAGTTCAGAAGACTGGAGGCGGACCCCCTCCTCCTCCCCACAACTAACAACATGGGAGGAGAAGGTCTTGGCTGTACTGCATCCTGAGGGCCTCGAGGAGTAGCTGGAGGAATGGATTCTGGTAAGTCAAATCTTTCACTACTTTATCCCCCACCCTACCTGCATGCTATCACATACCCCCACCCTCGCCCTCACCCCCATCACTCCAACTCCTCACATATGTCCCACTATCACAAACCACACATCCCAACACCAAGCCCTGCATGCAACAACAAAGCATGGACACCCATCACCAATGCATGTCCACTACACATACCCACACAGACCCCTAAACAATTATCAAACAAGGTCCTACACAAGAATGTAAGCACTGGGGTACAGGGTCACCCACCCATTGCACACCATGGCACACACAGATGCAATAATCATGCCTTTAAACCCCTGCAGGACCCCTACCCGTCACTGGACAGGAGGTTCCAGACATGTCCACTCCCCCCACAGAAGAGGCCCACAGTGATGACAGCAGCTCTGTCCAACTGGATCTAGATGACCAGCCCGGCTCATCTGGGACCTCGGGACAGTCGGTTCCCCTCACACAGTCACAGGCCACCACAGAGCCTCCCCCCTCAGGAAACACCAGCATAGCACCCACCCAGCGGGCCCATACCTCTGTGACTAGGACACATCAAGCACCAGTGTGTCCACCACTACAGGGAACCCAGGCTAACCCACCACCCCAAGAACAACAGGGACCTGGGGGAAGTGGCAGTGGGCGCACGTTTCAGGGGACAGAGGCCCAGGAAAATCGGGGAACTGGGAGGTCTGCTGTGCGACAGGGGGAGGACAGGCCCAGGGAACCCACTCTCCACGAGGCCCTCTCCAACATCATGGGAGCGTACCATCATACCCAGGAGACGATGGCAACGGTACTGGCCAACTTTCAGGAGACCCAGCGGCTGCAGGAGGAACAGTATTCGGGGTTCAGGGAGGAACTCAAATCCATCAATACCACCCTGGGCACCATTGTAGGGGTGCTGAAGGACCTCGTGAACATCAGGAGGGACACTGTGGCACAACAAGGGGCCCCTGTACGATGAACTGCCCACCACCTCCGCTGGCGCTAGTGGACAGGAGGCACCGCCATGACACCAGCACCCCACCCCCTGTAGATGGAGAACCACCGCGCAAGCGGTCCCTGAGATCCAGGACAAAGACAAAGAACAATACCAAGACCCCCGCCAAGAAATGAGACCACCCTGAATGTCATCCTTCTGTCCCACTTTGTCACCCTGTCCATCCTTAAACTGCCCTAGCTCCACTTCCTATGCCCTTTTGGACAATGCACCTGTGAGACAAATAGACTGGACTCTGCCATGGACATTCCTCCACCGTCACCCCTGACCAGTTTACAGCCCCCTCCACTATGTAGCACTTAAATAAACACCCTTGAACCCCAAAACAATCTGGAGTCAGTCTGTGCTTTCACAAATGTGTATTTGCAATAGCTGCGGGAAACAGCAATGTCCATACTATTGTCAACATACCTATGTCACACAGCTCTAGCCCATGAGGTAACATAGCAATGGTCACACGGTGGGACCCACATCTGTGAAATCGAAATGGAAAGTGACAAATTAGGGTCCATACACTGGGTGAAAGTGACAGACAGATGAGAGGTCGAACAATTTTATCAGATGTAGGAGGCAGTGATGTCTTCTTACCTGTGTCTCACTGGAAGTACTGTTGGATCACGGTGTTTCTGTTGTCTATGTCCTCTTCTTCTGCCTCCTCTTCATCACTGTCCACAGGCTCCACAGCTGCCACAACACCTCCTTCAGGACCATCCTCCTACAGAAAAGGCACCTGTCGTCGCAAAGCCAAGTTGTGCAGCATACAGCAGCCCACGATGATCTGGCACACCTTCTTTGGTGAGTAGTAAAGGGAACCACCTGTCATATGGAGGTACTGGAACCTGGCCTTCAGGAGGCCGAAGATCCTCTCTATAACCCTCCTAGTTCGCCCATGTGCCTCATTGTAGTGTTCCTCTGCCCTTGTCCTGGGATTCCTCACTGGGGTCAGTAGCCATGACAGGTTGGGGTAGCCAGAGTCACCTGCAAATGTCGAGGGACAACTGTTAGACATACACTAACCCTTAGGGACAACCCCAAACCCAGACAACTATTCACACTATATAGGGTCCTTGTCCTCACCTAATAGCCACACACGGTGCCTCTGGAGTTGCCCCATCACATAAGGGATGCTGCTATTCCTCAGAATGTAAGCATCATGCACTGAGCCAGGAAGCTTGGCATTCACATGGGAGATGTACTGGTCAGCCAAACACACCATCTGCACATTCATAGAATGGTAGACACACACTAACCTGTAGGGATAACCCCAGACAACCATTCCCACTGCCTTGCTTCCAGGGGCTCACCTAATAGTCATACACGGTACCTCTGGAGTTGACCCATCACATAAGCGATGCTGCTATTCCGCAGGATGTAGGCATCATGCACTGAGCCAGGGAACATGGCATTCACATGGGAGATGTACTGGTCTGCCAAACATACCATCTGTACATTCATAGAATGATAACTCTTCCGGTTTCTGTACACCTGTTCACTCCTGCGGGGGGTACCAAGGCCACATGTGTCCCATCAATGGCACCTATGATGTTGGGGATATGTCCCAGGGCATAGAAGTCACCTTTCACTGTAGGCAAATCCTCCACCTAAGGGAAAACGATGTAGCTCCGCATGTGTTTCAGCAGGGCAGACAACACTCTGGACAACACGTTAAAGAACATAGGCTGGGACATCCCTGATGCTATGGCCACTGTTGTTTGAAAAGACCCACTTGCCAGGAAATGGAGTACTGACAGGACCTGCACTAGAGGGGGGATTCCTGTGGGATGGTGGATAGCTGACATCAGGTCTGGCTCCAACTGGGCACACAGTTCCTGGATTGTGCCACGATCAAGTCTGTAGGTGACTATTACATGTCGCTCTTCCATTGTCGACAGGTCCACCAGTGGTCTGTACACCGGAGGATGCCGCCATCTCCTCACCTGCCCCAACGGACGTGCTCTATGGATGAAAACAGCAATCAGAGGGTCAGCCAACACTGAGGTACCAAAAAACAACTTTATTGCACACAATTGTCAATTCGCTATGTGCCTGTCTTAGTGTGTATGCAAGGCCTAGATATGTGTGACGCATTTAAAATTAATGCCATGTGGCCCCCTGAAATGGCGGCTGCCTGACTTGAAAGGTGGGACAAGGGGATATGAGGTAACTGCGCTGGCGTTGTACACCGTCGCGGTAGGCGGTCAAAGACCGCGAAGCAATCTTGCATTGGTTAACATTGGACCCCATGGGTCCCAGGAGCCAATGACGATGTATGCCGGCGGTGGCGGTACGCACCGCTGCGGACGTGACCGCCATTTTCTCTCTGTTCACTCACTTGATACCTGATCTTCGACAGGAGAGGACCTACACTGCAAGTGCTGCTGTGACCTCAGTCTGAAAGCAACAATGGCTCAAGTGTCTGGGGAAAGGGCCCCTGCCTTCACATAGGAGGAGTTGGAGAAACTAGTGGATGGTGTCCTCCCCCAGTACACGCTACTCTACGGTCCTCCAGACAAACAGGTGGGTACACTGTGAGCATGCTGTATGGGCAATGCCTGTTTGGAGTGGTGTGGATGGAAGATAGGGCGGGACGGATGAGGCGTCCATGATACGACCGTGATTGTATGTGCGTCAGGGCAAGGGTGGGAACGTGGGACAATGACTGTGACGGTCCGGACGGTTAAAGTTTTTCCTTTTCCCCTGTACTATCCCTGTAGGTCAGCGCCCAACAGAAGAAGGATATTGGGTGTGCCATCGCCAAGGACGTTCGGACCCTGGGGGTCCACCACAGACGGAGCACCCACTGCTGGAAACAATGGGAGGACATACGCAGCTGGAGCAAGAAGACGGCGTAGGCCCAGCTGGGGATGGCTTCTCAACGTTGGAGGGGTGCCCGTCGCGCCATGACCCCCCTGATGATCCAAATCCTGTCGGTGGCGTATCCGGAGTTGGATGGGTGCTAGAGGGCATCACAGCAGCCACAAGGGGGTGAGTACCGTCACATCCATCTGACTCTACCCACATTGGAGGTGTCTGGGTGGGGAAGGTGGTTAGTGTGTTCCCCTAGGCCAGGGCGAGCTTTGTAGGCAAGTAACCTTTGTGAGGCAGGCTAAGTGGCACCCCAACCCCATCAGTAGTGAGAGCCATCTACACCTAGTCAGGCTCCTGTGACTTCCATGTGTGCAGCAATTGGGCATAGGCCATGTACCCCATGTCCCTGTGATAAATTAGGGAACTCTAAGTGCATGGAATAGTGCAGAGGGCTACTGTGTCTGTAGTGTCCGCCAACTGTAGCAGTGTTGCATGCACTGGACATGTCTTTCTACTTTCTTTCCCCCACCCTTTTTGTGGTCTCCCTGTTCTTGTGTGCATTAGCATCATCAGACTCCCTTGCGGTGGTGGGCCCCTCTGTGCCCCCGCATCTACAGGTACAGCCGCCACCCCCCTACCAGCACCGCCCTCCCAGCAGCCCCTAAGCGTGTGCCCCGTGGCCGCTCACACAGGGGGGTGGGCATCTCCTTCGCCCCAGGCACCTCAGGCCCTGTCCCAGTCAGCCCTGCTGCCCTCAGTGAGGAGGCCATTGACCTCCTCAGATCCCTCACTGTTGGGCAGTATACCATTCTCAATGCCATCCAGGGTGTAGAGAGACAACAGACAAATGCATACCTGGAGGGCATTCATTCTGGCCAGGCAGCCCAACAGCGAGCATTTCAGACTCTGGTCTCAGCACTGATGGAAGCCATTGTCCCTGTGTCCAGCCTCCCCTCTCCAACTTCCTCCACCCAGACCTAATCCCCAGTACCTCAGCCTATCCCAAGCACATCATCAGACCAGCTTGCACACACCTCAACACACAAGGGTAGCTCCACACATCCCACAGGCACTCACACAAGCATCATACCCATGCAGACATGCCAACATCCACTGCCTCCACTGTGTCCCCCTCCTCCTCGTTTCCCTCCTCCCTCCCTGTCACGTCTCCACTCACACCTGCATGCACTACATCTTCAGCCACTACCTCCATCACCAGCACGCCCATCACCACACACCGCTCACGTGCACTCACCACCCGCACTACCATTCACACATCCCCGTGTCTTCTCCCAGTGTGTCTGTCAGCCCTCTCCCAAAGTACACAAACGCAGCCACACACCCACCCAACAGCCATCCACCTCACGACAGCCTCCAGCCTATGCACTTTCACCCAAAGTCAGCAAACGGACACCTCCTACAACCACTACCTCTTTCTCCACTCCCAAACACCCTCCATCTACCCGTCCCCGTGTGTCTAAGAAATGTTTCCTGTCAAACCTTGACCTCTTCTCTTCACCTCCCCCACCCCTTCCTTCCCCTATGGCCCGCCTTTCCAGGTCCCAATCCAGCACCTCAGCCATCACATCACCGGGCACAGTGGTGCCAGCAGTAACCGACTTCTGGAGTGCGCCAAGCAGCAGGGCTGCCAGTGTCCCAAGGAGCGAGTCCAAGGACATTCCCCCACCTCCAAAACAGAAGAAGTTGCGCACATTCCAGAGGGAGAAGGCCAAAACACCTGCCACCAAGGGCTCAGCCAAGACAACAGTTGGGAGTGGCAAGACAGCTGCGCCACCATCTAAGGTGGGGAAGGGCCTGAAAAAGAAAGGCAAGTCGCCGCCAACCAGCACAGCGGACAAGACCACCACCGGCACCGCCACATGCACCGCCGCCACAGCCACCGCCGCCAGCACCCAAGATACTGAGCCCTTCACCAGCACCGGAGACACTGTGCCCTTCAGCAGCACCGAGGTCAGTGAGCCCGCCACCAGCACCGCCGCTCATGACACCGCCCCCAGCACCGAGGTCAGTGAGCCCCTCACCAGCACTGCCGCTCATGACACCGCCACCAGCACCGAGGTCAGTGAGCCCCCCACCAGCACCGCCGCTCATGACACCTCCGCCAGCACCAAGGTGAGTGAGCCCCCCACCAGCACCGCTGCCCAATGACCGCCGCAAACTCCGCTGCTACTGAGCCCGCCGCCAGCACCTCCAGCAGCCACGCCACATCCTGAGCCAGTGGCACCACCGCAGACATGGCTGCCATCCCCAGTGGTCATTTGTACGAGGCTGGTGGTAAGTTCCAGGGGCCTGGGCAGCTTCCATGTTGCACCACTGTCAGTGGAGTATCACATCCACTACCTCAGTCCTTGGCAGGATGAATCACTCTGGGCACAAAGCCCCCTCCAGAACCAGTGGAGTATCACATCCACTACCTCTGTCCTTGGCAGGATGAAGCACTCTGGGCACAAAGCCCCCTCCAGAACCAGTTGAGTATCACATCCACTACCTCTGTCCTTGGCAGGATGAAGCACTCTGGGCACAAGGCCCCCTTCAGAATCAGTGGAGTATCTCATCCACTACCTCAGTCCTTGGCAGGATGAAGCACTCTGGGCACAAAGCCCCCTCCAGAACCAGTGGAGAAAGGCATCCACTACCTCTGTCCTTGGCAGGATGAAGCACTCTGGGCACAAAGCCCCCTCCAGAACCAGTGGAGACTGTTATCCACTTGAGAGACTGTGGCGCTGCACTCCCCAGGATAAAGCAGTGGGCAACCCACCCACTGGAGAGACTTGAGAGACTGTGGCATTGCACTCTCCAGGATAAAGCAGTGGGCAAACCACCCACTGAAAAGACTTGAGAGGCTGTGGCTTTGCACTCCCCCAGATATAGCAGTGGGCAAACCACCCACTGAAAAGAATTGAGAGATTTTGGCTTGGCACTCCCCAGGATGCAGCAGTGGGCAACCCACCCACTGGAGAGACTTGAGAGACTGTGGCTTTGCACTCCCCAGGATAGAGCAGTGGGCAACCCACCCACTGGAGAGACTGTGGCTTTGCACTCCCCAGGATTAAACAGTGGGCAAACCACCCACTGGATGGACTTGAGAGACTGTGGCTTTGCACTCCCCAGGATGCAGCAGTGGGCAAACCACCCACTGGAGAGACTTGAGAGACTGTGGCTTTGCACTCCCCAGGATAAAGCAGTGGAAAACCACCCACTGAAAAGACTTGAGAGACTGTGGCTTTGCACTTCCCAGGATAAAGCAGTGGGCAAACCACCCACTGAAAAGACTTGAGAGACTGTGGCTTTGCACTCCCCAGGATGCAGCAGTGGGCAACCCACCCACTGGAGAGACTTGAGTGACTTTGGCTTTGCACTCCCCAGGATAAAGCAGTGGGCAACCCACCCACTGGAGAGACTTGAGAGACTGTGGCTTTGCACTCCCCAGGATACATCAATGGGCATGGAGCCCCCTCATGGAATTGATGTCGTGCACTCATCCGGCTGAGGTGCCCCCCCTTCCCTTCCCCCTGAGGTGCCTGTTTTATTTTAATCAGATGCCCCTGCAGTGTTCTCTCCGTTTGGATCGGATATCTTGTGTGGGCCTCGCCCATGCATTTTGGGCCCAGTGGTCCACGGACTATATAGGTGCAGTACCTGGACTTGAATTCTTGGTGTACATATTTGTTAATAGTGTATATAACTTTTTGAGTAATGGATTTTTCTTGATTACATTTGTTCAAATCATTTCCTTTTGTCCCTGTGTTCTTCCAGGGAGGGTTGGGGGGAAATGTAACATTTCAGCATGTATTTGTGTGTGTGTTGTTGTGGGTGAGGGTGGGGGTGTTGCGTGTTGCATGTTTGTCACTCTCTTTTCCCTCCCCCTCCTCTGTGTCGTAGGTGCAGTACTCACCGTGGTCGTCGCCGCTGTCGGTCATGCTCCTGGTAGAGGAGCAGGAAGACAATCGCAGGGAGGATTTGAAGTTCCGGCTCCATGGTGTCCTGGTTCCTCGTGGGTTGTGTAGAGGTGAGAGTTTTCCCTTCCAAGTCCTGTTTCCGCTGTGTTTTTGTTCGCATTGAATTCGCCCCAGAAAAGGTGGCAGATTGGCCTGTCATAATAGTGTGGACAGTACATTTTCTCCCGCCTGTCTGTTGGCGGTGACCGCCATGCTGTTTGTTTGTACCGCCATGGTGGTTGGAGTGTTAAAGTCTGTGTTGCCAGTTTCCGCCACAGTCGTGATTCCATTTTTTTTTCGCCAGCTTGTTGGCGGTCTTACCGCCGCTTTACCACCGACCGCCAGGGTTGTAATGAGGGCCCATGTGCCATTCCTGCAGGAGGAGGGGGGAAACAATGCACCTGTAGCAGCAGAGGACACTGAAGACAATGATGAGGATGGGGAGGAGGAGGAGGAGGATGTGTGCAACAGGACACATCTGATACAGCAGTACTTCCAATGACACTGAGATAAGACTGTACTTCTGTTCATGCCTCCATTACAATTAAGTGCTGTGTGGCTTCTGTTTTGTGCCAAGCACAAATGTGTGAATTATGTGACCTGACACTGTTCCATTTGTGGTCAGTCGTGCCAGTGTTCTGGTGATAGTGAACAAGTTTATTCAGCCCATGCAATGTGTCAGTAGTTTAGCTTTTTCAAATACATGCCCACTGCAAACTCATTCCATACAGTACCTTAGCATATGTTGCTAGGAATTTTATGTTACTTACAATGTGCATACACAACCGCTATGTGACTTCCATTTCCCTGACAGTGTGGGCCAGTTTATTTGGTCCAGAGGAGGGATTGGCATACTGACAACATGGCATAGTTAATACTGTGGTACCTTGTGTGAGGGCCTGAAATTAGTTATTTTTCCTCACTTATGGTGTTTTGCATCAATTGCTGTGCAAATGTCTGTGTAGAAGTGACCAGTTGAATGTAGACAGGTATGTCAGAGGGGCTCATGTTGCTCTACTACCTTTACATCTTAATTGGATGTCACTAATGGTTTCCCTTTTTGCAGATGCTGGCGTGGTCACTACTGTGAACTCATGTGATGCCTACAGACTGATTTCACACAGTTTGATGGATGGTAACTTGTGGCATGCTCTCACACTGGTTATGTGTACCCCAAAATGACTATCCATTGGATGGGTTCACAATTACATAAAATTTGCACAGGATAATAAAGGTCAAAACATTACATATTGTTGTAATTAAAGCACAAAACCTTCAGTTGTGTTTAGGTGTGTTTATTGAAGTGACAAAAAGTAAGGGATAGTGCAATAGAGTGGGGTGATGGTGGACGAAATCTTCAGTGTAGTGGCCCAGTTGATTTGATGCACAGGTCCAGTATCCATGGGGCCATAGGAAAAGTGCAAGGGCAGTCCAAAGTAAACAAGGTGTCTCAGTGGCACACAAGGGAGATAAGAGAGACATGTTGGTGAGGTTCTCTTCCTGGCAGTTGTTTGGGTCTTAGTTACAGTCTATGGTTTCTGTCTTGGTCGCAGGGAACATTTGCAGGGTGGTTCTTCTGCTGCAGAGGGAGAGGTGCTGGTGGTCTGTGAGTCCTGTGGCAGATCCTCCTGTCCACTAGCTGCAGGAGATGTGAAGGGCTAGTCAGGACACTGATGTGTTGATGTATGGTGTGTGGTGTATGATGCGTGGAGGGTGTATAGGTGGCTGTGGTTTATGTGTGCAGTGCTAGGGATATGTGGGCTTGCAACGTGTTGCAGTATTTGTGAGTTTGCAAAGAATTGTGGGTTGTGTGGAGGTGTATTTTATAGTTCTGTAGGTGGGTGTGTAACATGTGTGTATATGTGTCAGGTGTGGATTTTTCAATCTGGCCAATGTTGGCTTCTGTTGGTGTGCAATGGCCAAATCAACCGTGGCGGCCCGCACCGCCAATGGGTGACCACCGTTGTGTGACCACTGTGGTGATTTGTGGTTCATTATTTGGAGGGCGGTGCGTTGCAGGCGTGGCGGGGAGGGTGGTGGGACCGACTGTTTTTCGCCTCCGTTAGGTCTGGCGGGATTGTTGTTTTGGATGCTTTCTGTTAGTTTTGTGTTTGTATGTCATAATCTGGTGGGCGGATTGCTGCCTCCACGGCGGTCTGTTGGCGGCCGTCACTGCGGCGGTCTTCTGAAAAGACCACGAATGTCATAATGAGGGCCTTTGTCCTTACACGTAGCAGGCAAACGCCCAGTCAGATTTCCATGAAATTTGCAGGATTACACATTATGGTGTGCAGATGATCCTTTTGGGTACTACAGGTAAGTAGGGTAAGTACTTATTTTAAGATATAAGGCATTTTAACTTAGTGATCTATTGTTGCAGTATTTGTATGACATTTTGTGATTTTTCACCGAAGTAATATGGTACATAGTGACAACAAGGCATTATGGCCCTCATTCCAACCCTGGCGGTCTCTGACCGCCAGGGCGGAGGGCAGCGGAAGCACCGCCAACAGGCGGTGCTTCCAGGACTATTCTGACCACGGCGGTAAAGCCGCGGTCAGAAAAGGGGAACCGGCGGTTTCCCGCCGGTTTTCCCCTGGCCCAGGGAACCCTCCATAGCGGCGCTGCTTGCAGCGCCGCCATGGGGATTCCGACCCCCTTCCCGCCAGCCTGCTTCTGGCGGTTTTCACCGCCAGAACCAGGATGGCGGGAACGGGTGTCGTGGGGCCCCTGCACTGCCCATGCCACTGGCATGGGCAGTGCAGGGCCCCCCTAACAGGGCCCCATACAGATTTTCACTGTCTGCTTTGCAGACAGTGAAAATCGCGACGGGTGCCACTGCACCCGTCGCACCCCTGCAACTCCGCCAGCTCCATTCGGAGCCGGCTTCCTCGTTGCAGGGGCTTTCCCGCTGGGCCGCCGGGCAGCCTTTTAGCGGTCGCCCGCCGGCCCAGCGGGAAAGCCAGAATGGCATCCGCGGTCTCCTGACCGCGGAGCGGCCATTCGGGGGTGACCGCATGGCGGGCGGCGACCGCCGCCCGCCGCGGTCAGAATGACCGCCTATGTGATTGGCTAATGACCATTTTTACAAAGTTAAAGGCTGCAATGTTGTTTTTCGGTACACTTTGGTTGTGTTCTGCATTTTGCACATAGATATAGGTAAGTATTCAATTCGATATTTTTCCCCCAGCTATTACCACGTTATTAAAATGCTAATAGGTAGGAAAAAATATGAAAAATATGTATACATTTCTATGTTTAAAAAATTTACAGGTTTTCGTGGTAATACCTCAGAAGTATTGCAGTACTTAAAAAAAGTTTTTAAGAAAATGTTAAAAAAATAAAAAATACACATACCACACTATATTTGACAAATATAGTGTACAATAGTGTATTTCCAATTCTTAATATATTTGCATTTTCATGAAAAAGTTCATGTAATACCACAGTAATACCTTTAAATTACTGAACTACTTTTTTTTTTTTTAACAAAAGTACAGTTCTGCCTAAACTGCTGGAAAAATTTATAAAAATTTATAAATCCATCTCTCTTACTTTTTATTACTTTTATAAAATGGTAATAGGTAGGGAACAGCTATAAAACCTAATAAATACCTATGTATGAGACCCTAACCTAGAATGCACCAAACATATACTTGAAAGTACATGGATTTCTTGTATGTTTTGTAAAGACAGCCATTATTGCTTATCATCAGCATGTACCGCAGTACACTGTGAAGTTACTGTTGTAAACCGAGGCACAATATATCATCAAGTATTAAAAACTTGTAACTTTAACACTACTTACACTATTTACACCTACTAACACAAATTATCATTTACACCTCATCATCTATATCCCTGGAACATTACATCTAGACCGCCAGTGCTGGCAGTCTTCCACCCACCTTATTACGAGTACTTCAAGATTTCCACCACATTTTTGGCGGAAAACCTGCAGCAGTCGTGCTGGTGGGTGGAGGCGGATGGGTGTTTCCACCACCGGCCCTGCCCTGCCAGAAGGCCTCCACCTGCCGTATTATGAGCAGTAGACGGCATGGCGGTGTCCTGATGATGGGGTGCTGCCTGAGGTGGAAGCGCCGTTCCCTGCTGGACGACCTCCTCGCCGGAGAAGGTAAGTCGGGCATCGAACAGGGGAGCGAGGGTTAGGTGTTGTGTATGAGTGGGTGTTGTCTGCGTGTGTGAATGTAAGTGTGTATGCGTGTTTGTATGCATGTGTGTATGCATGGTTGAATGTGTGTATGTATGTTGAAGTGAATGCATGTGAGTGAATACGCGTATGTCAGTGTTGGTGAATGAGTGTATGCGGGGTGCGTGTGGGTGTCTGTGTAATGTGCATGTATGTGGGAGGGGGAGAGTGGTGAGGGGAGGGGAGGTGCTGTTCCTGAAGGAGGGAGGGGGGCAATGTACCTGAAGGGGGTGGGGGGTCCTGGTATGGAGAGGGGGTGGGGGGTATTGCTCTTGCTGGGGGAGGTGGTGGAGTCATCTGCCAGTGACAGGGAAGAAATTCCCTCTCACCGGTAGCCTTATCCCAGGGTTTTAGTGGCAGTGCTACCACCGCAGAAACCCTGGTGGAAAGCCAGTTCAAAATATCACCGGCGGAGATGCTCATCTCGGGCCCGGCAGGTCAACCGCCCTGGCGGTATGAGTGGGGATGTGCCGGATTGGCAGAGGCCAACCTGCCACACTCATAATGTGTCGGTCTTTATTGCCAGCCTGTTGGCGGTGAAACCGCCACCGTGGCCCTGGCAGTCAGAAGACCGGCAAGGTAATAATGAGGGCCTATGTCAGTTTCAAGTAGCAGATTCCACTGTACTCAACTCCACACCACTCTTCACTATTACACGCTGTGCTATTACACTCTACACCATTCTACTTTACACCCCTACACTATGGGGGTCATTCCGACCCTGGCAGTCCAAGACCGCCAGGGCCGGGGACCACGGAAGCACCGGCAACAGGCTGGCGGTGCTTCCCAGCCCATTCTGACCGCGACGGTAAAGCCGCGGTCAGAAAAGGGAATCCGGCGGTTTCCCAACGGATTTCCCCTGCATGGGCTGAATCTCCATGGCGGCGCTGCTGGAGATTCCGACCCCCTTCCCGCCACCCTGTTTCTGGCGGTTTTTACCCCCAGGAACAGGATGGCGGAAACGGGTGTCGTGGGGCCCCTGGGGGCCCCTGCACTGCCCATGCCACTGGCATGGGCAGTGCAGGGGCCCCCTAACAGGGCCCCATAAAGATTTTCACTGTCTGCATTGCAGACAGTGAAAATCGCGACGGGTGCAACTGCACCCGTCGCACCCCTGCAACTCCGCCGGCTCCATTCGGAGCGGGCTTCATTGTTGCAGGGCCTTTCCCGCCGGGCCGGCGGGCGCTCCTTTGGCGGGCGCCCCCGGCCCAGCGGCAACGCCAGAATGGCCGCCGCGGTCTTTCGTCGGCCTGATTTTGGCAGGCGGCAACCGCCGCCCGCCAAAGTCAGAATGAGGGCCTATATGCCACTCCACTGGATGCTAATCCACTGTATGCCTCTCCACTTTATGCTAATCCACTGTATGCCACTCCAGTGTACGGCCCTCCACTGTATGCTACTTCACTCTGGGCAGTTCCACTATATGTAGCTACACTCTACAATACAACACTCTACTTTTATTTTACTCTTCAGCACTCCATTCTATTCCACTGTACTGCATGCAGTTCCACTCTACACTACTATACTGTACCCCACTCCACTCTATATCACGCTACTATACACCACTCTATTCTACACAACACTACTATACGCAACTCTACTCCATTTTTCACCACTCCACTCTACCCCACTCAACTGTATGCTATTTCACTGTATGCCACTCCATTGTACCCCACTCCAGTCTACACTACTCCACTCCACTCTACTCTGTCTGCTATCGCACTGCATGCAACTACACTCTTCACCACTCCACTTAACTCTACACCACTCCACTTAACTCTACACCACTCCATTGTACTTCACTTTACTGTACCACACTCAACTCTACACCAACCCACCATACTCTCTTTATGCTATACCACTGTACACCACTCCAGTCTACCCAACTCTACTTAGAGCCACCCCACGGTATGGTATTCCACTCTACGCCACTGTACTGTACATCATTACTACTCCACTCTCTGCTATTTCCTTCTATGCCACTCCACACTACACCACTAAACTGTACACCACTCCACTTTACTCTCCTCCACCGTATGCCTTTCCACTCTATGCCAATCCTCCATGCTATTTCACAGTAAGATACTTCACTGTACACTACTACACCTTACGCCACTCCACTCTTCACTATTCCACTGTACGCCACTTCACTCTACACCGCTCCACTCCACTCTACGCTATTCCATTGTATACCATTCTACCCCAATCCACTGTATGCTATTTCACTGTATGGCACTCAACTCTACGCTACTACACTGTATGGCACTCCAGCTTACAACATTCCACTCTATCCCACTCTACTCTACGCTATTATATTGTACATCACTCCCCTCTATACCACTCCACTTTATACCACTCATATTTACACTACCTGAGTGTATGCCACCCCACTATATTCTTTTCTAGTGTACGTCACTGCACTCTCTTGCACTCCACTCTACACCACTCCACTATATTCTATCCCACTGTACACTGGTTCACTGTAAGCCACTTCACTCTACCCTATTCCACTATATGCCACTCAACTCAGTGCCACGCCACTGTATGCCACTACAGTCAAAACTAATCTACTCTATACCAATCCACTTAATGCTACTCCACTATATGCCACTCCACTAAACTCTAAAATGTGAGGTTCCCACCTCATATCTTTCTGCTGGAGTTTGAAGGAGTTCCATAACAACTTCACATAGGAAGTTGGATTTTTTCAACTAGTGGGGAGTTAGATTTCAGGCTATCACTAGAAAGTCTGAAAGTGGGTTTGCCTTTACTATCTTCAAACAAATGTATGTCTTAGGAGGTGTAGGTAGAACTGATTTGTGGGTGTTATGGAAGACAGATGCCCAAGATCCCTGTAGGGTCTTCAAATGCATTATTAGGTTTAAAGTCAATAGAGCCCCAATTGTGTCTTAGTTTTGAAATATGTTTACCACACTGAGATATGGTGAGGAAAGAAAGGTTCCATTTAGTGTAGTGATTCTGTCAACCTGCACCCCAGGACTGAGCCCTCAGTACCCTTTGATTTGAAATGACAAATGTACAGCTAGAAATACCAACTTGACATGCCCGGCCCTAGCATGACATAAAAACACATAGGGGGTTATTACAACTTTGGAGGAGGTGTTAATCCATCCCAAAAGTGACGGTAAAGTGACGGATATACCACCAGACGTATTACGAGTTCCATAGGATATAATGGACTCATAATAGGGCAGGTGGTATATCCGTCACTTTACCGTCACTTTTGGGACGGATTAACACCTCCTCCAAAGTTGTAATAACCCCCATAGAATTTAATCAAGTAAGTTTCCCTCTGGATACTTATCTACATATAGGATGAATTGGAGGATGGTATCAGCAAATTCACTACCTGTGTGATCCTGCAAGTGACAAACACTTTGGGGGTTATTCTAACTTTGGAGGAGGTGTTAATCCGTCCCAAAAGTGACGGAAAAGTGACGGATTTACCACCAGCCGTATTACGAGTCCATTATATCCTATGGAACTCGTAATATGGCTGGTGGTATATCCGTCACTTTACCGTCACTTTTGGGACGGATTAACTCTCCTCCAAAGTTAGAATAAACCCCTTTGTATCCAGGGAAGCACCTGGAGGTTGTATATTGTACCAGGATGTAATCTCATGTTATTCAAAACACCAAAAAGCCAAAAAGCTGATGCACTAATTACTGACTTCTTTCTTACAGGTTGATAGGGCAATGATGAGGGTCATGTCTGACATTGACAGCATATACATCAAAAGTTTGCAGCAAAATCAGAGAGACCCGTGGACCCCCAAGTAAATACTTGTAAAAGTCAAATAAAATAATGGATTTATATACACCCAATTTAGTTTGTGGACATTGTTCTATTGAAGATACACCAAGTGACACTATGGAGAATATATGACGTGATTCACATGTTCCTAGCTTAATGTATGTGAGGTTGAAGGTGAGGCACTAAGAAATTAACCCAATGCAAATGTGGATTTCTGTCACTGTCACTGTGATAGTCGGTTGTTGTATCTAAAAGTGTGCACCCACAAATGGTTGCCTGATATTTCAGTTCCATTGACAACATGAAGCCACCCCAACCTTTTCACAAATTCAGGTCACTGATTGCCACTCGCTTGAGAAAAGAAGACATCTCTATTGGATACAGCATACAGCACCAATATTTATACCAGCATATAGAACAAAAGGGACATATCCCTGTAGAAGCACATTAATTCAGTGGTGCAATCAGGTGGTTTTATTTGCATCCTCATTGCTGAATTCTATGCCTTGCTGTGATTTAATAGGCAATTGAAGGGTCATTAAGAGTTGGGCGGTCTCATGACCGCCATGTTGGCGGTGGCGGTCGCACCGCCAACAGGCTGGCAGAGAAGACCGCCAAATTATGACCATGGCGGTATTCCCAACAGAATACAGCTAATCCACTGGCAGCAATGCCATAGCGGTCAGGCTGCCACAGATGACAGTAGACACCTCAGGCCGGCCGAGACGATGTTCCTGCCAGACAAATTACGAGGCTGCACACCGCCAAGGCTCCCACAGTGGTCGCACCACCATGGAAACCCTGGCAGAAACCAAATCTATAAAAGGAGACACTCACCTTCAAGAAGCCATAATCCTTTGGAGCCGCCATGGAACCTGAACTACACGTCTTCCCGCCGCTTCTGCTCACCAACAACTCCAGAGTCATCGATGATGACGACGACAGGAACCGTGAGTACACACACTTACCTGTCACTGGTGCAAAAGGCCAATGAAGCTATGCACACACAACATACACGTCTGGAATGGGTGGCGAGGGCGATACACACATGTAACCTCACACTGACATGAACACTCACACACAGCCACATACACACAGGCACATACATAGTACACACACTATGTCCATCACACACACACGCGAAAAACACACTCCAACCCCCAGATACACAGCACAGGCACAGTCACACACAACAACACACACCACCAAATGACACAACAACACCACAACTGCAACACCTCAAAAACACCATCAAGCATCCAAAAAACATAACTCCACTTGACAATTCATTCATACAACACAACATAACAACACCAGAGAACCAGCACACACAATCACACATCTATACAACAAGGCATACATCATACCCCTCACCACACAACTGGGTGGGGAGCTACAGGGACAGCGATGGCAGTAAGGGGGTGGCAGACAAAGATGGTACTGGGGTTGTCCCAGATGGGTCCGCCACCACCAGGGAGTGTCCACTGGAGGAGGATTCCAAGGATGATGATGATGATCCTCTCTCCCCCATGGCACTCCCCTCGTCCTCCAGGCCACTGGATCCCTTGCTGTAGGTGGTATCAGTACTCCAGGTCTTGTGGCCATCCGCATCCCCACTTGTCCATGCCCCGTCTTCTTCGCCTGCTGATGCACACAAATAGAGAGAGGAGGGAGAGATAGAGATTGAGATAGAAAGTCATCACATTCTTCACATACACACAGTACACCATGCACAACTGTTGGTATTTGTCTCCTGGCTAGGCATTTCCATATAGAAAATCATATAACCTACATAATGTCACAACATGTTACTTCTATCCACCACTTTATGTCATCTCTCTCACCGACATCATAATCCATGTAAGGTAGCATAGATGGAGCATTCCATCAAATCACCTGTAAAGCTATGCCAGCATGCTCATCATGCCCTGGCTAAAGGTGAAAATCAATCCTAATCCTGGTCATTACTCTCCATACTTTTGTCACCTTTAGGCAAAGCAGTTGACTGATCACACTATATCATGCATGTTCGAATTCAACTCCAGACCAGTCCATGTCCATAGGTCATGTCCCATGCAAGTAGAGACAACTATTTTCACAGATGACACAGCACCTGTCCCAGATGGGTCCGCCACCACCCTGGAGTGTCCACTGGAGGAGGATTCCAAGGATGATGATTCTGTCTCCCCCGTGACACTCCCCTCGGAGTTGGGCCACTGGATCCCTCGCAGTAGGTGGTATCAGCACTCCAGGTCCCATGGCCATCTGCATCCCCATTCGTCTATGCCCCGTCTTCTTTGCCTGCTGATGCTGATGCACACAAATAGAGGGAGAAGGAGGGAGGGATAGAGATCGAGATAGAAAATCATCACATTCTTCACATACACACAGTACACCATGCACAACTGTTGGTATTCGTCTCCTGGCTGGGCAATTCCACATAGAAAATCACATAACCTACATAATGTCACAACATGTTACTTCTATCCACCACTTTATGTCATCTCTCTCACCGACATCATGATCCATGTAAGGTACCATAGCTGGAGCATTCCATCAAATCACCTATAATGCTATGCCAGCATGCTCATCATGCCCTGGCTAAAGGTGAAAATCAATCCTAATCCTGGTCATTACTCTCCATACTTTTGTCACCTTTAGGCAAAGCAGTTGACTGATCATACTATATCATGCATGTTCGAATTCAACACCAGACCAATCCATGTCCATAGGTCATGTCCCATGCAAGTAGAGACAATTATTTTCACAGATGACACAGCACCTGTCCCAGATGGGTCCGCCACCACCCTGGAGTGTCCACTGGAGGAGGATTCCAAGGATGATGATGATGATTCTGTCTCCCCCGTGGCACTCCCCTCAGCCTCCGGGCCACTGGATCCCTCTCTGTCTGTGGTATGAGCACTCCGGGTCCTGTAGCCAGCCGCATCCCCACTCGTCTATGCCTCGTCTTCTTCACCTGCTGATGCAGATGCACACAAATAGAGAGAGAAGGTTGGAGAGATAGAGATTGAGAAAGTAGGTCACCACCTTCTTCACATACACACATTACACCATGTACAAATGTTGGTATACATCTCCTGGCTAGGCAATTCCACATAGAAAATCACATAACCTACATAATGTCACTACATGTTACTTCTATCCACCACTTTATGACATCTCTCTCACCGACATCATAATCCATGTAAGGTAGAATAGCTGGAGCATTCCATCAAATCACTTTCAAAGCTATTTCAGCATGCTCATCATGCCCTGGCTAAAGGTGAAAATCAATCCTAATCCTGGTCATTACTCTCCATACTCCTGTCACCTTTAGGCAAAGCAGTTGACTGATCAGACTATATCATGCATGTTCAAATTCAACCAGACCAGTCCATGTCCATAGGACATGTCCCAGCAAATAGAGACAACTATTTTCACAGATGACACAGCACTTGTCCCAGATGGGTCCGCCACCACCCTGGAGTGTCCACTGGAGGAGGATTCCAGAGATGATGATGATGATTCTGTCTCCCCCGTGGCATTCCCGTCGGCCTCCGGACCACTGGATCCCTCGCTGTAGGTGGTATCAGCACTCCAGGTCCCATGGCCATCCGCCTCCCCACACGTCCATGCCCAGTCTTCTTCGCCTGCTGATGCTGATGCACACAAATAGAGGGAGAAGGAGGGAGAGATAGAGATTGAGATAGAAAGTCATCACATTCTTCACATACACACAGTACACCATGCACAACTGTTGGTATTCGTCTCCTGGCTAGGCAATTCCACATAGAAAATCACATAACCTACATAATGTCACAACATGTTACTTCTATCCACCACTTTATGTCAACTCTCTCACCGACATCATAATCCATGTAAGGTAGCATAGCTGGAGCATTCCCTCAAATCACCTGTAAAGCTATGCCAGCATGCTCATCATGCCCTGGCTAAAGGTGAAAATCAATCCTAATCCTGGTCATTACTCTCCATACTTTTGTCACCTTTAGGCAAAGCAGTTGACTGATCACACTATAGCATGCATGTTCCAATTCAACAACAGACCAGTTCATGTCCATAGGTTATGTCCCATGCAAGTAGAGACAACTATTTTCACAGATGACACTGCACCTGTCCCAGATGGGTCCACCACCACCCTGCAGTGTCCACTGGAGGAGGATTGCAAGGATGATGATGATGATTCTGTCTCCCCCGTGGCACTCCCCTCGGCCTCTGGGCCACTGGATCCCTCTCTGTCGGTGGTATCAGCACTCCGGGTCTTGTGGCCAGCCGCATCCCCACTCGTCTATGCCTCGTCTTCTTCACCTGCTGATGCACACAAATAGAGAGAGAAGGAGGGAGAGATAGAGATCGAGAAAGTAGGTCACCACATTCTTCACATACACACATTACACCATGCACAACTGTTGGTATATGTCTCCTGGCTAGGCAATTCCACATAGAAAATCACATAACCTACATAATGTTACAACATGTTACTTCTATCCACCACTTGATGTCATCTCTCTCACCGACATCATAATCCATGTAAGGTAGCATAGCTGGAGCATTCCCTCAAATCACCTGTAAAGCTATGCCAGCATGCTCATCATGCCCTGGCTAAAGGTGAAAATCAATCCTAATCCTGGTCATTACTCTCCATACTTTTGTCACCTTTAGGCAAAGCAGTTGACTGATCACACTATAGCATGCATGTTCCAATTCAACAACAGACCAGTTCATGTCCATAGGTCATGTCCCATGCAAGTAGAGACAACTATTTTCACAGATGACACAGCACCTGTCCCAGATGGGTCCACCACCACCCTGCAGTGTCCACTGGAGGAGGATTGCAAGGATGATGATGATGATTCTGTCTCCCCCGTGGCACTCCCCTCGGCCTCTGGGCCACTGGATCCCTCTCTGTCGGTGGTATCAGCACTCCGGGTCTTGTGGCCAGCCGCATCCCCACTCGTCTATGCCTCGTCTTCTTCACCTGCTGATGCACACAAATAGAGAGAGAAGGAGGGAGAGATAGAGATCGAGAAAGTAGGTCACCACATTCTTCACATACACACATTACACCATGCACAACTGTTGGTATATGTCTCCTGGCTAGGCAATTCCACATAGAAAATCACATAACCTACATAATGTTACAACATGTTACTTCTATCCACCACTTGATGTCATCTCTCTCACTGACATCATAATCCATGTAAGGTAGCATAGCTGGAGTATTCCATCAAATCACTTGTAAAACTATGTCAGCATGCTCATCATGCCCTGGCTAAAGGTGAAAATCCATCCTAATCCTGGTCATTACTCTCCATACTCCTGTCACCTTTAGGCAAAGCAGTTGACTGATCACACCATATCATGCATGTTCTAATTCAACACCAGACCAGTCCATGTCCCTAAGTCATGTCCCATGCAAGTAGAGACAACTATTTTCACAGATGACACAGCACCTGCCAATCCAATCACATGCCTAACTGAACCCTCTGTACATATATGCCAAAATGGATACAATCTCTGATGAAGACACATCATGTGGAAGTCCCATACAGGTGCTATCTGATGTTAAGCAACCATGTCTGGCGAACAGGCATGTCCAAATATGTACTAAAGTTTTGAGGAATATCTGCAGTCACCATACACAGATACATGCATTTACAGCTGCAGTGGCCTACATGGCACACATGGGACATCCACTGACAATCACAGATAGCAGTTTAGGATGAACTAAACAAAGGCCTGCCAACTAAATCATAATAGTGCACATGACATTCCACCTGACATGCAGATACAGTTCCATGACATGACAACATGAGTAAACCAACATCACTCACGCCATTCCTGACATGTGATTACCTGTACCTAAGTCCAGAAAACACACATATGCTCATAGGTCACTTAGGATATCCAAACCGTCCCTGGCTGTTGACACCAGTGAGATACCCAGCCACGCCAGGGGAACTCCTTTACAATGAGACCAAAGAGAGATGCACCAGGCATGTAATCGAGCAAACATTTGGGGCCTGAAGGCAAGATTCAGATACCTGGGGCGATCTGGAGGTGGCCTCCTCTACTCGCTCCACAAGGTATGCCAAATAATCGTTGCCTTCTGCATGAACCACAATCTAGCCATGGGATGTCAGATACTATTGATAGCAGATGAGGGGAGGCAGCTGGACTAGTGGCTGGAAATGCTGATATGGCAAGTGATGAGGAGCCAAAAGAAGAGGGAGCAGGTGACTCTATGGCAGATCTCATTAATCAGTACTTCCACTGACAAACAGGTATGTGAAGTGGACCTTTTGATGTGTTGAATGTGCACAATGTGAAGTAGATTGCTGCCATTACTCCTCCTGATTTGATTCAGTGAGAGTGTCATCAGCTGCTCCAATGCCTATGTGTGAAGTGTGGATGCAGACTGATAGACTGTAAAGTGTACTTTACAATATGGTGTGCTATATCATGTATTTTTATATCTGACCCTAACACTTCTTTAATCAACTACTCAGCATTGAGGTATGTTTCTTGCATTTTCCTATCCCTTTTCCTTCCACTCACTGAAATTGCCATTTCATGTTTGGCTCTGTAACCTTGGCTGGAGGTATTCATTGTCAGTAACCAATGGTGATTGCTGACAGACATCACAGGAGTACCTGACAGATAGCTGTTAAAATAGATATAGTTACAGTGGGATAGTACATTGTTAATACTTCCTTCATACATGTGACTGCTTAGTACTTTCCTATTACCAGTGGGGTTGGGGTGATGTGAAATGGTGTATTATGTGTCATTTGAAGTTTATAGCCCATGTGTGATGATTGGATCATGGCCTCTGGCTTCACAATGGGTGGGGTACTTTGTAATGACAATGTGACCTAGCTGTGCTGTAATCTGATGTTGCTGTCCAAGGTGCGGGTAACTGTATACTGACAAGGGTGACTGACAATCCTAGAGGTATGGGGGCTATGATAGTGTATGGTTGGAGAACTGGGTTCCTTAGTGATGTTATTTGTGTGTTCCATGGGGTAAGGTGTCATCTAGCTATGGTATGGGTATGTTAAGAGCCTCTACCTGGTGATATATAAGATCCATTCTGGGTGCCCGTGCTTTATAGGTAGTTGACCATGGGCATGACTTCTATTATCTGTATATGTGCATTGTATGCCACCATGCCTTCCATCCTGATTGTCCTCTATCTCATGCTGATTGGTACACTGACTATATTATTGTGTTGCTCTGGACATTTCTGTTGTCATGTGTCTCCTGCTGAGGAAGCTTCCCTGTGACGACCATTACACTGGCTGTTCGATGCAAGAGGACCATGACCAGGCCACAGTTGGCAAACATGACTATAGTTGATATATTATAAAAGACACATATAAAGTAGCTGTGTTCAATTGTGATTAATTGTGCATATCAAATTCTAAAAATCAAACTAAAGGTGCATAACTGAAAAAAACGTGATGAGTGAGGTCATGGTAGATGGATTCATCAAAGTAGCTGCTACACCAGTTGATTACACAGGTCCAGTGTTCTTATACCATGGGGAAATGGAATTATGCCTCAGAACAGTCTACAGGGTGTCTCAGTGGCACACAAGGATGACAAATGAGGAGAGGTTCACTTCCTGGTAGTGTGTTTGGTCTTGGCATCTGCTCCAGCCGGATATCTGGGTGGACGTCCATGTTTGCGGGGGGATTCTTCTGCTTCAGAGGGCGGGGTTGTCCGAGGCTTGTGGTTCCCCTGGCAGGGCCTCCATCCCACTAGCTGTTGCAGATGTAGATGGGTCAGATGTTACGTGGCTAGTGGAAGGGGCCTGATGGTGTGTTGAGAAACCAATGAGGGTGGTATTGATGTCCCTCATCACCCCTGCAATAATAGCCATGGTGGCATTGTGTGCCTGCTATTACTGCATGACTTCTTGGTGGTGTTCCCTCTGCAGCCTTTGATTCCCCCCAACATGGTGATATGTTGGTCCATCCTGTCCTAGGAACTTTGGTATGCTCCCAAGACTTGGGAGATGGTTTCCTGGTCAGTGGAGTCCCTTTGTGGCCCCACCTTCTGTCCCACAGCATCCCTCCCACGCACCCTACCCTCAGGTGCCTGTGCTCCTGGCATAGTGTGCCCACTCCCAGTGGTAGCAGGTCCTTCATTGTCAGCGATGTTAAGCTTGGCTCAGGTCACTGTACTGTGGGGTACACAATTGATTTAGCAGGACTTGGGACACAGGTTTGGGGGCGAATAGCTGTCTGTGATGTGGATATACCAGGAGAGGGGGGGCTGATGTGGGCAGAGTGAGGCAGGGATTCTTTGATTGACCAGGTGTCCCAGATGGGCTAGGTTGTTTGTTATTGCCTAGACATCCAGGCGTGTTGTCCTAACTGGGGACTTCATCCTGAGGGTGTCTGGCAGTCTCAGGTATCCTTTCCATGGTGGCAATGGCAGGGTTACCTGTGGAGGGAGTGAGACATAGAGTTCAGGTTAGATTGTGTGTTTGGTTGCCTCTTTGTGAGCTGCTGACAGTGGCTTTACATGCTGCACAGCATGCCTTTGTTGTGCATACAATGCTGTGACTTGATTTCCATGTTTGGGAGCTGTCATACAAGTTTGGTACACATTGTACTGCAGATGGGTTGTGGTTTTGTCTGACACTTGACATCACTGTTCACCTCAGTTACCTAGTGAATATTCAGGCATGCTAGATGTCACACAATGAAGCTGCACAATGGCCTCCTAGTGGGAACACAGTATGTGAGTATGCAAGGGCAATGTTCCTTTATCTAGATGTTGTGCATGTGCTTCGACTCAGCCATCTTACTGTCCAACCCAGGACAGTCTATTTCTGGCTTGGGATATTTGATCTGTGATCATTAGGAATGGTCATTCAGCTGTAGCTGTGTTTTGCTTTGTTTGTATTGCGAGTGTGCCATTGCATTGCTGTCATTGTCATGTACTGGTTCTTACTAGAACACTATAGATGGTGTAGCTAGTACTTTAGTTGTACATGCATTACATGTGATGTGTTGTACACATTCCAGGTTTTCAGATTGATGGGTTAGTGCATTCTGGGAGTCGTAGAGATATGATTAGCTAGTAGTTAATGTGCCATTGCCAAGGGCTGTGAGGGCAGCTGGGCTGAGTGGAGCGGTGGCATGCAGGAGAAGGGCATTAGGTGATTAGGTGGGAGGTGCAGTGGGACACTTACTTAATTAGGGAGTATTGAGGTAGTGAGTTAGCATGCATGTGACATGACTGTTGTGGGCACTTACCAGACTCCAGTCCACCAGATATTCCAGACAGGCCCTCAGGATGCAGGATGCAGTATGTCCATGACGTTCTTCTCCCATGATCTGAACTGTGGAGGAAGAGACCAGCCGCCAGTCTTCTGCACAGCTATCTGGTGGTGTGATACCATGGAACGCACCTTCAATTGTAGATCGTTCCACCTCATCCTGATGTCCTCCCTTGTGCATGGATGGCTGCCTACTGAGTTGACCCTGTCGACTATCCTTTGCCACAACTCCATTTTCCTGGCAAACAGTTGTGACTCTTCCCTGACAATTTCATTCACCATGACCCTCAACTTGTCGTCAGTGAAACATAGGTGTTTTTGTGGGGACATGGTAGTGGTTGTGCCTACAGTGTGTGGGGGTGTTGTGAGTGTAAGGGTGCAGTGTTGGGTAATTGGTGAGGTGTGGGTGGTGTGTTGTGAGGGTGAGACAGTGGTGGTGGATTGTGTATTGTGTTAGTTGTGCTGATGTGGGGTGTGTGCTGAGTGTTTTATATTGCCTAGTCTCTGGATATCTGGATGACATTTTTGTTGCATAGGAGTGTGTGTTGTGTAGGGGTGTTATATAGTGCAATGAGTAGGTGCGTCAGGTGCGTGGATGAGTGTCAGGTGTGGGGTATTCAAACTGTCCAATATGGACTGATCTGAGTTCTGACCGCAGCGGTTCACACCGCCAATGGTTTTTCACCATGAAAGGACCACTGTGGTGATTTGTAGTTCATAATCTGGTGGGTGGATTTTTGTTAGGCTGGCGGTGCTGCCGCTTCTTTCCCACCCTCCAGTGTCCTGGCCGTGTCAGATTTTTGGCTGAATTTTTCTGGTCTTCACAGTGTGACTCTTAATACGACAATCGGATTACCGCCAACATGATGGTCTCTTCGCGGCGTCCACAGCGGTGGTCTTCCCAAAAGACCGCCAAACTCGCGATGAGGTCCTTAGTGTGCCATGTGCCCCCAGGAAGGACCTTAAATGACTGACAGGACACACAACAAGAAATACATAATATAAATATAATCATAAATATCATTGTTTAACCACATCTGTTAAGATGTCAGTTTTTGAAACATTGGACAGGCACACTTTCAAACATAGCCACCAAAAGAGAGGCGGAGGGAGAAAGAAAGAAAGAGACAGTGAGAGAGAGACAAACACATTAAGAAAAATAGATGACTTCTTCAATGTAGTCCCTCAAATGATCTTTAAGCCGAAATATGCAACGCACAGTAAAAAATATCCTTTGAAGTACCCTACCCTGCGTTGTCAACTGTTGGGAAAAAATGCCAGTAATAAAAAAATGTATTCAGGGGAATTCGGCAGTTAGGTTTTGTTACAACGTGCAATGTTCCTTTTCAGACATCACGACACGGCAGATCTCTTGTGGTGTTACACAGCAGAGATGAAAAGAAAGGGGATCTCAGGTTTTACTTTTCAGTCTGTTTCCATGGACACAGTTCTAAAATTCTATGTGGAAATGAAAATCCGCCGCCTCCGTTGTTGCTGTTCTTGGATCAGCTACAATAACAGCTTGTAGTAATGTGCTGAAATCATTTGGCATCACCGAGCACAACATAAAAAATTGAGAAATAAGCCGTGCCATGCCTACAGGGAAGCACGATAGGATTTTATGATTGCTCTTGTTAAAAAGCTTTAATTGACATTTAAGCCTGGGACCTATAGTAAGGTGCTTATTACACAGTGATAGCAAGTCAAGCAAATTAATTGGAGCACTGATCTTATTTTGAATGCTATTTCAGTATTCAGTATTAGCTTTTTGCTTTTATCTCCAGTTATACTAAATTGCTAAAATTAAATACATCAAAAATTGGTCTAGGATCGTTTTTTATACACGCTTGTCAATTAGGGACCTTTGCTGTGCTTACTACCCTTTGTGTAAAGGGCCATGAAGGCAGCTGCGAGAACAGAAAGTAAATAGGGCTCACGTTCCTGTTTAAGATCTGGAGTTTGGACTTCTTGGACTTCTTGCCTCACTCATAACCCCACCGAAAGCAAACAGGAGTGTATTGAGTGTTAAAGGGTGGAATAAGATATCTGCCTTTGATGTACTGTATTTGAACATTTATATAGTGCTCACTACCCCTACACAGAGACCGTACAGGGTATGAGGTTGAAAGTCTGTTGCCTTTGTTTTGATAGTGTGGAAAGTCTTTCCATGTATTGTGTTATCAGACACAGCACTTAGCAGTGTGATGTATGAAGGCGTGTGAGAGACAAGCGCGTGGTAAAGTTGATGTCATTGTGGGAACGAGGGAGCATGATGTCACTTCTAAATTGACATCCATGGTTTTACTGACCTATTAATAACAAATGTTTTACAAGTGTGGACAATTATGTTATGTCAAATACCTCCACCACATATCACCACTGTTGGAAATTCTAAATTATATGTTTATGTATATCACCTACTGGCGGTTATAGTTAGGACCTAGCTCCCATAGGAAAACCCCTTTTTGTTTTGCTAATAACTTTGGCTCCATTTGATGAGACTTCAGAAAACTTTCAAAACTAGTTTGCCACTCACTTGAACTGTTGTCTGGAAAGTTTTCGGGTGATTCGTCATGGGGAGGCTGAGAACAGGGGGGGTGGGGTCTCAAAATAAGTTTTCCCCATGCAATTTCCCATAGGGATTATTGAGTCAACTACAGCCCGAACTGCTAAAAGGAATTATACCAAATTTGTCAGAAAGCTGGATCTTGATCCAGAAAATGTACTTTTTTCTAATTTGGTGTAAATCTGTTCAGTAGTTTTAGAACTATTAAAGAAAAAAGATTTATGTATATCCAGAAGCGCGAATCCACCGCAGATTTAATGTGGTGGAACCGCAGATCCATGTGCCACCAACAATGCTGTGATTGGCTGGCTGTAAGCTATGAGGAAAGTTGCAGCTGCCATTTTGTGTATCGGGACTCCGTCACGGGGAAAAGATAAAAATGAACAAGGGGCGAAGGGGCCAGGGTAGAGGTACCCTGATGCTACTGGACAATTGAAGGGGTCTATGAGGGATCCCTCATGGGCAAGAAATTGCATAAAACATTTATTTTGAGGCACATGAGGATCTGCAGACCCATCACAGCACTCCACGAAGCCCTCCGTGTGAAAGTATGGCAGATCCATCGCACTCACACACTGAGACAGCCATGTATATACCCATACAGTGACTTACACACCCACTCATAGACCCATACAGCCACGTACCCCCCAACTCACATACCCATACAGCAAATCCACTGACATCCAACTCACAAACCCATACACGCACTTGCAGACCCTGAAAAATGTGAGCTTCGCTAAATGCGTGGGGTTTGCCGGAGATCCTGCGCTAACCACCGGCCAAATGCTGTGCATGGTGTGGGGTTGGCTGCATGCTGGGGGTTGGCTGCAGGGCCTGGCCGAAGGCCATGCACAGTATGGGGTTGGCTGAATTCAGGGGGTTGGTCACGGGGCCTGGCCAAGGCAAGGGCCTGCGTCAGAGGTGGCGGATGGATTAACACTTGGTAATTAAATATAACTTTAGGCTAAAAAAAAACCTAGAAATTCACGGAAAAAATCAAAGCTTACAAGGACGTCATAGTTAGAAAAAAAGCATTAAAACCCATATAACAGTTGAATATATACGTGTGCATGTGTCTTCTTATTTTTAAACAACGTAAATATAAAAATGTAAATGGTAATTTATTAAGTGTGAAGAGTGCTTGATGATGTCATTGGTAATGTCATTTGAGATGCCATGAGTAACATCATCAGTGATGTCAGTGATCAATATGTGAGGTCATAAGCAGTGCATTGTGGGGGTGTAAGTTATAGTTAGCTGAATGTCTATGGTTTTCTGTGTGTGAAATCTGAGCCTAACTATAACATCTCTATAACTTTTGTTTGTTTTTCAGTGAATTTCTAAGATTTTTACATTCTATTTCCTAACTTTAACACCCCTGTAACCTTTGTTTTTCAGTGAATTTCTACGTTTAATTTTTTTTTATTTGTAGCCATAACTCCCCCGTAAACTTTGTTTCTTTCAGTGAATTTCTAAGGTGTTTAGGTAGAACCTAGGCAGCCTGCATGCGCTGTTCCTCGACATGGTGTATTTGCTTCTGTGGGTTTTGACTACACCCATTACACGCCCATCATTTACACTCGTTCCTTGGTCTGCCTTTCCATCTTCCTTTGGTTTGTTTGGTAAATACTTGTAAATGCTTTACATTTTTCCGGCCTTCATTCACGCCCTGTAGACTGTACCTGCTATGTGGATCAGTTTGCTATTGGCTATATGTTTAGTTTCTGTGCACTACTTTTTTATTTCCATTCTCTCCTCGCCACTCGGTTGTTTCCTGATTGTTCGTCTTTGGCACCATTGCTGCTCCCAGCTGGTCAGTTCTGCCATAGTATTCACCCAATCCTGTAAGCGTTCTGACATTTCAGGAGACTTTTGTGTGTGCAGGTGTTGCCCAGACGCCCAAAAATTAGTTCCCTGGCTGGTGTTGTGCAGGCGCAGCCCATCCTTTAGGGAGGAGGGGCCATGCCCCCCACCTTTTGCACCTCATGAAGAGTGTCTGTCAGGCTGAGCAAAGGTCAGCCTGACAGACACTCTTCATGTTCAGCTTAGGCAGCCAGGAGCGAGACATGCGCGATTTGCGCAGACTCCTGGCTGCCTGAGCTGAACTTTGCTGGGCTGAGGAGGTCACAGCTCCTATGGGTGTGACCTCCTCGGCTCAGCAAAGGTTCCTCGAGGCCCTCCCTCTCGGTGACGAGGGAAGCTTCACCCATTGGCTCTGACCTGGGCGCTTTAGGTTTAAGCCCTGAAACGCCCAGGGCGAGTGTCAATCTGTGTCACCTCCTCACAGAGTGGGGTGGTATCAGCAGTCTCACTGACCCCATCCCACTCTGACGAAATTGGAACTGCTGCAGGCAGCAGACCCAACACTCCTGGGTCCTCCGAGCTGAAGGTAAGTGTGTGTGTGTGGTTATTTTATTTAAAAAAAATGTTTGGTGTGTGCGTGTATGTTTGAATGTTGATGATTGTTGTGAATGGATGTGCATGCGTGTGTGAATGAATGAGTGTGAGTGTACTTCCTGCCCGTCCCCCTTCCTCCTCAAATTGCCCTCCGCCACTGGTGTTGTGTATTTAGAGACTTAATGGACAGGCCCCCTTGTGCTTTCCTTGCCAGAGCTGCTGTTATTTTTTGTTTACAATGTGGATGTATCTTAAGTCATTGCAGGAAATCCTCCTCCGTGCCCAGTTTGTGGTGGGCCGTGAGCCACAGGCAGGTTGCATCTGGTCCCGTGACCGTCACCAGCAGAGATAATGCAGTTCACCGCGACCAACCAATCACACCGACCAAGGCCGTTTGTATTTTTAAAAGTTACACTGTTTACACAGCAGTGCGACTGGTGACTAAAGAATCGCTTACAGCTGTTACATTTCTTCACTACAACAGCTACCAGAAGATAATGAAACATGCTGCAAATAATGTGCCTGTGAGGTATTGCAATTTGGACCTAAAACGGGTACTTAATCATATGTTTACCTGAAACCAGAGAAATTCTTGTATTAAAAGCATTGAAAAAATAAAACTAAACATGTGGCACACGGTTCCGAGGGCACCTTTTACACTATGAGGATATTTAAAAAAAAGATTTCTGATGCAAAACTTTTGTAACAGTCGGGCAAAGGATTTCTGTCAGCACAGCCTAGATGCACCCACTGCCCCTCCCCTGAGGCACATTCCTGCCCAGACAGTTAAAAAGCAATAGCATTTCATTATCCGGTCGAGAAAGATTGCACGCAGTTCACCCCAAGCCAAGTTGAGCATTACAAAACATTCTACAAAGAGGTGCATAAGCTGGGATGCAGACTGGCTCTACGAATCCTCACCACTGAAACTTGCTGTGAATTCCACATCTAGAGTTTTTCTTCATCCTTGCAAAAGAAGACAAATTGACTACCATCAAGATTGCATAATAACAACACTTGTAATTTACAGTGCTTTGGAATATGGCGAGTTAAGCTTCCTCAGTCAATATCTGACCACTGAAGCTCATCCATTCTCTTGAAAGTTTCCAGCTCCATCAATACATCTGAATTCTTGTTACTCCTCCATGGCTGTCTTGTGTAATTAGCTGAGGCCACTAGAATTATGTGGCAGGAGAAGACCAAATCATGAGGCAGGGTAGACCAACTTATGTAGCAATAAAAGTCCAATTATGCATTTACAACGCCAATAGCTCTGATTCTCGCATTTGCAAGACCTATTGCATTGCAAATGCTTGTTTAATTATTTTTCCTAACTACAACATCCCTGTAACCTTTGTTTTTTTCAGTGAATATCTATGTTGTTAATGCTATTTCCTAACTATAACATCCCTGTAAAGTTTGTTTTTTTAATGATTTTCACCATTTGTTTTTAATATAAATTGTACTATAATTTCACCTAGGAGTTTAATTTATTGATACTTTTTTTACAACTATATACAACTTTATTTTCACACAGTGCATGTGTGAGTGGCTGTATGCGTGTGTAAGTGGATGTGTGTGTGAGTGGGTGTGTGAGTTGCTGTGTGGGTCTGTGAATGGGAGTGTGGGTGGTTTTGAGGGTCTGTGAGTGGTTGCATGAGTTGTTGGTTGTGGGTGGTTGTAAGTGTGCATGAATGGTTATGTGGGTGTGTGAGTGGTTGTGTGGGTGTGTAAGTGGGTGTGTGAATGGGTGTGTCAGTGACTGTATGAGTCAAAGAGTGGGAGCGTGAGTGGCTCTATGGGTCTGTGAGTGGGGGGGGTGTGGCTCAATGGGTCTGTGAGTGATTGTGTAGGCGTGTGAGTGGGGCTGTGAGTGGATGTCTGGGTGTGTGAGTGGTTGTGTGGATGTGTGAGTAGGTGTGTGAGTTAGTTGTCAGTGGCTGTAAGTGTGCAAGAGTGGTTATGTGGGTGTGTGAGTGGCTGTATGGGGCATAAGGGGGTGTGTGAGTGGATGCATGAGTGACTGTATGAGTCTCTGAGTGGGTGCATGAGTCACTGTATGGGTGTGTAAGTGGATGTGTGAGTGACAGGATGAGTTTCTGAGTGGGTGTGAGTGACTCTATGGGTCTGTGAGTGGGTGTGTGAGTGGCTCAATCGGTGTTTGAATGGTTGTGTGGGTGTATGAGTGGGGGTGTGAGTGGCTGTAAGGGTGTGTAAGGGGGTCTGAGTGGGTGTGTGAGTTGTTGGTTGTGAGTCGCAGTAAGTGTGCGTGAGTGGTTATTTGGGTGTGTGAGTGGCTGTATGGGTGTGTAAAAGGGTGTGTGAGTGGGTGTGTGAGTGACTGTATGAGTCTCTGAGTATGTGCTTGAGTAGCTCTATTGGTCTGTGAGGGTTAGTGTGAGTGGCTCAATGGGTGTATGAGTGGTATGTACTATTCTTTAAAGTTTGAAAGAAGAAAATTCGAGGCGACTGTGCTGCACCCTGCAGACTGGGATTTCGGCATACTTCTAACTCTCTCATGTCAGCGCTGACTGCTGCCTGCCTGCATTCAATGGGCACTGCTCCAGATGCCAGACGAGTCCCTCTATAGTACTGTTTACATTGTGTAGTTTTATCACTTCCTCTGCGCCGTTTCCTAATGTAAAAAATAAGCAGTAAATTGTGATATTGTGCACAGGGAGCAAAAATGTGATAGTGTGCATAGAGAAGTATTGTATGAACGTGCATCAATACAGAAATAAAATCTGTATATATAGAGCAGAAAACCCAACTGGCGAATAGACACTGACAGCGTTTGCTGGAGAGTAATGGTTATTCAAATAATAGAGTATTTAGCTTTTTCCTAAAACAGGGCAGCTGTGAGGATCCTCTGAGGTCAGCAGGTATGTCATTTCGGCCTTCAACAGCCTGCTGGCAACCTTTTTCCAGACACTCATAGGATGCAATAGTGCATGCATGTGGGTCTTAGGGCTCTCGCAGGGAAGTATAGAGTCACTTTTTAATGTTTTTTAACTTGGCATAGAAGCTACTACGCGCTCCACACTATTTCCCAGTAGACACGCATTTTATTTTAAGCAACACATGTTGTGCCTTCCCTGGCACTATATGCGGCTTGATCTGCCCAGTGCTCCCTCCATAGTTTATCAGAATGAATAAAGTACACCAGTCTTGTACACACAGGAATATTGCTTCACATATGAATCAATCCACCTGAGCATCAACACCCGCTCTGACTCTGTATATCCAGCCCAGACATGCCATGTGCCTTCCCATGGAGACAGGTATTTACGTTTGCATCTCACATGTGCACCTGTGTACTGTGCATACATGTACATAAGACATCTTCATCCCACGCAATCTGCTCCGGTATGTTCTTTTCTGCTGCTGTAGGCAACCTTAACATAACAGCTGCCTGTCTTCCACCCCGCAGCACTACAGCTTGATAGTATAATGTATCTACTGAAGAGCACAAGCAGTAATCTAGAATGCCAAACTAGGACTTCACTCTCCCAACACTTTAAGTTTTGTATTAAGGTTCTCTGGTCATTGTAAAACACAGCCTTTACAGTGCATGAAGCCACAAAGCAGGCAAGAAGAAGAGGAAGAGATAGACATCCTGAGTAGCTGCGAGGTGGACAAACCCCCTGGTTACCCCTACTTCCCAAGCTGCCCCGTTAGAGGTGGATAGTGACTTCTCAGAAGAAAGCAAGGGCAGCTTTAGCAGGGAGGCTTAGCTGCACCACCTGGTGGGCGGGTGTGTGTCCATCAAGCCATACTTCTCGTGCATCACGTTCATGATTATAGCCATCCTGCAGAGCCTGAACCACCACCTCACCCTGGGTGCCATCAGCGACTTCATTCTCCACCACTTCCCCTACTACTGCGAGTGCTTCCTGACCAGGCAGAACTTCATCCACCACAACCTCTTCCTCAACTACTGCTTCATCAAGATCTGCCCAAAGCTGTGTGACCTGGGCAAGGGCAACTGCTGAACACTAGAACCCGCCTTCTAGGACATTTTTGACAATAGCAGCTTCCCGTGTGTACCTCCCCCAAATGTACCAAAAAAAAAAACCCGGGACCTGGTCCACCCAGGGGACCAACTATAAAACAAGCGAGAGAGACCCCGCGTTTTCTTTTTTCACATTTTTCCTGTATTTGTAGATCAATTCCCTGGCAAAAATGTCAAAAACAACTTTTGGGACCCCATCACCCGGCCTACGGGGTCAGGGTATTCCTACCCTGCCCCCCTATTGTTTATTTTAGTGTTTTGTTTTGGGACTCAGGAACAGTTCTGAGTCCCAAGATGGCGGCCAACACTTCCTAGATGGAAATTTGGCAGCCAATCAGTTCTCACCATGAGATCTGTCGGATCAGCGGATGCTCCGCATCCCTAGATATCTATAATTTTTCCTTTAACAACTACAAAACTCCTGAACGGATTTACACCAAATTAATAAAGAGATCTTTCTGGACCAAGATCTGGCTTTCTGACAAATTTGGTGTAATTCGGCTCAGTAATTTGGGCTGTAGTCATGTCTAAAATTCCTATGGTAAATTGCATGGGGAAAACACGTTTTGGTACCTTGGCCTGAGCCAGGCATAATGTATGCAAGTGGGACGTTCCGAGGCCTGAAAAAATGTGCAGGAAAATTTATAACATTTCAGTACGCCATTTTTCCCATCATTTTTTATGCCTTCCCATAAAAGGTGTTAAAATGACGCACCCATTTTAATCAATGGGCTTCTCTGTGCTTTGATGCACTGGCGTCAAACATTTTGATGCTAGTGCAGCAAAGCGTAACAATAGCATCAAAAACTTTGACGCTTTTGTCTTAACGACCTCCATGGTGTGCTGTATTGTAAATACGGTGCAGCTATGGTGTTGTTAGGTGGGGCAGGAGGGATGCAAGAAAAGTGGCGCACCAGGAGTGATGCACCACTTTCTTGTAAATATGCCCCATAGTTTGTCAAGTGAGCCAAAGGAAAAATAAAATAGCACCAAATAACAAGAGTTTCATAAGTGCTCAAAGTAATCTGGAAATAAGTAAACTACATTTGAAGTCAAGTTCCAACAATTGTTATAGAAGCAGCAGTGTAGGTCATTTAGTATATAGTAAAAAGTGCCCGGCATGGCACCAAAGGTGTTCATTTTGCAGCATAATGAGGAATTTTGTGAGGGTAGGCAAAAGGAAGAGTTGGTAATCCCAAGGTAAAGTGTGTAAGGGAAATGCATGATTGTAATACTACTGAGAGTGATGATTAAGAAATAGTCACGCACTAAATATGGATGACGTTTGAGTTTAATTAGAGTTCTATCAACAAGCCTGTTTGCAAAATACATATTGGTGCAATTAACATGAATATTGTGGCCAATTCTGGCTCTTCATACACCATTGTGAATAGGGTTGTAAGGAGGGAGAAATGTGTCAGTAATGCCAGTGAGGGATTAGAACCACTGGGTATTCAACCAGACAGTTTCACAGGAGAACCCATTCCCCTACTAGGTTATACTGGCATTTAGAGGAAATAAAGAAGATGGAAAGCTGAGAGGGGGCAGTCAGTGTTGAGTTTGATATACCAATGTTATTAGGATATAGTATGAGACCCCAATAGTTCAGAACAGGTTTTAGTGATTGGTGAGAGTGTTGTAGTGGGTTGTAGATTGAGGAAGGAATTTCCAGGTATATTCTCCTGGGTTGTCAGAAGGGTGAAGGGTTTCCAGAATGAAGGAGGAAGGGGAATGGTTCTTCTATGGTCCATTGGGTCAGAAAAAACATATGGTGGAAAGAGAGGAAGTGGAGCAGAAGCCTAAGATACTTTAGGATTCTGGAATAATAGAACCAGTGGGAGCCATCAGTCGGGATCTCTCCTTTGGTGGTGGTGTGATGCACCAGTGAAGAAAGTAGACGCTACATCGACCTAAGTGGCTTGAATATAAACATTGTGGTGGCTAAACGTCCCCTTTGAATGAGGTACTGAACAAAACCAAAGGGAATTGATATTTTTTCAACATTTATTCATCCTCAGCCTCCCACTGGGTGCAGCTACACCAGACAGGTAGAAGATTAACACCATTTATCATCCATGTGGGTTTTTTCCAACTTATTGGGATGCCCTTTGGCCTTGCATCCACTGCATCAATTTTCCAGTAACTTATGTATGACATTTCAGAAGGAACTGGTGGCACCTTGTTTTCCCAGATGTTGTATATGAGGTTACTGGTTGAGGGGGTGAGATCCTGCTCACGGATCAACCACAATTTAGAGGCAATGTGTAAAGTATTTATGCAGTACTTCAAACAGTAATAAAGTGAAAACAACACAAGAAAAAACTCACACCAATTTAGAAAAGTAGAGTAAAATGTTAAATTATTTGAGACTAAAACTAGAGAAATCTAATTAGTACAACCGGAGATATGCAATTTTCAAAGCTTTTGTGGAAATTAAGCACTAAGAAGCAAAAGCGGCAACTGTATATATTTGGTCACAGTAGGTTGGGTCCAAATCAAACATTCATGTCACATGTGCTGGAGCATGGGCCAGATACAGGAGAGAATTCACTCCGCTGATAAAGTACCTTGTTGGCCTAGGCATCAAGAGGCAAAGCCCTTACGCCGGATTATGTGGGCTAGCATCAAAGAGCCATTGATGAGGAGCTGCAATGCGTAGCCCAGGCATCGAGATGTGTCTGCAGTCATGGATCGGTGAGCCATTGCTGAGGAGATGTGTTGCACAGCAACGGGTCGATAAGCCATCAACGAAGAGATGTGATGCAATGTCCTGAGTTGAAGTCAAGAAGGCTGCCGGGACTGGCAAAGATTTGTGATGAGTTGCATCGGTGTTGAGGATGAGCTGTGCCATGCTAGATTGGAGTCGATTGGGAGCTGAGCCACGCTGCATCAAGATGAGGAGAGCTACATCGACGACTAAGAAGCCTGTTGTGTGGCTCAGAAAAGTGGGGCAGCCAATTGACACCTGGAGTTCTGATGCAATACAGGTAGGCTAGATTCAGCTGGGCAGTTCACTACAGCAGTCTGACAAGTTGGGTCTGAGGATCCACTATTTATACATGGTGCCCACTTTGAAGTAGGAGAAGGTCCTGGAAATTTTCACCCCCAGATATGTCTGGAATTTCCTGCCACCCTGCCCTGTCCCCAACTTCTCTGGGTGCACAAAAGACTAGTGTCAAACCATTTGTAAGTGTGCTCAGGCACAGGCTTTGTAATGTGCACGTGTGGAAAATGACATCTCCTCCCTCTCATCAAGTCAGAGATGGCCCATCCTGCCAACACCTATTCTTCCTTTGTCCCATTGTCTTGGAGGCAATACACAAAGACCTACTGCCAGCTATACCTGGTGATATAAGCCAGTGTCCAGAAGGTGCAGGCACCAAATGGGTGAGGCAAGAAAATGCGAACTTTATAAAAGTAGCATTTTCAGAACTGTGTTTTAAAATCCAACATTAATATTAAAAGGGGGTTTTGATTTACAGTTATCTAGACACCAAACTTCACATTCCTATCTGTCCCCAAATTAAAGATATCTCTGATTAAATGTAATAAGGTAACTCAAAGTCATCCTTTGGAGAGGTAGGTCTTGCATTAGTGAAAAACGTAAGAGTGTTTCACTATCAGGACATGTAAAAGTTAAAAGGACATGCCTAACTTTTTAAATAGCTCCTAGGCTAGGCCCTTGGCTATTTAGGGCCTACCCTAGAAGTCACATATGTATGAAAACAGAAGGTTTAGGTCTGGCACAAGGTTTATTATTCAAGGTCAATGGGCAGTTTAAAACTGCACACACAGGCTGCAAAGGCAAGTCTGGGACATGTTTAGCAGGCTACGTAGGCAGGCTACGTAGTCAGCACGATTATTGCTGCAGGGCCACTAGTAGCATTTTGTGTACAGATCCTAGGTACTTATAGTACCACTTCACTAGGGATTCATAATTACATTAAATGTGCATATTGGATGTAACCCAATGTTGCCATGTTTAAACGAGAGAGCACAAACACTTTAGCACTGGTCAGCAGTGATAGGTGCTCAGAGTCCTAAAGCCAAGAAAAACAAAGTCAGCAAAAACATGAAGATGGAAGGCAAGAAGTTTGGGGATGACCCTGCAGAAAGGGCTATTTTCAACACTGAGTCAATAGTCTTATTATGGGATGTGACAAGGTGTAACATGATGACCATCTTAGGAACATTTTGAGTGTGTTAGAAGGAAGGGGCCTTCCTGCTGAATTTTCAAAATGCTATTTGCAACTTGAGCTGTCACTTACCTTGGGCATGAAACTGGACCAGATGGTATCAGACTTAAGAAGGAGATGGTAAAGGCTGTTGAGAGTTCTCTTTTCCCTACATATAAGGAGGGATTCTACTAATTATTTGGTTTGACAGAATACTGTTCAAAATTTGTGTGACATTGTGTGGGAAAACTGCATGCACAATTGTTGAAGGGGAAATCTAAGTTTGAATGGTTGGTGGAATGCCAGAATGCATGTGTGGCTATCAAAGATGATATTTTTAAGGTATCACCTTTTCAAGGTGTTGGCCTTGGTGAATTGAGTGTGCTTATTACTGAGATGAGTAGTAAAGGTTTGGGTGCAATATTCATTCAGCAAGAGCCGGAAGGAAAGGGTAATTGTAATTGCTTTTGATTCACATATGTTTGAAATTGGGTCTCTAATTGGGTCTCTAGTTGAGGTATGCACCCTGAGGTATGCACCCAGTCCAAATTGGGACCACAATCCTAGTCAGGGTAAATCAGATACATAACCTAAATTAACCTATGCTCACCCTCTAGTAGCTTGGCACTGAGCAGTCAGGCAACATATAAAGTATTTGTACAACAGTAAAATTACAGTAATACAGTGAAAACACCACAAAAAGAGTCCACGTCAGTTTAGAAAAATAAAGAATATGTTTTTTATGTAAAACAAGACCAAAATGACAAAAATCCAATAAGTGGAACTCAAGATGTGAATTTTCAAAGAATATACTGCAATAGAGTGCTTAGAAATCAATAGTGCTAAACGGTTACTTGACGTTGCGCTAGGCCAGGTGACATCTAAAGTTCAGGTTGACTGTAATAGAGGGCTGGCTGGCTACATGACCCATGCAAGGTCCAATGAAAAGTACCTCGGATGGAAGGACGCGTGGGCGAAGCAAATGCGATGCGTCGGTTCTGATCTGCGCAGTCTGGGGGATGAGTCATCGTCGAACCATCCAGTCATCGAAGTGATGTCCTCAAAGTGAGGCACCAAACCCCTTGCGATGAAGGTGATGCATCAAGCCATGCAGCCAGAGATGCGCAGACAATGCGCCAGGGCTTGTGGTGATGCATCAACAGAGGGAGGATGCAGTGGTTTCCGATTGGGGCAATGCCACCGATGTGTCAAATTCTGAAGGAAAACAGCTGCAGAGTCCCCTTTCAAGGCCAAGGACTGGATTGGCACCTCTTGGCAGGACAGGACTCACAGTTGTCAAAGTCTAGCAGCTGAGCAGGGCAGTAGTAAGTCTTTGATAGCCCTGAGACTTCAGAACCGGAGGCAAACCAACAACCCTTGGAGTCATATATGTTTCTTTAGAAGATGTAGAGAGGCAGGTCCATTCCTCCTTACTCCCAGGCCAGAAGCAGCAGGTACCAGGCCAACACAACAAAGCAGTTCAGAAGAGTGGCAGTCTCACCTGACAGCATAGCAGTCTTTTTTCCTGGCACAATGTCCTCAGATCCAGAAGTGTACTGATTTGGTGGGGTTTAGGGTCCGGTTCTTATATCCAGTTGAGCATTTGAAGTGGGGGAGACTTCAAAGAGAGATCTTTGAAGTGCACAATAGCCCTGCCCTTCCTTCCCTGGCTCCAGACACTCTACAGTGGGTTATGCAGATCTTTGTGTGGAGACAGGCACAGCCCTATTCAGGTGCATGTGTCACTATCTCCTCCCTCCCACTTAGCCCAGGAATGCCCATCTACCTGGTGATGGTCCATCAAGACGTAAATGTCACAGCCCATCTCCCTCTATGTGCGACTGTCTAGAGGCAGGGAATGCACAAAGCCCAGCTGGCACTCACCCTGGATGTGTATTCAGAGACAAGCAGAGTCACAGAATTGTTAACGTAAGAAATTGCCAACTTTCTATAAGTGTCATTTTCAGACTTACAATTTAAAATCCGAATTCACCATAGGTTGTGATTTTAAATTGTAAGTCCAGAGACGACAAACTCTAATTTTTATTTCTTTCCAAATTTGGAAATTACACTTACAGACTGTTTCAAGGCAATCACAAGGTTAACCTGTGGGAGAGATATGCCCTGCATCAGTGAAAAACAAATTTAATAGTTTTTCACTACCAGGATATGTTACACTTAAAAGTATATGTCCAAAGTTTTAAATCCACTAAACCCTTTCCTTGGGGTTAACTACCGTCTACTTTAGGGATAACATATATAATAAAAAGGACGGTTTGGGCCTGGCAAGTGGGTGCACCTGCCTGGTCAAATGGCAGTTTTCAACTGCTCAAACAGGCTCTGCAGTGGCAAATCTGGAACATGCTTAAAAGGCTACTATAGTGGGTGGCACAATCAGTGCTGCAGGCCCACCAGTAGCATTTAATTTACAGGCCCTGGGCACATTTACTACTGTTTACTAGGGAAAGACAAGTAAACAAATATGTCAGTTGTGGATAAACCAATGTCACCAGGTGTAGAGTATGGAGCACCTGCATTTTAGCACTTGTTAGCAGTGGTAAAGTGCACATAATCCCAAAGCCAGCAACAATAAAGTAATCAAAAAAGGATGACAGAAGACAAAACGTCAGGGGGAAACACACCAAGGGTGGCAGGTCTAACAACATGGTTTTTCACCTACAGAGGGATTGTTATTCAGTGATTGAAAGTGAAATATTAGCTTGTGTGTGTGTGGGGTAGAACTTTTCTCGCCTTTTGTTTGGAGCACAGAGTTTGAGATAAAAACAGTTAATAAATGGCTTACTAAATTGTTAACACACAATGGTATACAGAGGTTATCCCGATAACTCCCATGCATTGCAAGGCTATAATTGAGACTGCAGGGTTTCAAATATAACATGCGTTATGAGCCTGAACTCACAAATAGGGGGGCTGATTGTCTTAGTAGGTTAAATGTAACTCTGATGGAAACTTCTTGGAACTATTGGGAGGAGGGCCAGGTTGCAGCTTTTGAAGCTGAGTAAGTAAGCTGCATTAATAAGAAAGAGGTGGTTAATTGCCCACAGAGAGCATGATGTTTTGTGTGATGTGATGAGTGGGTGGCCAAGTAAAATTAATCTCAGTAGTGCACTCAAAAGCTTTTTGGTGGTCCAGAGTGAATTGAGCATACTTGCAGACTTGACATGAGAGGTAAAGGGGTTGTTCCTCCTCTGAATTTGAGGAAGCAAATTTTGCATTTATGTAATGAGCGGCATTTAATATAGTAAAGTGCAGGAAAAGAATCAACTGATTTCAATGGTGGCCTGGTTGGATATGTTGACACTGGCTGTTTTTTGTGGGATTGTCCAGAATATTACAAGTCTGAGAAGACTTTACATACATTCTGTCTGGCAATAAGTCCTATGGAGTGCCCCAAAACCATGGGAAACAATAGGGGAAGATATCACGGGTCCTTCACAAACAGAAAATGGTGAGGGTAAGTAGATTATTATTTTGGTGAATCATTTTTCCAAGAAGTGTGAACTGGAAATTATTATGAGGGTGGATATAGAAGCTATCATTACATTTTTGGATGATGTTGTTGTAACACAGATGTTGCTGAAATGGATCCTCTCTGACAGTGGCCCCCAGTTTAAAGCTGCTGCCTAAAAGGTTATTTGTTGAAGTATGGTATTTCTCATCTTACTACTTCTGTGTATTACTCGGCAAGTAATGGTGCAGGGTGCTTTACTAGGCGATCAAGGGAACCGTTTAGTTAGGTCTGATGAGTAGCAGAAATCAAGAGAATGTTAGTGGCTTATAGTTTAATAATCTTTGCTACTGGGTATAATCCGTTTGAGGTAATGAGGAGTAAACAAACACATTCCAAAGGCAATCTTGGTTGGATGAGTGAGTCAGGCATGTTGAATGGTCTATTAAAAAAGGATTATTATGATTAAAAAAATGTTGCAAAGGTTACAAATTGGAATAAAGGAGACTGTTTGTATGCGAAGTTGGTGGAAAAATTCTTCTAACGTGAAAGCAGACTTTCTGAACCTTTAAGTGTTTTAGAATGATTGAGAAACTCTGCCAATTTGAATGGTGTGAAATTATGGCGTTTGAGTCATTTGGTTAGATGTAAGGATTCTGATGAAATAGTGTACTTCCAAACCCATCTGTGGTGTGAGTGATTGGTTGCTGTGGAATGAGGAGCTAATTTTGGAGAATTTTGGATGGATGTGCAAGAGTTGGATGTTGGCGTGCGGGCTAAAGCAGATGAAGCTGAAGTTGGGTGGGAATGTGCTGCTGGTGCAGAGATGAATTTAAGACATGATCCTTAGCAGTGTGCAGTGGGTAGCTGTCAAGATCTGAAGATTCAGGCTGGAAGTAGGATTAATCTCCAACAAAATGTAAGGATTACATTTTAGAATAGTCATACTTTGGATTGTTTTTGAGGTTTCACCTGCACTGAGCTTGTGAAATGTTTTGTAAATAAAAGGTTAAAAATGGGTTTATAGCCTGCCCATTACTTACCTTTACTTACCATTGGTAGGTTCCTACCCCAATCTAATTTTCTTAGTTCCTATTCATTACCTGCTTCCTGGCCTCCAGCTTCCTTCTGGGCTTCTGCATCTTCACCCATGCCTTGAAGGTTGGTACAAGTATAACTTTGTATGGCTAGTTTCCTTTCACTGACCCAAGGCCGCCACTGCAGGTACTCTTTTTTAATTTGCTTTTACACATGCATATGTCTGAAGTCCCTCTTCTTCACCCCCACTCTCTGTTTTGTTTTGCCTCAGACCCCTTCCGCACAGTGTTTTCAGCCCCCACCCCCTCCTGCTTTCTGTAGTTTTCAAACCCCCACCCACTCTATGTTGTGTTTTCATCTCCTACTTTACATTGTGTTTTCTAAACCCCCACCCCTCTCACTTTCCTTTGTGTTTTCAACCCCGCAACCATTCCTGCTCTCTGTTTTGTTTTCAAACCCTCACTCTCCATTGTGCCTCCAATCCCACACTGCCCCCCTCTCCATAGTGTTTTCAACCCACCCCACCCCATCCCTCCCGATCTCTGTAGTATTTTCAAACCCCCATCCTCTCCAACTCTCTGTAGTGTTTTCAAATCCCTCAACTTCCTTCTGCTTTCCATAGTGTTTTCAAATCCTCCACTCCCATAACACTCTCTGGAGTGATTCAAATTCCCCCACCCCGTCTCGCTTTCTCTTGTGTTTTCAAAATCCCTCTCCTGCTCCCCATTGTGTTTTCAACCCCCTACCACTCTCTGTTGTGTCTTCAATCCCATCCCCCTTTCTGCTCTCCATTGTGTTTTCAAACCTTGTCAACCCCCCACTCTCTGTTGTGTTTTCAACCCTTCCACCACACCCGATCTCCATAGTGTTGTCAACCCCTTCCAATCTCCAGAGTGTTTTCAAACCCCCATCCCCTCCAGCTCTCTCTTGTGTTTTCAAAATCCCCCTACCACTCTCCATTGTATTTTTAAACCTCCTCCCACTCTCCATTGTGTTTCCAACCCACCCCACCCCTCCCGCTCTGATATGTTTCCAAACCCATCCACCCCCTCCGCTCTCCATTATGGGGGTCATTCTGACCCCGGCCGGCGGCGGAAGCCGGCGGCCTGGCTGGAACCTCCAGAATACCGCTGCGCGGTCAAAAGACCGCCACAGGTATTCTGAGTTTCCCGCTGGGCGGGCGGGCGACCGCCAGAAGGCGGCCCGCCCGCCCAGCGGGAAACACCCTTCCATGAGGATGCCGGCTCCGAATGGAGCCGGCGGCGTGGAAGGGGTGCGACGGGTGCAGTTGCACCCGTCGCGATTTTCAGTGTCTGCGTGGCAGAAAATCAAAGCCGCCAGGAACAGGATGGCGGTAAGGGGGTCGGAATCCCCATGGCGGCGCAGCAAGCTGCGCCGCTGTGAAGGATTCCCCAGGGCAGCGGGAAACTGGCGGTACACCACCGGTTTCCCGTATCTGACCGAGGCTGTACCGCCGCGGTCAGAATTGCCCATGTAGCACCGCCAGCCTGTTGGCGGTGCTACCCCCGGCCTCCACCCTGGCGGTCATAGACCGCCAGGGTCAGAATCAGGCCCTATGTTGTCAAACCTCCCTCTACCACTGTCTGTTGTATTCCCACCCACTCTATGCTGTGTTTTCAACCCCCCACTCTCCGTTGTGTTTTCAAACCCCTGCCCCCTCCCACTCTCCATTGTGGTTAAAAAGAAAACACCTCCTCCTGCTCTATGTTTTATTTTCAACCCCCACTCTCCATTGTGCTTTCAACCCCACTGCCCTGCTCTCCATAGTGTTTTCAACCCCCCCCAAACTACTGCTTTCTGTAGTATTTTCAAACCTTCACTCCCTCCCACACTCCTTAATGTTTTTGAACTCCTATGCCCCTTCCGCTCTCTGCAGTGTTTTGAAATCCTACCTCCTGGTCTCTCTTATGTTTTCAATCCCTCACCCCTTCCCACTTTCTTTTGTGTTTTCAAATCACCTCCTCCCACTCTTTGTTGTGTTTTCAAACCACCCTACCTTCCTTCCACGCTCCATTGTGTTTTTAATCCCGCACTCCATTATGTTTGTGTACCGAAGCCCCCTTCTGCTCTCCCTAGTGTTTTCAACCCCCAGCTGCTCTATGTTGTTTTCAACTCCCCCACTCTCCGATATGCTTACAACTCCCCACCGCAACCCTCCCACTCCCACTCCCCGTTGTGTTTCAAGCCCCCTCCTGCTCTCTGTTGTGTTTTCAGCACCCCAGTCCCTGCTCTTTTTTGTGTTTTCAACTTCCCCACTACCTCGCTTTCCGTAGTGTAACCCACTAAACACCCCTTCTGCTCTCCATAGTGTTTTCAAACCCTCAATCCTTCCTGCTCTCCATTGTGCTTTCAAACCCCCCATGGCCTTCTGCTGTCCATAGTGTTTTCAAATCCCTCTACCACCTCCCACTCTCCATAGTGATTTCAAACTCCCACCCACTCCTGCTTGCTCTTTCGTTGGCCACCCATCACCCTCCCGCTCTTTCCTGTGTTTTAAAATGCCCCATCTGCGTGACTCTCCATAGTGTTTTGAACCCTTCACACTGCTCTCCTGCTCTCCGTAGTGTTTTCAAATCCCCCACACCCTCTCGCTCTCTCTTGTGTTTTCAAACTCCCACCTCCATCCCGCTCTCCATAGTGCTTTCAAACCTCTCCACTGCACTCCCCTTCTCTGTAGTGTCTTCAAATCCCCAACCCCTCCCACTCTCTCTTGTGTTTGCAAACCCCCACCACAGTTCCACTCTCTGTAGAGTTTTAAAACTCTCTCACCCCGTCCCACTCTCTGTTATGATTTCAAACCAAGCCCTCCCACTCTCCGTTGTGTTTACAAGCCCCCGCTCTACGTTGTGTTTTTAAACAATCCCCTCCAGCTCCCTGTTATGTTTTCAACCTCTATTCCCCTTCCGCTCTCCGTTGTGTTTTTAAACCCTGCCACACCTCCCACACTTGGTTGTGTTTTCAAACCCTCCACCCCTTCCCATTCTCAGCTGTGTTTTCAAAACCCTCATCCACTCTATGTTGTCTTCCCAAACCTCCATCCACCTCCTGCTCTCTGTGGTGTTTTCAAACCCCCATCCCCTCTCTGTTGTCTTTCCAAAACTCCATCCACCTCCTGCTCTCTGTGGTGTTTTCAGCCCCCCACTCGCCACTCTCCATTGTGTTTTCAACCCCCATCACCACTGCTCCCTGCATTGTTTGCACCCACTCTTTCCATACCTGCTCTCCGTAATGTTTTCAAACCCCCACCCACTCCTGCTCTCCTTAGTGTTATCGAACCTCTCTATCCTCCTTCCCCTCTCCATAGTGTCTTCAAATCTCCCACTTTCCTCCCACTCTCGGTAGTGATTTCAAATCACCCCTCCTGCTCTCTCTTGTTTCAACCCTCATCCCTCTCACTCTCCATTGTGCTTTCAACCTCTCTCAAACTCTCTGTTGTGTTTTCAAACCCCTCCACCCCCTTTCTCTGTTGTGTTTTCAAACCATCCCCTCCTGCTCTCCATTGTATTCTCCAACCACCCAACGCCTTCCAGCTCTCCTTTGTGTTTTCAGACCACCTCTCCTGTTTTCTATTGAATTGTCAACCCCCATCCCCATTCTGCTCTCCATTGTATTTTCAACCCCCCACCATCTCCCACTTTCTGTTGTGTTGTTGCACCTCACCCTCTCACCCTCTCCCTAGTATTTTCAAACCTCCACCCACTCTATGTTGCATTTTCAAATTGCCAACTCTCTGTTGTGTTTTCAAACACCACTCTTTCCGCTCTCCATTGTATTGTTAACCCCCCCATTCCTCTTGCTCTCAGTTGTGTTTTTATACTCCAAACTCCATTGTCTTTTCAATTCCTCTTTGTCCACTCTCAGTAGTGTTTTCAAACCACCCCATTGCCCTTCCACTCTCCATAGTGTTTTCAAACCCCCAATCACCTCCCACTCTCCATAGTGTTTTCAAAACCCCCTACTGCCTTCTGCTCTCTGTAATGGTTTTAAATCCCCATACCCCTCCCGCTTTCTGTAGTGATTCTAAACCCCCACCCTCTCCTGTTCACTCTTGTGTTTTCAACGTCCCCACACCTCCCACTCTGTAATGTTTTCTAAGCCACCCCTCCCTCCCCACCGGGGCATTTGCAAACACTCCTGACCCCCTCCCATTCTCCATGGTGTTTTCAACCCCCCCACTCCTCTCCCACTTTATCTTGTGTTTTCTATCCCCAACCCTCTCCCTTTCTCTGGTGTTTAAACTCCTCCACCCCCTCCAAATCTCTCTCTTATGTTTTCAAACCCCCACTTCCAATCTCTCTTGTATTTTCAACCACCCCACCCTGCTCTCTGTAGCGTTTTCAAATCTCCCTACCCCTCCAGTCCTCCATAGTGTTTTAAAATCCCCCAAAACCCTCCTGCACTCTCTTCTGTTTTCAAACTTCCCACCCCTCCTGCTCTCCATATTGTTTTCAAATCCCCTAGTCTCTTTCCACTCTCAGTTGTGTTTTCAAACCCCCCACCCTTCTCCCGCTCTCCGTAGTTTTTCAAACCCCCACTTGCTCTATATTGTGTTTTATTTCTATTTGTTTGTACCAAATTATTTTTATTGTCATGTATAAAATACCAAAAAATACAACAAAAGATACAGGGACATGCATGACAGAGAGCCATAGTGAGTATGATACAGGCACTGAAGTAAAATATTATGAATATGTGAAAAAGAAAGAAAAGGAAGGAGAATAAGGGGGGTGAAGGGATGAATTATAAAAGGAAGGGGGGAAAGAAGGGGAAGGTGTAGAAAAAGGTGAAGGGAGGAAAGACAAGAACCATGAAACACCGAAAGGTGGGATAAGAGAGCAGGTCTGGCAGGCCAGTTAGGTGTAGCCCAAGTAGGAGTACAACAGAAAGGTGGGATGGATGCAACGACAGGCTGGAGGTTGGTGGCAAGGAGGAATCAAGAGCCAGGGTCAGGACGAGTGGGGGGGCATCCTGTAAAAAGGGGTAACATATGAGAAGGAAAAGGTCAGCCTTGTCCATTGATTTGTGAATGATTTTAGCATGGGATGTGGCCCTGTACATCAGCATAAGCTATTCCCCATGCAACAGCAGTTGTGGGGAGCACCAATGTCACAGACTACTGAACTTGGCAGCTGGGAGGGTGGTGCAAGTAGACAGTGGGCATGGCGGGTCAGATGGGAAATGTCCGCCAGGTCATGGAGCAGATCTATACATTCCCGGAGTGAAGATTCCACTGTCGTCCAGTAGGGGCGGGTGGCCGGACAGTCCAGTAAGATCTGAAAAATATCACAGGGCTCGTGACCGTATTTTCAGCAGAGTGAGGGAGCAAACCCGCAGCCTGAAGCTGCGCCTGGGTCCAGTGCTACCCTTCAAGAATTGTAAAAAGAGTGAGCTTCATCCATGCATCTCAGACTCCTCGGTCCAGGCTTCCAGGAGTTCTATTCCTCCTCTTCATACTCTTTTTGCAGGTGAGCCTGCCAGGTCATCCTGAGGCTGGCCAGTTTCAGCTGTAAGTAGAGGTGATGGATCATGAGGTTGTAGAATCACCCCCTTAAACTGTCCCCAGATATTACTGTATGAGGGAACCGGAGAGTGGGGGATGCTCAAGGGCAGGGGACCCTGTCTGCTCAGCAGGCAGTGATGCAGTTGCATGTAAAGCCATTGTTGGGTCTGCTGGAGGCCAAATTCATCTTGCAGGACCTCCAGGGACTTGAGTTCCTGACGGAGATCAGGTGGGTGAGGTTTAGGATCCCTGATCTGTGCCATGGGCCCCAGTCAATCATTGCCCATCCTATGCGGAGACCAGTATTGTTCCATAGAGAAGCCTTGTCATGGAGATGCATGTCCACCAAAAGGAGCTTACGGGCTCTCAGCCCAGTGCCGTACATAGTTTTCAGCATGGTGTTGGGAGATCCTGCAACAGTGAGGCCAGGAAGATAGATAGCCTGCAGACCTCACACCGGGGGCCATAAAGGGGTGTCTTGGACCCAGGGGTGAATGCATGCCAGTTGTGTCAAATGTAGGGCCAGGCAGTAATGCTCCACAGTTGTCAGGCCCAGTCCTTCTGCTGACCTTTGGGCTATAAGCTTCTGGATCACCAGGCAAGGTCTTGTAGGACACAAAATGAAGGCCTTGATTGATTTGTCTATCTTACGGAGGATCGAGAGAGGTATTAACTGGGGAAGCATGCCCAGATTGTAAGTGAATTAGGGGAGAGTAACCGTTGTTACCGCTTGCATCCGGCTCTATAGAGAGAGGTTCAGATTGGACTATTTTGCAAAGTCCATTTGCATGCGCTCCACTATGGGATCCAGGTTGTCTGCAACTATGGGTTCCAGATCCCTGTTGACTAGGGCACCCAGATACCTGAGACAGGAGTTCTTCCACAGGAACGGATAACAGGCGATAGCGGTGCACATGGTGATTCTTGACAGCATCAGGGCCTCGCTCTTCCCCCAGTTGACCCTGTATCCATAAATAGCTGTGAAAGTGCCAATAGTCTCTAGCACCATAGGGTTGGGGCTGGGCAGAGCCGACGGGGTGAGTAAGATGTAATTGGTGTATTGATATAGCGTTGAGGGATCTCTGGGCGTAGGGATCCCGATTATCTGATCTGATTGGCGTAGAGATGCTGCAAGGGCTCCATTGCAAGGAGGAAAAGCAGAGGGGAGAGACAGCAGCCCTGACAGGTGCCTCTACAGACTGGGAAAGGGTCTAAAAGAAAGCCCTCACAGTTAGACTGCTCTGGTGATGAAGTCATCACCAGTGCCAAATTTCCTTCTACTTCCATACTGTTGCAGCCCCTCAATGGATTGCTGTGGGCTAGGTTCTCTCCATCCTCATCTCTGTCCCCATCTCCTTCTAACCGCAGTGTGAGATCACAGCTCCAGTCTCCCTTATGACAAGCGCAAAAGCCGGACTCCGCTCCATTCTTTTCCTACGCTGCTGTAGCCGCTGCTGTGATGACTCAAATGCCGAGCCACAATGGTGTGGGAGAGGTCAGGTGCACAGCCTGTTGGGGTTTCTCTCTCCCAAGTCTGTTGTCTTTTGTGCTTATGAAGCCTCATTGGGTCACGGTAATCTGCGGCAAACCAGAATCCTTATCAATACTCTCTGTCTCAGGGCAACTGTTGTGGCCACCTAAATGATGCCAAAACCACATAAGGGGAGGAAGCCTCATACAAGGGCTGTTTTTCCTTATTTCAATCTCCTTTTTTGGGGGGAGAGCTCAGATGCCACAGCCATATCCATAGCCTCCCCAGGTAACTGTCCAGAACACAACCATATGGAAGGAAAGAAAAGACTTAGCCTTTGAGGGCTATGTCTTGTGGGCAATATGTGGGGTTTGGGGGAGGGGTGGAGGTAGGTAGGAGGAATAGGTGAGGGGAATTGGAAAAGAGAGTCCAAGGAAGAAAAGTGGGTGGATTTTACTAAAAATGAGAGAAATGATGAGCATTCAAATCTGAGGAATTAAGGGGTGGAACCCCTCGTACATTTGGGTGGGGCTCCAAATTAGGGTTGAATATTATGGTTTCTTAGGATGGCAGGGACAACAGTGATTAGCCTCAATGTCAATGGGTTTAAGAATAAAATGAAGAGAGAGGTATTTTTTGCTTGGTGCCTGCAATTCATCCCAGAGTAATCCGGTCCAGGAGAGTCATTGGATAAGGAGAAAGGACAACAAAATTAGGTTTTTGAGGCACTGGGATTACTTTTATTCTCTCAGCTAGCCACACCCAAAGAGGGATAGCAATATTAGTGACAAAAGAGCTGCAAATGATGCATCAACCATCAGTCGGTGATGTGGAGGGTCATTAGGTAATACTCCAAGTACAGATCTGCAGCTATAAGAGTAATACCCCCTCCTATTATGCTTCCGTATTGGAAACTCTGAAACCTTTATTGAAACGGGGATGGCAACTGAGTTCTTTGCAGGGGAGGTATTGATTCGAGGTGATTTTAATTTCATAAAAGATTTGAGTTTGGACTCCTTTAACTCTGGCAGGGTGCAAAGGAAGAGACACACTGAAAAGATTTTTAAAGATAGCTGTCTTATGGTTAGGGGTAGTGGATGTATGGCCGGTAAACAAAGCAGGTTTTAGATTGAATACTTTTTATTGAAAGAGGTCTAATGCGGCTTCCTGGACTGAAATGTTTCTGGGAACTCCCACTGTGCTAGTGGCGTAATGGATAACTGGCCCGTAATTTTGAAATGTGCAGTTCTTGTACCAAGTTGGGGTAAGATGTGGGTAATGAATAAGACAATTATTTTAGAAAAGGATTTGATAGATTTGATTACCGCAGAGCTTGTCATTTTTTTCTCAAATAATGAAGTGCCAGCTCATATATTGACCATACCCCCCACTTTTTGCCGTTTCCCCCCACTTTTTTTTGTGTATTCGATTTTGTTGGAAGTAGAGCTGTGGGCACTTTACCATTGCTAAGCAGTGCCAAAGTGCATGTGATCTCTGCTTAAAACATGATAACATTGGTTTATCCACAATTGGCATATTTAATTTACTTATAATTCCCTGGTAAAGTGCACTACATGTGCCCAGGGCCTGTAAATTAAATGCTACTAGTAGGCCTGCAGTACTGATTGTGCCACCCACTTTAGTAACTTTCTAAACATGAGACAGGCCGGCCATTGGAGAGCCTGTGTGTGTAGTTTTAAATTGCCATATTGACTTGGCAAATTAACCTACTTGCCAGGCCCAATAATTCCTCTTTAATGCGTATAGGTCGCTCTTAAGGCAGGCCCTGGACAGCCCCAACAGTGTATTTAACAAGTTGAACATGTACTTTTAAGTTTGACATCTCCAGGTAGTGAACAACTCTTAAATTTATTTTTCACTACTTCAACACCTATTTCTCCCATTGATTAACTTTGGGATTGCCTTATGACATTTTATAAGTGTAATTTCCAATTTGGACCAGTCACGCACAAAGGGATCTAGGTGTGCCTGGTGGGCCATCCACATCCTGATGGGCCATTATGACCTAGATAGGTCATCCTGGGCAGGATGGGAGGGAAGAGCTGACACTTACACCAGAACAGGCTGAGTCCTGAGCCCTCACAAATGGCTGCATAACACCCTGTAGTGTGCCTGGAGCCAGGGAAGGAAGGGTAGGGACTTTATGTACTTCAAAGGCCTCTTTTTGAAGTCTCCCCCACTCTAAAGGTATAACTGGGTATAAGAACTGGACTTCTGAGACCACAAAATCAGTACACTTCTGGTCCCTAAGACATTCTGCCTGGAAGAAGGACTGCTGTGCTGCTCAAGGGACTGTCACTCTGCTGGAACCCCGATGGACTTTGCTGAACTCCTGCTTTGTTGTGCCTGTCCTACTACCTGCTGCCTCATGGTATGGAAGTGAGAAGGACTGGACCCGAATCTCTACAGCCCCAAGACCAAGTGATTCCAAGGGCTTACTGGCTTGTCTCCTGTGCTACAGTCTCAGGGACATCAAAAACTGCCTGTATCCCTCCTAGAGCACCTGTACTCTGACACCAGTGCGTCCTGCCCTGCCAAGTGGTGCCAATCCAATCCTGGGCCCTTGGAAGTGGGTTCTTTGTTGCTGCAAATCTCCATGTCGATGCATCTCCACTGCTGCGCCAATTGGAGCCGTTGCATCTCGAAACGCTGAATTGCCTTCAGCCTTGACACATCACCTGTCTGTGCGACTCAACAATGATGATGCATCACCTTTGCAAGGAGAATCTACGCTGCACCACCGTTCAAGGATCAATAACAACTTGGTTTGATGATTGTAAGGAAATGCCTTCTTGGCATGGTTACCCCCTGACTTTTTGCCTTTGCCAATGCTAAGTTATGTTTGAAAGTGTGCTGGGACCCTGCTAACCAGTCCCCAGCACCAGTGTTCTTTCCCTAAACTGCACCTTTGTTTCCACAGTTGGCACAGTCCTGGCACTCAGATAAGTCCCTTGTAAATGGTATCCCTGGTACTAAGGGCCCTAATGCCAGGGAAGGTGTCTAAGGGCTGCAGCATGTCTTATGCCACCCTGGGGACCCCTCACTCAGCAAATGCACACTGCCTCACAGCTTGTGTGTGCTGGTGGAGAGAAAATGACTAAGTCGACATGGCACTCCCTTCAGAGTGCCATGCCAACCTCACACTGCCTGTGGCATAGGTAAGTCATCCCTCTAGCAGGCCTTACAGCCCTAAGGCAGGGTGCACTGTACCAAAGGTGAGGGCATATGTGCATGAGCACTATGCCCCTACAGTGTCTAAGCAAAACCTTAGACAATGTAAGTGCAGGGTAGCCATAAGAGTACATGGTCTGGGAGTTTGTCAAACACGAACTCCACAGTTCCATAATGGCTACACTGAAATCTGGGAAGTTTGGTATCAACCTTCTCAGCACAATAAATGCACACTGATGCCAGGGTGGAATTTATTGTAAAATGCACCCAGAGGGCATCTTAGAGATGCCCCCTGAATACCAATCTGACTTCTAGTGTGGGGCTGACCTGTTTTTGCCAGCCTACCACAACCAGACAAGTTGCTGGCCACATGGGGAGAGTGCCTTTGTCACTCTGTGGCCAGGGACAAAGTCTCCACTGGGTGGAGGTGCTTCACACCTCCCCCTGCAGGAACTGTAACACCTGGCGGTGAACCTCAAAGGCTCACCCCCTTTGTTACAGTGCCACAGGGCATCCCAGCTAGTGGAGATGCCCGCCCCTCCGGCCACTGCCCCCATTTGTGGTGACAAGGCTGCAGGAGATAATTAGAAAAACAAGGAGGAGTCACCCACTAGTCAGGACAGCCCCTAAGGTGTCCTGAGCTGAGGTGACCCCTGCCTTTAGAAATCCTCCATCTTAGTTTTGGAGGATTCCCCAAATAGGATTAGGGGTGTGCCCCCCTCCCCACAGGGAGGAGGCACAAAGAAGGTGTAGCCACCCTCTAGGACAGAAGCCATTTGCTACTGCCCTTCCAGACCTAAACACACCCCTAAATTTAGTATTAAGGGGCACCCAAGAACCCAGTAAATCAGATTCATGCAACCTGAAGAAACAAGAAGGACTGCTGACCTACAAGCCCTGCAGAGAAGACGGAAGATGACAACTGCTTTGGCCCCAGCCCTACCGGCCTGTCTCCTGACTTGAAAACCTACTACCAGCAACGCATCCGACAGGAACCAGCGACCTCTGAAGCCTCAGAGGACTGCCCTGAACCTAAGGGCCAAGGAACTACTGTGAGCAGTGGCTCTGCTCAACTTCAACAACAACTTTGCAACTTTCTTGCAACTTTAAAGAACTTCACTCTTCCTGCCGAAAGCATGAGACTTCACACTCTGCACCCGATGCCCCTGGAGATCCAGAGAACCAACACCACAGGGAGGACTACCCGACGACTGTGACCCCGTGAGTAGCCCGAGACGACCCCCCTGGACCCCAACAGCGACACCTGCAGTGAGAATCCAGAGGCTCCCCCTGACCGCGACTGCCTGTAACAATGGACCCGATGCCTGGACCAAGCACTGCACCCGCAGCCCCCAGGACCTGAAGGAACTGAACCTCAGTGCAGGAGTGACCCCCCCAGCAACCCTCTGCCTAGCCCAGGTGGTGGCTGGCCCGAGAAGCCCCCCCTGTGCCTTCCAACACCGCTAGAGTGACCCATGGGTCTCTCCATTGAAACCAACACAAATCCCAACGCTTGCTTTGCACACTGCACCAGGCTGCCCATGTGCCGCTGAGGGTGTGTTTTGTGTGCCTACTTGTGTCCCCCTTAGTGCTCTATGAAACCCCCCTGGTCTGCCCCCCGAGGACGCGGGTACTTACCTGCTGGCAGACTGGAACCGGAGCACCCTTGTTCTCCATTGGCACCTAGGTGTTTTGGGCACTTCTTTGACCTCTGCACCTAACCGGCCCTGAGCTGCTGGTGTGGTAACTTTGTGGTTGCCTTGAACCCCCAACGGTGGGCTGCCTATGCCCAGGAACTGAGACTTGTAAGTGTCTTACTTACCTCACAATCTAACCAATACTTACCTCCCTCAGGAACTGTTGATTTTTGCACTGTGTCCACTTTTAAAATAGCTTATTGCCATTTTAACAAAAACTGTATATGTTATTGCTTTAATTCAAAGTTCCTAATTTACCTGTGTGGAGTACCTTGCATTTTATGTATTTACTTCAAATCTTGAACTTGTGGTTCTAAAAATAAATTGAGAAAATATATTTTTCTATATAAAAACTATTGGCCTGGAGTTAAGTCTTTGAGTGTGTGTTCCTCATTTATTGCCTGTGTGTGTACAACAAATGCTTAACACTACCCTCCGATAAGCCTACTGCTCGACCACACTACCACAAAATAGAGCATTAGAATTATCTAATTTTGCCACTATCCTACCTCTAAGGGGAACCCTTGGACTCTGTGCACACTATTTCTTACTTTGAAATACTATATACAGAGCCAACTTCCTACAACGATGACGCATCCTCTGACTGCACAGATCGGAACCAATGCACTGCCTTTGCATTGTCTCCTCTGGTCCTCGCATTGGATCCTTGACGTTGACGCAATCCTCCATACAAGGTACTCTTTTAGAAGGACAAGCATGATCCCTGTAGGAAGCCAGCACTTCAGTGCAGTCGATCTGAACTTTAGATTTATCCCGGTTTAGCGCCACCAGATGGCCCTGGTTGGCACTTTATGCTTCTGAGCATTACAGTTACATTTAACCTTTAAAAATTCACATCTCTACTTCTACTTCTTGAATTTTTGTTGTTTCAGTCTTGATTTTCTCCTAAAATATAATCTGTTTTTCTAAGTTGGTGTGGAGTCTTTTTGGGGTGTTTTCACTGTGTTACTGTATTAAGTGTTGCACAAATACTTTACACATTGCCTCTTAAGTTAAGCCTGACTACTCTGTGCCATGCTACCAGAGGGTGAGCACAGGTTAATTGAGAGCATGTTTGCCTTACCCTGACTAGGATTATGGTCCCTACTTCGATAGGGTGTATACCTTTGCCAACTAGAGACCCAGTTTCTACCAGGAGACATTTAAGTGCACTAATAGGGGTACTCTGATACCCATACTATCCTTTCCAGTGAATAGCAAGAGGGAAGAATTGGTCACCCTGCAGGTTGAAGCAGATAGAGCCTTCCAGGCCTTAGAGTACCCTTCTCAGTGGAGAAAAGGATGTCTACTAAAGAAGGGATACGTTTTTTTTGCAAAAAGCACCGGTCAACAATCAGACATTCCAGCAGCATGTCAATGAGGAGGGGGAATGTAAATGCCAATTTTTGGCCTAAAGGGCAAAAGGGAGATCCAATCCCAACACAGTTGTCAAAATAAGGAATCCACAAAAGAGGCAGTGCATGGATAAAACAGAGGAAATTAAACAATTCTTTTTTGAGTATTAATCTGGTATGTTCTCAGATTATGTGACAGAAGATAGGAGGCAAAACCAGGGAATAGATTACTTTTTGGAAGTCTTAAAATTGCCTTCCCAAACAGAAGAGGCTGCTGCCTTCTTAATAAGTCCCACCTCTGAAAGAGAAGAGTAACAGATTATAGGAAATCTTCCAAAGGGCAAAGCCGCAGAGGAGGATGGGTTTGATTCTGAACTTTACAAAAAATGTGTTACATCATTAAAGGGCCACATGTCTGTGCTTTTTATTCATTTAATGGCAGGGGCCAGGTACGAGACTCATTTAGAAAAGGGGTCTTTGTGAACTGTTTAAAGGTAGAGAAGGAGCCAAAGGACCCGAAATCTTATAGACCCATCTCTCTTTGAAATTCGAATGATAAGGTTTATACTAAGAATTTAGTGAATTGCATCGATAGGGTAGCCCAATTTCTTATAGCGGGGGATCAGAATAATTTTATTAGTAGATGAAATTTATATTGCAATACTCATTTAATGGTTGAATTTATTTATATGGTAACAGAAGACGGTATGCCAGCAGCAATTGTTTTGTTGGATGCCAAAAAGGCCTTTGATCTTCTGAAATTGAGGTGTCTATTTTGGTGTGTTGTACAGGTTCCAATTTCCATCCTGGTTTACAAGAATGATTAAATCAGCATATCAAGGGGCTGCAGCTCAGTTGATAATCAATAGCTCCTTAGCAGGCCAAATTGCTTTACACTGTGGAACTTTCAAGTCTGCCCCCTTTCCCCCTTACTATTCTCCCTTTTTATTGAACCATTAGCAGTCTATTTGCCAAGATACAAATATTTTATCCCCCTTGCCCTCAGGAGTCAATTTAAAGTTATATAGCGATTATATGGACCTATATCTGAATCCAACTGTATTTAATAGTGAAAGGGCCATGCTATTAATTAAGACTTTTCCGAACATTGGGGGTCTAAAATAATTGAGGCAATATCTGAATGCTTGTTCTTCAATAGCTCCCCAGAGACCCTTTTGACATTGCTGTGTGATAGCTATAAGCCAGGTCCAAAAAGGTATTTGGGGATTTTCTACTCAGAATTACCAGAGGAAGTTATTAGTAATATTTGTAACTTCTTGATGAGAAAGATCTCTAAATTATTCATAATATGGCAGGGCCTCCCTCTGTCAAATATTGGGAGATCGGATCAGATCAAAATGTCAGTTTTACTGCTATTCCTCTTCTTAGTTTTATCTATTCCATGCAAGCAGGGGGGCTTCTTTTTTTAAATAATTGGAACAAGCAATCTCATCTTTTGTATGGGTTCAGAAACACCCTTAAAGTAAAGCTAAAAGCATTGCAACTGCCTAAGGGGGAGGGAGGCCTGGGATTGCCAAATTGTATGAAACATTATATGGCATCTACCATTTTGGAATTACAGCACTCATCAATGCCCACCTTCAGTTTTGATAACTCTATTCTTCTACTAATGTTAATATATTTGGGGGTCTTTGACCTTAGGTGGTGTTTTAATTCCCAAACATCCCAAAAAGGTTAGCTACAAGGCATTAAGGGGGTTATTCCAACTTTGGAGGAAGTGGTAATCCGTCCCAAAAGTGACGGTAAAGTGACGGATATACCACCAGCCGTATTACGAGTCCATTATATCCTATGGAACTCGTAATACGGCAGGTGGTAAATCCGTCACATTTGGGACGGATTACCACCTCCTCCAAAGTTGGAATAACCCCCTAAATCTCCTAGGAATCTGAAAAGATAAAGGGGGTCATTCTGACCTCGGCGGTCGGTGATAAAGCGGCGGCCAACCCGCCAACAGGCTGGCGGTTAAAAAAATGGAATTCTGACCCTGGCGGGAACCGCCAACAGAGCCCGCCACTTTAACACTCCGACCGCCACGGCGGGACAGACAAACAGCGCGGCGGTCACCGCCAACAGGCAGGCGGCAGACAATGTACAGCCCACCCTATCACAACTCACCAATCCGCCACCTTTTCCGGGGCGGGAGCCCCGCCGATAAAAACATGGCAGAAACAGACTACGAACGGGAAAACGCTCACCTCTATACACTCCACGAGGACGGAGGACAGCATGGAGCCCGAATTACACATCCTACCCGCTCTCGTCTACCTGCTCATCTACCACGAGTACGAACTCCAGCGCAGACGACAACGGTGAGTACCGCACCTACGACACAGGGGAGGGGGGGAGGAGGAAGGGTTACGGGCACACACATACGCATCACACCCACCCCCCAACTATCTACACACCAATGCAGAGCACCAAGTCAAAGTGACCCCACCCATACCCCCCGGAATAACGAAAAGATATGATTAAAGTGAGAAACAACATTTATGTAAAAAATAGGTTCATTGAAGACATGGTAAAATAGGAAAATGAAGCAAAAAATGTCAAATGTAAACATTGCGTGACCGAGAAATAGAGGCAGAAAGTCCCGCACAGTCACAGAAATTGGAAATGTCCGTGGGCCAAAGTGTATCAACACATGGGCAAAGCCCAAACAGGAGACCTGAGTCCGTTGGAGAGAACACTGCAGGGGCATCAGATGACAAAACTACAGGCACCTCAGGGGGAAGGGAAGGACGGGCACCACAGCCACATGAGTCCACGACGCCAGATCCAAGAAGGGGCCACCATGCCCACTGTTCAATCCTGGGGAGTGCAAAGCCACAGTCTCTCAAGTCTCTACAGTGGGTGGCTTGCCCACTGTCATATCCTGGGGAGTGCAAAGCCACAGTCTCTCAAGTCTCTACAGTGGGTGGCTTGCCCACTGTACCATCCTGGGGAGTGCAAAGCCACAGTCCATCAAGTGGATAACAGTCTCCACAGGCAATGGGGGAGGCAGGGTGGCCCGAGTGCAGCGTGAACATTAGCACGACACAGAACCGGCACAGTCATTGGGCCAGCGGTGCTTGAGACGGCGGGGCCCAGCGGAGCGGTGCTTGACAGGAAGGGCCCAGCGGAGCGGTGCTTGAGACGGCGGGGCCCAGCGGAGCGGTGCTTGAGACGGCGGGGCCCAGCGGAGCGGTGCTTGACAGGAAGGGCCCAGCGGAGCGGTGCTTGAGACGGCGGGGCCCAGCGGAGCGGTGCTTGAGACGGCGGGGCCAGCGGAGCGGTGCTTGAGACGGCGGGGCCCAGCGGAGCGGTGCTTGACAGGAAGGGCCCAGCGGAGCGGTGCTTGAGACGGCGGGGCCCAGAGGAGCGGTGCTTGAGACAGTGGGGCCCAGCGGAGCGGTGCTTGACAGGAAGGGCCCAGCGGAGCGGTGCTTGACAGGAAGGGCCCAGCGGAGCGGTGCTTGACAGGAAGGGCCCAGAGGAGCGGTGCTTGAGACGGCGGGGCCCAGCGGAGCGGTGCTTGAGACGGCGGGGCCCAGCGGAGCGGTGCTTGACAGGAAGGGCCCAGCGGAGCGTTGCTTGAGACGGCGGGGCCCAGCGGAGCGGTGCTTGAGACGGCGGGGCCCAGCGGAGCGGTGCTTGAGACGGCGGGGCCCAGCGGAGCGGTGCTTGACAGGAAGGGCCCAGAGGAGCGGTGCTTGAGACGGCGGGGCCCAGCGGAGCGGTGCTTGAGACGGCGGGGCCCAGCGGAGCGGTGCTTGACAGGAAGGGCCCAGCGGAGCGGGGCCTGTCTTGGCGGGGCCCTCTTCAGCGGTGCCTTCCTGCACGGCGGGGCCCTCTTCAGCGGTGCCTTCCTGCACGGCGGGGCCCTCTTCAGCGGTGCCTTTCTGGACGGCAGGGCCCTCTTCAGCGGTGCCTTCCTGCACGGCGGGGCCCTTTTCAGCGGTGCCTTCCTGCACGGCTGGGCCCTCTTCAGCGGTGCCTTCCTGCACGGCGGGGCCCTCTTCAGCGGTGCCTTTCTGGACGGCGGGGCCCTCTTCAGCGGTGCCTTCCTGCACGGCGGGGCCCTCTTCAGCGGTGCCTTCCTGCACGGCGGGGCCCTCTTCAGCGGTGCCTTTCTGGACGGCGGGGCCCTCTTCAGCGGTGCCTTCCTGCTCGGCGGGGCCCTCTTCAGCGGTGCTTGTTCTGTAATTCCAGGGAGTCAGACCTGGGCAGGACTCCCTGCTCAGTCGCCCTCCGACCGTGTAGTTGCTGGACCCTTCGGTGACGGTGTCCTGGGCCCTTGGGTGTCCTCCCTCACACCCGGGATGGGGCTTGTGGGGCCCTCCTGGTCCGCGCTCCTGCTGCCTGACTTCTCCGCCCTGCTGCCCTTGCCCTCCTTCGCTGTGGCTCTCTGGGCCTTGCCTCCCCTGGATGTTGTGGCAGGTGAAGTGTCCGAACTTTGGTCCTTGGGGGCAGCCGTGGCACTCCTCCCGCGGCGGGCCCTCACTTTCCGGGTCCTCTTTCCAGGGGGGGGGCTGGCTGTCCCCTTGCTGCTGACCGATGTCTCACTGCTGGCAAAGGGGGGACTCCAAAATCCATGGACTACGCTGACACGTGAACCCGGGCTGGTGGTGGCTGAGGTGCTCTTGGGACTCTTAGCAGATGGAGGGGGTGGGTCAGGTGAGGGAAAGAGGTCAAGATTGGAGAGGTAAAACTTTTTAGGACCAAGGTAAACGGTAGGTGCAGTGGTTATGGGAGTGGAGGAAGAGGAGGTGGTTGTAGGAGAGTCAGGTGTGCTGTCCTTGGGTGAAGGTGCATGGGCTGCAGGCTGTCGTGAGGTGGTTGGCTGTTGGGTGGGTGGCTGCCTGCGTTTGTGTGTCTTGGAAGAGGGGGTGACAGACACAGTGGGAGAGGACACAGGGGACGTGTAAATGGCAGTGGGGGTGGTGACTGCACGTGTGCGGACTGTACTGGAGGGTGTGCTGGTGGTGGAAGTACTGGCTGTTGGTGGTGTGCATGCAGGCGTGAGTGTAGACGTCACAGGGAGGGAGGAGGGAGACGAGGAGGTGGGGGACACAGAGGTGGTAGTGGCTGTTGGCATGTCTGCATCTGGGTGTTGCTTGGGTGAATGTTTGTGTGATCTGTGGTGCTTATGTCTGGATGAGCTGCCCTTGGGTGTTGAGGTGTGTGCAGGCTGGTCTTATGGTGTGGATGGGATAGGCAGAGGAACAGGAGACAGAGACAGGCTGGAGGCAGTTAGAAGAGGGAGGCTGGAAACAGGGACAATGGCTGCCGTCAGTGCTGAGGCCAGAGAATTGAACGATCGTTGATGGGCAGACTGACCCGAATGAATGCCCTCCAGGTATGCATTGCTACGATGCACCTCCCTCTCTACCCCCTGGATGGCATTCAAAAGGGTAGTCTGCCCAACAATGATGGTCCTCAGGAGGTCAATGACCTCCTCACTGAGGGCAGCTGGGGTAACAGGGGCAGGGGCTGAAGTGCCTGGGGCAAAGGAGATGCCCGCCTTCTTGGGCGAGTGGGCACGGAGCGTAGGCTGAGGGGCTGCTGGGAGGGCGGAGCTGGTGCGCTGGGTGGCGGCTGTACCTGTAGAGGCGGGGGCATGGATGTTGCCGCCACCGCTAGGGAGCTCCCATCCGAGGACGTGTCGGTGTCGCTGGTTTCACCACGGCTCCCCGTTGTGAAGCTCCCCTCGCCCTCCGTATCACTGGTGGCCTCGGTGTCTGTGCCATGGCCCACCGGGCCTTGTGAGTCGCAGCTCCCTCGTGCTCCGGTGCCAAGTCTCCTCCGCCTGATGATGCTGAAGCACACATGCACAAGAAGATAAAGAAAAAGGGTGGGGGGAGACATAATAAAAGGTTGAGTACATGCATTGTCAACACCGTTGGCGGAGAGGACAGACACAGGAGCCTCATGCACTAAGCCGCGCAATCGGGGTACACTACTGAGTACTTGTGACTGGGCCAACAGGTCTAGGGACAACAAACGTGCACATGGGTGATGCAGGACCATGGCTAGCTGTACCTGTCACCGTACAGAGGTGGGGGGCGGGGGCACAGGGACATGGCTAAAGGAGGAGGAATACAATACAGAAAGCGCCCTGGCCTAATGTCACCCACAGCCCTCCTCCCCCACCCAGGCACCTCCACTGCGCGTGAAGATAGCTGAATGTGCTGGTACTCACCCCCTTGTGTCTGCTGTGATGTCGTCACGCGCCCATCCAAATCGGGGTAGGCCACCGCCAGGATCCGGGACATCAGGGGGGTCAGGGTACGACTGGCACCCCTCCTAGGTTGGGAGGCCATCCCCAGCAGTGACTCGGCGGACTTCCTGGTCCCGCGGCGGATGTCCTCCCACCTCTTGCGGCAGTGGGTGCCCCGTCTGTTGTGGACCCCCAGGGTCCGGACTTCCTTGGCGATGGCACGCCAAATGTCGATCTTCTGATGGGCGCTGACCTATTTGACATGTACAGGGTGGAAATTGAAATATCATCAATTTTCCGCATGATAGATGCGATTGTCCCCCCCTCCCCAACCTTGCCTTGTGGCACATGCTCTCATCTGTCGTGCCTTGCACTCGTCATTGTCCCCCCACCCCACCATCTTACATCCACCATACACAACCCAGGCATAGCCCATTCAACGTGCACACAGTGTACTTACCTGTTGGTCTGGAGGACCGTAGAGTCGCGCATACTGGGGCAGGACCCCATCCACAAGTTTCTCCAACTCTTCTGTAGTGAAGGCAGGGGCCCTTTCCCCAGTCGCAGCAGCCATTGTATCTCCCAGACCGAGGTCACAGCAGCACTTGCAGTATAGGTCCTCTCCTGTGGATGATCAGGTCTCGAGTGATTAACCAGATAGAAAATGGCGGTCACGCCCGCGGCGGCGCGTACCGCCGTGGTGCGTTCCTCGACCGCCGGCGCAGCTAGTCATTGGCTCGTGAAACCCATAGGGCTCGATGTTAACCAATGCGGCTTTGCGCCGCGGTCTTCGACCGCCTACCGCCACGGTGTGTCACGCCAGCGCATTGACCTCACATCCCACTGTCACACTTCTCAGGTCAGGCAGCCGCCATTACAAGGGACCACAGGGCTTAATTACTACTGCGTCACACAGGCCTAGGCCTTGCATTGCCACTCATACAAGCCATTCAATGCATTGAGAATCGTGTACTGTGCAAGCTGTAGTTACGTACCTGTGGGTTGCTTGACTCTGTGCTCCATGTTGTCCTTCCTAGGCACCGTCCGCTGGGACTTGCGAGGAGAAGGATGAATCCTCCCGTGTACCGACCGCTGGTGGACCTGTCGACAATGGAGGAACGTCATATTATACTTCGCTACCGACTTGACCGAGCCACTATACATGAACTGTGTGCCCAGCTGGAGCCAGCACTGATGTCCCCCATCCGCCAACCCACAGGAATTCCCCCTCTGGTGCAGGTTCTGTCAGTCCTCCATTTTTTGGCAAGTGGGTCTTTTCAGACAACAGTGGCCATGTCATCAGGGATGTCTCAGCCTATGTTTTCTAAGATTTTGTCCAGAGTGTTGTCTGCCCTGACGAAATACATGCAGAGCTACATTATTTTCCCTGAGGAGGGTGATTTGGCCACTGTGAAGGCTGACTTCTATGCCCTTGGACATATCCCCAACATCATTGGTGCCATTGATGGGACCCATGTGGCCTTAGTACCCCCAAAAGACGATGAGCAGGTGTACAGAAACAGGAAAAGTTACCATTCGATGAATGTCCAGGTGGTCTGTTTGGCTGACCAGTACATCTCCCATGTAAATGCCATGTTCCCTGGGTCAGTGCATGACGCGTATGTCATGCGAAATAGCAGCATCCCCTATGTGATGGAACAGCTACAGAGACACCGTGTGTGGCTAATAGGTGACTCTGGTTACCCCAACCTGCCTTGGCTACTGACCCCAGTGAGGAATCCCCGGACCAGGGCAGAGGAACGGTACAATGAGGCCCATGGGCGATCTAGGAGGATCATAGAAAGGACCTTCGGCCTCCTGAAGGCCAGGTTTAGGTGCCTGCATATTACAGGGGGATCCCTAATGTACTCACCCAAGAAGGTGTGCCAGATCGTCGTGGCCTGCTGTATGCTTCACAATCTTGCATTGCGACGCCAGGTGCCTTTTCTGCAGGAGGATGGTCCAGATGGTGGTGTTGTAGCAGCTGTGGAGCCTGTGGAGAGTGAAGAGGAGGAAGACGACGGGGACGACACGGACAACAGGGACACGGTCATACAACAGTATTTTCAGTAGCACCCAGGTAAGAATCCCCCACGGCATTTTACATTTACTTCTGGCCTCCTGCATCTCTACTTTCTGTGTTTCCCCCCAGTTCCTTTCAACTGAATTGTGACTTTCCCTTGGCTTTTCAGAGCTGTATGACCCACTGCGTGACTTCTGGTTTGTTCGGCCATGGAGTAAAACAAATTGACATTGGTATGTTGTCATCACAATGTAACTGTACATTTTTGAACCGTTATGTGTAATACATTTGTTAAGAATACAAGCAGACTCCTGAGTGTTTCAAGTGCAATGAGTGATTTATTTAAAGTGCTACATATAGGTCCATGATAGTAAAAGGGTGATGGGTGGGGGTGGAGTGATGTCCATGGCAGAGTCCAGTTCTCGGTCGCACAGTTGCATTGTCCAAATGCCTGTGGAAGGATGGAGCAGGGGCAGTTCAAGGTTGGACAGGGTGACGATGTGGGACAGTGGAATGACATCCGGGGGGATCTTAGGCTGGCGGGGGTCTTGGCATCCTACTCTGTCTTCCTTTGTGATCTCAGGCTCCTCTTGCGGGGTGGTTGATCTTCAGCAGGAGGTGGGGTTCTGGTGGCCCCTCGTTGTGTGGGGGCCTCCTGTCCACTAGCGCCGGCGGAGGTGGTAGGCTGTTCCTGGTCCGGGCTGGTGACAGGGGCCCTTTGGGGTGCCACATGGTCCCGCAATGTGGTGACTATTAGGTTCAGGGCCTGGACGATGTTCCTGAGCTCCTCTCTGTACCCCATGTACCGTTCCTCCTGCTGTGCCTGGATCTCCTGGAACCTGGCCATTACCGTCGACATCGTCTCCTGGGAGCGGTGGTATGCTCCCATGATGGTGGTGAGGGCCTCTTGGAGAGTCGGTTCCCTGGGCCTGTCCTCCCCCCCTGTCGCACTGCAGCCCTCCCAGTTGCCCTGTTTCCCCGGGCCTCTGTCCCCTGGACGGTGTGCCCACTACCACTGCCCCCAGGTCCCTGTTGTTGTTGGGGTGGTGGGTCAGCCTGGGTGCCCTGTAGTGGCGGACACACCGCTGATTGACCTGTCCTGGAGACAGAGCCATGGGCCCGGTGGGTGGGAGCGGTGCTGATATTCCCAGAGGGGGTTAGGTCTGCTGTGGCCTGTGTCTGTGTGTGGGGAACCGACTGTCCAGAGGTCCCCGATGGTCCGGGCTGGTCATCAGGTTCCAGGTCGACAGAGCTGCTGTCCTCACTGCGGGCCTGTTCTGGGGGTGGGATGGACATATCTGGACCCTCCTGGCCGGTGTTTTGGCGTTCGGGCCCTGCAGGGGTGAAAGAGTATGGTTATTGCTTCTGTGTGTTCCATGGTGTGCGATTTGTGGGTGCCCTTGTCCCCCAGTGCTGGCATTCCCTTGTGGCAGGAGTTGTGAGGGTGGTTTGTGGGGGGGATGGGTATGTGCAGTGGTCATGCATAGGTGATGGGTGTCCATGGTTTGTGTTGGCATTCAGGGTTTGGTTTTGGGTTGGGTGGGTTGTGCTGGTGAGACATTGGCAGGGAGGCTGTGTGCTGGGGGGTTGGGGTGAGGGTGGGGGTGTGGGTTGGCATGCTGGTGGTTGGGGGGGGAGTAGTTGAGACTAGACTTACCAGAGTCCATTCCTCCGCCTACTCCAGCGAGGCCCGCAGGATGCAGGATGTTAAGGACCTCTTGCTCCCATGCTGTGAATTCGGGAGGGGTGGGTGGTGGTCCGCCGCCAGTCCTCTGCACAGCGATGTTGTGTCTGGAGACCATCGCCCGGACCTTCCCCCGTAGGTCGTTCCAGCGCTTTCTGATGTCTTCACGGTTTCGGGGATGCTGTCCCACAGCGTTGACCCTGTCGACAATCCTCTGCCATAGCTCCACCTTCCTGGCTATTGTGGTGTGTTGCACCTGTGTGCCGAAGAGCTGGGGCTCTACCCTTATGATTTCCTCCACCATGACCCGGAGTTCTTGGTCCAAAAACCTGGGGTGTGTTTGGGGTGCCATGGGGTGGTGTAGATGAGGTGTGGGGTGGTGTTTGCGGTAATGTGAGTGGTGGTGTGTGGTGATGTGTGCGTAGATGTGGTGTGGTTGATGATGTTGGGTTCCTGTGTGTGTTGGGGTTTTCGATTGCTGTGCTCACTCGCTCTCTCTCTCTCGCCTTCTCTCCGATTTCCAACTAGTGGGGGTTTGTGGGTGATGTGGGTGTGTGTTTTATAGTTGCTTGGATGTGTGGGGGTGGTGTTTGTATGTGTATCAGGTGTGTGTATTTCAAATTGTCCAATGTGGCTGTGTTTTGGAGCTGGGTGTGTATTTTGACCGCGGCGGTGTGTACCGCCAATGGAATACCGCGGTTGAATGACCGCCGCGTGGATTCGTGGGTCGTAATGGCATGGGCGTGTTTGTGTTGGCGTGGCGATGGAGGTTTGGTCATCTCCAGTTTATCGCTGCCCGCTGATGAGGCGGCCTTCCGTGGATGTCGGGTTTTTGGCGGCTTGGCAGTTGTTGGTCAGAATGACCGTGGCGGGTTACCGCGGCCGCGGCGGTAGAATGGCGGTCTTCTGACCGGCGGTAAGAGCCTTTTACCGCCGAGGTCAGAATGACCCCCAAAGTGTTCACTAGATACAAGATCCCTCAAATCAACATAGAAAACCCACTGTGGTATTGTAAGCCCCTGTCCCCTACTCTATTGGCGGAAGCAATTGGGAACTGGGTGAATCTATCTATTACTAAGGTGGGGGATTTTTTGAAGATATCATGGTAAAAACTTTTCTGGCCTAAAGACAGCTCATAAGTATTATCACTTTTTTATGTAAACCCAAATTATGGCCATTTTTAGGTTTTCCATAGGAAACAGGGCTAGAGAGCTGCTCCAGGAAGATAGTGTTAATCACACTTTAAGTTACTGGTGTAAGGAACTCTATTTATGGTAGAATGATATAATCCAGAAGATAAGAACAAAATGGGAAAATCATACAGGGATAAAAGTAAATGTGACCTGTGGCAAAAAAATTCTTCTCAACTCTTAGAGGGACCAACTTTCACTGCATGGCTTTCTTTAATGGGTGGACGTTGTATCACACTCCACAATTAGTGAACAGGATGTTTCCTGGAACATTTAGGGGTTGCCCAAAATGTGATCACATGGGGATAGGTTGCATATGTTTTGGGCTTGTGGACATTTGGAGTAATTCTGGAGGTGGGTGTTTCAGGTAGAAGGTGGACTAATTGAATGGAATATCCACCCCTCCAGATAGTGGCATTTTTGGGCATTTGAGATGGGGAGATGACAAGGTAAAGTGACAGAGAGCATTTTATACTTATTACAATGCTAGTTGCCCTCTCTCTGATCACCACTCACTGGAAATCCCCCATCATACCTAAACTAAGAGAATGGGAAGAAAAAATTTAGAAGATTAATAAGTGGGAAGCTTGGTTCCATGCCAAAGTTAATCGCTCCTCACAGTGCCACAGAAAATAAAGGAACTTGGCTTAAAAGGAGTAGGCTGGGTCTCTAGAGTAGCTGTTAGTATTTTTTTTAAATTTGAATAGGATAAAGGAGCAGCAATATGGCAGCCAGCATGCAGCGCACTGTGGCAGGAGCACCGTAGCAAATGCAAACCTCCCAACGACACTTCCCTCGCGGTCTGGTCCTTTCACAACAGTATAGATGCTGGCCAACAGCTGAGATGCTTTCTAAAAGAAATTCGCTTGCGGCAAAGGATGTGCCTGGAGTCAGCTGGAGTCAACCTGGTATTGGTGTGTGGCATAGCGAGCCTACGATGGTGACTTTGATTGGACTCAGATCCTTGGATGTTTTTTTCCTGGCTTTTTGTAGTTTTTCAGGCTGGGTCCATGTCAAACAAGGTGAAGGAACATTTAAAGTCCTAGGAGCCAGCTCTAGGAGTAAATAAGACAAGCCTGGAATTTAATTGACTGCACAGTAGGATATCAGTTTGACCATGGGAGGGAGAGGTTCCTATAAATTTGAGCTTTAGACTGTACTCCAGAGCAATGGGATGGCAGTACTTTTTTTGATCCAGATAATGGCCAGTATTTAAACGAGGTCCAACAGTATTAAAAACAGAAACCCTGTAATTTCAAAACCAGACCTATGTAAATATTACAAACCTAATAAGCCTAACAAATTCAGTGGCAGCAGAGGCAGGGGGAAAAACAAAAGGCTCAGAGTCTTTCCTAGGGGGCTGTACATTCTCAGGCTGAGACAGAGATTGACAGCAGCCATGGAAAAATCATTATGGCACATATGAATGAACGCAAAATGTCCCCTGGGAGTAAGCTGCAGGATAATTGTTTAATAAGCCCAACAAGTGGAATCTAGCCTGTTCCCTTACATGTAACAAACAGTCTTTCTGCCAGTGATAGACAAGCAGCTGTGGGGCAGTAGGACACAGACATTGTATCTGAAACCAAGATCATTATTGTATGCAAGGATGTGGTGTCAGCAGGCTCTCAGCCTCCTTCCCAGGACCAATGTAATCAAGTTCAACTAGACTCCAGTGATAATACAATGAGGTCAGTTATAATTAAACATGGCACTGTTCATGTGAGCAATGAGGTGCTGAAGGAGTCAACATCTTCAATGTCTCCCCCAGGGGATTCTTGGGCCGAGCAGTCTTCAGAGCCTTAGTTTGAAGGGCCTGATTTCATCAGACCTTGAAACTCCTTGTGCACTGCAGAATATCGGCAGTAGGAGTCAGACTAAACTTCTGCTACCAAGACGTAGTCTTCCTAATGTTCTGAGCCAGGCTCAAGAAGGAGGTATCAACTCAAGTTCTAACTCACCTTTCCTCACCGTTCCTTTTATTCGAGCCGGTTTAAGAGTAAGTGGGGGGTGCCTCAAGGCTCTTCTTTGAGCCCTACGTTATTTAATATCTATATGGCCCCTCTGGCAAAAGTAGTGGATCCCTATAGACTCTCTCTAGAGTCATATGCAGAAGACAACCAGCTTGTGGTATCCTTTTCTACCGATCAGAACTCAACCAATTCTCAGCTCATTCCTTGTCTATAGGTAATCTCCCAATGGATGCTCAGCTGTAGACTTAAGTTGAATGGAGACAAGACAGAGGTTATGTTTCTGGGTGAGCAGGCAAAACCAAAATTAATCTCCCTAGTTTTACAACCATTAGAAGATCTTCCATTGCCCAAAGAAAGCATTAAGAGTCTGGGAGTATGGTTTGATCCATGGTTGACCATAGATCATCAAGCGAAAAAATTATCCTCCTCCTGTTTTGGCAGATTTTCAAAATACTTCCGTTCATTACAAAGAGGCTCATCATGCGTGCCTTAATAATCTCTCAACTTGATTATGAGAATGCCCTGTTTCTTGGTGCACTAAAATATATTATGAAGAAATTGCAGGTGGTGCAGAACATTGCTGACTGCCTTCTCTTCAATCTACCCAGGCACGAATCGGCCAGATCAGCTTTATCAATGTTGCACTGGCTTCCTTTGGGGCAACGGATAAAATGTAAATCTTTATGTTACATTCATACAGCGCTATATGACAAAGGCCCACCAATATTGCGAACCCTGGCTTCTTTTTACAAACCTACCAGACATCTTAGATCATCCTCCATGGCCCTAGCTGTCATTCCCTCGATGGAAGTAGGCCAAATGGGGAGGAAGATCAGTATTGTATCTTGGAGCTAGACTGTGGAATTCATTACCACTGAATCTACGTCAAACCAGCCACGAACTGTAATTCCAGGGGCTATTAAAAACGTGGTTATTTTAGTTTGTGTCCCAAAGCCATATTTTCAATGGTTCTTCTGTATAGCGCTGGGAGGCCTTCGGGTAGCTATGCGCTCTATACATTTTTGTAACATAACATAACATAACCTACACAGAGAGCATTTTACATTCTTGCTAAAGCTAAGGTCCAAGAGACAACGTTCCGGCTGCATCAATCCCAAGAGGCCCAACTTAATATCAATGCCTTGCAAAGCTATGCCTTACAAACAGGGTTTCCTGAACTAAGATCTGAAGCAGGCTTCCAGAAAATGAGACCATATAACAATGGCAGGAAAGGGGGCTATGAGAAGCCTGGTCACCTGGATATATCATTTGTATCCACCATCTCTAAGACAGAGGAATCGGAGGCAGCCTACTGCTGCTCCTCGGCTTGTCTGTTTAACAAGTTCTGATTGAAAACAATTCTAAAAAGAAATTCGATCTGTTAAAAAGAAGCAGGCCCTAAAAGCTGATAAATTTGAGAACTTACAACTTAAAGTATCTTTCATTGAGCAGCATCTTAGCAACTTCACGGATGCACATGAAACAACTGACATTAAGCTACAGAGATTGGAAACAGACAACTCGGATGGAGGGCAAGCAGGAGGTGATTACGGAGCAAATGAAACTTCTGAAACCCAAATGCAAGGATCTGGAAAATTGATCCTGCAGATTGAATCTGCGCATGGTGGGACTGCTAGAGGGCTTAGAGTCTGCCAAGGATATTGCCCAATCTGATGTTGTGGTGATTAAATGGACTCCCAGTTTTCTTTAAACATATGTACTATCGGGCAGCATGGGTAATTCTTCAGGCATAAACAACACGCTGTCTATTGCACACGCACACAGGATTCCATCTGGGCACCAAAGCCGGGAAACAGACCTTGAACTATCAGTTGTTTTCTTTCAGGATTATAAGAATAAGGAAGCAATTATATCAATTGCCAGAGAATGCAGAAGGTTCACTGCTCCAGATAGTTACTTGTTCTCAATTCTTCAGGATCTGGCCTGGGAGACTGCAATGAGGATGCGGGACAGTTTAAAGCCGCATCCATTTCAGTTTCATTTGTAGGTGGCTCATTTCTGAAAATAAATTGGAAGAGTTCCTTTCTAACATTCTCAGAACCAAAACAAGCAAAACATTTGTGAACTCCAAGGGTATTCCTTGCTGAATGGTCGTACTGGGATTCTGTCTGATTCTTATCCAAATTCGTTGTGAAGTATGCTGGAATAGGTGGTAGTAGACCTCATTGCCTTACTGGGTGGTGTTAACTTTTGGTGGTGGGAGGTGGCAGTCTAATATTGCCTGGATGGCTTTAGTGACATCATATGGGTGTGGGTGGGTCCTGCTCCTTAGCCTTGCCGAGCTAGAGGTATATTGGGCACCCAAGGTTGGGCTGGAGATGGGGGAGGTTCTCAGGGCTGGGGAGTGGAGGAAGGGGAAAGGGGGAAGAAGAGAAAAGAGAGTACAGACACACCCCTATGGTAGTAGGATAGTTTCTAAGAATTTATGTTCTAAAGATTATGCTAAAAGGAGGGCTTATGCATGCTACCGGGTATGTGAGTTGCCTAGGATGTACAAAATGTTAATAAAACAAAATGGTTAATAAAACATGACATAACATAAATAGGCTAAAAGGGGGAGGAAGAAAGCTAGGATTTTTGCAGAAGCTTGCTCTACAAGGCCAGATATCTGGGCTCTTCAAGAGAAGCATCTCTCTAAAAAACAGGCCAATATTCACTCTAGAGCTCAGTGCTGTCAGGGGTATAGTGTACCAATAATATACAATGTGGTTAGTGCTATATTTTGCTCAGGCCAGAGGAGGGTCTCTATAATAAATTTTAATAAATCACTCAGGGTTATAAGATCAAAAGCAGATTATGAGGGAAGGTGGACAAGGGCAGAAATTACTGATCAGTAAAGCAGGAGCCTCCTTGTGTTAGCAAGCATCTATGCTCCAAATAATTGAAATCCGCAATAATTTGTTAATATGATGTTATAACTCAGTGACATTAATCTACCTATTCTCATAGTTGGGAATTTTAACTGCACTCTGAACCTGATGCCTGATACTAATAACACTGTCTTTACAGCTCGTATAAGTAACACTAGAAATAACATAATAGATATGATGCATAATTTTAGTTTACACGATATCTGGAGGGAGCAGAATCAGAATTATATATTTTTCTCTAGGCCCCATAGACAGTACTCTCGCCTAGACTTTTACCTGGGTAGCAGCTTGATAGCCTTGATTTGTAAATCTAAGATTCTGCATGTACTTTATGCTGATCGTTTAGCTATTGCAAACAAATGGGAAGGCAACTGTCTTGCTAACACCAATGTGCATTGTCATACTTTCCTAAATATATGCTAGAATGTGCGGATTACTTTCAATATCTCAGAACTTGCACACAGGAATTTCTTGTAACTAACCTATGCTCAGATCATCCCTTTGTATTCTGGGACACATTTAAAGCTTCTATCAGGAACATCTCACAATCATTTGCTGCCCAGATCTCAAGGGTGGACAATGAAGAGGAGTGATCCATTAGGGATCAATTGAAGAGTCCTACTCATTTGCATATGACACAAATTGCATCTCGCTATAGAGCAGCTCAAGCCACATACCTACAAATTATGGGACTGCGAGGGCACATCTCCGCCCTATTGGCAGCTCGCAAAAGCTTTTCAATTACAAGCTCAGAACTGTGAGATAAGAGAGAAGTCTGGCAAACTACTGGCATGTCTTGGTCGGGCAGACACACCTAGAATTGATATCACATACATTAAAGATGCCACAGAAAGTGTCTGCACCCAACACAGTGACATTCTATCTATGTTTATGATGTTCTTCAGCCATACTAGACCAATAATAAAAGTGCCAGTCAGAGAGTGCCAATCCACCCTTAGTTATTAGGAGCTTTAGCATTTTTAGCAATCTGCGCTCTTTCATTTTTTGCCATATAAATCTAGTAATTATAGACTCCAGCATTTTAAATTATCTACAGCAAACATACAGGGGAAGTGAATGAAAAAGTTACTGGCTCTTGGGAAGAATATTTATTTCAATTAAATTAATTTGTCCAATAAAAGAAATGGGTAAGTGCATCCACTTATCAAGTAGTAATCTCAGGGACTTCAATTGTGCAGTGCATTTATATTCATAGCACAGCTTTATTGTGAGAGCCAGAATAAAGCTCATCTACCTTTGCTCGAGTTGTCACCCCTTGATCAGAGCTCATCTCACCCCCCACAAGATTCAATTGTATTTTATGTGATTTTAATTTACAACCTGGCCAAAATCTAAAGTAACCTGTTCCACTCTCTTATTCATTGGCTCAAAACTGTGAAAAAATATTAGAACATCATCTGCATACACGGCCATGCCGCTCTGGTGATGCAAACTTTGAGATAACCAGATTTACTCAATCAGCCAGGAGCTTGGTAAATATTTTAGAATCAGCATTAAGAAGTGAAATTGGTTGATATGAACTGCATTCAGCTGGATCTTTATCCTTTTTCAAAAATATTGTAATAATGTCTTCATTCCAGGAACTTCACCTGTGCTCCAGATTTCTTTTAGTACCTCTACAAGCAATTGGGTAGTTATAGATGGGAGAATCTTATATATTTCTAATGGAATGAGACCTGGCCTAGTTCTTTTCTGTATGCTGGCCAGTAATGACCATTCTAAGTTCATTCACCATAACCTAAGCATCCAGTCACCCATTGTCACTTGTTGCTAATTTGAGTAGACCTATGGGATCCAAATAATCCTTAATGTTTTCTAGATTGCACTGCATCTCCTCTTGATACAGCCCAGAATAGTACACCTAGTATCTGTAAGTTTTATGGATCTTATTAAGAAAATTGGCTTCTTGCTATTCTAGATATAAACTATTCTTGCAGCAGGAGCACTAAATTTAAGGGCTGCAAATTGTTCAAAAAAGTTAGATTGAAAACTGAGATAGCGCTTGAAGAAAACTGGTTTGACATGAGGCGGTTCTTGAAAATTCCACATTTCCATGACTATATTTCTTTGTTGTAAAAGTGTTTTGCCTACTCCTATTTTAGCACTTGGTCATTGCGGGGGATTAAGCGGCTAGGTGATTTGTTTAATGACTCAGGGTTAAATCTTTTATAGGTTTGCAGGCAGAATTTACTATTCATCATAGCAACTTTTTAAAATACCTGCAGATTTGGTTTGCCTTACTGTGTGAGAGTAGCAATATTGATATCCCATTGTTCCAAGCTGATATGGCATGACCGATCTTTGTTAAGCAACCGTGTAGTATCTCAGAAAAATATGTCTGCCTCATCCAGTACTCTCTTTAGGATCTGAGCCACTGGGTTGATAAGTGGACTGCTGATTTAAAGGAGGGGGTTTCAGTTCAAGACCTTCCTACACTCTTATGCACTATTGTAAAACTGTCACTCCTACAAGAATAAGAGGACAGATCTACTGCACGTATGATTTCTGCATTAGCCCTTTTAAATTGTGCAAATGGTATAGTATTTCATTAACCTGCCCATGCTGTGCTGTTGAAGCAGTTGATAATATTCATATGCTTGTCACATGTCCACAACTAATACCATACTGGTCTCTGGCACAATGCAAAATAAATAAAGTACAAACCCAGGCAGGAATACTTACACTTAAAAAGATTCTGCTGGGCATAGGTGCTATTGACTGGGAGATTTACACTCTTGATATAGTTTGACTTATTATTGCAAGGAATTGTAAATCTTAACTCTGACCAAATTTGAGGAGTGGTGGAAAAAAGTGATGGAAGGATATGAACTAGAACTTGAGAAAGTTAAGGTCAGAGGATCCATCCTGAAATTCCATAGTATTTGGGGGAGTTTGTCAAATTATATGATGTCAGACTAAAACAAAATGTCAGCCTACCTAAATGACTTGTGCTTAGTTGTAATGCACGAACTTTAATTCACACTTTTCTCTTAAGAAGTGCAAAATTCCAAACAAAACAACAACTTTCAAAACCTATAAGATGCTTCATACTCCATACTTTAAAAATCTAAATGCATGCAAATCATGAATTATTTAGCATGCAAATCAAAACAAAAACTCCATGATACAGAGCTATTTTGCTGTAAATGTGACTTCTAATTGTGTTTCATCACCTATTTCAAACCAGCACATTAGACACTTTCTTCCTCTTTCATTCTCTCTTCTCTTTCCACTGTGAACCATATTGTGACTGGTTTGAACCACTAATAGCTAAAATATTCACATTTAATGGATCATTTCCGAGGTGTAGGTGTAATGCCAAGAAATATGGAGGTCAGGATGTAAGACTGCACTTTTGGGAGCAGAGGCACTTTATGAAGTATGGTATTGTCTGATGTGCAACAGTAGGAGATAACTGGAGATTGGGATCTTTGGGGAAGAGTCAATTTTTTCATTTTGTAATTGCACTTTATGGAGCATAGGCACTTTATGATTTATAGCACTTTATGACATGCAACAACTCAAGATAATTGGGGATTGATGTGCAGGTTTCTCCCTTATTATGTAACATTGTGGAAAACCAAAAAAGGATTGCAATCTTGTACAGCTGGAATATAGTTTGGAGTGGAATGGGAAAAGGAAAGATAATGTTTTATGTTGTCTGGTATTAAAGGACAGTGTAACTTGCTCCGTATTGCTGTTCTTTTTATTTCTTCATCATTCCTATGCGTATTCCGTTGATATACTGTACCATGATTTTTCTTTCCTTGGATTATTGACATTAAAATGTAAAAAAAAGAGTTTATTGGTGTTCCACAACAACACAGTGCACAGGCAATATAACTAGCCATTGGCCTGTGTCGGTAACCAATGGTGTTGGGGCAGCGTGGTCTTGCTAAACACGACTCATATAAATCACGCCACTCTCTTGCTAGGCCCACTATTTGGTCTTTGAGGTGGCTGTTAAGTAGAAAATAAGCTGCAACAGCAATTGAACAAGAACTTACTCAATGGGAGGGGGGTTTCTAGAACCTTCCTCTTAAGTTTGTTTAAAGTATATAAGGTAGTGGAAGCTTGAGGGCCGGAAAGAAGGGACTCATCTGAGAAGGGATGCCTTGCTCAGAAAATGAACCTATTGTGGGCATTCTCCTTCTTGTCAGTTGTCCAGAGTCCCACGACCTGAAGTTGGCAGACATAGGGATGATGTTGGTGTCAACCCCATGGTGATGCATTTTAATTCTTATTTTTAGCCTTGCGTTGTGCATGAATGAATATGTAGTCCAGATATATATTATACCCATTGTTGAAGTATTGCATTTTCCTTGTTTCTGTGATCACTATTATTCTACTACTGTGATTATTTTTAGAATTGCACGTGTGTTACTGCCTTTGAAGTAAAAGCTCACATTATTCTTTTTGTGTATGAAACTTGGGAAGTGCCTTAATAAATATATTACTCAAACTAAGAGTGCTGCATTCTTGGCATTCCTTTCACTGCATTCTTCTCAGTTTGAAGCAGAACACCATCCACCACACAGGATCTGCAGGGGAAACCCGATTAGGGAAAGAAATAGAACAGAGTCACAGTTGGTGGAGTCACTGAAGACAACAAAAGTAATGACAAATTTCTTTTGACAGGAGAAAAGGAGCAGGGCTTATCAACACAAAAGGATTTCCAAGTGGACGGGGGGAGCCAGATTGGATGCAGAGTCCAACGTGGAAAAGGAGGATCAAAGGAATGAGAGTGGAGGACCAAAGCTGACCCCAGGAGCGAGAGGGAGAACAGAAGTATGACGCCAACCATGCGAGGCAAGGAGCCAAGGAGGAGAAGCAGCACACTGGCCCTAGAGAACAGGAAAAGGACACTGACATGCGGTTCGATGCGGAGAAGCCACCAGAGACACTCCTGAATCCCTCCACTTCCCATGAAGGCTGTGGCTCATGCAATGAGTGTGAGGGGCTGGGTGGGGGAGCCTACAGGGAGGAAAGGGGATATACTGCAACAATCAGGGAGCACTTGATCAGCTTTTCTCAGTTCAGAGATGGTCACCCCAGAGGATATCCCTTCCATTATCACCAGAAGAGAGGTGGTAACCAAAGGTTATTGGATTTCTTTTGAAGTGCTTGTTCGCATTTTTTATTATTTTCTTTTCCCAACCACACACCCTTGTGTACTTACCATAACCTTACCCCATAAAACCTGGCCACTCCTGTGCTTTTCGGTCACTCATACAAAACAAAGAAAATAAACAGAGTTTAGAAATGTCACATTTCAGGTGATCTGGTGAAGGGGTTAAGTATAGAAAGAGAAGAGCATATCATACTCACTGCATTATCCATTCTTCTTTTTCCACAGAGGGCTCCGGCAACTATCTTGCACCATAAGACCTGTAAGGAAGGAGGGAAAGAAAGTGTGTCTCAATTCTGTGCCTGACAAGATGGGGAAAAAAATCCTACCACCCTTCTCTCCTGGAATCCGTGCCCAACGTTGTATAAATTTGTTGTTTTTTTCCACTGCGACTCATAGTTTCTTTATATCATATAACTACTGAATAACAAGACAAATGTTTTAGAAACAACAAGACTCCAAAGCCATATTTCCATCCCGGTCACCCACAGAGAGTTTAAGATGGTTTAAAATATTTTTTTCAGAAATAAGAATGATATGTTTTATTATTCAGTTCAGCAAACAATTGCATGCAGTGTGTCCTGAATATATCGCTGTTCTATTTGTCTCAGTCTATTTGGCAAAAGCTCCCTGTGCTCAGGAAGAATAAAGTTGCTGTTTTGTCTAGTTGCATTAAAGGAGCCTGAGAAAATAGCACCAAGAATTCTGGAAGCTTATTCTTTAATCTATCTCCAGCACAGTTCTTACAACTATCTACTCAGTAAGCTTCAGCTATCATGCTATTCTGCAACAGTCTATCCAGCTCCCTTTGTCTCTTACGTAGTAGTTAGAATTAGATGCCCATGCACCAGGAACCCAAGCAGCACCCTCTTGTATTTGTCTCATTCTGCATTGCGTGCCCCTACTCTTTCCCTCAGAAACTTTTGATAACAAAAGTTAATCTACAATGATTAACAATTTAACATAAATGTAATATCTCTTTGCATGTTGAAACTTTCAAAATAATAGGTTTGTTCATTTTCATAGGTGGATGGTAACATTTGTTTAGAGTGTCATGCACAGTTTGCTTCTGAAAGAGTAAGGAACATACATGAACTCAATTGGCATCTCCCTTCCCATAGCTTCCACACTGTTTATCCATTCATAAAAGAAGCAATTTAGTATATATCACATGCAAGCCAGCACATTCCAAGGTAGGTTAGCAAGTAAACTTATGAAACAGAATACTGCTTCCATTGTTTTAGATGGAAGAAGATTGCAACATGCATAAGCCATGCACAGGGCAAAAGTGAAACATTTGTTGTGCAAAGAAATGTGTTACTGTTAAGTTTTTCTTCGGCAAGTCAAGCAGCATAGGTCACATAGAGTTTAAAGTGAGTTTATGACTATGAAAAGCAACTGCAGTTAGGCCTAGCTTCATTTTCTTATTTTAGTAATTTCATATTGATTTATATTTCTATTGTAAGCTTTAGCAGTGTGATGCTATATTATTAATGTACCTGGTTTCCCTGCAGTTTATAGGGTAAGATTTTGTTCTTCAGGTTTTGAGCTTAGACTCTCGAGCAACAGCATCTGACATTTTTTGTGATAGGTGTGACCCACTATTGCAAAGACACAAATATATGCTTGTAATCAGGTTAATTGAAAAATACCTAGTGTAATGGCCCTTAGCTCACCATGTGCTAGATGGAAGCAGTTAGGTTTTATAACCTGTGGGGAGGGTAGTACACTGGTGCGACGCATTAAAAAGGAAAGGGAGTCTAACTTTTTCAATGAACTGAGTGGACCAAACCTTGGAAGCAAATGTAGATCTCAATGACAAACTGTGTATGGATGTGTCTGTCCTACATCTCCAAAACTTGCTGATTACTACCTCCTTATTATACAGAACACTGTCCTGGGTCAGGCAGGAATAACCCTCTGTATACCTCAAGAACTGGAAAACACAGAAATGAGACCCATACCATACTTGTGTGTCATTTACTCTATTTTTCATTATTATCAATACAATATTGTTATGTTTACCTTTGTACAGAAAGCAAAATGATTAGTCGGGTCACCTTTCTTGATAAAATTACACTACCAACAATATACTATGTTGTATCATGCAAGGTTTAGCAAATAGCACACAAAAAAATCAATACTTTAGTAGAGTGTGCCTCTTAACAATGCACAAATGAAAACATTTTATGTCACAATGGTCCCAAGTATATCAAGTACAGCCATGTAAATTCAAAACTACCCAGCATTGCCATTAATGCAAAGGTCATGCACCAGATCGCCGTCTTTAATTCCAAACCACAATTAAACCAGTACATTCCTCTAACTGTTTAGATGACACAAGCATAACCATTATATCCAAATGCTGCATTTTTGGGAATGAATTAGTTGCCATAAAGGCAGAGTTAATCTTGTGAAACCCTCATTATTTTTATGGATCTAGTAACTTTGGACAAACACCTCAAACTTTAGCTAGTATAACCTGTTGGACATGAACTGGGATCAGTTACCCTATGAGTGTACGCTTAACTCTCTTTCACTCTGTGTATTTTTGTCTTCCCTCCTGTCTGATAGCCTGCTCGAACAAACAGTATCCACCTTGAAGTAATACAATATCAAAGATATTCCTGTAAGTTATTCTGTTGTCCTTTCACCACAGAATTATTCTGCCATAGAAGGGAACGCTCAACTATTATGGGCCATGAATGTAGGAACCAATTGCCAGAGGAGGGCCTCAGGTAGTACTTTAAATAGGTGCTACCCTAAACACTTCTCCAAGATTTGGGCTCTGGTAGGACAAAAAAACTCCTTTCCTCATGCTCCTTTTTCAGATTCTTACCAAATGTCACAATTCTAGGGACAACGTCAGTCATACTCAACATTTGCATGCAACATCACAAGAACCTAGCTGTAAGGAAGATGTAATTTGCATGGATCTAAAGCAAGACACACTCTGAGCAATTATCATGTTTGCTAGGTTTGCATTGCATCATAGCTGAATTGCTTAATATTATTGAGGATACTGTTGCAAAATTGCCAATTAATTGCATCCCCAAATCTAGGGCCAGGTCTGCCCAATATTTGTCTTGTATCTGCTGTAACACTTCCTGGAGATTCTCAAGTGTTGGTTTACCATGTGCGTTAGTGTAGAATGCAGGAAACACTGCATCCCAAGTGGCGCAGTTGTCCACTGAGGGAACCATCCCAAAAGGCAAGCAGATTTTGAGAATTCTATGTTTATCTTGGGGTCCCGTATAGGGAAACACTGCCTCCAAATTGCTTATTTTGTGTTGTATCCAAAATGGAATTTCTTCACGTTTGGTGAATGGATAGTAACAGGATTAATGCCTGTTTTAGCCACATGTGATTGCGCTGAAGCACACCTTGCTGGGGTGGTGTTTAAAATCGCCATTACAAATTGTATTCATCTTCTATATATTTCTACTAAATTAGTGTAGAGGAGGTGCACTTCTCTGACTGCCATTATACCTGCATTAGGGTGTGGTGTATAGGTAGGCAAATTTTGGCCATATAGGGCCATCATTACTTAAAAGACCTAATTTACAATTCTGTGGAACCTGTGGTAGGGTGCTGTTCTGCTTTGCTTCAAACTGAGAGAAAACGGTGCCAAGGAATACAGCACTCTTAGTTTGAGTAATGAATTGATAAAGGCACTTCCCAGATATCTAATAAAAGCACATGAAAATATGAACATGAGCATTTAACTTGAATGCAGTAAAACATGTGTAAATGCCAAAATACTCACAGCAGTACAATAACAGACGGAAAAAGTGCAATACACCGACAATGTGTATATGCAATGAATATAAATAGATAAATATGTGCACAGCCAAGCTGGATAACTAAGAATAAAAATGCATCATCCTTACCAGCATCAAGCCGGGTAACCCTGAACGGCTAAGACAGAAGAACTTCCCAAGTGGGATCTGATTGGGCAGTGCGTCCACTCCCAAAACAAGCTCCTCTGTGTCAGTGTTAAGTTTTCCCCTCTTTATATACCTTGAATTAACTCAAGAGTTAGATTCTAGTAATCAACCTCTCCCTTCAGTTATAAACTTCAAATGCTGGCTGTACTTGGTCTGTGTTAAAAACACGCAAAAGAACTGGCCAGGCCTCAATGCGCATTCCTAAGACAGAGCTGTACCTTTCTCTGCTGTAAACATTTTCACCCTGGTATACTTTTATTACCCTGCATCCCCCACAATATGTTTCCTGCTCTGGTGAGAAGGGTGAAAGCACGTTAATTGTAGAAAACAAGCTTTGTGGAAAAATACCTGCACCACAAATGTGAGGGCATCTGAAACTGAGCACAAGATGCAGTCAGTGGTCAAGATGGAGTGGTCAAATACAAATAGCATTACAGGTGCCATGAAGCCAATTTTGGTGTTCTTATTAAGATAATGGTATTTATAAATACAAATAAAGTTTAGATTGTTTGGGTGCATTTGCTGGAGTGTAGTGGTGAAATGTGTGTGTGTTCCCATCTGCTGCTAGAAAAGTGACCCAAGAATAGCAAATGTCAGTTGTGTATGCTGCGTGTGCCTCCACAACAAATGTAGCTTCTCCTCCCTCATCGGTGAGACTATTATTTCTTAAATGTATTGTGAGAGGGAGCCTCACGTTTGCTGCAATATTTAGAATAATTTTGTTCAGAGATAGAAACACCAATTGAGACGATCCTTTTGAAAGTTCAAGCTTGAACAATCTACAGCATCAAATAGGTGTTACCTAACTAGCTGAGGAGGATGTTCCCTTATACCATGTATGTTTTCATGTAAGGTAATTAGGGTGCCTCTAGTATGTAATGAGACAGAGATACTCGGGAGGTCCGTAAAGTTAGTGCCTAACTAGTGTTGGTAGTGCCATGTCGTAGGACTTTTGTTGTAAGAACAAGATTGCTGGATTGTGGGCGGCAGCGCCACCGAGCGTGGGGGACTGAGTCTGATCCCAAACTGTGTGACAGCTGTCGACATAACCCTTTCCGCTAGCTAGCAGCACCTCACCAGAATCCAAGAGTGAAGGTGATTTGTGGCAGCCTATCCTATGACACCCTAAGACTTCTCAGGGAAGTTGTGGTGGAACGGATCTTACCCCTTTTGCCCAGTTATACAGGTCTCATACATGCAAAGACAAACAGAAGTAGGATTTGGTTCAATATATATTACTGTAGCAACTACGTTCTATGTAAAAAGGCATGAATTGCGATTATCAGGATAATGAAACACAACAAGATTATTGTGGTGACTAGAAAAGTGAAACAGAGAAAAAGTCCCACCCTACTGTCATAATAATGATTCTGGAATCCCTACCTGCACTACTAAGATTCTACATGACAGCAATAGCAGTGCTAACCCCAATCTGCCCATCTAGTCCCCGGAAGGAAACCAAATCCCCATAGCTGTGCTACAGGTATAGAAGAGGTCTGTTGGTCTGCTGGGAATCCTCACACATGGATGAAGAGAAGAAGCAGAGTTTCAGCAGAAACTGCGATGACAACATGCAGCGTGAGATGGCAGGCTGGCTGGAATGTCCCCTCTAAGATGGTATGGGCAATGTGGAGTTTTATTATAACAGAATTGTTGTTCTAAGAACTTCCCTGATGTGACAATATGCATTTTTGTGTGTAGGGTAGATAATGTACTGTTGTGTAGCCATTTTAAGTATAGCTCCATGCACGTTAGTTTAATACACTAGGCCGCTGTGCACCTTGACCTAGATATATTTTATTCAGCTTCACATTGTTATTTTTACAATAACCAGTTTTACGGTCTTGTTTTAATTTCTTCTATCAAACTGTTTTGCTTAGTTCAGCACTGTGTTCTCAAACCACGCATTCTTCATCACCCTGTGCTTCAGTCAAGGCTACAGTCTGGTACATTGCTGGTAAGCGTGGTAGAAGTTTAGTCTCCAACATTCGTAGAAAATACACATCCTTACGTAGGGTCATTTTCTTAGAACATCTGCTGTGTTAGTTATAAAATTTCATTTTCATAGTTTACCCACAACCACACTAGGGTGGGAACAGTCGGTCATTTCTGGCAGTGTTCCAGGTGAGGTAAAATACATTGCTGTGTTTGCATTGTAAAGAAGGCACTCATTAACTAATTGACTAGTGGGATGAGTCATAGGTTGGAGTTCATGGTCACCCAGAGGTTTCTTGCCACCCTTATTATCCCCAGTGGTGTCTACCATTCCTTGAGCCAGGTTATTTTGAGTTAGTACTTTCTCTACTGTTGACATATCATGATCTCTATTCTGGATGAATTGAGTTTAAGTTGGGCTATCATCATCTATCCATCAGCTGCACAGAGACATTCATTAACTATAGATGAGTTTATGTCCTTGAGGTTTTCCAGTTTTAAGATAATATCAGTGGAGATACGGCTGGCCAAACATACGTGTGCAGTGAGGGGAGTGCACAGTGCTCTCCCCCCTTATTATCGTCATCCCCAATGCCCCGCCTCTTTAACAATGAAAGGATGATAAACCTGGTTTATCATCCTTTCATTGTTAAAGGATTAGCAGCTCTTGCTGGTGGCGGGGAGGGGACAATGCTCTTTCGCTATAGTGGAGGAGCCGCCACTGTGGCCTCTGTGTAACAACTTGATTCAATAACCGTCCAGTCATTAGGTGGAGTCCATTATAGAGGAGATTACTATAGCTTCTATCTATGTTCACAACAACCATTTCATTCAAGATACCGTCCGAATTAGGTATGCTACCTTATACTTTGTGAAATCTCCCAGCTTGTTGAAACAGCTGTACAGTTGAATATAGCTTCTGCCTTTTTAAGAGAAGAAAATGTCAATTCTCTGATGATGCTTACTTTCTTCCTTAAGAATAATATGAAGCCTTAAATAGTTCTATGTAGACGAAACACATGCCAGCTGCCAGAGCAACTCAAGAATTGGGTGTTCAACAAGATTTGCTGGACTGTCAATACGCAACCCATGAACTGTGAAGTAAGACTTTGTATGTTTTGTTCTAAAACATTCACTAAAGAGAACTGATCGATATAACCCCACAGTATTTAGACGTATGCTTTGGTATAAACATATCAGAATTTGGTTTTGTGGACTTTCCAATTTACAAAAAAACATACACTGTACTGGAAGCAGAGTGTAAGGATACATGTGAGCCCTGTATTAGCCAGCTAGTACTTTTTATACAGTTGTTTAGTTACTCTGCCGGGACGTTTTGACTGAGGATGTGCGATGTTGCATACCACACACTACCAATAACCGTTGGAATAACCCTTGCACGGTAACGTTACTAACTTTCAGGCTGCAGGGTCAGTGCTTGATTGGTGGTGGTGGTTGCAAGTGGGTCCAATGGCACTCATTTTTGAGGACAGACACTTTGCTTCTTCAACAACTTTGATCCAGATCAAGCAAGGGAAAAATACAAAAGGGAAAAGGGCAGGAAGAGAAGGACAGAAAAACAGTAATGAGGCAAGAAAGCAGGCAAAAAAAGAACCTGCAAGAGTAAGATAAAGAGGCAGGGAATACAGAGTGGTACATAAAAGAGGCAAGGGAGAAAAACTTTGGGTCCCGGCACTTATTCCTTCATTAAGTAAGCACTGTGCAACGCACAGCGGTACTGCCAGTAGGGGAGAAAGATGTTGCATTTGAAACTTTTGTCATGGCAGGAATGCAGGATTTAGCAAGGAAGTTCATTTAGAGTATAGCATTCCTAAACCAACTCCGTGAGTTTGATGTACAGTGCTCTATGCACCCTCCAACGCATTGCCTACTTGTCTCTTGCACCTCTGTGGCTGTGCCTTATTACTTGCAAGCTAAGTGACTGCTTAACTGTGCGCTGAGGGTTTCTTATGTCTAGGATAGCTACACCACCTGCCCCATGCGTCTCATTCCCACAGCCCCCTGCGGCTACTCGTGCGAAAGCCCTTGCACCTCCTTCACTATGTACCTCTTTGCACAATTCAACATTTTACTTCAGCTGAAGCATTTGGCCAGTTTAGTCCTTTTGCCTGAGTGACGCTTGCACGACAGCTTACCATGTTGCACTGTTTCTGTTCTTCGTGTGTGTTGAGGCTGGGAGGCGGATGAAGAAAGAGTGGGTTACACTGCTGCTGAGCTGTGTTTGCTACGAAATGTTCACTGCTGCTGTCCATCTGGTTCCTGTTCTGTGTGTTTCAACATAGCTCGAGAACCCTTTTTCAGTATACGAAAACGAGAGCGATTGGCTTTGTCAAAGTTTGTTATAGGTGTCACTGCTAATATATGGGAGAGCCCCGAAAGGGCAAATGTGCACATTGAAAGCAGTATTAATGATTGACTTGGGAATTCGCCGTCTGGCTTGCCTGGGTTTCAAGCCAAATAAAACACACGAACAAATAATAAGGGAAACATATGTGAAGACCAGGAAGTAGGAAACGTTAAACCGGAGCCAATGTTAGTTTATTAAAAATACATCAAGAAAATAATATATTATCTTGGGCGTAGGGGGGAACAGATGGCATAAACCCCTTCCTCTCACTCTTTACCACATTTGGGTCCTCACTCATCACTTCCACCCTCTGCTACATGTGTCATATGATATCTTTCCATCCCATTCCCATTTTGGACTTCGGTTCTTTCCAGGTGCAATTCGTAATTTCTTTTAGTACAAAGACTGCAAACACAATAACTAACTAAATAATGATTCTATATTTTTAATTTCAAAACCACTCTATGTTAGGAAAGGAGAGAGTGAGGCTTGTGTGTTATCTATACCACCGTGGCATCCCACAAGCCTCAATCATCTCTCTACTCTACTCCTATTCAAAGTCTACCTCATTCTCTGAACAGACCCATTCAGCCTAAAATATCACAAATAAGCAGATGACAGACATATTATCCAGGGGCGGCTCCTCCGCTAAGGCTCCCTCTGGTTTTTAGAAAAAATAAAAATAAAATGATAATAGCGCTATATTATTATCATTTTATTTTTCCTGGGAGAAGGGGCAAGGCAGAGTTGGGCTGGTGGGAGGGGGCCGGAGAGGCCTGGAGGAGGGGTATGTGCACCACAAAGTGCGCATGTCTGTTTGGTCAAATGTATTGGGCTGGCCAAACAGACACGCGCACTTTGCATATTCTCTACCCAACTGTATTGCAGGCCCCTCAGACCAATCACAACGCTGCTGTCATGCCGGTGACACCAGTGTTGTGATTGGCTAGGAGCCTGAGTGCAGCTGGGAAGAGGACGGGAACAGAGGGGAGACGAATGCGACGGAGGACGCGAGGATGCACGTGGAAGTACGTTTTTAAAAACTTTTTTAAAAAAATGTTATTAATCTTACACCCCACCTCCGCGCTCTGCCCCACCCCCTGTAACTTCCGTGACACGCGACTGTAAGGCCATGATAAGCGGCTTTACTGAGACGTCTTGGGAGATGGAGAGTAGGTTAGGGATTAGTCAGTGAAGTGTGGCATGTGACCCAGCCATCTTCCTTTCTGCTCTAACTCAATGGCGTGAGGAGGGAGCTGCACCCAGGGTACAACAGCCCAGCCCAGAGAACCTATCCAGCTGAGAGACGCAGTGACCACCAGCCTTTGGGGCCCAGTGCACCTTCCCCATTGCCACAGGAGAAATGGCGAGGTAGCCTTCCCCACTATGTGTCAGAGCCCCGGCCGGGATGGTAGGTTGAGGCTCGTAGGCGCAGGGAAAGTGTTGCAGCCCACGGAGCTGTCCCCTGGTGGGTCAATAGCCCCAGGGGTCTTGCCTCTTGCCTCCGGTGGCCTGGCTGAGGAACCAGAGGAGTATTCTGGGTGGATGTTTGAGGTGTTACCACCCCCTAATAAATGTATTTTCTAAAGAATAGTGGGTACAGTTGCTTTCAGTCGGGTATGGTGAGGTGTCGGCTGGATTTCACTTGGCATTAGGCACACACACAATGATAAAAAAATAAAAAAAACACTCTCACATTTCTGTTTTGAAAGACCTCAAAAATGTTCAATATTTTACAAAATATTGTGGTATTTCTCTCACTTAGTACTTCTACCAGTTCGCATAACTCTCCCTTTCCATTCCTCTTAAGCACCTCTCATGTGCCCTGCTTATCATATAATGTATTTTAACTTTATATGTCAACGTGATTGTAGAGAAACATGAAGCTCACTCCCCTCCCCACCCCAATCTTACTGATCAAGCTACTCCCCTGTTAGGAACAGGAGGCTCTGGATCTCCTTAGGGAAAGGGCTGCAGCCCCCGAAGTACATTGGAATAGTCAGGACTTCAGAACACTGAGGGAAGGCAGAGGCAGTGACAGGCACAACTTTGAAGGCGCCTGTGCGGAGCGGGGCTCCCAGAAGTGAGAAACCGACAGTGAGTGAAGAGAGTCTGTCTGGCACTGCAAGCTGAACGTCAGCCCTATGCCAGGACTATTGTACTGACATAGAGCATAGGTCAAGAAAGGTGCGGGACAGGACAGACTGTCGACCTCATTGAGTCTCCCTGAGGGGGGCAGGCCACGAGGGGGTGGACACTGAGCGTTGGCTGCTGTAATTGCCCCTTGACCCGTCTTTGACTGGGGAGGTTAAGCTGTCATTTGATAGAAGGGGCTACAAAGGGTAAGGATCTATCTGCATTAGGCATTACCGGCACCATGGTGCATAGAAGCAGATGTAATTATGCCAGTGCGACTTGTGGCCTCTGGGGGCCGAGGGAGTTGTGAGATCGATTGTGAGGTTAGTTAGATTCAGTTCTATCGGCCCGTGTGGGTCCTTGAAAATACCTGGACACACACTCCTTCGTTTTCCACTCTTCTCACATTTGCCTTGCAGTCTGTCAGGATGGCACCTGGATACTCATTTGCTCATGAGCGGTGAAAAAAATTGGATTGGCTGTGAGCACCATAGGAAGAAGGAGCTTTTAGTCATAAGAAAATATGCCCTCTCTGGTACTTGGCACAGGAACACTGGTACTGTATCACTCGTCATTATTTGGCAAAATCGGCAAAAGGAAACCTGCTGTTGTATTTGGGTAATGTAATTGTTGATGTCCTCTATAAGAAACTATTGTGTGGGAATTTAGAATGCCGTGGGGATAGAATGTGGGTAGGAAGAACGGAGGGTTAGGCATTCGGAGGACGCATAGACGGGAGTTAGACGTGTCATCTTCAAATGGAAATAAACGCTATTTAATATTACCGAGCCCTGCATGAAGATTAGTACAAAATTCCCACGTGTTGGCCTATTCTGGAAACTTGATCGGAACATTTTCAGTGTTAGTGACGGCGGTTACTGAAAAGACTCTGCTGTCGGAACGGGATCTTCTATCCTGTTCGTAAGCTGCTTTTCCTCGCAGCGGGAGGCAGCAACACCTGAAACATTGGCGGAACCACCCGGGCAAGTATTGAAATATTGCCCAGCGATTTTCTCCGTAACAGACGTTTGTAACGTGTCTGTTACTGTCGCATGGCAACGCTGATTTCACGTACCACTGGTCGCGAGCGCACTTTTAAAAACGCTTGCTGTATTCAGCAGCACTTTCGCGCTCTGAGCATTTTAAAATAGCGTATGCACCAGGAACCAACGCACCTAATTCATTAACCCCTTCGCTGCCAGGCCTTTTCCCCCTCCTGTGTCAGGCCTTTTTTTGCCTATTTGGGGCAGTTCGCGCTTAGGCCCTCATAACTTTTTGTCCACATAAGCTAACCAAGCCAAATTTGCGTCCTTTTTTTCCAACATCCTAGGGATTCTAGAGGTACCCAGACTTTGTGGGTTCCCTTGAAGGAGGCCAAGAAATTGGCCAAAATACAGTGAAAATTTCGTTTTTTTCAAAAAATTTGGAAAAAGTGGCTGCAGAAAAAGGCTTGTGGTTTTTCCCCTGAAAATGGCATCAACAAAGGGTTTGCGGTGCTAAACTCAGCAGCTTCCCAGCTTTCAGGAACAGGCAGACTTGAATCAGAAAACCCAATTTTTCAACACAATTTTGGCATTTTACTGGGGCATACCCCATTTTTGCAGTTTTTTGTGCTTTCAGCCTCCTTCCAGTCAGTGACAGAAATGGGCATGAAACCAATGCTGGATCCCAGAAACCTAAACATTTCTGAAAAGTAGACAAAATTCTGAATTCAGCAAGGGGTCATTTGTGTAGATCCTACAAGGGTTTCCTACAGAAAATAACAACTGAAAAAGAAAAATATTGAAATTGAGGTGAAAAAAACATAAATGTTTCTCTACGTTTTACTCTGTAACTTTTCCCTGCAATGTCAGATTATCGAAAGCAATATACCGTTACGTCTGCTGGACTCCTCTGGTTGCGGGGATATATAGGGCTTGTAGGTTCATCAAGAACCCAAGGAACCCAGAGCCAATAAATGAGCTGCACCCTGACGTGCGTTTTCAATCTATACCGGGTATAAAGCAATTCATTTGCTGAAATATAAAGAGTAAAAAATTGCTATCAAGAAAACCTTTGTATTTCCAAAAAGGGCACAAGATAAGGTGTTGAGGAGCAGTGGTTATTTGCACATATCTGAATTCCGGGGTGACCAAACTAGCATGTGAATTACAGGGCATTTCTCAAATAGATGTCTTTTTTACACACTCTTCTATATTTGGAAGGAAAAAATGTAGAGAAAGACAAGGGGCAATAACACTTGTTTTGCTAATCTATGTTCCCCCAAGTCTCCCGATAAAAAAGATACCTCACTTGTGTGGGTAGGCCTAGCGCCCGCGACAGGAAACGCCACAAAGCGCAACGTGGACACATCCAAATTTTTGGAAGAAAACAGAGGTGTTTTTTGCGAAGTGCCTACCTGTAGATTTTGGCCTCTAGCTCAGCCGGCACCTATGGAAACCTACCAAACCTGTGCATTTCTGAAAACTAGAGACCTAGGGGAATCCAAGGAGGGGTGACTTGCGGGGCTCGGACCAGGTTCTGTTACCCAGAATCCTTTGCAAACCTCAAAATTTGGCTAAAAAAACACATGTTCCTCACATTTCTGTGGCAGAAAGTTCTGGAATCTGAGAGGAGCTACAAATTTCCTTCCACCCAGCGTTCCCCCAAGTCTCCCGATAAAAATGATACCTCACTTGCGTGGGTAGGCCTAGCGCCGGCGACAGGAAATACCCCAAAGCGCAACGTGGACACATCCTAAATTTTGGAAAAAAACAGAGGTGTTTTTTGCGAAGTGCCTACCTGTAGATTTTGGCCTCTAGCTCAGCCGGCACCTAGGGAAACCTACCAAACCTGTGCATTTCTGAAAACTAGAGACCTAGGGGAATCCAAGGAGGGGTGACTTGCGGGGCTCGGACCAGGTTCTGTTACCCAGAATCCTTTGCAAACCTCAAAATTTGGCTAAAAAAACACATGTCCCTCACATTTTTGTGGCAGAAAGTTCTGGAATCTGAGAGGAGCTACAAATTCCCTTCCACCCAGCGTTCCCCCAAGTCTCCCGATAAAAATGATACCTCACTTGCGTGGGTAGGCCTAGCGCCGGTGACAGGAAACACCCCAAAGCGCAACGTGGACACATCCTAAATTTTGGAAAAAAACAGAGGTGTTTTTTGCGAAGTGCCTACCTGTAGATTTTGGCCTCTAGCTCAGCCGGCACCTAGGGAAACCTACCACACCTGTGCATTTCTGAAAACTAGAGACCTAGGGGAATCCAAGGAGGGGTGACTTGCGGGGCTCGGACCAGGTTCTGTTACCCAGAATCCTTTGCAAACCTCAAAATTTGGCTAAAAAAACACATGTCCCTCACATTTCTGTGGCAGAAAGTTCTGGAATCTGAGAGTAGCTACAAATTTCCTTCCACCCAGCGTTCCCCCAAGTCTCCCGATAAAAATGACACCTCACTTGCGTGGGTAGGCCTAGCGCCGGCGACAGGAAACACCCCAAAGCGCAACGTGGACACATCCTAAATTTTGGAAAAAAACAGAGGTGTTTTTTGCGAAGTGCCTACCTGTAGATTTTGGCCTCTAGCTCAGCCGGCACCTAGGGAAATCTACCAAACCTGTGCATTTCTGAAAACTAGAGACCTAGGGGAATCCAAGGAGGGGTGACTTGCGGGGCTCGGACCAGGTTCTATTACCCAGAATCCTTTGCAAACCTCAAAATTTGGCTAAAAAAACACATGTCCCTCACATTTTTATGGCAGAAAGTTCTGGAATCTGAGAGGAGCTACAAATTTCCTTCCACCCAGCGTTCCCCCAAGTCTCCCGATAAAAATGATACCTCACTTGCGTGGGTAGGCCTAGCGCCGGAGACAGGAAACACCCCAAAGCGCAACGTGGACACATCCTAAATTTTGGAAAAAAACAGAGGTGTTTTTTGCGAAGTGCCTACCTGTAGATTTTGGCCTCTAGCTCAGCCGGCACCTAGGGAAACCTACCAAACCTGTGCATTTCTGAAAACTAGAGACCTAGGGGAATCCAAGGAGGGGTGACTTGCGGGGCTCGGACCAGGTTCTGTTACCCAGAATCCTTTGCAAACCTCAAAATTTGGCTAAAAAAACACATGTTCCTCACATTTCTGTGGCAGAAAGTTCTGGAATCTGAGAGGAGCTACAAATTTCCTTCCACCCAGCGTTCCCCCAAGTCTCCCGATAAAAATGATACCTCACTTGCGTGGGTAGGCCTAGCGCCGGCGACAGGAAACACCCCAAAGCGCAACGTGGACACATCCTAAATTTTGGGAAAAAACAGAAAGTGTTTTTTGCGAAGTGCCTACCTGTAGATTTTGGCCTCTAGCTCAGCCGGCACCTACGGAAACCTACCAAACCTGTGCATTTCTGAAAACTAGAGACCTAGGGGAATCCAAGGAGGGGTGACTTGCGGGGCTCGGACCAGGTTCTGTTACCCAGAATCCTTTGCAAACCTCAAAATTTGGCTAAAAAAACACATGTCCCTCACATTTCTGTGGCAGAAAGTTCTGGAATCTGAGAGGAGCTACAAATTTCCTTCCACCCAGCGTTCCCCCAAGTCTCCAGATAAAAATGATACCTCACTTGCGTGGGTAGGCCTAGCGCCGGCGACAGGAAACACCCCAAAGCGCAACGTGGACACATCCTAAATTTTGGAAAAAAACAGAGGTGTTTTTTGCGAAGTGCCTACCTGTAGATTTTGGCCTCTAGCTCAGCCGGCACCTAGGGAAACCTACCAAACCTGTGCATTTCTGAAAACTAGAGACCTAGGGGAATCCAAGGAGGGGTGACTTGCGGGGCTCGGACCAGGTTCTGTTACCCAGAATCCTTTGCAAACCTCAAAATTTGGCTAAAAAAACACATCCCTCATATTTCTGTGGCAGAAAGTTCTGGAATCTGAGAGGAGCTACAAATTTCCTTCCACCCAGCGTTCCCCCAAGTCTCCCGATAAAAATGACACCTCACTTGCGTGGGTAGGCCTAGCGCCGGCAACAGGAAACACCCCAAAGCGCAACGTGGACACATCCTAAATTTTGGAAAAAAACAGAGGTGTTTTTTGCGAAGTGCCTACCTGTAGATTTTGGCCTCTAGCTCAGCCGGCACCTAGGGAAACCTACCAAACCTGTGCATTTCTGAAAACTAGAGACCTAGGGGAATCCAAGGAGGGGTGACTTGCGGGGCTCGGACCAGGTTCTGTTACCCAGAATCCTTTGCAAACCTCAAAATTTGGCTAAAAAAAACACATCCCTCACATTTCTGTGGCAGAAAGTTCTGGAATCTGAGAGGAGCTACAAATTTCCTTCCACCCAGCGTTCCCCCAAGTCTCCCGATAAAAATGACACCTCACTTGCGTGGGTAGGCCTAGCGCCGGCGACAGGAAACACCCCAAAGCGCAACGTGGACACATCCTAAATTTTGGAAAAAAACAGAGGTGTTTTTTGCGAAGTGCCTACCTGTAGATTTTGGCCTCTAGCTCAGCCGGCACCTAGGGAAACCTACCAAACCTGTGCATTTCTGAAAACTAGAGACCTAGGGGAATCCAAGGAGGGGTGACTTGCGGGGCTCGGACCAGGTTCTGTTACCCAGAATCCTTTGCAAACCTCAAAATTTGGCTAAAAAAACACATGTCCCTCACATTTTTGTGGCAGAAAGTTCTGGAATCGGAGAGGAGCTACAAATTTCCTTCCACCCAGCGTTCCCCCACGTCTCCCGATAAAAATGATACCTCACTTGTGTGGGTAGGCCTAGCGCCCGCAACAGGAAACACCCCAAAGCGCAACGTGGACACATCACAGAAAACAGACCTGTTTTTAGCAAAGTGCCTACCTGTAGATTTTGGCCTGTAGCTCAGCCGCCACCTAGGGAAACCTACCAAACCTGTGCATTTCTGAAAACTAGAGACCTAGGGGAATCCAAGATGGGGTGACTTGTGTGGCTCGGACCAGGTTCTGTTACCCAGAATCCTTTGCAAACCTCAAAATTTGGCTAAAAAAACACATGTTCCTCACATTTCTGTGGCAGAAAGTTCTACAATCTGAGAGGAGCCACAAATTTCCTTCCACCCAGCGTTCCCCCACGTCTCCCGATAAAAATGATACCTCACTTGTGTGGGTAGGCCTAGCGCTCGCGACAGGAAATGGCCCAAAACACAACGTGGACACATCACATTTTTTCATAGAAAACAGTGCCTACGTGTGGATTTTGGCCTCTAGCTCAGCCGGCACCTGGGGAAACCTAGCAAACCAGTGCATTTTTGAAAACTAGAGACCTAGGGGAATCCAAGATGGGGTGATTTGCGGGGCTCTGACCAGGTTCTGTTACCCAGAATTCTTTGCAAACATCAAAATCTGGCTAAAAAACACTTTTTCCTCTCATTTCGGTGACAGAAAGTTCTGGAATCTGATAGGAGCCACAAATTTCCTTCCACCCAGCGTTCCCCTAAGTCTCTTCATAAAAATGGTACCTCACTTGTGTGGGTAGGCCTAGCGCCCACAAAAGGAAATAGCCCAAAACACAACATATTTTTTCACAGAAAACAGAGGTGTTTTTTGCAATGTGCCTACCTGTGGATTTTGGCCTCTAGCTCAGCCGGCCCCGGGGGGGGGGGGGGGGGGAAATGCCCTAAAATAAATTTGACCCCCCACCCCCCCAAACCCCCCCTGCCCAGGTGCGACCCTTGCCTACGGGGTCGCTACCCCTGCGTGACATTGGCGCCAAAAAACAAATTCCCGGTGCCTAGTGGTTTCTGCCCCCTTGGGGGCAGATTGACCTAAAATGGACCAATCTGCCCCCAAGGGGGGCAGAAATGGTCTAAACACAGTTTGCCCCCCAGGGGAGCGACCCTTGCCTGATGGGTCGCTCCCCATCTCTAAAAAAACAAACATACAAAAAAAAAAAAAAAAAAATTGCCCTGGCGCCTAGAGGTTTCTGCCCCCCCCTGGTGGCAGATCGGCCTAATAATAGGCCGATCTGCCCCCAGGGGGGGCAGAAATGGCCTAAAATAAATTTGCCCCCCGAACACCCACTCCCCCCCGCCCCCGGAGGGACCCTTGCCTATGGGGTCGCTTCCCCTGCGTGACATTGGCGCCAAAAAACAAATCCCCGGTGCCTAGTGGTTTCTGCCCCCTTGGGGCAGATTGACCTAAAATCTACCAATCTGCCCCCAAGGGGGGCAGAAATGGTCTAAACACAATTTGCCCCCCAGGGGAGCGACCCTTGCCTGATGTGTCGCTCCCCATCTCTAAAAAAATCCAAACAAACAAAAAAAAAAAACACACAAAAAAATTTTGCCCTGGCAAGAAGAGGTTTCTGCCCCCCCTGGGGGCAGATCGGCCTAATAATAGGCCGATCTGCCCCCAGGGGGGGCAGAAATGGCCTAAAATAAATTTGCCCCCCGAACATCCACCCCCCCCCGGAGCGACCCTTGCCTATGGGGTCGCTCCCCCTGCGTGACATTGGCGCCAAAAAACAAATCCCCGGTGCCTAGTGGTTTCTGCCCCCTTGGGGCAGATTGACCTAAAATCGACCAATCTGCCCCCAAGGGGGGCAGAAATGGTCTAAACACAATTTGCCCCCCAGGGGAGCGAGCCTTGCCTGATGGGTCGCTCCCCATCTCTAAAAAAAACCAAACAAACAAAAAAAAAAACAAACAAAAAAAATTTGCCCTGGCAACAAGAGGTTTCTGCCCCCCCTGGGGGCAGATCGGCCTAATAATAGGCCGATCTGCCCCCAGGGGGGGCAGAAATGGCCTAAAATAAATTTGCCCCCCGAACACCCACCCCCCCCCCCGGAGCGACCCTTGCCTACGGGGTCGCTCCCCCTGCGTGACATTGGCGCCAAAAAACAAATCCCCGGTGCCTAGTGGTTTCTGCCCCCTTGGGGCAGATTGACCTAAAATCGACCAATCTGCCCCCAAGGGGGGCAGAAATGGGCTAAACACAATTTCCCCACAGGGGAGCGACCCTTGCCTGATGGGTCGCTCCCCTTCTCTAAAAAAAACACCAAACCAATAAAAAAAACACACAAAAAAAATTTGCCCTGGCGCCTAGAGGTTTCTGCCCCCCCTGGGGGTAGACCGGCCTAATACCAATAGGCCGATCTGCCCCCAGGGGGGGCAGAGATGGCCTAAAATAATTTTGCCCCCCCCCACCCCTACCCCCCCCGGGGAGCGACCCTTGACTACAAGGTCGCTCCCCTTGTGTGACGGCGCAAAAAAAAGATCCCTGGTGCCTAGTGGTTTCTGCCCCTTGGGGGCAGATTGACCTAAAATCGGGCGATCTGCCCCCAAAGCGGGCAGAAATGGCCTAAATACATTTTGCCCCTCCAGGGGAGCGACCCTTGTCCAAGGGGGTCGCTCCCCATCTGTAAAACAGAAAAACAAAAAAATCCCTGGTGCCTCAGCCGAATCAAAATAGGCTGATCTACCCCCCCCAGGGGGGCAGAAATGGCCTAAAATAATCCCCCCCCACGCCCCCCCACCCAGGGAGCGACCCTTGCCTAAGGGGTCGCTCCCCTTGCGTGAAATTCACGCAAAAAAAAAAAAACTCCCTGGTGTCTAATGGTTTCTGCCCCCCTTGGGGGCAGATTGGCCTCATCAAAATAGGCCAATCTGCCCCCAAGGGGGGCAGAAATGGCCTAAATATAATTTGCCCCCTAGGGGAGCGACCCTTGCCTAAGGGGTCGCTCCCCACCTAAAAAAAAAAGAAAACATAACAAAAAGAAAAAAAAAAAAAAAAAGATCCCTGGTGCCTAGAGGTTTCTGCCCCCCCTGGGGGCAGATCGGCCTAATAATAGGCCGATCTGTCCCCAGGGGGGGCAGAAAAGGCCTTCCCAAAAAATTGCCCCCCCTGGGAGCGACCCTTGCCAAAGGGGTCGCTTTGATGCGTGACATTCTCGCGCAAAAACAAACTCCCTGGTGTCTAATGGATTCTGCCCCCCTTGGGGGCAGATTGGCCTTATCAAAATAGGCCAATCTGCCCCCAAGGGGGGCAGAAATGGCCTAAATATATATTGCCCCGTAGGGGAGCGACCCTTGCCTAAGGGATCGCTCCCCACCTAAAAAAAAAGAAATAATCACAAAAAAAAAAAAAAAAAAAAAGGTCCCTGGTGCCTAGAGGTTTCTGCCCCCCCTGGGGGCAGATCGGCCTAATAATAGGCCAATCTGCCCCCAGGGGGGGCAGAAAAGGCCTTCCTAAAAAAATGCCCCCCTGGGAGCGACCCTTGCCCAAGGGGTCGCTCCCTTTTGCCAATTTCAAGGAAAAAAAAAAAAATCCCTGGTGTCTAGTGGGGTTTCAAAAGCCGGATTGCAAGCAATCCGGCTTTTGAAACCTGTGAGAGACTTCAAAGGGAAGGAAATACATTTCCTTCCCTTTGATGCCTCTCAGGGCCTCCCCCATGGGATTGAAAAAGAAATGCAAAAGCATTTATTTTTCAATCGCGCTGGAAGCTCTGCTTCCAGCGCGATGGGGGAGACCCTGTGACTAATCAGCGCGCGCTCGCATGCTGACGTCACAGGGGGGGTTGGGGGGGTCGGGGGTGGGAGGGGAAGGGCTTCCCCTTCCATCCCTGACTTGGGGGGGTGGGGGGGAACCCCACAGAGGGAACGAGAGCGCTCCCTCTGGGCTCTGTGCACAGGACGTAATGGTTACGTCCTGGGCACAGCAGCACTGTGCCTCAGGACGTAACCATTACGTCCTGGGCACAGAAGGGGTTAAGGACATTCTTACCAAGAAAGGAGCAGCATACTACCAGTCAAGTTTTTTTTCTTCTCTTCTCTGTTTCCTGTTGTCCCGGCTTACTTCCTGTTCTACAGGAAAGAAAAGATTGTTAGTCTTTTCTTCATTGCAGTTGTATTTTTTTTTCTTTTCCTTGTATGGACTTGAAAAAAGAAGGAAAATTATTTTATTAACCACAATAATTTTAATAAAAAAAGAAAAATATATATAAGGAAAAGAGGATATGCGGTTCGAGCCACCTGCAAAATTTCTACAGCTTAAAGGGGACCCACCTGTGCCATGGTCTAGATGGAAGGAAGAATTTTTAATTTATTTGAAGGATATTGATGAAGATGGAATGTCACAGGAAAGAAAGAAGAATATTTTGTTACATTGTTTGGGCTCTGAAGGGCAACTTATTTTTAGGACACTACCGCAAGGAACCATTCAAGATGAAGAAATTGATGTCTTTAAAGATGCCCTGAGTAAACTGGAAAATAGATTTAAACCAACTACAGCTTTGAACAGATTTAACTTTTATACTAGAGTTCAACAGGAAAATGAAACATTTGATGAATTTTTGACTGGATTACGAAGTCTGTCCATGTACTGCAATTTTGGACCTATTACCGACGAGATGATCAGAGATCAAATTATTGTACATGTGAGGAGCAGAAGAATTCAGGAACACTTGTGGATGATGGGTGATCCAAAATTGCAGGATGTGATAAATACCGCAAAGGCTTTGGAACAGTCAGAGAAATGGATGAAGACAGTACAAGACACTGAGAAGAGTAAAATATCGGATTTGGAAGTTGTTGGAGTGGTCGGGGGTAGTGGAATCAGCAACAGAGTTACCTCCAGGAATACTACATGGCATAAGAAATATGAGAAAAATAGGAGAATTGATAGAATGTCATGTTATCGATCAAGGAGTTTAAGTCATCTTGCAAATTCTCCACAGTGTCCTGCAGTTGGAGAAAAATGCAAAAAATGTGGGAAATTAGGGCATTTTGTAAGGCTTTGTAAGGACGTTAAAGGGAGTGATGGCAGTGATAAAGGGAAAGTCTCATATGTGTATGAAGAGAGAGAGAAAGGGGTTGTGTTGTCAATTAAGAATGAGACTGTCAACAAAAGTGGGAGAGAAGTGAAGCAGCCTAGATGTACAGTAATTATTGAGGGTCAGGAACTGGAACTCATGGCTGACTCTGGTTTTCCTTGGACGATTATCACCTATGATTATTTTATTCAGAAAGTTAATCTCATTTGGAGTGTATCCGATTTGGTATGCTCTGATATTGTTGCAGAAGGTTTTGATGGCACTGCAATCAATATTATGGGGCATGTTAAAACTGTTATATGTTTTAAGGAACGTTCTGCAGAAGTCAACATGTATGTGGCTAAAAAAGGAGTTAATGTTTTGGGGTGGAGAGACCAAGCAGAGCTAGGGATAATTTTGAATCCCAGGTCTTGTGAACCTGTGATGTTGATTGGAGAGAGTGAAAAGATTAATTGGATTGTCTCTAAATTTCCACAGGTGTTTTCTGAAACTTTGGGTAAGTTAAGGAATTACAGTCATAAGATTAGACTGAAAGGAAATGCTAGAGCGGTTGTGCAAAAGTTAAGGAATGTTCCTATTGGTGTGCGTGAGGAGTTGAAAAATATTTTGATGGAGATGGTTAAAGAGGGAGTTATTGAACAAGTGGAATTCTCTGAGTGGATTTCACCCATTGTTTTAGCTCGGAAGCCTGATAATTATTGAGGCTTTGTGTGGATCTGAGGGCATTGAATGCAAACATTATAATAAACTGTCACCCTTTACCTAATATAAATGAAGTTGTTAGCATGCTGGATGGGGCAAAAAAATTCTCTACGTTAGATTTGGGATTGGCATATCATCAAATTGAACTCACTGAAGATTCCAGGCACCTCACTGCGTTTATCATTCCACAGGGACTATTCCAATTTAAACGTATGCCTTTTGGGTTGGCATCTGCAGCATCCGTGTTCCAGAGGGCAATTTTTATTTTATTCAAAGATATGGGCAAATTTGTAAAGTGCTTTCAAGATGATTTATTGATCTATTCTAAAGATGAAGAGGAACACAAAGATCATTTGGTTAAAGTATGTGAAGTGTTCAACATGAATGGGTTAGCTTTGAAATTCAAGAAATGTCACTTCTTTGCCAAAACTGTTGATTATTTGGGACATACTTTCTCTGGGGATGGAGTGGTGCCTAAGCGTTCACTTGTCAAAGCCATTATCGATGCACCTACATCTGATAATCGGGAAAAACTATTGTCCTTTGTAGGACTGTGTGAATACTATAGCAAGTTCATTGAAAATGTTGCAACTAATATGGAACCTTTGAGAGAATTGAACCGGAAGAATGTGGAGTATGTGTGGTCTGAAAGGCAGGAAAGTGCATTTGAAACCATAAAAAGGAAATTGCTTGTGCGCCTACTCTCAAACCTTTTAGTGTTAAAGCGCAGTGTATAGTGACAGTTGATGCAAGTATGTATGGTGTTGGGGGTGTACTGTCTCAAAGATGTGGCAAAGATGTATGGAATGTTACGTTCACTTCTCGTACTTTAAATGACGCAGAAAGGAGGTATGCTGTTATTGAGAAGGAGCTTGTGGCTTGTGTTTGGGAAATTGAGCTCTTCCGAAATTATATTTGGGGTTCATGGTTTATCTTTCAGACAGATCATAAACCCTTGGTGGGCATTCTATCGCCGGGTGGTGGTTGGAATGCAACAGCCCGTATTGCGAGACTAGTCTCGAGATTGCAGGAATATTCTTTTCAAGTGGAATATGTGCCAGGAAAAAGTAATTCTGTGGCTGATTGTCTGTTGCGATTTCCTCAGAAAGATTCAGAAAATTTAGATGCATGTGCTTCAGGTGATTTGGACATTGTGTCTGTTGTGTCTGAATTTATTTCTGAAGAATTCAGGGCTATTGAGGAAAGAGAATGGCTTGAAAAGGATCAGCAAGATTTGACTTTACAGGAACTCAAGAGTTGTGTGAGGTCTGGTTGGCCGAGAAAAGAGGGTATGCTAGAAGAGGTTGCACCTTTCTTTAAAGTAAAAGATTAATTGGAGATTGAAAATGATCTGGTATTTGAGGGGAGGAAATGTGTTCCACCTAAAGACTTGCAAACAATCATATTGAATTTGGCTCACGAAGGACATCCTGGTATGTCATCTATGAAACGGTTGATACGTACTTCCTTTGGGTGGTCTGCAATGGATAAGATGGCGGAGAGGACTGTCAGGGAGTGTGGTGTGTGTGTGAATGCTGAAAAGATGTTGAGGACGGTGCCAGCTCCTTTACGTCCAGTTCAATGGCCTGATTCTCCATGGCAAAAATTGGGCTTTGATATTTCTGGTCCATTCCCATTCTTGCCTTATGAATCCCGGTTTGCTTTGGTATTAGTGGACTATCATTCCAAGTGGCCAGAAGTGAAACTGGTACCTCAAGTCACGTAGGCTGTTGTCATTGAGGTTTTTAAAGAGGTGTTTGCTAAAGAAGGGTATCCAGAGATTCTGGTGTCGGACAATTGGTGTCGAAGGAGATGCAAAGATTCCTCAAGTATTGCAACATTAAACATTTAACAACCTCATTATATGAACCACAAGAGAATGGTCAGGTTGAGAGGTTCAATCGAGTTCTTAAGGAATGCATTTTGTGGGCATGGGGTTTTGGAGGATCTTAGAAGGAGAAAGTGAGGGAAAAACTATAGTATTACCGTATCACTCCCCACAGCACCACTGGTGTCAGCCCATTTAAGCTATTGAGGGGTAGAGATCCTGTGTCCAAACTTTGTCCCTGCTGGTTTAAAAAAAACATAGTAAAGGATCTGATGGAGTTAATGTGGAAGAAATAAGAGAATATGTGAAGGTGAAACAGGAGAAGAGTAAGGAAGCGTTTGATGGGAAGTGGAGAGTGAAAGAGCCAACGTTTATTGTAGGAGATTGGGTCAGAGTGAGGAAACTAGGTCTGATAAAGAAAGGTATGCCAAGATTTGGTAAACCCATGAAGGTGGTAAAAGTGTTTAAAAAGAAAGTAGGTACACAAGATGGCAGAGTTTGGAATGCGAATAGACTGGCTAAGTGTACTCCTGAACATGGTGATGCATTGAGTGGAAATGTTACTGTTCCTAGACCAAAAATGCATGAGAGACTAGTGGAACCTGTTTGTGAGGACGTAAGTGTGCAGGGTGCAAGAAGAAGGGTTGATGGAATTGAAATTACTGAGTATGTTGATCGTAGGGAGAGTGATGAGGAGAGTAGTTTAGACGAATGTGTGAAGGAAGATTCCATAGCCTCGAGAGTGAAGTTTGAGGGACGTTCAAGACAAGTGTCTTCTCGGTTAGTGGACTTTGTGTGAATGTGTAGATCAGTGCACCCTTTTTCTTGATCTTTAGAAATTTGAACTTTCGGAAATTTCCTTTTGTTTTTATGTTTTAATTCTTTTTTTTATTTAAGGGGGGAAATGTGTTGTATTTGGGTAATGTAATTTTTGATGTCCTCTTTAAGAAACTATTGTGTGGGAATTTAGAATGCCGGGGGGAGAGAATGCGGGGAAGGAAGAACGGAGGGTTAGGCATTCAGAGTACGCATAGACAGAAGTTAGAAGTGTCATCTTCAAATGGAAATAAATGCTATTTTATATTACCGAGCCCTGCCTGAAGATTATTACACCTGCATTTCACATTAACCCTTGGAGCTGCAGGGAACCACACGATTGTCACTGGACTTAGTAGAATCTTCTAAGGCCGATCATACACTTATTAACCTCTCAGATTCATGCAATTGTGATGTCATTCGGATGCAAGCCATTTGTTCTTCTTCGACTGTGATTACAGTCACCAGCAGTCTCCCTATTCAGCATGTTAGCACCCAGCATTATACTCAACATGAAAGTACTCTAGATGCACCGTATACCTCAGTCAGTGTTCCAGCTACAGGTTGTAAGACTGGCAGCAAGCCACCAGCTAAGAGAAAGGGAAAAGTGCTGCCTTTAAATCTACATAGCACAACCACCACCCAGTTAACATCAAGCGCCTTATTTAGTAATACCGTACTGTGTAACAGGGAAATGGACAATGACTGGGATGTGTTATTAATGTATGCTTGATACTTCCATTAACCCTTTACTTGAGCGTCTATGTGCGTTCGAAAAAAGAAGAGGCCAAACCTTCAACTTTCAACCTGGGGGGCTATAGGGGTTGTTCTTCCTGTTTGTTCTGCCCCACCTGTTTTCCTTATTCATATTTGGCTCGCGAGGGGGATTCAGGAGAGGCTGTTCTCATACAGAGGCCCCGCCGTCCTTACGCCTGCAAATCGATGTACACAATGCCCCCTCAGGCGAGGGCAGAGAACGACCCTAGGTGTAGCATTAGCGATCAGACTGGGTATGTGTTAGGGTTTGTACACAGCAAAGAGCATGTCCCCTCTCACTGCAATAGTGGGTTCTGTAATAGCTCCCTTTTAAACTTACTATTAAAAGCCTTTCTTGTTATTTCACCTTCCCCCCCCCTAGGCTTCTGTGTATGTTGTTTAATGTGCTGTTTTGTTTACACATTGGGCCTTGCTTTTACCAAGGCTTCTTTAAAACACTCCTCCCTAGGCCATGTGTTAATCCAACTCATTTGCATAATAACTGAAACTCTGCACACCTTTCAAGACCATGTGCAGCATGTGAGGACCACACCCAGCTCTTCAAACCACACCCAGCTCTGCACACCTTCCAAGAACATGTGCAGCATGTGAGGACCACACCCAGCCCTTCAAACCACACCCAGCTCTTTGAGCCACACCCAGCCCTGTCTATAAAAGGCATCCCCCGAGCCTCACCCAGTGCTTGTGCTCGTCTACCTCCAGCTTACCTGAGAACAGATCCCTCGGCGCTGGCACTCCTGCTCTTTACAGACTTTCTTTGACTTCAATGGGCGCAGCTGCTGGCTCTTCCTTCTTCCGGTTTCCGGTTCCTCCTTGCCTCAGCCTCTCTCCTACGAGTAACCTGCAAAAGAGAAAGAAGACAAGGTTAGACTGATCAGTATCTCTTGCCAGCAACAAGTAAGTGCAAAACTTTTTATTACCTGAGGAAGCTTTGACGGCAATTTCTGGATTCGTGTATAGACAGTTTGAGGCGAAGTGCCTTCCACGAGCATTGTGATTCAGGCTCTTTGTTGCAGGAGTATTTTGCGGAACTTTGTGAAGCGGACATTGTTTTTTTTTCATGGAACTTTTGGGAATCGAACAGTGAAAACCATTGACAGCAAGGCAAACAGTAAATCAAGGACTTGCACAAATTACATGCTGTATTTTGATGTAAAAGTACAGTATTTGTTTTATAAAAGATTCTGGAAATATGGGAAAAGTGAGTCTACTATTGGGAATTTAGGCTTTAGTTATATTATGATGAATGTTTGATATTGGTAATTCTGATAACGGTATTTGTTTAATGTTTTAGAAGCTTTACAGTAATAGAAAACACATCCCAGAGCAGTAACACATTCCAAACCTGGAAACTAGAGACCAGGATCCAAGAGGTACTTTTAGAAGAGAATTTCTAATAAATAAAGGGATAGTCAGGAACCCATTTAGGAATAGGTTGCACTTATCTGTTCTTTGTTTATGTTTCATTAGGCACCAGTTTCTACAGAAGTCAGAAAGGGCCGCAGATTTGTGCAGCACTTCAACAGTGGAAACGCAAGAACGGTGTTGTCTTTTTATTTTTTATTTTATCCACTTCCCCCCTTCCCTTGAGCTTCTGTTCTTAGTGCACTGTTTTAAAAACTAGTGTGCTGGAACAAGCAGTTTCAGGGTGGGGTCGGATTGTCTTCAACCTCCATCAGAACTGAACAAGAACTCAGGTGAGCTGGGCTTTGACAGAAGCACAAGCCTTTAAAAAATTTCAGTTCTGGTGGATGATGAATACCGGGGAAGAAATAGAGGGCATTGACGTCACGGATATGGCGCTGCCCCTAAATGAGGACTTGGCTCATAATGAATCAGTGTCTGGCATCTTGCAACATATGCAAGAGGAAATAGAGAGATTAAAGATGGAGAATACCTCTTTAAAACAGGATTTAAGCAGGTATAAATTTAGGGGATCTCAGTGGAACACAGCTTCTACGCCTTTGTTTAAAACCTCCTCAGAGACAGGGGCGCCATCAAAACATACAACTTTGCCTTCCCCAGTTGAGGTTTCTGTTAATGTTCCTAATGTTGTGCCCTTAGCAGCACCTGAACGTTTTCATGGAGATAGTAACAAATTCCATGTTTTCATCAATCAATGTCAATTACACTTCATTTGTAAGCCACAACAGTTCCCTACTGATGATACGAAAGTGGCATTCGTCTTGTCTTATTTGGGTGGCACAGCAGCCAATTGGTCAATTCCTTTCGTGGATAGAGATGATCCCATCCTCCATAATTGGAATCAATTTAAACGTACCATGACCAGCCTTTTTGCAAAACACACTTTCATGCAGGCAAGTGATAATGAGCTTTTAAATCTTAAACAAGGGAACAAGGATTTATTGACCTATCTCACTAGTTTTAATCGTTTACTCACCGAGACACAGTGGCCAGAAGAAAAGCGTGTCTCCCTTTTTTATAAAGGTTTGAGAGACGAGTTAAAAGACGCGCTGGCTCATATCGTTGATTTGCCAAAAGACTATTCGGACTTTGTAGATTTAGTTGTGAAATTAGAATATAGACTAGGAGAAAGAAAGAGAGATAAATACAAACTGGAATCACGGTTAACTTTTATTAGACACGAGAAGAAAGACACAGATAATAAACTCCCTGAACCAGAGCCTATGCAAATAGGGACACTCAGAGGTCCACTCACATCAGAGGAAAAAGAAAGAAGGAGAAAATTTCAATTATGTTTATATTGTGGCAGGGCAGGTCACTTTGCCAGAGAATGTCCAGTAAAGTCTAAAACTCCACGAAAGGGTGCTGTTTCCTCCACCTCCTCAACTGAATCGGGAAACGATTAAGGTCGACAAGGGGAGAGGTTACTTGTTCGAGAAAACATCTTAATCAAACCTCTAATGCTGCACCCTTCAGGGTACCGCACATACCTAGACATTTCATAATTCAGGTCGTTTTAATTGTTACTACCCAAGTGAGGCATTCTCTCCCTGTCCTACTGGACTCAGGCGCAACAGGAAATTTTGTGGATAATAAGTTAGCTGAAATCTTAGGACTTCCTATGTGCCTAAAGCCTTGTCCAGAAGCAGTATGTGCAGTGGATGGGTCAGAATTGACCTCTGGATTAATCACAAAACAAACAAGTCCACTTGTTATGGTCTGTCAGAACGGGCACACAGAGGTGATTAGCTTTGATCTAATAGATACTCCTAATTTTGGTTTGATTCTCGGGGTACCCTGGTTAACAACTCATAACCCAAAAATTGATTGGGTGAATAGAACTGTTACTTTGGATTCCTCTTTCTGTAGAACCAATTGCTATCAAGAAGCAGGTACAGAACAGAGCACAGTATTACACTGTGCTAGTGTTACACAAGATGAACCAAGTCTCCCTCCTGAATATTCTGACTTTAAAGACGTCTTTGATCCAGTAAAGGCTAGTGTGCTGCCCCCACATCGGTCTTATGACTGCCGTATAGATCTTATCCCAGGGGCCCCTTTACCTAATAACAGAGTATATGCTTTGACTGACGAAGAAACCAAATACTTAAGAACCTACCTAGATGACCTACTACAGTCTGGGTTCATCCGTCATTCCACATCTCCGGTGTCATCTCCACTCTTTTTTATCCCGAAGCCGGATAAATCCCTGCGCGCGTGTATCGATTATAGAGGACTAAATAAGGCTACAATAAAGAATAAATATCCCCTTCCTCTAATACCTGTGTTGTTGGATCAATTAAGACATTCTACTGTATACACTAAACTAGATCTGCGGGGAGCTTACCACCTGGTCCGAGTAAAAGAGGGGGATGAGTGGAAGACAGCTTTCAAGACAAAGTTTGGTTTATTTGAGTACACAGTAATGCCCTTTGGGTTATGTAATGCCCCTGCGGCCTTTCAGTTCTTTATAAATGAGGTCCTACACGAATTCCTGGACGTTTGTGTCATAGTATACATAGACGACATCCTCATTTACTCTAAGAACTCAGAAGAACATACCCAACATGTTCGTGCAGTATTATCAAAGTTAAAAGAAAATCATCTTTTTGCTAAGTTAGAAAAGTGTACTTTTAATGTCAGCAAGGTGGACTTTTTAGGATACTGCCTGTCACCTCAAGGAATAACTATGGATGTAAAGAAAATCAGTGCTATTGCTGATTGGCCAGAACCATCCTCTGTAAAAGATATTCAGAAATTTCTGGGTTTCGCCAATTTTTATAGGAGGTTTATTGCACATTTTGCAGACATTGCGGCCCCAATAACTACCTTGTTGCGGAAAGGGCAACGATTTCTTTGGACTGATGAGGCGGCACACGCCTTTCAACTCCTAAAACAAAAGTTCACTTCAGCCCCAATTCTGAAACATCCTGATCCTGACTTGCCCTTTTTTGTTGAAGCGGATGCTTCACAAGTAGCTTTAGGAGGAGTTCTCTCTCAACGAGATGCAGTAGATGGCCAGTTACATCCTATAGCCTTCTATTCCAAAAAGTTATTGCCAGCTGAACAAAATTACACTGTGGCTGAAAGGGAACTACTAGCTATCAAAGTAGCCTTTTCAGAATGGAGGCACCATTTAATGGGAGCCAAGTACCCAGTTACAATCTTTTCTGACCATAAGAACCTACAGTTTTTTGGATCACTTAAAGCACTAACACCACGTCAGATGCGCTGGTTAATTTTTTTTAGCACATTTGACTTTGTTATAACCTATAGACCAGGTGCACAACAAATTCAATCTGATGTGTTATCTAGATACGGACATACCTCAGACATGAAACAAGATAAAATAGGAGAACCCATTATTCCTCCCCAAAAGTTGTTGGCACCAGTACAACAGAAGGATTTCATCACAGATCTATATAATGCACACATGCAAATAGCACCTCAGGATTGGTTAAAGGATTCCCATAACACAATACAACGAGGTTTATTGTATCACGACAACATGCTGTTAGTGCCCACCTCTGAATTACAAACACAGGTGATAATTTGGCATCACGCCTCACCGTTGGCAGGTCATCCTGGTTGGGTAAAAACCCTGGAAAATGTGCAAAAACACTTTTGGTGGGACACTATAAGAAAGGACATTAAGCAATTTGTCACTACCTGTCCAATTTGTGCAAGACATAAATCTTCTCATAAGGCTCCTGACGGCTTGTTAATACCAATGCCAACACCCAAACAACCTTGGCACACTGTGAGCGTAGACTTTATTGTAGGTTTACCACCTGTAAAATCCTTCACAACAGTGTTGGTTATAGTGGATTTTTTATCTAAAATGGCACATTTTGTACCATTACGGAAATTACCCACGGCGGCAGAATTTGCCGATATTTTTATAAGGGAAATTGTGCGTTTACATGGTTTGCCAAGCAAAGTGGTGTCAGACCGAGGGAGACAGTTCAACTCCAGATTTTGGAAAAAATTATGTGAAAAACTGAAAATAGATGTGGCCTTATCCACTGCTTTCCACCCAGAGACAGATGGACAGACTGAACGACTGAACCAAACCTTACTTCAAACGCTACGTTGTTTATTGGCTGATTATTCTAGTGAATGGTTGGAAGCTCTTCCTGTAGCAGAGTTTGTTTATAATAATACTGAGCATTCAGCTCTACTTTGCTCACCATTCTATTTCTTGCAGGGGTATCATCCAAGAGCTATACCCATTTTGTTAGAAGATTCCCTGTTGCCTACAGTAACGGATAGACTAACGAGGTTAGGTGACATACAAGACAAAGCCAGGAAACATTTATTAAAGTACAAGGAAAGCATGAAAAGACAAGCAGACAAACACAGGTCTGAGGCCCCAATGTATAAAATTGGTGACAAGGTATGGCTCTCCACAAAAAACCTAAACATAGAGGGATCCCGAAAGCTGCAACCACGTTTCATTGGACCCTTTAGTATAACTGCCATAGTAAACCCGGTAACAGTAAAATTAGATTTACCAAAAGAATATCCAGTACATACTACATTCCATGTGTCCTTGCTTAAGCCGTACAACTCAAAAACCCGACCTGAACCACCACCTCCACCCATACCAATTAAGGGAAATCTGGAATATGAAGTGAAAAGCATAAAAGACTCAAAAAGAATTAGTGGACGTCTGTTTTATTTAGTAGAATGGAAAGGATATGATGAATCTGAGAATTCATGGGAACCAGCATCATATGTACATGCCCCACAGCTGATTAGACGGTTTTATTTAAAAAATCCAGGAAAACCCCGTCCTGTAGGAGGGCCTTTGAGGGGGGCAACTGTTAGGGTTTGTACACAGCAAAGAGCATGTCCCCTCTCACTGCACTAGTGGGTTCTGTAATAGCTCCCTTTTAAACTTACTATTAAAAGCCTTTCTTGTTATTTCACCTTCCCCCCCCCTAGGCTTCTGTGTATGTTGTTTAATGTGCTGTTTTGTTTACACATTGGGCCTTGCTTTTACCAAGGCTTCTTTAAAACACTCCTCCCTAGGCCATGTGTTAATCCAACTCATTTGCATAATAACTGAAACTCTGCACACCTTTCAAGACCATGTGCAGCATGTGAGGACCACACCCAGCTCTTCAAACCACACCCAGCTCTGCACACCTTCCAAGAACATGTGCAGCATGTGAGGACCACACCCAGCCCTTCAAACCACACCCAGCTCTTTGAGCCACACCCAGCCCTGTCTATAAAAGGCATCCCCCGAGCCTCACCCAGTGCTTGTGCTCGTCTACCTCCAGCTTACCTGAGAACAGATCCCTCGGCGCTGGCACTCCTGCTCTTTACAGACTTTCTTTGACTTCAATGGGCGCAGCTGCTGGCTCTTCCTTCTTCCGGTTTCCGGTTCCTCCTTGCCTCAGCCTCTCTCCTACGAGTAACCTGCAAAAGAGAAAGAAGACAAGGTTAGACTGATCAGTATCTCTTGCCAGCAACAAGTAAGTGCAAAACTTTTTATTACCTGAGGAAGCTTTGACGGCAATTTCTGGATTCGTGTATAGACAGTTTGAGGCGAAGTGCCTTCCACGAGCATTGTGATTCAGGCTCTTTGTTGCAGGAGTATTTTGCGGAACTTTGTGAAGCGGACATTGTTTTTTTTTCATGGAACTTTTGGGAATCGAACAGTGAAAACCATTGACAGCAAGGCAAACAGTAAATCAAGGACTTGCACAAATTACATGCTGTATTTTGATGTAAAAGTACAGTATTTGTTTTATAAAAGATTCTGGAAATATGGGAAAAGTGAGTCTACTATTGGGAATTTAGGCTTTAGTTATATTATGATGAATGTTTGATATTGGTAATTCTGATAACGGTATTTGTTTAATGTTTTAGAAGCTTTACAGTAATAGAAAACACATCCCAGAGCAGTAACACATTCCAAACCTGGAAACTAGAGACCAGGATCCAAGAGGTACTTTTAGAAGAGAATTTCTAATAAATAAAGGGATAGTCAGGAACCCATTTAGGAATAGGTTGCACTTATCTGTTCTTTGTTTATGTTTCATTAGGCACCAGTTTCTACAGAAGTCAGAAAGGGCCGCAGATTTGTGCAGCACTTCAACAGTGGAAACGCAAGAACGGTGTTGTCTTTTTATTTTTTATTTTATCCACTTCCCCCCTTCCCTTGAGCTTCTGTTCTTAGTGCACTGTTTTAAAAACTAGTGTGCTGGAACAAGCAGTTTCAGGGTGGGGTCGGATTGTCTTCAACCTCCATCAGAACTGAACAAGAACTCAGGTGAGCTGGGCTTTGACAGTATCCTGGTAAGAGAGTGCAAGGATTTACAGCTATTACAGCTAGGCCCGTAAAGAAAAGGTCTTCTGACACCATTAACTTGCCACCTGATGCTTGCCCGTATGTATTTAACCTTAGTAATGTTGCACATTGTCTATCGATATGAGTGAGTCACCTGCTCAACTGAATAATAAGGTATGCCATTTGCTAACAAAACATGCCAACTTTGAGATAAGGATTAGGACAATATTCTGATGGTAAGGAGAGTGAGTTTTCCTGGGCATGCTAAGAATAGTTTTCCTGGCGACTGTGTCGTTATTATTTGTAAACATCCTGATTTAGCACACTATATTTTAAACCAATGTGGGAATAGTACGCATCTAGGATCAAATACTGGTGCCCTACTGCTTGTTTTTTAATCAACTTACATAGAAAGTCACTAGTTTGAGACTTGCAACCTCCTGTATAGGGAGAAGAAGGCAGACTCAAGAGCCTGTAAAAGTATATAATCGTTTTGCACCACTGGCAGGCTTAAACTATATCGATTAACCTGCTAAAGCAATGGTTGGGGTATCCAGCAGCCAGGAATGTCTCAGCCAGGCAGACAATTAAATCCCTGACCTCCAACCAGCTCAGCACAATAAACTTCTCCATTTGCTGGCCATGAATCTTGTCCAGTATTTGAACAGGACTTTGAATATTTCCCTTTAAGAGTTCTTTGCTGGAATGTGGCTGGGATTCAAACTAAATTAAACAGCCCTGTCTGGCTCACTTATGTAAATGACTTTCCTATGTGCCTTTTGCAAGAGACTTAGCTAACTCAACCAGTGTTTTGCCCAGGCTACATAACTTTTTTAGGTCAGGCATGGCAGAGCGTAAGCTTTGCTTTTCCGAAGTGTTGGTATGGATCTGGGCTTTTAACCATGCCCACCGCACGCCCATCCCTAACACTCATTCATGGGCTTGCCCTTCAAAATCCTTTATATTCGTTGGTAAATGCTTTACGTTTGTCCCTCCTTGGTGGAGTTTAGTTACTGCCTTGGACATTGCCCTCTTTACATGGCTAATTGCACTTTTGCAGATACGTTTGACTGCGAGCGAACTTCTTTTTCCATTTGTGTGCTGCTTCACGCTGATGCTATGGCACTTTTAAGAGGCTCACTTATGTGAAACTGTATTACTTTTCATTTTCAACTTATGTAGCAAGAAAAGTCTGGTTAGGAGTTTACAACGCTAATAGCTCTAACTCGAGCAAATGTGAGACCCATTGCATTGCAAATGCTTGTTTTACTACTGCTGAGACTTCTTCCACTGGTGAGTGTTGGTAGGATTAGTGATCTGGGGAAAGATCTGTGCAAACTGGAATTACAAATAACTACCATTTGTCTGCAAAGACATTTTAGATGTATAACTAGTAGGGTTTCAGCAAGAAACTTCACATTATCGTGGGGTTATTTTAGCACTTTGCTTGGGCACACTCACTTTATCTCTGGTCTGGGGCCTGTGCCATTTTACCTAGTTCATTTCATTTATTTCTCTTTATTACTTTAGCATGGTTTCATTTTAGCAGATATGTTTTATTATTTTTATCAGTTGCCCTTTCAGAATGTATTACTTCTTTTGCACAACATTTCATCTTGTGCTTTTCCCAAGGCTGTACATTATATTTTACAGAGTATTGCCTGTTCAAGAGTACAATGTCTACGCTAGACATAAAAGATACATTATCACATCAGAGCAGTTCTCAGAACAACAACACAGTTTGTTATAAAACAACATGCTGACACAAACTAAGTTAGAGGGGACATTCCAGCCAGGCAACTTATGCTGCATCATGTTGTTGCAGTTCTGCTGAACTTGGCCTGTCCATTCTATATACTTGGGAGGACTGCCAGCAGACCAACAGGCAAACCCCTGCTTATTATTCAGGTATGCTTGCAGAGACTAGTATTGGCAAATTAGGGATAACACTGCTATCACTCTTACAGAGTTTTTGTAGTGTAGTTAGGAATTTCAGATTTACTAGTGTGACAGAATCTTAACGATTTTTACCTCTTTCATGTTCCTGGTCATATGATAATAGTGTTGTGTTTCATAGAATGCAGTTAGTTCAATACATGTATTGAACCAAATCCTGCTTCTGTTTGTCTTTGCATGTATGAGACTTGTGTAACTGTGAAAAAGGGGTATGATCTGTTGCACCCCAACTTCCCTGAGGAGTCTGCAAATCATGCGTCAGGCTGCCACAAATCACCTTCACTTTTGGGATTGAGTGCGGAGCTGCTAGTTAGCCAAAACAGTTAGGTCGACAGCTGCCAGATCGTGTGGGATAAGATTCAGCCCCCCACACGTGGTGGTGCTGCTGCCAGTAACCAGCAGTCTCATGCTCATGGTGGGAGTCCTACAACATGGTGCCACCAAAGTTGATTAGGCACTAACTTTACAGATCTCCCATGTATCTCTCTGTCTTTTGACATGCTAAAGGCATCCTAATTACCATATACGGAGACATCTGTGGATCCTCCTCAGCCAAATAAGCGGTACCTATTTTAGGCTGTCAGTTGTTCAAGCTTAGACCTTAAAAAAGAATTTACTCAAGTTGGTGTTTCTATCTCTGAACTGCCCATTTTTAAACATGGCGGTCCCTCAACGGGTAGCAATTGCAGCTAATATGAGACAGCCTCTCACACAACATTTACTAAATAATGGGCTCACTGCTGAGGGGGGGAAAGTTACGTTTGTAGTGGAGGAACATGAAACAGAAAGAACTGACATTTTCTATTCTTGGGTCACTTTTTCAGCAACAGATGGGAACACACACACATTTCATCATTATACCATAGCAGATACACCTGCACAATACAGACCAAATTCATATTTAAAAATAGCACTATATTTTCAAGAACACCGTAATTGGCTTGATGGAGGCCTACCATACTTTCCACAGAATGTTAGATTAGGTCCTTTAAGTAATGAAGGTCCCACATGGCCAGAATTGGCCACATATACACCACACCCTAATGTAGGAAATTTACAAATACCAGACATACGCCGGTTATATAATCATTTAGTAGAAATATATAGACGCTTAATACAATTTGTAATGTGAATGTTAAACATCACCCCAGCAAGGGCTGCTCCAGTGCATCCCCAATTGGCTAAAGCAGGGATAAATCCTACAACTGTGCATTCAGTAATGGGTAAGGTATCCACCAAACATGTACAAATTCTATTTTGGCTAGCACAAAAAATGAGCTCACTGGAAGCAGTGTTTCCCTATACGAGATCCCAAGCTAGATATAGAATTCTCACAATGTGCTTGCCCTTTGGGATGGTTCCTGCAGTGGACAACAGTGCCACTTGGGGTGCAGTTTTTGCTGCACTTAACACTCCTGCGCATAGTACACTGACACTTGCAAATCTTCCAGAAGTGTTAAAACAGATTCAAGAAGAATACAGGGCTGCCCCTGTCCTGGACTTTGGGATGCAATTAATGGACAATTTTGCCACAGTGTTCTCAATTGTTCTTAAATGGGGAAGCAGTAGCATTGGCAGTATGCCATCAGCTCCGAGGCTTACATCAACAGGAACAAGAATGCAAGCTGCCTAAGATTATCGTTGAAACCCATACTAGTATAGGTAGGGGTAGTCTGGGAGTCAGACAAGAAAACCATAAATGCAAGATAAATCCAAAAAGGATTCTACGAAACAAGCACAAAAGGGTTCTTAAAAATTGCTGGGATATACAAAAGACTAATAAAGATAATCAAAAATAAAGAGGAGAATCTCCGCATTCGGAGACCTCTGAGAAATAATACCATCTTAGAAATCTAGAAACTGTAGAAACTCCTGCTAGATACCAATATACTGACACTTGCCAATCTCGTTACTTCCAGGACTCACCTGACAAATGCAGTGTGAGAGGAGGGGGGTCAGATCACTGAAATGAGTACGTAAAACAAAGAAAACTTCCACAACAGAAACCCCTATTAAAAAAAAAAATGTTGCGCCCATCTCAACAAAAAATGCCACACGTATTGAGAAGTTTGTTGAAGAACAGGATGCGGCCAGTGACTCTGCTGGACAGGGTGGCAGAGGTCACAATAGTTCTCCAGAATCTTAAAGAGCTTCTGGATGTGACAGCATCTAACGACTTTCTTAAAGTCGAAAAAGCAGACAGGCGCTTCTCCCTATCCAACAGGGTTTTTAAAGTAAAAGTTAAAATTGAGGGAGACACAGAGTACTATTTTGAAGTTATATTTTAGGGAAGATTAAGGCCTAGTTATGACATCCTTCTGGAAGAAAACGATTGGCCACCTAAATTTGTCTGTGATCTCCCACAAAGGGAAGATGTAATTTTGCCTTGTATCTCAATCCTCATTCCAGATACACTAAAAGAAGCCTACACCATAGATTGGGCATTGGAGCAGGCTCCAGCACTGTACCGTAGCCATGTAGGGTGGGATAATGATTCCCCCTATCATGCAATATGAATGAGGTCCACACCACAGGTCCAACCACAACACCTCATTAAAGATGAGGCTAAGAAACCAGTGAGAAAAATACTTTCACAACTCGAGTACCAGGGAGTAAATGAACACTGTATTTCACCAATCGATAACCCTTTGTTTCCTGTAGCTAAGCTGGACCATTCATACAGAATAGTCTTAGATTACAGACACCTTAACAGTAATACATTCATATTTGCAAGACAAAATGCACATAGTACAGCACTTATCAACAATGTAACGCACAGAAAATAGAAAAAACATCCTTGGATCTATCCAACATTTTTTTCTGCCAAAATCCTATGCCTGAAAGTAGGGTTTTGAGTGCCTTCAGTGTGCTTGGCTTTCAAAGGAAATTTTGCATACTCCCTCAAGAGTATTAGAAAAGTCCAGGATTGTTCTCAGCCTGTGTAACATCAATATTACATGATATTGACCCGAGGTGTTGCCCTATTTAGATGACATCTACTCACAAATGACGGCCTCAAAAAAAACCTAAAATGGGTGGACCCCATTGTGGGATTTGGTGAATTGGGCTACAAATTTAATTTCAATAAACCAAAGTAGCATTTCTTAGTGTTCTATTTTTAGGATATGAGTTATCAGATGAGGGAAAGAGCTTGGCATCTCACTTTCTAGAAACGTGCGCACACTACCAACCTCCCAATACCATCAAAAAGCTACAGTCATTGCTCAGCTTTTTTAAACATTGGCAGAACTTACTGTGATGGGCCGGACAGGACCGGCCCGCACAATTCTCCTACATGTGCTGTTGCTACCAGTGGTGACCTGGAATCCAACAAAAGTCCCACCAATCAGGGTGAAGCCGGCAGGTCACTGCGGGAATGCGGAAACCCAAGAAGGCTGGCGTTGGAAGTTCGGGAGAGAGAGGCGAGTGAGGAGGAAGGCGGAGGAGTGGACGAGGACGTGTTGGAGAGGACCAGAGAGACCAGGGAGCCGTTCGTCCCAATCGGGGACGGGAGGACCGGAGAGACCAGTAAGCCGTTTTTTCCCAATCGGGGATGGGAGGACTTGATTCCGGGAAGCGGAATATGGTAGCCCGCCACGCTTCTGGAGAAGCGTGGCGTATTCAGGTGCGTTGAAGCGGCCTGGGTTGGGGAAGGGAGGACGGGTGGAGGAGAAAAGGGAATGAAGGGGAAACACTGTAAGAGGGCACGGGGAAGGCGAGGGGAATACAATACGGGGTTGTAAGAAGCATGGCAGAAAGTATTGAACCAACAACAGTAAGAGGATAATGAGAAGTATCTGAACACACAAGAAGTTATAGAAAGACATAAAAGAAAGCACTAAGGAATGTAAAAGGAAGACAGAGAGACAAACGAAGGAAACTCCCTGACAGAGAGGGAAAGGACAGGAGAGGTGAAGATAGAGAGAGAGAGAGAGAGAGAGAGAGAGAGAGAGAGAGAGAGAGAGAGAGAGAGAGAGAGAGAGAGAGAGAGAGAGAAAAGCACAGACCTAAAGAGCGAAACGAGACAAGAAAGAAAAGGCAGCTGGAAAAGGGAAAGCCAGTACTAGTTAGCCAAGGAGGAAATATAGGCACTTACAGAGACTATTCTTCTTTTCTCCGCATGTGCTTCCCGGGAGACCTGAAGAAACGGAGAGAAGCAAGGAAGAGACTGTGAACCATTACCTGCATAATACCCACGGATACCGACAGAACAACAAAAGAAAGCAATCCAGTTCAAACTATCACAATTATCAACCAATAAAATAACCAAATAACCATTACCTGAGTAACGGACGACTCCTGCGTAGTTCTTCGTGCAAAGCCCGTAACACTTACATTCCAGACAATGCACAATGAATAAAACAGCTTTATGACTTAATATGTCCAGATTTCTCAGGGAAACATTGGACACCTGAACATACATGCATTCTTAGAACATTGAAACAGGACATGCTTGAAGCTAAACATTTACACACCTGTGACAACAAAACAAACTTGGTCATCAGGGTAATTCCTGGTGCTATCGGGCTCATCGATACAACATTCAATGAGGATGACACCATACCAATAGCTTACAAATCACATTTGTACTCCAATGCTGAAGAGCGTTTTGCTCCCACTGAAAAAATTCTGACTGCTGTTCAGATGGCTGTCATAAAAAAGAGACCACAAGAACACACTATTGTTGTGAACCCAATACAAGCACTTGAGGCTGTTACAAAAGCAAGCGTTCCAAATGCAAAATCATTACATCCGCGTTGGATCCAATGGGCAACGTCTCTGACGGCTACTGATGTTGATTATGTTTTTGATCCAAAATTCCAAATGCAAAAATTCCTTCACTGTGAACTTGAATACCTGTTGACTACAAACATTTGCCTCTTGAACAGTACTGGATCATCATTTACACTGACAGTTCATCTCAACCGGCTGTAGATACACCACTACCCCGCCACTTATGCAACTGTTGGCAGGGTATGAGGGATGGTAAATTCCTCCCTCAACATACTTACATGCAGACCCTTGGGGACAGCACTACAAAACTTGCAGAACTTAAGGCTCTAATTTTGGCACTGGAACATACGGATCCTGAACTTTCTACAATGATTGTATGTGATTCATACTATTGTGTCCAGTCCTACAATGAATATCTGCACTATTGCTGCCAAAATGGGTTCAGAGATTCAAAAGGGAACACCATCAAATACAAGTTTTTGTGGGGGAGGGTAGCAAATCTTAAAGACAATCTACCAAAGGCCCATGTAGTTCATACATCGGGTCACCAACATGTTGAAGTACATTTTGTAGGAAACACTTTGGCAGATGAGGCAGCCAAATCCTCAGTAGCCATGGCTTCTATTGCTGCGGTTCCTTGTTCTCAAACAAGACAAGATGATGGAGCACTAGGTGCTGTGAAGACTTCGTCTAATGGCAAGCCCTTGCCAAAGGCATATCCTGCCAAATATTCCTACCACTTAAGTGCCCAAAGCATACAATTTACAACAATACCAGGGGTGGGTGATCATGTGAGGCCCTACCAAGACCAGACACTAGATCTCATCAAAACAGCGCTTGAGGGGGTTGCTTCTGCTCATGCTGGTGTGGCAGCTACTATCTTATTATTGCAAAAATGCTGCTGGTGGCCAGGTCTATACAAACTGACCAAACAGTATTCCCTTTGTTGTGACATCTGTCAGTAAATGAAAGGGACCACCATCAAACGGCCACCACAGACACCTCTCTTGGATTCCAATAAACCACTTCATTGGTGTGTACCTGGACCATTGTGGTCCCTTACAGCCTGATGGTTCATACAAATACATCTAAATTCCTTTTTTATTTATAGATATTTTTATTGTAATTTTGCAGGTATGGTCACAATAACAGCTCTTCATAGATAACATAGATTAAACAGATAGTGAGGGTTCATACTGGCTACCTAAACAGGCCAGTTTATGTGCAGGGTTTAGATTGTCCGGTGCACTATTTGTCTGTGAGGATCGAATATGTCCAGCTCATTTGTCCCCCTTTGAGAGTACTGATTATGGGGAGAGGACTCCAATCGCTCACAGTTTTTGGATTTGAACTTGAAATTGAACTTGAACTATAAACTGAACAAAACTAAGCATCTCTGGGGTGACCTTATGTGTTAGGGTTAGTGTGGTTAGGATGAAAGGCACATGATTTGTGATTATGTCTCAGGTTTCTACTGGGTTTCCACCGGATTATGACTATCCCCGTCACTCACATCGCATGTGATGTCTGGTTCCCCTGCCATCCCCAGTCGTGGTGGGGTGTCCCAGCTGTCCAGTGCCTCTAGCTATAATTCAGCCATTGGCTGCCGCCGGATGCCTCTCACGTCTTCCCAGCACAGGATACGTCCCTCTGCCCCAGCCCAAATGGAGATGTCTTTTTCCCATGTCTCTGCTAAAATCCCAGATATGGACTTCCAAGCCATTGCCATCTTATGTTTGGCAAGGGCTAGGTCTATGAACCTCATACCCACCATGCGCTCTACAGGTCTTGGGAAGTTCCCCAGCAGGCATGCTTCCATGGTCCGTGAGGTGCCCTCCCAATCCTGTCCCCAAAACTCTGTAGAACTGCAGCCCAGAAGGTTTGAATACGGGGCAATCCTAACCCATGTGTTTGAAATCATCATCTGTTGTTTGACACTTCGGGCAAAGTCAAGCGTCACCTTCATAGATCACTTGGAGCCTGTGTGGGGTGAGGTGTGTCATATAAAGATAATTGACTGTACATACTTAACCTAGTGTTGCAGGATATTTTCTGGGGGTATGCAAGTATTTTGTCCCAATCTGTGTCTTGTATTTCATGACCCAGTATCCTCTCCCATCTGGTTTTGAGTGCGTCCAGGGGCTGTTGTGTCATGTCAATCAGTGCTTTGTATATCCAAGTCACTTGTCGATTAGCGGAGTCCAATGAAAGAGGTAAATGCAGTAATGGGTGTTGTGGGGGTTCTCTCCCCATTCCTCATAGGTTCCAAAATGATTGTACCAGTGCCTCATATAGCAGGAATTGGCCGGTGGGTAGTTGGAATTTGTCAACCAGGTTTGCCAAATGGACAATGGTCCCCATCTCAAAGCAGTCTCCAGTCGTTGTTACTCCTTCAGCAGTCCATTCCCATAATTGAGTCTTGGTAAACCAGCTAACTGGCATACCGTGTGGCAGTCCCACTAATGGCAGCATTTGTGCATTCACTGGGGCTCTTTGTGTTCGAACCATACCCCTGCACCGCCCAAATAATGCCACCTGTAGAAGTACTCTCTGTTGGTGTAGCAGAGTTTCAAAGCACTATAGTTAAGCAAGGAGAGTGTTATGAAGGGGTGCCAGTCTCAGATGGTCTAAAACCCGGTCTTTAGTGTCGCCCAACCACCTTGCCACCCATTGTACTTGGGCAGCCAAATAGTACAACTCAAAGTCAGGTACTCAAAGGCCACACTGTACCACTGGTCTGTGCAATATGTGAAGTGTGACTCTTTGCCTGTCCCCATTCCAAATGAGTTCTCTAAGCAGAATATCAAGTTGCTTGAACCATGTCCCTGGTAGTTTCAGCGGGGTGTTAGCAAAATAGCATAGCAACCTGGGCAACATCACCATCTTGGAGAGCACCACCCTGGCTATGAGTGGCAGTTCTCCAGAAAGCGACACTACCTCGAAGGGAGCGCAACCCTTGTCTAAGTTCCCCTCCTTCGTATCCACAAGTTGGTGGTAAATTTGTATTCCTAAATATTTAAAAGTTACTGGCACCCACTGAAGAACCTCCGGGAGATCTCCTATTAATTGGAACTCTCGCTGACATGGGAACAGATATGTCTTGGATTAGTTGACCTGGAGGCCCATAATCGTGCTAAAGTCATCAAGGCGACAAATCCCTGTCAGTGCCCCTGCCCCACCATTGGATAAGTGCAATAGAATATCATCAGCATCGAGGGAGTGGATATGTTCTAGGCCTCCTATCCGGATACCATCCACGTTCCCCTGGTGACGAAAATGTTCTTCAGGGGCTCTATAGGCAGGACGAATAAAAGGGATGATAATGGGCATCCCTATCTCATACCGCAGTGGATGTCATACTCCTCTGAGATGGTAGTTACGGTTTTAACTCTTTCCGTTAGTTTCTCATACAGTAGGGTGACCCATTTAATCCAGCCCTCACCCAGCGCCATCTTACGCACTACCCCTGTCAGGTAGTCTCCTTGTACCGAATCAAAGGCCTTTTCAAGGTCTACAGACGTAATGTGTGCTGCTGGTTGTTCTAGGACCTCAGGGTGATAAAGCACAGGGTAGAGTCTTTGAAGGTTGACCAATGTGCTCCACTGTGGGATGAAACCATTTTGGTCTTCATGTATGAGAACCTGCATGTGGGGGAGCAGCCTAATCACTAGGATTTTGCTTAGAATTTTAAAATCCATCTTAAGCATGGATAACAGATGAAATGCCATGACTGGGGCCACTGGTGTTGCAGTTTTAGGGGGGGGGGGTACAACTGTGGTGCTGCAAGTTGTACCAGGGAGGCGGCCACGCCCTAGGGACTCTGCATATAAGAGTTCCAGTTTTGGCACAAGTAGGGTAGTGTACGTCACATAGAACTCCCCTGGGAGTCCATCTGGGCCTGGGGTTTTACCCCTCGCCATGTCTTTTAATAGCCTGCTTGATTTCTAGAAGTGTTATCAGTCCTTCTAACTCTGCCCTTGTGTCAGGGGGTAAAGTCGGTAGATGGAGCTCATCCAAGAAGTCATTCATTGTGCAGTTCAGAGGGGTGGTGGGCACACTGTACAAAGTCTCATAATACTGTCGGAATTCTATGTTAATTTCCTCTGGTGGATAGACCTGTGTTCTCGCCCCTGTCGTTAGGTGTGTGATGGGGGAGCCCCAGGACTCAGGTTTAATCAGCCATGCTAGTAATCTCCCTGATTTTACCTCTTCCGCATGTACTCTACTTATGTATGTTTTATGTTTGTGGCACCCCAACTTTTCCAATACAACCCTGTATTGTTTCTTTGTGTCTTGCAACCTTTGGTGAGTAGTGGCGACCGAGGTCATGGAGGTCTCCAGTGAATGAAGTGTTTTGTTTAGTGTACGGAGTTCTGCAGTAAGTTCCTTACTGATGCCCACAGATTGTCCCAGGGACCTTTTACAACTACCTTAAACCCTTCCCACTCCAGCAAGGCGGAAGACGGTGTGCCGTGATTGCTAGCAAAATAGTTGGTAAGAACTGTGTGCAATGTCTCTCTATAGGTTGAGTCCCCTAGCATGTCTGGCTGCAGGCTCCATTTGGGGATCACTGGTCTATCATCTAACAATCAGAGTCTGTGAAGTATTGGCCTGTGGTCCGACACTGTACACCAGAGGTATTCTGCGAAGATTATACACCTGCTCAGTTGGTCAGAGCAAAGGAAGGCATCCAGTCGTGTGTGTAGCACGTAAATGGGGGAGCAGAATGAACAGTCACGGTCCCTGCCATGTTGAACCCTCCAGATAACCAGCAATCCCTATTGGTGTTGCCATTCTGCAAAACCACAGGCTAGTTTATAGGGCCGGTGTGCCTGGGATGGGTGGGGTGAGGTGGAGTGGTCCAGTGTTACATCTGTCACACAGTTGTAATCTCCCCCCAGAACTAATGTGCTGCTCGCCAGATGTCTGTATCCAGAACAGTGTCACTCAGGCAAAGGTCGAGTCGGAGGTTGTGAATAGGTGTCCCCACCATCTACAGTGTAGTAAATCTATTTCCCTGCCTGCTAGGTGGGTTTCTTGAATCATGGCTATTTGTACCCCTCTATGCTTCAAGTAGTGGTGGATAGCATAGTGTTTAGATGCAGGTCCCATTCCTCGTATATTCCAGGATATTCATGTTAATACATTACTTACAACAGCCTTATAAAAGCAGTGTATTTTGTAGTTCCAGTCCCCCCATATGTCGCAACATGTGTCTAACTAACCATTGAGCTAAGCATCGTGTCCCAGAGACTACTAAACTAAACCAACCCCAAAACAAAATTCCGTCCCCTTCCCCAAAACCACTCGGCAACGGCCAGACGTCCACACATACAAACATCAGGAACCAAATACATCAAGTCCACGTAACCTGACTCCTGCAGTGGGTCAAATGAGGGGGTGCTGTAAAGGACACCACAAGCTGTTCCGGCCAACCCATGGGTCCGTCCTAGGGGCCAGTAACTGTTTGTAGAGTCAAAAGTTGATGGTGTCTGATCTTTTCATCAGGTACTTCCCAGGCTTTGTGATGCATGTGACTCCTGATAATGGGTCGCTGCATGTGACAGTCTCAGTGGAGAGGATTGTATCTCCCTTAGCTGATGAAGCGGAAACAATGTGTTTCCCAGATATTAGTCATTGTGGACAGCGTGCAGGTTCAAATCAGGTCCTTCGCTGATCGTGGCTTCACTCCAGGTGTCAGGGTGGAGCCCTCGGATCGATAGAGAGTCCTGTTTGAACCAGAGCCTGTTTTACTCATGATGGCTGCTGCCGCCTGTAAAGTCACTGCCCTGTCCATGTCCATCTCCACTCTCCTTGGTTTCTTTGGTAACTTCCTGCCACATGTTCTCCGGGGTCGGTTTTTGAGGCTCAGGTGATCTCTGTTTTGACATTCTCTGGTTTCAGGAGGAGCCACTCCCACTCTATATAAGTTGATCCAATCCCACCCCATTGTGGGGACATCCTAAAAATGGGTCTTGCCATTCAGCATTATCTTCAGTTTGGCTGAGAACATCAACGAATATTTGATTCCCTCATCACAAAGTGCTTTCTTAATGGACAGAAAGGAGGCTCTTTTGGATTGGACTGTTAGCGTATAGTCAGGGAGCAGTGTCATGTTCCATTTGCCTATGGTGTATGGCCTGTCCTTCCTAGCTCTCTGCAGGAGAGAGTTACAATCCAAAAGTGCAAGATTCTGGCAATGATCGGACCCAGAGGTCTTCCCAGAGGTGAAGGTCTGGTGAGGACTCTGTGAGCTCGTTCAATAGCGAAAAAGGGTGTCAAGGGTCCCAGTGCTACCATAGTGGTAAACCATTTTTCCAAGTATTCCACCATGTCTTCCTGTTCTGAGCCCTTCGGAAGCCCCACCGCACAGACATTGTTCTGGCAGTTGTGTCCCTCGACATCCTCTGCTCTGCGTTCCAATATAAGCACTCTATCAACCAGCTCTCCTACTTTTCTCTTGAGGTCCAGTTGGGACGGCTGTATCTCCTCATGCCCCATCTCCACCTCTTTCACTCTGTCCACTAGTTTATGATATCCTGCCATCAGTAGTCCAAGTCCCACGAACACTACCCCGATGTACTGCTGAAGCGCTGCTTTTGTGCCTGCAATCAAGACCAAGATTCTGTCCAATTGAGCTTGAAGTATGAGGACCATAGCTCCCATCTCCCCCACCATTTCTTACAAGGGGTGGTCCAAGTCTGACGTTCCCCACTGAGTGTCCCCATGTGTGGGTCATGGCTTCCCCATAGTCTAGTCAGTGAATTATCAGACCCACCAATCTCATCGTCAATTGTGCCTACCAGCCAGGTGTGACTGGTGGTCTGGTCTGTTGTCATTGGCTTCTCCGGTCTAAGCCCAGTCACTGATCTCCTGCAGTGTCATTCCCCTCTTAGTAGGGGTCTCTGTTATAGTGAAGGTGTTCTATTGAGGTGGGTGCCCCACTGAGACCTACTGTGGTGTTACCACCCCTAGGTCCATTGGCGAGTTCACCAGTGTAGGGCAGTGGATCATCGTCTTTTAGTTAGGATAGGGGCGTTGTACATGTGTTCTAGTGCCTCCTAGGAGCTTCCAGGGGAGGACACTGGAGTGCCTTGGATTCCCACTAGGTAGGGATTCACATATCTCTGGGCCAGTCTCATCTGTTACACAACGAGCGCTCTCTCCCAGCAGGGCAGCTGGAGGTCCAGTTCATGGGACTCCTTCTGCAATTAGATAGCCTTTCTGGATATGTTTTTCCCTCCTTTTTCTGCAGATGTATGGTCTGCGGGCATACAGGGCAACAACGGGACTGGCACCTGGGCTCAGGGCAGGGCATCAACCCGGGGCTCTGTCTCCCTATTCGCGAGCACCAGCTCCGTGCGCTCAGGCCCCCAGAGTGCCGTGGGGTGCCCCAGGGTGCAGATTATTTATTGCTCCCGGCAGGGACCAGGACACCCAGGCGACATGCGCCCACCTCTGTTCTGATGGCATCGGTGCTCAGTTCAGTCTCTAGTTCACGCTGACACAGAAGTACCAGGTTGGGCAAGTAGTGCCACCAGTCCCTTGTGTAGGCTATGTCCCAGGTCGCTTGTCGGGCCCTGTGTAGTATTCAGCGGCAGCTCAAGGCACAGCTCTCACTCGCTCAGTCACCGGTCCAGCGCAACTGGGCCTCCTTCCTCGGCGCTGAGCGCGGCAGCTTGTGAACCACAAAACCTATTGTCTCTTGCTGGTCACCCAAGGCAGATGGTGAGTGCCCCTGGGTCATTGCCGACACTCTGAGCCCAGCAGCTCAACTGGTACAGGTCTCCAAGTCCCAAAGTCATCCCCCGATTCTGCTGCAGCTCTCTTGGCAGGGATTAGGCCGCATAGGCTGCCCGAGCGTCACAGTCTTTTCTCTACTCCCATGGCTTCAGGCCATGATCCAGCCACCCAATTCTCACTGCCTCAGGCATAGGGATGCGGAATTGGGCAAAATTATTGCCTGCCGGTCCCCAAAATGAGTGATTTTCAGGATGTTTGTGAGGCCGGAGTGGAGCTTTGCAATTGTGCGTCCTCCACCTTAGGCACTCAGGCCACTTCCCCCAACATCTTAATCACTGTTTACTCATGTTCCAGATTCCTATGGGTTTGGCCACAACAATCAGCTGATGTTCGAACTACTATTAAATTTTGCAAGTCTTTACCTTGACATGTGCTGTTGCAGCATTCTACTCAGACCAAGGCCCTGTCTTTGCCTCAAGGGCATTCACGAACACAATTACAGCGCTCGGTGCTCAACTGCATTTCTTGTCTTCATATCATCCCGAGGGAAACACAATTGTTGAGCGGAAAAACCGAGACTTAAAGCAATTCTTAACAGCATAAATATTAGGTACAGGTCATAGCTGTCTGCACCACCTCTATTGAGACCAGAGAGCACTAAATAATCTGTCCAGTAGGTTTTTGGGAGAATGTATTCCATATGAAGTCGTGTTGGGATACTTATATATGTCCCAGATCTTGATGACTTTGGCGCAGTGGTGACAGAAACACCTTTTGACATAAATGAACGTGTCACTGTCTTATCGGAATTACAACGGTTTGTGATGAAAACCCATTTGCACATGCCACCACCTTGAGAATGAGGGATTTGCCAACAACATCAACAAGCTGGATTCCAAAAGTTGGGGATCTAGTATGAGAAAAAACTGCTGTAAAGAAGCTTTTTGACCCAGCATATAGAGCACTGGTTCCAGTCCTGGGAATATACTGTACTAGAACTGTCATTCTACCACTACTGTCTGGTTCTAAAGAAAACCATTTCATTTCAATTGACAATTTCAAGCTACACCATGTGGCCAGTCCTGCACACTAGATCACGAGGACTCCTGGGTAGTTATTGTATCCCTCTCATTGCCAATCGAGATCTGCTTCCACAACAAATAATGATGAAGAAAATTCCTGGGTTTGGGGAGAGTGTAAAATTATCTTTCATTAGTTCCTGCTATCACATCATCGACAAGGAATGTCCGAAATTTGGATTTGGATTATTTAAATTCAACTCAAAGAGATGGAATCATTTACTACGAACCACCAAGGGATACATTCGCCAGTTCTCTTTCATCTGCACTGGCTTTAATTTTTGCACAAAATGCTTCTGGTTATTTTGCCAACATCAACGATTTTTTTTCAAATTCTTCATCATCATCTGCAGCATCTGTATCAAAAACACATAAGCTCTACATGTGACTTAAACATAACTATTTGATTCATCCCTGGTATTACCTGTGAATACTTTTGACTTTGCTTGTCTTTCTGCTTTGGATTGGTTTTGTGATCAGCCTTTTCTTGCTGATACACAGTCATTATCTTCCTGAATGCTCTGCATGTGAACTGGTTGGTGAGGTTTGAAACTTTACCTCTCTCACATAAGGTCCGGAGAGACTTGTCCCTAGTGAACATTTCAGCTGTTTTAATACTTGATGGGATTCTTTGGGATAAAGTACTGTTCGATATCTTTGGTCCTACCGAAATGATTCAAATTCCATGCGTATTCAAGTATCTATGAATGTTATTATATCTGTGTCTGATCACTGGGATATAAAAACTGTTGATTCTATGCTTTCTGAGCTTCAATATTATACTGTATTTGAAAGTAAAGATGTTTATCAGACATCTGCGAATTATGGGGAAATTATTTGCTACCACCATTATGGACATTATTTTCTGCATAGAGCCAGTACCCCAAGAACAGTTTATAATTACACACAATGGGAACAATGTCTGACCCCACTAGTGGGGAGTTCAAAAACATATGTAGAAAAGTTTTTATATTTTACTGGGATGATGTTAAAGATGCTGAGTACTATTATTTTAAATTGCCACCTTCAAAAGTACGGAACATTTTGTAAACTGATACCAAATTGATTTATTCTGATTCCTTTGTTTCCCAGCTGGCTGTAGAAGGATATGAATATTGGTTGAAGTTGATTGATTTCAAATGTGTCGAGAAGTAGAGATTGGCAAATACAGGGTAGGGAAGCTTTGTTTAGAGCATACCTTATTCCACTACCAATTATATTTCTCAATGAAACTGTGCAGCAAACAAGTTGCTTAAGCTTGGTGAAAATTAAAGCATTCCGTCGCCTGCTAAATTTGAAAAATGGCCAAAGAAATTAAATGTCACAGAAGAATACCTCAATGGATGGTTCCTGAATGGAACCTTTAATTCAACACTTTAAGGTCCCAGTGGGCGGTTATTGTAGCCAGTGGACACAAATGGTTGTCATGCGCATTTTGGGAACTCCACGTGGGGTTTTAGAGTGAGCCGACCTGACCCTTTTTACATCACCACACAACACTCTGGTATTGTCACCACATATAGCGTGGGCAAACTGTCAACAATGGTTAAACAATGGTTAAAAACTTCCACACTAGCAGTCATTAAGGAACACCTTATTCTCCTGTCAGAAGATATAGGCTCTCATTACAACCCTGGCGGTCGGTGTTTAATCGACGGTAAGACCGCCAATAGGCCGGCAGAAAAAAATGGAATCACGACCATGGCGGAAACCGCCAACATAGACAGCCACTTTAACACTAACGGCGGTACAAACAAACACTGCGTCGGTCACCGCCAACAGACAGGCGGAACACAATGTACCGCCCACACTATTATGAGAGGCCAATTCGCCACCTTTTCCGGGTCGGAACCAACGCAAACAAAAACACAGCGAAAACAGGACTTGGAAGGGAAAACACTCACCTTTACACATTCCACGAGGAACCAGGACGCCATGGAGCCAGAACTCCAAATACTCCCTGCAATGGTATTCCTGCTCCTCTACCAGGAGCACGAAAGACGGCGGCGACGATCATGGTGAGTACTGCTCCTACAACACAGGGGAGGGGGGAGGGAAAAGAGAGTGACACACACACATGCAACACCCCAACCCTCACCCACAACACCATACACACAAATACGTGCTGCAACATTACATTTACACCCCCCTGTCCCTCCCTGGAAGAATGCAAGGACAAAAGGAAATGAGTTGAACGATTGTAATAAATAAAAATCCATTAGTCCCATGCCACTATCCTCAGGAGTGTAAAGCCACAGTCTCTCAAGTCTCTCCTGTGGGTGGGTTCCCACTGCATTATCCTGGGGAGTGCAAAGCCACAGTCTCTCAAGTCTCTCCAGTGGGTGGTTTGCCCACTGCATTATCCTGGGGAGTGCAAAGCCACAGTCTCTCAAGTCTCTCCAGTGGGTGGGTTGCCCACTGCATTATCCTGGGGAGTGCAAAGCCACAGTCTCTCAAGTGGATAACAGTCTCCCCTGGTTCTGGAGGGGGCTTGGTGCCCAGAGTGCTTCCTCCTGCCAAGGACTGAGGTAGTGGATGTGATACTCCACTGGTTCTGGAGGGAGCTTGGTGCCCAGAGTGCTTCATCCTGCCAAGGAGTGATGTAGTGGATGTGATACTCCACTGGTTCTGGAGGGGGCTTGGTGCCCAGAGTGCTCCATCCTGCCAAGGACTGAGGTAGTGGAGGCCTTTTTCCACTGGTTCTGGAGGGGGCTTGGTGCCCAGAGTGCTTCATCCTGCCAAGAACAGAGGTAGTGGATGTGATACTCCACTGACGGTGGTGCAACATGCAAACTAGCCAGGCTCCTGGAACTGACCACCAGCCTCGTAAAACTGACCACTGGGGATGGCAGCCATGTCTGCGGTTGTGCCACTGGCTCAGGATGTTGCGGGCCGCTGGTGGTGCTGGCGGCGGTGTCAGTGGCATCGGTGCTTGCGTGGACTCTGTGGCATCGGTGCTTGCGGCGGCCTCTGTGGCATCGGTGCTGGTGGCGGCATCTGTGGCATCAGTGCTGGCGACGGGCTCTGTGGCATCGGTGCTGGCGGCGGGCTCTTGTGGCGGCGGTGCTGGTGGCGGGCTTTGTGGCGGCGGTGCTGGTGGCGGGATCGGTGGCGGCGGTGCTGGCGGCAGGCTCAGTGACTGCGGTGCTGGTGGCGGTGCAGGTGGCGGTCCAGGTGGTGGTGCTGGTGGTCTTGTCCGCCGTGCAGGTTGGCGTCGACTTGGACCTGCCCTTGATTTTCTGGCCCTTCCCCACCTTGGATGGGGGCGCAGCTGTCTTGCCACTATCCACTTTTGTTTTGCCTGAGCCCTTGGTGGCAGGTGTTTTTGCCTTCTTCCTCCGCGATGTGGGCAACTTTTTTACTTTTGAAGGTGGCGGAATGTCCTTGCCCCTGCTCCATGGAACACTGGCTGCCCTGTTGCTTGGCACACTCCAAAAGCCTGCAGTTGCTGGCACCACTGTGCCCGGTGATGTGGTGGCTGAGGTGCTGGGTTGGGACCTGGAAAGGCAGGCCCTAGGGGACGTATGGGGGGGGGAGGTGTAGGTAAGAGGTCAATATTAGACAGGAAAAGCTTTTTAGACACCCTGGGACGGGTAGATGGAGGGGGTTTGGGAGTGGAGGAAGAGGTAGTGGTTGTAGGAGGTGTACGTTTGCTGACTTTGGGTGAAGGTGCATGGGCTGGAGGCTGTTGTTAGGTAGATGGCTGTTGGGTGGGTGTGTGGCTGCATTTGTGTAGTTTGGGAGGAGGGCTCACAGACACACTGGTAGAGGACACAGGGGATGTGTGAATGGTAGTGGGGGTGGTGAGTGCACGTGAGCGGTGTGTGGTGATGGGCGTGCTGGTGATGGAGGTAGTGGCTGAAAATGTAGTGCATGCAGGTGTGAGTGGAGGCGAGACAGGGAGGGAGGAGGGAGACGTGGAGGAGGGGGACACAGTGGAGGCAGTGGATGTTGGTATGTGTGCATGGGTATGATGCTTGTGTGAGTGCCTGTGTGTTGAGGTGTGTGCATGCTGGTCTGATGGTGTGCTTGGGATAGGCTGAGGTACAGGGGATTGGGTCTGGGTGGAGGAAGTTGGAGGTGGGAGGCTGGACACAGGGACAATGGCTGCCATCAGTGCTGAGGCCAGAGCCTGAAATGCTCTCTGTTGGGCTGCCGGGCCAGAATGAATGCCGTCCAGGTATGTATTTGTTTGTTGCAAATGCCTTTCTACACCCTGGATGGCATTCAGACTGGTAGACTGCACAACAGTAAGGGATCTCAGTAGGTCAATAGCCTCCTCACTGAGGGCAGCAGGGCTGACTGGGGCAGGGCCTGAGGTGCCTGGGGCGAAGTAGATGCCCACCCTCCTAGGTGAGTGGCCACAGGACACACGCTAGGGGCTACTGAGAGGGCGGTGCTGGTAGGGGGGTGGTGGCTGTACCTGTTGATGCGGTGGGCACAGATGGGCCCACCACCGCAAGGGAGCTCCCATCAGAGGAAGAGTCGCTGTCGCTGATGTCACCCCCTGTCCCCGCCGTGGAGCTCCCCTCGCCTTCCGTCCCACTGGTGGCTTCAGACTCCATTGTCTCGCCCTCCAGGGCCATGTGGGATGCAGCTCCCTCCTGCTCCGGTGCCACTGCTCCTCCGCCTGATGATGCTAATGCACACAAGAACAGGGAGACCACAAAAAGGGGGGGAAGACAGAAGAAAGACATGTTCAGTGCATGCAATACCACTACCATTGGCGGACACTACAGACACAGCAGCCCTCTGCACTACGCCATGCACATAGAGTTCTCTAATTAATCACAGGGACATGGGGTACAAGGCCTATGCCCGATTGCTGCACACATGGAAGTCACAGGAGCCTGACTAGGTGTAGTTGGTCCTTACCACTGGTGGGGTTGGGGTGCCACATAGCCTGCCTCATGAAGGGACCTTGCCTACAAAACTCACCCTGGCCTAGGGGAACCACAGCCCACCTTCCCCACCCAGACACCTCGTAATGCATGCAGAGTCAGCTGAATGAGAGTGTACTCACCCCCTTGTGGCTGCTGTGATGCCCTCGAGAGCCCATCCAACTCCGGATAGGCCACCGCCAGGATCCAGAACATCAGGGGGGTCATGGAGCGACGGGCACCCCTCCCACGTTGGGAGGCCATCCCCAGCCGGGCCTCTGCCGTCTTCTTGTTCCAGCGGCGAGTGTCCTCCCATCTTTTACGGCAGTGGGTGCTCCGTCTGTGGTGGACCCCCAGGGTCCGGACGTTCTTGGCGATGGCACGCCAAATATCCTTCTTCTGGTGGGCGCTGACCTAGAGCAATATTACAGGGGAAAAGGAAAATCTTTAACAATCCAGAACGTCACAGTCATTGGCCCACGTTCCCACCCTTGCCCTGATGCACATACACTCACCGTCCGCTCATGCAGGCCTCAGTCCACCCCTGTATCTTCCATCCACACCACTCCAAACAGGCATTGCCCATACAGCATGCTCACAGTGTACTCACCTGTTTGTCTGGAGGACCGTAGAGTAGCGTGTACTGGGGGAGGTCCCCATCCACTAACTTCTCCAACTCCTCCGAAGTGAAGGCAGGGGCCCTTTCCCCAGGCACATGAGCCATCGTCGCTTCCAGACTGAGGTCACAGCAGCACTTGCAGTGTAGGTCCTCTCCTGTCGAAGGTCAGGTATCAAGTGAGTGAACAGACAGAAAATGGCGGTCACGTCCGCAGCAGTGCGTACCTTCACCGCCGGCGTACATCTTCATTGGCTCCTGGGACCCATAGGGTCCAATGTTAACCAATGCAGGATTGCGCCACAGTCGTCGACCACCTACTGGGACAGTGTACAACGCCAGCGCAGTTACCTCATATCCCCTTGTCCCACCTTACAGGTCAGGCAGCCGCCATTACAGGGGGCCACATGGCATTATTTTGAAATGCGTCACACCTATCTAGGCCTTGCATACACACAGTGACAGGCACATTACGGATTGACAAATGTGTGCAATAATAATGTTTTTAATAACTCAGTGTTGGCAGATTCTCTGCACGCTGTTCTCGTCGATAGGGCACGTCCGCTGGGGCAGGTGAGGAGATGGCGGCATCCTCCGGTGTACAGACCGCTGGTGGACCTGTCGACAATGGAAGAGAGACACGTAATAGTCACCTACAGACTTGATCGTGCAACAATCCATGAACTGTGTGCCCAGTTGGAGCCAGACCTTATGTCACCTATCTGCCATCCCACAGGAATCCCCCCTCTAGCGCAGGTCCTGTCAGTACTCCATTTCCTGGCAAGCGGGCCTTTTCAAACTACAGTGGCCATTGCATCAGGGATGTCCCAGCCAATGCTCTCTAACGTGTTGTCCAGAGTGTTGTCTGCCCTGCTGGAACACATGCACAGCTACATCGTTTTCCCTCAGGTGGAGGATTTGCCCACAGTGAAAGGTGACTTGCCCTGGGACATATCCCCAACATCATAGGTGCCATTGATGAGACACATGTGGCATTGGTACCCCCCTGTCAAAGCCCAGCTCACCTGAGTTCTTGTTCAGTTCTGATGGAGGTTGAAGACAATCCGACCCCACCCTGAAACTGCTTGTTCCAGCACACTAGTTTTTAAAACAGTGCACTAAGAACAGAAGCTCAAGGGAAGGGGGGAAGTGGATAAAATAAAAAAGAGAGACAACACCGTTCTTGCGTTTCCACTGTTGAAGTGCTGCACAAATCTGCGGCCCTTTCTGACTTCTGTAGAAACTGGTGCCTCTTGGATCCTGGTCTCTAGTTTCCAGGTTTGGAATGTGTTACTGCTCTGGGATGTGTTTTCTATTACGGTAAAGCTTTTTTCCCATATTTCCAGAATCTTTTATAAAACAAATACTGTACTTTTACATCAAAATACAGCATGTAATTTGTGCAAGTCCTTGATTTACTGTTTGCCTTGCTGTTAATGGTTTCCACTGTTCGATTCTTAAAAGTTCCATGAGAAAAAACAATGTTTGCTTCACAAAGTTCTGCAAAATATTCTTGTAACAAAGAGTTTGAATCACAACGTTCGTGGAAGGTATTTCGTTTCAAATTGTCTATACACGAATCCAGAAATTGTTGTCAAAGTTCTTTCAGGTAATAAAAGGTTTTGCACTTACTTGTTGCTGGCAAGAGATACTGATCAGTCTAACCTTGTCTTCTTTCTCTTTTGCAGGTTACTCATAGGAGAGAGGCTGAAGCAAGGAGGAACCGGAAACCGGAAGAAGGAAGAGCCAGAAGCTGCGCCCATTGAAGTAAATGAAAGTCTGTAAAGAGCAGGAGTGCCAGCGCCGAGGGATCTGTTCTCAGGTAAGCGGGAGGTAGACGAGCACAAGCACTGGGTGAGGCTCGGGGGATGCCTTTTATAGACAGGGCTGGGTGTGGTTTGAAGGGCTGGGTGTGGTCCTCACATGCTGCACATGTTCTTGGAAGGTGTGCAGAGCTGGGTGTGGTTTGAAGAGCTGGGTGTGGTCCTCACATGCTGCACATGTTCTTGAAAGGTGTGCAGAGTTTCAGTTATTATGCAAATGAGTTGGATTAACACATGGCCTAGGGAGGAGTGTTTTAAAGAAGCCTTGGTAAAAGCAAGGCCCAATGTGTAAACAAAACAGCACATTAAACAACATACACAGAAGCCTAGGGGGGGGGAAGGTGAGATAACAAGAAAGGCTTTCAATAGTAAGTTTAAAAGGGAGCTATTACAGAACCCACTAGTGCAGTGAGAGGGGACATGCTCTTTGCTGTGTACAAACCCTAACAGTTTCCCCCCTCAAAGGCCCTCCTACAGGACGGGGTTTTCCTGGATTTTTTAAATAAAACCGTCTAATCAGCTGTGGGGCATGTACATATGATGCTGGTTCCCATGAATTCTCAGATTCATCATATCCTTTCCATTCTACTAAATAAAACAGACGTCCACTAATTCTTTTTGAGTCTTTTATGCTTTTCACTTCATATTCCAGATTTCCCTTAATTGGTATGGGTGGAGGTGGTGGTTCAGGTCGGGTTTTTGAGTTGTACGGCTTAAGCAAGGACACATGGAATGTAGTATGTACTGGATATTCTTTTGGTAAATCTAATTTTACTGTTACCAGGTTTACTATGGCAGTTATACTAAAGGGTCCAATGAAACGTGGTTGCAGCTTTCGGGATCCTTCTATGTTTAGGTTCTTTGTGGAGAGCCATACCTTGTCACCAATTTTATACATTGGGGCCTCAGACCTGTGTTTGTCTGCTTGTCTTTTCATGCTTTCCTTGTACTTTAATTAATGTTTCCTGGCTTTGTCTTGTATGTCACCTAACCTCGTTAGTCTATCCGTTACTGTAGGCAACAGGGAATCTTCTTACAAAATGGGTATAGCTCTTGGATGATACCCCTGCAAGAAATAGAATGGTGAGCAAAGTAGAGCTGAATGCTCAGTATTATTATAAACAAACTCTGCTACAGGGAGAGCTTCCAACCATTCACTAGAATAATCAGCCAATAAACAACGTAGCGTTTGAAGTAAGGTTTGGTTCAGTCGTTCAGTCTGTCCATCTGTCTCTGGGTGGAAAGCAGTGGATAAGGCCACATCTATTTTCAGTTTTTCACATAATTTTTTCCAAAATCTGGAGTTGAACTGGCTCCCTCGGTCTGACACCACTTTGCTTGGCAAACCATGTAAACGCACAATTTCCCTTATAAAAATATCGGCAAATTCTGCCGCCGTGGGTAATTTCCGTAATGGTACAAAATGTGCCATTTTAGATAAAAAATCCACTATAACCAACACTGTTGTGAAGGATTTTACAGGTGGTAAACCTACAATAAAGTCTACGCTCACAGTGTGCCAAGGTTGTTTGGGTGTTGACATTGGTATTAACAAGCCGTCAGGAGCCTTATGAGAAGATTTATGTCTTGCACAAATTGGACAGGTAGTGACAAATTGCTTAATGTCCTTTCTTATAGTGTCCCACCAAAAGTGTTTTTGCAAATTTTCCAGGGTTTTTACCCAACCAGGATGACCTGCCAACGGTGAGGCGTGATGCCAAATTATCACCTGTGTTTGTAATTCAGAGGTGGGCACTAACAGCATGTTGTCGTGATACAATAAACCTCGTTGTATTGTGTTATGGGAATCCTTTAACCAATCCTGAGGTGCTATTTGCATGTGTGCATTATATAGATCTGTGATGAAATCCTTCTGTTGTACTGGTGCCAACAACTTTTGGGGAGGAATAATGGGTTCTCCTATTTTATCTTGTTTCATGTCTGAGGTATGTCCGTATCTAGATAACACATCAGATTGAATTTGTTGTGCACCTGGTCTATAGGTTATAACAAAGTCAAATGTGCTAAAAAAAATTAACCAGCGCATCTGACGTGGTGTTAGTGCTTTAAGTGATCCAAAAAATTGTAGGTTCTTATGGTCAGAAAAGATTGTAACTGGGTACTTGGCTCCCATTAAATGGTGCCTCCATTCTGAAAAGGCTACTTTGATAGCTAGTAGTTCCCTTTCAGCCACAGTGTAATTTTGTTCAGCTGGCAATAACTTTTTAGAATAGAAGGCTATAGGATGTAACTGGCCATCTACTGCATCTCGTTGAGAGAGAACTCCTCCTAAAGCTACTTGTGAAGCATCCGCTTCAACAAAAAAGGGCAAGTCAGGATCAGGATGTTTCAGAATTGGGGCTGAAGTGAACTTTTGTTTTAGGAGTTGAAAGGCGTGTGCCGCCTCATCAGTCCAAAGAAATCGTTGCCCTTTCCGCAACAAGGTAGTTATTGGGGCCGCAATGTCTGCAAAATGTGCAATAAACCTCCTATAAAAATTGGCGAAACCCAGAAATTTCTGAATATCTTTTACAGAGGATGGTTCTGGCCAATCAGCAATAGCACTGATTTTCTTTATATCCATAGTTATTCCTTGAGGTGACAGGCAGTATCCTAAAAAGTCCACCTTGTTGACATTAAAAGTACACTTTTCTAACTTAGCAAAAAGATGATTTTCTTTTAACTTTGATAATACTGCACAAACATGTTGGGTATGTTCTTCTGAGTTCTTAGAGTAAATGAGGATGTCGTCTATGTATACTATGACACAAACGTCCAGGAATTCGTGTAGGACCTCATTTATAAAGAACTGAAAGGCCGCAGGGGCATTACATAACCCAAAGGGCATTAGTGTGTACTCAAATAAACCAAACTTTGTCTTGAAAGCTGTCTTCCACTCATCCCCCTCTTTTACTTGGACCAGGTGGTAAGCTCCCCGCAGATCTAGTTTAGTGTATACAGTAGAATGTCTTAATTGATCCAACAACACAGGTATTAGAGGAAGAGGATATTTATTCTTTATTGTAGCCTTATTTAGTCCTCTATAATCGATACACGCGCGCAGGGATTTATCCGGCTTCGGGATAAAAAAGAGTGGAGATGACACCGGAGATGTGGAATGACGGATGAACCCAGACTGTAGTAGGTCATCTAGGTAGGTTCTTAAGTATTTGGATTCTTCGTCAGTCAAAGCATATACTCTGTTATTAGGTAAAGGGGCCCCTGGGATAAGATCTATACGGCAGTCATAAGACCGATGTGGGGGCAGCACACTAGCCTTTACTGGATCAAAGACGTCTTTAAAGTCAGAATATTCAGGAGGGAGACTTGGTTCATCTTGTGTAACACTAGCATAGTGTAATACTGTGCTCTGTTCTGTACCTGCTTCTTGATAGCAATTGGTTCTACAAAAAGAGGAATCCAAAGTAACAGTTCTATTCACCCAATCAATTTTTGGGTTCTGAGTTGTTAACCAGGGTACCCCGAGAATCAAACCAAAATTAGGAGTATCTATCAGATCAAAGCTAATCACCCCTGTGTGCCCGTTCTGACAGACCATAACAAGTGGACTTGTTTGTTTTGTGATTAATCCAGAGGTCAATTCTGACCCATCCACTGCACATACTGCTTCTGGACAAGGCTTTAGGCACATAGGAAGTCCTAAGATTTCAGCTAACTTATTATCCACAAAATTTCCTGTCGCGCCTGAGTCCAGTAGGACAGGGAGAGAATGCCTCACTTGGGTAGTAACAATCAAAACGACCTGAATTATGAAATGTCTAGGTATGTGCGGTACCCTGAAGGCTGCAGCATTAGAGGTTTGATTAAGATGTTTTCTCGAACAAGTAACCTCTCCCCTTGTCGAGCTTAATCGTTTCCCGATTCAGTTGAGGAGGTGGAGGAAACAGCACCCTTTCGTGGAGTTTTAGGCTTTACTGGACATTCTCTGGCAAAGTGACCTGCCCTGCCACAATATAAACATAATTGAAATGTTCTCCTTCTTTATTTTTCCTCTGATGTGAGTGGACCTCTGAGTGTCCCTATTTGCAGAGGCTCTGGTTCAGGGAGTTTATTATCTGTGTCTTTCTTCTCGTGTCTAATAAAAGTTAACCGTGATTCCAGTTTGTATTTATCTCCCTTTCTTTCTCCTAGTCTATGTTCTAATTTCACAACTAAATCTACAAAGTCCGAATAGTCTTTTGGCAACTCAACGATATGAGCCAGCGCGTCTTTTAACTCGTCTCTCAAACCTTTATAAAAAAGGGAGACACGCTTTTCTTCTGGCCACTGTGTCTCGGTGAGTAAACGATTAAAACTAGTGAGATAGGTCAATAAATCCTTGTTGCCTTGTTTAAGATTTAAAAGCTCATTATCACTTGCCTGCAAGAAAGTGTGTTTTGCAAAAAGGCTGGTCATGGTACGTTTAAATTGATTCCAATTATGGAGGATGGGATCATCTCTATCCACGAAAGGAATTGACCAATTGGCTGCTGTGCCACCCAAATAAGACAAGACGAATGCCACTTTCGTATCATCAGTAGGGAACTGTTGTGGCTTACAAATGAAGTGTAATTGACATTGATTGATAAAAACATGGAATTTGTTACTATCTCCATGAAAACGTTCAGGTGCTGCTAAGGGCACAACATTAGGAACATTAACAGTAACCTCAACTGGGGAAGGCAAAGTTGTATGTTTTGATGGCGCCCCTGTCTCTGAGGAGGTTTTAAACAAAGGCGTAGAAGCTGTGTTCCACTGAGATCCCCTAAATTTATACCTGCTTAAATCCTGTTTTAAAGAGGTATTCTCCATCTTTAATCTCTCTATTTCCTCTTGCATATGTTGCAAGATGCCAGACACTGATTCATTATGAGCCAAGTCCTCATTTAGGGCCTGCGCCATATCCGTGACGTCAATGCCCTCTATTTCTTCCCCGGTATTCATCGTCCACCAGAACTGAAATTTTTTAAGGCTTGTGCTTCTGTCAAAGCCCAGCTCACCTGAGTTCTTGTTCAGTTCTGATGGAGGTTGAAGACAATCCGACCCCACCCTGAAACTGCTTGTTCCAGCACACTAGTTTTTAAAACAGTGCACTAAGAACAGAAGCTCAAGGGAAGGGGGGAAGTGGATAAAATAAAAAAGAGAGACAACACCGTTCTTGCGTTTCCACTGTTGAAGTGCTGCACAAATCTGTGGCCCTTTCTGACTTCTGTAGAAACTGGTGCCTCTTGGATCCTGGTCTCTAGTTTCCAGGTTTGGAATGTGTTACTGCTCTGGGATGTGTTTTCTATTACTGTAAAGCTTTTTTCCCATATTTCCAGAATCTTTTATAAAACAAATACTGTACTTTTACATCTAAATACAGCATGTAATTTGTGCAAGTCCTTGATTTACTGTTTGCCTTGCTGTTAATGGTTTCCACTGTTCGATTCTTAAAAGTTCCATGAGAAAAAACAATGTTTGCTTCACAAAGTTCTGCAAAATATTCTTGTAACAAAGAGTTTGAATCACAACGTTCGTGGAAGGTATTTCGTTTCAAATTGTCTATACACGAATCCAGAAATTGTTGTCAAAGTTCTTTCAGGTAATAAAAGGTTTTGCACTTACTTGTTGCTGGCAAGAGATACTGATCAGTCTAACCTTGTCTTCTTTCTCTTTTGCAGGTTACTCATAGGAGAGAGGCTGAAGCAAGGAGGAACCGGAAACCGGAAGAAGGAAGAGCCAGAAGCTGCGCCCATTGAAGTCAATGAAAGTCTGTAAAGAGCAGGAGTGCCAGCGCCGAGGGATCTGTTCTCAGGTAAGCGGGAGGTAGACGAGCACAAGCACTGGGTGAGGCTCGGGGGATGCCTTTTATAGACAGGGCTGGGTGTGGTTTGAAGGGCTGGGTGTGGTCCTCACATGCTGCACATGTTCTTGGAAGGTGTGCAGAGCTGGGTGTGGTTTGAAGAGCTGGGTGTGGTCCTCACATGCTGCACATGTTCTTGAAAGGTGTGCAGAGTTTCAGTTATTATGCAAATGAGTTGGATTAACACATGGCCTAGGGAGGAGTGTTTTAAAGAAGCCTTGGTAAAAGCAAGGCCCAATGTGTAAACAAAACAGCACATTAAACAACATACACAGAAGCCTGGGGGGGGGGGAAGGTGAGATAACAAGAAAGGCTTTCAATAGTAAGTTTAAAAGGGAGCTATTACAGAACCCACTAGTGCAGTGAGAGGGGACATGCTCTTTGCTGTGTACAAACCCTAACAGTTTCCCCCCTCAAAGGCCCTCCTACAGGACGGGGTTTTCCTGGATTTTTTAAATAAAACCGTCTAATCAGCTGTGGGGCATGTACATATGATGCTGGTTCCCATGAATTCTCAGATTCATCATATCCTTTCCATTCTACTAAATAAAACAGACGTCCACTAATTCTTTTTGAGTCTTTTATGCTTTTCACTTCATATTCCAGATTTCCCTTAATTGGTATGGGTGGAGGTGGTGGTTCAGGTCGGGTTTTTGAGTTGTACGGCTTAAGCAAGGACACATGGAATGTAGTATGTACTGGATATTCTTTTGGTAAATCTAATTTTACTGTTACCGGGTTTACTATGGCAGTTATACTAAAGGGTCCAATGAAACGTGGTTGCAGCTTTCGGGATCCTTCTATGTTTAGGTTCTTTGTGGAGAGCCATACCTTGTCACCAATTTTATACATTGGGGCCTCAGACCTGTGTTTGTCTGCTTGTCTTTTCATGCTTTCCTTGTACTTTAATTAATGTTTCCTGGCTTTGTCTTGTATGTCACCTAACCTCGTTAGTCTATCCGTTACTGTAGGCAACAGGGAATCTTCTAACAAAATGGGTATAGCTCTTGGATGATACCCCTGCAAGAAATAGAATGGTGAGCAAAGTAGAGCTGAATGCTCAGTATTATTATAAACAAACTCTGCTACAGGGAGAGCTTCCAACCATTCACTAGAATAATCAGCCAATAAACAACGTAGCGTTTGAAGTAAGGTTTGGTTCAGTCGTTCAGTCTGTCCATCTGTCTCTGGGTGGAAAGCAGTGGATAAGGCCACATCTATTTTCAGTTTTTCACATAATTTTTTCCAAAATCTGGAGTTGAACTGGCTCCCTCGGTCTGACACCACTTTGCTTGGCAAACCATGTAAACGCACAATTTCCCTTATAAAAATATCGGCAAATTCTGCCGCCGTGGGTAATTTCCGTAATGGTACAAAATGTGCCATTTTAGATAAAAAATCCACTATAACCAACACTGTTGTGAAGGATTTTACAGGTGGTAAACCTACAATAAAGTCTACGCTCACAGTGTGCCAAGGTTGTTTGGGTGTTGACATTGGTATTAACAAGCCGTCAGGAGCCTTATGAGAAGATTTATGTCTTGCACAAATTGGACAGGTAGTGACAAATTGCTTAATGTCCTTTCTTATAGTGTCCCACCAAAAGTGTTTTTGCAAATTTTCCAGGGTTTTTACCCAACCAGGATGACCTGCCAACGGTGAGGCGTGATGCCAAATTATCACCTGTGTTTGTAATTCAGAGGTGGGCACTAACAGCATGTTGTCGTGATACAATAAACCTCGTTGTATTGTGTTATGGGAATCCTTTAACCAATCCTGAGGTGCTATTTGCATGTGTGCATTATATAGATCTGTGATGAAATCCTTCTGTTGTACTGGTGCCAACAACTTTTGGGGAGGAATAATGGGTTCTCCTATTTTATCTTGTTTCATGTCTGAGGTATGTCCGTATCTAGATAACACATCAGATTGAATTTGTTGTGCACCTGGTCTATAGGTTATAACAAAGTCAAATGTGCTAAAAAAAATTAACCAGCGCATCTGACGTGGTGTTAGTGCTTTAAGTGATCCAAAAAACTGTAGGTTCTTATGGTCAGAAAAGATTGTAACTGGGTACTTGGCTCCCATTAAATGGTGCCTCCATTCTGAAAAGGCTACTTTGATAGCTAGTAGTTCCCTTTCAGCCACAGTGTAATTTTGTTCAGCTGGCAATAACTTTTTAGAATAGAAGGCTATAGGATGTAACTGGCCATCTACTGCATCTCGTTGAGAGAGAACTCCTCCTAAAGCTACTTGTGAAGCATCCGCTTCAACAAAAAAGGGCAAGTCAGGATCAGGATGTTTCAGAATTGGGGCTGAAGTGAACTTTTGTTTTAGGAGTTGAAAGGCGTGTGCCGCCTCATCAGTCCAAAGAAATCGTTGCCCTTTCCGCAACAAGGTAGTTATTGGGGCCGCAATGTCTGCAAAATGTGCAATAAACCTCCTATAAAAATTGGCGAAACCCAGAAATTTCTGAATATCTTTTACAGAGGATGGTTCTGGCCAATCAGCAATAGCACTGATTTTCTTTATATCCATAGTTATTCCTTGAGGTGACAGGCAGTATCCTAAAAAGTCCACCTTGTTGACATTAAAAGTACACTTTTCTAACTTAGCAAAAAGATGATTTTCTTTTAACTTTGATAATACTGCACAAACATGTTGGGTATGTTCTTCTGAGTTCTTAGAGTAAATGAGGATGTCGTCTATGTATACTATGACACAAACGTCCAGGAATTCGTGTAGGACCTCATTTATAAAGAACTGAAAGGCCGCAGGGGCATTACATAACCCAAAGGGCATTAGTGTGTACTCAAATAAACCAAACTTTGTCTTGAAAGCTGTCTTCCACTCATCCCCCTCTTTTACTCGGACCAGGTGGTAAGCTCCCCGCAGATCTAGTTTAGTGTATACAGTAGAATGTCTTAATTGATCCAACAACACAGGTATTAGAGGAAGAGGATATTTATTCTTTATTGTAGCCTTATTTAGTCCTCTATAATCGATACACGCGCGCAGGGATTTATCCGGCTTCGGGATAAAAAAGAGTGGAGATGACACCGGAGATGTGGAATGACGGATGAACCCAGACTGTAGTAGGTCATCTAGGTAGGTTCTTAAGTATTTGGTTTCTTCGTCAGTCAAAGCATATACTCTGTTATTAGGTAAAGGGGCCCCTGGGATAAGATCTATACGGCAGTCATAAGACCGATGTGGGGGCAGCACACTAGCCTTTACTGGATCAAAGACGTCTTTAAAGTCAGAATATTCAGGAGGGAGACTTGGTTCATCTTGTGTAACACTAGCATAGTGTAATACTGTGCTCTGTTCTGTACCTGCTTCTTGATAGCAATTGGTTCTACAAAAAGAGGAATCCAAAGTAACAGTTCTATTCACCCAATCAATTTTTGGGTTATGAGTTGTTAACCAGGGTACCCCGAGAATCAAACCAAAATTAGGAGTATCTATCAGATCAAAGCTAATCACCCCTGTGTGCCCGTTCTGACAGACCATAACAAGTGGACTTGTTTGTTTTGTGATTAATCCAGAGGTCAATTCTGACCCATCCACTGCACATACTGCTTCTGGACAAGGCTTTAGGCACATAGGAAGTCCTAAGATTTCAGCTAACTTATTATCCACAAAATTTCCTGTCGCGCCTAAGTCCAGTAGGACAGGGAGAGAATGCCTCACTTGGGTAGTAACAATCAAAACGACCTGAATTATGAAATGTCTAGGTATGTGCGGTACCCTGAAGGCTGCAGCATTAGAGGTTTGATTAAGATGTTTTCTCGAACAAGTAACCTCTCCCCTTGTCGAGCTTAATCGTTTCCCGATTCAGTTGAGGAGGTGGAGGAAACAGCACCCTTTCGTGGAGTTTTAGGCTTTACTGGACATTCTCTGGCAAAGTGACCTGCCCTGCCACAATATAAACATAATTGAAATGTTCTCCTTCTTTCTTTTTCCTCTGATGTGAGTGGACCTCTGAGTGTCCCTATTTGCATAGGCTCTGGTTCAGGGAGTTTATTATCTGTGTCTTTCTTCTCGTGTCTAATAAAAGTTAACCGTGATTCCAGTTTGTATTTATCTCCCTTTCTTTCTCCTAGTCTATGTTCTAATTTCACAACTAAATCTATAAAGTCCGAATAGTCTTTTGGCAACTCAACGATATGAGCCAGCGCGTCTTTTAACTCGTCTCTCAAACCTTTATAAAAAAGGGAGACACGCTTTTCTTCTGGCCACTGTGTCTCGGTGAGTAAACGATTAAAACTAGTGAGATAGGTCAATAAATCCTTGTTGCCTTGTTTAAGATTTAAAAGCTCATTATCACTTGCCTGCATGAAAGTGTGTTTTGCAAAAAGGCTGGTCATGGTACGTTTAAATTGATTCCAATTATGGAGGATGGGATCATCTCTATCCACGAAAGGAATTGACCAATTGGCTGCTGTGCCACCCAAATAAGACAAGACGAATGCCACTTTCGTATCATCAGTAGGGAACTGTTGTGGCTTACAAATGAAGTGTAATTGACATTGATTGATAAAAACATGGAATTTGTTACTATCTCCATGAAAACGTTCAGGTGCTGCTAAGGGCACAACATTAGGAACATTAACAGTAACCTCAACTGGGGAAGGCAAAGTTGTATGTTTTGATGGCGCCCCTGTCTCTGAGGAGGTTTTAAACAAAGGCGTAGAAGCTGTGTTCCACTGAGATCCCCTAAATTTATACCTGCTTAAATCCTGTTTTAAAGAGGTATTCTCCATCTTTAATCTCTCTATTTCCTCTTGCATATGTTGCAAGATGCCAGACACTGATTCATTATGAGCCAAGTCCTCATTTAGGGCCTGCGCCATATCCGTGACGTCAATGCCCTCTATTTCTTCCCCGGTATTCATCGTCCACCAGAACTGAAATTTTTTAAGGCTTGTGCTTCTGTCAAAGCCCAGCTCACCTGAGTTCTTGTTCAGTTCTGATGGAGGTTGAAGACAATCCGACCCCACCCTGAAACTGCTTGTTCCAGCACACTAGTTTTTAAAACAGTGCACTAAGAACAGAAGCTCAAGGGAAGGGGGGAAGTGGATAAAATAAAAAAGAGAGACAACACCGTTCTTGCGTTTCCACTGTTGAAGTGCTGCACAAATCTGTGGCCCTTTCTGACTTCTGTAGAAACTGGTGCCTCTTGGATCCTGGTCTCTAGTTTCCAGGTTTGGAATGTGTTACTGCTCTGGGATGTGTTTTCTATTACTGTAAAGCTTTTTTCCCATATTTCCAGAATCTTTTATAAAACAAATACTGTACTTTTACATCAAAATACAGCATGTAATTTGTGCAAGTCCTTGATTTACTGTTTGCCTTGCTGTTAATGGTTTCCACTGTTCGATTCTTAAAAGTTCCATGAGAAAAAACAATGTTTGCTTCACAAAGTTCTGCAAAATATTCTTGTAACAAAGAGTTTGAATCACAACGTTCGTGGAAGGTATTTCGTTTCAAATTGTCTATACACGAATCCAGAAATTGTTGTCTAAGTTCTTTCAGGTAATAAAAGGTTTTGCACTTACTTGTTGCTGGCAAGAGATACTGATCAGTCTAACCTTGTCTTCTTTCTCTTTTGCAGGTTACTCATAGGAGAGAGGCTGAAGCAAGGAGGAACCGGAAACCGGAAGAAGGAAGAGCCAGAAGCTGCGCCCATTGAAGTCAATGAAAGTCTGTAAAGAGCAGGAGTGCCAGCGCCGAGGGATCTGTTCTCAGGTAAGCGGGAGGTAGACGAGCACAAGCACTGGGTGAGGCTCGGGGGATGCCTTTTATAGACAGGGCTGGGTGTGGTTTGAAGGGCTGGGTGTGGTCCTCACATGCTGCACATGTTCTTGGAAGGTGTGCAGAGCTGGGTGTGGTTTGAAGAGCTGGGTGTGGTCCTCACATGCTGCACATGTTCTTGAAAGGTGTGCAGAGTTTCAGTTATTATGCAAATGAGTTGGATTAACACATGGCCTAGAGAGGAGTGTTTTAAAGAAGCCTTGGTAAAAGCAAGGCCCAATGTGTAAACAAAACAGCACATTAAACAACATACACAGAAGCCTGGGGGGGGGGGAAGGTGAGATAACAAGAAAGGCTTTCAATAGTAAGTTTAAAAGGGAGCTATTACAGAACCCACTAGTGCAGTGAGAGGGGACATGCTCTTTGCTGTGTACAAACCCTAACACCCCCGCAGGACTGAACAAGTGTACAGAAACCGGAAGAGCTACCATTCAATGTGCAGATGGCGTGTTTGGCAGACCAGTACATCTCCCATGTGAATGCCAAGTTTCAAGGCTCAGTGCATGATGCTTACATTTTGAGGAATAGCAGTATCCCTTATGTGATGGGGCAACTCCAGAGGCTCCGTGTGTGGCTAATAGGTGAGGACAAGGACCCTATATCGTGTGAATAGTTGTCTGGGGTTGTCCCTAATGGTTAATGTGTGTCTAACAGTTGTCCCTCGACATTTGCAGGGGACTCTGGGTACCCCAACCTGTCATGGCTACTGACCCCAGTGAGAAATCTCAGGACAAGGGAAGAGGAACGCTACAATGAGGCACATGGGCGAACTAGGAGAGTGATCGAAAGGACCTTCGGCCTCCTGAAGGCCAGGTTCCGGTGCCTCCATATGACAGGTGGTTCTCTCTACTACTCACCAAAGAAGGTGTAGGCTGCACAACCTGGCTTTGCGACGACAGGTGCCTTTTCTGCAGGAGGATGGTCCAGAAGGAGGTCTTGTGGCAGCTGTGGAGCCTGTGGACAGTGAAGAAGAGGCGGCAGAAGAAGAGGATATCGACAACAGAAACAACGTTATCCAGCAATACTTCCAGTGAGACACAGGTAAGAAGATGTCACTGGCTCACACATCTCATACAATTGTTAGACCTATCATATGTCTGTTACTTTCACCCAGTGGATGGACCCTGACTTGTCACTTTGCCTTTCCATTTCACAGATGTAGGTCCCACTGTGTGTCCTCTGCTGTATTACCTCATGGACTAGAGCTGTGTGACATAGGTATGTTGACAATACAATCGACATTACTATGTTCCTTAGTTATTGCAAATACACATTTGTGAAAGCACAGACTGACTCCAAATTGTTTTGTGATTCAAGGGTGTTTATTTCAGTGCAAAATAGTGGAGGGGGTTGTAAAATGGGCAGGGGTGATGGTGGAGGATAGCCCATGGCAGAGTCCAGTCTATTTGTTTCACAGGTGCATTATCCAAAGGGGCATAGGAAGTGGAGCTAGGGCAGTTGATGGATGGACAGGGTGACGAAGTGGGACAGAAGGATGACATTCAGGGTGGTCTCATTTCATGGTAGGGGTCTTGGCATTGTTCTCTTTCTTTGTCCTGGATCTCAGGGACCGTTTGCGGAGTGGTTCTCCATCTGCAAGGGGTGGGGTACTGGTGTTGTGGTTCTGTGGTGGTGCCTCCTGTCCACTAGCACCGGTGGAGGTGGTGGGGTGTTCATCATCCAGGCTAGTGTCAGGGGCCCCTTGTTGTGCCACAGTGTCCCTCCTGGTGTTCACAAGGTCCTTCAGCACCCCTACAATGGTGACCAGGGTGGTGTTCATGGACTTGAGTTCCTCCCTGATCCCCAAATACTGTTCCTCCTGCAGCTGCTGGGTCTCCTGAAATTTGGCCAGTACCGTTGCCATCGTCTCCTGGGAATGATGGTACGCTCCCATGATGTTGGAGAGGGCCTCGTGGAGAGTTAGTTCCCTGGGCCTGTCCTCCCCCTGTCGCACAGCAGTCCTCCCAGTTCCCCTGTTTTCCTGTTCCCCTGTCCTCTGAACCGTGTGCCCACTGCCACTGCCACTGCCTCCAGGTCCCTGATTTTCTTGGGGTAGTGGGTTTGCCTGAGTTCCCTGCAGTGGTGGACACGCTTCTGCTTGACGTGTCCTGGGGACAGAGGGATGGGCCCTCTGGGTGGGTGCTGTGCTGGTGTTTCGTGAGGGGGGAGGCTCTATGGTGGCATGTGCCAGTGTCAGGGGAACCGACTGTCCCGAGGTCCCAGATGGGCCGGGCTGGTCATCTTGATCCAGTTGGACAGAGCTGCTGTCATCACTGTGGGCCTCTTCTGTGGGGGGAGTGGACATGTCTGGAACCTCCTGTCCAGTGACGTTAGGTAGGGGTCCGGCAGGGGTGTAAAGGCATGATTATTGCATCTGTGTGTGCCATTGTGTGCACTGGGTGGGTGACCCTGTACTCCAGTGCTTGCATTCTTGTGTAGGACCTTGTGTGATAATTGGTTTGGGGTCTGTGTGGGTATCTGTAGTGGACATGCTTTGGTGATGGGTGTCCATGCTTTGTTGTTGCATGCAGGGCTTGGTATTGGGATGTGTGGGTTGTGATAGTGGGGCATATGTGAGGTGTTGGAGTGATGGGGGTGAGGGTGGGGTATGCAATAGCATGCAGGTAGGGGATGTAAAAGTTAAGATTTTACTTACCAGAGTCCATTCCTCCTGCTACTCCCGCGAGGCCCTCAGGATGCAGTATAGCCAGGACCTACTCCTCCCATGTTGTTGGTTGTGGGGGAGGAGGTGGGGGTCTGCCGCAAGTCCTCTGAACTGCAATCTGGTGTCTTGAGACCACGGAACGCACCTTACCCCTTAGGTCGTTCCACCTCTTTCTGATGTCATCCCGTGTTCTTGGATGCTGTCCCACTGCGTTGACCCTGTCGACGATTCTGCGCCATAGTTCCATCTTCCTAGCTATGGAGGTGTGCTGCACCTGTGATCCGAATAGCTGTGGCTCTACCCGGATGATTTCCTCCACCATGACTCTGAGCTTCTCCTCAGAGAACCTGGGGTGTCTTTGTGGGGCCATGGTGTGGTGTGGGTGATGTGTGGGGTGGTGTGTGTTGTGATGTGTGAGGGGATGTGTTTGTGTGTGTTGTCTGAGGTGCGTGGATGGTGTGTGAGTGATGGTGTTGTGTGCCTGTGGATGCTAGTATAGTTGATGGTGGTGTCTCTCTCTGTGCTTCTTTCTCCATTTTTGTCATAGGGGTTTGTGGGTGATGTGGGTGTGTGTTTTATATTGGATTGTATGTGTGGGAGTGGTGTGTCTATGTGTATCAGGTGTGTGTATTTCGAATTGTCCAATGTGGTTGTGTTTTGTATATGTGTGTGTATTTTGAGCGTGGCAGTGTGTACCGCCAATGGAATACCACGGTTGAAAGACCGCCGCATGGATTCGTGGGTCGTGATAGTGTTGGCGTATTCCTGTTGGCGTGACGGCGGAAGTTTTGTTATCACCAGTTTATCACTGACCTTTGGTGTGGCAGACTTGTGTGGGTGTCTGGATTTTGGCGGATTCCGGCCTATGGGTCATAATAGCTGTAGCGGAATTCCGCCGCCGCAGCGGTGTGTTGGCGGTCTTCTGCACGGCGGTAAGCGGGATTTACCGCCTATGTTGTAATGAGGGCCATAGACTTACAAGATTTTGTAGTGATCCGATTTAGATTCCTATTGGGATGCAAGAGTTTAGCTTAGCCTTGCCCTGTCACATAGTGACCTTTTACCTACTTAGCTTGCTATGCTTTATTTCATTTATTTTACTATTTTGTCTAGCTGGCTGCCATTGTTTATATTTTATAAAGCATGTTTTGATTTGCTATGATCAGTGATGTACGTAGGTATTGTCATCATGTCCCTTTATGACATACGTGTGATAGGAACATAATGCACACTTGCTGGGGATTGTTTATATAATTGCCACCATATGTCTACCACCTTATCAGTTATTTAGGAACATAACTGCATCAGGGATCCTACATGATCTATACAAATACATCTCACACGGACAAGATCATTAGAGGGGTTCCTTCCAGATGGCATCTATGCTGCACGTGCCTTGCTGTAGAACTCAGCCTTTGTGGCACCACAGAGTCTGACCTAGAGACCTCATTCCAAGGTAACAACAGTTGGGGGTGCTTTTTATGGACATGTTACTGGCAGATTAGGTTTCTCATAACTAGCTCTCATTAGGGTAAAGATTAGTTTCTCTTTGTTAGGATTTTATATCTCATGTTTATTGTGAGATGGTGGGGGGATTTTTGTACACATCTCATATCTTCACAATTCTGCTTCTTTTGCTATTCATTATCGTAATCATTGCAGCACATGCATTTTATCATAGATTGCAGTCTTTTCAATAAACACAGTGAATACTCTCCTACATCTCCTTCATTGGCTTTTTGTGTATGTGACTTATTGCTGAAAAGAGAAAAGGGTAACTTCCGTTCCACCACGACTTCCTTGAGAGGGCTTATCTAGAGTCCATACGTAAGGCTGCCAGAAATCACCTGTGCTTTTTGAGTTTTGGTGAGGTACTGCTTGTGAGCCGGGAGGATTGGGCTGACAGTTGTGACTTATTGTGGGATTGACTCAGTCATCTACAGAAGTACTGTCACCCCTAAACCAGTAATCTCGCTAGGAACGAGAGTCCAACTACGACATTTCTTGTTAAGTCCTAGGAAACCACTCACAAAGTGTTTCTTATATGCAATATACATTGAAATTTGCAAGTTTTCCCAAAAGTATGCTGCTGATCAGTTAAGGCAAATAGATCAGGAGAATTTGCAGAAAGCTTTAGCCGTTTTTGATAAGGGTATGAACATATTTTCCAACCACATTTATACAGTAAATAACATTGTTATCTGCAATTGACAATATTCAAAATGACATGCCATTTTTTAATTTTTTTTTAATTTTTTTATATATGCAAAATTTACAATACAACACCATAACCGCCCCGTGACTCATACAACAACCAAGGGAAATACAGCAGTGTACCAAGTGGAATGCATGAAACGATTAGAGGCAAAATGTAATGATCAAACATCTCAGCTAACTAAACTTGCCCGAAGTCAGCAGCCTCTCTGCCATCCAGCAGCACTTCCACAAGGAGCACACCACAAGAATAAATCCCGTGAGTATTCACTGGGGCACAAACATAACCAACACAAACCGACCAACAAAAACAAAGGCGGCAGAGCAGGCACGCACAGCAAGGGTGCACTATCAGACGTTACATACATGGCACACAGAACATCCCAACCAATCCGAGCAATTGCATTATGTGACGCGCCCTAAAAAAACATTCTCTCACTCCATTCAATCCTGAGAGTCCAAAAAAGCACGGAAAGGCATCCAGATATCTCTAGGGCGAGAATTTGCAGGGGCCAGCTCCCAGAAAATTGACAAATGTTCCTGACAGAACGCAGCATCTTGCAGCCAGTCAGCTCTACGTGGCGCCCTACCCCACCCCCAGCACATCACCACCCTTCGTTTTGCCAGAAGAAGCAGCATGCCCACCAGTCGTCTACATGCCAGCGGCACCCCATCCAGCAGGCCAAGCAACGCCATCACCGGAGAGAAAGGTATAACCAGTCCTGTCATTCCAGCAATGTCACGCATCACTTCCTCCCAAAAGGCACGCACCTCAGCACAATTCCACGCTAGATGCAAGAAGTCAGCATCCGGAGCATGGCAACGTTCGCAACGTGCATCAGCCTGCAAACCCACAGCACACAAGCTAGGCGGGGTGTAATATAACCGATGCAGGAATTTAAAGTGGATGAGCCGCAGCCTATAATTGGGTGACAACATTCGCATATGCGCACAACAGCTCTGCCACATTTCCTCGGTCAGCTCCTCCCCCACATCCCGCTCCCATTTAGTCTTAGCAGCCACCACCACCTCCCTCCGCAGCTCCTGCATGCACCCATACAATCGAGTAATAAGCCTCCGAGAAGACCGCGTGCACCACAGCAACTCCAGTGCTCGACAAGTCTCAGGCACAACCGGAAGACCAGGATAACGCGCACAAAGCATTGCATAAACTCGCAACAAATATAACCTATGCAACAGGTTGTCAGCTCCCATCCGTAGCGCCTCCTCTGGCTCCAGCAAACCTTCATTCACAAACCAAGCCCCCAGGAATGACAGCTCAGATGCTTCGAGGAACTCACGCAGGCGAGCATCAAGAGACATCCGCTCATCCGCCACGTCCAGCACCGGCATCGTAGGGGCAAAAAGCAGCCCCGTCCCAGATCTACACCCCAGAGCCGCCCAAGCCCTTGAAGTACACGCCACAGTATCTACCCCTCTCGCACGAGTCTGAGACAGACATCAAAGAACTCTCGGCAGCCGATCCGTCCTGACCAGATCACTCTCAGGCGCAACATGAGGTAAATACCGTATAGGATGGATCCAGAAATACGCAAAGTGGGCCTGCGCGCAATAATAATAAAGTTCCAGATTCAGGGCAGCAAGGCCCCCCATTTCAAATGTCAGTGTCAGCTTCTCCCAAGCAATCCTAGGCTGTATGCCCGCCCATACCAATCGCACCAAAGCGGATAGAAGCCTCTTAAGTAAAGCCACAGTAAGCAACAGCGGTAGGTTAACTAAGAGATACAAAAACTTTGGCAAAACAACCATTTTAGCGATGGCAATGCGTCCACTAAGCGAAAGAGGCAGCACGCGCCACACCTCCAGTCTATCTTCCAGCCAGGCCATCAGTCTGCCATAATTGGCAAGCCACAAAGTTTCTACGTCGCAGCTGAGCCACAATCCCAAATAACGAACAGGACCCTCTGCCCAGACAACTGGATACCGCAACAAGCAGCGTGCCGTACCACTAGTGAGGGGAAGCACCACCGACTTAGACCAATTCATTGTAATGCCCGAGAAGCCGCCAAAGCGAACGACCTCAGTCAGCAGGACATCCATATTCACACCCGGCTCCCGTACATACAGCGCAATATCATCCACATACAGCAAGATTAAAATCGGTCGCTGCCGAAACTGCAGACCCCTATGATTGTGATGCTGCCGCAAATAAGCCGCCAACGGCTCCATGGCGATAGCAAATAGGAGCGGGGACAAAGGGCATCCCTGACAGGTCCTCCGGTCACAGGGAAGGGCTCCAAAATACAACCGTTCAACCTCAACCGCGCAACCAGGCCCGTATACAACAAGCGGATCAATTTAATAAATCTGGCACTCATGCCCACCCTGCCCAAGAGTGCAAACAGATATAGCCAGGCCAAAGAATCAAACGCCTTCGTCGCATCCAAAAACACAGCAGCAGCCTCGTCACCTGTAGCCAGGCCACTCAGCACTGCGAAAAAGGTGTGAAGATTGTGCATCGTCGACCGCTCCGGCACAAAACCAGACTGGTCCGGGAGCACCAAACGCGCCATCAAGGGTTGCAACTGCAGCGGCAACTGCTTAGCAATTATTTTATTATCCACATTGATCATAGACAGTGGACGGTACGAGTCACAGCTGTACGGGCCCTTGCCAGGTTTGAGAATCATAACAATCAACGCTTCCCTCAAGGACGCAGGAAGAGAACCTGTCTCCAGGGCCTCAGAATAGACCTCTAACAGATAAGGAGCTAGAATATCAGCATACTCCTTATAAAAGGTAGGGGTTAGTCCATCCAAACCAGGGGCCTTCTCACCAGGTAACCCGCTAATAACTGCCTTGACCTCTTCCACTGAGAAAGGTTCATCAAAATAGGCCATGTGAGCCTCCTCGAACCAAAGCAAACTGATCTCTGAAAAATAAGCCTGTGCTGCATCAAGATTGTGCTCAGAGGGAGCAGAATATAGGTCCGCAAAATAGTGTGCAAAAACCTGCATTACACCTTCAGTGCCCAGCACCCGCTCACTCCCTTGCCCATCGATGCCAGTCACATATCCACTCGCCCAAGGCTTGCGCAGCAGATTCGCCAGTGTCCGACCGGCCCTGTCCCCTTCCCCATAACGCCGGGCTCTGGCATATTTAGAAGCCACCTCACGCAGAGCCGCCACCGTTTCACCCTCCCAGTCTGTCACCAATTTCATCTCCAACTCCGATATCCGACTCTCCACTCGGCCAATTCCCTCTGCAGCGCACAAAGCACCCCATGCTGCTTAGCAAGACACTCTCCCCCGAATGACCACTTTAAAGGCCTCCCAAAGCGTTCCCGCCGAATCAACCGACCCGCGATTCTCAGCAAAGAAATTCATAATGGCCTCACGAATCTCTTCTCGAAATGCCTCGTCCCGAAGCGCCCCACACGGCAAGCTGCAGGCAAACGTAGCACTCGGGGCTCCAGCTATGGAAAGCCGCAATAGGACCGGGGAGTGGTCCGAGAGGGTCCGAGCCAGATGAGTCACCGACCTCGTCCACATCTCAACATCCCGAGTGCCCAGCCATCGATCTAAGCGCGACCAGCTGCTATGAACATAGTTAACGCAGGTGCCCTCTCTCTCATCCCCATGTTTCACCCTCCATAAATCAACCAGGGCACCATCACACATGACAGTCTTTAACACCGCAGCAGCAGCTGAATACCGAGGTCTAGCCGCACTTTCCCGATCCCGCTCAGGATCCAGAACAACATTGAAGTCGCCCCCCCAGATCACAGAGACACCCCCACCCAACCCCCAATAAGAACATAAATGGGCCCACATCATAGATACAGGACTCATCCAAGGGATGAGAGCTAGCCATCCAGACCATCTGAAAACGGACAATCCAGAAAGGACGAAGGGCCAAAACAAACAAACAAGATGCAGACATAGCGGCATCAAAAAAGGATCTCAAGTCCAATACAACAAACACTCAAAGTAGGAGCCCGGTTCCATCAGCGCCTTAACGCAGAGGCAGTCAGTCAGTCAGTGTCGCTGAGAGTCGCCCGCTCCGACATGCCATTTTTACATAATGGGCAGAGTCAACTTAGGTCCATTATGCAGTTGGGTTGGATGTCACAAGTTCTTAAAAGTGGCTGCGTGCCCTGGCAGCACGTTAACTCCCAGGAGTTATTTGCCACATTTAATTTGACACGCAGACAATAGACAATGGCTAAGAAAGAAGCAACTTACATCATGCTTAACATCGAAAATTTTGAAAAGTTCCCTTTTACTGTGGTCGAAATTCCATCAACAGTGTTGTTAAGAAACAGAGTAACTAATCTGTCCATTTCAACATTCCAGTTTACTTCATGCTTGAAACACTTTCCAGTAGGCAGATTTGAGCGGCTTGGAGATAGTTATTTGTGTGGCTGAGACAGTTATTCATGAGATGTGGGAGCTACCCTTTACATACAAATGTTTCAATGGTATGAAGGAGGTCTTTCTTAGTGGCAGTGAATGCAAGACTTCTGTGAGGCATTCGATGATTTGTAAACAGCTGTCCTAGCATGGAGCTTGTAATGCTTCAGCAGCAAACTTAGCTTGTTATCTGAAGGGTGATTTGCCCAGCATTCCAGGTGCTCTCAAATGGACATTATGTGATGCTGAATGATGAAGGCTGCTGTGGTATGAAGCCTGGCATCACCTACATAGTTTTGATCTCCCAAGTTGTGATGTGTGAAAATTTTCTTTTTCCACCCACGCGAGAGAGAAAAGAAGCAGACATATGGCTACATATTGCTACTTCTAATGTACATTTTGACAAGCTGAGCAGACTGAAGGCTCTTTTGTTTCTAAAACACGTGACACATACATCTGCCAACAAGACCTATGATCTTCAAGTAGCAAGATCCGCTGGGATACAGACCCTATTATATACCTACTTTCCAAACATTTAGTTGAATTGATTTGTTGCATCTTTAGTGTGATCAACACCGCTGGGATTGAACTGTTTTTTTAAGGATATTAGTTCTGGTTTTGTTAGCACCTTTCAAACTGTGTATGGAGTTATACCTTCAGCTATACACTCCCTATTTCCTGTTTTGGGGAGATTCCCAATCACTTTGGCATTAATTGGTGGTATTCTGCTGTTGCTGTTTTTAATTTGCAATAGCTACCCCATTACAACAAAGAGGAATGATGGCTCTTCCACAAGCCCAACTGTGTAGTAAACGCATGATGCAGTACTTTGGAGCACTACTCCCGGGAAGACCTGGAGTCAAACTGGTTACTGTTATTAAGGCCGGTTCTCAATCGCGTTCAGCCCATCTTTCGATGCTTGTAGTGCCCATTCGAACATGTGCCAGAAGTGTGTCTTGCTATGCAGTGCATACCTACTTTGGATGCAGGTTTGATTGTGTTCTCACTGAGGGTTCATTGCCAAACATGACCATTGAGATTGCTATGGGACCCTTCCTATGAGCTGCTCTTTGTGGACCTATTGACCCTGGTGCTATAACACCTGGCACTGCACGGAATGCTGCCTGCTCGGCTGAACCTATGGTTGAGGCACTGGAACATAAGTGCTCACTTTTCTTACTAATGAGCTGGTTAACTTATCACCTGCCATAGTGGGATCTTTTCTGGACTCCATCAATATTGATGATATTGGTGATTCTTTTGCGGGATCAGAACTATTGTTGAACTTTGACATTTGGCCTTAATTTACATTTATTTTTGTTCAAATTCTAAATTGACTGTTTTAATTTGGCCTGGCTTAGGTCTGTCCTGCTATTCAACCTGGACATTATGGTGGTCATTATGACATTGACGGTGACTGCTAAAGTGGGGGTAGTACCGTCAACAGGCTGGTGGTAATTACTGCCAAATTATGACCATGGCGGTGATAATGCCCATAGACAGCCAATGAACCACACCAACCGCCAGGGTGTTAACACCACTGACCACGGCAGCAGCCCTCAATAGCCAGGCGGAAGACAAGGTACGGCCCACCATATTATGACATAGAAAACCGCCATGATTTCCGGGGCGGTACCAATGCCATCAAAAGCCTGGCAGAAATAGAACACAGAAAACGAAAGACTCACCAACAGGTACACAGAGGAGACCATCACCACCATGGAACCCTAACTACAAGTCTTCCTGATGCTCTTCTATGCCATGCTCCACCTGTAACACCAATGCCGACGAAGATGATGGCGGTGAGTACAGTAGCTTAGGACACAAGAGAGGGAGGGAGGAAAAGGAGAGTGACACACACACAACACACACCATACAAGCATACACCATACACACAACCAGCTGCAGAGGAAATCCAGTGTCACAGGACACATGTCATAATAATGCAAGGAGTACATTTAGGCATAACTGATATTATAATTTGATGTCAACAGCCATCATATTGTCTATGTGAAGAAATGACATTGGGTTAAATGTCCAGAAAAGGACAATGGCAGTCCAAAGTACAAAAGGCCCACATGGCCACACGGCACAGTCCAAGCCCCAACTTGTTTCCTGACAATATTCGTACTACACTGTGAAGGGGCATCATGCTGGAAAAGGGCAGGCACCTCAGGGGGAAGGGAGGTGGGGGGCACCTCAGCTGAAGTGGGGAACTTGCCCACTGGTTCTGGAGGGGGATCCATGCCCATTTTCCTTTGCTGGGGAGTACAATGTCACAGACCCTGAGGTGGGGAACTTTCCCACTGGTTCTGGAGGGGGCTCCATGCCCATTTCCTTTGCTAGGGAGTGCAAGAGCATAGTCTCTGAGGTGGGGAACTTGCCCACTGGTTCTGGAGGGGGCTCCTTGTACAACAATCTCTGGAGGGTGGCCTACATGCCCTGTGCTGGAGGTGAGGGCTGCTGTGTCTCAGCTGGAGGTGAAGGCTCCTTTCCCACTGCTGGTGGAAGTGTTTCCTTGCCTGTCTAAACTGGAGGTGAGGGCTCCTTTGCCCACTGCTGGTGAAGGTGTTTACCTGCCTGTCTCAGCTGGAGGTGAGGGCTCCTTGCCCACTGCTGGTGGAAGTGTTTCCTTGGGTTGTATGCCTGAACAACGAGGTCGGAACACCGACCTCTTTGTTACCACTAATGCCTTTACCACGAATGCCTTAACAACGATATTTCATTGTAAAGGCATTCCTGGTAAAGGCATTAGTAATAGGCACCAATTGATCCTGCATGCGTCACCCGACCCCCACCCCAAAACCTAAAACGCCCCAACCCCACCCCAAAACCTAAAACCCCCGACCCCCAACCCCTGCCCCAAAACCTAAAACCCCCCACCCCTCCCCAAAACCTAAAATGCCCCGACCCCCCACCCCTCCCCAAAACCGAAAATGCCCCGCCCCCCCAACCCCGCCCCAAAACCTAAAAGCCCCTGACCCCCACCCAGCCCCAAAACCTAAAAACCCCCGACCCCCCACCCCGGCCCCAAAACCTAAAATACCCGACCCCAAAACCTAAAACCCCCAGACACCCCGCCCCAAAACCTAAAACGCCCCACCCCAAAACCTAAAACCCCCCAACCCCCCACCCCGCCCCACAACCAAAAATGCCCCGCCCCCCCCAACCCCACCCCACCCCACCCCAAAACCTAAAACCCCTGCCCCCCCACCCCATCCCAAAACCTAAAACGCCCGACCCCCAACCCCACCCCAAAACCTAAAACCCCCCAACCCCCCACCCCCACCCCAAAACCTAAAACGCCCGCCCCCCCAACCCCGCCTCAAAACCTAAAACCCTTGTTGTTCAGGACATGCGTGGTTTAGGCACAAAATAACAAATTTGTGGTTAAAGAAAGCATTGTTCCGCTTTCGTTAACCAGGATTTCGTTATTAAAGAGTCGCCATAGAGGCCGTTTCCCGTTTCCTTGCCTGTCTAAACTGGAGGTGAGGGCTCCTTTGCCCACTGCTGGTGGAGGTGTTTACCTGCCTGTCTCAGCTGGAGGTAAGGGCTCCTTGCCCAATTTTGGTGGAGGTGTTTCCTTGCTTACCTCAGCTGGAGGTGAGGGCTCCTTGCCCACTGCTGGTGGAAGTGTTTCCTTGCCTGTCTAAACTGGAGGTGAGGGCTCCTTTGCCACTGCTGGTGGAGGTGTTTCCTTGCCTGTCTCAGCTGGAGGTGAGGGCCCCTTGCCTACTGCTGGTGGAAGTGTTTCCTTGCCTGTCTAAACTGGAGGTGAGGGCTCCTTTGCCCACTGCTGGTGGAGGTGTTTACCTGCCTGTCTCAGCTGGAGGTGAGGGCTACTTGCCCACTGCTGGTGGAGGTGTTTCCTTGCTTACCTCAGCTGGAGGTGAGGGTTCCTTGACCACTGCTGGTGGAGGGGGCATTAAGGTGGTGATTCCTAGTTTGGTGGGCGGCGGTCGCCGCCCGCCAAGCGGGAACCGCCAGAAGACCGTACTGCGGTCAAAAGACCGCGGCGGTCATTCTGGCTTTCCCGCTGGGCGGGCGGGCGGGCGACCGCCAAAAGGCCTCCCCCCGCCCAGCGGGAAACCCACAGCAACGATGAAGCCGGCTCCGAATGGAGCCGGCGGAGTTGCTTTTGTGCGACGGGTGCAGTTGCACCCGTCGCGATTTCCAGTGTCTGCTATGCAGACACTGGAAATCAATGTGGGGCCCTGTTAGGGGGACCCTGCAGTGCCCATGCCATTGGCATGGGCACTGCAGGGGCCCCCAGGGGCCCCACGACACCCGTTCCCGCCAGCCTGGTTCTGGCGGTCGAAACCGCCAGAACCAGGCTGGCGGTCGAAACCGCCAGAACCAGGCTGGCGGGAAGGGGGTCAGAATCCTCATGGCGGCGCTGCCTGCAGCGCCGCCATGGGGGATTCTGCAGGCCAGGGGAAAACCGGCGGGAAACCGCCGGTTTCCCTTTTCTGACCGCGGCAGTCAGAATGGGCCTGGATGCACCGCCAGCCTGTTGGCGGTGCATCCGCGGTCCCCTACCCTGGTGGTCTCGGACCGCCAGGGTAGGAATGACCCCCTAAGACTCTCTTTGTTGGTGGAGTGAGAATCTTCCCTTTTTTGGGTGGTGGAGTGGGATCCTTCCCTTTTTTGGGTGGTGGAATGGGAACCTTCCCTTTCTTGCCTCCACGACTAGGAGGTGCCTTCTCTGTCCCCATCTCATGTCCCTTTGGTTTCACCACCCTAGTCCTTCCTTTCTGAGATGGAGGTGTACACACAGTAGGAGTCCACTCTGGGGCCCCTTCATGCCAGCAGCTGTTGACTTGATGGGAGCAGTGATGTGAAGTGGATGGCTGTAGGGAGTCTGGGTCCGTGTGTTTGTGTCTCTTAGGAGGGGGGCAGACAGGATGCAGCATCCCACTACTATCTGGCAGACCTTCTCGGGTGAGTAGCGCAGGGATCCACCTGTCAGTTGGAGGCCCTGAACCTGGCCTTCAGTAGGCCAAAGGTCCTGTCAATGATCCGTGTGGTTCGCCCATGTGCCTCATTATAACGTTCTCCAGCCCCTGTCCTGGCATTCCTCACAGGGGTCAGCAGCCATGATAGGTTTGGGTAGCCTGAGTCACCTGAAAGTCACCAGAAAGTATTGGGGGAGCACATTTAGCCTCACACAATCCTATGGAGGTAACACTAGAAGGCATACACTAACATACAGTGGGTGGGGACCAAGGCTCAACTATTAGCCACACCCTGTGCCTCTGTAGTTGCGCCATCACATTTAGGATGCTGCTATTCCTCATAACAAAGGAATCATGCACCGACCCAGGATACTTAGCTTTGACGTGGGAGATCTGGTCTTCCGGGCACACCATCTGCACATTCAGTGAGTGGAAACTCTTACGATTCCTGAACACATGTTCATTCTGGCAGGGGGGACAAAAGCAATATGGGTATCGTCAATCGCCTTAATGATATTGGGGCTATGTCCCATTGCATAGAATCCGGCCTTCACAGTGGCCAATTCTTCCACCTGGGGAAAAGAAATGTAGCTGCACATGTGTTTTACCAGGGCACACAACACTGTTGCCAGCACGATTGAGAACATTGGCTGTGACATTCCTGCTGCCAAGCCCACTGTCACTTGGAAAGAACCAGTCGCCAGGAAATGGAGCACTGATAGCACTTGCACAAGAGGGGGGATCCCAGTCAGATGACGGATAGATGAGATCAGGTACGGCTCCAATTGGGCACACAGCTCTGTGATTGTGGCCCTGTCCAGTCTATAGGTGAGGATAAAGTCCACAAGAGGTCTGTACACGGGGTATGTCTCTACCTCCTATTCATCCGCAGTGGTCGGTATCTAAGGGACTCAAGAGTGAGTTGGCTGTCACAATTGGAACAATGGAACCACAACTTCAGTATACTTGATGCACTTATGTAATGGGACAGTGTTAATGGCGAGATATGTGCCAATCTAGTATGTGATGCAGTTAATGTTGACATGACTGTTCCCAACACCCGAAATGGTGACCGTCTGTCCTGTATGTAGGGACAGTTGGAAGTGAGGTTATTCCATCGACGTTGGGCTTCGTGGCAGAAGGTGTTCTTGCACCGCTGTGCAATTCCTCATTGGATAATAATGGGCTCTATGGAGTACAGGCGCCAATGGGGATCTTCGCCGGTGGTGACGGTGTACACCGCCCAGGACTTGACTGCCATTTTCTATCTGATTCCTTACTTGTTTCCTGACCTTCAACAGGAAAACACCTACACTGCATGTGCTGCTGTGACCTGTGTCTGGAACCCACCATGGCCAGTGTGACCGGGAAAGGGCTCCCGCCTTCACTTCAGAGGAGTTGGAGCGACTGGTGGATGGGCTCCTACCCCAGTATGGACTGCGGTACGAGCCTCCAGACCAACAGATGAGTACACATTGGTGATGATGCATGTGGGAAGGATGCATGGGGATGTGTGTGCAAGCATCGTGTCATCGGGGGAATGTCTTATGGTGGTGTACATGGTGTGTGCTGGGCGAAGTGTGTGCCAATGGTGATGGAAACAGGTATGGTGGGGCATTTGTGTGACAGGCTAGACTGTTTGTTTAATGGTGTTCTCCTGTCTGTATTGCCTCTGCAGGTCAGCGACCATCAGAAGAAGGGATTATGGTGTGCCATTGCCAAGGACGTGTGGACTCTGGGGGGGGTCTATGGCAGGCGGAGCACCCACTGTCGGAAACGGTGGGAGGACCTGAGACGCTGGGCATGGAAGACCGCGGAGGCCCAGATGGGGATGGCCTCCCAATGAGGAAGGGGTGCAACTCGGAACCGGACCCCCCCGATGGCCTGCATACTGGTAGTGGCCTAAACTAAGCTGGATGGGCGTTTGAGGGAATCACAACAGCCACAAGGGGATGAGTACAGTGGGTATCATTACAAATTTTGGCAGGTGGGGTGGGATCAGGGTGGTGGATGTGAGTTAGTGGGTGCCCCGAAGGCCAGGCCAGACCAGGCCAAACATTGCAGCATGGGTCAACTCTAGGGTAATGGGTGCATATTAAATACAGGTAACTAGCTTCTTAGCAGTCCATTTCAGGCAGGGCATCGTGGGACCCAGGAGGGGTGCAGTTGGCGGTGTGTGGCCCTCATCTTGCCTTAGCATCAAGCCACATCACTGGTGTAGCAATGCATAGTGCTTAAGCCTGTTCCCTGTGTGTGATGGTGCTGTGTATGCCACCTGTGGTGTTTGTGCAGTCATAGACCCAGTGTTTCCTTTGTCTCTCCCTCCTTTTTTGTTCTGTCATCCTGTCCTTGTGTGCATTACCATAATCTGGCGGGGGAGCAGGGGCACCGGTGACAGAGGGAGCTGCATCCCACAGGACCCAGGAGGCAGAGTCCACCGACGCCGAGGGAACCAGTGGGATGAGGGGGAGGGGAGTACCATGGCGGAGTCAGGAGGTGACAACACAGACTCAGATACCTCCTTCAATGGGAGGTCTGGTGATGGCGGACACCTCTGTCACCACCCCAGCTGCAGGTACAGCCGCCACCCCCCCTACCAGCACTGCCCTCCCAGTAGCCCCTCAGCGAGTTGCCTGTGCCCGCTCACCCAGGAGGGTGGGCATCTCCTTTGCCCCAGGCACCTCAGGCCCTGCCCCAGTGAGCCCTGCTACCCTGAGTGAGGAGGCTATTGACCTTCTGAGATCCATCTCTGTAGGGCAATCAACCATTTTGAGTGTCATCCAGGGGCTGGCATCATAGATGCAGCAATGCAATCCATTCCTGGAGGGCATTCACAGTGGATTGGCGGCCCAACAGAGATCTATTCAGGCTCTGGCCTCCTCTCTGATGGCAGCCATTGTCCCTGTTTCTACAGTTCCCCCTCCAACTACCACTTCCCAGCCCCATTCTCCTCAACCCCAACCCATCCCAGGCACACATACTGACGAGCATGCACACAAGACAACACCCAAGAGTTTCACAGGCAAACACAAGCACCACACTTCATCCCACAAGCACTCACGCAAATACCAGACAGTTGCAGACACAACAACATCCACTGCCTCAACTGTCTCCCCCTCCTCCTCCACCTCCCTCCCAATAACATCCACACTCAAACTTGCATGCACTACATCAGCACCACCACACCAAGCAGCACACACACCTCACTAGCAGACACCTCCAGAACATCCATGCATGCGTCCACTGTGTCCTCTCCCACCCTGTCTGTGCCCCCTCCTAAAGGACACAAACGCAAGCACTCACACACCCAACAGCCATCCACCTCACATCAGCATACTACCCATGCACCTGCACCCAAATCCAGCAGACATACAACTCCTCCAACCACTCCCTCAACCTCCACTCCCATCACTCCTCCCTCCTCTTGCCCCACCGTCCCTAAGAAGCTTTTCCTTGCCCAACTTGACCTCTTCCCTGCCCCTCCCCCCCTTCCTGCCCGTAAGAGCAGGGTCCCAATGATCCAGCCCAACACCTCAGCCAAACAGTCCACGGGGACAGTGGTGGCACCACCTAGTCATTGTGGGAAGGATACCACACCTCCAGGGAAGAAGGGGAAGGAGCCTACACCTCCAGGCAAGAAGGGGAAGGAGCTTTCACCTCCAGGCAAGAAAGGGAAGAAGTCTGCACATCCAGCCAAGAAGGGGGAAGAGTCTGCACCTCCTGCTTTGAAGGGGAAGAAGCCCTCGACTCCTGCCCGGAAGGCTAAGGACCACATACAACCTGCCATGAAGGGGTCATCAACCCCTGCCAGGATGAGTAAGGAATCCACGCCCCATGTGATGGAGGGGATGAAGCCCTCTACTCCAGTGGAGGCAGTCAGGGTGACACCTCCACCACCACCAGAAGTCATGGGCCCCCACTGCCAGCTGAGGAAGTGCAGCCATTACCACCTGCAGAGGCTGCCCAGGAGGCACCTCCATCTGCCACCACACTGCAGCCTTCACCACTTGCAGAGGCTGCCCAGGAGGCACCTCCATCTGCCACCACACTGCAGCCATCACCACCTGCAGAGGCTGCCCAGGAGGCATCTCGATCTGCCACCACACTGCAGCCATCACCACCAGCGGAAGCCATGTAGGCCACCTTCCAGGGGCTGTTGTACGAGGGGCCACCTCCAGAACCAGTGGGCAAGTCATCCACTCCACAGACTGTGGCCTTGCACTCCCCAGGACAGAGAAATGGGCATGGAGCCCCCTCCAGAACCAGTGGGCTTGTTCCCGACTTCGGCTGAAGTGCCCCCATCCCCCTGAGGTGCCTGCCGACTTGCAAACTGATGCCCCTGCAAAGTTCTATCCGGATGAAGTCAGGATTCGAGTTGGGCCTTGGACTGTGCCCTGTGGCCATGTGGGCCCTTTCAACATTAGACTGGGCAGAGTCCCTTTGTGTACATTTGTACATCTCTGTTTCACAGACAATTCGATTCTTTATTAGCTGTTGATATTAATAAATTCACCTTTATGTATTCCTGTTGTCCTTGCATTATTCTGCTGTGTATCATGTGCAAATAGTTTTTTGTGTGCAGCTGGATGTGTGTATGGTGTGTGTGTGTGTGTTGGGTATGTGTCGTGAGTGTGTGTGTCACTCTTGTTTTTCTCCCTCCCTCCTGTGTGCTAGGCAGCTGTACTCACCGTCGTCATCTTCGTCGGCTTTGGGGTTCCAGGTGGAGCATAATGTAGAAGATCATTGGTAAAATTTGCAGTTCGGGTTCTATGGCAGCGCTGTTCTTCCCTGTGTCTCCAATGGTGTGTCTTTTCTCTCAGTGATGTGTTTCCGCCAGGCTTTTGATGGTATTGGCAGCACCCCAGAAAACATAGCGGATTGTAGGGTCTTAATATGGTGGGTGGTACTTTGTCTCCCGTCTGGCTGTTGATAGCGACGGGGGGCGTGTGTGGTGTTTCCACCCTGGCAGATGGTGTAGTACATTGTCTGTCTATGGTGGTTATCACCGCCATGGTCATAATTTGGCAGTAATTACCGCGAGCCTGTTGGCGGTATTGCTGCCACTTTATCACTCACCGCCAGCGTCATAATGAGGGCCTCAGTGTTGTAAAAATAGACTCCGTAGCAACACAAGGGGACTTCAACCTTCTAAATATGGGACAGCTAGCATCTGTCTCCATCAACATCTGCTTAACCCATGCACTGGTTAGCACTGTGCAGAGTCCTAATGCCAGAGGAAACAAGGTCAGAAAAAATGTAGGAGGAAAGGAAAAAGTTGGGGGAAAGACCACGCTAAGGCTGACAGGTCAAACACTTTTGAACCACTTGAATGCATGAAATAAATAACAGATGAGGAAGATGAATCGAGGGTTTTTCTTATTATTGATTTCACTTCATGTGTTTCCTACATGGTTGCAACTGGACGACTAGCTTCTTTAACCTTGTCCCATAGCTCGCGCGTATGTAATGGAAGGTCATTGTTTGCCCAACAAAGATCACCTACATTTACTAGAGGCTTGCATTATAGGCAAATAGATGATATTTTACTGGATATTTCTATCTGGCATAAAATAATTGATTTTAAAGTAGATGACAAGTCCGGCAGTGATCATTATCCATTGAACATGATGTTGTAGAAGGATCATTTGATTCACCTAGGACTGTTCATTCCGTTATTCAGGTTAGAAATAACCATAGGTTTGTCAAGTGGCCTAGAACTGTAGAAACCAAGGACACAGTAGCTCTAATGTACCCTAGCTTTTTTGAAGTTTTTGAACCTTATATTAATTGCCCGGTCAACTAGATCCAATTAGTTAAGCTCCACAAGCCAAATTAAAAGCACACTTTTGGAAATTAACTTTTTTAAAGATCTACAAAAATGTAGGTTTCTCTCTATGGTTTACCCCAGATTGCCGCAAGGCTAAATCTACATTACTCAAAGCTGTTAAACAAGGCATTCCTGAGGGAGTGAAACTTGCTGGAGCCAATTATTACAAGATCCTGTGCTCTAGCAAATTCAATTTGGAGGAAGAAAACCGGTCAGACTTACTTGAGGCCTCTAAATGTAGGGAGACAGCATTAATTTGGCACATTATTGCCCATGGGTGTACCAAGGGTTTGACCACAGCGGTTCATCACTTTGAACCGTCCTAGTGGGAGCACCATTTTGCACAACTATATTCTGTGGAATTGTTACTGTTAGTTACTGCCCAAAATGGCACTGCGCAGCACATCCCTTGCACATTTATTTTTTTCTATGACTTAAACTTTGTCTGCTACAGAAAGCTTAAAACTAGGGAGGGCCCCTGGGCCTGATAAAATACTGGGAGATTTATTTCAAGCAGAACCAACAATTAGGGTATTTTACATCAATTTGTTTTGTCAGTGTTTTGCTGCAGGTGCTCAAGTCCCATTCACCGGTTTAGGTACTGAAATAATACCAGTAGACAAAAAAGGTGACAAAGGACAACTCTCAAACTACAGGCCTATAAGCCTCTTGGACAACCTTCAAACAGTCTTTCTTCGCCAGGTCCATAACAAATTGGAGAATTGGATGTTGCAAATACTATACTGTCACTTTTTCAGACAGGCTTTAGAGCAAAAATAGCGATGTCCAACCAGGTCTTCATTTGACTTTAATTGTATTGAAGTACACTAAACTAACCAATATATTGCCCTTATTGACCTCAGAGCAGCATTTGATCTTGTGCCAAGATCTCTTCTATGGGGAACACTTTGGTCTATAGGAGTTCCACCTACCCTTCTTAACATCATACTGAGGTTTCATGAGGAAAATTATGCACAGGTCCAATGGGCCAGCAATAGTGAACTTACAGAACGCATCGCTGTCTGGACGGGGTGAGACAAGGGTGTGTTCTGCCGCTACGCTTTTTAAATATATATAAATGATGTCATTGAGCATCTTAATAGTCTGTGTCAATGAATGACATAAAGTTAATGGGCTAACTGTTCGGGGGCTGTTGTTCGCCGGCGATACTATCCTGATCTCCTGGACCCCTGGAGGCCTAGAAAATGCATTGGCATATTTTCAATCCTATTGTAGAATTAAGGGTCTGGAAATAAACAATTCTAAGTAAAAGATAGTGATCTTGAACCCACATAAGAGCCACAAGGGGAAAATCAGTCTGGGAGATAAGGTGTAGACAGAGTTGCCAATTCCAAGTATCTGGTAATTAAGCTTGATGACAAACTTTGTTGGCGACTGCATCTTGAGAGGAGTAAGGCGACACTCACACATAGGTTAGCTGCTATCTGGTCATTTTTTACAGCGGCTCATTCTAGGGCCCTTTCAACAGCCAGTGAGGTTTACTAGGCCAAAGCCAAACCTCAGCACTATTCAGACCTGAAATCTGGGGGCATTCGTCTGTAATGCATTTAGCTGCTCAGGAAAATAATTGAATAAGGTCATTAAGCAATCTTAGAGAACCCCTTTAATTCCCCTATTTATGTACATTCCAGCTAAATGTATTGAGTTCTGTGTTGTCCTGCGACCTCTCTTAAATCTTTTTAGCAGATTCTGGGGACATTGCACTGATGTTTTATTTCAAGTATCCCTAGCATTATTTGCCACGTACATACTAGTTTTCATTAGGAATGCACTTTGATGTTTTTTTATGGCATTTTCACGGCAGCCACGGACGACATCCGATTGCTCCTAGTCCACGGCCACACTGCAGCAATCATACTCCTCGACTTCTCAGCAGCCTTCAACATGGTCTCCCACAGCACTCTATGCACCAGACTCCACGACATAGGAAATCCACGGAAGAGCCCTGGAATGGATCCACTCCTTCATCTCCAGGAGGATGTAGAGGGTAAGACTCTCCCCCTACACATCCAGACCCACAGGAGTCAACTGTGGAGTTCCCCAAGGATCCTCACTGAGTCCCACAATGTTCAACGTATGCATTGCCCCTCTCACAGCCATCGTCAGAAGCCATGGTATGAACACCGTGTCATATGCCGATTGCACACAACTCATCATTTCCCTCACCGAAGACCCGGACACGGTCAAAAGGAACTTCCACTCAGGAATGGAAGCCGTTGCCACCTGGATGACAGAAAGCTGCCTCAAGCTCAACTCTGACAAGACTGAGCTCATCATCTTTGGAAACGCCACCTCAGCATGGGATGACTCCTGGTGGCCCACATCCCTCAGCCCCACCTCCTGCACCCACTGAGCACGCCCGCAACCTAAGGATCATCCTCGACTCCTTCCTATCCATGACCTACCAGGTAAACTCAGTCGCCTCCTCCTGTTGGCACACACTCTGCAAACTTCGGAAGATTTTCAGATGGATCCCAACAGACTGTCGCAGGACAGTCACCCACAAGCAAGCTCGACTACGGCAAAGCCCTCTATGCCGGCACCTCAACTAGAAACATCAAAAAGCTACAACTCATCCAGAATGCCGCCGCCAGACTCATCCTGGACCACCCATGCTGAGAACACATCTCCCAACACCTGAATACCCTCCACTGGCTCCTGGTTGAGAAACGAATCACCATCAAGCTACTCACCCACACGTACAAGGCCATACACAATGCAGGACCAGCCCACCTGAATCACCGCGTCTCCTTCCACACCCCGTCAGATCCCTCCGATCAACCCAGATGGCTCTGGCCACCATCCCTTGCATTTGTAAAACCATCGGCCGGAGGACTGTTTTTCACCTACATTGCAGAAAAGAGCTGGGACAACCTCCCCCTTCACCTCAGATAAAGCACATCGCTCACCATCTTCATGAAGAACCTCAAGATGTGGCTCTTTGGATGAGGCCCCTCTCCTCCCCCCCAGCGGCCTGAGACCTTCACAGGTGAGTAGCCGCGCTTTACAAAAACTGATTGATTGATTGATTATGCAATTAAACCGATCAATACTGATTAATTATTATATGCTTATGTTTGGTTATGAGGGGAGTATCCTCTACGACATAAGAACTACTGGTCCTATCGGTAATTTTTTAGATTTTTAAATGCTGCTGGATGACCTAGCAGACCGGTTTATATTTCTTTGCTACTGGTGTTTTAATATAAATTCTTTGTGGAGTTTAATCTTTTTTGTCCCTCCGTGTTACAATGCACGTTGTTAACATTACGATAATGAATCGTGTGATGCTGTATTTTTTATATAGGTGCAACTTTTTTAACTTTTTAACTGAAATAAGGTTTTTCTGAAGATGATGTGATTATGGTATTGTTTATTCACAAACGTATGTTCAGCTTTATATATTAAATTCCTACTCAGTGATAGCTTTCACTTTTTGAATTTTTGCAGTGGTGCAAGTAACGACCTATTTCATTATTATTTTCACCATTTTTCAAAGATCTATTGTACTTTATAAAATAGATTGTATGCCTGTACATGTACAACAAACTATAAAAAAAAAAATTCCTTAAAATATTCCTCACAAAGGCCCTCATTACGAGTTTGGCGGTCAGTTGACTGCCACAGTGGAGATGGCGGTTGCACTGCTGCAGGACTGGCGGTATAGACCTCCATTTTACGAGTACTGGGAAGGCACCTGCAGAACACAGCCAAGTTTCCACCCGGACCGCCAGTGTGGACGGAGCGCGGTTGCCGACAGAAGGCCCCTTCAGTCCAGCGGTCAGACAGTTTCCACCCACTGTATTACAAGGTTGCACACCGCTAGGACTTCTGGGGCAGTCTAACCACCATCAAAATCAAGGTGGAAATGAACAACATAAAAGGAAGCACCCACCTTCTGAAACACAGGCACGTCCGTAGGCGCCATGGCACACAAATTGCAAGTCTTTCTAATGCTCCTGCTGGCCATTGACATCCAGGACCAGCGACGACGACAGAGACACCAGCCATAAGTACCCCATCCTAGCACACACTGGAGGGAAGGACATTAGTAAACACACATGCAAAAAGCACAGTCACCATACATTTGTGCGTAAGGAAAGCCAGGACAATCTATGTAGCACAGACACCAACGGTGCCGTTGTAGAGAAATATATTTGAAATATCAAAATTTCAATGAAATAACTATATACAAGATGCCATAAGGGCCAGTGTCTCATAGTCCAAATGTACCGGGCAAACTGGGCATGTGAGGACTGCCCAACTTGACTCCTGACTGCAATGTGCAGACCTCCACAGGGCAGGGGCATCAATGGGGCATGCAGGCACCTCAGGAATGGGGGGATTAGGGGGATGTGATCAGGGTTTGGATGGGGGGGTCCTTCCTCTTCTTATCATGCTCCCCCCCCCCTTATTGTTCTGCTGTCGGGGGACGCGTTGGCCCTCTTTCCTGCCTTCTTAGGAGTGACGGCGGGGGAGGCCACCACACCACGGGACCCAAATGGAGTGCCACCAGGGCTGGAGGTGTGAGGGGCAGGTGTGCCTGTTGTGGCAGCACCACATACTGCTGACTGCGGGGAATGGCTCAGCCCAGAGGAGGACAGGGAGGTGGAAGGCAGGACTCTGGGAAGGGAAGCAGGGCGTTTGGGGGGAACAGGGACTGGACCAGGAGATGGGAACAGGGAAAACTCATGCAGGAATCTCTTTTTAGGGGCAGCAGGTCGGTCACGGGTTAGGTGTTTGGAAGTGGAGGGAGAGGGGATGGTTGATAGGTGTGTACGTGGATATGGTATAGGTGCTGGTGCGTGGGTGTATGAAATGTGTGTGCTGGGTGTGTGCTGGGTGGATGGATGTGGGCATAAACGTGTACTGGGAGGAAGAGAGGAGGAGACACAGGGAGATGGCAGGGGGGATATGTGAGTAAATGTTGGGATGGTGTGTGCAGGTAGGGTGGATGTGTTGCATGTGGTTGTGTTGACTGTAGTGGTGCATGAGGTGCATGCATGGGGGTGGTGGCATCTGTGGTGCATGTGAATGTCCTTGCACTCTGGGACTGTTGGTGGGGATGCATGCTGGTATGGAAGTGTGCTTTGGATGGAAAATGGGAGAGGCCCCGCAACCCCAACCCCACCACACCCCAAAACCTAAAACCCCGACCCCCCATCCTGCCCCAAAACCTAAAACGCCTGCCCCCCCAACCCCACCCCAAAACCTAAAACCCCCCCGAACCCCAACCCCCGCCCCAAAACCTAAACTGCCCCCCCCAACCCCGCCTCAAAACCTAAAACCCCCCAACCCCCCACCCCGCCCCAAAACCTAAAACCCACACCACCGCCCCAAAACCTAAAACGCCCGCCCCCCAACCCCACCCCAAAACCTAAAACCCCGACCCTCCACCCGGGCCCCAAAACCTAAAACCCCGACCCCAAAAAACCTAAAACCCCCCGCCCCCCCACCCCGCCCCAAAAATGAAAACCCCCACTTACCTGAGTTGTCACCTCGTCATCTGCGTTGTCCTCCTCAGCCGACTCCCTTGTTTGTGCCTTAACCACGCATGTTCGTTGTTCAGGACATGCGTGGTTTAGGCACAAAATAACGAAATTGTGGTTAAAGAAAGCGTTGTTCCGCTTTCGTTTACCAGGATTTCGTTATTAAAGAGTCGCCATAGAGGCCGTTTCCCGTTTCCTTGCCTGTCTAAACTGGAGGTGAGGGCTCCTTTGCCCACTGCTGGTGGAGGTGTTTACCTGCCTGTCTCAGCTGGAGGTAAGAGCTCCTTGCCCAATTTTGGTGGAGGTGTTTCCTTGCTTACCTCAGCTGGAGGTGAGGGCTCCTTGCCCACTGCTGGTGGAAGTGTTTCCTTGCCTGTGTAAATTGGAGGTGAGGGCTCCTTTGCCACTGCTGGTGGAGGTGTTTCCTTGCGAGTCTCAGCTGGAGGTGAGGGCCCCTTGCCTACTGCTGGTGGAAGTGTTTCCTTGCCTGTTTAAACTGGAGGTGAGGGCTCCTTTGCCCACTGCTGGTGGAGGTGTTTACCTGCCTGTCTCAGCTGGAGGTGAGGGCTCCTTGCCCACTGCTGGTGGAGGTGTTTCCTTGCTTACCTCAGCTGGAGGTGAGGGTTCCTTGCCCACTGCTGGTGGAGGGGGCATTAAGACTCTCTTTGTTGGTGGAGTGAGAATCTTCCCTTTTTTGGGTGGTGGAGTGGGATCCTTCCCTTTTTTGGGTGGTGGAGTGGGATCCTTCCCTTTTCTGGGTGGTGGAATGGGAACCTTCCCTTTCTTGCCCCCACGACTAGGAGGTGCCTTCACTGTCCCCATCTCATGTCCCTTTGGTTTCACCACCCTAGTCCTTCCTTTCTGAGACGGAGGTGTACTCACAGTAGGAGCCCACTCTGGGGCCCCTTCATGCCAGCAGCTGTTGACTTGATGGGAGCAGTGATGGGAAGTGGATGGCTGTAGGGAGTCTGGGTCCGTGTGTTTGTGTCTCTTAGGAGGGGGCAGACAGGATGCAGCATCCCACTACTATCTGGCAGACCTTCTCGGGTGAGTAGCACAGGGATCCACCTGTCAGTTGGAGGCCCTGAACCTGGCCTTCAGTAGGCCGAAGGTCCTCTCGATGATCCATGTGGTTCACCCATGTGCCTCATTATAACGTTCTCCATCCCCTGTCCTGGCATTCCTCACAGGGGTCAGCAGCCATGATAGGTTTGGGTAGCCTGAGTCACCTGCAAGTATTGAGGGAGCACATTTAGCCTCACACAATCCTATGGAGTTAACACTAGAAGGCATACACTAACATTCAGTGGGTGGGGACCAAGGCTCACCTATTAGCCACACCCTGTGCCTCTGTAGTTGGGCCATCACATTTAGGATACTGCTATTCCTCATAACAAAGGAATCATGCACCGACCCAGGATACTCAGCATTGACATGGGAGATCTGGTCCTCCAGGCACACCATCTGCACATTCAGTGAGTGGAAACTCTTATGATTCCTGAACACATGTTCATTCTGGCAGGGGGGACAAACGCAATATGGGTATTGTCATTCGCCTTAACGATATTGGGGCTATGTCCCATTGCATAGAATCCGGCCTTCACAGTGGCCAATTCTTCCACCTAGGTAAAAGAAATGTAGCTGCACATGTGTTTTACCAGGGCAGACAACACTCTTGCCAGCACGACTGAGAACATTGGCTGTGACATTCCTGCTGCCAAGCCCACTGTCACTCGGAAAGAACCAGTCGCCAGTAAATGGAGCACTGATAGCACTTGCACAAGAGGAGGGATCCCAGTCAGATGACGGACAGATGAGATCTGGTACGGCTCCAATTGGGCACACAGCTCTGTGATTGTGGCCCTGTCCAGTCTATAGGTGAGGATAATGTGCCTGTCCACCAGTGCAGCTAAGTCCACAAGAGGTCTGTCTCTACCTCCTATTCATCTGCAGCGGTCGGTATCTAAGGGACTCAAGAGTGAGTTGGCTGTCACAATTGGAACAATGGAACCACAACTTCAGTATACTTGATGCACTTATGTAATGGGACAGTGTTAATGGCGAGATATGTGCCAATCTAGTCTGTGATGCAGTTAATGTTGATATGACTGTTCCCAACACCCGAAATGGTGACCGCCTGTCCTGTATGTAGGGACAGTTGGAAGTGAGGTTATTCCATCGACGTGGGGCGTCGTGGCAGAAGGTGTTCTTGCACCGCTGTGCAATTCCTCATTGGATAATAATGGGCTCTATGGAGTACAGGCGCCAATGGGGATCTGCGCCGGTGGTGACGGTGTACACCGCCCAGGACTTGACTGCCATTTTCTATCTGATTCCTTACTTGTTTCCTGACATTCAACAGGAAAACACCTACACTGCATGTGCTGCTGTGACCTGTGTCTGGAACCCACCATGGCCAGTGTGACCGGGAAAGGGCTCCCGCCTTCACTTCGGAGGAGTTGGAGTGACTGGTGGATGGGCTCCTACCCCAGTATGGACTGCGGTACGATCCTCCAGACCAACAGATGAGTACACATTGGTGATGATGCATGTGGGAAGGATGCATGGGGATGTGTGTGCAAGCATCGTGTCATCAGGGGAATGTCTTATGGTGGTGTACATGGTGTGTGCTGGGCGAAGTGTGTGCCAATGGTGATGGAAACGGGTATGGTGGGGCATTTGTGTGACAGGCTGGACTGTTTGTTTAATGGTGTTCTCCTGTCTGTATTGCCTCTGCAGGTCAGCGACCATCAGAAGAAGAGATTATGGTGTGCCATTGCCAAGGACGTGTGGACTCTGGGGGGGTCTATGGCAGGCGGAGCACCCACTGTCGGAAACGGTGGGAGGACCTGAGACGCTGGGCATGGAAGACCGTGGAGGCACAGATGGGGATGGCCTCCCAATGAGGAAGGGGTGCCACTCGGAACCTGACCCCCCCGATGGCCTGCATACTGGTAGTGGCCTAAACTGAGCTGGATGGGCGTTTGAGGGAATCACAACAGCCACAAGGGGATGAGTACAGTGGGTATCATTACAAATTTTGGCAGGTGGGGTGGGATCAGGGTGGTGGGTGTGAGTTAGTGGGTGCCCCGAAGGCCAGGCCAGACCAGGCCAGACATAGCAGCATGGGTCAACTCTAGGGTAATGGGTGCATATCAAATACAGGTAACTAGCTTGTTAGCAGTCCATTTCAGGCAGGGCATCGTGGGACCCAGGAGGGGTGCAGTTGGCGGTATGTGGCCCTCATCTTGCCTTAGCATCACGCCACATCACTGGAGTAGCAATGCATAGTGCTTAAGCCTGTTCCCTGTGTGTGATGGTGCTGTGTATGCCACCTGTGGTGTTGGTGCAGTCATAGACCCAGTGTTTCCTTTGTCTCACCACCCTTTTTTGTTCTGTCATCCTGTCCTTGTGTGCATTACCATAATCTGGCGGGTGAGGAGGGGCACCGGTGACAGAGGGAGCTGCATCCCACAGGACCCAGGAGGCAGAGCCCACCGACGCCGAGGGAACCAGTGGGAGAGGGGGAGGGGAGTACCATGGCGGAGACAGGAGGTGACAACACAGACTCAGATACCTCCTTCAATGGGAGCTCTCTGGTGATGGCGGACACCTCTGTCACCACTTCAGCTGCAGGTACAGCCGCCACCCCCCCTACCAGCACTGCCCTCCCAGTAGCCCCTCAGCGAGTTGCCTGTGCCCGCTCACCCAGGAGGGTGGGCATCTCCTTTGCCCCAGGCACCTCAGGCCCTGCCCCAGTGAGCCCTGCTACCCTGAGTGAGGAGGCTATTGACCTCCTGAGATCCATCTCTGTAGTGCAATCAACCATTGTGAGTGCCATCCAGGGGCTGGCATCCCAGATGCAGCAATGCAATCCATTCCTGAAGGGCATTCACGGTGGATTGGCGGCCCAACAGAGATCGATTCAGGCTCTGGCCTCCTCTCTGATGGCAGCCATTGTCCCTGTTTCTAGAGTTCCCCCTCCAACTACCACTTCCCAGCCCCATTCTCCTCAACCCCAACCCATCCCAGGCACACATACTGACGAGCATGCACACAAGACAACACCCAAGAGTTTCACAGGCAAACACAAGCACCACACTTCATCCCACAAACACTCACGCAAATACCAGCCAGTTGCAGACACAACAACATCCACTGCCTCAACTGTCTCCCCCTCCTCCTCCACCTCCCTCCCAATAACATCCACTCTCAAATTTGCATGCACTGCATCAGCACCACCACACCAAGCAGCACACACACCTCACTAGCAGACACCTCCACTACATCCATGCATGCGTCCACTGTGTCCTCTCCCACCCTGTCTGTGCCTCCTCCTAAAGGACACAAACGCAAGCACTCACACACCCAACAGCCATCCACCTCACATCAGCATACTGCCCATGCACCTGCACTCAAATCCAGCAGACATACACCTCCTCCAACCACTCCCTCAACCTCCACTCCCATCACTCCTCCCTCCTCCTGCCCCACCATCCCTAGGAAGCTTTTCCTTGCCCAACTTAACCTCTTCCCTGCCCCTCCCCCCCTTCCTGCCCGTAAGAGCAGGGTCCCAATGATCCAGCCCAACACCTCAGCCAAACAGTCCACGGGGACAGTGGTGACACCACCTAGTCCTGGTGGGAAGGATACCACACCTCCAGGGAAGAAGGGGAAGGAGCCTACACCTCCAGGCAAGAAGGGGAAGGAGCCTTCACCTCCAGGCAAGAAAGGGAAGAAGTCTGCACATCCAGCCAAGAATGGGAAGGAGTCTGCACCTCCTGCTTTGAAGGGGAAGAAGCCCTCGACTCCTGCCCGGAAGGCTGAGGACCACTTACAACCGGCCATGAAGGGGAAGAAGTCATCAACCCCTGCCAGGATGGGTAAGAAATCCACGCCCCATGTGATGGAGGGGACGAAGCCCTCTACTCCAGTGGAGGCTGTCAGGGTGGCACCTCCACCAACACCAGCAGTCATGGGCCCCCACTGCCAGCTGAGAAAGTGCAGCCATCACCACCTGCAGAGGCTGCCCAGGAGGCACCTCCATCTGCCACCACACTGCAGCCTTCACCACCTGCAGAGGCTGCCCAGGAGGCACCTCCATCTTCCACCACACTGCAGCTAGCACCACCTGTAGAGGCTGCCCAGGAGGCACCTCCATCTGCCACCACACTGCAGCCATCACCACCTGCAGAGGCTGCCCAGGAGACATCTCGATCTGCCACCACACTGCAGCCATCACCACCAGCGGAAGCCATGTAGGCCACCCTCCAGGGGCTGCTGTGCGAGGGGCCAACTCTAGAACCAGTGGGCAAGTCATCCACTCCACAGACTGTGGCCTTGCACTCCCCAGGACAGAGAAATGGGCATGGAGCCCCCTCCAGAACCAGTGGGCTTGTTCCCGACTTCGGCTGAGGTGCCCCCATCCCCGTGAGGTGCCTGCCGACTTGCAAACTGATGCCCCTGCAAAGTTCTATCCGGATGAAGTCAGGATTCGGGTTGGGCCATGGACTGTGCCCTGTGGCCATCTGGGCCCTTTCAACATTAGACTGGGCAGAGTCCCTTTGTGTACATTTGTACATCTCTGTTTCACAGACAATTCGATTATTTATTAGCTGTTGATATTAATACATTCACCTTTATGTATTCCTGTTGTCCTTGCATTATTGTGCTGTGTATCGTGTGCAAATTGTTTTTTGTGTGCAGCTGGTGTGTGTATGGTGTGTGTATGGTGTGTGTGTGTGTTGGGTGTGTGTCGTGAGTGTGTATGTCACTCTTGTTTTCCTCCCTCCCTCCTGTGTGCTAGGCAGCTGTACTCACCGTTGTCATCTTCATCGGCGTTGGGGTTCCAGGTGGAGCATAATGTAGAAGATCATCTGTAAAACTTGCAGTTCAGGTTCTATGGCAGCGTTGTTCTTCCCTGTGTCTCCAATGGTGTGTCTTTTCTCTTCAGTGATGTGTTTCCGCCAGGCTTTTGATGGCATTGGCACCGCCCCAGAAAACATAGCGGATTGTAGGGTCTTCATATGGTGGGTGGTACTTTGTCTCCCGCCTGGCTGTTGATAGCGAGGGGGGGCTTGTGTGGTGTTTCCGCCCTGGCAGATGGTGTAGTACATTTTCTGTCTATGGTGGTTATCACCGCCATGGTCATAATTTGGCAGTAATTACCGCGAGCCTGTTGGCGGTATTGCTGCCACTTTATCACTCACCGACAGGGTCATAATGAGGGCCTCAGTGTTGTAAAAATAGACTCCGTAGCAACACAAGGGGACTTCATCCTTCTAAATATGGGACAGCTAGCATCTGTCTCCATCAACATCTTCTTAACCCATGCACTGGTTAGCACTGTGCAGAGTCCTAATGTCAGAGGAAACAAGGTCAGAAAAAATGTAGGAGGAAAGGAAAAAGTTGGGGGAAAGACCACGCTAAGGCTGACAGGTCTAACACTTTTGAACCACTTGAATGCATGAAATTAATAACAGATGAGGAAGATGACTCAAGGGTTTTTCTTATTATTGATTTCACTTCATGTGTTTCCTACATGGTTGCAACTGGACGACTAGCTTCTTTAACCTTGTCCCATAGCTTGCGCGTATGTAATGGAAGGTCATTGTTTGCCCAACAAAGATCACCTACATTTACTAGAGGCTTGCATTATAGGCAAATAGATTATATTTTACTGGATATTTCTATCTGGCATAAAAGAATTGATTTTAAAGTAGATGACAAGTCCGGCAGTGATCATTATCCATTGAACATGATGTTGTAGAAGGATCATTTAATTCACCTAGGACTGTTCATTCCGTTATTCAGGTTAGAAATAACCATAGGTTTGTCAAGTGGCCTATAACTGTAGAAACCAAGGACACAGTAGCTCTAATGTACCCTAGCTTTTATGAAGTTTTTGAACCTTATATTAATTGCCCGGTCAAATAGATCCAATTAGTTAAGCTCCACAAGCCAAATTAAAAGCACACTTTTGGAAATTAACTTTTTCAAAGATCTCCAAAAATGTAGGTTTCTCTCTATGGTTTACCCCAGATTGCCGCAAGGCTAAATCTACATTACTCAAAGCTGTTAAACAAAGCATTCCTGAGGGAGTGAAACTTGCTGGAGCCAATTATTACAAGATCCTGTGCTCTAGCAAATTCAATTTTGAGGAAGAAAAGCGGTCAGACCTACTTGACGCCTCTAAATGTAGGGAGACAGCATTAATTTGGCACATTATTGCCCATGGGTGTACCAAGGGTTTGACCACAGCGGTTCATCACTTTGAACCGTCCTAGTGGGAGCACCATTTTGCATAACTATATTCTGTGGAATTGTTACTGTTAGTTACTGCCCAAAATGGCACTTTGCATCACAGGGTAGGTCGCTCCCCCTGCCGCTGCAGCTCCACCAGCCCAGGCTCCTGACACCTCCCAGCAAGACCTGCTAAAAACAGTAAGTACTCCCCCCACCCAGCCCCTCGCCCAGCCCCGCGCTACTCACCTCTCTTCTCCTGTACCTCTGTCTTCTCTCTCCGCACCCCTGCTGTCCTTCTTCCCTCCACTCTCTGCTCCTCTTCTGCAGCCCTCTTGCTGCGTGTTCTGCTCTTCCTCGGCCCCGCTCCTCTTCCTCACCGCGTTCTCTTCCTGCTTCTTTCTTCATCTGTGATCTTCATCTGTGTCCTTCTTCTGTGTTCTTCATCTGTGTTTCTTCTTTCTCCTCTGCACCCGTCCTGCGTGTCCTTTCTTCTTTCTTCATCTGTGTTCTTCATCTGTGTCCTTCTTCTGTGTTCTTCATCTGTGTTTCTTCTCTCTCCTCTGCACCCCGTCCTGCGTGTCCTTTCTTCTTTCTTCATCTGTGTTCTTCTCCTGTGTCCTTCTTCGGTGTCCTTCTTCTGTGTTCTTCATCTGTGTCCTTCTTCTGTGTTCTTCATCTGTGTTTCTTCTTTCTCCTCTGCACCCCGTCCTGCGTGTCCTTTCTTCTTTCTTCATCTGTGTTTCTTATTTCTCCCCTGCACCCCGTCCTGCGTGTCCTTTCTTCTTTCTTCTTCTGTGTTCGTCATCTGTGTTCTTCATCTGTGTTCTTCATCTGTGTTTCTTCTTTCTCCCCTGCAACGCGACCTGCGTGTCCTTTCTTCTTTCTTCATCTGTGCTCTTCATCTGTGTTCTTCATCTGTGTTTCTTCTTTCTCCTCTGCACCCCGTCCTGCGTGTCCTTTCTTCTTTCTTCATCTGTGTTCTTCATCTCTGTTCTTCATCTGTGCTCTTCATCTGTGTTTCTTCTTTCTCCCCTGCACCGCGACCTGCGTGTCCTTTCTTCTTTCTTCATCTGTGTTCTTCTCTGCACCCCGACCTGCGTGTCCTTTCTCCTCCTCTGTACTTTTCTCTGCGTGTTCCTTCTCTTCCTCTGTGGCCTCTCCTCATCTTCTGGACGCTTCCCCTCTGCTTCTCAGGTCTCTCCTCTTCTGACTGATTCTTCTTCTTCTTGACTCTTCTCTCTCCTCTCCGGACTCTTCTCCTCTTCTTCTTAACTCTTCTCCCTTCGGTTCTTGACTCTTCTCTTCTTCTTTACTCCTCTTCTTGACTCTTCTCCTCCTTTGTTCTTCCTTACTCCCCTCCCCTCTACCTGACCCCCCAACCCTCCGCTTTCGCGCCACCCCTCTCCTGCCCCCCCTCCCCGCCCCCAGCTGACCCCTCCTCCCACCCTCCTCCCACCCTCCTCCCTCTTATGGCACCGAAGGCACGCCAAAGGCAAGCCCGTCTGCGCCCGTCTGCGCCTGGACCGCGCCCATCGCCACGACCCCTGGTCCCCAGCACTCCCAATCCCCACAGCACTGCTACGACCCCTACACCCTCCACGCCCTCAACCCGGGGCGCTCCAGTACCTGCTTCCAAGCCAACCCTAAACGCACCCATGGACCCTTCGCATGCCTCACCTGCAAATTCACCTTCCACCGCAAAACCACCCCGTCCGCCCGCCCACGCGCCAACAACCACCTCAAATGCATCCTGATCAACGCACGCTCCGTCCACAAGCACGCCGTTGAACTATGGGACCTCCTGGACTCCACTGCACCGGACATCGCCTTCATCACTGAGACCTGGATGAACGCCTCTTCGGCCCCCGACATCGCCATAGCCATCCCCGACGGCTACAAGAACTCCAGGAGAGACCGCTCCAACCAAGTCGGTGGAGGAATCGCCATCGTCTTCAAGGACTCCATCAACGTCACCACCTCCACCGAAGAAACCCCGCTCGCCGCCGAACACCTGCACTTCCAGATCCACACCGACCCCAGGACCACCCTCAGAGGAACTCTCATCTACAGACCCCCTGGACCACGCGCCCTCTTCAGCGACTCTATCACTGACTTCATCTCCCCGCACGCCCTTGCCTCACCGGACTACATCCTCCTCGGTGACCTCAACTTCCACCTGGAACAGAACAACGACCCCAACACCACCGCCCTGCTCGACAACCTTGCCAACCTCGGTCTCAAGCAACTGGTGAACACCCCCACCCACATCGCCGGACACACGCTCGACCCCATCTTCTCCGCCAGCAACCACGTATCCTTCAGCCACTCCTCCGTAATACACTGGACCGACCACAGATGTGTCCACTTCACCTTCCGACGCGAGACCTCCGCACACAATCCATCTCACGCCGACATTGGAACAAAATCCCAGCGGAACAGCTTCTCTCCACTCTCAGCGACAACCAACCCACCTTCTCCACCGACCCCAACGACGCAGCCCTCAGCCTCACGCATTGGATCACCAACTGCGCAGACAACCTCGCTCCCCTCAGACGCCTCCCAAGACAGACCAACACCAAAAAACCTCTCTGGTTCACAGACACCCTCAAGGAATCTAAAAAAACTGCCGCACCCTCGAGAAAGCCTGGCACAAGGACCACACCGCAGGGACCATGGCTGCCCTCAAGAACGCTACCCGCGAACACCACCAACTGATCCGTGCCACCAAAAGAAATTCCTTCACAGACAGACTGGACAAGAACACTCACAACAGCAAAGAACTCTTCAACATTGTCAAAGAGCTCTCCAACCCCAACGCCAATGCCATCACGCCCTCACAAGACCTCTGCATCTCCCTCGCCACCTTCTTCCATCGTAAGATCACCGACCTACACGACAGCTTCGGACACCAGACCCAGCCAACCACCACAGAACCTGCAACCCCAGCCATCACCCTCAACGCCTGGACTCACATCAACACGGAAGAGACCAAAGCCACCATGAACTCCATCCACTCCGGTTCCCCCTCGGACCTCTGCCCACACTTCATCTTCAACAAAGCCGACGACATCATCGCCCGTATCTCCAGACCATCATCAAAAGCTCGTTTGCTTCTGCCACCTTCCCCGAGAGCTGGAAACACGCCAAAGTCAAGGCCCTACTGAAGATACCTACGGCGGACCCCAGCGACCTGAAAAAACTTCCGTCCCATCTCGCTCCTCCCCTTCCCTGCCAAAGTCATAGAGAAGACCGTCAACAAGCAACTTACCAACTTCCTTGAAGACAACAACCTACTCGACCCCTCTCAGTCTGGATTCCGAGCCAATCACAGCACAGAAACCGCCCTCATCTCAGTCACAGACGACATCAGAACTCTGATGGACAACGGAGAAACAGTCGCCCTCATCCTCCTCGACCTCTCGGCTGCCTTCGACACCGTCTGCCACCGAACCCTAATATCCCGACTCCGCTCCACTGGGATCCAAGGACAGGCCCTGGACTGGATCACCTCCTTCCTCTCCAATCGCTCCCAAAGAGTCTACCTCCCACCTTTCCGCTCAGACCCCACCGAGATCATCTGCGGCGTCCCACAAGGCTCCTCACTCAGCCCGACTCTCTTCAATGTCTACATGAGCCCCCTCGCCGACATCGTATGCAAACACAACATCAACATCACCTCCTACGCCGACGACACTCAGCTGATACTCTACCTCACCAAGGACCCCACCAGCGCCAAGACCAACCTGCAAGATGGAATGAAAGACGTCACAGAATGGATGAAACTCAGCCGTCTGAAACTGAACTCAGACAAAACGGAAGTCCTCATCCTCGGAAACACCCCGTCCGCCTGGGACGACTCCTGGTGGCCCACGGCCCTTGGCACCGCACCAACCCCCTCAGACCACGCACGCAACCTCGGATTCATCCTGGACCCACTTCTCACCATGACCAAACAAGTCAACGCCGTATCATCCTCCTGCTTCCTCACCCTTCGCATGCTCCGAAAGATCTTCCGTTGGATCCCCGCTGACACCAGAAAGACAGTGACCCACGCCCTCGTCATGAGCCGCCTGGACTACGGCAACACTCTATACGCAGGAACCACCGCTAAACTCCAGAAACGTCTGCAGCGAATTCAAAATGCCTCCGCCCGTCTCGTCCTCGACATACCCCGCAACAGCCACATCTCCGCCCACAAAAGGATCACCTTCCGACTCCTCACCCATGCACACAAAGCCCTCCACAACAAGGGACCCGAATACCTCAACCGTCGCCTCAGCTTCTACACGCCCACCCGTCAACTTCGCTCCGCCAACCTCGCGCTCGCCACCGTCCCTCGAATCCGCCGCACCACGGCAGGTGGGAAATCCTTCTCCTACCTGGCGGCCAAGACATGGAATTCCCTCCCCACCAACCTCAGGACCATCCAGGACCACCTCGCATTCCGGAGGCAACTCAAGACCTGGCTCTTCGAGCAGCAGTAACCCCATCCCCCTAGCGCCTTGCGACCCGCACGGGTGAGTAGCGCGCTTTATAAATGCTTGTGATTTGATTTGATTTGACATCCCTTGCACATTGATTTTTTTCTATGACTTAAACTTTGGCTGCTACAGAAAGCTTAAAACTAGGGAGGGCCCCTGGGCCTGATAAAATACTGGGAGATTTATTTCAAGCAGAACCAACAATTAGGGTATTTTACATCAATTTGTTTTGTCAGTGTTTTGCTGCAGGTGCTCAAGTCCCATTCACCGGTTTAGGTACTGAAATAATACCAGTGGACAAAAAAGGTGACAAAGGACAACTCTCAAACTACAGGCCCATAAGCCTCTTGGACAACCTTCAAAAATTCTTTCTTCGCCAGCTCCATAACAAATTGGAGGATTGGATGTTGCAAATACTATACTGTCACTTTTTCAGACAGGCTTTTGAGCAAAAATAGCGAAGTCCAACCAGGTCTTAATTAGACTTTAATTGTATTGAAGTACACTAAACTAACCAATATATTGCCCTTATGGACCTCAGAGCAGCATTTGATCTTGTGCCAAGATCTCTCCTATGGGGAACACTTTTGTCTATAGGAGTTCCACCTACCCTTCTTAACATCATACTGAGGTTTCATGAGGAAAATTATGCACAGGTCCAATGGGCCAGCAATAGTGAACTTACAGAACGCATCGCTGTCTGGACGGGGGGGAGACAAGGGTGTGTTCTGCCGCTACGCTTTTTAAATATATATAAATGATGTCATTGAGCATCTTAATAGTCTGTGTCAATGAATGACATAAAGTTAATGGGCTAACTGTTCGGGTGCTGTTGTTCGCCGGCGATACTATCCTGATCTCCTGGACCCCTAGAGGCCTAGAAAATGCATTGGCATATTTTCAATCCTATTGTAGAATTAAGGGTCTGGAAATAAACAATTCTAAGTAAAAGATAGTGATCTTGAACCCACATAAGAGCTACAAGGGGAAAATCAGTCTGGGAGATAAGGTGTAGACAGAGTTGCTAGTTCCAAGTATCTGGTAATTAAGCTTGATGACAAACTTTGTTGGTGACTGCATCTTGAGAGGAGTAAGGCCATACTCACACATAGGTTAGCTGCTATCTGGTCATTTTTTACAGCAGCTTATTCTAGGGCCCTATCAACAGCCGGTGAGGTTTACTAGGCCAAGGCCAAACCTCAGCACTATTCAGACCTGAAATCTGCGGGCATTCGTCTGTAATGCATTTAGCTGCTCAGGAAAATAATTGAATAAGGTCATTAAGCAATCTTAGAGAACCCCTTTAATTCCCCTATTTATGTACATTCAAGCTAAATGTATTGAGTTCTGTGTTGTCCGGCGACCTCTCTTAAATCTTTTTAGCAGATTCTGGGGACATTGCACTGATGTTTTATTTCAAGTATCCCTAGTATTATTTGCCACGTACGTACTAGTTTTCATTAGGAATGCACTTTGATGTTTTTTTATGGCATTTTCACGGCAGCCACCGACGACATCCGATTGCTCCTAGTCCACGGCCACACTGCAGCAATCATACTCCTCGACTTCTCAGCAGCCTTCAACATGGTCTCCCACAGCACTCTATGCACCAGACTCCACGACATAGGAAATCCACGGAAGAGCCCTGGAATGGATCCACTCCTTCCTCTCCAGGAGGATGTAGAGGGTAAGACTCTCCCCCTACACATCCAGACCCACAGGAGTCAACTGTGGAGTTCCCCAAGGATCCTCACTGGGTCCCACAATGTTCAACGTATACACTGCCCCTCTCACAGCCATCGTCAGAAGCCATGGTATGAACACCGTGTCATATGCCGATTGCACACAACTCATCATTTCCCTCACCGAAGACCCAGACACGGTCAAAAGGAACTTCCACTCAGGAATGGAAGCCGTTGCCACCTGGATGACAGAAAGCTGCCTCAAGCTCAACTCTGACAAGACTGAGCTCATCATCTTTGGAAACGCCACCTCAGCATGGGATGACTCCTGGTGGCCCACATCCCTTAGCCCCCCCTCCTGCACCCACTGAGAATGCCCGCAACCTAAGGATCATCCTCGACTCCTTCCTATTCATGACCTACCAGATAAACTCAGTCGCCTCCTCCTGTTGGCACACACTCTGCAAACTTCGGAAGATTTTCAGATGGATCCCGACAGACTGTCGCAGGACAGTCACCCACAGGCAAGCTCGACTACGGCAAAGCCCTCTGTGCCGGCACCTCGACTAGAAACATCGAAAAGCTACAACTCATCCAGAATGCCGCCGCCAGACTCATCCTGGACCACCCATGCTGAGATCACATCTCCCAACACCTGAATGCCCTCCACTGGCTACCGGTCGAGAAACGAATCCCCATCAAGCTATTCACCCACACATACAAGGCCATAAACAATGCAGGACCAGTCCACCTGAATCACTGCGTCTCCTTCCACACCCCGCCAGATCCCTCCGCTCAACCCAGATGGCTCTGGCCACCATCCCTTTCATTTGTAAAACCATCGCCGGATGACTATCTTTCACCTACATCGCAGAAAAGAGCTGGGACAACCTCCCCCTGCACCTCAGACAAAGCCCATCGCTCACCATCTTCATGAAGAACCTCAAGATGTGGCTCTTTTGATGAGGCCCCTCTCCTCCCCCCCAGCGGCCTGAGACCTTCACAGGTGAGTAGCCGCGCTTTACAAAAACTGATTGATTGACTGATTATGCAATTAAACCAATCAATACTGATGAATTATTATATGCTTATGTTTGGGTATGAGGGGAGTATCCTCTACGACATAAGATCTACTGGTCCTATCGGTAATTTTAATACATATTCTTTGTGGAGTTTCATCTTTTTTGTCCCTCTGTGTTACAATGCACGTTGTTAACATTACGATAATGAATCGTGTGATGCTGTATGTTTTATTTAGGTGCAACTTTTTAAACTTTTAACTGAAATAAGGTTTTTCTGAAGATGATACGATTATGGTATTGTTTATTCACAAACGTATGTTCAGCTTTATATATTAAATTCCTACTCAGTGATAGCTTTCACTTTTTGAATTTTTGCAGTGGTGCAGGTAACGACCTATTTCATTATTATTTTCACAATTTTTCAAAGATCTATTGTACTTTATAAAATAGATTGTATGCCTGTACATATACAACAAACTAAAAAAAAAAAAATCCTTAAAATATTCCTCACAAAGGCCCTCATTACGAGTTTGGCGGTCAGTTGACCGCCACGGTGGAGATGGCGGTTGCACTGCTGCAGGACTGGCGGTATAGACCTCCATATTACGAGTACTGGGAATGCACCTGCAGAACACAGCCAAGTTTCCGTCCGGACCGCCAGTGTGGACAGACTGCGGTTGCCGACGGAAGGCCCCTTTAGTCCAGCGGTCAGACAGTTTCCACCCACTGTATCATGAGGTTGCACACCGCTAGGACTTCTGGGGCAGTCTAACCGCCATCAAAATCAAGGCGGAAATGAACAACATAAAAGGAAGCACCCACCTTCTGGAACACAGGCACGTCTGTAGGCGCCATGGCACACGAATTGCAAGTCTTTCTAATGCTCCTGCTGACCATTGACATCCAGGACCAGTGACGCCGACATAGACACCAGCCGTAAGTACCCCATCCTAGCACACACTGGAGGGAAGGACATTAGTACACACACATGCACAAAGCACAGTCACCATACATTTGTGTGCAAGGAAAGCCAGGACAAACTATGTAGCACAGACACCAACGGTGCAGTTGTAGAGAAATATTATTTGAAATATCAAAATTTCGATGAAATAACTATATACAAGATGCCACATGGGCCAGTGTCTCATAGTCCAAATGTACCGGGCAAACTGGGCATGTGAGGACTGCCCAACTTGACTCCTGACTGCAATGTGCAGACCTTCACAGGGCAGGGGCATCAATGGGGCATGCAGGCACCTCAGGAATGGGAGGATTGGGGGGATGCGATCAGGGTTTGGATGGGTGGTCCTTCCTCTTCTTATCATGCTTCCCCCCCCCTTATTGTTCTGCTGTCGGGGGACGCGTTGGCCCTCTTTCCTGCCTTCTTAGGAGTGACGGCGGGGGAGGCCACCACACCACGGGACCCAAATGGAGTGCCACCAGGGCTGGAGGTGTGAGGGGCAGGTGTGCCTGTTGTGGCAGTACCGCATACTGCTGACTGTGGGGCATGGCTCAGCCCAGAGGAGGACAGGGAGGTGGAAGGCAGGACTCTGGGAAGGGAAGCAGGGCGTTTGGGGGGAACAGGGACTGGACCAGGAGACGGGAACAGGGAAAACTCATGCAGGAATCTCTTTTTAGGGGCAGCGGGTCGGTCACGGGTTAGGCGTTTGGAAGTGGAGGGAGAGGGGATGGTTGATAGGTGTGTACGTGGATATGGTATGGGTGCTGGTGCATGGGTGTATGAAATGTGTGTGCTGGGTGTGTGCTGGGTGGATGGGTGTGGGCATAAACATGTACTGGGAGGAAGAGCGGAGGAGACACAGAGAGATGGCAGGGGGGATATGTGAGTAAATGTTGGGATGGTGTGTGCAGGTAGGGTGGATGTGTTGCATGTGGGTGTGTTGACTGTAGTGGTGCATGTGGATGAGGTGCATGAGGTGCATGCATGGGGGTGGTGGCATCTGTGGTGCATGTGAATGTCCTTGCACTCTGGGTCTGTTGGTGGGGATGCAGGCTGGTATGGAAGTGTGCTTTGGATGGGAAATGGGAGAGGGATGTGGGAGTGGGAACAGGTAGTTGGAGAGGGGACGGAAGAAGAAGGAACACTGGCTGCCGTCAATGAGGAGGCCAGAGCCTGAAACGATCTCTGAAGGGCAGACAGGGCACCATGAATGCTCTCCAGGAACGCATTGGACTGTTGCATCTGGGATGCCAGTCCCTGGATGGCATTCACTATGTTTGTCTGCCCAACAGAGATGGACTTCAGGAGGTCAATAGCTTCCTCATTGAGGGCAACACGGCTGACTGGGTCAGGGGCAGAGGTGCCTGCTGCAAAGGAGGTGCCCAGCCTCCTAAATGAGTGGGCACTGGCAACTGTGTGGGGAGCTTCAGGGAGGGCGGTGATGGTAAGGGGGTGGCGGACAAGGATGGTGCAGGCATAGGGCCTGAAGGATCTGCCACAACCAGGGAGTCACCATCGGAGGAAGAATCTGATGATGCTGTAAATGTTCCTTTCTCCCCTGTGGTGTTCCACTCCCCCTCCGTCCCACTGGTCCCCTCAGCTCTGCTGGTATCATCCTCCTGGGTCCCGTGGGATGAAGCTTCCCCACTTGCTGGTGCCCCTTCTCCTTCGCCAGACGATGCTGTTGCACACAAAGACAGAGGAGCAGAGGGAGGGAGGGTGTTACAGTGAGAGACTGGATGGGAGGAAGAGAAACAGGGAGCAAGTGGTCAATGCCAGCACAACAGGCACATACTAGACACTACAACACACTCCAGTGCCATGTCAATACATGCCATGCCTTCACACACACATTCCACTGCAATTACATCACATATGCACCACTTCAATCATGCTCATGAGTTACACACATGCTGACACACATTCAGTCCTGTACAGGATGAAAGCCATTCCCTCAACACATGTCTGACCCACCCCATTTGCTCATGGCTCCATACGATCACTAGACCCTACATTTGTACTCTCTGTGTGTTTTGAGGCATACTGACACAGCCACGTATTCCAAGCACATATAGCTGTATGATGTGAAACCTCAGACTTTGCAGACTACCCATACACCACATGCCAGTAGACAGCAGATAGGGATATGGCCACAGGGAACACTGATAGGATAGTTGGGAGTACAATGTGTGTGGATTCCAGAAACAGGAACCATGTTCACATCAAAGACCCTGCTCATGTACTACACAGTTGCCCTGTCATCGATGCCACTTAGCAGTGGAGGTAACCCCAAGTCACATCCTGCACGGCATTTTAACACATGTATGTAACACATCCGGCATCAATGTGTCCCAAGCCTAGTCATACGGTAGCTACCTAGCACACATTCCACTGCCTTCACACACTGCACAGGCTTCACCTATCACTCACCACATAACCTAAGTACGAATGTGAACTCACCTCCTTGTGGCTGCTGTGCTGCCCTCAAGCACCCATCCACCTCAGGGTACGCCACCGCCAAAATGTCGGACAAAAGAGGGGTCAGGGTCAGGGTCCGGCAGGCACTCCTCCCTCGTTAGGAGGACGTTCCCAGCTGGGCCTCTCCGGTCTTATTCACCCAGCGTCGCAGGTCCTCCCACCGCTTCCTGCAGTGGGTGCTCTGCCGGGCATGGACCCCCAGGGTCTGGACTTGCTTGAAGATGGCATACCAGACCCCCTTTATTTGATGGGCGCTCCCCTGCATGGATAACACGGTGAAAAGGAGACAGTCATGGCATCTTAGGGACTGCTTTGGACACAACATATCCCTTGAACAGACGCACAATTTAACCTTCCAGTTGTCCTCACAGCCCACAGCCAGGTCCTTCCACAAGTCAATCATCCCCTTCCCAAGGCCCCCTTCCACATTCGTACCACTCACAGACAGTACAATCATAGTGCACTCACCCGCTGCCCTGGTGCCCCATACAACTGCGCATACAAGCTTCTCAAGTTCCTCCTGTGTGAAGGCTGGGGCCCTATCCCCTGCAGCCAGCATGTGGCATCTTGGTTACCAGTGGCAGAACAGAGCAGCACACACAGTGGACGTCTTCTCAGCATGAATGCCAGGAGTCAAGTGAACATGAGCACATGAAATGACAGTTAGGCTGCCGTGAACATCACCGTCACCGGTGGCAGTGATCGTCATTGGCTCATGTCTCCCATAGGCAACAATGTTAACCAATGAGGAGTTGCACTGCAGTTGCGACCGCCTACCACCATTACATCTTACGCCAGCAGAATTCATTCACTTCCATCTGTCCATTGCATGCAGGACAGGCGGCTGCCATTTTACTACTGCAATGTGTACAGAGGGGGTGTATGAGGTGGTCATGGATGTTTAATAGTGACCTGTGCACAGCTCCACTGCGTCCATGCAGTCCTTCATGCACATAATGATTGCCATGCTCTCCTATTTCCAAGTACAGTGAAAAAATGATGGTGAGGAATGCTCCTGTCTACAGGCCCCTGGTCGATCTTGCCACCTTTGAAGAGACACACATCATCCAGTGCTATCGGCTCAACCGTCAGACCCTCATGGACCTTGTGAGGCTGTTGGAGCTGGATCTGCGGCCTGGAATTCATCATCCCAATGCCATTACACCCACAGTACAGGTGTTGGCAGTCCTCCACTTCCTTGCCTCAGGGTCCTTCCAAATTACAGTGGGCTGGGCTGCCGGAATGTCCCAGCCCATGTTCAGTAACGTCTTGAAGAATGTCCTATATGGCCTACTGAAACATATTGGCAGCCATATCAGGTTCCCCCATCGTGACGATCTGCCCACTGTGAAAGCAGCATTCTACTCTGGGGCACATGTGCCACATGTGATCGGGCTATTGATGGGACCCACATTGCCCTGGTGCCACCCAGGATGAGAGAACAGGTGTTTACGAACCGTAAAAACTTCTACTCAACCAATGTTCAGGTGTTATTTCTCGCAGACCTCTACATCACTCAAGTGACTGCCCGGTTCCGCGGGTTAGTGCATGATGCCTACACACTGCGGAACAGCAGCATCCAACACCTTATGGCACCACTGCAAAGGGATCGTGCCTGGCTCATCCGTATGTATTGTGTCATGTGTGTGCCTCTGTATTCTGCACACTCTACACCACTTGCAGATTTCCATACTGTTTTCAATATGCCTATTACCTCTGTGCACATAGGTGACTCTAGTTATTCCAACCTGCCATGGCTACTGATACCCCTCAGGCATCCGACTACAGAGGCAGAAGACTGTTTCAATGAGGCCCATGGTAGGGCCTAACGGGTAATCAAACACACCTATGGAGTGCTGAAAGCCAGATTCAGGTGCCTGCACCTTACTGGATGGGCCCTACAGTACAGACCAGCAAAAGTGTGCCAGATCATTGTAGCGTGCTGCATGTTGCACAATGTGGCTATCAGATGTCACATCCCATTACTGGATGCTGAGGAGGGTGCAGCTGTGCCAGTGGCTGATGAATGGGATATGGGGAGTGATGAGGAGGATGATGACGAGGATGCAGCTGATACCAGAGCAGAGCTGATACAACAATACTTCAACTCACATAAAGGTATGCGTCAGAGCCATGCCATCTAACCAGTGGCATTGTTTGCTGTGTGCAGGGCTGCTTCCAGGTTTGTGTATGTAATGTGGGTGTAGTGTGTAAACATTACTTTAGATGTGGTGCTGTAAACTGTATCACAGAACTTGTATATGATTGCTCCCCATTCTGGCACTGTCACATTAATTGGTAGGACAATGGTCTTCCTGTTACATATGTGATGGCTGTACATAATATACTCATGGTAGATAAAGATGTACACAGAAACTGTGATCAAAGGTGTTTATCATGTAGTGATCAGTAGGAGGGAACTGGCTTGTTTACCTGTGTCACTGGAGTGAGGACTACAGGCTCACTCATGGAAAGTTCCACTGCTGTGTACTTAGCTTACCATTAGCCTGCATCCAACTAGTATGTAGTGCTGTGCAGGGCACACATGGTTGCAAGCATGTGCTGTGAGTATGTGTGCCTTTGAACAGAGCAATACATGGAGGTCTTTGAGTTCCATTATGGGAGACCCAGGGCTAACTGGAAGAGCATATGGACGTAGAGGTATCCCCCAAACAGATATGCAGATTTCTGCATTTCTGGGAGCCAGACACACAGTAGAGGAAGAAGAACCAGACTCTTCAATAAATAACACAAGGGGCTCTTTGGTTCAGTTAGAGGTCACTGGAAAGAGGCCTGTGCACATCTCAGAAAGGAGATGAGTCTGATAAGACAATCATTAAGAGTAAAGCTGGGGATGCAGGGGTAACCTTTTGATGCACATTACTATGGCTGATATCCAGGTGTGAAACTACAGTCACTGCCATGTTGTGGGGTTATCAGATTGGGAGCCCATCCTGCTATGACAGAATGCTTTCTAGGGAAAATGCAAGGTGGAGGAGTAAGGAACTTCAAAAGGAACCAGACCCCAAACTTCAAAGAGTCAGACACTTATTCACATTTTGTGCCTGAAAACGGACTATAAGAAGGGAAGCTTGAAAACCCAACAATGGTCAACTGTCAAGCAGCCAGTCAACATGTGCAAGAAGGAGAAGCTCTTCAAGACTTCTGCCTCCTACCAGGATGAGCTCTAAGGCCTACCAGTCTCACAGCTGGATAAGGGCTGAGCACCCAGAGGTGGGCCAGAGGGCTGAGCCTTCTGAGGAAAAGAAAAGCACATGGAGAGAAGAAGGGCCGGTGTAGGATTCTGGTGAGTGGATCCCTGTAGTGAGGTGTGAGGAGACAACTGCTGCACCCATCGAGCCATCGCCTGTGTGCAGAACCAACTCGGTGACCCTGTATGACAGAGGGGTGCGCAGTGAACAAGGCTGCTGTGTCAATGGGGACGTAGCCTGTGTGTGCAGTTGGTGACCTCATATGCTAGAGTAGTCCGTTATTAAGAGGAAATGACTGTTGTGTCGATCAAAACGTTGCCCCTGTATGGAGTAAAGTTGGTGATCCTCCATGCCAGAGGGGGCCACTGTGAAGAACAAAGAACGTGCCCTGCATCAGCTGTCAAGGAGAGAAGAGGACTCCATTGTGATCTGTGTGTGTCTGAGGTCCTACTGAGGAAGGGAACCCATCAAGCATCCCCCCCACTTGTGAGGAGGATGAGATGAGAGGAACTTAGCTTCTCAGTGGAGGAAGAGCCATGGAGGCTCACCCACTACCCCTGTGGAGCTGTTAAGTGCTATTCACCATAATCAGCTGCTGCAGCCATCCGTGACATCTGAGAGTGAAACTCTCCCAGGGACATCGATAGCGCAACTCTATTAGAAGCAGGAAGACTGGTTGCAGGGCTGTGTGGGCCCTGGGGAACTTGTTCCACTGCCTAGGGCTTTGGGCACTGCAACACTGTTGACTTTTTAAACTAGTGGGACTCAACCTGAATGTCACCTACAGTGAATGGAAAATAACCACTACCAGTAGTAAGAGGGAAGTGCTACTCAGTGACCTGTTTATTGAACACTAGAGCGCCAACTTTGGAGGGCTATGTGTGATGTATGTGTATGCTGCATTTTATTCTGTGCTCGTATATTTAAATACTTCTTTTTTCATAAAAGCAAATAACTAATGGTACAAAATGTTAATCCTACTAGTGAACCTATTTTGAGTTGTGAGCCTGGGTTCACACCCTCCTCTCATCTTCCTCTCCCCTAGAAGCCCTGGACTGCTCGACCTATGCTACTATTGAGAGTCAAGTGCTGAAGGGGTATTCGACCCAGTTGCTCAGGACTCATAGTACGTCAGGCCCCAGGACATCAGGAGTAAAAGTCCTCAACCCCCATGGTTGGACACAGTAGCTCCTGCTTGCCTCATGTTCCCCTTACAGGGGTTCTGATAGTGAAGCCAGCCATTCTTCATTCAATATACATCCAGCCATTCTTCATTCAATATACATAAATCGAGTACTCGACCACATATTGTCTATCAATCTGCCTTGAATTAGTGATGACCCTGATTGTTTTCTGTTATTGAGGGCACATTAACTGTATTAAATTAAATATATACTTTGTGGATAAGGTTCCCTCTTTAACTAAAGGCACAACTGCATGGAAGGGCTTCAACAAGTTGTGACAGTTTCAATGTAGCCCTCTCTTGCCATGCCTCCTGTGAATGGACTCCCCACCTCCTCTCTCCTATTCCACCAACACAGGCTGAGTGAGTTTGTCTACTTGAAGAACCCAGACGGCACACTGCAACGTCATCTATTACTTGGCCATGAAAAACACATCTTTCTCCCTTGATACAATCAGGCCTGCACTTTTCCTATGCCACTCCTGTGTCTTTGGGCCAAAGTACAATGAGTCTCTCAATCAACGCACAAGCTTAGAGGGCAATGTCTTGCACACTGAGCCAATAGAGCACCACTTGTCTCCAATCCAGTCAAAGAAGGCACCAGAGAAAGGGGCCTAGGAGCAGACCTCTTATTTCACCCCTCTACAGCATGGCAGGATGGGAAGCCTAGATATCAAGTCCTCATTTAGCCCCATTCCCAGAGCATTCAGGGGGTAACAAATAATGTCACAGCACAGGTCCAGGTAACCAGGATAGGAAGGGGCTTGCTAAGTGCAAACTCACGAAGCTTCACACAGCACTGCAGCTCCCATTGCATTAGGACCAGGTAGACCATAATTATATTTACAAATTAAACCTGGTTGCAGGAGGTGCCCTGGGCAAACAAGAAGGAAATACTTGGCTGCCAGGAACAGACCAAAGGCTAAAACGTGAGTAGTAAATTTCCTGGGTTGGATGGCCGAGTTGGTGGAGAAGCTTATACTCCATTAATTTATTGTGGTCCTCCACAGCACAGGCCTTGCTGGGAGGGTGCTTAAGTGCACCCTATGTAGCAGTGGACTCCTACAGACTGCCAGGGTGAAATCTTTGGTGGGATATCCCAGCTGATTTAGTCCCTGGTTCAAGGTATTGTGAACAAGGGTAGGCCGTTTTGTGTAACAGGCGAGAAGTAATGCTTTAATGAAAGAATTGGTCTAAGTGATTGAGATAGAAGGGGGAAAGCATTGTCACTACATATGTTTTGCTTTCTGAAGTTAAGTTTTACATCACATCATGACCTTTTATACAGCACACAAAATATTGACTAATACACTTTAAAAATTAAGTATGCATATATCTAAAGAGAGCCTTCATGATGAAAGTGCTGCAGTAGGAGCACATATTTGGGCTACAACCCTAAAACATAGTAAAGAGTTTGAAAAGTGGTGTAAATATTTAGCAGTGCAATGCAAGTGACACATCACTTGGAAAATGTGTGAAGAGGCCAGGCAGAAGCCCTTTCAGAGGACCGTGGGGCAAGCAGCAGTCACTGGACTCTACCTTAGGAGTGGAGGCTTTTTATTCCTGATGTCGCAGGGCCCAGCCTACTATGCAATCTGAGTAACTGGGGCACGTACTACCCCTTCAACACTTGACTCTCTTCAATAGCGTGGATCAAGCATTCCTAGGCTTCTCAGGAGAAATCATGTCCAAGGTTTACACAGACACAAGACCCAAAGCACACTCAGCAACCCTACAATAAAAAATCACCAGCCAAATACCTGCTTATATGCCCTAAGGTAACATATTATATATATATTATATACAATATAGGGCACGAGTTATAGCTACTTGAGATAACCACAACTCTAACTGCTGAATTTTGATGGTTTGGTGGTACCCTAAGTATAACGCCCCTGCAACCTTTGTTTTTTTTAAGTGAAAATATATATATACACTTAAAAAAAACAAAGGTTACAGGGACATTATAGTCAGGCTCAAATTTAAAATGTACAAAACCACAGAAATTCAGCAGTTATAGTTAGGGTTATTTCAAGTGACTATGGGGGTCATTCCGACCCCGGCGGGCGGCGGGCGGAAACCGCCCAAACACTGCACCGCGCGGCGGTGATCACAACTTTCCCGCTGGACCGGCGGGCGATCTCAAGCAGCTCGCCCGCCGGCCCAGCGGGAAAGCCCCAGCAAAGATGAAGCCGGCTCCGAATGGAGCCGGCGGATTTGCTGGGGTGCGACGGGTGCAGTGGCACCCGTCGCGATTTTCAGTGTCTGCTTTGCAGACACTGAAAATCTTAATGGGGCCCTGTTAGGGGGCCCCTGCAGTGCCCATGCCAGTGGCATGGGCACTGCAGGGGCCCCCAGGGGCCCCATGACACCCGTTCCCGCCAGCCTCTTCCTGGCGGTGTAAACCGCCAGGAACAGGCTGGCGGGAAGGGGGTCGGAATGCCCATGGCGGCGCTGTATGCAGCGCCGCCATGGAGGATTCCCTGGGGCAGGGGAAAACCGGTGGGAAACCGCTGGTTCCCCTTTTCTGACCGCAGCTTTACCGCCGCGGTCAGAATTGCCCCGGAAGCACCGCCAGCCTGTTGGCGGTGCTTCCTCTGCCCTCTGCCCTGGCGGTTACAAACCGCCAGGGTCAGAATGAGGGCCTATATCTTGTGCCCTAAAGAAACTATAAGTCGCACCAGTGCATAGTTCTGAATAGTTCTGGGGAATCATCCGGGGGCCTCATTTTCCCAGACCACTCTTTCATCATACTTTTAAGGTATTTTAAAGCCCTAAGCATGCCCTTACATGTTCGGCAAGGCACCTTGACTATTCTCTACCATATGTACTTGTGGAGAAATCCAAAAGTATTACAGCCCATTATGTAATGTGGCTGATGCACTGAAAAAATGAATCATATCCTACAATGATACAAGAGCATCTGCCCTCAGCAGTGTGACAGTTTGTTGGCTTAGTACAAAGCTAAGTAATGAAACTGGAAACTCGGTAATGCCCAGCTGCTGTGTAATAGAGGAAGAACAAAAAATCACATGAATATGTAAACAAAAATCAAAGAAAAAGTCCTTATCAATTAAAGCAGAAAAAAGAGCATGCCAGAGACTGTGAATGTTTCAGCTGTATTTTAACATCATTCAGCCCGAACTTGACCCCCACCTCATGACTCCTACAGGAGGTTATATTTGAGGCTTAGAACTATTTCTGCTGCCATTTGATCTCTGTCCATTTGGACAGTGGTTCAACTTGCCTTACCTTGTTATTTATCTGTGAACATTTCTGCTTTATGAAACATTTTTGATTTAGACCAGTTAACTTTTTTTCTGCTCATCTAGGTATGGCTCACCATCTTGAACATTATCCCTCTGCTGCCAAGGGTTGTGAGTCCTCACACTTAAAGTGCATTATAGAATGCACTTTGGTGACTGTGGTCACACACCACTGATACATTCCTGTCAGAATCAGAAATAGAATTGTAATTGAATTTATATAGTGCTTACTACCCCCTGATGAGGCATTGAAGTGCTTTTAGGCATATAGCACGCTTCCCTGGAACCCAAAATGGATTAGCGGTAGATTAGTATAGGGAAATAAAAGTTGTTAATTCAAGCAGTGGACATGTTAGTCTGTCAGTGGGATTGAACAGGATAAAGGAGGGAAAGAGGAATGAATAGTCTACAAAGTGTTATTTGGGAAAGCATAGTAGTAAAATTAGGTTTTGGATGAATCAAAGAAGGGATAGAGGAGAGAAGAGTGTAGCAAGGGCTATTAGGGAGATCATAGTAGTACAATGAGGTTTGGGATGAGTCAGAGAGTGTGGGAAGAGGGTATATTGAAAGAGGTATAGGATGAGTAGTGAATTGGAGAGAATTGGAGGTTTTTGTGGCGACAGCAGGAGTAAAATAATAAATATATAAATACAGAACTACGTAGAGAGGTATACATGTGTATAGAAAATAACAAAGAGATTTTAAGTTTTATTATGTAAATGCCTATATATACATGTTTGTATAAAGAGTTAGAAATCAGACTTTTAAGTATTGGCTTACATAAAGCTGATTTATTTGTGTATTGTTATTTATTTTTTATTGTTGTTACTATTTATTTATGTATTATTTGTATTTTATCTTTTCTCCAATATTTCAATAGTGAAGCACTGGTTGGAACAATTGCTATGATCATATTTTCATATTGTGATAGACAAAATAAATTAAATATGGCGCCATAAGCATATAATCAAATCACTTATATGTAAATGATGCAGGAACTTACATACATGTTAAGCATGAAATTATATATACATATATATATATATATATTTCAACCATAATTAATATATATATTTGTTTAGCAGATCTGTAAGAATATTTATATGTTTAAACAATAAATAGTAGATATTTTGTACAAGAACTGCACATATCTAAATACATACATGTGATCAAATTATACATGTTTATATGCATAGTCATATGCTGTACTTTTGTGTTTTGAGTATGGTGTTCATGTAGGAAAGAGCCAACTCTTGAGTAGTTTTCTGAAGGTAAGATAGTTATCAGTGGATCTTATTTTTGGTGGTAATGAATTCCATGGTTTGACTGCTTGAAAAGCGAAAGATGTACCACCCACGGTTTCTTTCTTATATTCTGGGGTTTTGAGTCGAGGTGCCAATCTGGAACGGAGGTTCCTTTGTTGTATGTCTTGGGTGATTTTATTCTTGATGAAAAGTGGTCCTGTTCTATGTATTGCTTTGTAAGTGATACAAAGCAGCTCAAAGGTGGATCTTCTGGCAACCAGTAACCAATGTAGGGCCCTCAAGGCAGGGGAGATGTGAGCTTGTGGCTTTACACGTAGGAGTTATCTGGCAGCAGAGTTCTGAATTTGTTGTAGTTTTTTCATAGTTGATAAAGGTGATCCATGGTAGAGGCCATTGGCATAACCAAGTTTAGACTGTACAAGAGAGGTGGTGGCTTGGACCTTGTATGGAAATCCGAGGTGGGGGCAGATGTGTCACAGAGTTTTCATAGTAACGAACCTTTGACCCTGTCACCTGGCAGGTCGCTCCCCCCATCTGCCACGCAGCCCCCTGTGGGTTGAACCTCCATTGCCGCTTTTGCCGCCTGACTACTCGCTCCCTTTTTTATTCTGTACCCCTGCGCTTGGCTTCTGTGCCACTTGTTTTTTCATTCTGTGCCCCTGTGTTTTGCTTTCTGTACCCCTGTGCTCTGTTGTCCCTCTCCCGCCGTCTTTTCCCACCGTTTTTTCCCCAGGTTTTCCCCGGGTTTTTCCCTCACCGCTGAGCCCCTGCTGCCCCGCCCCCTTCACTCCCATTGGCCGCCCTGCTCCCACCTCCCAGTTGCTCCTCCCTGCCTCTGCCCTCATATGGAGGCCGCGAAGCGGGTGCGCAGCTGGCGTGCCAAAGTCGCGCCTAAGGCAAGCCCGTCTGCGCCCGTCCGCACCTGGACCGCACCCAGCACCAGAACCCCTGGAACCTACACCCCCGCAACGCCAGACTGCACTACGACGCAAGCACCCTCCACGCACTCAACACCAGACGAGACCACCCCTGCTACCGGGTCACCCCGAAACGCACCCAGGGGCCTTTCACCTGCCGGAACTGCAGATTTGCCAGCATCCAACCCTCCACACCACCAGCCAGAGAACCCAACCACCTCCGCTGCATCCTCCTCAACACCCGCTCAGCTCGCAAGCACGCCATCGAACTCTGGGACCTCCTAGACTCCACCGCCCCTGACGTCGCCTTCCTGACGGAGACCTGGCTGAATGCCATCTCAGCACCAGACATCGCCATAGCCATCCCACAGGGCTACAAGATCTCCAGCAGAGGCCGCACCAATGGAGTGGGAGGAGGAATCGCCATCATCCACAAAGACTCCATCAAAATCTCAACGAACACCGATGACACCCTCACCACCGCCGAGCACTTGCACTTCCAGATCCACACCGACCCCAACACCACCCTCAGAGGAACTCTCATCTACAGACCTCCTGGACCCCACCCACAGTTCAGTGACACCATCGCCGACCTCATCAGCACCCACGCCCTCGCTTCCACGGACTACATCCTCCTCGGGGACCTGAACTTCCACCTCGAGAACAACAACGACGCCAACTCCACTGCCCTGATCGACAACCTCGCCAACCTCAGACTCAAACAGCTCGTAACGACACCTACTCATGCCGCTGGACACACGCTCGACCCCATCTTCTCCGCAAGCCCCCACGTCTCCTTCAACCACACCACCGAACCACACTGGACCGACCACAGATGCATCCAGTTCACCTTCAGAAAACCCACCACACACCACCGCACCCAACAGCTACCACGCCGCTGCTGGGGCAAGGTCACCGAGGACCAACTGACTACCGCCCTCGCCCTGAGACTACCCACTGACCCCACCGACCCAGACACCGCCGCGACCAACCTCACACAGTGGATCAACGACTGTGCTAACACCCTCGCCCCTCTCAAGACCTCTACAACCAACCACACCAACAAGAAAGCCCCCTGGTTTACCGAGGACCTCCGGATCTCAAAGCACACCTGTCGGAAGCTGGAGAAGAAATGGCTCCATGACCGAACACCAGACAACCATATAGCCCTCAAGAGCGCCACCCGCAGACACCACCAACTCATCAGGACCGCCAAGAAGACCGCCTTCAAGGACCGCCTAGACAACAACGCACACAACACAAAAGAGCTCTTCAGTATCGTGAAAGAACTCTCCAACCCCAGCTCCAACACCAACGACATCCCGCCATCTCAAGACCTGTGCGACTCCCTGGCCACCTTCTTCCACCGCAAGATCACGACATCCACGACAGCTTCAATTCCGACCCCCCCCGCACCCACCACTGAGTCCTCCAACAACCAATGCGACTACCACTCGCACCAGTCGCCTGACCTTCTGGTCCAGCGTCAGCGACGAAGACACCATCAAAACCATGAACTCCATCCACTCCCGATCCCCATCGGACCCCTGCCCTCACCACGTCTTCAACAAAGCCAGCGCAACCATCGCGCCCCACCTCCGGAAAACAATCAACTGTTCCTTCGAGACAGCAACCTTCCCAGAAAGCTGGAAGCACGCCGAGATCAACGCCCTTCTGAAGAAGCCCAAGGCGGACCCCAAGGACCTCAAGAACTTCTGGCCCATCTCCCTGTTCCCTTTCCCGGCAAAAGTGACCGAGAAGATTGTCAACAAACAGCTGACCCGCAACCTCGAAGTTAACAACATCCTGGACCCTTCCCAATCCGGTTTTCGCAGTAACCACAGCACCGAGACCACCCTCATCGCCGCCACTGACGACATCCGGACCCTGATGGACAAAGGAGAAACAGCCGCCCTCATCCTCCTGGACCTATCAGCAGCCTTTGACACGGTCTGCCACTGCACCCTATCAGCACGCCTCCATGACGCTGGTATCCATGAGAAGGCCCTGGCCTGGATCACATCCTTCCTCTCCGGCAGAACCCAGAGCGTCCGCCTCCCACTCTTCCGCTCCAAAACCACCGACATCATCTGCGGCGTCCCACAGGGATCCTCCCTCAGCCCGACACTGTTCAATATCTACATGGCCCCCCTCACCCACGTCGCACAAAAACAAAACCTCAACATCATTTCCTACGCCGACGACACCCAGCTGATCATATCCCTCACCGAAGATCCCCACACTGCCAAAGCTAACCTCCACCAAGGAATGAAGACCGTAGCCGAACTCAGACAGGACGGAGGTCCTCATTCTCGGACCCACCCCATCCGCCTGGGACGACTCTTGGTGGCCCACGTCACTAGGCACAGCCCCGGAACCCACAGACCACGCACGCAACCTGGGGGTCATCCTCGACTCCACTCTCTCCATGACCAGGCAAGTCAACGCTGTCTCCGCGTCCTGCTTCAACACCCTCCGTATGCTCCGCAGGATCTTCAAATGGATCCCCCTTGACACGAGGAAAACCGTTACCCAGGCCCTCATCACCAACAGACTCCACTACGGGAATGCCCTCTACTCAGGAACTACAAACAAGCTCCTGAGACGACTCCAACGCATCCAGAACGCCTCGGCCCGACTCATCCTCGATGTCCCCCGCTGCAGCCACATCACACTCCACCTGAGAGGCCTGCACTGGCTCCCCGTCAACAAAAGGATCGCCTTCAAGCTCCTGATCCACGCACACAAAGCACTGCACAACACCGGACCCGCCTACCTCAACAACCGACTCAGCTTCCACACCCCCACCCGAAGCCTCCGCTCAGCCAACCTCGCCCTCGCCACAGTCCCCCGCATACGAAAAACCACCGGCAGCAGCAGATCCTTCTCCTACCTTGCCGCCAAGACCTGGAACACTCTCCCCACCATCCTACGACAGACCCAGGACCTGCTGGCCTTCAGAAGACTCCTCAAGACCTGGCTCTTCGACCAGTAGCACCCCCTCCTCCCCAGCACCTTGAGACCCTTGATTGATTGGTTGAAGCTTGATCTTGATAACTTATCCACTTGGGCATTCATTATTATCTTGGAGTCCATGGACATTCCAAGGTTTCTTACTTGCTTGGATACTTTAGGAGATGGTCTCAGATCATTATGCCAGGCCCAGATTGGGTCATAATTTCTCCATTTGCCACATATGAGTATTTCAGTATTGGATGCATTCACTTTTGCTCCATGTCATCCACTGGGCTCTGAGGCAACTGAAGATTTCTAAGTTTCCAATGCCTTTAGGGCTTTCCAGTTAAAGAAGTATTTGTGTGTCACCTGGGTAATTATAGCATGCGAGCTGAAATTCATTGATCATTGCCAGTAATGACTTCATGTAGATGTTGAAAAGCATGGGTAAGATGATAGGGAGATGTTAAGGAACTCTTCTTGCAAGAGGTAGGGTTTGGATGAGAAAGGGAGAGTGTGGAAAAAGTTTGTTATGTTTTGAAGGTAGGATGTGATCCAGTCGAGAGCAGACACTTCGATGCCGGCTTCATAGAGTCTTTGGATTGGAGTGTCATGATGAACTGTGTCAAAGATAGCTGAAAGGTCTAAGAGAAGTAATGCAATGACCCTGTTCCAGTCTACTGTGTTTTAAGGTCATCCCAGATGTCGAAAAGGGCAGATTCTGTGCCTCTTCCTGGATGGAATACTGTTTAGAAGTTGGAAAGTATGGTGTTATCTTCAATTCATTCGACATCTGGATGAATGCTGCTCTTTCTATCAGTTTGCTCAGCAACGTCCATTCGTAATCGGTTTATAGTTTTTTGAGTCATGTGTGTCCAGGTTTGTTTTCTTTAATAATGGGTACATGTATGCCTTTTTTAAGTCATCTGGCAAGACTCCTGTACTTAAAGAATTATTGATGACGGTTCTGACTGGTGTAGCAGCACAGGTAGTTAAAAAAACCTTCTTGGAGGTTTGTGGTGGACAAGTGTCAAAAGGGCAACCTGCTTGCCTCCTTGTTTTGACAAGATTCATACACTAACTTTCTTTTAATTGTTTGAAGGGATTTAGAGGATTGGTTACCCTACCTTTGGAGGGGATTGAAGGAAATGAGTTAGTGCTGGTGGTTTACCTTTGATTTAAATAGGAGTCCAACTTGTCTGCTTTGGTTGTGTAATGATTAACCAGTTTGTCAGTAAATTCTTGAGAAATGGGAGGAGTTCTTTTTGTGTATTTAGGTTTATGGAATTCAGTGAAAAAAATTGCATATTCTTTATTTGCACATTGGGCATTTTAAATGCTGTTTCAATAGTGCTGTTAGAAATGGGTCTTTGGTTGGCAGTCAAGCAAGGACCCTCACTCTAGTCAGGGTAAAGGAGAATCTCTCTCAGTTAGCCCCCGCTCACCCCCTGTGTAACTTGGCATGAGCAGGCAGGCTTAACTTCAGAAGCAATGTGTAAGGTATTCGTACCAACACACCCAGTAATACAGTGGAAACACTACAAAATGGACACCACACCAGTTTAGAAAAATAGGTAATATTTTCTAAATCAAATAAGACCAAAACAACAAAAATCCAACATACACGAGTCAATGTATATGAATTTTCAAAAGAATAAGAGTCTTAGGGCCAGATGTAGGAAAGGATTTGCAACTCGCAAACGGCAAAAACTGCCGTTTGCGAGTTGCAAATCGCATTTTCCTATGCAGAAATGCATTCTGCGAGTCGGACCGACTCGCAAAATGCATTTCAGAATCGCAAATAGGAAGGGGTGTTCCCTTCCTATTTGCGATTCCTAGTGGTATGCAATACCATTTGCGACCGCATATGCGGTCGCAAATGGTGTTGCAGTTACCATCCACTTCAAGTTGATGGTAACCCACTCGCAAATTGGAAGGGGTCCCCATGGGACCCCTTCCAGTTTGTGAATGGACCCAAAAACATTTTTTCAGGGCAGGGAGTGGTCCAACGGACCACTCCCTGCCCTGAAAAAATACCGAAACTAAAGGTTTCGGTTTTTTTTTTAAGTGCAGCTCGTTTTCCTTTAAGGAAAACGGGCTACACTTAAAAAAAAAAAAACTGCTTTATTTAAAGCAGTCACGAACACGGAGGTCTGCTGACTACAGCAGGCCTCCATGTTTGCGAGTGCCCATAGTCGGTATGGGGCCGCAATTTGCGACCCACCTCATTAATATTAATGAGGTGGGTCATTGCGACCCCATACCGACTCGCAGACGGTGTCTGAGACACCGTTCTGCATTACATTTTGCGAGTTGCAAATAGCGAGTCGCTAAGACTCGCTATTTGCAACTCGCAAAATGCTTCTTTACTACATCTGGAACTATGTTGTTAAGCAAAGTACCTGTTTAGCGTCAGAAATAAAGTGGCACGGGCGAGTGTGCATCGGAAAAGGGTAGTGATGCGTTGATTCCTTACTCGCAAGTAAGGCCGTGCGTCATTTCCTTCTCCGGTTGGGTCGATGATGTGTTGTTTTTCTCCCTCGCAAAGCAGCTATGCATCAATTTCCGGTTGGGGCACCTCGGATCCGCGCAGAGTCGGGTTGACTTTGACACCCAGGGACGATGCATGGAAAATCCGGTCGCACGGTGTTGGAAAATCGCGCTGCATGGGGTTTGCATTGTTACCAGCCTCTGTAAGGGGGTGTTGCGCGTCATTTCTCCAGCCACGTTGTGTTGATCTATCCAGCCGCGATACAGGTGGAGCATTGATTTCAGCCACGAAGCCAGCGGGGCGTCGTTTATCAGCCACATTGTGGAAGGTGCATCACAAATTTCCCCGCCTGGCATTCTGTTTGTGGATTTTCAGTTCTTGTCTGCCAGCTTCACCTTTCAAGTGCCCAGGGACTGGCTAGGACACAACTTGGCAGGACAGGAGTCTCAGCAGAGAGACCCCAGGTGCTGGCAGAGGAAGTATTTGATGGCCCTGAGACTTCAGCAACAGAAGGCAAGCTCAGTTCAAGCACTTGGAAATTCTTGTCAAGCAGGAATGCGCCACAAAGTCCACTCTTTGTCCCCTTTTACAGGCGAAAGTAGCACTGTAGGATAGCCCAACAAAGCACAGTCACAAGCAGGGACAGCACTTCTCCTCAGCTCTTCAGCCCTTCTCCTTGGCAGAGGTTCCTCTTGATTCCAGAAGTGATCTAATTTCCAGGGGTTTTGGGTTCATTACAAATACCCCTTTCTGCCCTTTTGTTTGTAAGATCCTGCCTTGCCCAGGCCAGGCCCCAGACACACACCAAGGGGTTGGAGACTTCATTGTGTGAGGGCAGGCACAGCCCTTTCAGGTGTGAGTGACCACTGCTCCCCTCCCTCCCAGCACAGATGGCTCATCAGGATATGCAGCCTACTTCCCAGCTGCCTTTGTTTCACTGTCTAGAGGAGAGGTGCAAACAGCTCAACTATCAAACTGACCCAGACAGGGAACACAAAAATAGGCAGAGTCACAGAATGGTTTAAGCGAACAAATGCCTACTTCCCAAAGGTGGCATTTTCAAACACGCACTCTAAAAACAAACTGTACTAAAAGGTGTATTTTTAAATTGTGAGTTCAGAGAACCTAAACTCGACATTTCTATCTGCTCCCAAAGGGAATCTGAACGTTAATAATATTTAAAGGCAGCCCCCATGTTAACCTATGAAAGAGATACACCTTGCACAGTGAAAACCAAAATTGGCAGTATTTCACTGTCAGGGCATATAAAACACCTTAGTATATGTCCTACCTAAAACATACAATACACCCTCCCCATGGGGCTACCTAGGGCCTGCCCTAGGGGTGCCTTACATGTAAGAAAATAGAAGGTTTAGGCCTGGCAATTGGGTACACTTGCCAAGTCGAATTGTCAATTTAAAAACTGCACAGACAGACACTGCAGTGGCAGGTCTGAGCCACTTTTACAGGGCTACTAATGGGAGTGGCACAAAAAATGCTGCAGTCCCATTAGCAGCATTTGATTTACAGGCCCTGGGCACCTCTAGTACACTGTACTTACTAGTAAATCAAATATGCCAATCAAGGAAAGCCAATTACACATACATTTTACATAGGAGCACTTCTACTTTAGCACTGGATAGCAGTGGTAAAGTGCCCAGAGTAACAAAAACAGCAAAAACAGAGTCCAGCACACATCAACAACCTGGGAAACAAGGGAAAAAAGTTAGGGGAGACCACGCCAAGGATGCCAAGTCTAACAAGTACCCTTTCCTGATTGTTGATTTGTATATTCTGTTTTGTAGGTGAAGTTTGTATTGATTGCTATTTGTTTTGAACCAGGTGCATTGCAGCCTTGCAATTTGTTAATTTTATCTTTTTTAGTTCTACATTCATCCAAGGTGCTTGTTTTCTTGTGTTCTGTTTTGTTGTCCTCAGAGGTAATAGGATATGAAAAGCTTCTTAGAGCCACTGGTAGCATTTTGTGACAGAATTTATTGTGTCCAGATCTGTGTTGGATGTTAATTGTTCTTCTAAGTATTCAAAATTGAGTTTGTTTCATGGTTGTTGTGTGGTTGCATGTAATGTGGGCTTAGGTGTGGTAATGTGTGCCATTTTGTGTTGGAAAGCTACCAGATGATGGTCTGACCATGTGACTGTAATACTCCTTCGATAGGTAACGTGTTCTGGATTTGCACAAATTAAATGTAGAATGTGTCCAGCGATGTGTGAATTTGTGGATGATCTGATGTAGACTCAGTGTGTCTGGGACAATGATGATAGTACTTGGATGGAGCATATTGAATTTGCCGAACCATATGTTTAGGTCACCAAGGATGCATAGGTTGAAGTGTAGTGTCATAAGGTTTGAAAAATGTCTAAACACATGTCTGGAAATGTTGCATTGCTAGGTGGTGGTCTGGAAAAAATGAGGCAGTTACAGGAGGAAGTTGGTGTAAGGATGCAGCTGGTGATGAGGGCCTTACAACCTTGTATGGAAATGTTGTCAGCTTTGGAGAGGTTTAGTGCTTCCTTATATATAACAGCTAGTCTTCCTCCTCTTTTGCCTATGTGTTATTGTGTGACAGTTTGATAGCCTGGAGGAACAGCATCAGGCAATACTGGAGCTATGTCATCTCCCAACTATGATTCAGTTATAAAGAGTAAGCCAGGTTGTGTGTCAGTGAGAAGGCTGTAGATGTGGTGTTTGGTTTTAGAGAGTGATCAAGCATTTATTAGTAGGCAGTCTAGAGATTCTGTTTGGTGGTGGACATGACTTTGTTTTCTAGAAGAGTTAGTAGTATTCTTTAGACTATTAGCATATGTATTATTAGTATTGGTATTAACCTTATCAGTATGGCAATAACATTGTTTGTCAATATCTTTATCCTCATCCAGCAGACTTAGAAGGCATTTTGATGGGTTTATGTGTGCAGGTTGTGGAGATGGTGGTTGAGAGTGAGTCAGTGGGCTGGGTTGGTTTTGTAGAGTAGTTTTCTTGTGTAGTAGGCAAGGAAATGCAATGTTGTGTTGAGTGGTATGTTGATTATTTTGTTTGTATCTGTTTAGGGTGGAAGATATATTGGTTGGGGTGATGGTGATGGTGGAGCATGTGCTTCATGTTTTAGGCTCTAAATTGTGCAATGGACGAGAAGAAGGTGACTGAATGTTGCTGTGTTGAGGTGTTTGTGGTGGTGAAGACAGATGATTTTGGATGAAAGTTGGTTTAGGATTTTATTACTTTTGTCCTCCTGAGGGTAGGAGTGGGTACTTGCATAGTATGTAGTATAAAACTGTGTGTGTGTGTGAGAGGAATTGTGTGGTGTGTGGTGTGGTATGTTTTGTTTTTGTGGAGTAGTGAAATGAGACATTGAAGAAGTGAATTTCTATGAAGGTTCTGATGTAAAGGACTGTTCATGGGTGGAAGCTGAATGGTAAAGGGGGTGGTGATGTGAGCTGGAGGAGAGTGATTGTGGTGTGTGAGAGGAAATGGACAAGGGTTATGAGTGTTTGTTGGAGATTTGGTAATAGGAAGAGATATTATGTGTGGTGGAATGGAGAGTAAGGTTTGTTTGGTTGTGTGTATTTGGTAAAAAGAGGAGGAGGGTGTTGGTGGATGATATGAGAAAGGGTTGACTATAGGGTTGGTGGTGATGGAAAGGGGTCTGTTAGGAGTAATTAGAGGTGAGAGTTAGTGTTTTGTACTTGGATGGAGCATATTGAATTTGCCAAACCATTTGTTTAGGTCACCATGGATGCATAGGTTGACGTATAGGGGGTGATTCTAACCCTGGCGGTCGGTGTTAAAGCGGCGGCCAACCCGCCAACAGGCTGGCGGTAAAAAATATGGAATTCTGACCCTGGCGGGAACCGCCAACACAGACAGCCACTTTAACACTCCGCCCGCCACGGTGGTACAAACAAACAGCGCAGCGGTCACCGCCAACAGCCAGGCGGCAGACAATGTACCGCCCACACTATCACAACTCACCAATCCACCACCTTTTCCGGGGCGGGAGCACCGCCGATAAAAACACGGCGGAAACAGACTACGAACGGGAAAACGCACACCACTACGCACTCCAGGAGGAAGGAGGACAGCATGGAACCCGAATTAAACATCCTACCTGCTCTCGTCTACCTTCTCATCTACCACGAGTATGAAGTCCGGCGCAGACGACAACAGTGAGTACTGCACCTACGACACACGGGAGGGGGGAGGACGAAAGGTTACGGGCACATACATATGCGACCCCCCCCCCCAACTATGTACACACCAATGCAGAGCAACAAGTCACAGTGACACCACCCAAACACCCCTGAAAAATGCTAGGACATAATCAAAATTGGAATAAATATTTATGTACCAAAAAGCTCCTGAAAATTATCGTACAACCATGAAAGATATTCACAAGAAAACAAATGACATACACATCAGTGTATAACTGAAGTAACAAGTCCTGCACATCCTACAAATTCATCATGTCCGTGGGGCAAAGTTTTGAGAAACAAGGGCAAAGCCCACACAGGAGACCTGAGTCCTTTGGAGAGAACACTGCAGGGGCATCAGATGTAAAAACTACAGGCACCTCAGGGGGAAGGGAAGGGGGGGCACCACAGCCACATGAGTCCACGACGCCAGATCCACGAGGAGCCACCATGCCCACTGTACCATCCTGGGGAGTGCAAAGCCACAGTCTCTCAATGTCTCTACAGTGGGTGGGCTGCCCACTGTACCATCCTGGGGAGTGCAAAGCCACAGTCTCTCAATGTCTCTACAGTGGGTGGGCTGCCCACTGTACCATCCTGGGGAGTGCAACGCCACAGTCTCTCAATGTCTCTACAGTGGGTGGGCTGCCCACTGTACCATCCTGGGGAGTGCAAAGCCACAGTCCATCAGGTGGATGACAGTCTCCACTGGTCAAGGAGGAGGCATGGTGGGCACAGTGAACCATAAACAGTGATTGAGACGGCGGTGCCCAGCGGTGTTTGAGAAGAAGGGCCCAGCGGAGCGGTGCTTGAGATGAAGGGCCCAGCGGAGCGGTGCTTGAGATGAAGGGCCCAGCGGAGCGGTGCTTGAGATGAAGGGCCCAGCGGAGCGGTGCTTGAGACGGCGGGGCCCAGCGGAGCGGTGTTTGAGAAGAAGGGCCCAGCGGAGCGGTGCTTGAGATGAAGGTCCCAGCGGAGCGGTGCTTGAGATGAAGGGCCCAGCGGAGCGGTGCTTGAGATGAAGGGCCCAGCGGAGCGGTGCTTGAGAAGAAGGGCCCAGCGGAGCGGTGCTTGACAGGAAGGGCCCAGCGGAGCGGTGCTTGAGACGGCGGGGCCCAGCGGAGCGGTGCTTGAGAAGAAGGGCCCAGCGGAGCGGTGCTTGAGATGAAGGGCCCAGCGGAGCGGTGCTTGAGACGGCGGGGCCCAGCGGAGCGGTGCTTGAGAAGAAGGGCCCAGCGGAGCGGTGCTTGAGAAGAAGGGCCCAGCGGAGCGGTGCTTGAGATGAAGGGCCCAGCGGAGCGGTGCTTGAGACGGCGGGGCCCAGCGGAGCGGTGCTTGAGAAGAAGGGCCCAGCGGAGCGGTGCTTGACAGGAAGGGCCCAGCGGAGTGGTGCTTGAGATGAAGGGCCCAGCAGAGCGGTGCTTGAGACGGCGGGGCCCAGCGGAGCGGTGCTTGAGAAGAAGGGCCCAGCGGAGCGGTGCTTGAGAAGAAGGGCCCAGCGGAGCGGTGCTTGAGACGGCGGGGCCCAGCGGAGCAGTGCTTGAGATGGCGGGGCCCAGCGGAGCGGTGCTTGAGACGGCGGGGCCCTCTTCAGCAGTGCCTATCCTCACGGCGGGGCCCTCTTCAGCGGTGCTCTTCTGCACCGTGGGGCCCTGTTCAGCGGTGCTCTTCTCCACGGCGGGCCCTGTTCAGCTGTGCTCTTCTCCACGGCGGGCCCTGTTCAGCGGTGCTCTTCTGCACTGCGGGCCCTGTTCAGCGGTGCTCTTCTCCACGGCGGGCCCTGTTCAGCGGTGCTCTTCTCCACGGCGGGCCCTGTTCAGCGGTGCTCTTCTCCACGGCGGGCCCTGTTCAGCGGTGCTCTTCTCCACGGCGGGCCCTGTTCAGCGGTGCTCTTCTCCACGGCGGGCCCTGTTCAGCGGTGCTCTTCTGCACCGCAGGCCCTGTTCAGCGGTGCTCTTCTCCACGGCGGGCCCTGTTCAGCGGTGCTCATCCAGTAGGTCAAGGGAGCCAGACCTGGCCTGGACTCCCTGCTCAGTCGCCCTCGGACCGTGACGTTTCTGGACCCTTCGGGGACGGACTCCTGGCCTCCTTAGTGTCCTCCTTCCCAGCTGGGATGTGACATGTGGGGTCCACCTTCTCCGCGCTCCTGCTGCCCTTCCGCTCCTTTGATGGGGCTCTCGGGCCCTTGCCTCCCCTAGATGGTGTGGCTGGTGAAGTGGCCGCACATTGCTCCTTGGGGGCAGCCCTGTCGGTCCTCGCACGGCGGCCCTTGTTTTTGCGGGTCCTCTTGCCGGGGGGGGGGCTGGACGTGTCCTTGCTGCTGATCGATGTGTCACTGCTGGCAAAGGGTGGACTCCAGATCCCATGCACAACAGTGACACGCGAAGCTGGGCTGGTGGTGGCTGCGGTGCTCTTGGGACTCTTTGCAGATGGAGGGGGGAGCTCATCGGAGGGAAAGAGGTCAAGATTAGCCATGAAAAGTTTTTTAGGGCCAAGGTAAAGGGTAGGAGAAGTGGTGATGGGAGTGGAGGACGAGGAGGTGGTTGTAGGAGAGTCAGGTGTGCTGTCATTGGGTGAAGGTGCTGGTGCTGTAGGCTGTCGTGAGGTGGATGTCTGTTGGGTGGGTGGCTGCCTACGTTTGTGTGTCTTGGAAGAGGGGGTGACAGACACAGTGGGAGAGGACACAGGGGACGTGTACATGGCAGTGGGGGTGGTGACTGCACGAGTGTGGACTGTACTGGAGGGTGAGGTGGTGATGGAAGCACTGGCTGATGTTGGGGTGCATGCAGGTGTGAGTGTAGACGTCACAGGGAGGGAGGAGGGAGACGAGGAGGAGGGGGACACAGAGGTGGTTGTGACTGTTGGAATGTCTGCATCTGGGTGTTGCTTGGGTGAGTGTTTGTGGGATCTGTGGTGCTTGTGTCTGGATGAGCTGCTCTTGGGTGTTGAGGTGTGTGCAGGCTGGTCTGATGGTGTGGATGGGATAGGCTGAGGAACAGGAGACAGAGAAAGGCTGGAGGCAGTAAGAAGAGGGAGGCTGGAAACAGGGACAATGGCTGCCGTCAGTGCTGAGGCCAGAGCAGTGAACGCTCGTTGATGGGCAGCCTGACCCGAATGAATGCCCTCCAGGTACGCATTGCTCTGTTGCACCTCCCTTTGCACACCCTGGATGGCATTCAAAAGGGTCATCTGCCCAACAATGAGCGTCCTTACCAGGTCAATGAGCTCCGCACTGAGGGCAGCAGGGGCAACAGGGGCAGGGGCTGAGGTGCCTGGGGCGAAGGAGACGCGCGCCTTCCTGGGCGAACGGGCACGGAGCGAAGACTGAGGGGCTGCTGGGAGGGCGGGGCTGGTGCGCTGGGTGGCGGCTGTACCTGTAGAGGCGGGGGGCACGGATGTTGCCGCCACCGCTAGGGAGCTCCCATCCGAGGACGTGTCGCTGTCGCTGCTCTCACCAGCGGTCCCCGTTGTGGTGCTCCCCTCGCCCTCCGGATCACTGGTGCCCTCGGTGTCTGTCCCTGGGCCCACCAGGGCCTTGTGTCCTGCAGCTCCCTCGTGCTCCGATGCCAAATCTCCTCCGCCTGATGATGCTAATGCACACATGCACAAGAAGATGAAGAGAAAGGGTGGGGGGAGAAAAAAGAAGACCAGGTTGAGTGCATGCAATGTCAACACCGTTGGCGGAGAGGACAGACACAGGAACCTAATGCACTAAGCCGCGCATTCGGGGTACACTACTCAGTACTACTGACTAGGACAACAGGCCAAGAGACGTCAAACGCGCACATGGGAGATGCTGGACCTTCAATGGCTGTACTTGTCACCCTACAGAGGTGGGGGCCGGGGGCACAGGGCCATGCCTAAGGGAGAGGACTACACTACAGAAAGCGCCCTGGCCTAATGTCACCCACAGCCCTCCTCCCCCACCCAGACGCCTCCACTGCGCAGAAAGATAGGAGAATGTGCTGATACTCACCCCCTTGTGTCTGCTGTGATGTCTTAAAGCGCCCATCCAATTCAGGGTAGGCCACCGCCAGGATCCGGGACATCAGGGGGGTCATGGTGCGACTGGCACCCCTCCTAGGTTGGGAGGCCATCCCCAGCAGTGTTTCTGCGGTCTTCCTTGTTCCGCGGCGGATGTCCTCCCACCTCTTGCGGCAGTGGGTGCCCCGTCTGTTGTGGACCCCCAAGTTCCGGACTTCCTTGGCGATGGCACGCCAAATCTCGATCTTCTGATGGGCGCTGACCTATTTGACATGTACAGGGTGGAAAGGAGGAAATCATCAATGACCTGCATGTTAGATGTGATTGGCCCCCCCCACCAACTTTGCCATATGGCACATGCTCTCATCTGTTGGGCGTTGCACTCCTCATTCGCCCCCCACCCCACCAACTTACATCCACCCCAATCCACACAGGCATAGCCCATTCCATGTGCACCCGGTGTACTCACTTGTTGGTCTGGAGGACCGTAGAGTAGCGCATACTGGGGGAGGACCCCATCCACGAGCTTCTCCAACTCTTCAGACGTGAAGGCAGGGGCCCTTTCCCCAGTCGCAGCAGCCATTGTCACTTCCAGACCGAGGTCACAGCAGCACTTGCAGTATAGGTCCTCTCCTGTGGATGATCAGGTCTCGAGTGATCAATCAGCTAGGAAATGGCGGTCATGCCCGCGGCGGTGCGTACCGCGGCGGTGCGTACCGCGACCGCCGGCGCACATCGTCATTGGCTCCTGAAACCCATAGGGTTCAATGTTAACCAATGCGGCTTTGCGCCGCGGTCTTCGACCGCCTACCGCCACGGTGTGCCCCGCCAGCGCATTGACCTCACATCCCATTGTCCCACTTCACAGGTCAGGCAGCCGCCATTTCAAGGGCCTACATGGCTTAATTTTGACTGCGACACACAGGCCTAGGCCTTGCATTGCCACACATACACGCCTTTCAACCCATTGCCATTCTTTAACTGTGCAAGCTGTCTGTACGTACCTGTGGTTTGCCTGACTCTGTGCTCCATGTTGTCCTTCCTAGGCACCGTCCGCTGGGACTTGCGAGGAGAAGGACGAATCCTCGCGTGTACCGACCGCTGGTGGACCTGTCGACAATGGAAGAACGCCATATAATACTTTGATACAGACTTGACCGTGCCACTATCCATGAACTGTGTGCCCAGCTGGAGCCAGCCCTGATGTCCCCCATCCGCCAACCCACAGGGATTCCCCCTCTGGTGCAGGTTTTGTCAGTCCTCCATTTTTTGGCAACTGGGTCATTCCAGACCACAGTGGCCATGTCATCTGGAATGTCTCAGCCTATGTTTTCAAAGATTTTGAGCAGAGTGTTGTCTGCCCTGACGAAACTCATGCGGAGCTACATCATTTTCCCAGAAGAGGGTGACTTGCCTACAGTGAAGGGTGATTTCTATGCCCTTGGACATATCCCCAACATCCTTGGTGCCATTGATGGGACCCATGTGGCTTTGGTACCCCCAAAAGACGATGAGCAGGTGTACAGAAACAGAAAAAGTTATCATTCGATGAATGTCCAGGTGGTCTGTTTGGCTGACCAGTACATCTCCCATGTAAATGCCAAGTTCCCAGGGTCAGTGCATGACGCGTATGTGATGCGAAATAGCAGCATCCCCTATGTGATGGAGCAGCTACAGAGACAACGTGTGTGGCTAATAGGTGACTCTGGTTACCCCAACCTGCCTTGGCTACTGACCCCAGTGAGGAATCCCCGGACCAGGGCAGAGGAACGGTACAATGAGGCCCATGGGCGAACTAGGAGGATCATCGAAAGGACCTTTGGCCTCCTGAAGGCACCTTAGGTTTAGGTGCCTGCATATGACTGGGGGATCCCTGATGTACTCACCAAAGAAGGTGTGCCACATCATCGTGGCCTGCTGTATGCTTCACAATCTGGCATTGCGACATCAGGTTCCTTTCCTGCAGGAGGATGGTGCAGATGGTGGTGTTGAAGCAGCTGTGGAGCCTGCGGAGAGTGAAGAGGAGGAAGACTCAGAGGACGACACAGACAACAGGGACAGAGTAATAGAACAGTATTTCCATTAGCACACAGGTAATAATCACCCATGCCATTTTACATTTCCTGAAAGCCTCCTGCATCTCAACTTTGTCGATTTCCCCCCAGAACTATAAACATGATGTTTGATTTTCCCTTCCCTTTTCTGTGCTGTATGAGCCACTGCGTGACCTCGGCTTGGTTGGCCCATGGACTAATGCTAAGTTACCTCGGTATGTGTAATTCACAATGTTAATAATACGTAATTGATATGTAATGTGTCATACATTTGTAAATAAGACAGGCTGAGTCCTGATTGATTTCAGTGCAATGTGTGATTTATTATTAGTGCATAGATATTGGTACATGATAGTGAAACAGTGATGGGTGGGGGTGGAGTAATGTCCATGGCGGAGTCCAGTTCTCAGTCTCACAGGTGCATTGTCCATATGCCTGTGGCAGGATGGAGCAGGGGCAGTTCAAGGTTTGACAGGGTGGCAATGTGGAACAGTGGGAGGACTTCAGGGAGTATGTCATGCTGGCGGGGGACTTGACATCCTACTCTGTTGTTTTTTTTTATCTCAGGCTCCTTTTGCGGGGCGGTTGTTGTTCAGCAGGAGGTGGGGTTCTGGTGGGCTGTCGTTGTGGTGGGGCCTCCTGTCCACTAGCGCCGGCGGAGGTGGTAGGCTGTTCCTGGCTAGTGACAGGGGCCCTGTGTGATGCCACATGGTCCCGAAACGTGTCCTCTATACGGTTCAGGGCCTGGACTATGCTCCCCATAGCGGTTGAGATGTTGCTGAGTTGGTCGCTGAACCCCATGTAGCGTTGCTCCTGCTGTGCCTGGATCTCCTGGAACCTGGCCAGTACTGTCGCCATCGTCTCTTGTGAGTGGTGGTAGGCTGCCATGATGGTGGTGAGGGCCTCTTGGAGAGTGGGTTCCCTAGGCCTCTCCTCCCCTCCCTGTCGCACATCAGCCCTCCGAGTTGCCCTGTTTCCCTGGGCCTCTGTCCCCTGGACGGTGTGCCCACTCCCACTGCCCCCAGGTCCCTGTTGTTGTTGGGTTGGTGGGTTACCCTGGGGGCCCTGTAGTGGTAGACACACCGCTGCTTGACCTGTCCTAGAGACAGAGGCATGGGCCCGCTGGGTGGGAGCTGTGCTGTTGTTCCCAGAGGGGGTTGGGTCTGCAGTGGCCTGTGTCTGGGTGAGGGGAACCGACTGCCCAGAGGTCCCCGATGGTCCGGGCTGGTCGTCAGGTTCCAGGTCGACAGAGCTGATGTCATCACTAGGGGCCTGTTCCGGGGGTGGGATGGACATTTCTGGTCCCTCCTGACCGGTGTGTTGTCGTTCGGGTCCTGCATGGGGTAAGAGGGTATGGTTATTGTTTCTGTGTGTGCATTAGCTTGCGTTTTATGGGTGCCCTTGTCCCCCAGTGCTGGCATTCCCTTGGGGGAGGTGTTGTGAGGGTGTTTTGTGGGGGGGGGGATGGGTATGTGCAGTGGTCATGCTTAGGTGATGGGTGTCCATAGTTAGGGGGTGGCATGCAGGGGTTGGTGTTGGGTGGGTTGTGCTGGGGAGACATTCTCAGGGAGGATGTGTGCTGGGGGGTTGGGGGTGAGGGTGGGGGTTAGCATGCTGGGGGGGGGGTGAAGTGGTTGGCCTTGTACTTACCAGAGTCCATTCCTCCGTGTACTCCAGCGAGGCCATCAGGATGCAGGATGTTTAGTACCTCTTGCTCCCATGTTGTGAATTCGGGTGGAGTGGGTGGGGGTCCCCCGCCAGTCTTCTGCACTGCGATGTTGTGTCGCGAGACCATCGAGCGCACCTTCCCCCGTAGGTCGTTCCATTGTTTGCGGATGTCCTCTCGATTTCTGGGATGCTGTCCCACCGCATTGACCCTGTCCACGATCCGCTGCCAGAGCTCCGCCTTCCTTGCTATGGTGGTGTGCTGGACCTGTGAGCCGAAGAGCTGGGGTTCCACTCTTATGATCTCCTCCACCATGACCCGGAGTTCTTGGTCCGAAAAGCGTGGGTGCCTTTGTGGTGCCATGGGGTGGTGTGTATGAGGTGTGGGGTGGTGTATGTGATGATGTGTGTGTTGGTGTGTGGTGCTTTGTGCTTCTATGTGGTGTGTGTGATGTTGTGGTGTGCCTCTGTGTGTCTGGCTCTCTATTCTCTGATGTGTCTCTCTCTCCTTCGTCTCTGGTTTTTGTTGGTAGGGGTTTGTGGGTGATGTGGGTGTGTGTTTTATATGGTATTGGATGTGTGGGAGTGGTGTGTGTATGTGTTTCAGGTGTGTGCCTTTCAAATTGTCCAATGTGGTAGGGGTTTGTAAAGGTGTGTGTATTTTGACCGCGGCGGTGTGTACCGCCAATGGAATACCGCGGTTGAATGACCGCCGCGTCGATTTGCGGGTCATAATGGGATGGGCGTATTTCTGTTGGCGTGGCGGTGGAGGTTTGGTCTTCTCCAGTTTACCGCTGGCCGCTGATGTGGCGGACTGCAGTGGAGGGCGGATTTTCGGAGGTTTTGCAGTTGTGGGTCAGAATGTCCGTGGTGGCTGACCGCGGCCGCGGCGGTATTGTGGCGGCCTTCTGACCGGCGGTAAGCGGCTTTTACCGCCGAGGTCAGAATGACCCCCATAGTGTCATAAGGTTTGAAAAATGTCTAGACACATGTCTGGAAATGTTGCATTGCTAGGTGGTGGTCTGGAAAAAATGAGGCAGTTACAGGAGGAAGTTAGTGTAAGGATGCAGCTGGTGATGAGGACCTCACAACCTTGTATGGAAATGTTGTCAGCTTTGGAGAGGTTTAGTGCTTCCTTGTATAAAACAGCTAGTCTTCCTCCTCTTTTGCCTATGTGGTTTTGTGTGACAGTTTGATAGCCTGGAGGAACAGCATCAGGCAATACTGGAGCTATGTCATCTCCCAACTATGATTCAGTTATAAAGAGTAAGCCAGGTTGTGTGTCAGTGAGTAGGCTGTGGATGTGGTGTTTAGTTTTAGAGAGTGATCAAGCATTTATTAGTAGGCAGTCTGGAGATTCTGTTTTGGTGGTGGACATGACTTTGTTTTCTAGAAGAGTTAGTAGTATTCTTTGGACTATTAGCAGATGTATTATTAGTATTGGTATTAACTTTATCAGTATGGCAATAGCATTGTTTGTCAATATTGTTATCCTCATCCAGCAGGCTTAGAAGGTATTTTGCTGGGTTTATGTGTGCACGTTGTGGAGATGGTGGTTGAGAGTGAGTCGGTGGGCTGGGTTGGTTTTGTAGAATAGTTTTCTTGTGTAGTAGGCAAGGAGATGCAATGTTGTGTTGAGTGGTATGTTGATTATTTTGTTTGTATCTGTTTAGGGTGGAAGGTGTATGGGTTAGGGGTGATGGTGAAGCGTGTGCTTCATGTTTTAGGGCTCTAAATTGTGCAATGGATGTGAAGAAGGTGACTGAATGTTGCTAAGTCGAGGTGTTTGTGATGGTGAAGAAAGATGATTTTGGATGAAAGTTGGTTTAGGATTGTATTACGTTTGTCCTCCTGAGGGTAGAAGTGGGTACTTGCATTGTATGTAGTATAAAACTGTGTGTGTGTGAGAGAGATTGTGTGGTGTGTGGTATGTTTTGTTTTTATGGAGTAGAGAAATGAGACATTGAAGAAGTGAATCTCTATGAAGGTTCTGATGTAAAGGACTGTTGGTGGGTGGAAGCTGAATGGTAAAGGGGTGGTGATGTGCGCTGGAGGAGAGTGATTGTGGTGTGTGAGAGGAGATGGACAAGGGTTATGAGTGTTTGTTGGAGATTTGGTAATAGGAAGAGATATTATGTGTGGTGGAATGGAGAATAAGGTTTGTTTGGTTGTGTGTATTTGGTAAAAAGAGGAGGAGGGTGTTGGTGGATGATATGAGAAAGGGTTGACTATATGGGTGGTGGTGATGGAAAGGGGTCTGTTAGGAGTAATTAGAGGTGAGAGTTAGTGTTTTGTACTAACTGGGAGTGTGTGTTTCAAGGGATTAAGGTTATGTATAATTTGGGTTTGTGTTGTGTTGGTGATGTGTGAATTTGATAGTGGTATAGGACAGAGTGGCGGTCTGTGAGAGAGTGGAGGTGCCATTGTGTGGCTTTAGGGATAGAATAGTGTGTAGATGTGGTTTACCGCATTTTGTAGTGGGTATTGAGACAATGAAAGGTGGTTGGACTTTGTTGTAAATGAGCAGTGTGTGTTTGCTGGGATTGTGCTTGTATGTATGAGGTTGTGGATGGTTTAAGGTACTTGCTAATAAATGGAAAAATTAATTTAGGGCCCTCTAGCCCCAACCTGGCCTGAACCGGCCCAAACAGGCCTTTCCATTCCCTTCCTTTATGTGATTTGAAATGGGTGGCAAAAGGCCTTCACAGGTCAGGCAAAACATCAGACTTGTAAAATGGCTTTTTATATTCTAAAATGTCTGTCTGCGGCTGCACACCATGTGATTTTGTGATCTGCAGGGCTTAAGGCTGCAACAGGCCTTTGTACACTGAATCACAAGCTGCTTCACATTGTATGTATCTATGTATGTATTGCCATTTGCATAGTGCAAACCACCTGAAGCACAAGTGATTGATGTACCTGAAGGACACCATCTATTCATCCAAAATAGGAAGATCATTTCAGATTATGTATTTAGCCATGTTAGTGAGAGATGGAAACAGGTAGCTGAACCTAGGAGGGCAAAAGTGGTTCTTTAATACGTTGATTATATTAATTCTGAATGAACGGGTCGTCATATCTGTCCTAAACTGCATGCATGATAGAGCAAGCTTGATGTATGTGACGGGTGAATATCAGACAGTACCACACATGCATTTACCATGCATGCTTTTACCCAGTGGTCATTGAAATTCGATTGCATTTAAAATATATTGCAATACTTTGGGGGGGCTATACCAAGCAATCGCAAATGCTGTGTAAAAGCCCTGCATGGTATCACATACATATATATATCTATATTTTTAATATTTTTTTTATTTAGGGGAACCCTTAAATATCCCACTTTTCTGAAAATATATATGTGTGTGAGTGTCTCCTCACTCTCTTTGTTTTCCTCTCTCTATCTATCTAACATAGAGTGCGGACAAATTCTTCTCTTTTGACTACTCTTTTGAACATTTGCCGCTTGCCCTTACTATCTTTTAGCCTCACCCATCCCTTAACCTCAAAATGCCCTTAAAACACTCACTTCTCCATATTCTTACTCACCTCTGAAATCTAACAGCCCTTTAATACCCCGTAGCCGTACCCATTTCTTGATCCAAACAAACCCTTAGTACCCTGTACCCTTACCCTCTGCTGAACCCTAAAAACCCTTTAAAGTTTAAAGCCCAACCACCCTCAACCCTTACACATCACCTAATTCTTAAATCCCTCTTTTTTAACTATACAATAATTATGTCATTTAAAACAAATCTTACCTGCCTGGAAAAGTACCGCATAGTAAGGTACCAAAAAAGGCATGAGTGGAACTTAACTGCATGGTAAAGGCATGCATAGTGATGCCCAGTGAGGTAAAGTCCAAAGGATAAAGATTGAATACCATGATTCTGGGTGTGTTAATGTAGAAGCTTAACTCTTGATTCCTTTATTTTTGATATTCTTCATTCCCAGGCTGATTAGAAATCCTGGTATCTTCTGGAACCTTCATTCCAGGACATTTTTAGTATTCCTGCCAGGTAGAAGGTGTGCTGGTCATGTGTAGTCTTTATGTGATGCAGCAGGTTTCATGGGTTGGGAATGGCATCCAGTAATGATGTTTCAAGATAGGTAGTTTGTGGAAGAATGTCAAAAGTCATTTGGTAAGATGTGCAGCTGAATCGAGGACAATCGTTACTGGTGCTAAGGTGGAGTCCAGTATGCTTGCCAGTATGGGTTCCTGCTGGAGACTGCTAGCATATAAGTTTGAGGGCTTGGACAAGCGTTGAGGCAGTTTTTTAAAACTTCTGCTTCAGGGAGATGTGACTTTAATTTCTATAACAGAGTTTTCACCATACTGTCTGTGGCTTCTTGGTAACACATTTGAGTTGATATATGCAAAGGACTATAATTTCAAATGTGAATTGTGGGGTTAAAGTCAGGTGCATGTAGAGCATCATCTATCACTCGGAAGACATCTGTCTGCATGGCAGCATGGTTTGAGCACCGATAGCAGGAGGTGGTTTGTGCTCTGAGGTTCTTGTATGGTGGGTATTCATTTTCTATTATTTTTCGATGAGTGGCAGGTGGGTATGTGGTTGTTAGTTGACTACATTGTCAAGATCTATGCTGGGTTTCATTAACAGTGAGATGAAGTGTTCTGTCATTGAAGAGTCTTTGTAGATGAATTACAAGAATAAGACATTTACTGTGTTGAAGAAAGGTGTGAGATCTTGTCCAGTGATGGGTTGTCGGGAAAGTCAAAGTAAGGATGTCATCTTAATTGAAGACTATTGAGAATGACTGTAAGATTAGTGATTGAGAGACTTCTGAAATTGGTTTACATGACTTTGCTGTTTGGGTGATTGGATTGACGCTGATGAGGTGATGCTCATTCATTTTGGGTTGCCGATGTACTGTTTGATCTTGCCGATCTGTACTATTAGGAAGCTATTGATTCTATTACTGCAATGAGTGGCATATGTAATGGAACTGTCATAATATTTCTTGAATTTGAAAAGGATTGTGCGTCTGTCATAGGCATTTGTGATTGTAGCTGTGTAGTGAGAGTTTTTGGTTGATGATTTGATTTTTCTAGTTAGCTGGCTGGTTTAGGTTGGTTGTTTTGGGTAATTGGAGAATGGTTGATTAATATAGGCATGATTAGTGATATGTCCAATTGAGATGAGGTGTGCAATTAAGGGGTGGCACTGAGGCAATGAAAAGGTCGAGGATATTGCCTGGAATGTGTTGCTACTTGGATGTGCTGAATGTTTTTTTAGGCAGAGACATGAAAGTAACAGATGAGCTGTGCCATGAAGGTGAAGCTGGAATGTTGTTGCTGCATCCATTTCCATGTGGGACTGATGACCCCCCGAACTGTGGATCCTACTGATGTTCTGAATGCTATAGTTTTTAGGAGGGGGGCATTCAGTATGTGTTGGAGGTGGGGTAATCAATTCCTGAGTGATGAAGTGTTTATGAAGGCTGCTTGTCTGATTTGATTGTGCCAGTGATGTAGGGAGCATATTGGTATGCTGCCTATATCTAGTATATAATGGCTGTATCTACCATGAGGTTTAGCTGAGGGTAGAGAAAAAGGAGTTATAATCCTTGATCCTTTAACAACCATCCAAAGATTGCTCTTCTATACATTGTGCCCTGCTACGGATGCCCTGGGGAAGCTGTTAAAAATACACCACAGCTTATGTCCTTCCCTTAGCCAATTGTGGGTGAGGTTGCCTAACTTTGCCTAAATTCATACTGTCAATCTCCATGTGTAGAGGACGTAGGGGAGTGAATGTTGCATGGGTCACTTAGAATGATGTTTCTGCTGTACTAGTGTGCTGTAGTGTCTGAAGGCTGAAAATATTTCACGCACTGTTCACCGGTTCTGTGACCTGCCCGTACCAGGGTTTGGGAGAGCATCTAACCTTGCCTACCTCAACATGTTCACCCCTTTGAGGTAGGAATGTTCTTGCACGGTTGCTTTTGACAGCTAACCTTCCAATGGCTGGATGCTGCATGGTGGATAGCACTCTTAGGTTCTCATATTCAGCTGTTTGTAAATGTGAATTGTTTATTTCAAATTTAATCATTTTCTTGTTAGAAAAGTATAAATGTGAGACAGCAGCATTGGTATTATACTGCCTATCGTGACGACCACAGCTCACTTTGTTAAGTATACACAATCTTCAAACGTGACAACTATGGAACGTTTCATTTTGACGGGATTGTTAATTAGTTCTCTATTTAGCATTTTGCTCCATCTCATACTGCAGCAACGGATAGAATTCACCATTCACAAGAGCTATTAGTGTTTCAATTTAGTTTTCATTGTTTGGGACATGAAGAATAACATATTCAAGTAATTACACAGAGCAGTACAGAACATGAGCTGTTCAGTTCAGTCAGCTGATGTTGCAAACAAATGAAGAAATTCACAACTTATTTTATGCAATTAGTCCCTGAACAAACAGAAAGTAACAAACTTAGGCCCAGATTTATGGTGGATTTAGCGCTATTCCAACGCCACATTAGCGTCATTTTTTTTATGCTAATGTGGCGTTGGAAGGGCAAAAACGCCAAGCCATATTTACAAAGTGGCGCAATGCTTGCATTGTGCCACTTTGTAAACCCTTGGGGGGGGCATTCCGGCACCAGGGAGGCCGTAAAAATGGCGCAAATGAATTTATGAGATCTATGGCGCAAAGGAATCTTTGAGATTCCTTTGCACAATTTTAATTGGCATTTTTTAACACCTGCTAAGTGCAGGTGTTAAAAACAAGCTCCCATTGTGTTCAATGGGTCTCTGGGTGCTTTGCAGGATTAGAGTCAAAATTATTTATGCTAGTCCTGCAAAGCGCCGGACTAGTGCCAAAAATTATGACTCTAGTCCCCCTGACTACTGCCATGATGCACCGTATTTTAAATACGGCACACACATGGTGGCGTTTGGGGGGGCACTAAGGGGCTCAAGAAAAGTGGCGCTGCACATTTCATAAATCTGGGCCTTAGAAAGGTTAAGGTGATGGTGCACAAATTAAGGATGCATACATTTGTGAGGAGCAGCTACTGGAGATGCGCCAGTTGCACATTTGTATTTTTCTGACAATTGAAATTATTGCCTATTGTTTGGTGTAGGTAAACCTGACTCAATGTGTCAAACGTGGTGACACTAGCATCACGTGATGTCCTTCATTTCCCCTTTTCTAAAGCCTTTTTTACAGGGAGAGTCACTAGCAATAAGAATAACAACAATATCAGTAATATTATTTTCTTTTCATCAGTTCTAAACACCTTTCCGCCTTTCTTTGTCACTCTGATTTACTTGCTTCTTATTTGTGCCCCAGTTTATCAATCTTGTGTTTGTCCCTTTCGTGGTGCATTGCCTTTTTACAATCACTTTTACCGGCTGGCATTATTACTTCCACTGCTTGCATCTCAAATACTACTTTTTTCTGTTGTGCTAAGCACTCCATCAGAGTGTGTGTGTGTTCAAGCTGTCTCACTCAAGAACACCTTTCTTGCTGCATTCTATTCTGCTTTACCTCAACTATGTATTGTTTCTGCTCTAGCCCTCCCTTAGTTGTTTTCGAGTCCTCTCCAGCCCTGCTACATTGCTTTCACACCTACTTCCATGTTGCTTATTGTCCCCCACAATACCCTGTGTTGTTTTACTGTGTGCACCCCACCCTTGTTTGTGTTGCTTCGGCTCCCCCCGATCACCTGCTTTAAAAAAAAAAAAAAACTCTTTTGTACGTCTTATTTTCTTTTTTGTTGCCATTCACATTCGGATTGGGAACTAAAAACAAAAAGGAAAACAAGCATTTTCAATGTAATAGGACTTGCATTTGCTTGAGTTACAGCTATTGACATTTTAAATGCATAACTGGACTTTTCTTGTCACATAAATTGGTCAACCCTGCCTCATATTTTGGTCCTCTCTGCCACATAATTCCAGTGGCCCTGCATATAAATAAATCACTTCCATTACCTTCCATTTACCTTCTCTATGTGCAACAAAAAATGAAAATATTGCCATTAGTTATCATATTTTTCATATTATTATTCTGGGCTCCCCGGTGAGTTATAGGCAAAATTGTTTTGTACAAGGAATACCCGAATATTGTAGTATCTTGACTGTAATGCTTAGAGCAGCCCCTAGAGGGGCTTACCATTTGTAAGAGACATGGTCATGTAACCATATAGTCAGCCCTTTGAGAGCATAACCACACAAAAACAAAATGGTAGAACGTAATGCAGTGTAACCATATATTTACACCCTACAGAACATAAGCCCTCATTACAACTTTGGCGGTAACTGCACCTACCGCCAGGGTGATGGCCTTCAACATACCGTCGCCGTGGCTACCAGCTGCCCACCCACATTATGACCATAGACAGAATTCCGCCAGAAGGCTGGCGGAATACCGTCGACGGTCATGGCGGCGGACGGCAGTAAGGTGGCGCTGCAGCCAGCAGCAGTGCCACACCAGCAAAACACCGCCGACCGTATCATGAGCCATGATACAGCCTGGCGGTGTTTTGCTGACGAATGCCATATCCCATCTTCTGCCGGAAGACCCCCTGTAAGCAGGTAAGTCGGGTTCTCTGACAGGAGGGGTGGTGGTGTGTGTGTGTGTGTGGGTGTTGTGTGTGTGTAGGGGGGGTGTCTGTTTTTGTATGTGTGCAAGCGGGTGTGAGTCGCATTGAATGTGTGGGTAAATGAATGTGAGTGTACCTGTATGTTGCGTGTTGTAAATGCGTGTGTGCGACAATGTATGTTGGTGTGTGTTGCGGTATGTGTGTATGTTTGTGTGCATGCGTGGGTGGATATGGGTATGTATGTGTGTATGATTGGGTATGTGTGCGCGTGTGTAAATGTGTGGGGGGCAGGAGAGGGAGGGTTGGGAGGGAGAATCTTGGGAGGGGGCGGAGGAGACCCCTATCAGTGTAAGGGAAGGAATGCCCTGACACTGATACTGCCTACCACCATGGTTTTAGTGGCGGTACGATTGCCACGAAAACCATGGTGGTATGTGGGGTCATAATCCCGAGGTGGTGGACGGAGTGGAACATTGGCAGTTTGGCTTGAGCCAAACCGCCAATGTTATAATTTGGGAAAAGGTACCTCCAGCCTGTTGGCAGTACCTTTCCCCAAATTACCGCCGACCGCCAGATTTGTAATGAGGGCCAATGCCTTATACATTTTGGGCCTAGCAGGCCTACTGCAATACTATGACAAACAAGGCCCTTAAAAACAAAAACTACCCCCAGCTGTAAAACAAACATTTCAGCCATGGGGGAGCTTAAAAATGAATGGTAGAAGAGGTTACTATTTTGGGGTCCCCCCAAACTAGTGTGGGGAACCAGAGATGACCTAAATAGAAAGAGCACGCCGTGCTGAACCGTTTGGTGGTGGTACCATTGTCGTATGAACCACCACAGGCTGAGTTATGGGCAAAAGTGTTTTGAAAAAGCTGTGCCGGGAGAGTCGCTTTGAGGATTTCTGTGTTTTTTTCTGTGTTAAATGCTTCATGTCCTCATGTAAAGCACTACTCCGATCAAGTTTGCGCTGTATGAACCCTTTAAAAAAAAATATTAAGAAAATTAAAAAGAACCCCTCCAGCTTGCAGCCTTTGTGCGCAGACATCACAAAGAAAAAGTGGCATGCTCAAAAGAAGGAAGGGGAAGAAGCAACATACTGCCATGCAGCGCGAAGAGGTGAGGCAAAAGAAAAAAGTAGTGCATCACACTAACGTATGTGGCCGATCATGCAATAATCCATGTAACAGGGTTAGTCTCCAAGGTGGTAACAAAACAGCCTCAAGGCAAAACGAACATAAAGCATTTACCTCTGAAATCAAGGGAATTTTGAAAGTCAGGCCAAGGAACGAATGAAAGCGATGGGCGTTTGATGGGAATGTTGCAAACTCACAGAGGTAGATTACAACATGTTGTGAGACAGCGCTTGTGTGCTGCCTAACATCATCCTTAACCCCTTCCCCGCCACGGACGTAATGGTTACGTCCATGGCAGCGCCCGTGTGGCGCCATGGACGTAACCATTACGTCCAGGGACTGGCAGTCGGGGGAAGCGCTAGCGCTTCCCCCGAGGGCCGCCCCCCAACACCCCCAGGCCAGGGCTGAAAGGGGAATCCCTTCCCCTTTCACGCCCACCCCCCCCCGCCCCCCCCCATGACGTCAGCGCGCGATCGCGCGCTGATTTCATGGAAACGGGGAATGACTCGCTGGAAGCCATTTGCTTCCAGCGCGTCAAGGGAGAAGGTGAGTATTTCACCTTCGTGCGGGGTGGGGGTGCTCTCAGAGAGGCATCGAGGGAAAGGAAAGGGTTTTCCTTTCCCTCGATGTCTCTTTGAGCATTCCTGCTGCCCGATCGCGATGCGATCGGGCAGCAGGAATGCCCACTAGACACCAGGGATTTCTGTATGTGTGTGTGTGAGTGAATATTAGTGTAGGGGAGCGACCCCTTGGGCAAGGGTCGCTCCCCTTTGGGGGCACATGCTTTTTACGTCGTTTCTGCCCCCCCTGGGGGCAGATTGGCCCTATTTTTAGGCCGATCTGCCCCCAAGGGGGGCAGAAAGCCACTAGACACCAGGGATTTTATTGTTGCTGTGTATTTTTTGTGTTGGGGGGCGGCCCCTTGGGCAAGGGTCGCTCCCCTTTGGGGGCACATGTATTTTACGTCGTTTCTGCCCCCCCTGGGGGCAGATTGGCCCTATTTTTAGGCCGATCTGCCCCCAAGGGGGGCAGAAAGCCACTAGACACCAGGGATTTTATTGTTGATTTGTATTTTTTGTGTTGGGGGGCGGCCCCTTGGGCAAGGGTCGCTCCCCTTTGGGGGCAAATGTATTTTACATCGTTTCTGCCCCCCCTGGGGGCAGATTGGCCCTATTTTTAGGCCGATCTGCCCCCAAGGGGGGCAGAAAGCCACTAGACACCAGGGATTTTATTGTTGATGTGTATTTTTTGTGTTGGGGGGCGGCCCCTTGGGCAAGGGTCGCCCCCAGGGGCCCTCATGTATTTTTGGGCAGTTCTGCCCCCCTTGGGGGCAGAGAGGCCTATTTTTTTTAGGCCTTTCTGCCCCCAAGGGGGGCAGAATCCCAATAGCGCCAGAAATAGTATGTATGTATGTGTGCTTTGTGTTGGGGGGTGGCCCCTTGGGCAAGGGTCGCTCCCCCCAGGGGCGCAATGTATTTATTGTCGTTTCTGCCCCCCTTGGGGGCAGATTGGCCCTATTTTTAGGCCGATCTGCCCCCAAGGGGGGCAGAAAGCCACTAGACACCAGGGATTTTATTGTTGATGTGTATTTTTTGTGTTGGGGGGCGGCCCCTTGGGCAAGGGTCGCCCCCAGGGGCCCTCATGTATTTTTGGGCAGTTGGGCCTATTTTTTTTAGGCCTTTCTGCCCCCAAGGGGGGCAGAATCCCAATAGCGCCAGAAATAGTATGTATGTATGTGTGCTTTGTGTTGGGGGGTGGCCCCTTGGGCAAGGGTCGCTCCCCCCAGGGGCGCAATGTATTTATTGTCGTTTCTGCCCCCCTTGGGGGCAGATTGGCCCTATTTTTAGGCCGATCTGCCCCCAAGGGGGGCAGAAAGCCACTAGACACCAGGGATTTTATTGTTGATGTGTATTTTTTGTGTTGGGGGGCGGCCCCTTGGGCAAGGGTCGCCCCCAGGGGCCCTCATGTATTTTTGGGCAGTTCTGCCCCCCTTGGGGGCAGAGAGGCCTATTTTTTTTAGGCCTTTCTGCCCCCAAGGGGGGCAGAATCCCAATAGCGCCAGAAATAGTATGTATGTATGTGTGCTTTGTGTTGGGGGGTGGCCCCTTGGGCAAGGGTCGCTCCCCCCAGGGGCGCAATGTATTTATTGTCGTTTCTGCCCCCCTTGGGGGCAGATTGGCCCTATTTTTAGGCCGATCTGCCCCCAAGGGGGGCAGAAAGCCACTAGACACCAGGGATTTTATTGTTGATTTTTATTTTTTGTGTTGGGGGGTGGCCCCTTGGGCAAGGGTCGCCCCCAGGGGCCCACATGTATTTTTGGGCAGTTCTGCCCCCCTAGGGGGCAGATATGCCTATTTTTTAGGCCTTTCTGTCCCCAAGGGGGGCAGAATCCCCATAGCGCCAGGGATACTATGTATGTGTGTGTGTGCTTTGTGTGGGGGTGTGGCACCTTGGGCAAGGGTCGCCCCCCCCCAAATGGTGCAATGTAATCTGGGTGATTTCTGCCCCCTCCCCTTGGGGGTAGATTGGCCTATTTTTTTTTTAGGCCCATCTTCCCCCAAGCAGAGAAGACTAGACACGGGAAAATGAAAAAATGGTTAGTGGCGGAGTGTTTGTCAACTGGCGAAGTATTTACTTTTATGATAATAACAGTTTTTCTCCTTTTTGTTTTAGTTCAAAGCTTTTGCTGACTTTGCTGTGGCTTGTTGCAGTTTTGGCAGGAGTTGTCCTGCGGTTTGCGTAGTTGCATGTTTTAGGTAAGTAAATAAATTTACTCCAAGTGAGTATTGTTGCAATGCATGAATGACATGTTTGTAGGTGGTGTACTGAATGCAGGATTGTGTGTGAAATTGTCCTTAGAGTTATGCACAATGATTATTGTGTTGTCTTATGTCTAATTTGCTTTTTTTTTTCTCTTTTTAGTGGGATATCGTTGGTGATTGCTGTGGCTGTGCAGAGTAGTTGCTGGTGAGTCAAGCTTTTTCAGGCAAGTGAGCAGTATAGTTTTTGAGTTTATAATTCTTAGTGATAAACCTATACTTTGTTACTTATCTTACACAGTGCTGGTTGTTGGTGGTGTATTTGTCCAGTTAATTTTAGTAGGAAGGATCATGGCCAGCCGTAGGATGACCGCTCAGCAGGTTGTTAGTGTGCTTTTTGAGTCATCTTCTGACCATGAATATGAGACTGACTCTGCATCTGAGGCAGAGGAGGAAGTGCAGGATTCTGGAAGTGAATTTTCTGTCAGAGATGAATCATCTGATGATGAAGCCACTCTCAGTGCTGATGAAGGGCCTGTTTTAGAGGAGGACAGTGATGTGCCAATGGTGCAGGAGCCAGCGGCTGAAAGGCTTCCCATTGGAAGACCTGACGCATGGGTTGCACCAAACATGGAGCAGCCACAGTTGCCTGCGTTTACTGGTTTTCCAGGGTGTCGAGTTAATACGGAAAACTTTTTGCCCGTCAACTTTTTTGAGTTGTTTATGGACGATATATTTTTGGAAGAGATTGTTGAGCAGACTAATTTGTATGCAGAGCAGTTTTTGAGGGACAACGCTGCCAGACTTAGGCCACACTCTAGAGCTAGCCGGTGGATTCCCACAAATCTGGAAGAGTTGAAAAAGTTCTTGGGTTTAACTTTTTTGATGGGGCTGATAAGGAAGCCGTCGCTGTCTTCATATTGGTCTACTAGTCCCTTGATGGCAACTGCTATATTTCCTGCCATCATGAGTCGTAACCGGTATGAGCTTCTTCTTCGGATGTTGCATTTTGTAGATAATGCTTTAGCCTTGCCACGAGATCATCCTGATTCTGACCGTCTTTTTAAGATTAGACCTGTCCTTGATCATTTGGTAGATCGGTTTTCAGAGATCTATGTTCCAGGGAAAGAAATATCTGTAGATGAGTCTTTGGTCCTGTTCAAGGGTCGTTTGGTTTTTAGGCAGTACATTCCTAGCAAGAGGGCACGGTATGGAATTAAATTGTATATGCTGTCAGAAAGTAGTACAGGATATGTTTATAATTTCCGGGTCTACACTGGTAGGGATTCCAATATTGACCCCCCTGGTTGTCCTCCCACTTTTGGAGTTAGTGAGAAAATTGTGTGGGAACTTGGTAGACGACTGTTTAACAAAGGTCACCATTTATATGTAGATAACTTCTACACTGGAGTTCGGTTGTTCAAGGAGTTGTTCAGAGTGGACACTGTTGCTTGTGGCACAATCCGCTCTAATCGGAAAGGCTATCCAAAAGAGCTTGTCTGTAAAAAACTTGAGAAGGGACAGTGCAGTGCCTTGCGGAATGATGAGCTGCTAGCTCTGAAATTTGTAGACAAGAGGGATGTATACATGCTAAGCACCATCCATGATGAGAGTACTTCACCTGTGGCTGTTTGGGGTCAGGTTGCCGAAGTGCGCAAACCTGTGTGCATCTTAGACTATAATAAGCACATGGGTGGTGTTGATAGAGTAGATCAGAGGTTAGAACCTTACACTGCTGCTCGTAAGTCTTATGTGTGGTATAAGAAATTAGCGCTTCACTTGTTCCACTTGGCAACTTTTAATGCTTTTGTTGTGTTTAAGGATAGTTCTCCAGAGTCAAGGATGACATTTGTGAAATTTCAGGAGTCTATCATAGCTAGCCTTGTTGTGCTGGAACAGGCAAGAGTTCCTAGAGAAGCAGTGGTGGAGGATGTGGCTAGATTGAAAGATCGTCACTTTGCTGAGCACATTCCTCCCACGGCCAAAAAAAACTTTCCTGCTAAGAGATGTAGAGTCTGTGCTCGAAGAGGTATCAGGAAGGAGACTAGGATGTACTGCCCTGATTGTCCTTCAAAGCCTGGGCTGTGTGTGGGTGGCTGTTTCAGGAGCTACCACACACAGAAGAATTATTGGGAAATTCCGTGAGCGTAAACTGGTGTTTTATATTTTTATATGTTCGGTTTCACGGTTGGCATTAGTCATGTATTCAGTTAGAGCTTTTGTGTTTGTAGTTTTGTACTAATTTATGATTAGTGGTTTCTTTGTTGTTTAAAAACAAAAAAAAGGGGATGGCATGTGTAGAGTGGCGCTTGGCTGGCGGCGTGGGTGTGGTGGCGCTTGGCTGGCGGTGTGTGTGGGGTGGCGCTTGGCTGGCGGTGTGTGTGGGGTGGCGCTTGGCTGGCGGTGTGTGTGGGGTGGCGCTGGGCTGGCGGTGTGTGTGGGGTGGTGCTGGGCTGGCGGTGTGTGTGGGGTGGCGCTTGGCTGGTGGTGTGGGTGGGGTGGCGCTTGGCTGGCAGTGCCGGCCAAACGCCAGTCCACACACTCATCAGCTGGTGTGATTGCTGTATCAGGCATGTGGGCGTATGAAAGTGATGGGCCCTTGACTGGCGCTGTCTGTGGATGCGAGTCTTGTAATGTGCTGGGCCCGTGGCTGGCGGCGTGAATGGTCTAGTGCATGTCATGTATGAAAGGTGTGTGAATGGACTGTAAAGCGGTTGGTGCCTTGTCGTGGCTTTACAGCTCACGAGCTGTGAGTCATTGGTTCAGTTTTTTGGCCTTTCAGTTATTACCAGTGCATTTCACTTTTGTGAAATCTCTTGTTAATAAAATTTGATCTACTGAACCATCACTCACCCTCGTGCCAAATCCAACCAGTATGTGTGGTACAAATGACAAAACCTGCTCCGCTGTAATCAGGCGTCGCAGCACACTTGAGACACGCTAGGTGCCTCAGGTGGGACCCCGATGATGAAGCATGCCACCAACTTGGTTGGTGGGTGAGGGGTCTTCTTCACATAACCTAAGTGTGTTTCTTTTCACAATTTTAGTGTTTGGCACATCACGGACGTATGTGCACACATCAAAGTGATATATTCCAAAAATACCTGTGTTTGGGGGGAGGGCCCACCTATGTTTTTGGTCCTGGGTGCGGCCGTCATGTAGGGAAACCTACAAAACCCAGAAACTTTTTAAAACTAGGCACCCCAAGGAGTCTAGGGAGGTGTGGCTTGTGTGGCTCCCCCAACATTTTCTTACCCAGACTCCTCTGTAAACCTCACAATTTGCATAAAAAAGCATATTTTCCTGATTTTTCTTAGTAGGATCACCGCTCCAGCACAAAATTCCTACTCCCCAGTTTTCCCCTCAGTCTCCCAAGTAAAATGACACCTCACTTATGTGGGTCCCCAAAGCAGAGTCCGTCTAAAGATGTATAAAAGAATATGCCCTTATAAACTTGCTGTGCTATCCCTTCTATCCCTTCAGGTTTTGGGCCTTATTATGTTGCAGGCACCTGGGCCACCCACACAAGTGAGGTATCATTTTTATCGGGAGACTTGGGGGAACGCTGGGTGGAAGGAAATTTGTGGCTCCTATCAGATTCCAGAACTTTCTGCCACAGAAATGTGAGGAACATGTGTTTTTTTAGCCAAATTTTGAGGTTTGCAAAGGATTCTGGGTAACAGAACCTGGTCCGAGCCCCGCAAGTCACCCCTCCTTGGATTCCCCTAGGTCTCTAGTTTTCAGAAATGCACTGGTTTCGTAGGTTTCCCTAGGCGCAGGGTGAGCTACAGGCCAAAATCCGCAGGTAGGCACTGTTGTCTCCCAAAATTGTGGATGTGTCCACGTTGCGCTTTGGGGTGTTTCCTGTCGCAGGCGCTAGGCCTACCCACGCAAGTGAGGTATCATTTTTATCGGGAGACTTGGGGGAACGCTGGGTGGAAGGAAATTTGTAGCTCCTCTCAGATTCCAGAACTTTCTGCCACAGAAATGTGAGGAACATGTGTTTTTTTAGCCAAATTTTGAGGTTTGCAAAGGATTCTGGGTAACAGAACCTGGTCCGAGCCCCGCAAGTCACCCCTCCTTGGATCCCCCTAGGTCTCTAGTTTTCAGAAATGCACAGGTTTGGTAGGTTTCCGTAGGTGGCGGCTGAGCTAGAGGCCAAAATCTACAGGTAGTCACTTTGCTAAAAACAGCTCTGTTTTCTGTGATATGTCCACGTTGTGTTTTGGGGCATATCCTGTCGCGGGCCCTAGCCTACCCACACAAGTGAGGTATCATTTTTATCGGGAGACGTGGGGGAACGCTGGGTGGAAGGAAATTTGTAGCTCCTCTCAGATTCCAGAACTTTCTGCCACAGAAATGTGAGGAACATGTGTTATTTTAGCCAAATTTTGAGGTTTTGCAAAGGATTCTGGGTAACAGAACCTGGTCCGAGCCCCGCAAGTCACCCCTCCTTGGATTCCCCTAGGTCTCTAGTTTTCAGAAATGCACAGGTTTGGTAGGTTTCCCTAGGTGGCGGCTGAGCTAGAGGCCAAAATCTACAGGTAGGCACTTCGCAAAAAACACCTCTGTTTTTTTCCAAAATTTAGGATGTGTCCACGTTGCGCTTTGGGGTGTTTCCTGTCGCCGGCGCTAGGCCTACCCACGCAAGTGAGGTATCATTTTTATCGGGAGACTTGGGGGAACGCTGGGTGGAAGGAAATTTGTAGCTCCTCTCAGATTCCAGAACTTTCTGCCACAGAAATGTGAGGGACATGTGTTTTTTTAGCCAAATTTTGAGGTTTGCAAAGGATTCTGGGTAACAGAACCTGGTCCGAGCCCCGCAAGTCACCCCTCCTTGGATCCCCCTAGGTCTCTAGTTTTCAGAAATGCACAGGTTTGGTAGGTTTCCCTAGGTGGCGGCTGAGCTAGAGGCCAAAATCTACAGGTAGTCACTTTGCTACAAACAGCTCTGTTTTCTGTGATATGTCCACGTTGTGTTTTGGGGCATATCCTGTCGCGGGCGCTAGGCCTACCCACACAAGTGAGGTATCATTTTTATCGGGAGACGTGGGGGAACGCTGGGTGGAAGGAAATTTGTGGCTCCTCTCAGATTCCAGAACTTTCTGCCACAGAAATGTGAGGAACATGTGTTTTTTTAGCCAAATTTTGAGGTTTGCAAAGGATTCTGGGTAACAGAACCTGGTCCGAGCCCCGCAAGTCACCCCTCCTTGGATCCCCCTAGGTCTCTAGTTTTCAGAAATGCACAGGTTTGGTAGGTTTCCCTAGGTGGCGGCTGAGCTAGAGGCCAAAATCTACAGGTAGTCACTTTGCTAAAAACAGCTCTGTTTTCTGTGATATGTCCACGTTGTGTTTTGGGGCATATCCTGTCGCGGGCGCTAGGCCTACCCACACAAGTGAGGTATCATTTTTATCGGGAGACGTGGGGGAACGCTGGGTGGAAGGAAATTTGTGGCTCCTCTCAGATTCCAGAACTTTCTGCCACAGAAATGTGAGGAACATGTGTTTTTTTAGCCAAATTTTGAGGTTTGCAAAGGATTCTGGGTAACAGAACCTGGTCCGAGCCCCGCAAGTCACCCCTCCTTGGATCCCCCTAGGTCTCTAGTTTTCAGAAATGCACAGGTTTGGTAGGTTTCCCTAGGTGGCGGCTGAGCTAGAGGCCAAAATCTACAGGTAGTCACTTTGCTAAAAACAGCTCTGTTTTCTGTGATATGTCCACGTTGTGTTTTGGGGCATATCCTGTCGCGGGCGCTAGGCCTACCCACACAAGTGAGGTATCATTTTTATCGGGAGACGTGGGGGAACGCTGGGTGGAAGGAAATTTGTAGCTCCTCTCAGATTCCAGAACTTTCTGCCACAGAAATGTGAGGAACATGTGTTATTTTAGCCAAATTTTGAGGTTTGCAAAGGATTCTGGGTAACAGAACCTGGTCCGAGCCCCGCAAGTCACCCCTCCTTGGATTCCCCTAGGTCTCTAGTTTTCAGAAATGCACAGGTTTGGTAGGTTTCCCTAGGTGGCGGCTGAGCTAGAGGCCAAAATCTACAGGTAGGCACTTCGCAAAAAACACCTCTGTTTTTTTCCAAAATTTAGGATGTGTCCACGTTGCGCTTTGGGGTGTTTCCTGTCGCCGGCGCTAGGCCTACCCACGCAAGTGAGGTATCATTTTTATCGGGAGACTTGGGGGAACGCTGGGTGGAAGGAAATTTGTAGCTCCTCTCAGATTCCAGAACTTTCTGCCACAGAAATGTGAGGGACATGTGTTTTTTTAGCCAAATTTTGAGGTTTGCAAAGGATTCTGGGTAACAGAACCTGGTCCGAGCCCCGCAAGTCACCCCTCCTTGGATCCCCCTAGGTCTCTAGTTTTCAGAAATGCACAGGTTTGGTAGGTTTCCCTAGGTGGCGGCTGAGCTAGAGGCCAAAATCTACAGGTAGTCACTTTGCTAAAAACAGCTCTGTTTTCTGTGATATGTCCACGTTGTGTTTTGGGGCATATCCTGTCGCGGGCGCTAGGCCTACCCACACAAGTCAGGTATCATTTTTATCGGGAGACGTGGGGGAACGCTGGGTGGAAGGAAATTTGTGGCTCCTCTCAGATTCCAGAACTTTCTGCCACAGAAATGTGAGGGACATGTGTTTTTTTAGCCAAATTTTGAGGTTTGCAAAGGATTCTGGGTAACAGAACCTGGTCCGAGCCCCGCAAGTCACCCCTCCTTGGATCCCCCTAGGTCTCTAGTTTTCAGAAATGCACAGGTTTGGTAGGTTTCCCTAGGTGGCGGCTGAGCTAGAGGCCAAAATCTACAGGTAGTCACTTTGCTAAAAACAGCTCTGTTTTCTGTGATATGTCCACGTTGTGTTTTGGGGCATATCCTGTCGCGGGCGCTAGGCCTACCCACACAAGTGAGGTATCATTTTTATCGGGAGACGTGGGGGAACGCTGGGTGGAAGGAAATTTGTAGCTCCTCTCAGATTCCAGAACTTTCTGCCACAGAAATGTGAGGAACATGTGTTTTTTTAGCCAAATTTTGAGGTTTGCAAAGGATTCTGGGTAACAGAACCTGGTCCGAGCCCCGCAAGTCACCCCTCCTTGGATCCCCCTAGGTCTCTAGTTTTCAGAAATGCACAGGTTTGGTAGGTTTCCCTAGGTGGCGGCTGAGCTAGAGGCCAAAATCTACAGGTAGTCACTTTGCTAAAAACAGCTCTGTTTTCTGTGATATGTCCACGTTGTGTTTTGGGGCATATCCTGTCGCGGGCGCTAGGCCTACCCACACAAGTGAGGTATCATTTTTATCGGGAGACGTGGGGGAACGCTGGGTGGAAGGAAATTTGTAGCTCCTCTCAGATTCCAGAACTTTCTGCCACAGAAATGTGAGGAACATGTGTTTTTTTAGCCAAATTTTGAGGTTTGCAAAGGATTCTGGGTAACAGAACCTGGTCCGAGCCCCGCAAGTCACCCCTCCTTGGATTCCCCTAGGTCTCTAGTTTTCAGAAATGCACAGGTTTGGTAGGTTTCCCTAGGTGCCGGCTGAGCTAGAGGCCAAAATCTACAGGTAGGCACTTCGCAAAAAACACCTCTGTTTTTTTCCAAAATTTAGGATGTGTCCACGTTGCGCTTTGGGGTGTTTCCTGTCGCCGGCGCTAGGCTTACCCACTCAAGTGAGGTATCATTTTTATCGGGAGACTTGGGGGAACACTGGGTGGAAGGAAATTTGTAGCTCCTCTCAGATTCCAGAACTTTCTGCCACAGAAATGTGAGGAACATGTGTTTTTTTAGCCAAATTTTGAGGTTTGCAAAGGATTCTGGGTAACAGAACCTCGTCCGAGCCACACAAGTCACCCCTCCTTGGATTCCCCTAGGTCTCTAGTTTTCAGAAATGCATAGGTTTGGTAGGTTTCCCTAGGTGGCGGCTGAGCTAGAGGCCAAAATCTACAGGTAGTCACTTTGCTAAAAACAGCTCTGTTTTCTGTGATATGTCCACGTTGTGTTTTGGGGCATATCCTGTCGCGGGCGCTAGGCCTACCCACACAAGTGAGGTATCATTTTTATCGGGAGACGTGGGGGAACGCTGGGTGGAAGGAAATTTGTGGCTCCTCTCAGATTCCAGAACTTTCTGCCACAGAAATGTGAGGAACATGTGTTTTTTTAGCCAAATTTTGAGGTTTGCAAAGGATTCTGGGTAACAGAACCTGGTCCGAGCCCCGCAAGTCACCCCTCCTTGGATCCCCCTAGGTCTCTAGTTTTCAGAAATGCACAGGTTTGGTAGGTTTCCCTAGGTGGCGGCTGAGCTAGAGGCCAAAATCTACAGGTAGTCACTTTGCTAAAAACAGCTCTGTTTTCTGTGATTTGTCCACGTTGTGTTTTGGGGCATATCCTGTCGCGGGCGCTAGGCCTACCCACACAAGTGAGGTATCATTTTTATCGGGATACGTGGGGGAACGCTAGGTGGAAGGAAATTTGTGGCTCCTCTCAGATTCCAGAACTTTCTGCCACAGAAATGTGAGGAACATGTGTTTTTTTAGCCAAATTTTGAGGTTTGCAAAGGATTCTGGGTAACCGAACCTGGTCCGAGCCACACAAGTCACCCCTCCTTGGATTCCCCTAGGTCTCTAGTTTTCAGAAATGCACAGGTTTGGTAGGTTTCCCTAGGTGGCGGCTGAGCTAGAGGCCAAAATCTACAGGTAGTCACTTTGCTAAAAACAGCTCTGTTTTCTGTGATGTGTCCACGTTGTGTTTTGGGGCATATCCTGTCGCGGGTGCTAGGCCTACCCACACAAGTGAGGTACCATTTTTATCGGGAGACTTGGGGGAACATAGATTAGCAAAACAAGTTCTATTGCCCCTTGTCTTTCTCTACATTTTTTCCTTCCAAATATAGGAGTGTGTGTAAAAAAGACATCTATTTGAGAAATTCCCTGTAATTCACGTGCTACTATGGTCACCCCGGAATTCAGAGATGTGCAAATAACCACTGCTCCTCAACACCTTATCTTGTGCCCTTTTTGGAAATGCAAAGGTTTTCTTGATAGCAATTTTTTACTCCTTATATTTCAGCAAATGAATTGCTGTATACCCGGTATAGAATGAAAACGCACTGCAGGGTGCAGCTCATTTATTGGCTCTGGGTTCCTCGGGTTCTTGATGAACCTACAAACCCTATATATCCCCGCAACCAGAGGAGTCCAGCAGACGTAACGGTATATTGCTTTCGATAATCTGACATTGCAGGGAAAAGTTACAGAGTAAAAAGTAGAGAAAAATTGATGTTTTTTTCACCTCAATTTCAATATTTTTCTTTTTCAGCTGTTATTTTCTGTAGGAAACCCTTGTAGGATCTACACAAATGACCCCTTGATGAATTCAGAATTTTGTCTACTTTTCAGAAATGTTTAGGTTTCTGGGATCCAGCATTGGTTTCATGACCATTCCGGTCACTGACTGGAAGGAGGCTGAAAGCACAAAAAATTGCACAAATGGGGTATGCCCCAGTACAATGCCAAAATTGTGTTGAAAAATTGGGTTTTCGGATTCAAGTCTGCCTGTTCCTGAAAGCTGGGAAGCTGCTGAGTTTAGCACCGCAAACCCTTTGTTGATGCCATTTTCAGGGGAAAAACCACAAGCCTTCTTCTGCAGCCCCTTTTTCCAATTTTTTTGAAAAAAACGAAATTTTCACTGTATTTTGGCCAATTTCTTGGCCTCCTTCAGGGGAACCCACAAAGTCTGGGTACCTTTAGAATCGCTAGGATGTTGGAAAAAAAGGACGCAAATTTGGCTTGGTTAGCTTATGTGGACAAAAAGTTATGAGGGCCTAAGCGCGAACTGCCCCAAATAGGCAAAAAAAGGCCTGGCACAGGAGGGGGAAAAGGCCTGGCAGCGAAGTGGTTAAAAGCACCTAAGTCATTTTCTAGGTGTACAAAGGCATAGTTTTTGCTTCATAAAAAATGGCACAGTGGCAGAGTCATAGGCATTAATTTTATTATATTTTGTTTAAACCTTAATCACTCTGCACAGCATCGCACATGCTGTGCAGAGTGTCTAAAAATCATTGCAGGGAGTCTAAAAAGCATCTGGAAAAGCCAATAGGTCACAAATGCAAAATCTACTGCCTTTGACTGTTTTTGCTCTCTCCAAGGCACTCATTATGAGCGCTCTGAATGGCACAGGGATACTGCTACAGGCCATGCAAGGTTTCCCAGAGCCTCCGGCCCTGGAATTTTTGGATCAGCAAACACCACAGGTGATAATTCATGGTCTTGGATCAGTGGTCAAAGTGGGTGGGATCAGAGAGGCATGACAGGCCCATACTTTTTTAAATTATGAAAAAACGTTCCCCTACTTTTTATGAAAAGACAACCATCCGGTAACAGTAAATTCTGATAATGCAAATGCTTCAGCAGATCCTTTATTCAGGGAGTTTCCTGTGCTGTGAGACCAAGGGAGGGACAGGCAGCTTAACACTAAATAGGCCTTCATGCAAGGATGCCTGCTTACCCAAAGAAAATGCAAATGCACACAACTGGTTAATGCAAATGTAAAGGGTGCTTGTACTGGTTCAATGGATTGAATCACATGAAACTTTCTGATTCCAAAGATTTATTCTTTTTGACTGGTAGTGAAAGGGAGTTACCAGCTGAGCTGTGAAGTGTGTGCTTTTCAGGGCAGTTATATAAAAAGTAATCATTACAGACAGTCTAGGTATTATTAAAATCAAAATTTTGGAAGCAGAATTTTATCTGAAACTTCTTTACACATTTGGTAGCAGTTTGTCCTAGAATGTCTTAGAAAGTCTTAGAAAGTACGAAATGCAAGTTTAACATAATGACATAGATTGTCTCAGTGCTTCCTGTGACAGGCTGGGCCCTCGTAGCACTAACAACACACAAGCCACTATTCTCCACTGCACCAACCAAGATTTTATTATGTGGCTTTCTGGTTACATGCCCTAGAATGCCCTACAGGCTTCTGCAGGGCATTAAAGAGGTTTCATGATGCACAATAGTGCGCTTGCCACTGATTGACTTAACGTTTTAAAAGGTATCTTTTGTTTAAGCTGCAAGGTATTTTATATGTAGCTACCTGAAGGCAAATAAAATATAGAATACTTTTTTTAGCCACACGCTTACTGATCCCACCCCATTGCATGAAGCATCACAGTTCCCATACTTCTTTTAAGGCACTTCCACTTCTGGCTTGGAGACACTGGACCTAGACTTCACAGCAAAGCAGCTGGGGCAGTGGGCAGAAGATGAGCCCCGACACACTTGCCTGTTAAATCTGAAAGGAGGAGCAGCGAATGCTCCCCCCTCAATTAATCTGAATCCACCCACCCAATATCACCCACTCCTGAATAATAACTAGAGTCAGTTTAAAACAGATGGGTTGTAACTGACAGTTCCTCCACATTAAACAGAACAAACTAAAAATGTTTCAAAACGCGCAAGCTAGCCACAAAGTGAAAGGCTGCTTTTCTTATGGATGGTAGGAAAGATAAAGGGTTTCCCTATCTTCGATGTGCCCGACAGAAAGACGGCACATTCATTTTTTTAGATTCATGTTGCTTCTTTTCTAAAGCTATCAGAGGCTTGTATGAACTGTTCTTTGAATAAGAGGGAGCTGGCGGAGGAACCCACGCAGAGGAAGCCCACACAGAATGCACAGGCCATGTTAGAAAATGAAAGACACGCACTCTGCGTTTCTTTTTCTTATTCTCTTTGAGAGAATCAGACAGTATGTCTTATGAATCACGAGATAGTGTTGCTTTAACCTACAAGCATGGAGGTGTTCTGTGTGGCAGTTATATTGTGTGTGCTACAGATTTGCAATTTAGCACTGGTTAACGAAGTTAGAATTTGTAGTGTCAAACAACAAGCATTGGCAAAGTCAATAGGCCGAGCCTATGCAAGAGCTATTGGCTTTGTCAATGTGTTTTGGTACACCAGAGTGCCTGCTGTTCAGCATGGATAAAAGTTAGTGGTGTATCAAAGAGTGTCAGGGAGTGATGTAGACTAGTGTAGAGTGTCATGTGGTGGCTTAGAGTAGTGCAGAGTGTGATGGAGTGTTGTACAGTGGAGAGGAGTTGCGTGTTATAGATTGGAGTGGGCTAGAGTGTCATAGAGTGGAGTAACCTACAATGTTGTAGAGCAGAGTAGAGTGGCGTGGAGTAAAGTGGTGGGAAGTGGCATAGAGGGAGTGCAATCAGTGGCACAGAGTGGACTACATTGTTGTAGAATGGAGTGGCATAGAGTGGAGTAAAGTGTCATAAAGTGGAGTGGCAGAGAGTGGAGTAGAGTGTGGTGGAGGGCGTAGGGTGGTAGAGTAGAGTGGACTGGCAAAGAGTGAAGTAGAGTGAAGTGGAGTAGAGTGTAGTAGAGTAGAGTGGCATAGAGTGTTGTTTAGTGGAGTGAAGTACAGTGTTGTAGAGTGCAGTAAAGTGGAGTGGAATAATGTGGCATGGAGTGGCGTAGAGCGAATTGAGTGGAGTGACAGAGTGGAGTAGATTGTCATAGGATGAGGTGACATAGAGTGGAGAGGAGTGCCATAGAGTGGAGAACCAAAAAGTGGAGTAGAGTGTTGTAGTGTGTCATAGAGTGGAGTGGCATAGAGTGTCTTGGAGTGGAATGGAATAGAGGTGGTCATTATGACATTGTCAGTGAGTGATAAAGTGGTGGAAATACTGCCAACAGGCAGGCAGTAATTACCACCAAATTATGACCATGGCAGTGTTAACTGCCATAGACAGCCAATGTACCACACCATCTGCAAGGGCATTAACACCACTCACCATGGCGGTAGCCAACAACAGCCAGACGGAAGACAAGGTTCCACCCACCATATCATGACCTTGCAATCTGCCACAATTTCCGGGGCGGAACCAATGTCATTAAAAGCCTGGCAGAAACACTGCACAGAAGACCAAAGACTCACCATCAGAGACACAGAGAAGAACAACACCGCCATGGAACCGGAACTGCAAGTCTTCCCGATGCTTTTCTACGTCATGCTCCACCTGGAACACCAACGCCGGCGAAGATGACGGCGGTGAGTACAGCTGCCTAGCACACAAGGGAGGGAGGGAGGAAAAGGAAAGTGACACACACACACACGTACAACACACACCATCCACAAACACCATACACACAGCCAGCTGCAGACGTAAACTAATGGAACATGACACATGGCATAATAAAACAAGGACTAGATTTCGGAAGTACTGAAAATGTATTAGCAAGGCAAAAGCCACCACATGAACCAGATATGTACAATTGTCCACAAAGGGCCAATGCCCAGTCCAAAGTACTAAGGGCTCACATGGCCACAGGGCACAGTTCATGGCCCAACTCGTTTCCTGACGACATCCTCACAGAACTGTGCAGGGGCATCATTATTGAAGTGGGCAGGCACCTCAGGGGGGAGGGGGTGCGGGCACCTCAGCTGAGGTCGAGAACTTGCCCACTGGTTCTGGAGGGAGCTCCATCCCATTTCCCTTTTCTGGGGAGTGCAAGGTCACAGTCTCTGAGGTGGGGAACTCACCCACTGGTTCTAAAGGGGGCCCCATGCCCATTTCATAATGCTGGGGAGTGCAAGGTCACAGTCTCTGAGGTGGGGAACTCGCCCACTGGTTTTGGAGGGGGCTCCATGCCCATTTCCCAATGCTGGAGAGTGCAAGGTCACAGTCTTTGTGGAGGGGAACTCGCCCACTGGTTCTGGAGGGGGCTCCATGCCCATTTCCTTTTGCTGCGGAGTGCAAGGTCACAGTCTTTGTGGTGGGGAACTCGCCCACTGCCTCTTACAGCAGTCCCTGGAGGGTGGCCTATTGTAGGAAAGTACCATCTTGCCTGGCATGTTACCCCCATTTTTACTTTTGTGTCAGTTCGTTTTTGCCTGTCTCATTGGGAACCTGCCAGCCAGGACCCCAGTGCTCATAGTTGTGGCCTGAATTTGTTCCCTGTGTGGTGCCTAACTGTGTCACTGAGGCTCTGCTAACCAGAACCTCGGTGCTTATGCTCTCTCTGTCTTTAAAATTGTCACTGCAGGCTAGTGACCATTTTTACCAATTCTGATTGGCACACTGAAACACCCTTATAATTCCCTAGTGTATGGTACCTAGGTACCCAGGGTATTGAGGTTCCAGGAGAACCCTATGGGCTGCAGCATTTATTTTGCCACCCATACGGAGCTCAGACACTGCAGCCTGAGTGAAATAACGTCCACGTTATTTCACAGCCGTTTTACATTGCACTCAAGTAACTTATAAGTCACCTATATGTCTAACCCTCACTTAGTGAAGATTATGTGCAAAGTTACAAAGTGTGAGGGCACACTGGCACTAGCCAAGGTACCCCCACATAGTTCAGGGCAATTTCCTCGGACTTTGTGAGTGCGAGGACACCATTATACGTATGCACTACATATAGGTCAATACCTATTTGTAGCTTCACAATGGTAACTCCGAATATGGCCATGTAACATGTCTAAGATCATGGAATTGTCCCCCCATGCCAAATCTGGAATTGGGGTGCCAATCCCATGCATCCCCGGGGCTCCAGCATGGACCCTGGGTACTGCCAAACTAGCTCTCTGGGATTTTCACTGCAGACAGGCTTCTGCCCTCCTGGGGTCTGGGCAGCCCAGTCCCAGGAAGGCAGAACAAAGAATTTCCTCTGAGAAAGGGAGGAGTAGCCTCTGGAAAGGCTTTGAAGGGCACAGATGGTGCCCTCCTTGCATAAGCCAGTCTACACCGGTGCCCAGAGCTCCTCCCGTGTGTCCCAGACCTCTGCCATCTTGAATGCAGAGGTGTGAGGGCACAATGGAGGCCTCTGAGTGGCTAGTGCCAGCAGGTGACGTCAGAGACCTCTCCTGATAGGTGCTTACCTGACTAGGTGGCCAATCCTCCTCTGAGGGCTATTTAGGGTGTCTCCTGTGGGCTTCTATTCAGACAACGACTTGCAAGAATTCACCAGAGTTCCTCTGCATCTCTCTCACTTCGACTTCTGCCAAGGATCGACCGCTGACTGCTCCAGGACGCCTGCAAAACAGTAGCAAGACGACTACCAGCGACATTGTAGCGCCTAATCCTGCCGGCTTTCTCGACTGTTTCCTGGTGGTGCATGCTCTGGAGGCTGTCTGACTTCACCCTGCACTGGAAGCCAAGAAGAAATCTCCAGTGGGTCGACGGAATCCTCTCCCTGCTAACGCAGGCACCAGAGACGAGCGTGGTCCCTGGAACGCAGGAACTGGATCCAAGTGACCCCGACAGTCCAGTGGTCCATCTGTCCAAATTTGGTGGAGGTAAGTCCTTGCCTCCCCACGCCAGACAGTAATCCTGTGTATAGTGTGAACTGCAGCTGCTAGGGCTTCTGTGCACTTTTGAAAGGAATCCTTTGTGCAGAGCACAGCCCAGGTCCCCAGTACTCCGTCCTGCATTGCTCAACTTGCTGAGTTGACCACCGGCTCCGTGGGACCCTCCTTTGTAGTGTTGAGACAACCGCCATGCTCAGATTTCTTGAACCTGTGTTCAAGTACTTCTGCGGATGTTTTCTGCTTCTGCATGGCTCTCTGTGTTGCTGAGCGCCCCCTCTGTCTCCTTCTCCAAGGGGCGACCTCCTGGTCCTTCCTGGGCCCAGGCAGCACCCATTTTCTTCAACCGCAACCTTTGCAGCCAGCAAGGCTTGTTTGCAGTTTTTCTGCATGGAAACAACTCTGCATCCTCCAGCACGCCGTGGGACATCTTATGTGCAAAGGAGAAGTTCCTGGCATATTCCGTTGTTGCAGAATCTTCAGCTTCTTCCACCCAGAGGCAGCTATTTTGCACCTTCATCTGTGGTTTAGTGGGCTCCTGCCCCCCCCCAGACACTTTCGTGACTCTTGGACTTGGTCCCCTTCCTTTACAGGTCCTCAGGTCCAGGAATCCATCTTCAGTGCTTTGCAGTCAGTTGTGGTCTTTGCAGAATCTCCTAACACAACTTTAGTGTGTTTCTGGGGAAGTAGGGTAACTTTACTCCTACTTTTCAGGGTCTTGGGGTGGGGTATCTTGGATACCCCTAGTGTTTTCTTACACTCCCAGCGACCCTCTACCCACTACACTAGGCCTGGGGTCCCCAAGTGGTTCGCATTCTACTTTCTTAGTATATGGTTTGTGTTGTCCCTAGGCCTATTGCATCCTATTGAATTCTACAGTGTTTGCACTACATTTCTAACTGTTTCCTTACCTGATTTTAGTTTGTGTGTATATTTTGTGTATTTTACTTCCCTCCTAAGGGGTAAATATCCTCTGAGATATTTTTGGCACCTTGGCACTAAAATAAAGTACCTTTATTTTTGGTAACTCTGAGTATTGTGATTATTATGATATAGTGCTATATAAGTGGCATAGTATGAGGTGTGCATGTCTCCTAGTTCAGCCTAAGCTGCTCTGCTATAGCTACCTCATAGTATTAGGTGTGCATGTCTCCTAGTTCAGCCTAAGCTGCTCTGCTATAGCTACCTCTATCAGCCTAAACTGCTAGAACACTGCTAATCTACTAATAAGGGATAACTGGGCCTGGCACAAGGTGTAAGTACCATCAGGTACCCACTATAAGCCAGGCCAGCCTCCTACACCTACATGTCTACTGCTGGAGGTGTGGGCTGCACCGTCTCAGCTTGAGGTGAGGGCTCCGTGACCACTGGTGGTGGTGGTACCCCTCCAGCCTTTGCTGGAGGCAAAGGCAGCTCTGACTCAGCTGTGGAAGGTGCCTCCTGGGCAGCCTCCGTTGGAGGCGAGGGCTGCTGTGTCTTCGCTATGGAAGGTGCCTCCTGGGCATCCTCCGTTGGAGGATAGGGCTGCTGTGTAGCAGCTGTCAGTGAGGGCTTCTTCACTTTCATAGCAGGAGGTGAGGGCTTCTTCCCCGTCCTGGCTGTTGGAGTGGGATCCTTCTCCTTCCTGGCTGTTGGAGTGGGATCCTTCCCCTTCCTGGTTGTTGGAGTGGGATTCTTCCCCTTCCTGGCTGGTGGAGTGGGATCCTTCCCCTTCCTGGCTGGTGGAGTGGCTGTCTTGCCTCCACTGTCCCCGTGGACTGTTTGGCTGAGGTGTTGGGCTGGGTAGTTGGGACCCTGCTTTTACGGGCAGGACGGGAGGGGCAGGGAAGAGGCCAAGTGGACAAGGAAAAGCTTCTTAGGGATGGTGGGAAGGGATGAGGGAGGAGGGATGGGAGTAGAGGTTGAGGGAGTGGTTGTTGGAGGAGTACGTCTGCTGGATTTGGGTGCAGGTGCATGGGCAGTATGCTGATGTGAGGTGGATGGCTGTTGGGTGTCAGAGTGTCTGTGTCCTTTAGGAGAGGGGACAGAAAGGGTGGGAAAGGACACAGGGAACGCGTGGATGGATGTTGTGGAGGTGTCTGCTAGTGAGGTGTGTGTACTGGTTGGTGTAGTGATGCTGGATGTTGAAACAGTGCATGCAGGTGTGATTGTCGATGTGACTGTGAGGGAGGTGGAGGAGGAGGAGGGGGAGACACTGGAGGCAGTGGATGTGGTTGTGTGTGCAACTGTGGTGTTTGCGTGAGTGCTTGTGGGATGAAGTGTGGTTCCTGTGTTTGACTGTGCCACTCTTGTGTGATGTCTTGTGTGCATGCTCATCTGAATGTATGCATGGGATGGGTTGGGGTTGAGGAGACTGGGACTGGGAAGTGGTAGTTGGAGGGGGGATGGTAAGGGACAATAGCTGCCATCAGAGAGGAGGCCAGAGCCTGAATCGATCTCTGTTGGGCTGCCAATCCACCGTGGACACCCTCAAAGAATACATTGCATTGCTGCATCTGGGATGCCAGCCCCTGGATGGCATTCACAATGGTTGACTGCCCTACAGAGATGGATCTCATAAAATCAATAGCGTCCTCACTCAGGGTAGCAGGGTTCACTGGGGTAAGGCCTGAAGGGCTACTGGGAGGGCGGTGCTGGTACGGGGGTGGCAGCTGAACCTGCAGCCTGGGTGGTCACAGAGGTGTCCTCCACCACCAGGGAGCTTCCATTGGAGGAGGTATCTAAGTCAGTGTTGTCACCTCCTGTCTCCACCATGGTGCTCCCCTCTGCCTCCGTCCCACTGGTTCCCTCGGCATCTGTGGACTCTGCCTCCTGGGTCCTGTGGGATACAGTTCCCACTGTCACCGGTGCCCCTGCTCCAACGCCAGATGATGCTACTGCACTCATGGACAGGATGACAGAAGAGAAAAGGGGGGAGAGAAAGGGTACACTGGGTCAATTACAGCACCAACACCACAGTTAGCATCCATAGCACTGTCACACAAAGAGATCAGGATTGAGCACTATACATTGCACTGCAATTGATTTGGGTAGATGCCACAGCAAGATGAGGGCCAAACACTGCAAGCTGCACCCCTCCTGGGACCCACAAGGCCCTGACTGACAAGGAATGCAAACAAGCTAGGCTACCTGCATTTACCATACACCCATTTCCCTTGAACTGGATCACGCTACAATGTCGGGCCTGGCATTAAGGGGCACCCACTAACTCACACACAGCATCTGGATCCCATGCCACCTACCAATTATTGTAGTAATGCCCACTGTACTCAACCCCTTGTGGCTGCTATGATGCCCTCAAGTGCCCATCCAGCTCTGGGTAGGCCACCACCAGTATGCGGGCTATCGGGTGGGTCAGCTTCCGAGGGGCACCCCTTCCTCGTTAGGAGACCATCCCCAGCTGGGCCTTCGCGGTCTTCCGTGCCCAGCGTCTTAGGTCCTCCCACCGTTTCCTGCAGTCGGTGCTCCACCTGCTGTAGACCCCCATGGTCCGCATGTCCTTGGTGATGGCATGCCACAATCCCTTCATCTGATGGGCGCTGACCTGCAGAGGAAACACAGACAGGAGTACACCATTAACCATACAATCCAGCCTGTCACACATATGGACCACCAATCCCGTGTCCATCACCCTTGGCACACACATCGTCCGGCGCCCACCATGTACACTACCACCAGACATCCCCCCGATGACACGATGCTTTCACACACATTCCCATGCATCCTTCCCACATGCATTGTTCCCATGGTGTACTCACCTGTTGGTCTGGAGGCCCATACAGCAGTACATACTCGGGTAGGACCCTATCCACCAGTCACTCCTACTCCTCCGAAGTGAAGGCAGGGGCCCCTTCCCTAATCACATGGGCCATGGTAGGTTCGAGACACAGGTCACAGTAGCACACGGAGCGTAGGTGTTGTCTTGTTGAAAGTCAGGAAACAAGTGAGGATTTGGATATAAAATGGCGGTCACGTCTGCGGCGGTGTATCCCGTCACTGCAGGTGCAGATCCCCATTGGCCACTGTACTCTAAAGAGCCCCATATTAGCCAATGAGGAATTGCACAGCGGTGCAAGACCGCCTTCCGCCATGACGCCTAACGTCAGTGGAGTTACCTCACTTCCACCTGTCCCAAGATACAGGACTGGCGGTCGCCATTTCATGATGGTGGACAATGATCACATAAACCATAACTGCGTCATTGCCTAAAATAGCACATACATTGCCATTCCCACTGTCCCATCACATTGATGCTGTATGCACACTGAGGTAGTTGTTCTATTGTTCAAATTGTGACAGCCTACTCACTCTTGTTTCCCTTAGATACCTACCGCTGCGGATAAATAGGAGGAGGAGATAAACCCCCGTGTACAGACCCCTTGTGGACTTGGCTACACTGGAGGACAGGCACATTACACTCACCTATACTGTAGAATGATGGAGCCACAATCACAGAACTGTGTGCCCAATTGGAACCTGACCTGACATCAGCCATCCATTATCCGACTCAGATTCCCCCCTCTTGTGCAAGTGCTATCAGTGCTCCATTTTCTGGCAACTGGTTCTTTCCAAGTGACAGAGGGCTTGGCAGCAGGAATATCACAGCCAATGTTCTCATTCGTGCTGACAAGAGTTCTATCTGCCCTGGCGGAGCACATGGGCAGTAACATGGTTTTCCCCCAGATGAAAGATTTGGCCACCTTTAAGGCAGGATTCTATGCAATGGGCCATATCCCCAATAATATTAGGGCGATTGACTGTACATATATTGCGTTAGTCACCCCCGCCCGAATGAACAGGTGTTCAGGAATCGGAAGAGTTTCCACTCACTGAATGTGCAAATGGTGTGCCTGGCTGACCAGTACATCTCTCACGTCGCTGCCAAGTATCCTGGGTCAGTGCATGACGCCTTTGCCCTGAGGAAAAGCAGCATCCCAAATGTGATGGGCCAACTACAAAGGCACAGGGTGTGGCTAATAGGTGAGCCAGAGTCCCCACAAACTGTATATCAGTGTATGCTTTGAGGTATAATCCCCATAGGATTGTGTAAGGCTAAAGTTTGTCCCTCACTATTTGCAGGTGACTGGCTACCCAAACCCTTCGTGGCTCCTGACCCCTGTGAGGAATGCCAGGACAGGGGCTGAGAACCGTTATAATGAGGGCGAACCAGAAGAATAATTGAAAGGACCTTCGGCCTCCTAAAGGCCAGGTTCAAGTGCCTCCATCTGACACATCGATCCCTGTGGTACTCACCTGGGAAGGTCTGCCAGATAGTAGTGGCATTCTGCATGTTGCACAACCTGGCCCTCAGATGGCATGTGCCTTTTCTGCTGGAGGAGGAGACTGGGGATGCGCCTTTGGCAACAGTGGACCCTGATGACATTGAGGATGAGGAGGCAGAGGATGTGGATGTGGACAACAGAACATTGGCTATACGTCAATACGTCCAATGACACACAGGTGAGACAGTGGAACTGATCATTGCTCTGAATATTGATTTCATCTGTGTGACTGTGGCATGATGGCATTCACTTTCTTTGAATCTAAACTTACTGTCACCTATGGCTTGTCATCTTACAGATGTTGGTGATATGACAACAGTGTCCTGGTGTGCTTACTACAGACAGATACAGGCCATTAATTATATACTATCACAGTATCCATATAATTTGCACCAGTTGTGATTGTTTCCCCAAATGCACATTTTCAACACATAAAATACTATCAGTCAATCTGTTTTTAATGGTGTTTATTGTGGTGATATAAAATTGAGGGTAAAGTGCAATGGAATGGGATGATGGTAGAGGAAAGTCGAGGGTATTGTTCCTGACTGTTTGTAGCACAGGTGCAGTATCCAAGGGGCCATAGGAAGGGGTGCAAAGGCATTTCAAAGTAGACAAGGTGACAGGGTGGGACACAAAGGGGACAATCAGGAGAGTTACATTTCCTGGCAGTAGTCTTGGTCTTGGCACGTGTCTCTGGCTTCTGTCTGGGTCGCAGGGAACGTTTGCGGGGTGGTTCACGTTCTGCAGTGGGAAGGGTGCTGGTGGCTTGTGGGTCCTGTGGGGCGGGGCCTCCTGCCCAGTAGCTGCAGCAGAGGTGGTGGGCTGGTCAATAGACTGGCTAGTGGTAGGGGCTGGCTGGTGTGCTGTCGATTTCCTCATGATGTTGGCCATGTCTGTCAGCACCCCTGCTATAGAGATCACTGAGTGTTGAGAGCCTGCAAGTCCTCCCTGATCTCCTGATGGTGTTCCTCCTGCAGCCCCTTGTTCTCCTGCATGTTGTCAAGGATCTAGCCCATTGTGTCCTGGGATTGTTGGTAGGCACCCAGGATCTTGGTGAGTGCCTCCTGGAGAGTCAGTTCCCTGGGATTGTTCTCCGCCTGGCACACAGCGGTCCTCCCAGTGTCCCTGTTCCCCTGTGCCTCTGTCCCCTGAATGGTGTGCCCACTGTCAGTGACCGCAGGCCCCTGATTGTCTTGGGTGTGAGGTGTGGACTGGGATCCCTGTACAGGTGAGCACACTGCTAATTGATGTGTCCTGGGGACAGAGGTGTGGGTACACTGGGTGGGTGATGTGGTGTTGGATACTGATTGGAGAGGCTATGTGGTTAGCTGTGAGTGGCCTGGGGTGACCGATTGTCCAGTGGTCCCTGATGGGCCAGGTTGTTGATCCAGATCCTGAAGTCCAGAGTTACTGTCATCACTGGGGACATCTTCTGTTGGGGGACTGGTTTGTCATGGCACCTCCTCTCCACTGACATTGGCTGGGGCACCTGCGGTGATGTAAGGGGTTTATTATTCTTCATGCCTGTGACATATTGTACATCTCTAGCTTCCCCTCTATCGTTGCTGTTTCCCTGCCACCTTGGTTTGTGAATAGTGATGTATTGTGGGATTGTTAGTTCCCCTATGCTGTGCATGCTTTTGTGATGGATGTCCATGCAGAGCTGGGAGGGCTGTCCATGCATTGGTATTGCATGCAGGGCTGGGCATTGTGGTTAGTCATATGTGTAGGTGTAGTGTCTGAGATGGAGTGGAATGATGGGAGTGAGGGTGAGGGGGTGTGATGGGATGCAGGTATAGGGGTAATAAGTAGTAAATGTTGACTCACCAGTGTCTAGTTCTCCGGCAACTCCAGTGAGTCCCTCAGGATGCAGTAATGCCAAGATTTGCTGTGAGCTGTGGGGGAGGAGGTGGGAGTCCATCGCCAGTCCTCTGTATGGCGAGCTTGTGCCTTGCTGCTATGGAACGTACCTTTCCCCGTAGGTCGTTCCACCTCTTCCTGATGCCATCCCTTCTTCTTGGATGCTGTCCCACAGCATCCACCTTGTCCACGATTCTCCGCCATAGCTCCATCTTCCTGGCAATGGATATTTGCTGCACCTGTGCTCCAAACAGCTGTGGCTCTACCCTGACTATCTCTTCCACCATGACCCTCAACTCCTCATCTGTGAAACGGGGGTGCCTTTGTGGTGCCATGGGTGTTGTGTGATGTGTGTTGGTGAGGGTGTTTTGGGTAATGTGGTGGGGTGTGTGATGTGGAGTGTGTGAGGGGTGTATGGGTGTATGTGGTGTGTGTGTGTGTCTAGTTGTCTCTGTGCTCTTATTCTCAGTCTCTTTTGGCAATTGGTATTCATAAGAGGTTGTGGGTAATGTGTGTGTGTGTTTTAGAGTGGTGTGGGTGTGGTGTGTGTATGGGTGTCAGATGTGTGTATTTGGTATTGGCCAATGTGGTGTTGTTTTGTATGTGGGTGTCCATTCTGAGCGTGGCAGTATGTACCGCTAATGGTTTACTGCCATTGAATGTCTGCCATGGGGATTCGTTGGTCATAATTTGATAGACGTTGTTTTGTTGGCATAACGGTATGGGTTTTGGGACCACCACTTTATCACTGACCTTTGGTCTGGCAGATTTGTGTATGTGGCTGTATTCTGTCGGATTGGTGTGTGTGTCATAATATGGTGAATGTATATCCGCCACCACGGTGGTATGATGGCGGTCGTCAGCATGGCGGTAAGCTGGATTTACCGCCAATGTAATAATGAGGGCCATAATTTGAACAGGAATAAGGCATGCTCTAAACAAAGCTTCCCTACCCTGAATTTGCCATTTTTGTGTTCCCCATACCCTTTTCACACCAATATTGCTCTTCCAGTATTCATAACCTTCAACTGCAAGTTGGGAAGCAAAGGAATCTGAAAAGATGAATTTGGTGTCAGTTAGCAAAATCTTCCTCATTTTAGAAGGTAGTAATTTGAAGTAATATGACTCTGCATTTGTAGTGTCATGCCCAGAAAAATATGAACATTTGTCCATATATGTTTTAGGGCTCCCCACAGGTGGAGTTGAACAATGTTCACACTGTGTGTAGTTAAATACTGATCTATGTCTAGTTGCTCGGTGCAGATAGTGATTTCCCCAATGATTATAAAAGAACATTCCGCATAATTTGCTGTGTTCATGTATACATTCTCATTTTTAAATACAGTGTAATCCTGCAGCTCAGGAAGCATAGAATGGACTGTTTGAAAATCCCAGTCATCAGAAACAACACTCGGTATAATTACATCATTGAAATTGTGAATGCATGGGGAATTTGTATAACCTCAGTAGGCCCATAAGTATCAAAAGGAACTTTATCCCAAATAATCCCATCGGAAATTGGTACTGCAGAAATGTTCAAAAGGGACAAATCTCTTCGGACCTAATGTGAGGAAAGGTAGGGTGTTAAAACTTCATCCACTGGCTTGATAGAAGAGCATTCAGGAAGAGAATGATAATTTACCAAAAGAATTAAAACAGCCACAAAACCAATCCACAACAGAAAGACAAGCAATGTCAGAAATATCCACAGATAATACCATGGATAAATCAAATAGTTATTTTTAAGCAATATATACAGCTTACGTGCCTTTTAAACAGTTTCAGTTGTAGGTGCAGATGAAGTAGAAGAATAGTCATCTAGATCGATGAAATAACCAGAAGCAGTCTGTGTGAACATAGGAGCTGGTGCATCACTGATGGATGGATCCACTTCGCATGGAGGTTCATAGTAGAGGGTGTCGTCAGTTTGGGTTGCATTGGAGTAAATGACAGCCACATCTTGGACAGTTCTTGTTGATGAAGTGGTAACAGGAATGAGCAAAAGCTAATATTCTGCCCTCTCCATGCTTGATGAGGCATTTGTATCATTGCTGTACATGCTGGTATACTCAGAAGTGTTGTTGTTTCTTCTTTGAAGAGGTATATTCTGTTGGGTAGAGAGAGGAGACCGGGGACTACCAAAGGGACCTCTGGATCTACTGTGCAGGATTGGGCACATGATGCAACTTTATGGTGTCGATAGAGACAAATCTGTTCCCTTTGGAACCTGGCAGTGGTGGTAGGATGACAGTACTGGTGCCTTGTGTTCCTAGGACTGGAACTGTGCTCTGTAAGACGGCCCGGATTCCTTCTTCACAGCAATCTCCTAACTAACCCGATCTCCACTTTAAAAATCCAGCCAATAGAGACTGTTGCTAAATCCCTTATTCCCTTATTCCTAAAGTGGCAGCACTGGCGGATGAATTATCATCACAAAATTGTTGAAGCTCCTGGAAGACAGGGAGATGTTCATTTATGTCAAAAGGTGTGTTTGTTGCCACCATACCAGGGACATCTAGATGTGGGACATAAATAGGTATCCCAAAGTGGACCTCATAAAGTGTGCATCCTCCCAAGGACTGTCTTGGCAGGTTATTCAGTGCTCCCTGGACCCCACATAGGTGATGAAGTCAACTGTGGCCTGAACCTAATACTCTAGCTGTTAAGGACTGCTTTAGGTCATGATTCCTCCTCTCCACAAGAGAATTTCCCTTGGGATGATATAGGGAAGAGTAATGGAGTTCAACACTCATCATCCTCATGGTGTCCCTGAATGCCCTAAAGGGTAAAAGCAGAGTCCTAGTCCGAGTGGAATGTTGCAAACACAAATGTAGCTATACAGACCAGCAAGTTTTTTATAACAGTTGGAGCTTCAGCCGACCGTTGTCGCGTACCCACAGGAATCTAAAACAAGAATAAACAGTGACAAAGATGTATTTGTGTGCACCATCAGGTTGTAGGGGACCACAATGGACCAGGTACATCCATTGCAGTGACCTATTGGACACTGAGAGGGATATCTGTGGTAGGTGTTTGATGTTTGAGCCCTTTATTTGCTAGCAAATGTCACAGTAAAGACCATATTGCTGGGTCTGTTTGTATAGATCCAGCCACCAGAAGTGTTTCTGTATGAGTGATATTGTGGCTGCGATACCAGCATGAGCAGTTGCAACACCCTCATACGCTGCTTTAATGAGATCTAATCTTTGGTCCTGGTTGGGGATCATTTAATCTCCCACCCCAGGAATTGTTGCAAAGGCAACATTCTGTGCATTAATATGACAGGAATATTTTGTAGAGTATGCTTTTGGAAGAGGCTTGCCTTCAGCTGAAGCTTTCACAGCAGCCTAAATTTCATTATCCAATCTTGTGAGAGAATGAGTCACTGCAGCAACAGAATTCACAGCAACTGCGGATTCGGCTGCTTCATCAGCCAAAGTGTTTCCGATAACATGTACTCCTACATGTTGGTTGCCCAATGTATGTACTACATGAGCATCAGGTATCTTGTCCTTAAGATCAGTCACTCTCCCTCACAGAGTTCTGTGTTTTATGGTGTTCCCCTTTGAGTCTCTGAGCCAGTTCAAACGTCAATGATTAGGATAATCATTGTAGCACTGGACACATTAGTATGAATCACACACAATCAATGTGAGCTGTTCTAGATCCGTATGTTCCAGCGAGAGGATGAAAGACTTAAGCTCAGCTAACGGTGCTATGCAGTACCCCAGGGTCTGTGTGTAGATATTCTGAGGGTGGAATATACCATCCTTCATCACTCTGCTCACTGCTGTGCAAGCAGCTGAGTACTGATGTTTTGTACCTACAGCTGGTTGTGCTGAACTATCAGTGTAAATGACCGTTTGGTATCTGTCAAGTCGCAAATTGTTAAGAGGTGTGGGGTACTCCTGTTTGTATTGGAGAAATTCTTGATTTTTAAGTTTTGGGTCAAAGATTTAATAACATCAGTGGCAGTCAGGGAGTTACCTATTGAATACAGCATGGTTGTAATGCTTTTTAGCATACGGGAACACTTGCTTTGGTGACAGCCTCTAAATCCGGCACCGAGGTAACAACAATAATGCGTTTCCCTTGGGAAAGTGGCCTCTCCTTGATGACAGCCATCTGTACAGCAGTCAGAATCTTTTCTGTGGGTGCTAAACATTGTTCTGCATTTGAATATAAATGTGATTTATATGCTATGGGCACAGTGTTGCCTTCATTAAAGGTGACATAGGTGAACCCAATGGCACCAGCAATGATTCTGATGACCAAATTTGTTTTGTTGTCGCGTGTGTAAGTGTTTTGCTTCTGGCATGTCTTGCTGCAATCCTCTAAGGATGTGTGTGTGTTCAACTGTCCAGTGTCTGCTTAAGAAATCTGGGCAAATTAAAGCATACCGTGGTTTGGTACGTTGTGCATAGTCTGGAATGTAAGTTCTGCCACAGTTAAAGTAAACCAAGTAAAGACTACAGTTTCTTGATAGTGTTTGGTGGTTGGAGTTGAGCGCATTTAACTAAAATGTGCTGGGCTAGGCTCCTGACCTCTTTTAATAGCTCATATTCCAGGAATAACATACTGAGAAAGGCTATTTCAGTTTTCTTGAAATTGATTTGTAGCCAAGGGTGGTGAATCCTAAAACAATCCCATCAACCCTGGCAAGATGAATATTGAGCTTGTCATCTGTGAGATAGATGTCATCCACATAGGACAATGCCCTAGGATCAATATCATGCAATATTGATGTTACACAGACAGAAAACAACCCTGGGCTATTCTTATAGCCCTGGGGAAAACGACAGAAGCATTTTTGTGAGCCAAATGAAAATGCACTCAGGTCCGACTTTCATGCGCTAAGTTTTGGCAGAAAAAAACATTGGAAATATCCAAGCGTGTTTTGTATTTTTTAAGCACTATTTTGTTAATTAGTGCGGTGCTGTGTGCATTTTGAATTGAATATGTTTGTGTGTAATTGTTTAAGAGTCTGAAATCTAAGACTATTCTATATGAATGGTCTTGTTTTGCAACGGGGAATAATAGACTATTCATTGCACAGACACAGGGCTCTATTACTCCCTAGTACTGGAGCTGAGTGAGGATCTTTCTCACTTGAACTTTAGTCGCATTTTTTATGGGATATTGGGACTGAGGCTGGGGTGTAGACATGATAGGTTTTACGTGCTAGGGGGGAATCCTTATCCCAGCCTACATGGTTGTGGTATAGCGCAGGTGCCTGCACCAAAACCCAGTCAACAGCATAGGTTTATTTTACCGCTTCCAGAACAAGACCTGAAAAAGAAGGCAAACTGATATCTTCCCCATGTGGGAGCTTACGGGTGTGTTCGGGTGGCCAGACTCTTTATGAAAATAGGATATCACAATGAAGTTCATCCCCAAAAATTACACTAATGGTGTGCTCTATGTCTCCCACAATTTGGATATTTAAGTCATAGATGGAACGATAAGGACGTAACTCATTATATCTGTCAGGAGCTTTTAAAGTTTCTCTATTTCTGAGATTATATCTCCTTTTGGAGCTATCTGGCTGTGATGAGACTGCTCTCTAACTTCGTCTGTCTTTATTTTGTTTGTATTCATCCCAGTGTTTTTTAGAACCCTCTTGTGCTTACTTAGTACCGTCCTTAGAGGTGGTACTCTGAATTTCAGGCTTTTTCGTCTTGACTTCCAAATTATCCTGTCCTATAGGAGTATAGGTATCAGAAATAATTTTCAGTAGTTGACGCTCCTGTTCCAGCTGTGGAGTATCCCAGAGCCGCTGGAGTATAGCCATCACCACTGCTTCCCCTTTAAAGTTACTGAGCATGATTGAGGAGACTGAGTTAAAGTTACGCATCAGTTTTATCCCCAAATCCAGGGCTGAATTTGTTTTAATACTTCCGGTAAATTGGTCGTGTCGGAGTACCATGCTTGGTAGTGTAAACTGCAGTGAAGACTGTACCCCATGGGGTGCAGTTTTCCACTAAAGGAACACTTCCTAATAGCAAACACATTGTGGGAATTCTATGTGTATCTTGGGGTCCCGTATGGGAAAAAACTGCTTCCAGTTGGTTAGTTTTTTGTGCCATCCAGAACGGAATCTTCTCACATTTTATGGGTGCTTTGCCCATAAAAGAATGTACTGTTTGTGGGTTAATCCCAGTAACAGCCAATTGGTGACCAGCTGATGCAGCCCGTGTTGAAGCGGTGTTTGAAGTCTGCATAGCAAATTATACTAATCATCTGTAAAGTTGTACTACCTCATTATAAAGTGTGCGTACATCAGCTATTTCCATAGCCTGTATGCCAGGATGTGGTGTGTATGTGGCAAACATGGGCCATGTTGGTCCGTCATTACTTAGGGGACCTAATCTCACAGGTTGTATTACAGGTGATAGAGCACTATTGAACCAATCTTGATGTTCTTGACAGAAAAGCGGTGACTCTAGATACAGATTAGATTGGTACTGCTGCAGTACATTCTCTATTTTATATGTGTGAAATGTATGTGTCCTTTCATCTTCTTCAGGAAAGGTGATGCAGGAATAGAATGTTTCTGTTTGATAAGCTTCATGAGCTTCTATTATGAATGTGACATCCCCGTCCTCATCTGTTAAGCCATGGCCTTCTAAGTGTTGTTTTAATGTGTATCTCACATTTTCCAGTATGTCTCTGTTGTAAGCCATGTTGAATAGTGGATAGAGAGAAGGAACACCAAGTGGAGAGAAGTCCTTTTAAGAGTTCAACTTGAACAAGCTACAGACTAGTTAGGTGCTCCCTATTAGTTGAGGAGGATTATCCCCAAGACCATGGACATCTCCGTATAATGGTACTTAGGGCACCTGGGGTATGTGAGACAGAGATACTCAGGATATCCGTGAATTAGTGCCAAAACACCATTGTTGGTGGCGCATGTTTAGTTGGACTCTTGCTCTTAGACAAGACTGCTGGTTTAGGAATGACAGCACTTTTGTTTGTAGGCAACTAGGTCACTCCTATACCAAGTCGCAACTGTCAGCCCAACCCTCCCGGCTCACAAGCAGTACCTCACCAAAAACCCCAAACAGTAAAAGGTGATTTCTGGTATTCTTACGCATGGACAAACAGGCAATGAAGGAGATGCAATACATTTTCGTTGGCTATATTGAAAAGACTGCAATATACAATAAAAAGCATGAACTGCACTGATTAGGATAAACAATAAAGGTAGCATAATTGTAAAAATGAGAGTCGTGAATACAAAGAACCTGCCCATCATGTAATAATATTAAAATCACTAGCATAGAGAATTTAATCCCTAGTCTAACGAGAGCTAGGTATGATAAATCTAATTTGCCAGCACCATGTCCATGAGAAGCGCCCCCCTCAACCCTTTGTTACCTTGGAATGAGGTCTCTAGCTCAGACTCTGTGGGGATGCAAAGGCTGAGTTCTGCAGCGAGGTGATGGGGAGCATAGAATCCCTCTAATAACCTTGTCTGCGTGAGATGTATTTATACAGATCTTGTAGGACCCCTGATGCAAACGTTTCCAAGCAATTGATAAGGAGGCAGACTTGTGGCTGCAATTATGTAAACAATCCCCAACAAGTGTACATTATGTTCCTGTCACATGTAACTGAGAAAGGGACATAATGTGAATACCTGCGTACATCGCTTGATTATGATGCTGATAGTGACGTCTTCACAGAGTGGCACTGATAATGCAAATCAAAACATTTCTCTAACTATAAACAATAGCAGCCATCTTAAATAAAATAGTAAAATAAATAGACTAAAACAGAGCACCCTAAGTAGGTTAAAATTCACTAGGTGACAGGGGCATTGGCCTGCTAGCCAAAAGCCTAAGAAAACCTCCTGAGTCCCAATAAAAGCTAAAATGGCTATACTACATAGTTGAGTAGAGTGTTGTAGTGTGTTGTGGAGTAGTATAGAGGGTCCTGGAGTAGAGTGGCATAGAGTGTCTTAGAGTGGAGTGGCATAGAGTGAAGGAGTCGGGTGGAGTAGTGTGTTGTAGAGTACAGTAGAGTAAAGTTGTGTGGAGTGGTGTAGAGGGGATTGAGTGGAGTATTGTAGAGTGGAGTAGTGTCATTGAGTGGCATAGAAAGAGTTGGTGTCATAGAGTGACCTAGAGTGGAGTAGAGTGTTGTAGAGTGGAGGAGCACAGAGGGGCGTAGGGTAGAGTAGGGGGATGTAGAGTGGTGTAGCATAGAGTGGACTGGCATAGAGTGGGGTAAAGTGTCATAGAGTGGACCGTCAACTGACATAGAGTGGATTGGCATAGAATGGAGTGTCGTAAAATGGATTGGTGTAGCGTAGAGTGAAGTAAAATGTCAAAGAGGAGTGGAGTAGAATGTCATAGAGTGCTGTAGCATAGATTGGAGGGGTGTAGACTCTTGTGGCTTAGAGTTGAGGGGCGTAGAGGGGAGGAGCATAGAGTGTAGTGAAGTAGAGAGGAGGAGTGAATCGTAGAGTTGAGTGGTGTGTCGAAGAGTGGCGTAGAGTGGAGTGTCTCACAGTGGAGGGGCACAGAGTTAACAGTCATAGAGTGGAGTGGCATGTTGTAGAGTGGAGTGGCATGGTGTAGAGTGAAGTGTGTGTTGTATACTGGAGTGGCGTAAAGTGGAGTGGCATAGATTGGAGTGCAGTGTCTTGAAGTGGAGCGTCATAGAGTGAAGTCTCATAGAGTGGCATGGGCTAGAGTGGTGTAGAGTGCAGTACAGTAGAGTGGAGTGGCATAGACTGGAGTAGAGTGTTGTAGAGTTTGCAATTACAGAAAAGGTATTTTGGTTTTCGCGAGCCATCTGCAGGTAACTGCTCAAAATATATGTGAAACAACTTCTCTGTTTTACGAGAAGGTTTGTTTTATAGAATTCTGCCCATCAGTTGGAGACTGAGCCATCATGTCACAATGCATGTTAATTATTCCATTTGTTTCACCATGCCCTGTGGTGTCGTGTAGACTCTCATTATCCTAATGAGACTACTGGATTCGGGCGGCAGAATCACTTGCGCTGTGGGGGACTGAGTCTGCACCCACTACAGGTGACACCTGTTAGCCTAATCCGGGTTTTGTTCCGGCTAACTAGCAGTTCATCATCTCTATCCAAGATCAAGGACGATTGGGCAACCGAGCGCATGACACAAATGACTCCTCAGGAAAATCATGGTCACTCAGATCTCATCTATTTCTCTCAGTTACATTAGTCTCACGTAAGCAAGGACAATTAGAGGCAGATTATAGTTCAATAATGTTTTATTGAAGTAACTGCATCTTAGATAATATAACATGTATTGCAATAACTAGGATGATGAAGCATGACAGGATTAAAATTGTGACAAGGAGAGTGAAACGTAAAAATAACGACACCATATTGTCACTAAAATTGTTAAGAATAGCTGCTACCTAGGCCATCTTAGAGCATAGCATGCTAAGCTCTAATTATGCCCTTCAGGTTCTCCTGGAAAGACATCATCCCTCATACCTGAGCAAGAGGCCTGTAGTCTACATAAGCAGCTGCAGCGAAGCACTCAGCAATCAGCATACAGTCGTGGTCATCTGGCTGGAATCTCCCTCTAATGTACATGGGTCAAAGTAGTGTTTTTATTATAAAATAGCTGATGTTCCAAGAAAGAATTCCCACAAAAGAATGTGTATGTTTCTGCGAACACTAGAGACAAAGCGTACCACTTTTGCCGGCAACCTACCTTACTTCAGCCTTGAGAAAAGCACAGAGTGAAAGAAATGTCTTGTTTAAGAACGCAGTGCTGGCCTAGGCAAAGAACAGCTAGATAGAGAAAATAAAACAAGACCGCAAATGTGGCAATTGTTAAAATAATAAAACTAAGCTGAATAAAATATATCTAGGTTAAAGTGCCCCGCGGCAGGCCTAGTTTACTAGAATAACGTGAATGAAGCTATTGCTAAAATGGCTACACAACAGTGGTGTATGGGAGGGTTTGCACTAATAAACAAAATGGTGCGGTCCCTAAAGACGCTCTCTAGTTCCTGCTAGTGCTGTAGATAGCAACTAAAATTGGAGTCAGATACTGCTGCAACTGGCTGGGAGTCCTAAAATGAGATTGCCTACTTGAGAATAGATTTATCAGTACGTGGCACACCCCACAATCACCTATGAATATATACCCCTCTTTGAGACTGTGTACTGCATATGTGGCGTGTAAAACTATTTGCTGGTGTGAAGCTGGCTGTGTATAACTCAGTATTTGTGGCTTTAAGCATATCTATTTGTCTATGTTTTTGACTTCCTATATGAGCCTCTCTGTGTGAGACTCTTTCTCTCTGTGAGACTGAGTAAGAGAATTTGCACCTTGTGGATTCTGAATGGGTGGGGATCTCATCTGGTCTCTGTGACTGTGTCATACTCTATGAGATCTCGTTTGAGACATTAAGATTCTGTAACACTGTGTGTGGGAAACAGTGCGTGTATGTGACTTTGTGTGTGGTACACACCACTTGTATGTGTCTTGCTTCTTGATTGAAGCTCTTTGTTCGTGTTACACTTTGTGGGAGATTTTACCTGTATCAGACTCTTTGGCTGAATACAGCTTCGGGCGTGAAGGCACAATAACCAGGCAAGTGTGAGGGAAAAGGATGCTTTATTGTACGGGTTTGCAGACTCATTAATATACAAACCTTCTTAAACAACCCTGTCCTCTCTAATACCATGTAACAACCTAACACCCCCACCCTTAAAACATTTCCCCCCACAATAACAAACAATACTCAAAATCCATTCCACCATTCATTCCTCATAATGACCTTCCTGCCCACTCTGCCCCCCCAGAAGTCCCCCTCAACCCTCTGTCCCCTGTCTCCCCTGGATCCCACCTACCCAGTTAGGGCCCCAACCCTTCAGTCCTGCCCTTCTCATTTTCCTTTTTCTGCAACCTGTCCAGCAACAACTGAGCCTGCTAACTTACCTGAAAGCTAACCCCTTGATCTAATAACTTAAGAAAGGGACGGAGGGAGACACTAATTTTAGCAGCTACCCAGGACCACCTGTCACAAAATGGGTGCCAATCCTTAGGGACAGCGATCCAACTGCCACCTAAGCCCCACCCTTGAACCTAAACCACCAATTAGGACCTGCCTTGCCTTGGCAGTGCCACCCCCCGAATCTCCCTGGGGGTGGACATCTACGATACTACCCCCAAAGCCCATCGGATATAAAGGCACAATAACCAGGCAAGTGTGAGAGAAAAGACCGCTTTATAGGACAGGTTTGCAGATTCATTAATATACAAACATTCTTAAACAACCACGTCCTCACTAATACAATGTAACAACCTAGCACCCCCACCCTTAAAACACTTCCCCCCATGATAACAAACACTGCCCCAAATCCATTCAACCACTCATTTCTCCTAATGACCTTCCTTCATACTCTGCCGCCAAAAGTTCTCCGCAACCCTCTGTCCCCTGTCTCCCCTGAAACCCACCTACCCAGCCAGGGCCCCAACCCTTCGGGCCTGCCTTGCTCATTTTCCTTTTTCTACCACCAAGAAAAAACCCTGTACAGGTGTTTTTCTTGCCCCACCCCAATTTACTATTGCATTTCCAAGGGTGGTGAAAATAAATTATCATTCCCTGGACTGCCACTGAAAGAGACATCTTATTGAGCCCGCTTGAAATTGATGAAAGCTTTTGATTGAAGGAAGGGGCAGGTGGAATGACTGTCGCACCAACAGCCTATTAAACTTATATCCTGGAATTTCAAACTCCTTCAAGGCTGTATACAATCTGGCTGTCGCAAAACAACCTTAAAGCCATCCTTTGATTTTCAGTAAGTGCGCCAGCCTCGTCTCTAATTTCTAATAAGTATAACTCATTCCCCAGAAATGATGGATGAACCCCATCTTGAAGAAAGAATTCAAAATCATCCCGACGTATGTCCTTATGTTCTATGAAATCTAAGCCCCTATCATGTCCATGTTACCTTCCTTCTGGACTTTTCTATTGCTTTAAACTTCAAAGCACCCCTCCATACTCTCCTAGGAATGAAGGCTGTCCAAACCACCTTTGTACCTGACCAGGACCTACTAATGATATCTAAATCTGTACACATAGCTTTTATCACCCCAAACCGCATTCTTTCACAAAATCATTTCCCGCCAAAAGTAATAACAATATAATCGGACAACTTCTTTAAATTACTAATTTTGATAAGCTAGGTAGCAGTTGTTCCCATTTCATGCCCCCCCATCCCCACCAGCTTAAAGAAACATCTTGAAAGCAAAACCCCCAATTTTCCCCAAGGTCTCTTCTCAGCGTGTTTTGCTGCCCCCTTCACAAAGGAATGCCCTATAATCCAAACTGAAAAAGCTGCTATACCCTGTCCCGTTACACAACCTAAAGGAAGAAACAATAAATTAGCTGCTCAATCACAATCCCTCCAAAATCCTGATATAACGCAGACAACAATTGGAAGACCATCTCCCCAACCTTCTTACCTCATCCAGGGATAAGCCTAATTTAGCAGCCTCAGAAACTGTGTTGATTCTGAATGACTGTGTCCCAAAATCACTTGGAGTTTTACCTGTAAGGCCCAATACTTTCCTCAATATAGATAGAAACCGACTTGTCATCAACCTACTACCATCTTGGTGACGAAAAACAAATACTCCTTGGGACCCACAACTAGATGAAATTCATGCCGCCGACCCACAGGGCATGTGTCCCCCAGTTTTGTTAAAGAGAATGGTTGTACCCTTACTTTCTTGATGCATCTTGAGACAGAAAAATCCTTACTGACTTACCATCTTCCTGAACATTTGCACATCCAGCCCATTCCCTTGTTTTCCTCCAAGAAATTCTGAAACATGGAATGCACCAAAAAACATCCATAGCATGCAGAGTTTAAATAACTTTGTCTTGAACGTTGATCTACACACTATAAGCAAAAGTGACACCAAAGTAATCAGCTTACCAATCATGATGGGTTCTCTTATGAACTTCCTCTTGCCTAACTCTCTCTACCAACCTGTGAGATTCCTCCTTCCTGCCTCACCTGCTGTTGGTTCAAAACCCCAAAACATTTTGCCATGAAAGGCAATACCTGAAAGTTTTCCAATAATCATATTTGTGGAAACTTTATTCTGTATGTTATTCATAATAAAAGTCAGAACATCCTCTTGTCTCTGTTGCAAACCTTCCTGTTTGCTAGCCCTACAACATGCTCTGGCTCTTATAAATTCTTCCCAAGCTCTTCTGTAAGTGACTCTTGTTGTAGGAACGATAGATTTTTCAACTAGGTCCAGTATCCTCATTGTGTCAGGTCCCAAACCTCTTGCGGTACCACTGTCTTCCACAGATCTGCTCCGGGAGCCAAACCACAGAATCTCTGCCACTGTGAACAAAATAAAGCATCTGCAATGTCATTCTCCTCACCTGGCACATGCCTAGCCTTAAATTCAACATTAAACATGAGGCATCCCAACATGAACCTTTGTAGCAACCTTTTGTCCTTAACTTTTTGACCATTGACCAGCTCTACTACCATTTTATTGTCAATGCGGAAAAGGACAGATTTGTTGGCTAGATGTTTCCCCACATTGCTTAGGCTACTAATAGTGGAAAAAAATAAAAAAATGCTATGCTCATGCCTTCTTTTTTCCAATGATCAATCCATTGCTCGGCACACCCCTTACTATCCCAGAAGATACCAAAATCTGATGCGCCTGCTGCATTGGAGTATATTTGAACTTGCCATTGAAACTCACATAGAAAAGACCACAAAGGCACTCCATTAAAACTTTGCACATTTACCAGGCTTCAAGATCCACCTTAATGTCCAACGTGATCCTGATCCTGTGATGTGGAAGCAAAGCACTTCCCATCACAAAACCCAATCTGGAGCAAAAGGTTCTACCTGCCCTCACTACGCGACAGGCAAATTCAAGTGCCCCAAAAATTGGTGCAATTGCCTAGGCTGCATTTTAGGAGCCTAAAGCGCTGCTCTCAATAAACTGATCAACTCTTGAATTTTAGCCTGAGGAAGACACTCTTTCATGGTCGTCGTATCCAATTGGATGCCCACAAAAAATTGTTGCGTACTTGGCCTTTTAGTTTTCTCGGGTGCCAATGGAACACCTAACTTCTCTGCTACAACCTGAAATTTCTGCAGTGTTTGCATACATTCTTGTGTACCTGCTTTCCCTACAAAAAGGAAGTCATCTAGGTAATGGGTAACTCCTCATGTCCTGACCTGAAAGAAAAGCACCATTGTAAAAAGGAACTGAGCAATTCAAATAGCCTGCAAGAAACTGCACAACCCATTTGTAAAACATTGTCAACATAAAACTGATCTTGGAATGAAATGCCCAGCAATGGAAATTCCATCGGGTGAACTGGTAGTAACCTGAAGGCAGACTTTATGACACACTTTGCCAATTGTGCACCTGCACTACTTTACAAATCAAGGTTATCGCCACATCCAATGATGAAAACTTAAATAATGTGTCCTCTTTCGCAATGAAATCATTTACCAAATTGTCTTCTGGCCACGATAGAAGATGAATTAGCAGAAATTCCCCTGGAGTCTTCTTGGGTACAACCCCCAAGGGGACCCCATGAGATCCTGCAAAGGCCAACCACTAAAGGGGCCTGCAATCCTACCCTCTGAAACTTCTTTGTCCAACTTTGCTTTGACCACTTGAGGATACTGGTGCACAAATAGCACGCTTTGAGCAAAAACGTCTGCCTCTAGGACCTTGATAACTAAGTCTAAAACCTATTTCAAAACCCCAGCATAATAAAACAATGGTCTCACTTTCTGAATAAAATGATAACCACTACTTCAACTTCTCAATCTGAATTGGAGCAAAATCCCTTGTTTGAAGGACCTCACAGACCCCTGCCTCTCCCTTGAACTGCTGAACCTTTCTGGAACTGCTCACCAAAGCATTGGAGGACTGCATGCCTTCCTCCGCACTTCGAACATTCGTGTTTATACATACACAAGGCTCTATTGCAGAAGCGACTGTTGAAATTCCAGTATGCTGCAGCTGCACTTGCCTCTTTTCTGTTCCATAGCCCCACCTCCCGAGGTGGGCCTCCCCTGAAAGGGTTTATAAGGTACCGCAAGACCACTTGTTGTATGCATAGACGGGGATGGCCTCGGAGGGCACATCCACTGAAACCACAATTCATTATCTACTTCTCCCCATGGCTTCTCTGGTGTTAAAACTATTCTCACTCTGAATTCTTCATCATAATGAAGCCATGCATAACACCCAAATTCCGCCTGGGCTTTATAAATAGTATCCATGTATTTAAAAATGGTCACTGCCCTATCAAAGTGTTTTTCACAATCAACACTCGCGAATATAAAAAACGTTGTGGTCCAAGTGTCAATATTAGCAGGTACTCTTGGCCTCCTTGCTAGCTCCCATGGTTCTTCTCTAGACCCCTCTTTTGCCTGAAATTCCCTATGCAAAGGTTTGTAAACATCTACGAATTCTCCTTTCCAGATTTTTTCTTTTGTTTTGTTAGAATGTTGGGCCCCTAGAGGCATTGACACATCCATATATGGTGGCATGCAATACACTGAAACCGTCTCTTTGTTTGTTCTTGAACTCACTGGCCGCCATTCACCACAGCTCGTCAACTTCTGTAGCCTTGTCCACTCATTGCTCGACAGGTTGCCCCAACCTGGAGGATGGGTGGTCCTGGTCCCTCCCTGCCTCAATGAACTCTTATCACTCATTCCTTCTAAGGTTCCATCCTCAAACCATATCCGTCTGCTGCTCCTGTCTTTTGTCATTGACTCAGCCCTTTCCCCTTGACCTTGCTGCTGAGCTACTGGTTCCCCTACGCTAGCTTTAACTTGTTGCATTTGCCGTACTGGAACTCCTAAGCTCTTGTGCGTTAGAAGCTTGTCTAACTTATTTTTTGACATACCGCTAACACCATCACTATCTGCTTGCACTTCATCTTGTAACATATCCCCACTTTCTGCCCAACCACGGCCCACATTTGTAGTAAGCTTGCTTTCTCACTTACTAAAAACGATCTGAGCTGACATTGTATAACCAACTTTCAGCTTTGATCCTATTTCTATTTCCATGGACTGTATTTGCAGTGTGCATGTGTTACCAACATCAGATGAGCACACTGCTGCCCCCTGTGCATCAGGCCCTGCCTCTGGACTCCGTGAAGGAGGAGCTGAGGCTACCCTAGGCTCCTGCTTCACCTCATCAGATGCGCTCAACTGGCTCTTCATACTGACGGAACACATTTCTTGAACCAAACATGTTATGGCTCTGCCCCGCCCGCATACACTTGGACTCACCACAGCATTGTCACACAGCAGGTAAGCCAATTCAAAATCAGGCTTCTTGGGGAAATTCACAACCTTGCGGCTTTCATCCACGACAGAAGCAGCACGTCCGCTTTTAAAGTTTTTTCCCCATGCTCTAACCTTGGCCTGCATCAGTGAGCATGCCAAGACTGCTGTGGCGACTCAGCTAGCCGCCGAGCACTTAGGCCTTGTTAACCCTACCCAGGCTTGCGATAACACTTCCGGCTGTAACAGATCTTTCCTACCTGCCTCGAAAAGCATTTTCAGTGCCTCACGGACCGCCTTATTTTTACTTGCTGATATAGCCACAACTTATCTAAAAACTTCCTACTCACGTGCTAAATTGAATCTCCTCACAAAAATACTCTTGCGGGGGAAGCTAACTCTAGCTGCTATCCAGGACCACCTGTCACAAAATGGGTGTCAATCTTTAGGGACCACGACCCAACTGCCATCTAAGCCCCACCCTCGAACCTAAACCACCCAATCAGGACCTGCCTTGCTTGGGCAGTACCACCTCCCCAAACCTACCCGAGGGTGGACATCTACGATGCCACCACCAAAGCCCCATTATCTGTTTGAGATTACATACGTGTAAGTTCCTTCCTGTACGTTATTCCAAGTGTGGGGCTGTAAAGCCCAAGTGAAACCACAGCACTTTCCATAGCACAATTCAGGCGGAGCTACTAGAAGACACATAGAACATTGTTAAAAAAAAATCTAATATGCCTCAACATCCGTGTACACTGACATAGTAAATACTACAGTACAGTGAGAAAGAAAATGGCGACAGGAACTTCACCCCTCAACGAAACCTCGAAAGCACCCAACTGTCATTTTTCAGGATTCAGCTAGAGTTATATTACGTTTTATCATTGTGGGTCATGTCTATCTCCTTGAACATTTTGGGCCCCAGTGTGCGCCTGTGTTGCACAGCTATTACTCAAATACTTAGTGCAGGTGATGGGGAAAAGAAAAGGTCAGCGTTTAAGAAAATTGCTAGTTTGGTCACTTCAATTGTCTCTGAGGCATGTTAAAATCACGAGCTTCGTAAGAGGCTGTGGAAAACTGGAACATTTTCATTCAATAAATTGGTAGTGCACATTGATTTAACTAGAGTAGGAATTAAAAGGGCTTGAGGCTTATCGAAACATATCATTGATGCTCTGCTCTCACCACAGGCTGACCTCTAAGTCCCAGAATGAGCTATACAATGCCAGTGGAAATGTTTCGGTCACCTGCTGCTGGAGGTGGATAACTAACTATAATTAAATTTAGACTGATGCATACTTCAACAGTAGTTAAATATTCATGACCCAGGCAAACTTAATTTATTCCTGGTTCTTACAGAGGTTCCACAATAGTTGATTTATTTTAGTATGCTGTGTTTAATTGAAGATTGCTAATTTCTGTTCCTTTATTATAGTTAATTGATGGGGGATCGTAGGGTGAGTCAAAGACTGTTATTGGTCTGAAGTAATGGGCCTATATACAGGCTAAGTAGATGCACAGCGCCTGCACGTGACTGTTTGAACCTGTTCGGCCCTGGTAGGACATGGAAGACTGCCTGTCAGTTTACTTCATCAGTCTTGTGTGAAATTGGGTCCTGTTTGTTACTAACCCCAATTTACCTTTTGCTAAGAACTGGCGTGGCAGAGTAGCTACAGTGGCTGTATAGTTTTAGTCTCCTGTGTTTGTTGGCTATTGTCATTATAGGTCCACAAAACAGATTTAAGAAGGTGTTGTCCAGGCACTCGAGCCTAGTTGAGGTTGATTTTGACATCACAAATGGGAATGTTGGACACTGTAAATTGAGGATATTTCCACTAAGAACTTTCACCTAGCTGCCAAGATGATTTGGATCCTTATCCTGTAAGAGAGGTTTTTTCTAGTACTGGTAATAACAATAGAAACCTACCAATGGTATTTACTGCATTTCATGCGAAGTCTCTGGGTATTCAAACTTTATGTGTTTGGCTCTGCTAATACTCAGGTTATCACCCTCTCCATATACCCACATTTGCAGTGCCCTGTAACCCAAGTAAGTGTATCAGGTTAATGCGCTATATCCCAGATAGGCCAGGTCACTCCCAGTTCCATTATGACTTAATTAGCAACCCCTTCAACAGGGCTAGAGTTTGAATAAGATAAAAATACCACACCCCATTACAAAACATAAAATTGGTCATATGTTCGTATTCTTCACCAAATCTTCAGACTATTTTAAAGGCTGTGACACAATTTAGTTATCGAAGCTCATCAAGTCCTTCACTTGTTTCAGTGCCTATTGGAAGCACATCTCTCATGCTCAGCAGCTCTGCTCTCTGAATTTTCCACCTGTTGTGGGTAACCTTTAGTCTGCAACAAGTTTGCTTTTGGTCGTTCCTTATTTGCCATCATGGTGATCCCTTAGCCATTGTAATGTCTTAGTGCCCATTCTGCCACATTTGCACCAGCTCTCCACCCATTCTCAAACTTTACCTGGTGAAGTAAAGTACAAGGATTCTCCTTCTGCAAGGATCAGATGATTGGCCAGGAATAGCATTATAGTTTCATGTCTTTCAAGACTTTCTCATTTTCGTTTAGACATCATCAAACAATGTATGCTGGCTCTCTATTGCCTGGAAGAATTGATTTGGATAATTATTTCGACAGAAGAGTGTCTACGATAAATGATTCCACAACAAGTTCACTTGATGGCCTCTAAGTCTTTTCAGGCACCTCTACCAGACAAATCCTGCCTCTGCAAGAACGACTTTCTGCATCTTCGGCTTTTACTGTAAGGTGTTGGATGTGCTGGGTGCACGTCCCCATCGTTTACATTAACTGAGCCCTCAATATGGACCTTTATCTAAGAGTGGCTGGAGAATTCTTAAGCTGTAATAACAATACTTATTTTTACAATTGAATTCTTGTAGATTCAATCGAGAGTTCTTAATAGTTTTAAATCATTTATTGAATAATTAATATAGTCTCTAATGATCAAAATGTTCAAGTTATAGAACAAACATGTAAAGTGTCCTGAACCTGTCCCTACTTTATTGGCCTTCATCCCACAAATGTAATATGTTTGAATAATTCTGTCTTCCCAGTTTGGAAAAGTTGATCAGAACGTAATGTTCAGTCTGTTACATTAACAAAGATTCTCATGGTTATCTGTCTCATGTGCTTCCCACTATCATACTATTCTGAAATAATTTATCAACTCTCTCTAAGACTCAACACAATCTCTGCATTGGAGTGAATACTCTGTTTTATCTAACTGATTGGCTACTAGACAGCTCCCATGAACTTTTCTACACTCGATCCTACACCCTTAAGAAATAAGCCCAATATGGTTTCTCCAAAACATCACCTCATACCCTCCATATCATTCACATAAGGCTCTGGTTACATATCCTCTCAGCTCTAACAGCAGCAGTGGCAAGAATTAGTGGTCAGTCACAGTGGTAGTCTCATCTCTCAGCTCTCTCGTCTGGTCTGCTATGCTTGCGTATACTGCTGTCGATGATGCCCCCTACCTTTCCCTAGGATACCTTTTACAATAAATTGATTGATACAATAGTTATAATTTCTTGATATGTAGCGACAGTGAACAATCCTTTGTCTTGTTAGATGGAAAGGATTAGATACAATTGCTTCCATTCTCATACGCTTCAAGTTCTGTAAGAACAATATTTCATACATACGTTTAACACCCCAAAAATTCACACCATTAATGTAATGTTAATGTTTCCAATCTTAAAGCAATGTTACATTTCTAAATACATGTCAGTGCATTCCAATTAAGTTTAGTAGGTGGGTAAGAGCGTAAGTAATACTGGTTCTATTGTTTTAAAGAAAGATGTCATTTCACAGGTGAGAAAGAGGTCATTGAAGAAACTATTTAAAAACAAAAGAAATTGTTCCAGCCTAGCAATTTTGGCAAGTCATGCTTCATAGGTTAGACAGAGCTCAGAGCATGCTTTAAAACGTTCAAGCAACAACAGATTTTAGGCCTGGTGATTCATACTCATGTTAGTGATTAATGTTATGATTTCAAATTTTTCTGTTGGGGCCTTATCAGATGTCTTGCTTGGATCATCGTATATCCTCCTTCCTGTTTTTTATGCTTGAAGAATGTTCCACTATCATTTTCTTTCTACTGTCTTTTCTCTCTCTCAGATACGCTCCAAAGGCTTGCTTGAAGAAGGGTGGTGTGCAGAGCTACATTGTCAATTTTAAGTTCTAGGCCAGTCCTACACTATTTGATCCGCCAACAGGGCCTCTCATAGTGATGTCCTGCTTCCATCTTGTTTAAGATCATCTGTCTTTTCCCTGCCAAGTGAGGTCTCTGGAAATTCATGTAAGGTCCCCTTAGTAAGGCATTTTTCTCCAATTGGGATTGGTGGATTGATCTTCCAGCCTTCTTCTAAATCGAATCGTATAGCTGTGAGTCATAAGTAGGAGGGTAGGGTACCGTCAGGATTCAGGGCAAACACAAGCAGCATAGTATTCTTGGGAGCTGCAAATGATGAATGATAGGTCACTGAAACTGATGAGATTGGAAATACTTAACTGCTAACTGTATGAATTCACACACTTCCTCGTGTTAAGCTCACACCCATGTCAATAGTGGCAGATGTCTATTTATGTTGTTTCAGGTCTCGACGTGGCCCCTTGTGCCTCTCTCCATTTACGTACCAATTTGTAATCATATCCGTTCTCCACATTTGTTTTGTTTTCCTTTTTCAGTTTGCTAGGTCCTTACACTTTTTGATTCCTTAGTTCCCTTTATATACCTTTCTTTTGGTGTGTTTGCCTCTTACAGTGCTATATTTACCAGTGTGTTTGCAGCAGCGTCCTGGGGCCTATGCCCCATTCCAGTGAATGAGTTTCAAGTCAGAATGTTCACATGCTCCATACACAAGCTACCACCTGCTGAGGAGCCCTTGCGAGAACAAATGAGGTCCTCTAATGCTCCTCGCTGGTGCCTCACAGTCTGTTCCCTCCAGAAGCATTTGGCGGGTGACCTGGTGGATAGTGGCCTTATGAGGCTTGACATTCCTGAATGAAAGTTTATTTTTGTGGGCTATGCAGTTTAAAGTGTCTTTTAGATTGGCTAAACTGGGCCTACAAGAGACTTCTCCTGGCAAGTCTAAATGCCGTGGATGTCTCCACCATCACATAGAACAATCAACCCATTTTGTTTTTGACTACTCTCTTGGTCACTACAACTGGATAAATATCAGGGAGACGCCCTCTTTTCCTTCAGTAGCTCACTGCTGGAGCTTCATTCCACCCCTTAACACACTTTGGGGGTTTGGTTCAGCTCATGGCACCAAGAGTCTCATTGGTTTGCATCCCTTTGGCTCGCAACCCATGCTTGTCTTCTACTCTTGCGGAGGGTTGGCCGGAGCAGAAAAGGGTGCCCTCCGAAGTCAATCACTGCTTATTGGGCATGCTCCTTAAAGACCCTTTCACAGTCAACTATGTGATCTGGCATAAGTACCTCTAAGAGAATTTTCATTGGATTGCCCACCTTGGGGTGTCGATGAATGCAGGTGAACGAGCCTAACCTTGGGTGTCAAAGGTAGTGGTGTAGGGAAATACTTGAAGTTGGTTTGGGAATTAAACACAGTGCTCCATTGTCCACAATTACAATAAAAGAGCACTAATAAGCAGTCCATTACAAGGGACTATTACAAAAAAAGATTTATTCTCTGCACCTGGCAAAAGCTGGTCAAAAAAAAAAAAACATATAGATGCCTTTGTAAGTTTCACACTGGAGGACAGCCCCTTGCTCTTTTCTAACCAGTGGTGCATTTGTACCCTAAACATTAAGGCCCGTATTTATACTTTTTGACGCTAAACTGCGCTAACGCAGTTTAGCGTCAAAAAAATTAGCGCCAGCTAATGCCATTCTGAAGCACCATGCGGGCGCCGTATTTATTGAATGGCGTTAGCCGGCGTTAGCCGACCGGCGCTGCCTGGTGTGCGTGAAAAAAAAACACGTACACCAGGCAGCGCCGGCGTAGGGGAAAATGGCGTATGGGCATCTCAAAATGGGGCAAGTCAGGTTGAGGCAAAAAAATTGTCTTAACCCGATTTGCGCCATTTTTTTTGGGCGCCCATCCCCCATCAACATGACTCCTGTCTTAGCAAAGAGAGGAGTCATGCCCCCTTGCCCAATGGCCATGCCCAGGGGACTTATGTCCCCTGGGCATAGTCATTGGGCATAGTGGCATGTAGGGGTGCACAAATCAGGCCCCCCTATGCCACAAAAAAAAATAAAAAATAATACTTACCACAACTTACCTTTTCTTCCCTGAGATGGGTCCCTCCATCCTTGGGTGTCCTCCTGGGGTGGGCAAGGGTGGCAGGGGGTGTCCCTGGGGGCAGGGGAGGGCACCTCTGGGCTCATTCTGAGCCCACAGGTCCCTTAACGCCTGCCCTGACCCAGGCGTTAAAAAGAGGCGCAAATGCGGGGTTTTTTGCCCCGCCCACTCCCGGGCGTCATTTTTGCCCGGGAGTATAAATACCACGCACATGCCTGGGAGTCATTTTTTAGGACGGGAACGCCTCCCTTGCATCTCATTAACGCAAGGAAGGTGTTCACGCCAAAAAATGGCGCTAACTCCATGAACTTTGGCGCTAGACGCGTCTAACGCCAAAGTATAAATATGGAGTTAGTTTTGCGTCGAATTTGCGTCGAAATAAACGACGCAAATTCGGCGCAAACAGAGTATAAATATGCCCCTAAGCCTGTTGACACACAGCAGAATATAGTGAAAATAAGAGGGACACAGATAGAGATTTCAAATCGTAGGTTTGTGAATTGCATTTTATAGTAAGTTAGTAGTTGTTTATGTATACAAAATGCAGTTTGTGAATCAACCAGTAGTTAAGATATGTCAATGGTTTGGGCTCTACTCTGGAAATTGGTGAGCTACTTTAAGAGCACAGATTCAAATCTCATTAAGCTCACCACTGCATTTCATCCTTCTGCTGTTGATAAAAATGAGTACCAGTACGTTGGGTAAAAATATCACCTGGTATTTACAGGACCTCTCCACTTAACAAGTAGATGGCGTTACAAAGTGCCAAGGAAAGAACACAACTACAAATGTGTTGTGCACGCATATATATATATATACACACATATATATATATATATATATACACACATATATATATATATATATATATATATATATATATATATATATATATATATATGTATATATATATATATATATATATATATATATATATATATATATATAAGGGCTTGCTGCTTTTTTACATAGGCAGTGCTTAGGCTTAAGGTTCGATTTTGCTTTAAATAAAGATGTTTGTTATTCTGTAATTGTTACAAATATAAATCAATTTCACTTCTTAGATTGCACCTGCATTGTTTCCACTGCCGTGTCTTGACATGCACCTTCTCAAATGAGTACTCGTTAGTGGCCCAGGACAAGGGTGCCCTGTAACCGTTTAATACACACCATTGCTTGCTGCTGTCAGTTACTCTCTTTCTAAATGGAGGCTGTTCTTATGCTTTGTTAAGGAATGGATTCCAGTCCGCACGTTTTCTGCCATATGGTTAATTATGAAAACCAATTTTTTAATGAAGGGTTTGTAGGCCACGCCTCTTTTAGAAACCTCTTGCCTTATTACTCCTTCATGTATTATTCTGATGCTCCTCAATTCTTGGCAAAGGAGAAGGTCTAGCTTAACCTACTATGGAGGCAATCGTGTTGAAGAACTGTAAGTGCTTAAATCTGAGAGAATTATAAATGTCGGCAGCATTGTGTGTAGTACATAGCATTTCGAGCTACCAAGATGTCAGCACACATGGATTCTCGCTTTTCTCATCAGGACTTCCTTTCTGCATCAGAAAGGGGAAGAACACGTCTGATCTCTAGACAGTTCTTTGACATCTGCATGATTGAATACATACTCCCGTTTCTGGCTTATGCATCATTGGAAAGATTTGAAGCAGATGCTGACTTTTTCCACTGGAAGGTTTTGTACATATTTTTCCTCAGTGAGCAGACAAAGGATGCTTTTGGAGACGTTTTTCACCTATTTTTTATTATTAATCCAATATTCACAACGGGGAAGTGGGGAGCCTTTCTATATAAATCAATATATCACTTGTAAAACAAGAAAATGTGTATAGATCACAAACTGCAGATTGTATGAATTTTGAAAGTCTAGCCAATGAGAGATAATGCAATTAGGCTACATTGTAAGACTTTTAAAGCTGCAATGTATTCACACGAATTCATTATACATTAAAATAAACAAAATCCCTGCTTATGCTGAGCACAATCAAGTGAAGTTTAAACTGCTTTGCTTCTCCCTTACATACATGTGTCAGAACTAAGTACTTTGATGTATCTCAGGGGTAGAATATTTTGGTTAGGGGCTCCAAAGTTATAATTGCCATCACCTATGCTATTTCTGTACTATTCCCACAAAAGCTTTTTGCTTGAGAATTCCCGAACAGGAAAGTATGTTCTTCCATACACAAACTCTACGTTTTAGAGAAACAGTATCACTCTATTTTTATTTAAAACTACGACAACTACATGAAGTTGGTACAGTTTTAAAAAACAATTTGACAAAGCTGGTGAATCCCAGCGTTGCCAAATTCGCAGATGCTGATTTTCGTTTGCACATGTTTTTGATATTTGACCATTCTGGTGAGGTGTACACGACATCTGAAATCAGTGAAATCTACACGATGGCTCTACAAATGTTGTGGCTTGCTGCTGCCACTGTCTTGTAATCATGTCTCAGATAATGATTTGCACCAAGTCATTGGTCCATTCAACTGAATCTAAACTCATTATTGTGCTCAGTTCCTTATCCAGTTCCATCAGAAAATTTCTAAGAGTATATTCCTGCATTGACATTTTTCTTCCAAGATGGAGCGATAGGTTACTAAATTTCCCTGTTATCAATAACACATAGATTATCTAATACGATTTTCGGAGACTGCATGAAGTAGAAAGGACTGCAGAGTAAGCACCCGGAACTGATACAATCTGTCTCCACCCCTAGTTTTTTATTACCTGGGTCCCAACAACTGCCTAGGACTCATAGGCCGAACATGACATGAATCTTGTTTTTAGCATTCTTCTCATTCATAGCTCTCCTGAGCTAGATCAGGCAATATCTGTTCGGCACACAGCCTTGCTGTACTGTGGATTTAAGTTGCTATGATATGTGTACATCTTATTTCAAATAGATCTGTGATGTAGCTATGGAATGTTGACTATGTAATGGGTATGACATGGGAGGATTCTAAAGCAGATGAGGATGACTGAAGCTGTTGGTGTCTGTCTTGCCAGGCACAGTATTTTCCTGCCAATAAACGTAAAGGAATTGTACTTCACTGAGATGCTTTGGGTACTTGTGGTGATGGGCATAATCGCACCGTTGTACGTGCTACTCGTTCCCGCGGACCTTCCGGTTGGATGGAAGCCTTTGTGTGGGGTTGAAGTATTTGGGTTTCCAGTTTAGTGTGGGGTTAGGTTTTATGTGTTGGTGGTTCTGTCCTATGTGGCTGAATGTTGTTGGGTGAGTGTGTGTTGGGTGTTTCTTTGGGTGTTGTGATGTGTTTCTATGTTTGGGAAGGAAAGGGAGTGTGCTAAAATGTGGGTTTAAGTTTCTATGATATGTGTACACCTTATGTCAAGGAGATCCGGATGTAGCTATGGAATGTTAATTATGTAATGGGAATGACATGGGAGGATACTAAAGCAGTTGAACGTGAGTGAAGGTGTTGGTGTCTGGTTTGCCAGCCACAGGATTTTCCTGCAATAAACTTAAAGGAATTCTACGTTGCTGTATCTGCATGATCAAATACTTCAACTCTATTGTTAGCAGGAGTGAAATCCTATTTGTATACTCAGTCTATTTTTGTTTTTCTCTGTTTTTCTATTGCCACTAATTGGTTTTAGCTGTGTGAAATTCACATGTAAACCGTGAGTGTTGGACCGTAGTAATTGAAATCTTCAGTGCTGTGAGTCTTTTCGCTTAATGTTTTACTTTTTACAAAGCAGACAAAATATTGGTCTTGAATCCTCTTCTGGAAAAACGATAGCTACCCTGACCTCTTTTGAGGAACACAGCACAAGTTTGTTACCTCTGCTTTCTTTTAAAAATATCCTCATGTTTTGGGTTCTGGGATAAAAAAGGTATCTGCAGTAAGTACAGCAATCAATTTCTATTAACAAGTTCACCGTGTTCAAAAAGGTTTATTTATTTTGGCGTTTATAATGCATTGTGTATAACCTTTTCAATACTTTACTGTGCAATATGGAAAAATTAACACTAATCAGACAGAGTAAAGCATAGTAGAACCAAACATTTTAGATCAGGGGGTGGTGATGTCCTCAGCTAATATCTTGCCCTCACACATTTGATGGCTTTACAGTTCTGTAGATAGTGAGTCTGAATATTTTAGTTTTTAGACGCTTCCGGGAATGCATTTGGATGGGCTCAGTTCTCAAGAAATGGTGGAGGGAATTCTTCAGTCTTGGACTTGTATTGGCAGGGATCTGTCTCCATGTTTCACCTGCTTGAACAAATGTTGATGGGTCAGGAAAGCAGATTATGATAAGAGGTTTCCTTCTGGGGTTTAGCGTGTGGCTAGCTCCTGCAGGTACTTTGGACATATTCTCCAGAAGGCTTTATGGACAGTGCTGAGGACCTTGAATGTGATCTTGGTCTATACTAGTTACTTGTGGAGATCCTTCAGAGCAAGCTTGGTATTGTTGGAGTCCGTGGGGCAGATTTAACAGCCCCCTGTGCCACATTAGCACCACATTTACAAAGTGGTGCAATGCATGCATTGTGCCTCTTTGTAACCTTTTGCGCCACATTATGCATGCACCATGCATAATGTATACAAAGGGGGTGTTCCAGCACAAGGTTTCAAGATTTCATTGCATAATTTTTGGCATAATTGTTAACGTCTGAAAGAAGGTGTTGAAAAGACGCACCCATTGTAATCAATGGGCCTCCTTGCATTTTGCTCCACTAGTGTAATTTGTGACAACATTGGAGCAAAGCGCCACAATAGCATAACAAATATTGATGCTATTGTTCCTAATACCGGCATGGTGCACCATATCATAAATATGGCGCACACATGGTGGTTTTAGGGGGGCGGACGGGACGCAAGAAAAGTGGTGCTGCATTGGATGCAGCACCATTTTTCTTAAATTCGGCCCTTGGTATCTTGTTAATGAGCTACTTGAGGAGTCCTGTATGGGTGATTTTGAAGTAGTCTAAACTGAACGTAATGGGAGCTGCAGTCAAATCCAGCTGATGATCGCTGTGGAGTAATAGGAGGATTTTACGAAGTTTGGAGAGCTGAGGGGGATCCCTTTAATCACTGCATTGACTAGAAGAATGACTGCCAGATTTGAGTAAAATAGTATTCTTAGGTTCCTTGCTTTTGTGGTTAATGAGAGTGTCCCCCGTCCTTGGGGTCAGTTGCAGACTAGCAAAGTGAGCTCACTTTCTCCCATTATGATGATGATCTTGGTTCTGTTCATGCAGAGGAAGCTCTCCTTCATTGAGTGAATGACCTGGTTCAAGTGTTGAGATGTGTTGGTAGAGTTTTATGGGCTGTTTCCAAGACAGAAATTGATTTCTATGCCTTCCCTATGCATTTGGAAGATTACTTTCTACTGTTCCAGAAACTGTGCTAGGGCTATATATAAATCATGAAAAACAGCCCTGGAAGAGATGATACTTGGGAAAAATGCATGGCACTGGACATGTGAGCAATTCAGTTGTTTCAATCCTGCTTTTTTTTAGTTTGTTTGGTAAGTTTGGAACGTTTAGACCCAAGATACCTACTGATTTCCCCCTTGTCCACCAGTGTTATATGATAAAGGATGTCTTAGGTGGTCCACAGACTGAGGAGTGTGAGTACTGGTTTGATGTCTTTGGTGAGCCGTCACTGTCCACTGCTGGTGTCAGAATGTAGAGGTTCATAATTTCTCTGTTTTAAGGAAAAGGGGGATGAATGACAACTCACCAGTGGCGCGACAGTTCCAGTTGCACATCATCCTATAGTCTCACTACCAAGGGGAGAAATGGTCATCTCTATGCCTGAATATGATGTACTCCCAGGACAGTGGCAAGGGGGAATGAATGATCATCCTGCAGGCAATGCTTCAGCTTAAGTTGCCCACCCTTCTGCAACTTTACTGTTAACGGATGTCACTAAATCACAGCCCTGTCTCACTACTATGTCCATGAATGGCTTGTGCTAAACTAAAATTATTGGGAAACAGACATTACAACACAGTCACTACCACGCATGACGTTACCACAAAGCCAATACCACACATAGGACTTCATCACAGGTGCCTTTATCATATTTATTAGGGGTGCTGGGAAATCATTTCTCTAAACTGTATGCTCTAGAGGATTCTGATGCCGTAGATAGTCTTTCCCCTGCACCTGGGCTGCCATTGACTAGCACTTCAACCAGGTCTTTAGACTAGCTATCCTTTATTGGAAATTGTAGTGCTGCTGAAGCAAATGCTGTATATGGCTTTTGTTGATCTTAGGGCTGCCTTCGATCTTGCCCCATGTAAAAACCTGTGGAGAGTTCTGCTACAAACAGGAGTTCCCAGAAACCTGGTCACTTTAATAGGTAAGCTGCACACTAGGTCTGATGGGGCAGCAAGAGGGAACTGAGGGACCGTATACCAATTATGCGTTGGGTACTCCAGGGGGATGTCCTCACTCCCACCTTGTCTACCCTCTACATCAATGATGCAGTACAGGTACTTTTGGAGTGTCAGAATGATTCCCCTGTCTTAAATGATAATAATATCCCCATTCTGCTCTTAGCCAATGACTATTAATATCCAAGACACCAATGGGATTGCAGGTCTTAATAACTTTATGGATTTCTGAAAATCTAGAGGCCTGAATTTAAACACAGCAAAACAAAACAAAATACATAGTATTTGAACGGAGAGCCATAAAAACTTAAAGTGTGAAAGACAGGGAAGAACTTTTGGAAAGAGTTTGTTGTAGAGTTTACCTAGGTGTCAAAATGTTGGACAAGCTTAGCTGGGATTCCCAAATGAATAAAAGTGCACTTCTTATCCAACAGAGATCCTGGGTTTTCCTCTGGCTATATAAGGCAACTCTCTCTCACGCAAAGCCCCCAGCTCTAAAAGTATACCATGCGAAGGCTCAGAGCGCTGCGCTTTTTGGGGCCAAGGTTTGGGGGTTTGCTGATGCTCGTCAAATAGCTACTGCTGAAAATTGGCTTGTGAGGCAGCTTCTTGCATGCCCAACTTGCACCCCCTTAACACCACTTTGTTTATGATCTGGGTTTCAAGCAAGTCTCAAGTTTGGCAGTGCTAAAACCTTTGAGATATTGGGTTCATGTTTGGGTTACACCTGAACTGCAGGAATATAGAGACTGTCTGAAAGAACTTGTTGCTATGTTCAATACTCTTCAGGTACTCTGGCTTAAATTTGTGCATGGCTGGTTTCAGAATCTTGGTCTTCAAAGATTATGGGACAAATCTACTAACATTGGCAAAGCCGAAGGTGACACAATAAAATCTCATTATTGGACTTTTGTACATGAGCAAGTTCTTGCTTGTGGAGCAAACAGGTGTTTACCTAGTCAATTCCTCACATTCAAACCTTTCCATCTTTTGAGACCCCTTTTTGGATAACATTACACCACCATTGGTCAACAGTCTATGGCCCTCATTATCACATTAGCGGTAATACCCACTTACTGCCACGCTGACTGCCGCCAACTTACAGGGGCGCCGGCAGATATCCCTTCACCATATAATGACACACACCAATCCGTCAGTATTCAGCCACATACACAAATCCGCCAGCCCAAAGGTCAGTGATAAACTGGCGATATCAAAACCCACACCGTTACACCAACAGAACTACGCCCATCACATTATGACCCATGGCGGACATTCAACTGCGGTAAAACATTGGCGGTACATACCGCTGTGCTCAAAATGGACACACAGAAACAAAACAACAACACATTGGACAATTCAAACAACACACACCTGACACCCATACACACACCAGACCCACACCACTATAGAACACACACCCACATTACCCACAGCCCTTTACCATTTCAAACCATTGCCAGCAGAGAGACATCAAGACCACTGACACAATTAGAGCCACACACTATTCACACCAATACACCACTCATGCACCCCACATCAGACACCCCAACACATTACCCAACACACACTCACTTACACACCTCACACAACACCCATGGAACCACAAAGACACCCCGTTTCACAGAGGAGGAGCTAAGGGTCATGGTGGAGGAAATTATCGGGGTAGAGTCACGGTTCTTTGGAGCACAGGTGCAGAAGATATCGATAGCTAGGAAGATGGAGCTATGGTGGAGAATCGTGGACAGGGTCAACGCCATGGGACAGCACCCAAGAACTAGGGATGACATCAGGAAGAGGTGGAACGACCTACGGGGGAAGGTACGTTCCATTGCAGCAAGACACTAGCTCGTTGTACAGAGAACTGGCAGTGGACCACCACCTCCTCCCTCACAACTAACAGCATAGGAGGAGCAAGTCTTGGCAATCCTGCATCCTGAGGGCGTGGCCAGAGTAGGAGGGGGACTGGACTCTGGTAAGTCAACTCTCTACTACTACTACCCCACTACCTGCCTGCCATCACATCCCCCCACCCTCACTCCATCACTCCACTCCATCCCACACACCCCACCATCACATCTCACTCATTCCAATGCCAAGCCCTGCATGCTTGACTAATGCATGGACACCACTCACAGCCCTGCATGGGCACTCTTCACTAAAGCATGCACACTATAGAGAACTAATCGTCCCACCGTACCCCATCGTACACAAGTGAAAGCTGCCAGGGCAAATACAACCAAAGAGGGCAAGCCACGGATGCACAATATGTCAGACACAGAAACCACAACACATCATTTACATCCCCACAGGTACCCCAGCCAATGTCAGTGGAGAGGAGGTGCCAGCCTCCCACATCAGGAACCACCACCACAGCACCCACCCAGTGTACCAACACTTCTGTCCCCAGGACACGTCAATCAGCAGTGTGTCCACCTCTACAGGGATCCCAGGCTACACCTCATACCCAAGACAATCAGGGACCTGGGGTCAGTGGCAGTGGGCACACGGTTCAGGGGACAGAGGTACAGGTCAATAGGGAAACTGGGAGGATTGTTGTGCGTCAGGAGGAGGACAGGCCCAGGGAATCCACTTTCCAGGAGGCACTTGCAGAGATCCTGGGCGCCTATCAACATTCCCAGGACACAATGGGCCAGATCCTGGACAATGTGCAGGAGAACAGGCGGCTGAAGGAGGGACAGTACCAGGGAATCAGGGAGGACTTGCAGGCCATCAACAACACCCTGATCTCCATAGCAGGGGTGCTGGCAGACATGGCCAATATTATGAGGGAGGCAGTCTCACAACAGCGGGCCCCTGCCACTAGCCAGACATCTGAACAGCCTTCCACCTCTGCTTCCACTAGTGAACAGGACTCACAGGCCACCAGCACCCCTTCCACTGCAGAAGGTGAACCACCCCACAAACATTCCCTGTGATCCAGACCAAAGCCAGAGACACTTGCCAAGACCCCTGCCAGGAAATGAGACTCTCCTGATTGTCCCCTTCTGTCCCACTCACTCACTCACCCTGTCCAGCTTGAAATGCCATTGCTCCCCTTCCTATGTCCCCTTGGACAATGCACCTGTGCTACAAACAGACTGGAACAATACCCTGGACTTTCCTCCATCATCACCCCATCCCATTGCACTTGCCCCTCTATATTTTAACACTGTAATAAACACCTTTGGGAAAAAAAGAAGTTTGGAGTACGTCATGTATGTATTCATTGAAACAGGTACAAACATAGTAATTCAACTGTACAAAAAATGAGCATAGATTAATGACCTGTGGTAGACTGCAGTGATCACACCAGGAGTATATGTGAGGTCACCAACATCTATGAATTGGCAGAGGGAACAGTAAGTTGGCATAGAAGTGGGAAATATCAGCATGCCAGTGCCACAAAAATGCAAACAAATGTCACTGAAATGTGAAGTAACACTGTCCTACCTGTGTGTCATTGGAAGTATTGTCTGATCACAGATGTTCTGTTGTCCTCATCCTCTGCCTCCTCATCCTCACTGTCCCAGGGTCCACTGCTGGACTGCTGGCACACTGGAATCTCCAGCCTTCTCCTCCTGCAGGAATTGGACATGGTGCCTGAGGGCCAGGTTATGCAGCATGCAGCATGCCACCACTATCTGGCAGACCTTGGGTGAGTAGCAGAGGAATGCACCTGTCAGATGGAGGCACTGGAACCTGGCCTTCAGGAGGCTAAAGGTCCTTTCAATTATCCTTCTGGTACGCCCATGGGCCTCATTATAACGTTCTTCTGCCCTTGTCCTGGCATTCCTCACTGCGGTCAGCGGCCATGATAGGTTGGGGTAACCAGAGTCACCTGAAATACTGAGGGACAACATTTAGCCACACACTATCCCATATGGCCCACACCATACCCATACACCAACATCTACTGGGTGGGAACCAGGGCTCACCTATTAGCCACACCCTGTGCCTCTGTAGTTGACCCACCTCATTTGGGATGCTGATATTCCTCAGGACAAAGGCATCATGCACCAGCCCAGGATACTTAGCATTGACGTGGGAGATGTACTGGTCCGCAAGGCACACCATCTGTACACTCATAGAGAGGAAACTCTTCCAATTTATGAACACCTGTTCATTCTGGCGGGGGGGACAAATGCAATATGTGTTACATCAATCGCCCCAATTATGTTGGGGATATGTCCCATTGCATAGAACTCTGCCTTCACTGCGGCTACATTTTCAACCTGGGGGGAAACAATGTAGCTGCACATGTGTTTAATCAGGGCAGACAACACTCTTGTCAGCACATTTAGGAACAGTGGCTGTGACATTCCTGCTGGCAAGTCCACTGTCCCTTGGAAAGAACTAGTTGCCAGGAAATGGAGCACTTATAGCACTTGCACAAGAGGAGGGATCCCAGTGGGGTGACAGATAGCGGATATCAGGTCAGGCTCCAATTGGGCACACAGCTCTGTGATTGTGGCCCTGTCAAGTCTGTAGGTGAGGATAGTGTGCCTGTCCTCCAGTGTTGCCTAGTCCACCCGGGGTCTGTACACAGGGGTATGTCTCCATCACCTATTCATCCACAGCTGAAGAATCTAAGGGACAAAAGAGTGAGGAGCCGGTCACAAACTGAACAATGGAGCTACAACAGAACTTTGCATCCTGTTAACTTGTAATGGGTTAGTGTGATTTGTCCAGTATGTCCTCATATCACCAGTGATGCAGCAATTTTCCACGGCCTGCCCCTCCCCTGAAATGGTGTGTGGAGGGACAGGTGGAAGTGAGGTAATTCCGATGATGTTGTGTGCCATTGCGGGAGGTGGTCGAGAACCGCCGTACAACTCCTCATTGGTGATAATTGGGCCCTATGGGTTACAGTGGCCAATGGTGATCTACGCTAGTGGTGACGGGTTGCACCGCCGCGGACATGACCGCCATTTTCTCTCTGATTCCTCACTTGCTACCTGACCTTCCACAGGAGAGGACCTACACTGCATGTGCTGCTGTGACCTGAGTCTGGAACCTACCATAGCCCATGTGACCCGGGAAAGGGCCCCAGCCTTCACATCGGAGAAGTTGGAGAGACTGGTGGATGGGGTCCTACCTCAGTACGGACTGCTGTATGGGCCTCCAGACCAATAGGTGAGCACAATGAGGGCACGATGCATGAATGCATGGAGTGGTGTGTGCAAAGGCCTCGTGTAAGGGGGTGGGTGGATGTCCTCTGGGCGGCGTGCCGGTTGTGTGCTGGGCCATGTGTGTGTAAATGGTTATGGAAACGGGTATAGTGGGCCATATGTTTAACAGGCAGGACTGTTTGTCTAAATCTATTTTCCTGTGTCTATTACCTCTGCAGGTCAGCGCCCACCAAAAGAAGGGTATATGCGTGCCATCGCCAATGAGGTGTGAACCCTGGGGATCTATGGCAGGCAGAGCACCCACTGTCGTAAAGGTGGAAGGACCTGAGACGCTGGGCACGGCAGAGGCCCAGCTGGGGATGGCCTTCCAACGAGGAAGGGGTGCCCGTCGAACCCTGACCCCCGATGGCCCTCATAGTGACACTGGCCTATCCAGAGTTGAATGGGCACTTGAGGGCAGCACAGCAGACACAAGGTGGTAAGTACAGTGCCCATCATTAAAACGTACGCATGGTAGGGTGGTATCTGGGTGGGGGATGTGTGTCAGTGGGTGCCCCATGGCCAGGCCAGACATTGCAGCGTACGTAGGTCCCCTGGTGGCTAGGCTTCAGAAGGGAAAATCTTGCTACCTAGATCGTAGGCATCCACTACTGTTCAGGGCTGCGTGGGTCTCAGGTGTGCTGCATTTGGCGGTGTGTGCCTCTCCCCATGCCTTGGCTGCGAACTATTTCTCTGGTAGTGCAATGGCATATGGCATAGGCCTGTTCCCTGTGTGTGAGGATGCTGTGTACACCAACGGTGGTGTTGGTGCAGCCATTGACCAAGTGTATCCTTTGTCTTGTTCCCCTGTATTTGTTTTGTCATCCTGTCCTTATGTGCATTAGCATCATCTGGCAGAGGAGCAGAGGCACCGGCGATGAAGGGAGCTGCATCCCGCATGACCCAGGAGGCAGGGTCCACCGATGCTGAGGGCACCAGTGGGATGGAGGGCGAGGGGAGCACCATGGCAGGGACTGGCGGGGACAGTTCTGACACAGATACCTCCTCCGATGGAAGCTCCCTGGTGGTGGCGGAAACTTCTGTGACCACCCCAGCTACAGGTACATCTGCCACCCACTGTACCAGCAACGCCCTCCCAGCAGCCACTCAGTGAGTTGCCCATGCTCGCTCACCCAGGAGGGTGGGCATCTCCTTCGCCCCAGGACCACCAGGCCCTGCCCCAGTGAGCCCTGCTGCCCTGAGTGAGGAGGCTATTGACCTCCTGAGATCCATCTCTGTAGAGCAGTCAACCATTGTGAATGCCATCCAGGGGCTGGCATCCCAGATGCAACAATCTAATGGATTCCTGGAGGGCATCACACTGCATCGGCGGCCGAATAGAGATCGATTCAGGCTCGGGCCTCCTCTCTGAAGGCAGCCATTGTCCCTGTTTCTACCATCTCCCCTCCAACTTCTACTGCCCAGTCCCATTCTCCTCAACCCCAACCCATCCCAAGCACACAGGCAGACGAGCATGCACACAAGACAACACCCAAGAGTCTCACAGGAAAAAACAAGCACCACAATTCATCCCACAGGCACTCACACAAACACCATCCAGTTGCAGACACACCAACATCCACTATTTCCTCTGTCTTCGCTCCTCCTCCTCCATCACCTCCCATCCGGTTCGGTCCACACTCACACCTGCATGCACATCATCATCCACTACCAGCATCACCACACCAAGTAGAACACATACCTCACTGGCACACACCTCCACAACAGCCATGCACACGTCCCCTGTGACCTCTCCCACAGTGTCTGTCACCCCTCCTAAAGTACACAAACGCAAGCACTCAGACACCCAACAGCCATCCACCTCACAACAGCATACAGCCCATGCACCTGCACACAAAAGCAGCAGACAGACACCTCCAACAACCTCTGCCTCATCCTCTATTCCCATGCCTTCTCCCTTTTCCCACCCCAATGTCCCTAAAAAACTGTTCCTATCCACCATTGACCTTGTCCCTACCCCACTCCCCCCATCCTGCACATATGCACCAGCAGGCAAGAAGGGAAAGGAGCCTGCCCCAGCAGCCAGGAAGACCAAGCAGCCTGCACCAGCAGGCCAGAAGGGAAAGGACCCTGCCCCTGCACCCAGGAAGCCCAAGGAGCCTGTACCAGCAGGCAGGAAGACCAAAGGGCCGGGGCCACGAACTGTGACGGAGCCCCCAACACCAACTATGGCTGTGCAGCCATCCGAGGTTGCAGGGGATGCGCAGGAGCCTCCCCCCACCATCAGCACTACCACCACTGTGCAGCCGTCCGAGGTTGCAGGGGATGGGCAGGAGCCTCCGCCCACCAGCAGCACCACCACTGTGTAGCTGTCACCGGCGGGGGACGGCACGTAACCTTGCATCCATGTGCTGCTGTGCGGCCTGCCCCCTCCAAAGCCAGTGGGTATGAAACCCACCTGAGAGACTGTGGCCTTGCACTCCCCAGGATCAAGCACAGGGCATGTTGTCCCCTCCAGAACTAATGGGTATGACACTGCCTGAGAGACTGTGGCCCATCACTCCCCAGGATCAAGCACATGGCATGTTGCCCCCTCCAGAACCAGTGGGTATGACACCCACCTGAGAGACTGTGGCCTTGCACTCCCCAGAACAATTGACAATGTTCCGCCTGGCTGTAGGCGGATACCGCCGTGGTGGCTGTTGTTTCGGCCCTGGCGGTCGATGTGGTACATTGGCTGTCTTTTGGAAATCTTTCCGCCATGGTCATAATTTGGTAGTATTACCGCCACTTTTTCACCGACCACCAGGGTCATAATGAGGACCTATATGTACACTTCTGATCCTTTATCTCTGGTTGGAAGCATGATTCAACCACAGTTTCTAATTTATGTCCAGTTTGTTGGGCTGTCACTGAACCTAAAGAATATATTGTGTTCTTCGGTCAGGAATATTTGGGCCTTAGATGGAAATGGCTTTGTCTCATTTGCCTGAGAGTCGGAGCTACTCAGTATTGTGATTCTTACAGGATTCTGATAACTGATACTTCCTATCCAGCTGCGTCTGTGGTTAGTTGCTATCTCATGAAAGTCTAACACCAGTGTGAATCTTTACTGGCTACCACAGCTCTGAGTCCATGATGTTTGTATCATTTATAGTATTGGATAACCATCACGGTTCAATCCAGACTGTAATTTGAGACTGTCTTTCTTAACTCTTATTGTGATTGAATAATTCTTATATCTATTCACTTTAGTGATGGCCAAATTTTTGCATTTTGCACAGTTTAACTTTTTATCAATAGGGAGGTTTAATGTATTTTAGTGAGATGACTGTATCATATATTTGCGACTGAACTGCTATATGGCCATTAGTGTAACTGTTTGAGGGAATCTTGTGCTCAGATGAGCTTTTTTCCATTTGCTTATTTGCACAGCCTTCTTTTCTTCCAGGTTGTTCTTAAATGTTTTGAAATTTTTTGTTCTTTTTTTATCTTTTGTGATTTTTTGCTTTATTTGTTCCTTGTAACTGAATAACGTATCCCTTGGCTAGACAGGGGTGTAGCTTGGTGGAGGGGGTGTTTGGGGTGTTACATCCCCATATTGTATTTTCTAGAAATTAGTAGGCTACAGGTGCTTTCAGTCGGGTATGTGAGGTGTCTGTAGGATGTCACAAGGAATTTTTGAAGGAACACAGCAAAAACACACAAACTTTCCCCCTTTCTGCTTTGAGTCTTCAAAAATGTTGGTTATTTTACATAATATTGTGTTTTCTCTCACTTAGAACCCCTACCAATTCACATACATCTCTTTTTCCACTGCCCCTTTGCCCCCTCATGTACCCTGCTTGCTGTATAATATATTTTGACATTATGGTGGTCATTCTGACCTCGGCGGTAAAAGGCTCTTACCGCTGGTCAGAAGACCACCATTCTACCGCCGCGGCAACCCGCCACGGTCATTCTGACCAACAACTGCCAAGCCGCCAAAAACCCGACATCCACGGAAGGCCGCCTCATCAGCGGGCAGCGATAAACTGGAGATGACCAAACCTCCATCGCCACGCCAACACAAACACACCCATGCCATTACGACCCACGAATCCACGCGGCGGTCATTCAACCGCGGTATTCCATTGGCGGTACACACCGCTGCGGTCAAAATACACACCCAGCTCCAAAACCCAGCCACATTGGACAATTTGAAATACACACACCTGATACACATACAAACACCACCCCCACACATCCAAGCAACTATAAAACACACACCCACATCACCCACAAACCCCCACTAGTTGGAAATCGGAGAGAAGGCGAGAGAGAGAGAGCGAGCGAGCACAGCAATCGAAAACCCCAACACACACAGGAACCCAACATCATCAACCACACCACATCTACGCACACATCACCACACACCACCACTCACATCACCGCAAACACCACCCCACACCTCATCCACACCACCCCATGGCACCCCAAAGACACCCCAGGTTTTCGGACCAAGAACTCCGGGTCATGGTGGAGGAAATCATAAGGGTAGAGCCCCTGCTCTTCGGCACACAGGTGCAACACACCACAATAGCCAGGAAGGCGGAGCTATGGCAGAGGATTGTCGACAGGGTCAACGCTGTGGGACAGCATCCCAGAAACCGTGAAGACATCAGAAAGCGCTGGAACGACCTACGGGGGAAGGTACGGTCGATGGTCTCCAGACACAACATCGCTGTGCAGAGGACTGGCGGCGGACCACCACCCACCCCTCCCGAATTCACAGCATGGGAGAAAGAGGTCCTTAACATCCTGCATCCTGCGGGCCTCGCTGGAGTAGGCGGAGGAATGGACTCTGGTAAGTCTAGTCTCAACTACTCCCCCCCCAACCATCAGCATGCCAACCCACACCCCCACCCTCACCCCCAACCCCCCAGCACACAGCCTCCCTGCCAATGTCTCACCAGCACAACCCACCCAACCCAAAACCAAACCCTGAATGCCAACACAAACCATGGACACCCATCACCTATGCATGACCACTGCACATACCCATCCCCCCCACAAACCACCCTCACAACTCCTGCCACAAGGGAATGCCAGCACTGGGGGACAAGGGCACCCACAAATCGCACACCATGGAACACACAGAAGCAATAACCATACTCTTTCACCCCTGCAGGGCCCGAACGCCAACACACCGGCCAGGAGGGTCCAGATATGTCCATCCCACCCCCAGAACAGGCCCGCAGTGAGGACAGCAGCTCTGTCGACCTGGAACCTGATGACCAGCCCGGACCATCGGGGACCTCTGGACAGTCGGTTCCCCACACACAGACACAGGCCACAGCAGACCTAACCCCCTCTGGGAATATCAGCACCACTCCCACCCAGCGGGCCCATGCCTCTGTCTCCAGGACAGGTCAATCAGCGGTGTGTCCGCCACTACAGGGCACCCAGGCTGACCCAACACCCCAACAACAACAGGGACCTGGGGGCAGTGGTAGTGGGCACACCGTCCAGGGGACAGAGGCCCGGGGAAACAGGGCAACTGGGAGGGCTGCAGTGCGACAGGGGGGGGAGGACAGGCCCAGGGAACCGACTCTCCAAGAGGCCCTCACCACCATCATGGGAGCATACCACCGCTCCCAGGAGACGATGGCGACGGTAATGGCCAGGTTCCAGGAGATCCAGGCACAGCAGGAGGAACGGTACATGGGGTACAGAGAGGAGCTCAGGAACATCGTCCAGGCCCTGAACCTAATAGTCACCACATTGCGGGACCATGTGGCACCCCAAAGGGCCCCTGTCACCAGCCCGGACCAGGAACAGCCTACCACCTCCGCCGGCGCTAGTGGACAGGAGGCCCCCACACAACGACGGGCCACCAGAACCCCACCTCCTGCTGAAGATCAACCACCCCGCAAGAGGAGCCTGAGATCACAAAGGAAGACAGAGTAGGATGCCAAGACCCCCGCCAGCCTAAGATCCCCCCGGATGTCATTCCACTGTCCCACATCGTCACCCTGTCCAACCTTGAACTGCCCCTGCTCCATCCTTCCACAGGCATATGGACAATGCACCTGTGCGACCGAGAACTGGACTCTGCCATGGACATCACTCCACCCCCACCCATCACCGTTTTACTATCATGGACCTATATGTAGCACTTTAAATAAATCACTTATTGCACTTAAAACACTCAGGAGTCTGCTTGTATTCTTAACAAATGTATTACACATAACGGTTCAAAAATGTACAGTTATATTGTGATGACAACATACCAATGTCAATTTGCTTTACTCCATGGCCGAACAAACCAGAAGTCACGCAGTGGGTCATACAGCTCTGAAAAGCCAAGGGAAAGTCACAATTCAGTTGAAAGGAACTGGGGGGAAACACAGAAAGTAGAGATGCAGGAGGCCAGAAGTAAATGTAAAATGCCGTGGGGGATTCTTACCTGGGTGCTACTGAAAATACTGTTGTATGACCGTGTCCCTGTTGTCCGTGTCGTCCCCGTCGTCTTCCTCCTCTTCACTCTCCACAGGCTCCACAGCTGCTACAACACCACCATCTGGACCATCCTCCTGCAGAAAAGGCACCTGGCGTCGCAATGCAAGATTGTGAAGCATACAGCAGGCCACGATGATCTGGCACACCTTCTTGGGTGAGTACATTAGGGATCCCCCTGTCATATGCAGGCACCTAAACCTGGCCTTCAGGAGGCCGAAGGTCCTTTCTATGATCCTCCTAGATCGCCCATGGGCCTCATTGTACCGTTCCTCTGCCCTTGTCCGGGGATTCCTCACTGGGGTCAGTAGCCAAGGCAGGTTGGGGTAACCAGAGTCACCTATTAGCCACACACGGTGTCTCTGTAGCTGTTCCATCACATAGGGGATGCTGCTATTTCGCATAACATACGCGTCATGCACTGACCCAGGGAACATGGCATTTACATGGGAGATGTACTGGTCAGCCAAACAGACCACCTGGACATTCATCGAATGGTAACTTTTCCTGTTTCTGTACACCTGCTCATCGTCTTTTGGGGGTACTAAGGCCACATGGGTCCCATCAATGGCACCAATGATGTTGGGGATATGTCCAAGGGCATAGAAGTCAGCCTTCACAGTGGCCAAATCACCCTCCTCAGGGAAAATAATGTAGCTCCGCATGTATTTCGTCAGGGCAGACAACACTCTGGACAAAATCTTAGAAAACATAGGCTGAGACATCCCTGATGACATGGCCACTGTTGTCTGAAAAGACCCACTTGCCAAAAAATGGATGACTGACAGAACCTGCACCAGAGGGGGAATTCCTGTGGGTTGGCGGATGGGGGACATCAGTGCTGGCTCCAGCTGGGCACACAGTTCATGTATAGTGGCTCGGTCAAGTCGGTAGTGCAGTATTATATGACGTTCCTCCATTGTCGACAGGTCCACCAGCGGTCGGTACACGGGAGGATTCATCCTTCTCCTCGCAAGTCCCAGCGGACGGTGCCTAGGAAGGACAACATGGAGCACAGAGTCAAGCAACCCACAGGTACGTAACTACAGCTTGCACAGTACACGATTGTCAATGCATTGAATGGCTTGTATGAGTGGCAATGCAAGGCCTAGGCCTGTGTGACGCAGTAGTAATTAAGCCCTGTGGTCCCTTGTAATGGCGGCTGCCTGACCTGAGAAGTGTGACAGTGGGATGTGAGGTCAATGCGCTGGCGTGACACACTGTGGCGGTAGGCGGTCGAAGACCGCGGCGCAAAGCCGCATTGGTTAACATCGAGCCCTATGGGTTTCACGAGCCAATGACTAGCTGCGCCGGCGGTCGCGGAAGATACAATGGCTGCTGCAACTGGGGAAAGGGCCCCTGCCTTCACTACAGAAGAGTTGGAGAAACTTGTGGATGGGGTCCTGCCCCAGTATGCGCGACTCTACGGTCCTCCAGACCAACAGGTAAGTACACTGTGTGCACGTTGAATGGGCTATGCCTGGGTTGTTTATGGTGGATGTAAGATGGTGGGGTGGGGGGACAATGACGAGTGCTAGGCACGACAGATGAGAGCATGTGCCACATGGCAAGGTTGGGGAGGGGGGGACAATCGCATCTATCATGCGGAAAATTTATGATATTTCAATTTCCACCCTGTACATGTCAAATAGGCCAGCGCCTATCAGAAGATCGACATTTGGCGTGCCATCGCCAAGGAAGTCCGGACCCTGGGGGTCCACAACAGACGGGGCACCCACTGCCGCAAGAGGTGGGAGGACATCCGCCGCGGGACCAGGAAGACCGCCGAGTCACTGCTGGGGATGGCCTCCCAACCTAGGAGGGGTGCCAGTTGTACCCTGACCCCCCTGATGTCCCGGATCCTGGCGGTGGCCTACCCCGATTTGGATGGGCGCGTGACGACATCACAGCAGACACAAGGGGGTGAGTACCAGCACATTCAGCTATCTTTACGCGCAGTGGAGGTGCCTGGGTGGGGGAGGAGGGCTGTGGGTGACATTAGGCCAGGGCGCTTTCTGTATTGTATTCCTCTCCTTTAGCCATGTCCCTGTGCCCCCACCCCCCACCTCTGTACGGTGACAGGTACAGCTAGCCATGGTCCTGCATCACCCATGTGCGCGTTTGGTGTCCCTAGACCTGTTGGCCCAGTCACAAGTACTCAGTAGTGTACCCCGATTGCGCGGCTTAGTGCATGAGGCTCCTGTGTCTGTCCTTTCCGCCAACGGTGTTGACAATGCATGTACTCAACCTTTTATTATGTCTCCCCCCACCCTTTTTCTTTATCTTCTTGTGCATGTGTGCTTCAGCATCATCAGGCGGAGGAGACTTGGCACCGGAGCACGAGGGAGCTGCGACTCACAAGGCCCCGGTGGGCCATGGCACAGACACCGAGGCCACCAGTGATACGGAGGGCGAGGGGAGCTTCACAACGGGGAGCCGTGGTGAAACCAGCGACACCGACACGTCCTCGGATGGGAGCTCCCTAGCGGTGGCGGCAACATCCGTGCCCCCCGCCTCTACAGGTACAGCCGCCACCCAGCGCACCAGCTCCGCCCTCCCAGCAGCCCCTCAGCCTACGCTCCGTGCCCGCTCGCCCAAGAAGGCGGGCATCTCCTTCGCCCCAGGCACCTCAGCCCCTGCCCCTGTTACCCCTGCTGCCCTCAGTGAGGAGGTCATTGACCTCCTGAGGACCATCATTGTTGGGCAGACTACCCTTTTGAATGCCATCCAGGGGGTAGAGAGGGAGGTGCATCGTAGCAATGCATACCTGGAGGGCATTCATTCGGGTCAGTCTGCCCATCAACGATCGTTCAATTCTCTGGCCTCAGCACTGACGGCAGCCATTGTCCCTGTTTCCAGCCTCCCTCTTCTAACTGCCTCCAGTCTGTCTCTGTCTCCTGTTCCTCTGCCTATCCCATTCACACCATCAGACCAGCCTGCACACACCTCAACACCCAAGGGCAGCTCATCCAGACATAAGCACCACAGATCACACAAACATTCACCCAAGCAACACCCAGATGCAGACATGCCAACAGCCACTACCACCTCTGTGTCCCCCACCTCCTCGTCTCCCTCCTCCCTCCCTGTGACGTCTACACTCACACCTGCATGCACACCACCAACAGCCAGTACACCCATCACCAGCACACCCTCCAGTACAGTCTGCACACGTGCAGTCACCACCCCCACTGCCATTTACACGTCCCCTGTGTCCTCTCCCACTGTGTCTGTCACCCCCTCTTCCAAGACACACAAACGCAGGCAGCCACCCACCCAACAGCCAACCACCTCACGACAGCCTGCAGCCCATGCACCTTCACCCAAGGACAGCACACCTGACTCTCCTACAACCACCTCCTCTTCCTCCACTCCCATAACCACTGCACCTACCGTTTACCTTGGTCCTAAAAAGTTTTACCTCTCCAATCTTGACCTCTTTCCCTCACCTGACCCACCCCCTCCATCTGCTAAGAGTCCCAAGAGCACCTCAGCCACCGCCAGCCCGGGTTCACGTGTCAGCGTAGTCCATGGATTTTGGAGTCCCCCCTTTGCCAGCAGTGAGACATCGGTCAGCAGCAAGGGGACAGCCAGCCCCCCCCCTGGAAAGAGGACCCGGAAAGTGAGGGGCCGCCGCGGGAGGAGTGCCACGGCTGCCCCCAAGGACCAAAGTTCGGACACTTCACCTGCCACAACATCCAGGGGAGGCAAGGCCCAGAGAGCCACAGCGAAGGAGGGCAAGGGCAGCAGGGCGGAGAAGTCAGGCAGCAGGAGCGCGGACCAGGAGGGCCCCACAAGCCCCATCCCGGGTGTGAGGGAGGACACCCAAGGGCCCAGGACACCGTCACCGAAGGGTCCAGCAATTGCACGGTCGGAGGGCGACTGAGCAGGGAGTCCTGCCCAGGTCTGACTCCCTGGAATTACAGGACAAGCACCGCTGAAGAGGGCCCCGCCGTGCAGGAAGGCACCGCTGAAGAGGGCCCCGCCGTGCAGGAAGGCACCGCTGAAGAGGGCCCCGCCGTGCAGGAAGGCACCGCTGAAGAGGGCCCCGCCGTGCAGGAAGGCACCGCCGAAGAGGGCCCCGCCGTGCAGGAAGGCACCTCTGAAGAGGGCCCCGCCGTGCAGGAAGGCACCGCTGAAGAGGGCCCCGCCGTCCAGAAAGGCACCGCTGAAGAGGGCCCCGCCGTCCAGAAAGGCACCGCTGAAGAGGGCCCGCCGTCCAGAAAGGCACCGCTGAAGAGGGCCCCGCCGTGCAGAAAGGCACCGCTGAAGAGGGCCCCGCCGTGCAGGAAGGCACCGCTGAAGAGGGCCCGCCAAGACAGGCCCGCTCCGCTGGGCCCTTCCTGTCAAGCACCGCTCCGCTGGGCCCTTCCTGTCAAGCACCGCTCCGCTGGGCCCCGCCGTCTCAAGCACCGCTCCTCTGGGCCCCGCCGTCTCAAGCACCGCTCCGCTGGGCCCTTCCTGTCAAGCACCGCTCCGCTGGGCCCCGCCGTCTCAAGCACCGCTCCGCTGGGCCCCGCCGTCTCAAGCACCGCTCCGCTGGGCCCTTCCTGTCAAGCACCGCTCCGCTGGGCCCCGCCGTCTCAAGCACCGCTCCGCTGGGCCCTTCCTGTCAAGCACCGCTCCGCTGGGCCCTTCCTGTCAAGCACCGCTCCGCTGGGCCCCGCCGTCTCAAGCACCGCTCCGCTGGGCCCCGCCGTCTCAAGCACCGCTCCGCTGGGCCCTTCCTGTCAAGCACCGCTCCGCTGGGCCCTTCCTGTCAAGCACCGCTCCGCTGGGCCCCGCCGTCTCAAGCACCGCTCCGCTGGGCCCCGCCGCCTCAAGCACCGCTCCGCTGGGCCCTTCCTGGCAAGCACCGCTCCGCTGGGCCCCGCCGTCTCAAGCACCGCTCCGCTGGGCCCCGCCGTCTCAAGCACCGCTCCGCTGGGCCCTTCCTGTCAAGCACCGCTCCGCTGGGCCCCGCCGTCTCAAGCACCGCTGGCCCAATGACTGTGCCGGTTCTGTGTCGTGCTAATGTTCACGCTGCACTCGGGCCACCCTGCCTCCCCCATTGCCTGTGGAGACTGTTATCCACTTGATGGACTGTGACTTTGCACTCCCCTGGATATGACAGTGGGCAAGCCACCCACTGTAGAGACTTGAGAGACTGTGGCTTTGCACTCCCCAGGATATGACAGTGGGCAAGCCACCCACTGTAGAGACTTGAGAGACTGTGGCTTTGCACTCCCCAGGATATGACAGTGGGCAAGCCACCCACTGTAGAGACTTGAGAGACTGTGGCTTTGCACTCCCCAGGATTGAACAGTGGGCATGGTGGCCCCTTCTTGGATCTGGCGTCGTGGACTCATGTGGCTGTGGTGCCCCCCCTTCCCTTCCCCCTGAGGTGCCTGTAGTTTTGTCATCTGATGCCCCTGCAGTGTTCTCTCCAACGGACTCAGGTCTCCTGTGTGGGCTTTGCCCATGTGTTGATACACTTTGGCCCACGGACATTTGCAATTTCTGTGACTGTGCGGGACTTTCTGCCTCTATTTCTCGGTCACGCAATGCTTACATTTGAAATTTTTTGCTTCATTTTCTATTTTACCATGTCTTCAATGAACCTATTTTTTACATAAATGTTGTTTCTCACTTTAATCATATCTTTTCGTTATTCCGGGGGGTTTGGGTGGGGTCACTTTGACTTGGTGCTCTGCATTGGTGTGTAGATAGTTGGGGGGTGGGTGTGATGCGTATGTGTGTGCCCGTAACCCTTCCTCCTCCTCCCCTCCCCTGTGTCGTAGGTGCAGTACTCACCGTTGTCGTCTGCGCCGGAGTTCGTACTCGTGGTAGATGAGCAGGTAGACGAGAGCGGGTAGGATGTGTAATTCGGGCTTCATGCTGTCCTCGTGGAGTGTATAGAGGTGAGCGTTTTCCCGTTCGTAGTTTGTTTCCGCCGTGTTTTTATCGGCGGGGCTCCCGCCCCGGAAAAGGTGGCGGATTGGTGAGTTGTGATAGGGTGGGCGGTACATTGTCTGCCGCCTGCCTGTTGGCGGTGACCGCCGCGCTGTTTGTCTGTCCCGCCGTGGCGGTCGGAGTGTTAAAGTGGCGGGCTCTGTTGGCGGTTCCCGCCAGGGTCAGAATTCCATTTTTTGAACCGCCAGCATGTTGGCAGGTTGGCCGCCGCTTTATCACCGACCGCCAGGGTCAGAATGACCCCCTATATGTTAGTATGATTGTTGGAAACTGCAACTCACGTCCCCCAATCTTTCAGAACAAGCTGCTCTTCTCAGATCAGGAAAGATCTGAATGTGCACTTCAAATGCTCACTAAATCCCTCAATATTCCACGACAGAAAGAGAGGAAGCACTGCTTATTTTCCCTCTGCTCTTTCCACCTGAATTAAGAACTGACAAGAGAGGGCAGATACTCCTGGACCAACTGAGGATGAACAATTGTCTGATTGCAAATGGGAGATTGACCTCTGACTTCCCTGTGTAGTTTACCCAAAAATCCCCAAAGGGAGAGTCAATTTAAGATTATCTTATTGTTTCATATCCATTTCATTTGTTAAGTGATCTGAAAATAATTGACCTCATCCTTGGTAACCACAGACAACTAAAATGCTACAAAGGCTCCCCTAAAGTCGGTTTCTTTACCCATTTTTCCACCGAATAAACAAATAAATAAACTAATTAGAAAACAATTCAACTCTTTCTCCAAGTAAGGAGATAGCTTTCTGTCCCTCCTGCAAAAAGGCTTAGAAGTCACTAAGAGGCAAGTATAGACTATAGGTGGATAGACCTAAAAGAAGCAGCCTCAAAAAATCACATGAGAAGATTCTGGGAAATAGTTGTGGATTGTTGCAGCACTAGAGTTAGGTCCCACCCTTCCCCAGTTGGTGAATATAATTGGGACAGCTTTATACCCTTACATCATAAGGGGAGAATGAAAGGGTAATGTGGCTACTGCCCCTGAATGTCCTACTATTAGTCACAATGCCCCCTCCATAGAGGTGATTGAGTCCTCTATCCTTGCTATGCAGTCTTCCGCTGTTATGGGCCTGAAGGAACTGCCCATATCAGTAGTAAAAAATGAAGCCATACTTTGGACTAAATTATTATTCCTGGTCTTCAAATTCTGTTATGTCAATCCAACAATCCCTTCTTCATGGACTGGGAGCATCACAGTTCCACTTCATTAAAAAAGGGAGATCTTAGTCTGCCCGCAATCTACCGCCAAATTGATTTACTAGATGCAATAGGCAAGGGTTTTACTAAATGTCTGCAAATTCAGCTTAATTCCTGGTTAGAAGATAATTAAATCACTCAGAGCAGAATGGCTTCAGGAAAAACCATGCAACCTAACATCCCAGTGTTACAATTAATGAAAAATATGTAACTATTAGAGGTTCTCCAGTATATGCCACGTTCATCGACTTCTTAATGCCTTTGATAAGGTGGACTGTCCAATGCTGCTGAAGAAGGTGTCTAACCTCGGCATTCCCGGAACCTTATTGCACCTAATTATTACCCTCCACTCTACTACATGGTTTCAAGTTCTTTTATGCTGTGAACTAGGGCTTTCCAAGAAGATACCTAAAAAAGTAGGGGATTTTACTTGCTCCATTGCTCTTCTCCAAATACATCTCTGATTTGTCTGGTGCCCTTTAGCATCAGGCCGGTCAATATAATTTCTTCTGCATACAGATGAGATAGTAATTATGGACCTTACCCCTAAAGGCCTTTAGAGTCAATTAGAGTGCTGCAGCAGTACACAGACAAACATTTTTTCCAATTTCTCCAAAAGTAAAATCCTTTGTTTCCACAGGAAAAAAAATGGTAACTATGCCAAATATCCATGGCATTTATGCTCCCAAAAATTGGAAGTGGTTAAATCTTCCACCTTTTTTGAGAAAATCACGTGTAGCAACTTAAGTGATACTGGCCATATCGTGAATAATGTGCCTAAGGCACTATCCCAGGCAAGGGTGTGGGAGTATCTTATAATGCGGTAGGCAGAAAACACTTTTCTCATCTTCTATCTGTCTATCAGTCCAAAATCTCTGCCACTTTACTGTATGTAGTAGAGCGTATCAATGTGTTAAGGTGAGGCTTCTTGAATAAGACAGAGGGGTAAATTTTTAGAAGACTAATATCCTGTAACACATTAGCATCAGTGGCAACCTCTAAACTGGAATTTTGAATTAAAAGCTCCTATGTGCAAGTTTTGGCAGAAATCGTTTGGTTGGCTTGATGCCTCGAGAAAAGTCAAAGGGATTTATGAGGAGGGACATTTTTGAAGGGAAAAAGATAAATCTTTGTTCTTTAAAAACTTTGAATTCGCCTTAGACCAATTTAAGCTAACTAGCGCTATCACTTTCTGCAACCCAAGTAAAGGCCTGTTTAAAGCATGCTTCATCTGCTTAGATAGCAAAGTTTGTAGCAGGCAAGGTTGATACCAAATGATAAAGGATGCAAGCTCCATGAAAAAAGTCAAACCGTACATGAAATGGAATATGTCCCTTGAGGTTAGACGCATGTAGATCCTCCCATGTTTAAATATTTTGCCCCTAAATTTCTTAACCTCTAAATGGTATGGATCTTCAGTAGTTTGAAATATTTGCTTAAATGGTGTCCAAAATTTGAAGCACATTCTGTTTGTTTAGCCTCACTCTACTATGGCATCGTCGTAAAATGTTAAGACCTTTACTCCTGAATTTCTCAGTGCACTCTTCCTCTGAGGCTTTGGGGGTCATTACAACGTAAAAGCCGCTTACTGCCGTGCAGAAGACCGCCCAAAAACCGCCGCGGAATTCCGCCACAGCTATTATGACCCACATCTCAGAATCCGACAAAATTCAGACACCCACACAAGTCCGCCACACCAAAGGTTAGTGATAAACTGGCGAAAACAAAACCTCCACCGTCACGCCAACAGAAATACGCCCACACTATGACGACACACGAATCCACGCGGCGGTCTTTCAACTGCGGTATTCCATTGGCGGTACACACCGCTGTGCTAAAAATACACACACTTCTACCAAACACCGCCACATTGGACAATTCGAAATACACACACCTGATACATATACACACACCACTCCCACACACCCAATACAATATAAAACACACACCCACAACACCCACAAACCCCTACGACCACTATTACAGACAGAAGGCCAGAGAGAGACACCACCATCCACAAACTAGCATCCACAGGCACACAATACCATCACCCACACAACTTCCACGTACAAATCACCACACACCACTACATATCACCACACTTATCACCACACACACCACCCCACACATCACCTACACCACCCCATGGCACGGCACGGCAAAGACACCCCAGGTTCTTGGAGGAGGAGCTCAGGGTCATGGTGGAGGAAATCGTCTGGGTAGAGCCACAGCTATTTGGAGCACAGATGCAGCACACCTCCATTGCAAGGAAGATGGAGCTATGGCGAAGAATAGTCGACAGGGTGAACGCAGTGGGACAACACCCAAGAAATCGGAACAACATCAGGAAGAGGTGGAACGACCTACGGGGGAAGGTGTGTTCCGTGGTCTCAAGACACCACTAGGCGGTTCAGCGGACTGGCGGCAGACCCCCACCTCCTCCCCCACAACTAACAACATGGGAGGAGCAGGTCTTGGAGATTCTGCATCCTGAGGGTCTTGCAGGAGTCGGTGGAGGAATGGACTCTGGTAAGACAAATCTTAACTATTACATCCCCCACCCTAACTGCATGCCATCACATACCCCCACCCTCACCCTCACCCCCATCACTCCAACTCCTCACAAATGTCCCAGTATCACAAACCACCCAACCCAACACCAAGCCCTGCATGCAACACCAAAGCATGGACACCCATCACTAAAGCATGCCCACTGCACATACCCATAACACCCCCCTAAACCATCCTCACACAAGCCCCCACACAGGAATGCCAGCACTGGGGTACACGGTCACCCAACTATTGCACACCATGACACACACAGATGCAATAATCATGCTTTTCCACCCCTGCAGGACCACTACCCAATGTCACCAGACAGGAGGGTCCAGACATCTCCACCCCACCCACAGAAGAGGCCCACAGTGATGACAGCAGCTCTGTCCACCTGGATCTAGACAACCAGCCCGGACCATCGTGGGCCTCGGACAGTCGGTTCCCCTCACACAGGCACAGGCCACCACAGACCTTCCACCCTCTGGTAACACCAGCACATCACCCACCCAGCGGGCCCATACCTCAGTCCCCAGGACACGTCAATCAGCTGTGTGTCCACCACTACAGGGAACCCAGGATAACCCACCACCCCAACAACAGCAGGGACCTGGGGGCAGTGGTAGTGAGCACACTGTCCAGAGGACGGAGGCCCAGGAACACAGGGGAACTGGGAGGGCTGCTGTGTGGCAAGGGGCGGACAGGCCAAGGGAACCCACTCTCCACGAGGCCCTCTCCTCCATCATGGGAGCATACCACCATTCCCAGGAGATGATGGCAACGGTCCTGGCCAAGTTTCAGGAGACCCAGCGCATGCAGGAGGAACAGTATTTGGGGTTTAGGGAGGAACTCAGAACCATCAGCTCCGCCCTGGGCACCATTGTAGGGGTGCTGAAGGAAATACTCAACACCAGGAGGGACACTGTGGAACTCCAAGGGGCCCCTGACACTAGCATGGACGATGAACTGCCCACCACCTCCGCCGGCGCTAGTGGACAGGAGGCACCACCACAGGACCACCACACCAGCACCCGACTCCTGCAGAAGGAGAACCACCACACAAGCGGTCCCTGAGATCCAGGAACAAGACAGAGCACGATGATCTGGCACACCTTCTTTGGTGAGAAGAATAGGGATCCACCTGTCATATGGAGGCACCTAAACCTGCCCTTTAGGAGGCCGAAGGTGCATTCGATCACCCTCCTAGTCCGACCATGGGCCTTATTGTAGCGTTCCTCTGCCCTGGTCCTGGGATTCCTCACTGGGGTCAGTAGCCATGACAGGTTTGGGTAACCAGAGTCACCTAATAGCCACACCCGGTGCCTCTGTAGTTGACCCATCACATAAGGGATGCTGCTATTCCGCATGATGTAGGCGTCATGCACTGAGCCAGGGAATATGGCATTCACATGGGAGATGTACTGGTCTGCCAAACATACCATCTGTACATTCATGGAATGATAACTCTTCCGGTTCCTGTACACATGTTCACTCCCGTGGGGGGGACCAAAGCCACATGGGTCCAATCAGTGGCACCTATGATGTTGGAGATATGTCCAAGGGCATAGAAGTCACCTTTCACTGTAGGCAAGTCCTCCACCTGAGGGGAAACGATGTAGCTCCGCATGTGTTTCAGCAGGGTAGACAACACTCTGGACAACACGTTGGAAAACATAGGCTGGGACATCCCTGATGCCATGGCCACAGTTGTTTGAAAAGACCCACTTGCAAGGAAATGGAGCACTGATAGCACCTGCACTTGAGGGGGGATTCCTGTGGGATGGCGGATTGCTGACATCAGGTCTGGCTCCAACTGGGTACACAGTTCCTGGATTGTGGCACGGTCAAACCTGTAGGTGATGATCACATTTCTTTCCTCCATTGTCGACAGGTCCACCAGCGGTCGGTACACCGGAGGATTCCGCCATCTCCTCACATGTCCCAGCGGACGGTGCCTATGAAGGACAACAGCGAGCACAGAGTCAAACAACTCAGAGGTAAATATCCACAGTCTAGACAGAACACGATTCATACACAAAATCTGGCCTGTATGTGTGTTGAGAGTAGGCCTAGGTATGTGTGACGCAGTTGGTAATTAGGCCATGTGGGCCCCTGAAATGGCGGCTGCCTGACCTCTAAAGCGGGACAATGGGATGTGAGGTAACTGCGCTGGTGTTGTACAACGTCGAAGACCACGGCGCAATGCTGCATTGGTTAACATTGGACCCTATGGGTCCCAGGAGCCAATGACGATGTACGCCGGTGGTGATGGTACGCACTGCCGCAGACGTGACCGCCGCGGACGTGACCGCCATTTTCTAGCTGTTCAATCACTCGATACCTGATCTTCAACAGGAGAGGACCTACACTGCAAGTGCTGCTGTGACCTCGGTCTGGAAGAGACAATGGCTTGTGCGTCTAGTGAAAGGGCCCCTGCCTTCACATCGGAGGAGTTGGAGAAGCTCGTCGACGGGGTCCTCCCCCAGTACACGCTACTCTACAGTCCTCAACCAACAGGTAAGTACACAAGGAGCATGCTGTATGGGCTATGCCTGTGTGGAGAGGGCTGGTTGTAGCAAGGAAGGGGGCAGAGTTCTGCGTGCATGAAAGACGGTGGGTGCATGTGCCAAATGGCAATGGTAGTGATGGGGGCCACTCACTTTGATGGCTCAGTTGGTAATGACTTCTCTTCTTCCCCTGTACATTTCATGTAGGTCAGCGCCCACCAGAAGAAGGATATTTGGCGTGCCATCGCCAAGGACGTCCGGACCCTGGGGGTCCACCACAGACGGAGCACCCACTGCCGGAAGAGATGGGAGGACATTCACTGCTGGAGCAATAAGACTGCGGAGGCTCAGCTGGGGATGGCCTCCCGACGTGGGAGGGGTGCCCGTCGAACTATGACCCCCCTGATGTTCTGGATCCTGGCGGTGGCCTACCCTGATTTGGATGGACGCTTGAGGGCATCACAGCAGACACAAAGGGTGAGTACACTCTCATTCTGCTGACTTAGCGCGCAGTGGAGGGTTCTGGGTGGGGGAGGAGGGCTGTGGGTTTCCCTAGGCCAGGGCGAGTTCCGTAGGCTAGACCCCTTTGTAAGGCATGGCCCTGTGTCCCCCCACCCCACCTCTGTAGAGTGCCAAGTACAGCTATTCATGCACCTGTGTCATCTATGTGTGCAGATGTCGTCCATAGCCTTGTAGGCCATTTCCCAGGAATTGCACTGTAGAGGCCAACAGCGCAACGTAGTGCAGGGGGCTGCTGTGTCTGTCTTGTCCGCCAACGGTAGCGGTAATGCATGCACTCAACATGACTTTCTTCTGTTTCCCTCCCCTTTTTTTGCGGTCTCCCTGTTCTTGTGTGCATTAGCATCATCAGGCAAAGGGTGCAGTGGCACCGGAGCATGAGGGAGCTGCATCCCACATGGGCTTGGAGGCCCACAATATGGACTCTGAATACACCAGTGGGACGGAGGGTGAGGGGAGCACCACGGCGGTCACAGGATCTGCAACCAGCGACACGGACTCGTCCTCCGATGGGAGCTCCCTTGTGGTAGCGGCAACATCTGTGCCCCCCACTTCAACAGGTACAGCCGCCCCCCCACCAGCACCACCGTCCCAGCAGCCCCTCAGCCTTCGCCCCGTGCCCGCTCACCCAGGAGGGTGGGCATCACCTTCGCCCCAGGCACCTCAGCCCCCGCCCCTGTCACCTCTGCTGCCCTCAGTGAGGAGGCCATTGACCTCCTCAGGTCCCTCACTGTTGGGCAGTCTACCATTTTGAATGCCATCCAGGGTGTAGAAAGGGAGTTGCAACACACAAATGCATTCCTGGAGGGCATTCATTCTGGTCAGGCTGCCCTTCATCGAACCGTTCAAACTCTGGCCTCAGCACTGATGCCAGCCATTGTCCCTGTGTCTAGCCTTCCCCCTCCAACTACCTCCACCCAGACCCAATCCCCTGTACCTCTGCCTATCCCAAGCACACCATCAGACCAGCCTGCACACACCTCAACACACAAGGGAAGGTCTGGCAAACATAAGCACCACACATCCCACAGGCACTCACGCAAGCATCACACACATACAGACACACCAACATCCACTGCCTCCACTGTGTCCCCTCCTCGTCTCCCTCCTCCCTCCCAATCTCGTCTACACTCACACCTGCATGCACCACCTCTACAGCCACTACGTCCCGCACCAGCACACCCAGCAGCACACCCCACTCACGTGCAGTCACCACCCCCACTACCATACACACGTCCCCTGTGTGCTCTCCCAGTGTGTCTGTGACGCCCCCTCCCAAGATACACAAACGCAGGCACACACCCGCCCAACATACATCCTCCTCATGACAGCCTCCAGCGCATGCACCTGCACCCAAAGCCACTAAAGTTACACCTCCTACAACCACCTCCTCTTCCTCCACTCCCAAACCCCCTCCAGCTACCCGTCCCAGTGTCTCCAAACAACTTTTCCTGTCCACCCTTAACCTATTTCCCACCACCCCCGTCCAACTCATAGGTCCCGTACTAGCACCTCAGCCACAAAATCACCGGGACCAGTGGTGCCTGTTGTCACTGGTATGTGGAGTGCACCGGCCACCAGGCCAGCCAGTGTATCACGGAGCCAGAGCACAGCCAGTCCCTCCCCTGTGAAGCACCAGAAGTTGGCCAGTGCCCGGCGGGAGAGGGGGAAGACTCCAGCCACTCAAGCCGCTCACAGGGACCCCGGGGGGAGTGTGGACTCTGCTGTGACTCCTCCCAAGGTGGGGAAGGGGCAGAAGAAAACCGCAAAGTCTGGGAGGAGCAGCACGACGGAGAAGACCGCCATCATCCCCGCTGCCCAGGAGGGCCCCGCCAGCCCCATCGTCGCTGCCCAGGACGGCCCCGCCAGCCACAGCCCCGCTGGGCAATGAAGGACCACCAGCCCCAGCTCAGCTGGGCAATGAGGGACCAACAAGGCAAGCACCGCTGAACAGGGCAAGGACCGCCAAGGCAAGCACCGCTGAACAGGGCAAGCACCGCTAAATTGGGCAAGCACCGTAAAGGCAAGCACCGCTGAACAGGGCAAGCACCGCTTGTAGGAGGCTGGACTGGCTTGTAGTGAGTACCAAGGGGTACCTACACCTTGCACCAGGCCCAGGTATCCCTTATTAGTGTATGGGGGTGTCTAGCAGCTTAGGCTGATAGAAAAGGTAGCTTAGCAGAGCAGCTTAGGCTGAACTAGGAGACGAGTGAAGCTCCTACAGTACCACTAGTGTCATATGCACAATATCATAAGAAAACACAATACACATATATACTAAAAATAAAGGTACTTTATTTTTATGACAATATGCCAAAAGTATCTCAGTGAGTACCCTCAGTATGAGGATAGCAAATATACACAAGATATATGTACACAATACCAAAATATGCAGTAATAGCAATAGAAAACAGTGCAAACAATGTATAGTCACAATAGAATGCAATGGGGGCTCATAGGGATATGGGCAACACAAACCATATACTCTAGAAGTGGAATGCAAACCACGAAGGGACCCCAAACCTATGTGACCTCGTAGAGGGTCGCTGGGACTGTAAGAAAACAGTGAGAGTTAGAAAAATAGCCCACCCCAAGACCCTGAAAAGTGGGTGCAAAGTGCACCTAAGTTCCCCAAAGAGCACAGAAGTCGTGATAGGGGAATTCTGCAGGAAAGACCAACACCAGCAATGCAACAACAATGGATTTCCAGACGAGAGTACCTGTGGAACAAGGGGACCAAGTCCAAAAGTCACGATCAAGTCGGGAGTGGGCAGATGCCCAGGAAATGCCAGCTGTGGATGCAAAGAAGCTGCCACCGGATGGTAGAAGCTGAGGATTCTGCATGAACGACAAGGGATAGAAACTTTCCCTTTGGAGGATGGATGTCCCACGTTGTGAAGAGTTGTGCAGAAGTGTTTTCCCGCAGAAAGACCGCAAACAAACCTTGCTAGTTGCAAGGGTCGCGGTTAGGGTTTTTGGATGCTGCTGTGGCCCAGGAGGGACCAGGATGTCGCCAATTGCGTGAGGAGACAGAGGGGGCACCCAGCAAGAGAAGGAGCCCACTCAGAAGCAAGCAGCACCCGCAGAAGTGCTGGAACAGGCACTACAAAGTGGAGTGAATCGGTGCTCACCCGAAGTTGCACAAGAGAGTCCCACGCCGCCGGAGGACAACTCAGGAGGTCGTGCAATGCAGGTTAGAGTGCCGGGGACCCAGGCTTGGCTGTGCATGAAGGAAGTCCTCGGTGAGTGCACAGGAGCCGGAGTAGCTGCAAAGCACACGGTTCCCAGCAATGCAGTCTGGCGTGGGGAGGCAAGGACTTACCTCCACCAAACTTCGACTGAAGAGTCACTGGACTGTGGGAGTCACTTAGACAGAGTTGCTGAGTTCAAGGGACCTCGCTCGTCGTACTGAGAGGAGAACCAGAGGACCGGTGATGCAGTTCTTTGGTGCCTGCGGTTGCGGGGGAAGATTCCGTCGACCCACGGGAGATTTCTTCGGAGCTTCTAGTGCAGAGAGGAGGCAGACTACCCCCACAGCATGCACCACCAGGAAAACAGTTGAGAAGGCGGCAGGATCAGCGTTACAGTGTCGCAGTAGTCGTCTTTGCTACTTTGTTGCAGTTTTGCAGGCTTCCAGCGGGTCAGCAGTCGATTCCTTGGCAGAAGGTGAAGAGAGAGATGCAGAGCTCTTGCATTCGTTATCTAAGGAAGTCCCCAAAGCAGAGACCCTAAATAGCCAGAAAAGGAGGTTTGGCTACTTAGGAGAGAGGGTAGGCTAGCAACACCTGAAGGAGCCTATCAGAAGGAGTCTCTGACGTCACCTGCTGGCCCTGGCCACTCAGAGCAGTCCAGTGTGCCAGCAGCACCTCTGTTTCCAAGATCCCAGGGGAGGTGCAGGTCTGGGGAGTGGTCACTCCCCTTTCCTTTGTCCAGTTTCGCGCCAGAGCAGGGCTGAGGGATCCCTGAACCGGTGTAGACTGGCTTATGCAGAGATGGGCACCATCTGTGCCCATCAAAGCATTTCCAGAGGCTGGGGGAGGCTACTCCTACCCAGCCCTGACACCTTATTCCAAAGGGAGAGGGTGTAACACCCTCTCTCTGAGGAAGTCCTTTGTTCTGCCTTCCTGGGCCAAGCCTGGCTGGACCCCAGGAGGGCAGAAACCTGTCTGAGGGGTTGGCATCAGCAGCAGCTGCAGTGAAACCCCTGAAAAGGCAGTTTGGCAGTACCCGGGTCTGTGCTAGAGACCCGGGGAATCATGGGATTGTCTCCCCAATACCAGGATGGCATTGGTGGGGCAATTCCATGGTCTTAGACATGTTACATGGCCATATTCGGAGTTACCATTGTGAAGCTACACATAGGTAGTGACCTATATGTAGTGCACGCGTGTAATGGTGTCCCCGCACTCACAAAGTCCGGGGAATTGGCCCTGAACAATGTGGGGGCACCTTGGCTAGTGCCAGGGTTCCCACACACTAAGTAACTTAGCACCCAACCTTTACCAGGTAAAGGTTAGACATATAGGTGACTTATAAGTTACTTAAGTGCAGTGGTAAATGGCTGTGAAATAACATGGACGTTATTTCACTCAGGCTGCATTGGCAGGCCTGTGTAAGAATTGTCAGATCTCCCTATGGGTGGCACAAGAAATGCTGCAGCCCATAGGGATCTCCTGGTACCCCAATACCCTGGGTACCTCAGTACCATATACTAGGGAATTATAAGGGTGTTCCAGTATGTCAATGTAAATTGGTAAAATTGGTCACTAGCCTGTTAGTGACAATTTGTACAGAGAGAGCATAACCACTGAGGTTCTGGTTAGCAGAGCCTCAGTGAGACAGTTAGGCATCACACAGGGAACACATACATATAGGTCACAAACTTATGAGCACTGGGGTCCTGGCTAGCAGGGTCCCAGTGACACATAACAAACATACTGAAAACATAGGGTTTTCACTATGAGCACTGGGCCCTGGCTGGCAGGATCCCAGTGAGACAGTGAAAACACCCTGACATACACTCACAAACAGGCCAAAAGTGGGGGTAACAAGGCTAGAAAGAGGCTACTTTCTCACATCGCTGAACAGGGCAAGGACCGCCAAGGCAAGCACCGCTGAACAGGGCAAGGACTGCCAAGTCATGCACCGCTGAACAGGGCAAGCAGTGCTGAACTGGGCAAGGACCACTGAACTGGGCAAGCACCGCCAAGGCAAGCACCGCTGAACAGGGCAAGGACCGCCAAGGCAAGCACTGCTGAACAGGGCAAGGACCACCAAGGCAAGCACCGCTGAACAGGGCAAGGACCACCCAGGCAAGCACTGCAGAACAGGGCAAGCACCGCTGAACAGGGCAAGGACCGCCAAGGCAAGCACCGCTGAACAGGGCAAGCACCGCTGAACTGAGCAAGCACCGCCAAGGCAAGCACCACTGAACAGGGCAAGGACCGCCAAGTCATGCACCGCTGAACAGGGCAAGCACCGCTGAACTGGGCAAGGACCGCCAAGGCAAGCACCGCTGAACAGGGCAAGCACCGCCAACTCAAGCACCGCTAGCCCATGAGCGGCAGGGGCAGTGACGCAACAGGGACCGTCACGGGGTGAGTGATGCACTCTGGGCACCAGTCCCCCTCCAGAACCAGTGGAGACCTGCATCCACTCCGTCTGTTCTGCACAGGATGAAACACTCTGGGCACCAGTCCCCCTCCAAAACCAGTGGAGACCTTCATCCACTCCATCTGTCCTGCACAGGATGAAGCACTCTGGGCACCAGTCCCCCTCCAGAACCAGTGGAGACTGTTATCCACTTGAGAGACTGTGGCTTTGCACTCCCCAGGATGGAACAGTGGGCAAACCACCCACTGTAGAGACTTGAGAGACTGTGGCTTTGCACTCCCCAGGATGTTACAGTGGGCAAACCACCAACTGTATAGACTTGAGAGACTGTGGCTTTTCACTCCCCAGGATGGTACAGTGGGCAAACCACCCACTGTAGAGACTTGAGAGACTGTGCCTTTGCACTCCCCAGGATGGAACAGTGGGCAAACCACCCACTGTATAGACTTGAGAGACTGTGGCTTTGCACTCCCCAGGATGGTACAGTGGGCAAACCACCCACTGTAGAGATTTGAGAGACTGTGGCTTTGCACTCCCCAGGATGGTACAGTGGGCAACCCACCCACTGTAGAGACTTGAGAGACTGTGGCTTTGCACTCCCCAGGATACATCAATGGGCATGGAGCCCCCTCGTGGATCTGGCGTTGTGCACTCATCCGGCTGAGGTGCCCCCCCTTCCTTTCCCCCGGAGGTGCCTGTTGTATTTCTATCTGATGCCCCTGCAGTGTTCTCTCCATCATGTTCGGGTATCTTGTGTGGGCCTCGCCCATGCATTTTGGGCCCAGTGGTCCACGGACCATGAATGATGCAATACCTGGACTACTATTTGTGGTGTATATTTTGTTAATAGTGTATATATGTATATATTTGCTTACTCTATTTTGATATATTACAATGGTTACACTCATTTCCTTTTGTCTTTGGATTCTTCCTGGGGGGTTGGGGGGTGTTACTGTAATGTTTGGATATGCATTGGTGTGTGTGTTGTAGTGGGTGAGGGTGGGGGTGTTGCGTCTCCCTGTATTTTGCCTCCCCCCTCCCCTGTGTCGTAGGTGCAGTACTCACTGTGGTCTTCGCCGCCAGCGTTGGTGCTCCTGGTACAGGAGCAGGAAGACTAGTGCAGGAAGAATATGGAGTTCCGGCTCCATGGTGTCGTCGTTCCTCGTGGAGTGTGTAGAGGTGAGCGTTTTCCTTTCGAAATGCCTGTTTCCGCCGTGTTTTTATCCACGGTGAATCCGCCCCGGAAAAGGTGGCGGATTGGCCTGTCATAATAGTGTGGGCGGTACATTGTCTCCTGCCTGTCTGTTGGCGGTGACCGCCGAGCTGTTTGTTTGTACCGGCGTGGCGGTCTGAGTGTTAAAGTGGCTGTCTTTGTTGGCGGTTTCCTCCGTGGTTGTAATTGCTAATTTTTTACCGTCGGCCTGTTGGAGGTCTTACGGCCAATTTAACACCGTCCGCAAGGGTTGTAATGACCACCTTTGTATTTAGTGTTTAATACTCACAATAAAATGTTTTGCTGTCGGATTTTTAACTTCTTCAAACGTTTCTTAAATTTGTGTTGACTTTTCAGTATGAACTATGTTTTAATAGGTTAATGTTTTAAGAGGTTAATGCCTTTTATGGCTTTTATGACAATGAATTTATGGCTTCCTTTAAATATTGATGTTTGATGTTTTATGTCTTTTATTATATAAGAAATTGTTTTGTGTACTTTTTTCTTATGTGAACCTCTTTAGATTTCCAAATAATGAAAATAAACTTGACTTGTCTAATATTCCAAAACTTGCAATTTTCATTTATTTTATGTTAGCCATGGATTACCTGTAGACATTCCAAGGGGGACTGAATCATTCCCAGAACCCAACCATTAAAATTATTCCAAAGATATACACATTTCTGTTTGGAAACCATCAGAAATGCCTAGCCTTACAGAAAAACAAATTTATATAAAGAGAATTAATATATATACGCTTAAATGCAGGGGTTGAAGAAACTATGAAACTTGTGAAGAGTTTTGTTTTCTAAAAGGCACTGAAAAATATAATTGTTTGTGGAAGAAAATTCCATCAATAGCTACAGTTAGCTGGAAAATTCGATTCCAAATAGTCTGTTAGCAGAATAATTTTTTCTTCCCATCAAGTAGAGAAAAGTGCACAGATCTTGCAGTTTATTGAAGCTCAAATGCTGTGATAGGAGGTAAGTTCGAAATCATCAGTATAATGCACTTTTTCATAATGCTTTACATGTCTGGAGAAAAAAACAGCATTGCTTATTTCATTTTCTTCAGCATTGTTTTGAAATGTCTTCTCCAATTGATTAATTTCAAACAAGGCAGTATGTGTTCCATCATTTAAACACCGATCGGCGTAGAAGGATTCTTCGATAGTTACACTACTGAAACGTGAAGCATGCAATTAAAAATTCCAATAGATCTGATTGCTACGAGGTGAGAGGGGGAGACTTTTCCTAAGGTAGGACTCAAAAAGCGTTGTTGGCTACAATTAAAACACAGCTTGTTTTTCCGTCGAGCATTGCATAATCAGTTAGTTTTCCAAGACCACCTGCTGACCTTTACCCTTTGTCATATTCAGAGTCTTCCTTTCTAGCTTGGAAACAGTCTGTTTTTTCATTAAACAGGATGCCTCTCTTCCTCAAGGTGACACGCTTTGTATAGGCAGTTCCCATACCCTTGAAAATGCTCGTTTGCTGCCAAAATAGATGTAAAGCAAATGATAAAGTCTAAGTGTCCCCTAGGAGACTAAAGAGAACAGAAAACACCGAAAAGTAAATAGAAAACAGAGACAGCAATGTAAAGGTCGCTTTATTCACTTATATAACTGACAGAGCGATTCTGAGTTTTCCAAACTTCCAAAGAAAGGCAGGGGCAGTCTGCAACCTGTTTATGAATCTCATGAGTATCAATTTAATTAACCTGTTAAGACAATATGTTTGTGTATTACATACAAGAAATATCCCCTTGGTACAAGCAGGTTGCTTCTTTGATGTGGTATTTGCACACGCACAATAAATCTGTGTGGTTTTTGTTGTGCTCTTCTAATAATATGGTTCACTCTGCCTGCCAAAGATATTGTTTGGAAAGTGGGTATCTGTTGCAGTAGCCCCCCACTTTTAGCTTGGAATTCGCAAGTGCACTGAGTTCCTGATAACCAGGCCCCCTTTGCTAGTGTTATTTCCCCAAAACAAGGTAACTGTGTGTTGGAAAATGTTCCTCTCCAAAGGGTCACCCCCAAACGTTTTGGCTTCCTCCTCTTTTTCCAAACTCATTTCTGTTGTCTTTAAGACTCTGGACACTTTACCACTGCTAACTGTGCTCAAGTGCAAGTACTCTCTCCCTAAAACATGACAACATTTGCTCATACCTAATTGGCATTATATTTTATTAGTAAGTCCCTAGTAAATTGCACTACATGTGCCCAGGGCCCGTAAATTAAATGCTACTAGTGGTCCTGCAGCACTGATTGTGCCACCCAAATAAGTAATCCCCTAACCATGTTTCAGGCCTGCCACTGCAGGGCCTGTGTGTGCAGTTTCACTGCCACCTTGAGTTACCATTTAAAACTACTTGCCAAGCCTTAAACTCCACTTTTTCCACATATGTCGCCCCAAGGTAGGCCCTAGGAGACCCATATGGCAGGGTGCTATGAAAGTAAAAGGCAGGGCTTGCACATATGTGTTTTACATGTCCTGGGAGTGAAAACTCGCAAATTCTTTTTTCACTACTGTGAGGCCTGCTCCTCTTATAGACTGGCATTATAACTGCCCTCATATACTTTTACGTGGTAGGTTCTGATCTGGAAAGAGTAGACCTGTCATGTTTAGTATTTCCAGAATGGTAATTGAAAATCTTGCTTACAGGTGAAGTTGAGTTTATTATTACTATTTTAGGAATGCCACTTTTAGAAAGTGAGCATATCTCTGCACTTACTGCCATCTGTGCCTTACAGCCTGTGCTGGTTGACAGCTCCCCTTGTGCATTCCTCCCAGACAGCCATAAACATAGGATACTCAGCGGGTCATTCCGACCCTGGCGGTCGGTGGCCGTCAGGGCCACCGACCACGGGAGCACCGCCAACAGGCTGGCGGTGCTCCTACGAGCATTCTGACCGCGGCGGTTTAGCCGCGGTCAGACGCGGAAAGCCAGCGGTCTCCCGCTGACTTTCCGCCGCTCGTAGGAATCCTCCATGGCTGCGGAGCGCGCTCCGCAGCCATGGAGGATTCCGACTCCCCCTCCCGCCATCCAGTTCCTGGCGGTTCTCCCGCCGGGAACCGAATGGCGGGAGGGGGAGTCACGGGGCCCCTGGGGGCCCCTGCCGTGCCCATGCCTATGGCATGGGCACGGCAGGGGACCCCGTAAGAGGGCCCCTAAAAGTATTTCAGTGTCTGCAAAGCAGACACTGAAATACGCGACGGGTGCAACTGCACCCGTCGCACCTTCCCACTCCGCCGGCTCTATTACGAGCCGGCGTCATCGTGGGAAGGGAGTTTTCCCCTGGGCTGGCGGGCGGTCTTGCGAAGACCGCCCGCCAGCCCAGGGGAAAACTCGGAATACCCTCCGCGGTCTTTCGACCGCGGAGCGGTATTTCGGAGGGGGGAAGTCTGGCGGGCGGCCTCCGCCGCCCGTCAGACTCAGAATTAGGCCCTCAGTCCCTTCTGCATTTATCTGCATATTTAATGGGTCTCCCTGTGCAGGAAGGGTGGAGGGGCTCTCTCTTACATTTCAAAGGCTAGTGGCCTGCCCTCACACAAAGGACTGATAACTCCCCACAGGAATCCCAGCAGACAGAACTGTGCTGAAAGGGGAACTTGTGCACTTCAAACCACTCTCTGAAGTTTCCCCCATTTCAAAGGCATTTTTGGGTATATAAACTGGGTCTCTGACCCCACCACATCAGACACATCTGGATCTACACCTGAACTCTATCAGAGGGACTGCCTGGCTCCCCAAAGGACTCATCTGGACTGCTTTGCTGAAAGGGACTGCTGCCCTGCTTGCTGGGGCGGCTCCTCCATTAGGGCGGAGGAGCGTCGCCCTCCCACCCCAGCAGTGACAGCTGCAAACCTTTTACCAAAAAACAATAATAAACACAGTTTATTATTGTTTTTTGGTAAAAAAGAGTCTGGGCCACAGGAGTGACGAGCACAGAGGGGGAGTGCACAGCACTCCCACTCAGTGCGCGTGTATGTTTGGCCGGCCGTCTCGGGCCAGCCAAACACACATGCGCAGTAGACTGGAGGTCCGGCAACAAAGTTGGTGGGCTGGAGAGAGCCTGGACAGGCTCCCAGTCTGCCTGGGAGCGTCCTGGCTGGGCACTCCCAGCCAATCCTGATGCTGCTCTGAACAGCACCAGGATTGGCCGCGGGGCAGGCTGGGATCCTGTGCCTGCATCAACGGAGGAGTGGAATGGCGCAACAATGGAGGTAAGTGTTATTTTGTTAATCTTTAATTTAATTTTTATTTACCTCCCGCTACCCACCCCCGTGAGCCGCCCACCCCCTCTGCTCACTGCGAGCTGCTACTGCCTGCTTGTTGCCCTGCTGGCTTCTAACTGTGCTGGAAGGACTCTGCCTTCCCCAAAAGTGCTCTCCAAGGGCTTGGATTGAGCTTGCCTCCTGTTCTGAAGTCTCAGGGCCAACAAAGACTTCACCTCCTAGCTTATAGCTAGTTTTCAGTAGACTTCAGTAGACTTCAGTGACTTCAGCACAGACACCGCTGCCTGACACCATACCGCTGCCTGCTCCAGATCCGTTGTCCTCGCTGCATGCAACAACTGTGGCCTGCAACACAAGTCTGATGTTGCCTGCGACGCTGCTGATGTCCCGCAGTGTGATCTTGACACTGTAAAGTCAGCACATTGCATCTTGACTGACTGGATCCATCGACCACGCCGGGTCGCAATGAACCAACGCCTTACCAACGACGCAGCACCAGCTCCCCCTGCAACCAGACAGAACCAATGCCTCACCTCCCTGGACTGATGCAGCACCGGCTCCAGTGATACATCACCTCCACGACTCTGTGCAAAATCTTTGTTTCTTCGTTTCCAGAGGTACTGTGCCTGGGGGTCTGTGCGACTCCGTCACTGGTGCATGTGGCATCAGCTTATTGGGAATGACTCCGTTAACAACGCTGTGATAACCCCAGTAGGAGCTTTTATGTTTCTGAATGCTTAAGTGGGATTTAATCTTTACAAATTCATACCTTTGCTTGTGTACATAGGATATTCATTGTTTTGACCTTTTTTTATTCAGATAAATAGTATCTATTTTTCTAAACCTGTGTGGTGTATTTTGTGGTGTTTTCACTGTGTTACTGTACGATTTATTGCACAAATACTTCTCACATTGCCTTCTAAGTTAAGTCTATCTGTTCTGGGTGGGTGAGCACATGATAATTTGGGTTGTGTTGTGACTTATCCTGACTAGGATTGTGGTCCCTACTTGGACAGGGGTGCATACCTCTGCCAACTAGAGACATAGGCAGCTGAAGCCGCCCGCCAAGATCGGACCGTCGGGCGGCCGCCAATACAGCCGCACTCCCACCGCGGCCATCAGGAGATCCCCGCTGGGCCGGCGGGCGGAAACCACCATCCTCAATGCCTCCTTAGCGACTGCCACCTTTCCAGATGCATGGAAACACACAGAGATCAGACCCCTCCTCAACAAACCTTCGGCAGATCCCAGAGAGATCCAGAACTACTGTCCCATTTCTCTCCTCATGTTCCCTGCCAATGGTCCTGGAAAAGGCCATCAACCTCCAACTCACAGATCATCTGGAAAAAAACAAACTACTGGACCTATCCCAATCGGCCTTCAGAGCCAACTACAGCACTGAGACAGCTCTGATCGCAGCAACAGATGACATCCGAGCCCTACTTGACAGAGGCAAATCAGCTGTCCTCATCCTCCTTGATCTCTCCACAGCTTTCGACACCATCTCCCATCACACACTCACCGACCGACTATGCCTGATTGGAATCATAGACAATGCGCTCAGATGGATGGCATCCTTCCTCACAGGATGCACCCAGAGAGTCTGCCTCCCTCCCTTCACCTCGCAACCCAATCTGCGGAGTACCTCAAGGCTCAACCCTACCGTCTTCAACATCTACATAAGATCGCACAACATCAACAACATCTCCTACGCTGATAACACTCAGCTCATCCTATCACTCTCAGCGAACCCCAGCCTACCAAAGATTAACTTCCACAACTCCATGAAGAACGTCGCTACGTGGATGAAAGAAAACTGTCTCAAACTCAACACTGACAAAATGGAAATTATGATCTTTGGCAGAGACACTGCCCTTTGGACTGACTCCTCATGGCCAGCAGAGCTCGGACCTACCCACTGAAAGACCTGAGCTGAAAGACCACGCCACCAACCTCTGCATCATACTGGACAGTGAACTCTCCATGAAACGTCAGGTCAACTCTGTTGCCTCTGTCTGCTTCCACACGATTTGCAAAATCTTCAGATGGCTCCCCATCAGCCCAAGTTAAGCCCTTCATTAGAGGAGAACAGAAGTAGTAGAAAGTAGAGAAAAGATTTAAGGGTACAGAGTGAGCATACCCTTACTTCCAGGGGCTTGTGCAGGTGTTCCTAAAGGAACACTCACTTGACTGGCTGACCACAACCTGGACAATATTTTGTGGCAGCCATTACACAAATTGAGTCCATGATCATCATTGTAATGCATGGAATGTTTTAAGGTTCATAAAAAGGAGTACAAGTTTGATAACAGATTTGTAGTTACAATACAAATAATTTGTTGATGGTGTTTGTAAGGAAATGCCTCCTTGGCATGGTTACCCCCTGACTTTTTGCCTTTGCTGATGCTAAGTTTTGATTTGAAAGTGTGCTGAGGCCTGCTAACCAGGCTCCAGCACCAGTGTTCTTTCCCTAACCTGTACTTTTGTTTCCACAATTGGCACACCCTGGCACCCAGGTAAGTCCCTTGTAACTGGTACCCCTGGTACCAAGGGCCCTGATGCCAGGGAAGGTCTCCAAGGGATGCAGCATGTCTTATGCCACCCTGGGGACCCCTCACTTAGCACAGACACACTGCTCGCCAGCTTGTGTGTGCTAGTGAGGACAAAACGAGTAAGTCGACATGGCACTCCCCTCAGGGTGCCATGCCAACCTCACACTGCCTATGCAGTATAGATAAGTCACCCCTCTAGCAGGCCTTACAGCCCTAAGGCAGGGTGCACTATACCATAGGTGAGGGCACCAGTGCATGAGCACTGTTCCCCTACAGTGTCTAAACAAAACCTTAGACATTGTAAGTGCAGGGTAGCCATAAGAGTATATGGTCTGGGAGTCTGTCATGCACGAACTCTATAGCACCATAATGGCTACACTGAAAACTGGGAGGTTTGGTATCAAACTTCTCAGCACAATAAATGCACACTGATGCCAGTGTACATTTTATTGTAACATACACCCCAGAGGGCACCTTAGAGGTACCCCCCTGAAACCTAAACCGACTATCCGTGTAGGCTGACTAGTTCTAGCAGCCTGCCACACACCAGACATGTTGCTGGCCACATGGGGAGAGTGCCTTTGTCACTCTGTGGCTAGTAACAAAGCCTGTACTGGGTGGAGGTGCTTCACACCTCCCCCTGCAGGAACTGTAACACCTGGCGGTGAGCCTCAAAGGCTCACCCCCTTTGTTACAGCACCACAGGGCACTCCAGCTAGTGGAGTTGCCCGCCCCCTCTGGCCACGGCCCCACTTTTGGCGGCAAGGCCGGAGGAGATAATGAGAAAAACAAGGAGGAGTCACTGGCCAGTCAGGACAGCCCCTGTCCTGAGCTGAGGTGACTCTGACTTTTAGAAATCCTCCATCTTGCAGATGGAGGATTCCCCCAATAGGTATAGGAATGTGCCCCCCTCCCCTTGGGAGGAGGCACAAAGAGGGTGTACCCACCCTCAGGGCTAATAGCCATTGGCTACTAACCCCCCAGACCTAAACACGCCCTTAAATTTAGTATTTAAGGGCTCCCCAGAACCTAGGAACTCAGATTCCTGCAACCTAAGAAGAAGAGGACTGCTAAGCTGAAAAACCCTGCAGGGAAGACGGACCAACTGCTTTGGCCCCAGCTCTACCGGCCTGTCTCCCCCCTTCTAAAGACACTGCTCCAGCGACGCTTTCTCCAGGGACCAGCGACCTCTGAATCCTCAGAGGACTGCCCTGCTCTAGAAGGACCAAGAACTCCAGAGGACAGCGGCTCTGTTCACCCAAGACTGCAACTTTGTTACAAAGAAGCAACTTTAAAACCACTTGCGTTTCCTGCCGGAAGCGTGAGACTTGCTACTCTGCACCCGACGCCCCCGGCTCGACTTGTGGAGAACAAAAACTTCAGGGAGGACTCCCCGGCGACTGCGAGACCGTGAGTAGCCAGAGTTGCCCCCCCTGAGCCCCCACAGCGACGCCTGCAGAGGGAATCCCGAGGCTGCCCCTGACCGCGACTGCCTGCTCCTCAGATCCCGATGCCTGGTAAAGACTCTGCACCCGCAGCCCCCAGGACCGGAAGGAACCGAACTCCAGTGCAGGAGTGACCCCCAGGAGGCCCTCTCCCTTGCCCAGGTGGTGGCTACCCCGAGGAGCCCCCCCCTTGCCTGCCTGCATCGCTGAAGAGACCCCTTGGTCTCCCATTGAAACCTATTGAAAACCCGACGCGTGTTTGCACACTGCACCCGGCCGCCCCGTGCTGCTGAGGGTGCACTTTCTGTGTGGACTTGTGTCCCCCCCGGTGTCCTACAAAACCCCCCTGGTCTGCCCTCCGAAGACGCGGGTACTTACCTGATGGCAGACTGGAACCGGGGCACCCCCTTCCCCATTGAAGCCTATGCGTGTTGGGCACCACTTTGACCTCTGCACCTGACAGGCCCTGAGATGCTGGTGTGGTAACTTTGGGGTTGCTCTGAAACCCCAACGGTGGGCTACCTTGGACCCAAACTTGAACCCCGTAGGTGGTTTACTTACCTGCAAAAAGTAACAAACTCTTACTCCCCCCCGGGAACTGTTGAAAATTGCACTGTCTAGTTTTAAAATAGCTATATGTGATTTATGTGAAAAGTATATATGCTATTTTGCTAATTCAAAGTTCCTAAAGTACCTACCTGCAATACCTTTCATTTGAAGTATTACATGTAAAACTTGAACCTGTGGTTCTTAAAATAAACTAAGAAAATATATTTTTCTATACCAAAACCTATTGGCCTGGAATTGTCTCTGAGTGTGTGTTCCTCATTTATTGCTTGTGTGTGTACAACAAATGCTTAACACTACTCCTTTGATAAGCCTACTGCTCGACCACACTACCACAAAATAGAGCATTAGTATTATCTCTTTTTGCCACTATCTTACCTCTAAGGGGAACCCTTGGAGTCTGTGCATACTATTCCTTACTTTGAAATAGTGCATACAGAGCCAACTTCCTACAGTGTTATTCTAATTTCAATAATAATAATGAGTTCTCGGGTGATTGTACAATGTTAACATGCTGGGATTCTATAGACCATTTGTCACTTGGTGTGGGAATTATTTATGAGTCATTGTTTTAGATATAAATGTTTTATTTTTGTTTAACAGACCAATAACAATAATTCTGTTACTTTCAACTAAAATTCTTTCATCTTCTTCTTTGCATTAAGGTCCTCCAGAGCTCCCATCCGCCGGCACCCTGGACAGAACGAATACGTCAGGTAAGTGATTGTGGTAGCACAATTTGTCACCCTTCATGTGAGGTTAGTTGTAATGTAAAACTTTATATCACCTATCCCTAAGGTGAGATCAAAATTGGTGAGGAAGAAATACAACCAGGTAAGTGGCCCCTTTGGACAATCTCAGGTGGAGGTCGAGGTCCCCTTCAAGCTATTACTTGTGACAGAAATCACCCCAAACAAAAGGTTGATAAGAAAAGGAAATAAAGAACGAAAATGTCACAGAATATAATTATTTTCCTTTTAAACTGATTACCCCTTTTTTAGTCAGACTTGCTATCACTTTTTTGTCTTAGACGCCCTATGTTCCCCCAAAACCCTCTCAACTCTCCCCTCCCATTTCTCTCTCCCCCCTCAATTCAGGATCCATCCACACACCTGCGTAGCCATGCTCCTTTGGGAACGTGGCGGGAAGGAAGATTCTGCCTGTGTTTGCTCCGTGTCTCAGGTTCTTACCTTGCACTAACTTCTTCACTGGTTCATTGTGAAGCCTCCGAGACACATCTGCACTCCTTGGGGGACGCTGGCTTCCCGGAACCCCCCACTCCACACCTCAGATATTTCACCTTCGTTCTCGCTCAGGGTAGCTGGGACACACCATCACTCATTCACCTTATGGGTTAGTTCCTTGGAGTTCCAGGACTCCTAATCTTCTTTTCCAGACTCGTGCAGTTCCTCTGGTACCCGTGTCTTTCTTTGGTCTGCCTTACTTGCCTGACTTCCTGTTTGGTCATCCCCCAATATCCAGCCCTACAATACAAGAAGAGTGCAGGTTTTATAGAATTCAGCTCCGGGGAAGTGATTTGTTAGGTCCTCATCCTGCCACATTGTGTCACCATGTTTGAGAGAAAACTGTTTTCTCTCATGATTTTCTCTTAGAGGTTACGGAATGTGCCCCAGCAGCAAAAAGGAGAGTGCATTTTCCATATGTTTACACTATCTTCTTCAGCTATGTGAGAATACTATCTGATCATCTGAAAAAATCATGCACTTCCAATAGCAGAAGGAGCCTGACATTTGATTTCCCAGTTTAGTACTGCAACTTTCCACAGTGCTCTAATGAACAATGAGAGCACTAACATTCTGTAGTGAAGCAAACCAGAAGCCATCTTGATGGAACAACAGCTGTAAATCTAAAGCATGTAATCCTAAAGCATTTCCATTAGAAATTAACAAATGTAGGGGGTTTCTTTTGTCATAGAAATTATTGGCAATGCTCTAAAAAGCAAAAAATGTCTATGAGCTGCCCGTTAACTCCCTTGTAATCTACTGTAGAGTCACCAAAATTTCAGATGAACTACAGCGCTTATATTTTTTAATCAAGACAAAATTGACACACTCCTCAATGCTATTGTGTTACAATAAGAACTTTTGAATTTAATGTCGTTGCTAAAGAGCAGGCTGAGGTAAATAAGCACTGTAATTCCAACACTGGTGTGAAAGCAGAGGGTTAAAAATCTGAGGGGCGCTATGAGTTTTTAGTAATAGGAGACATAATATATTTTTATGGGGGGTAAACATTGTTAAAGAGAGAGAGAAGCCTCCATAATTACACCATTCTGTTTCCATATCTATTTACACAGCCTACACATCGTCTATATAAACTCAATAGAAACCCAAACAGTGAAGTGACATTTATTTCAGTTAGATGTTAAGACTGTAACTTATGTAAAACAAAAAAATATCAGTAATTCACTGAAAAAAACAATAGTTAAAGTGAGGGCATAGTTAGGTGTAGTTAGAAGTGAGAACGAGTTAAGGTTCAAAAACCCAAAAGCCATGGAAATACAGCAGTTATAGTTTAGTAAACAAACTATAATTTGCACCTCAATCATGCACTGCTTATGACTTCTCATGTTACATCACTCATGACATGTTAAATTATATACAATCTGATTGGTTGGCCGCAACATGAAAGAAAGTGTTGTGGCCCCCATCACAAGACATGGGAACATGGTCCCCATGGGAATATGTGAAAGAGAAGAGAAATATGGTAGCAAGATATAAGTAAAGAGGATACTCCCAATAAGTTCTCAGCAAGGCCATTGATCATGTGAAGGGGACTGATAGAAAGAAGATTATCTTTAAAAGCAGGGTGCTCAATGCCAATGATGAATCAGAGACCGCACGTTTAGTAAAAGCATACCACATACAGTAGCAGTTCTAAGGAAGTACAGAAACTCTTCAGAATTGGAAAAAAATAAGTGTTACCCCACTCTAGATGGTTTACTGGGAGATAAGCTCAGTAGGAAATACAGGAAGAGGCACTCTTTCAGGGAAGTATTGAAGCATAGTGGCATCACTGTGAAAGGTTAACAGCATGGGTGAAGAACATAAGGGCTGTTGTAAGTGCAAAGCTTGCAAAAACAGCTGAAGAAGGTATGGATTAAGGGTTCCAAAAGCATAACACAATGTTTAACATGTAGTTTATAATTTATGATATGTATCTTGAAATACCATACAACAAAAGATATGTGGGTAGCACCATAACAAGCTATCAAGGAAAGGACTTTAGAACATATGCAAGCTATTGACAATGGTGTGCTGCAGTAACCCAAGGGTATACATTTTAGTGCAATACACTACTGTGTTAAAGCCAAGCTCTCGTACTTTGAACTGGTTCCACATAATATAATAGGAGGCAACAAAACTCTGTTTCTCAGAAGAAGAGTCATAATACATTATAGACCTTGAGTTGAGACTCAAATTCACTAAGTTGGAACACTGAGGAAGAAACAAGAGCACACCTGAGTGATTAGTTATAACTGTTCATAAATTTACAAATGCCCGTATGAGAGTATGGCCCTCAATACAACCCTGGCAGTCCGAAAATTGCCAGGGCTGCGGTGGTGGTCTCACGGCCGACGGGCCGCGGTGAAGACCGCCACTTTACGAGTGTGGCGGTTTGGCCTTTGGCAAACCGCCACATCTTCGCTGGAACCACCAGGGCAGTAGGACTGCCGGGCTGGAGGACAGCACCTCCGGGCCAGTGGTCCTCTGAAGACCACCTGCGGTAGTACAAGTCACCTTTCTGCCAGCGTTTCTGCTGTGGTAGCGCTGCCACGAAAACACTGGCAGAAAAGCTGATGGCGACCGGAAATTCCTTTCCTGCTGCCGGCAGATGACTCCTCCAACTCCCCCATTTATTTACATGGCCCATCACCCCCCTTCCATGACAGAACTCCCTCCCTGCATACACGCATTCACCTACGCTTACTTACATGTATTCACCAACAATTACATACTCGCATTCACCAACACTTACATATACGCATTCACCCACACGCAAACATACACCCATTTAGCAACATGCATACAAACACTCATTCAGAAACACGCATACATACACTCATTCACTCACACCAACAGACACACATTCACACAAACATACCAACAAGCACCCACTTTAACAATCACACACGCATTCACACATGCATACACACACGCATACACACACACATGCACACACGCAGTACACACATTCACTCATGCTGACATACACCCGCCACACACAACACCCCCCACCCTCACACCTCCCTCCACTGTCAGACAATCGATTTACCTTGTCCGGCGCGGAGGTCGTCCGCTAGGGAAAGGAAATGGGTGCTTCCACCGCCGGCAGCACCCCGCCATCGGGACGCCACCATGCCGTATTACTGCTCGTGATATGGAGGATGGAGTCCTTTTGGCATGGTGGTGATGGCTGTGGAATCGCCTCTGCACTGCCAGCACCCCGGCTGACGGATTTCAGCCAAATTGTGGTCGAAATCCTTCAGAAGTCGTAATCTGGCAGTCGGAAGACTGGCAGCACTGGTGGTCTTCTGGCGCCTGCGGCTTCGGTGGTCTTTGTAAAAGAAAGCTGAAGTCGTAATGATGGCCAATGTTGTTTCTTTTCCCATACATATTTCAGAAAGAAAGGAAGCAAATCATGTGAAAGGCGGTCAAGCCTTTAGGAGGGGGGCGCCTACCCTTTTCTTTTGACTTACTCCTGGGTGTTTGAAAATCAGTTGCAGATAAGATGCTCACTTTTTCTAGTCATGTTTTTAGGATGTCTGGGGGTTATTATCAGGGTAATGATTGTTTATTTATGTTTTTCTATATATTTTTCGATTCAGCATGTACTTGCACTGCATATGTTTGTCATTTTTTGTTGGACTTGATGCCCACTTGGACCTTATTTGACTGGAATCTTCTGGCTAATCTCTAAGTCATTGACAGCTAATGTGTGGTCCATTGTTATTAACAAATGTGGATTGATGATTTATTGATTAGAAGTAGGATTTGACTTAGGAAATTTGTGTTCAATTATATCTGGACTGATACCTAGGAGTAGTAGGAACTGTGAGATCTGTTGGAAGAACTGTGCATACCCTACAGTATTTTTCATATGGGTTCATTAGACATTGTATAACAGACCTGTGTACAGGCAATCTGTGATTTGCACTTTGACTGTATGTGTTGATGTTTTCCATTGGTATCGGTGATTGTCAGGTTAATCCCAATTGGCATGCATCATAAAATATGGACATATATAACCTGACTGTATGTATCTAATGAGGAAAGTTCACAATTGGGAAACCCTTCTTATGCAATTAATTCACATGCATTGTGATAATAACTGAACAGATACAATTCTATCATCTTACAGCACACAACCAAAGTAATAGTTTAAGTGCTCTACGTTTTGATATATCATTAGATATGGACTACTCTAAGATGGCACCTGTTTAACATCACGTACTCTGCTTTCTATTTCACCAGTGATATATTTGGGGAAGGAGCACATGTGCCTATCATGTGTTCAAGCTACCTGGTATGCACTGCAACTGACTGTGAGAGAGTGTGTTATTTTGGATTTTTTTTATATAAATATTACCCAGTGGTGATTGCCACTGGGAAGTTATAGTTAGAATCATGTTTCCATAGGATTTTTTTGTTTTGTTTTCCTAATAACTTTGGTGTCATTTAACGAATCTTCATAACTAAAATGATATTCCAAACTTCCTGGAAAGTTTTTGTGAGATCCATGAATTGGGGGCTGAGAAAAAAGGAGGCGTGTCCCATAAGGTATTTTTCCTATGTATATTTTAGGAAATTTAGACACAGCTCACCCCAAACGGCAGAATAGATTCACCCCAAATTTGGCAGAAAGCTAGATCTGGGTACTTTTTGTGATTTGGTGTGAATCCCTACAATATTTTTTGAACAATTAAGGCTCAAAAAACTTTTGTATTTCATGCAGAGGAGGATCTGTGGAGCGGACAGATGTACAGAGGAAATCAGATTGACTGCCACCACACCAACAAGGACGTGGCTTCGGCCATCTTAGGACTTGGGATTCGGTCCTGAGTGCTATAGAAAAATTTAAAAAATAGATATAAGAGGGCAAGGTGGGGATCTCCTACTACCCTAGGACTGGTGGGGGGCTCGCCCACTGGGCCAAAAATGTTTCTGAATCCGTAGCAAAATTAAACTACAAAAATGAATACCCTCTGAAGTGAACCAGTGCCCGGGGTGGCGGAATACAATATTTACAGGAGGGGCATATGCCCCCTTCCTGAGCCTCAAAAGGCCCTTGGGACCTCATCCCTCGGGTCCAACATTAAAAGAAAGGGGAGGGGTGCAGTCCTCTGCCATGAGCCCAAAAAGGTCTTGGGTACCCCATCCCCTGGTACTGGTTCACCTACTGTGTCCCAGGGAGTCCAAGGCAGGGACACAGTAGTTTCCCTGTCTGCCAGAGTGCTGGCAAGGAACACTTGCCTGCTCTCACCTAACAAGAGCTTTAAATTGCTCCCACTAGATGGGTGCAAAAAGAACAAGTGATGGATGGAATTCTGAACAATGTCTAAAATTCACCCCTAGTACTGAGATCTGGGCCTAAATCCATCGTATTTTTGCTACCAATGTCATTCCAGTTTGGACCCAGCCATATGCAAATCAGTCTTGACCCTGTTCCCAATGGGAACAGCCCACCCTGAACTGCCAAGCCAGGTCGTCTCTGGACTGGAAACAAGCATCCTGGGACCGGTTTCAGGGTATCACCCTTTATCAGCCAGGCTAGCTTGAGTCCAGTGACATGGGGAGCAAGGGACCCACGTCTGGGCATACCCTACCCTTCGCTGAACAATGTCAAATATTCACCCCAGTACAGAGATCTGGGCCTAAACCCATCGCTGGGTCCAAACTGGGGTGGCGTGGTGGGTGTTAAACTTTTCATCCTTGGCGGGGTCTCCCTTAACTTTTTGCCTCGGTTTCCCAGGTTGTTGCTGTGTGCTGGACTCTGATTTTGCTGTTTTTGTGACTCTGGGCACTATACCACTGCTAACCAGTGCTAAAGTTCAAGTGCTCCTTTACAAAATGTGTATGTAATAGGTTTATCCATGATTGGCATATTTGATTTATTAGTACGTCCCTAGTACAGTGCACTAAAGGTGCCCAGGGCCTGTAAATCAAATGCTACTAATGAGCCTGCAACACTGGTTGTGCCACCCACATAAGTAGCTATGTAATCATGTCTCAAACCTGCCACTGCAGTGTCTGTGTGTGCAGTTTTACCTGTAAATTCGACTTGGCAAGTGTACTCACTTGCCAGGCCTAAACCTTCTCTTTTCTTAAATGTAAGACACCCCTAAGGTAGGCCCGAGGTAGCCCCAAGGGCAGGGTGCAGTGTATGGTTAAAGTAGGACATATAGGAATGTGTTTTATATGTCCTGACAGTGAAATATTGCTACATTTGTTTTTCACTGTTGGAAGGCCTGTCCCTCTCATAGTTTATCTTGGGGGCTACCTTTAAATCTGATTAAAGTGTAGATTCCCTTTGGGAGCGGATGGACATGTGGAGTTTGGGGTTTCTGAGCTCACAATTTAACAATACATCCTTTAGTAAAGTTGATTTTAAGATTGTGTGTTTGAAAATGCCACTTTTAGAAAGTGAGCATTTTCTTGCTTATACCATTTCTGTGACTTTGCCTGTTTGTGAATTCCCTGTCTGTGTCAGTTTGACAGTTGGGTTCATTGTACCTCACACTAGACAGTGACACAAAGGGAGCTGGGTGTAGTCTGCATTTCCTGATGAGCCATCTGTGCTTGGAGGGAGGGGAGGAGTGGTCATTCACACATGAAAGGGCTATGCCTGCCCTCACACAATGCAGTCTCCAACCGCCTGGGGAGTGTCTGGAGCCTGACCTGGGAAAGGCAGAATTTCACATTCAAGAGAGACTTTGCTTTGAAGTAGGCCTACTTCAAAGGAGAAATTGGGTATAAGAAGGGCACCCAAAACCACAGACTTTAGAACACTTCTGGAAACCAAGAGGAACCTCTGCCTGGAGAAGAGCTGAAGAGCCCTGCCTGTGACTGTGCTTTGTGGAGCTATTCTGAAGTTTCTGCTTCTGCCAGTGTAAGAGGACAAAGACTGGACTTTGTTTGCCTTCCATCTTGTGAAGATCTCCAAGGGCTTGATTTAGAGCTTGTCTCCTGTTGTTTGAAGTCTCAGGGACACCAAAGACCTCTCTCTGCCAGCACCTGCAGTCTCTGGAGAGACTCCTACTCTGCCAAGTGGTGCCCATCCAGTTCCTGGGACCCTGAAAGGAGAAGCTGGCAGCCTAAGAGGAAGAAATCCACGCACAGAGCGCCGTGCGGGGAAAAGATTGATGCGACTCCGATCTGCGGCTGAAAGATCGCCGCGCCGCCGGCTTCACTGCTGAAAATCAACACTCGCCTGCAACGCGACTGAAGAATCGACACACAGAGCTGGAGAAACGACGCACAGCATCGCTGACGGAGGCTGGGAGATCGCAACCCGTGCTGCGTGGTTTTCGGATCATCGTGCGGCTGGATGTCTGACGCAAGTACCACTGGGAGTGTAAAAACAATGCAAGGTCTGCCCAGACCTGAGAGTGCTGACCGGATCGACGCATTGCTCTCCTGCAGAAAGAAGAAATGACGCACCCTGACCCGACAAAAGGAGAAACGATGCAAGGTCTCACTCTTGAGTGAAATCAGTGCATCACAAGCCCTTTTTGACGCACACTCGCCCGTGTGGGGATATTTTAGACTCAACCAATGTACATTTTCACGCTAACAGTGTTAGTGTGTGTTTAAAACTACATGAAGACTCTTTTTGCTTTTTCATTGATAACTTGACCTGTGTATTGTGTATTTTTTGTCGTTTTGGTCTTGTTTTGTTTAGATAAATATTTTCTATTTTTCTAAACCTGTGTTGTGTCATTTTGTAGTGTTTTCATTAAGTTACTGTGTGTGTTGGTACAAATACTTTACACCTAGCACTCTGAAGTTAAGCCTACTGCTCGTGCCAAGCTACCAAGTGGGTAAGCAGAGGTTAGCTGAGGGTGATTCTTTTTTACCCTGACTAGAGTGAGGGTCCCTGCTTGGACTGGGGGTAACCTGACTACCAACCAAAGACCCCATTTCTAACACTAGGCAAAAATCCGACTGATTAAACCCAGATCTTTGTGACTGGGGGCTTAATGTTTGCATTATTCAGCATTATGTCCATCATCTGTTCTTTTTGCCTTTGTTGCCCTCAATGGGAAGGGTTTGCCCAGTCGTGGGTCCCATGCTCACTGCACCACTGGATTCAAGCTACCCTGATTGATGAAGGGTGAAACACTGAAACCAGTCCCAGGATGCTTGTTTCCGGTCTAGGGAGGACCTGGCTTGGCAGTTTGGGCTAGACTATTCCCATGGGGAACAGGGTCAAGACTGATTTGCACTTGGATGGGTCCAAACTGGGGTGGCTTGTTGGGCAAGAAAACAATGGATTAATCCCAGTTTTTGTGACTGGGGGTGAATATTTTCATTGTTCAGTATTCCATCAATCATCCGTTCTTTTTGCCCCATCAGATGGGAGTAATGCCTCCTACCGACGGACCCAGGAAGGGTGCTTGCAAGGAGCTGGTGGGGCCAGATAGGCCCTGGAACTCCCCTATGTCCCCCAACATAGTGTTTTGTGGGTACCCCAGATGGGCACCAGGACATCCACTTCAGGCCCCAGGGGACTGGGTCCCTGGGGTCAGTATTGGCCTGGGAGGAAGGGGCCACGCTCCACTTTCCTTTAAAAAAAGAAAAAAGAAATGTCCTAGGGATTAAGATAAGATTTCGGATTAGGAACAGGAGAGATGGAGGAGGAAAGAGTCTCTTGAAATGGATTAGGGAGATCATACTAGTAAAATGAGGTTTGGGATACATTGAAGGAGGGACACATGAGGGAAGAATTTAGAAAGGATTGATTGGGAGATCATAGTAGTAAAATGAGGCTTGAGGTGATCCATGAAGTGACAGAGGATGGTAGAGTCTAGAAAGTGTTTTTTGGAGATCGGAGTAGTAGAATGAAGTTTGGGATGACTCAGAGAGTGGAGGCAAAGATAATATTGAGAAAGGAATAAGGGGAAACATAGAGTAGTGCATTGGATAGAGTCAAAGGTTTCTTTTAACAGTAGGAGTAAAGCAATATATATATATATGTATATATATATATATGTGTGTGTGTCTCTATATAAGCAGTCCTAAAGAGTATCTATATATTTTTTTAAACATAATTATTATACATATTTCTACAAAGAAATGCACATATCTAGATACATACATATAATCAAACTGTAAATGTTTATATACATAGGAATATGCTGTACATTAGGGTTTGAGTATGGTGGTTATGTATACATAGGAATATGCTGTACATTAGGGTTTGAGTATGGTGGTTATGTAGAAAAGAGACAACTCTTGAGTAGTCTTCTGAAGATGTGATAGTCATCTGTGGATCTTATGTTATGGGGTAATGAGTTCCATAGTTCGGCTGCTTGGAAGGAGAAGGATTTGCCACCTATGTATTTTTTCTTGTATGGTGGGATTTTGAGATGAGGTGCCAATCTGGAGTGAAGGCTCCTTTGTTGAATGTATTTGGTGATTTTATTCCTGATGCAAAATGGTCCTGTTTCATGTATTGCTTTGTGGGTGATACAAAGCAGCTTGAAGGTGGATCTTCCGGCAACCAGTAACCAATGTATGGCCCTCAAGTCAGAGGAAATGTGGGCTTGTGGTTTTAAATGTAAGAATAGTTTGGCAGCAGAGTTCTGAATCCATTGTAGTATTTTCATAGTTGATTAAAGATCATCCGTGGTAGAGGCCAATGGTGTAATCCAGTTTAGACAGTACAAGAGAGATAGTAGCCTGGGCCTTTGTGTGGAAATCCCAGGTGGGGAGAAGATGCCTTGCAGAGTTTTCATAGTAATGAAGCTTGATCTTGCTAACGTGTCCATTTGGACATTCATTGATAACTTGGAATCCATGGTAATTCCAAGGGTTCTTACTTCCTGAGATACTTTAGGAAGTGGTCTCAGATTACCAGGCCAGGCATAACTTTTCCATTTGCAACATGTTACTATTTCAGTTTCTGATGCATTTAGTTTGAGATGGCTCCCTGTCATCCATTGATCAACAGCTCTGAGGCAACTGAGGAGTTTTGAGTTTCTAATGTCTTTGGGGCTTTCCAGTTTAAGGAGTATTTGTGTGTCATCTGCATAGTTATAGCATGTGAGCTGAAATTCAGTGACCATTGTCAGTAAAGACTTCATGTAGATATTGAAAAGCATGGGTAAGATGTGTTGAAGCAGATGTACTAATTAAGAAAATTATTAATGATTTAAATGTTGTTACTAATGTGAAAATGCATAGAGAAATTAATTGTAGAAAGATAATGTGCATGTTTGAAAAATGTGCCCTCAGGGTATGATCACCATGTGTACTAAAACAACTGAAAACTTGAAATATAATGAAAATATATGACAATAATGTAGTAATATGTCATAATGAGAGGCATAACCTATGTTTTGTGTTATTAGGTTAGCTGAACTAAGGGCCTAGTTCCACTGGGCCTTGCACACTCTGAACATGGAGAAACCGAACTTGGGGCTTATGAATCCGACATTCCATAACGTCTTGCTATGGTGGTGGGGGAGACATTACTTTTCATCATGCTACCAGGTATCAATTGAGCTCAGAGGAAGTTAGGACCACACATATAAAAATAACCACTAGTCAGGAAAGGGTTAACAAGTTTTATTTCCCTATTGCTTACAATTCTAAATCATCTGTAATATCAACTTTATTCAAATCAACTCTTTATTAATTCATTAGTTAAAAGACATTGGCCCTCATTACAACCCTGGCGGACGGTGCAAAAAGGGCGGTAAGACCGTAAACAGGCCGGCGGTCATTACCACCCCATTATGACATTGGCGGTTTGGCATATGCCAACCGCCAATGTCCCGCACCGTCTGCCACGGCGGTAATGACCGCCAGGCTGGAGACAACGGTCTCCAGCCCGGCGGTCGTCACTAGTCCGCCAGCGGTATCAGGACCCCCCATACCACCATGGATTTCTTTGGGTTTTCAACCGCCACGATTTCGTGGTGGTATGCACCATCAGTGCCAGGGAATTCGTTCCCTGGCACTGATTGGGGTCTCCCCCTCCCCTGAGTCACCCCCAACACCCGCGACCCCCCTAACACCCCCCAAAGGTAGTAGGCCCCCCAGCCACCGACCCCCATAGAACCCCCAAACATACCCCCACGCCCCTTCACGCACGCTCACACCACTCACACACATACACGCGCACATACATGCACACATAACATTTCCCGTACACACATCTCACCCCGCATACATACACGCACTCACACAACCCCTCTACACAATCACACGCACACCCCCATGCACGCACACACCACACAGCACCCCCCCACCCCCCTCCCCTAATAGACGATCACCTTACCTGTTTCGGTGATCCTCCGGGATAGAACGGGATCCATGGGGGCTGCTCCACCGCCAGCACCCCATCACCAGAACACCGCCACGCAAATACTGAGTCGTATTATGGTGGGCGTTGTTCTGATGATGTGGTGGTGACTGTGGAGCAACCTCCACTACACCGCCGACATCCATCCAAAAAAGGGCAGAGGGTCGCCAGCAGTCATAATATGGTTGGTGGAAGACCGCCAACACTGGCGGTCTTCGGCCCGGCGGAACCTTGGCAGTCTCTGGAAAAGACCGGCGAGGGTGAAATGAGGGTTATTATCTCTTAAAGAAAACATATGCGACAAAGCAACATCATAAACTATGAATATCAGCATTGATAATGTAATTCAGCAATTAAGCTTGTCAGTCATTTGTCACCGCCAACGTCACCCCTAACAGCCTACCTAACCAAGATTAGCATTAGCATGGGGGTCTTTATGCGAAAACAATTTAGAGAAAACAGTGATTTGGAAAAATCTACCAAAGTGTGAATCTCTATAAACAGTGCAGTTGGTACCTAGAAGAAAAGGCACAAAATCGTCAGTCACATTATTATAGCTACCTATCCAAGATGGATCAGCAACAAGTCAATCTTCGTCTTCAGGTCATCAATTAGTCAGCTATGGATCAGGCTCACAGAGTATGAGCCCAATATCAGCACCTAAGACAGCGTCTCCTGACGTCATCAATTTTCTCCCCGCAGTTCTGATTCCTCACCCCTTGTCATGACTTTTTATTAAGGTCTCCCAGTCAATCCCCCTAATTGCTGATTGGTCAGTCGGTCAGCAGATATGACTTTAACCTATAGTTTTTGTTTACCGAATCTATTAATTTTCATAAACTTCAAATTACACGAGACAGATTAGTTCTTCTTGCGATGCCCTCATCATCCGGTCCTTCAGGTATCAAAATTGTTGCATATGGCTCTCCAGTCAGTGCCTCTATTGTTCAAGTCCTGCGAAAGTACATTTAGCCTGCTCTACACGTAATTGTATCAAATTGTCTTCATTATCTCCTGTCCGTCAGTACATTGCAGAAAATTCTAGATAAGTAACTTGAACTTCGAACGAGTCAAGGCTGCAGTCCACGATCTCCAGTCCTTTGCAGGGCTGATGAATCCGTTGTTTGGGGGGTTCTATGGGTGTCGGTGGCTGGGGGGCCTACTACCTTTGGGGGGTTTTAGGGGGGTCGCGGGTGTTGGGGGTGACTCAAGGGAGGGGGAGACCCCAATCAGTGCCAGGGAACGAATTCCCTGGCACTGATGGTGCATACCACCATGGATTTCGTGGTGGTTGAAAACCCCAAGAAATCCATGGTGGTATGGGGGGTCCTGATACAGCTGGCGGACTAGTGCCGACCGCCGGGCTGGAGACCGTTGTCTCCAGCCTGGCGGTCATTACCGCCGTGGCGGACAGTGCAGGACATTGGCGGTTGGCATATGCCAAACCGCCAATGTCATAATGGGGTGGTAATGACCGCTGCCTGTTTACGGTCTTACCGCCCTTTTTGCACCGTCCGCCAGGGTTGTAATGAGGGCCAATGTCTTTTAACTAATGAATTAATAGAGAGTTGATTTGAATAAAGTTGATATTACAGATGATTGAGAATTGTAAGCAATAGGGAAATAAAACGTGTTAACCCTTTCCTGACTAGTGGTTATTTTTGATTTGTATGGGTTAATTTTGTGTTTTCATAGAGTGTTTCCTTGATTATTGATGTTAGTTATTGATTCAATAGTCACTGCATGACTAGGATACTCCATGCGATTCAAAAGGTTCATCAACCTATATGTGTCCCCTTGTAAGTTTACTTACTAACGACTAGGCGCGCTAGCAGATGATAGAGCCTAGAGGGACCTCTGCTTTTGTAAAGTACAGTTTGGATGAGAAAGGGGAGTATAGATTACATTTGTGCTGTTTTGAAGGTATGATGTGATCCAGTCGAGAGGAGTCAATTCTATGCCAGCTTCGTGGAGACTGTATTAAAGTGTCATTGTCAACTGTGTTGAAGGCAGCTGAGAAGGCCAGGAAAAGAAGTGCAGGGACCTCCATTGCGATTATGTGTTTTAAGGTCATCCCAGATGGTGATGAGGGCAGGTTTGGTTTCTTTAGTGTTGGTCATATGTATGCCTTTTTTAGGTCTTCAGGAAACATTCCGATAATTAAAGAATTATTGATGGTTTGTCCTGGTATGGCAGCAGATATAGTTAGAAGAATGTTCTTGAAGATTTGGGGTGGACAAGGGTCAGAAGGGCAGCCAGCTGGCCTGTTTGTCTTTTTGTCTTGACCAGATCCACAAATTCATTTTGTGATATTGTTTGAAGGAAAGGCAGAGCTGGGTTAGCCTAGTCTTGGATAGAATTTAACTGTATAACTTTAACTGGTGAATTTCAGTTTTTATTCAGTTTAAAATGTTTCAGTGAATATATATATATATATATATATATATATATATATATATATATATATATATATATATATATATATGTTGTAAACTGACTTTGATTGTGATTTGCCTATTCTGTACTGATACAAAGAGCCAGGATTGAATTTATTTTGTGAATTAGTTTACATTCTTATTTTGTTTTTGGATGTGTTATTACATCTATCAAATCTGACTCAGCAGACATCTTTGCAGATATGTCACATTAATTGGAGCTCCCACTATCTAACTGTTGAACTGAAAAACAATTATAATATTAAATCAGACACTAGAACTCTCATGCTGACCATCTTGTCTGTCATTGTTGGTTGGTTGATTGAGTCAGTGGCAGTTTCACCAAAGAATGTCTTCATCTCCTGGTCAGAGGTTCTAGAAGCTGCAAAGTTGCACTGGCATTTTGAATTGCTGCGAGGCACCGCAGGTGCACCTTTCTAAAAGGAGTGGATATGTCATTGACATGCTTCTAGTCACCAGCATTCATTGCACATACACTGCATTCTGGTATGTGTAGTCCTAACTTCCTCTGAGCTCAATTGATACCTGGTAGCATGATGAAAAGTAATGTCTCCCCTACCACCATAGCAAGACGTTATGGAATGTCGGATTCATCAGCCCCAGGCAAATTGTTGAGAAACCTGGTTTCTTAAGTAGAAACTGGGGTCTTGCTAAGTTTAGGAAAGGACTTGTACAACATGAGGGATGAGGCAAAAATCATTGAGTCATTAACTGAAGAGTTGATTGCACAGTTGGCTTTTTAAACCCCAGCACAAATGGAAGCAGGGCTAAAAGTGAGTAACTACAATCTTTGATATAGTGCACACTGCACACTAAGTAGCCTCAGCAAGTGGCTTCTTGTGCTGTTTTGTTGTATGCCTATTGCCAGACTACTCATTAACTATGACTTGTTTCTCCTATGCCTTCTTTTTACTGCTCCTCCCTGTGTTCTGGTGAAAAATGGTATACATCTGTCTGGTTGTGCTTAGAAATATATTTTTCCACAAATTTCTATATCGTATCTGTTGGTGTACAATATGGACAGAAGAAGAAAGTGTCTCATGCTTGTATTTTATGTTTCAACGCCACAAACATTCGCAGGGCACTGTTTTTTCCAGTCATATAATAAAGTATCTGGAAACACAGTTGGAAATGGAGGTGTGGCAATCATTGGCATATAAAAGATTTTTGGAGTATTTTCCTAGGTTCATTTCAAGTTTTGCAACATTACAAATGTTATATGGCACATGGTGTAAACACATGGAAAACACAGACTCAGGCACATGTTTTAGAAGCCTGTATATGATAACAACTGGGTTGTAGAACTTGTTAAAACATTGGAGGTGCCCACTGTAATTTAAAAATAAAACAATGAACAGTAAAAAAAGAGAATCGCTTTCTATTAGTGCAAATATGAGAGGAAACAGGCCGGCTGAAATCAAACTTGACTAGCAGTCCTCTCACTGGTACCCAACCACTAGTATATGGTATTGTTTTCTTAATACCGTACTTTATTTTGTTATACCTTAATTGGTGTGTGTGGTGCCCATGCACAAGTCTAAGCCAAGTGGACACAGCTAGGATTTCATGTGGCAGGATAAATGCCCCAGTTTTGTGGACTGAACAGTTAAAAACATATTTATTGAAGTTTGGGATGCTGATGCATATACCGGATCTTCTAAGAGACCATACATCTAATTTGGTTAAACCAGGTTTCAGAGAGAGTACAGGCTTGCTTTCATGCCACCTTCTCCCTGTAACTGCAATGTCTTCAGAACAAGTCATTGCAAAGTCAAGGTAGGAAGCATGTGAGAAATGGAAAATTGTAGTGAGAGGACTACCAATAAGAAACCTTGCTGATATCTTTCAATTGGGCATTGCATCCTGTTAGAAATGGGGTCTCTAGTTGGCAGTTGATTGCACTCTGTCCAAGTAGGGACCCTCACTCTAGTTAGAGTAAGGGAATCACACACCCATGACAACCCCTGCTCACCCCCTTGGTAGCTTGGCATGAGCAGTCAGGCTTATCTCAGAGCAATGTGTTAAGTATTTGTATACACACACACACATACACACAGTAACACAGTAAAAACACCACAAAAGTACTCCACACTAGTTTAGAAAAATGGCCAATATTTATTGGAGTAAAACAAGACCAAAATGACAAAAACCCAGCATACACAAGCAAAAGTATTAATTTGTAAAGATTAAATCCAAATAAAGCTCCAACTGGGGCTATCACAACATCTTTGACGGAGTCGTTCCCAACAGTCTGATGCCACTAACAAGGGAGTGTGGCACCGGTCATGGAATCACAGTACCTTTGAAAATGATGAAACAAAGACATTGCATGGAGTCAAGGAGGTGAGGCGTCACTGGAACCATACTTCTACCGGGGAGGGGAGGTGTTGGTTCCTTACTGCAAGGCAGGGGAGGTGAGGTGTCGGTTCCTTGTGGCTGCAGGGTAGGTGATGCTGCATCAGTGGCGATGCGTCGGTTCCTTACGATCCAGCGGGGTTGATGAATCCGGTGGGTCAAGTTGCAATTGGGAGACCTCTCGGAGTTGTGGTCACACCACAGTGCCACAGGCCCTTGGCGGAGTTGGGTGTCATGCACGTTGGTGACATGGCCCTCGGAACTCACGATGTTGTTGGACTTCAGAGGTGCTGCAGCCGTGTCGTGTCTTCGAGGTCAGTTGTGGTCAACGCACTCTAGCGGGTTCACAGCTTTGGTGCAGGCAGCAGCGCAGAATCGGACAGCAGTGCCGGTTCTGGAGTTGTCTAGAGTCTATCTGCCTGGTTCTTCTTGTTTTTAGACCAGCATTCACTCCCAAGTGCCAGGAACTGGAATGGGCACCACCTGGTGAATCAGGGTCCTCAGCACGAGAACCCAGAGGCAGGCAGGCAGGTGAAGTCTTTGCTGTCCCTGAGACTTCTTAACAGGAGGCAAACTCAGTCCAAGCCCTTGGAGAAGCTTCATAGGCAGGATACACAGCAAAGTCCATTCTTTGTCCTCTCCAAAACAGAAGCAGCAATTGCAAGCTAAACCAGCAAAGCACATACAGCAAAGTGGCAGTACTCCTACTCAGAGCTTTTCAGCTCTTCTCCTTGGCAGAGGTTTTTCTTGATCCAGGACTGTTCTAAAGTTGTGGGGTCAGCAACCCAATACTTATACTCATTTCTGCCTTTGAAGTAGGCAAACATCAAAGGAAAGTCTTTTTAGTGCACAAGACCCTGCCTCTCCCAATCCTGGCCCAAGACACACCCCAAGGGGCAGGAGACTATATTGTGTAAGGATAGGCATAGCCCCATTCAAGTGCAAGTGTCAGCTCCTCCCTCCACTCTAGCCCAGGAAGACCCATCAGGATTTGCAGGATACACCTCAGCTCCCTTTGTGTTACTGTCTAGAATGAATTCACAAACAGCCCAACTGTCAGTCTGACCCAGCCATGTATTCAGCAGCCAGACAGAAGCACAAGATGGTTAAGCAAGAAAATGCCCACTTTCTAAAAGAGGCATTTCAAACTTACAAATTAAAAAACAACTTCACCAAAAGATGTATTTTTAAATTGTGAGTTCAGAGACCCCCAAACTCCATAACTCTACCTGCTCCCAATGGGAAATTCCTCTTAAAGGGTATTTAAAGGCAATCTCCATGCTAACCTATGGGAGAGATAGGCCTTGCAATAGTGAAAAATGAATTTGGCAGTATTTTACCATCAGATCATGTAAAACACACCAGTAAATGTCCTACCTTTTAAATATACTCCACCCTGCCCCTGGGAATACATAGGGCCTACCTTAGGGGTGCCTTACATGTACTAAAAGGGAAGGTTTGGGTGTGGCCAGTGGGATCACTCGCCAGGTCAACATGGCAGTTTAAAACTGCACACTCAGACACTGCACTGTCAGGTCTGAGGCCTGTTTACATGACTACCCATGTGGGTGGCACAATCAGTGCTGCAGGCCCACTAGTAGCATTTGATTTACAGGCCCTGGGCACACATGGTGCACTATACTATGGACTTACCAGTAAATCAATTATGCCAATCATGGATAACCAATCATAATCATAATTTGCACTGTGAAAACTTGCACTTTAGCACTCATCAACAGAGGTAAAGTTCCCAGAGTACCAAAATCAGCAAAAAGAAGATCCAGCACACAGTCAAAAATAGAGAAGGCAGAGGCAAAAAGGCAGGGGAAACCACACCGAGGATGTCAAGTCTAATACGTGTCCCCCCCCCAACTGAACCTGGGGAGAACTACCCAAGCTCATGGGAGTTTACATCACTAAGGTGGAAGAACCTAGACAGACCATCAGCACTGCCGTGTTCTGTACCAGGGTGGTGTTCCACGGTAAAGTCCATTCCCTGTAGGGAGATGGCCCACCTCAACAGTTTTGGGTTCTCACCCCTCATCTGCATCAACCATCTGAGTGGCCTGTGGTCAGTCTAATCTCGGCAGTGAGTCCCAAACAAGTACGGTCTTAGCTTCTCCAACACCCAGATGACAGCAAAAGCTTCTCTCTCAATTGCGCTCCACCTCTGTTCCCTGGGGAGCAACCTCCTACTAATGAAGGATACAGGCTGGTACAGGCCCTCTTCATATAGCTGTGTTAGAAATGCCCCCACACCATGCTCGGAAGCATCAGTCTGCACAACAAATTGCTTGGAGAAGTCAGTTGCCTTCAGCATGGGTGCCGTGCACACGGCTGCCTTTAGTGCGTCAAAAGTGGTCTGACAAGCCTCAGTCCAGACCTCTTTTTGGGCTGCTTCTTGGAAGTCAGCTCTGTCAAGGGGGCAACAATGGTGCCATAGCCCTTGACAAATCACGTGTAATAACCAGTAAGACCTTAAAAGGCTCTCATCTCTGTCTGGGTCTTGGGGAGTTCCCAAGCCAGAATGGTATAAATTTTGGTTGTAGGGGTGCCACCTGGCAGCTCCCCACCTGTTGTCATGGGTAAACCACAGATCCCCACCCCATTAGGCACTTACTGGCCTTAATAGTAAGGCTTGTCTTTTGCAGGGCCTTCAACAATTCCGAGGTGATGCAAGTGATCCTCCCAACTGGAGCTGAACACTGCAATGTCATCCAGGTAGGCGGCACTGAAATCTTCCTGCCCAGCCAAGACCTGGTTGACTAACCTCTGAAAGGTGACAGTGGCATTCTTCAACCCAAAAGGCATGACCGGGAACTGGAAGTGGCCCTCTGCATTGAAAATGCTGACCTCTCTTTGGCCCTATCAGTCAAGGCAATCTGCCAATTCCCAGATGTTATGTCAAACATACTGAGGAACTTGTTAGCTTCTAGCTGATCTATGAGCTTATCAGCTCTGGGGATGGTGTGCACGCCAGTCTTAGTGACAGTGGTGAGTCCATGGTAGTCCACATAGAACCTTAGTTCAGGGCTGGCACCTGGGGCAGCAGCCTTTGGAACCAAGACCAGTGAGCTGGCCCAAGGACTGCTAGAGAACTCTATCACCCCAAATGCTAACGTCTTGGAGATCTCATACTTGATGCTGGCTCTGACCTTGTCAGTCATCTTGTAAATTTTATGTTTCACAGGTGGACTGTACCCAGTGTCCACATCACACAAATGAGTGACCCTTGGGGTTAAGGAAAACAGAGAGGCAAACTGTCCCAGCAACTGGGGACAGTCCCTCTGCTGTTCCAGGGTCAGTGTTCAGGAGAGGTTTACACCCTCCACAGACCATCTATTTATTGGACAGACAGGAGGTCAGGAAGAGATTCACTCTCCTCCTCCATTCCATCACCTGTTGCCAAGAGCATAGTAAGTTCAGACCTCTCAAAATATGGTTTGAGGCGGTTCACATGTAGGACCCTTCAACACACTAATACATATCCTACCTTTTAAATACACTGTACCCAACCCATTGTGCTACCTGGGGCCTACAGTAGGGGTGCTTTACATATGGTAAATGCTAAAAGGAAAAGTTTGGGCCTGACAAGGGGGTGCACTTGCCAGGTTGACATGGCAGTTTAAAATTGCACACACAGACACTGCAATGGCAGGTCTGAGACATGTTTACAGGGCTACCCATGTGGGTGGCACAATCAGTGCTGCAGGCCCACTAGTAGCATTTGAGTTACAGGCCCTGGGCACACATGGTGCACTATACTTTGGACTTACTAGTAAATCAGATATGCCAATCGTGTATATCCAACCATAATCACAATTTACACAGGCAACACTTACACTTTAGCAACGGTCAGGAGTGGTAACATGCCCAGAGTACCCAAACTAGCAAAACCGAAATCCTGCACACAGTCAAAAATACAGGAAGCAGAGGCAAAAATGCAGGGGAAAACGTGCCAAGGACGCCAGGTCTAACACATTCCATGACAGGCATCACCCAGACACCGCATGGGACAATATGTAGGGAGCACTCAACATAAACTAGTACTCGATGTAGATTGTAACATGAAGCATGTAATGCCACGTACAAGTAGGATCAGTGGTTTAAATTAACAAGTGGTGTCAGGTACCTACGCTTCTTTCATCCTAAAGTAAGATTTTCTCAGCACTGGAGCAGTAATTCCAATGGCAGAGTCCTGGCAGTCTGCAACAAAGAGCAACTGTGGATAGTGAGTATCTGCACTTCTATATTTTCATTCCAATCCATCAGTGGGACCCATTTTCAAAGTAGCACCCCATCGCAAAATTGGGTGTACTTTGGGAGAAAAGTAAGCATTGCAAGTGCAACTGCTGGGTATAGCTTTGGTAGTGGTAAAAGGGCCCACTGACATTCTAAGGAAAACACAAGATGAAGTATGTGGGTATATGGAGGGTGGGGCAGAAAAGTAGAATCTGAATAATATTTTGGGACTTTAATGGCATACCAGGGAATTATTATTCCTTGTGCCTTTGTAAGTTCCATCGCTCTATGCTTGTTGTCTATGATTATAATCATGGATGTCATTTAGTCGTTATCAGGGGTCGCAGCTCCAACACCCAGCTCATCCCTTGCGACCCCTGGCACTGCCTTTGTGACCCCTGGCATCAGAGGTGGCAAAATAAGTGCCAGGAAGAAAGGGACAGATCTTCCTTATGTACGTCGCTTGGGGCTCCACTTCCTTGCTTTCAATCAGTTTTTTTTATTACACTAATAGTGAATAATAGTATATTATTCACTATTAGTGTAATAAAAGATGGAAGACAGTTAGCTGGAATGTGACACTTCTTGGTAGCTGAGGAATGTAAAAAACACATTTAAATGTATGTTGTGTGCATGCTTGTGGGTGAGAGTGTGCTTAAGTAAAAGAGAGAGTGTGTATGAGTGAATGTGTGTGTATGTATAAGCATGTGTGTGTCATTAAAAGTAAAGATGAAATGGCGTGTGATGTCAATTCCGATACCCACGGGCATTTTGGTGAATTGACATCCATGATTATAATGTTCCTTAGTGAATGGTTTTGGGGCCTTAGCCTCCATTTCAAACGTAGGGATCAGTATACTGACATCACACACAATGATACCCAAACAACGAGCACGAGTTACATTATACAAGGACACATTAATTTTTGGTAGACGCAAGGAAATTAAGTGATTTGTCCAAAACCACAGGATGTTGAGCTGATGCCAAGACTGGAAGCTGGTTCCCCAGCTTCAAAGTCAGAAGCTCTGGCTGTTACGTCACTTTTGGCTTGATGCTGATAGCACATAGAATTATATAGAAACACACACTCACAATTTTTGATCACTTACTAACGTATTTTATCCTGACATTTTCTATACTTAGCAGGTCTCTCAAATGGCTACAGAAACAGAAATAATTAGGGGGTCATTATGACCCCGGCGGTCTGTGATAATGTGGCGGCAGTACCACCAACTGGCTGGCGGTACATACCCCCACATTATGACATTGGCGGGTTGGCTGCAGCCAACCTGCCAATTTACCATTTCGACTGCCATGAGGGTAGTAGCCGCCGGGCCGGAGATAGGAATCTGCAGCCCAGCAGCTGCTATTGTACCTCTGGCGGCATCATGACCCTGCCTACTGCCATGGTTTTCGTGGCTTTCACAATGCCACGAAAACCATGGCAGTAGGCCCTACCAGTGACCCCCCCCATTCATGCAGACACGCACCACGCATACACACACTCACTCACACAGGCATACACGCATTAATTCACACGTGCATCCATGCATTCTTGCACACATCCGTACACACATTCACACTGACAGGCATTCATATTTCCATTCATACACGCATTCTCACACATGCATACACACTCGCAAACAACACTGCACACACATTCGCATTCATGCACACATTCACAACAGCCCCCAACCCCCTCCACTGTCGGAAACCCAACTTACTTGCAATCGGGGGTCTGCCGGCAGGGAACGGGGTGGAGCGCTGCTACCGCCAGCAGCGTCCTCCAGCAGAACACGGCCAGGCTGTATTATTTTTCATAATACTTCTGGCGGCGGTCTACTGGCGTGGTGCTGCTGGTGTTAGCAGTGCCACCTTAACATCATCCGCCAGTATGGCTACAGCCGGATTTCCACCCTTCTTATGATGGAAATCCAGCTGTGGTCATAATTTGGCAGATGGAAGTTAGCCATAGCGACAGTCTTTTGGCGGCTGTCACCGCGGCAGTAGGCGGCATTTACCGCCAATGTCTTAATGAGGACCTTAGTCTTTGCACTCATTCAGGACAAGTAGGAGGTTCGTCATAATTAACCTTCTGGTTAGAAAGTTTCAGCAAGACATTTGAGACTAAAAAAGACTATGCAAATGTCTGCATGTAGGCAGTCACTTTAGAAATAATAAAAACTATGTTTGGAGGAGTGCACTGTCAGCCATTTAAAAGGCATTAATTGCCAGAATACTCATGCTATCCCTAGACTTCCTGCTACTCCTTTGATGAATTGAGGACAACATTCACCAGAATTAGAATGAGATGAGAGGAAGATCAAACTATTTACCCCACTTCAGGAGACTCCACCTGAGGAGCACCCCTACTCGGTGGCAGGTGTTAAGGTGCAAATGTATCCTGGAGGGTGGAGGAAGCTGCTATATTACTGAATGACAAACAAGAAAGAAAATTGACAACTGGCAGGAGTACATGTGAGAAGAATGTAAGTCATAAAGGACACAGATATGGGCACCCATGGAGGCCCAAAGCTTGAGCTGCAAAGACGCCTGGTATACTTACCTGAGATTTTCAGTAGAAAATGGGAAGGCACTGAAGTGGATCAACAGGAACCTGTGCATCTGTGCTGGGTAAATGATGGTAGGGCCAGGGATTAGGGGGAGAAGTAGTACAAGAAGGAAAAAAAAAATATGTACAATCAACCAATGGCCATTGTTGTGTCATGCAAGCTAAGGGGAACAAGGTCACACAAGTACAAAGAACTGTTGAGACCAACTAATTTAGAATGTTAGTAAACAAGCCACTGCTAGTAGAGAAATGGAACCGTAAGTATTATTAATAAATATAGTTAAATACAACAAGAGGGTGCAATTTCAAACAAGCAACAAAATGCATAGGTCGGTCTGGCAGATATAGCAAGAAACAATAAATCAGGATGTAGGGTAGTAGATCTATATATAAGTTGAGACAAATCTGGGGTGCAAAGTTGAAAATATATGTTTCCACCACAATAGAGGCCTAATAGAGGAGGTGATGAATGTAATTTACCTTGAAGGCTATTTTAGCAAGGATGAGAGAGAACTTTTTTACCCCCTACAGCACCTCCTTTTTTTGGGTCTCGGCTCTAGACGGTGCGCATGTGCTGTCTCGACCTGAGACATGCTGTATTTACTTTGTGGGCTTCAAACCTCTCATAAGCTTCTGATTTGCTTGCTCCATCATCGCTCTCCTAATCTTACTCATCATTTGTTATGGCATGCATGCATCATGCCTCTTCCTGTCTTTATACCTTCCCCGAGAGCAGGGATCAAGTACTACCATTCATCGATTCCTCCCATTTTAGATTAGTGTTTAGGGACTACTTTTTTAGTTTGTTTTCAGCACCCGACTCAAGCGCCGGTGCTCCCAGCCATTCCGCTCTTCCACCTGCATCCCCCTGTTTCGTTTGAACACTCAAAACTAATGCTCAACATGCACGCCTGTCTTCCCCGTGTTCAGTCGAAAACACAATCACTTGTGATAAGCTCTGAAAAAACATGTACGTCGGAGCGGCTGAAAACACAAGCACCAGCGCCAAGTGCTGAAAACAAACCAAACACTGCATGGAACTTGAGTCGATGCCCTTAACCAGACACTTCTTGAACCGTCTGGCTTACACACCTGAAGTCACAATGGAGAGGTCTATAGTTACTCTTCAGCAGGTGGCGCATGAGCAAGATGGGCTGCCATCTAAAATCATCAATTAAACACTCCCTTGTCTAGTCTGGCAGCCTTGCGCTGCAGGTTGCGCTTGTCTGGGACTTCTTTCGGCAGGAGGTTGGTCTAATTGCCCCAACAGAGTACTCCTCTGAGTATGTGCCAGACATCCCATAACACCCATTGTGTTGCTGCTGGCAGGTGATTCGCAGATTTCTATTGTCTGAAGGTTTTTATCTCTGTTCTGCGAGGGCAAAATAGCAACAGGCAGATTTAACATTCACCAGGCCTGTTTGGTGGTGAGTTCAGAGAAAGTTTTGGGTCCTGTAATCTTGTGCGTGGACAGACCAATGAAAGGAGAATGTGGCCGACCAGGATTTAAGATCCAATAACTATAGGTGTTGACAATGTTAATGCATTGTGTATATTATTAAAACCTGCCCGAGCCGTACACAAATGCATTAACATTGCCAACGCCTATAGCTCTCGGATTGCTGAGACATATTGGCATTGCCATCGCTTGTTTTCTAGTGGTGACAGATAGAAGACTAAAATATCAGACTGCCTACTCTAAATAGAGTGGATGCTCTGATGCCCTTATTTCCACAGTGACAGTGCTTCCTCTGAAGGCACAGGCTGGGCCAGTGCTTATCTCTAAATATGGTAGACAGAGGGTTGCCAGGGTTGTGGTTGTAATGCCCTCTGTGATCCTAACGGACGGTGCACCACCCGCCAAAGACAAAACCAGACCCTGAATTTTTATGTGCAGTTACACATTTGACTGATACTTATATTCCATTGGCAATTGGAGAATGCATCTTATACTGCTGAGATGCTCGTATTGCTATGCAAAAATATTTCTTTCACCAGCAGAGAACACAGAAAGAGAACATGGTTAATTCTGGAGTGCTTCCACCCTACAATGCCTCTTTGACATGAATGACGCCTTCTACGATTTACAGTGTCTGTATTTTTAAATGACATGACTCTCTTCTAAAGGGAGGCTCTCTGTCACCTACCGCCCTCCATTTAAGTAACTCTGGGGCATATTTAAGAGCCCTTAGTGCCACAGGTGTGTCACTTTTCGTAACGCTCCGGTGGTGCAATGCCCTGCACCGTATTTACAAGGTGGCATTAAGTCACTTTTTGTCATTAACGCCACCTTGTAAATACAGCCCCCTCACATGCAGCACTTTGTGTGGAAGGAGCATGCCATGGGTGTTGCTGTGGGCATGCCATTTTGCATTTTGCCACTGCCTCAAATTAGCATTTTGACTCTGCCTCAAGTTTACGAGATTTCGTAAACCTGAGGCAATGCCAATATCTAACGCAACGCCAGGGGTGGCATTAGAGTGGCACAAGGTGGAGAAATGCTTTCATTTTCAAAATGACGATGCACGATGCTGCCAAATTTGGCACAGTGCTGTGCACCGTCATTTTCTATTAAATCTGTCCCTTTGTGTAGTGAATTGTAGCAGTCTTATGAATATTCAAAATGCTCCAGATTTTGCATACACCCTGCTTCAAAGCAAACAGTGCTCAGCGAAAGTGTAGTAGAATCTTTGGGCCAAATTTATACTTTTTGACGCACAACTGCGCCGTCGCAGTTGTGCATCAAAACTTTTACCGCCGGCCAACGCCATTCCTACGCGCCATGCGGGCACCTTATTTAAGGAATGATGTTAGCCGGCACTACGGACTGGTCTGAGTAAAAAAAAATGACTCAAACCAGGCAGCGCTGGCTTAGGGGAAAATGGGGGTTGTGCGTCAAAAAATGGTGCAAGTCAGGTCTGATGCAAAAATCATGACTCAAACCGGACTTGTGCCATTTTTTGACCCACAACCCCCATTGAAATGACTCCTGTCTTAACAAAGACAGAAGTCATGCCCCCTTGCCCAAATTAGGCCCCCATATGCCACTGTAAATAAAAAAAAAAAAATACTTACCTCAACTGGTCCCCCCATCCCTGGGTGTCCTCCAGGGGTGGGCGAGGGTGGCAGGGGGTGTCCCTTGGGGCAGGGAAGGGCACCTCTGGACTCCTTCCAAGCCCACAGGTCCCTTAACGCCTGCCCTGACCCAGCCTGATGTGCCCCGTTTTTTAAGGCCCACCTCCTCCTGTGCGTCAAAATGACGCTGGAGTATAAAAAAGACACACATGCCTTAATGTCATTTTTTGGGCAGGAACGTCTACCTTGCATATCATTAACGCAAGGCAGTTTCCTGCCTCCAAAAAATTATGCACACAGTGGAATTTTGACGTCCGCGGGGTCGGGCGTCAGAGTTTAAATATGGGGCAAGGTTTGCACCGAATGTGCAACAAAATTTTGACGCACATTCGGAACGAAAGTGTTCATTGCCACATCATCCATCTTTCGCATCATAGTCCTTAAGTTATGAGGGTAAGTCATAATGGGAAAGCAACAACGTCCTAGTCTTTTAAATTGAACCAAGGCCCATATTTATGAAAAATGATGCACAACTGCAGTCTTTCTTCAACATTTTTAATGCAAGTTACCGTCATTCCCTAGCACCATCCGTGCACCATATTTAAAAAATGACGCACAATGGCGCTAAGGAATGGTTAGTGTAAAAAGAAAATGAGAATAACCATTGCAATATGCCTTAAGGAAAAATTATGCTAATGCTGCAAAAGTGGCGCAAGACTGTTTTGCTGCACGTATTTTTGATGCAAAATGGGTTGCCGCCATTTTTTACCACATTAGTGTAGTAAAAAAATGCACAAGCAAGAAAAAAGCAAATTGAAAGACAAGATGGAGATTGCAGGCTAGGAGAGACCCCAGGAAGACCCCAATCACCTAGGTACCAGCCTGGAGAGTCCAGCAAGTTCCCAGAAGAAGGAGAAGAGGAAGCGCAAGTGTCGCTTTAGTGAGGAGGAGCAAGACACCCTGGTCAGAGAGGTGACGAAGCACCAAAACTAGCTCATCGTCACCTCCAAATTGCCAGTGCTTAGGAGAGAAACAATATGGCAGGCAATAGTAGACAAAGTCAACAGCATGGCAGATGGGAGGATAACTGTCACCGACTGCAAGAAGTGCTGGCACAATTGCAAGCGCAGGACTAAGGAGAAACTGGCCATGAACCGAAAGGCAGCCCTGCAGGCTGGAGGTGGAAGTTCGGCACCACAGGATTACCTGGATGAGCTGGGGGAGATGGTCAGAGTGGTCATCCCAGAGAAGCTGGTCACTGGAATCGCAGTACAGGACAAACTACCACAGGGGGGAATATCTGGAGTTCGTTCCATCGCCACCCAAGCCACCCATGTACTGATGTTTTGGTTGCACAATGCACTCCAACATATACACAGTGTGGACATAAACCACTCACTATGGTTATACTCCACCATGTAAATATGCAGCACATTGCCTGGTGGTGCTGTGCAATTAGTGTGGCTGTGCCATGACAACACCCACTGCATATTGTCTAAGCTCCTGATCCCTCACAACTTGTACATCAGAGAGTAGGACTGAATTCAATACCACTGAGGGGTCGTGTCAGGGTGGTGTAACAGGCCAAAATCATTCCCTTCCTTCTTGTCTCATTGCCCTTCTCATGTGTACTGCATCTTGCAGGATACATTGAAATGCCACCTTAGCAAACATAGCTTGTATATGTGAGGAAGGGACACCTCTCTGCACATAAACTATGTATCCCCTCAAGGCAGGCACCCCTTCATCATGCTGCAACAATGCCTGCTTTGGTGCAGGGAGAACAAATCTGTGCGGGTGCAGGGAGAATTGCAGGGGTGTAACATATACCAGTAAACATGGCACATCCCTGCATTTCTAAACTGGTGCAGCTTGGTGCAACACATATTGCTGCTGCACTGAGCTGTGCAACTTGAGGAAAAAATCAGGTCTAAAGTGTGCAACCTATGGAACGTAAAACACACAGGGTGAACCCACAAAAGCTCACACACAACTCCATACACCATATGGGAATGGCCACAAAATCAAACACATACAACACAAGGAGCATGTCTGTGAACATCATGTGTGCAGCTGCACAAGTAGCTGCAATTTCACCACCCAATAAGATAGAGTGTTTTGTATAAAAGGTTGGTCTACTTCTTAATGGAATAATCAATATGCGTGAGAACTGGCACAAGTGGCATCAATGTTTCACTACTGGCACAATATCACTAGCCCATAATGCAACTGTATCATCATTCTAATAATAGCCCATGTGCAACCACGTTGCACATTCCCCTTGTGTCACATCTACAAAGTCACAAAATGCATGCATTGATCCACATTCAACATCCGTTCCCTAACACATGCCTGTTGCTGATATCTTGTGTGCAAGGAAATGTTCCAAATTTAACAATCTACTGGGGCAGACAATCCATAATGGTTGCACTGTTCCTTCCAATTAACACGTGTGGGGCTTGCTACAAGCATATAAGAATGTAATAAACGCATTGTATGCAATGGACCTACCTGTGTTATGCTGCACTAGTCCCATCATTCATGGTGCCAATGCATAATTGCACCAAAAGTGTGACAGCACATATTACACCACTGTGGCAATGTCCACCATGGTGAATAGGAAGGCTAATGAAATGCTACTGTGGTGTCAGTGGCAGAGACAAGGAGCCTGCAAGGAGGTCGGTGGTGTGGGATAAAATCACAAGGCCTAGATGTAATAGGAAATGATGGTGTGCTACGCTACCCCAAATTAGGCACCGTCATTTTCAAAACTCACTGATTGCCAGTATTCACTAGAAAATGAGGCACCCCTATGTCACTCCCTGTGCCGAGCCTAAATTAGCTGACATGATCCAAGACAGCAAGCCTGCGTTGAGAGGGAGATTGTTTTTGTGCAGGAAGGAACACCTTTCTGCACAAAAAATTCTTAAAAGGCCATTAGTTCTGTCTATGTGTGTTGCTATATACATCACACGTGAGGCAAGTTCAAATTGAGGAGAAAATATGGCATATAACTTCATTGCTCCATGACAATGCCACCCCTGGGGTGGGGTGATATTTTGTCAAAGACCCTGGTTTACAACAACTCGTCAATCTGAGGCACGCCCACAGCAACACCCATTGCACGCCCCTACTATGCAAAGTGCTGCATGTGAAGGGGCCCTTCTGACGTCACTTAGCGCCACATTGTAAAACTGTCATAGGGCATTGCGTCACCCGAGCTTCACGTGGCGCTAGGGGCACCTAAATTTGCCCCAAAATACCTTGTGAGCTTGACCCATGTGTAATGAACAATGCTACACATAATAGACAACTACAACCTTGGGTCTGTAACATGTTACCAAGTGCATCACTTCAGTCCTTGTAGCCCTTAGTGCACCGCTTTCCCCCACCATTTGTGCGCCTTAGGAAAAATACGGCACAGCATGGTGCAGGTAGGGGACAACTGCATCTCGGTATAGGGACACAAATGATGTACTCACCAGGAGCAGTAACAAAAAGATTAGCACGACTTCTGCTGAGTACTCAGGCGCCCATCATATACAATTATATGCCCCCTTATAACACCTGAGCATCTGTTCAAAGTGCAAGAAATCTGGCACTTGGACACTTCTCATATTTCTCAGAGGCATGTACTTTAGCCCTCCAAACAGGTGTAGAGCCGCCCTCCCATACATGATGCCTTTTGCAAGCCTCTTGTTGTGCTAGTCTAAACAGAGAGTCGCTATGCATGCATCACACCACTTTGTTATGATTGCGCAGGGAAGATGTCACTTCTGCCCTGGCTCTGCTTCATAAATGTTAATTACAATGGCAGCCCTAAGGTGGGACTGGGGCTCTTAATACAGGCACAATGCTACCTGTCCAGATCCTTTTGACAAAACATGCTGCACTCAACCTTATTAGCACCCGTCATTTACATGCAAATAATGGTGCTGCTATGCAAATACGATACTTACCAGCTGTTCCACCAATCTCAATCCCCAGGTGATCCAGTAGATCTTGCTCCCTTGAGATCAGGTCAGCCAACTGTGTTTAAGTTGGTGGTCATTGCATCCAGTGCTGAATATTCTTGTCATGTCAGGTGGTGGAACACCTTGCCCCACCACAGCTTCCTGGCCTCTGTGGGGTAGCCCTGGATAATGCAGCCACCCAATATGAGCATCATTGGCAGGTGATGCTGCACAAGCCAAATAAAGCCCACCAGCTAATCAGCCATCATCTTTGACATCCTCTCTTTCCCAGACATCATGTACTGTATGTATGCTGTGAACGCAATTGCAGGGAAACAGAAACTACCCCAACTACCCAAAATAACCCCAAAACTATCTTACCCCTAGACAAACACCTCACAATACAGAAAGACAAAAAGACACAACAGCTACAGGACACAGCACAAAACACTCCAAAAACTCCAATCCACCAACAGCACCAGCTCCACACACCCTCACACAGTCACAGGCAATAAGACTATGAAGGGAAAGTGAAAGTGAACTCACTGAACCATGTATGCAGGCAGGATATCCTGTTTCATCACTTCCTGGGCATGTGCGTCAAGCTTTCATTTATGTGTAGTTTTTTTGACACATGACAGTCATGCATCGATTTTGTCCCATTGTGTGTGACAAGGCCTGTGGACTTGCAATAGACGCTCAGGGGCCAGGCGTCTTTTGTCAGCATAGGAAAATATGACGTTTAGGCGTTTGCTTCTACATTTATGACGTATGACGGCCATGCATGGTATAATTTCCCATACAGGTTGACAAGACCTGTGGGCGTACATTTGATGCGCAGGGGCCAGGTGTCATTTTCCTGGGCTTGCAAAGTATGGAATTTAGCTGTTTGCGTCAAAGGTTTTTTTATCACATGACAGGAATGCGTGGAAATTGATAATATAGGCTTACAGTGCACCCAGATTCTCATACCATGACACAGGGGCTATGCACTTATGTTGTCAGTATGGTATGGCTACATGTGTGTGCATGTCCATTCAAATCTTGTCAGTGCCATTGGTATGTTACACCTATTTGTTTATGTGTGTGATGCACATGATTACTGATACCGTGTGCATATGTGCATGTGTAGCTAGACTGTGTCCACGTACATGTTAGCACATGTGTACTATGAATGTACATATGTGTTCTAACACATATTTGTGGGTGTACCACATTGTGATGTCTGATATAGGAATGTACACATACCAACAACACAATAGATATGATGGGCTATGTCCAATACATGGTAAGGTATGTGACAACCATGACAAATTGTACTTAGAGGATGTAGTGGACTATGGCTGGGTTGAAATCACATTACCCCAGGAAATGTGTGTGTATATGTGTCCACTCTGTGGTCTGTTGTTGGTTTAGTCTTCATGATGCTCTGCTACACGTGTGACATATAGTTCCCCATGCATCTTAGTTGCAGGAGACGGTGTACATACATGTGTCAATAAAGGTTGCTATGTGCTCTGTGTGTGTGTCTAAAAATATGTGTAGTGTCATTTCAGTAACATATGACTAAAGTGGTGTGTTCATGGGATATGAAACCTCACTTATCTCTCTTCCTGCATGGACACATGTTGGACTTTGATAAATGCCTGTGTAGTCACATCAGTGCCAGCTATTTTTCTGTAAGTCAGAACAAATGTGAAGGTCATTTATTTCTGTCAATGATTTTGCAACACATATGCACTTACCTTTGTGGTAAGTTGCCTTTTGTTCAGACTCCAATACACATGACTAGGCTTGTGCCAGTTAAGTGGTACATGTGTGCTGAGATATCTGGCATATGTGTGCATACCACCAACTAGGTGCTCACAATCATCCAAATCATGTTTGTTATGACTGTCACATACAATGGCAAACCACTGTGTAGCTGTGTTGCAGTCTAGCAAAGATGGCAGCCTACTCTTCATCACTACTGTCAGAGTATTTATGCTGACTCAGACCCATAGTTGCATGTGAAGGTGCAGGTTTACGGAGCTCCAGACTACTCAGTCTACTTTGCACATGCATAAGGTCTGTGACAATGTCAAAAGTCTATGTAGCCAGAGCAGTAGTGTTAGGGTGTTTTGGACGGGGGATCCAGCCTCTTCATGATTGCTAATCAGCAGAGCCATGCACAGTCCCCTGCAGACCGACACATGCACAACTGTGATCAAATGGACTGGGATATCAATTTTTCTTCTGGGGTACTTGATGTCAGCCTTCCCCTATCTTATACTGAGGGCTGCCTACTTGCACATGTAGGACGTGTCTCATCATTTGGCATGGTCTGACAGACATGATTTGATGTCCTTACTAATTTCCCTGGGCAGCTGGGTTAGGGGTTGTATCTCTGTTGTGACTTCTATTTTGGGAACGTCCCAGGGGACAGATGGTGTTTTCTGTCACTGCCTCCTGTCATGTTGGTGTGCGATGGGCAACTACCAGGTTATAGTAGTGGCAAACATGACTGGGTTATGTACTGACCTAGCCACCCTCTTTGTACACATGTTGGGCGATCTCATGTAGACATTGATGGGTTGCAGTCAGTATTGGTCTATGTGTGTTCCTTCTCCACGTTTTACCGCATTACATGTTAGGAATATTTTGTGTTCTACATTGCTGCCATTCTTTAGGCTGCTTATACTTTGTACACATCTTCTACAGCAACATGTCTGGTCATACATGGACAGGATGCAGCATGACTAGTGTAAATTTTATATGTATGCATCTTTTACTACTGGCTACATGATAGTTACTGTCCCGTTGCCTGGCTTTAAGAGATTCAATGAGTGCCACACACACAACATCACACCAGCCACAGCACTTGTGTCTTCTCCAAATGACCTCCCATTTTGTATTTCCAAGTATCTGTGGGTATCTCTGAGCTGTCCATCCACATCCTTCATTGAACATGGGTTTGCATTTATTCCTGCATTCCACAAACTATGTCACTCTTACCAAGACTGTATGATGTTGATGTATGAAATCATCTCAGTACTGCTTTTTTTAATTAGCTGCATGCAACATATCTGTCTACTTCTACTCCCATTCATTTTTGAATGGGTCTGTGATATGTTTGGACATTGCTGGACATACTTGCACATCCCACAACTGATTGGCATGTTGGAGTCTGAAATACATTAAGGAAATTTGTCACTGTTGGTATCTTGCTCTTGGTCTGGCATGTGAGTGTCAATGATTGGTGTGTATTGCTATGTGCTGTGTGATGGTGTAATACAGACCATACTAGGTTATCATGCTGACACATATCAACCATTGTTGGTACTTGCAGACCCTTTGCTACCTAGACCATTCACCCGTACATCAGTCTTCACATGTATATCTGGATTTGCTGTAGGCATGTGTCAAGACAGTAGTTTTGTGAGACAAGTGTACATAGAGAGTGGAACACAATCTGCCTACATTCCACCCAGACAATACTTTGATGGTGCATTGTCCCATTTTATTCTTAGATCCTGACACTGGGCCATATGTTTGGATAGTGATTCAGCACCCATTGCAGCTTAATTTGTCTGGCAATCCACAGTCCACTCCACAGCCATCGTGTGTGATCCATAAGTGAGGTACAGTGCACCATGTGTCAGAGTTGTGCCCAATGGCAGTGCTAGGACATAAGCCCATGGATACACGGTGCAGGTTCTACCTCTAACATTGGTTACAAACCCTGTACAGTAACTGAAGGTCCATAGTTACCAATGATGTCCCCCTCGTGCCACACAATGAGAGTGCTGGCGAAGCAGCAATTCACCTGAGATGTGACACTGTTCTGTTCCTACATTACTTCAACACCATTTGATAACAGCCTCTCCCTTATGTGTGCCCCCTTCCATACACCCTCCCATGCGTGGTGATGATGTGGGGAATGGGCTAGGAATTTGCACATTGCCCACTTGACGGTATGTTATATGTTGTGGTGCACAGTCATTCAAGAGCCTTCAAGAGCCACATGCTGTGAGTTACGTGACACTGATGTGTGGCATGTAGGCACTAGGCCCTCTTACATCACAAACCATGTTGCTACCATACTTGTAACTGTTGTGTTTCTTTCCTGCTCTCTGAGTTATTAGTTACAATCCAATGTTATATGTAGTGGAGAATGAGTAGACCATGGAAGTTCAGGTGCAAAGTAATTTATTGGTGATATTTACAAAGAAGTGATTATATTTGTACAGTGGCTATGTGTAGAACTCCTGCAGCAGTGTTTTGTAGTTCCCCCTCCAAATGTGCAGCACCATTGTCATCCTCCTCCTCGTTGGAACATTGATCCATATACATATATTATGCAGGATTGCACATACCAGTATCATCTTACATACCAGTGTTGGAGCATTCAACAGGCTTCCTTCTGTCAGGGCCAGGAACCTAAACCTTGACTTCAGAGGCCCAAAACGTCCTCTACACCACATTTCATGTTCTTCTGTGCCCTTCATTATATGCACACTTTTCCACCTTTGTGGGATTTCCAAATGTAGTCATGACCCATGGCTCTATGCCGTAACATTGGTCAGCTGCAAAGGAATGGGAGAAGATGTGTTGATGAACTTTAATAGTGGTTTGGTATACACCTTGGCAGTTGTTAGTTTTAGGTGGAGTGGTGACTCTGACTTGCTTCTGGAATATTGTATGTTCCTGTTTTGTGAAATGATTTCATAGGTGTGTGTTGATGGCCATGACAATCTTGGTTTGTGGCTCAGGGATCTGGGGATTGTAATATTCAATCCAACAGATGGTTGTGCCCTTGCAAATATGTGTTGTATTGTCCAAAATTGTGCCAGTGTCCTATTATTGGTGCACCACAGTGGCGTCATACGTAGAGTCACCATGGTAGCCCTACAAAGCCAAACCCTGGCCTCCATTTTACCATATGGCAGTATGTTACCATATGGCAGTGCAACACATAGTGACCCTTCGTGTAAGGTGATTGTGTGCTAGCCATCAAGTGTACTAGTTGTGTGAATCACACATTTGTAGAATGATCAAAAGTTGGTACAGTGGAATCTCCAAAATTCCTATACATGATTTATCACAGACACTTTCAACACACACACAGTACTGGCATTGGGAGGAGCCACACCATTCTTTTACATGGGTCCCTATGCACAGTGCATGAAAAGTCAGGTATGTCCACTATACTCCTATAGAGTTACGCTACGCGTTGGTGGACTGTTTCTTGTATACTGCACACACATGGTGGCTTTAGGGGCCGCTAAGGGTCTCATGTGAGGTGGCACAGGACTAGGTGCTGCACAACTTCTCATTCTGCCCCATGGTCTTTCATGGGGAAAACATCCTGAACAACTAGGTCTAAACCACTACTTGCCTGAACCACTACTGCTAAACAACTAAACATTCTCTACAACTAAGTACTGAACAACTACTGTCTAAACAACAATTGTGCCTGAATAACAATTGCCTGAACAACTAATTTTAAGGTAAGGTTTTCTTTTTGGTTTTTATGGTTTATTAGTTGTTTAGAATATATATATAAACCATTTGGGAGTGGGCATTGTCCCTCCATTTGTACATGGTACATACTGTTTATTGCTTTGATGGCGTATTTATCTAAATTTGTAATATTACACTCAATGTAATCAATTCCTTTTGTCCTTGCGTTATTCCTGAGGGGTTCGGGGTGTATATGTGATGTTGTTGCATCTGTTTGTGTGTATGGTGTTGGGCGTGGGGTGTTGCATGTTGTGTGTGTGTGTCACTCTCTTCCCCCCCCCTCCCTTGTGTGCTAGGTGTGGTACTCACTGTGCTCGTCTTCACCAGCGTTCGTGTTCCTGGTGTAGAAGGAGGAATACCAGCATGGGGAAGATCTGCTGTTCCTTGAGTGTCGAGAGGTGAGTCTTTTCCCTTCTGTTTACTGTTTCCGCCGTGCTTTTGATGGCATTGGAACCACCCCAGAAAAGATGGTGGATTGGCTTGTTGTAATACTGTTGGCGGTACATTTTCTTCCGCCTGGCTGTTGGCGGTTACCGATGCAGTGTTTGTTGCTGCTGCTGTGGCGGTCAGAGTGTTAAAGTGGCTGTATGTGTTGGCGGTTTCCGCTGTGGTCATAATTAAATTTTTCTTACCGCGGCCTGTTGACGGTATTACCGCCGCTTTATGACCAACCGTCAGGGTTGTAATGAGGGCCTCTGTCGTTTTCAATTGTTCTATCCATATTTTGCTTAGTATAGAAGGAGTCAAAGCGTTTTGCGAAGGTAAAGATTCTTCCTGTCGAATAATCTATTTAATCTCTATTGAATTTTCTCGCTTTTTTTGTATTTCTTTTTCGTGTTTCTCCAAACGCTTTTCCATTGCCTCTATCATTTTCTTCACTTCTTCTGCGGCTTATATGGATAACAATTTCTCTTCAACATCCTCGATTCTTAGTAAAGTTTTTTCCAATATCCGCTCTGCTTGTGTTATAAGGGTTTGAATGAATTTCATAGAACATTCTGTTGTATCCATTGGCCATTGTCTGAGTATATCTGTATCCATTTCATTTAAGGTCGATAAGATAAAAATTCTTAATCCTCTCGGAACTCTTCCACTTTCAATATATTTCTGTAGCGTGGCTTTCTCCCACCATTTATTGATCTCCATTATTTTAGCTTGTTCCAATTATTTCATAAGTAAATTAAAGGGTAGTTCTCGATCCCTTAGTATGATTGATTCCTGCATATTTGTTGCTCCTTCTTCTTCAAATAGATTCTTCATATTTATTTCTCGTTTTGCAATTCTTTCAGCCATCATTAGCGATATACGTAATAATTACAGTCACTCAAATCTGGATGCACTATTGCACTTGTATTTCCTACTTTTCATACTTATAAATCTTTTTCGATTGATGGTTATTAAAAGACACTCCCAATTTTTTATAGTGAAGGTTTTCTTGAGACCAACATTTTTACTCTTCCTTTATCCTTTACTAACGTCCCAAAGGCACCATTTTTATACAACTTTTAATTCTTTGTTAATTGTTTCTCATCACCTTTTCTTTTATAACCTCAGATTTTATTTTGATTATCGATTTTTCACTTGGCTTCAATATTAGTTGAGCGTTATATTAGACATAAACTGTTCTTCAATACTATTGAAGAGGTATTTTAAAGAGAAGGCAGAATAGAATACAGTGAACGAATACTCACATCATCCGTTTTATTTTCCATTCAAATATTTCTTTAAATTGAGTTTACATTAAATTAAATTAGATCACAGGGCCTGCAATGGTCTTTATTTTCCGTTTCTATGAATCACCAAGCCTTTTTTTATCAAGAGAGGGTGATTTGTTCAAGGCAGAGAGAAAGCATTATCTGTATTTCGGTACTTCATTTCCCAGAATACATTATCCACATCAAACTGGACTCCGTTGTGTGTTTCGTATCTCCCACATTCGATCCGATTTCTCACAAACTGAAGTTCACATGCCTTCTCTCTCGCATATCTTCCATAGTCCTAATCCTCTCTTATTCCCCAGCTTCTTGCCGAGTATGTAACTTGGCTGCCATATATTCGCTGAAAAAAAACAAAGGATACAGGGACGTTATAGTTAAGATATATATATTTTTTTAAACATTGAAATTCACTTAAAAAACAAAAAGTCACAGGGACGTTATAGTTAGGCTCACATTTTAAACGTACAGAACCATAGAACTTCACCTGTTATTGCTAGAGTCATCTCAAGCAACTATAACCCGTGCCCCAAGGTAACTATAACTCGTGCCCCTGCCATGGACAGTTTTTTTATCCAAAACGTTACTGCAAATATTACATTTTGATATTATCAATGATGTTATCAAAGATGTCATGAGTGCGGTATTTTGTGGGGTAATTAGCAGTGCATGGTGAGTGTGCGAGTTTTAGTTACCCTAGAGCACTGTTGTGGGTTAATTTTAGTATCTTGCTTGGATACATATATTTTAGCTTAGCTTAGGCCTGCGGATAATATGCTCCATTCTCATTTATTCATTTTACTCATTTGGAGCAAAGCAGCTGTCCTTATCAGAAAAGCAGTCCCAGTGAGTCCTTTGGGCAGCCAGGCAGTTCCTCTTGGCAGGTCTGGTTCAGGGATTCTTCACCAGCAGGTCTTTTGTCCAGAAGTGTCTGTGAGGTAGAGTGTCTACCCCAAGAAGTGTCTAATTTGGTAGGGTCAGAGACCCTGCTTAAATACCCAAATGTGCCTTTGAAGTGTGGGAGAGTTCAAAGAGTGCCTTAGAAGTGCACAAGGTCCCCTTCCAGTTCCATCCTGTCTGCCAGGGTCCCAGTAGGGGGTGTGGCAGTCCTTTGTGTGAGGGCAGGCTACTGTCCTTTGACAGGAAGACCCATTCAAAATGCAGATATATGCAAGTGAGGCTGAGTATCCTGTGTTTAGGGTGTGTCCGAGTAAATGCACAAGGGAGCTGTCAACTAAACCTAGCCAAACGTGGATTGGAAGGCACAGAAGGATTTAAGTGTAGAGAAATGCTCACTTACTAAAAGTAGCATTTCTAAAATAGTAATATAAAATCCAACTTCACCAGTCAGTAGGATTTTGTATCACCATTCTGCCGTACTAAATATGACCTTCCTACTCCTTCCAGATCAGCAGCTATCACTCAAAACAATGTATGAGGGCAGCCCCAATGTTAGCCTATGAAGGGAGCAGGCCTCACAGCAGTGTAAAAATTAATTTAGGAATTTTATACTACTAGGAAATGTAAACTACACAGGTACATGTCCTGACTTTTGACTACACAGCACCCTGCCCTATGGGTTACCTAGGGCATACCTTAGGGGTGTCTTATGTGTAGATAAAGAGGAGTTTTAAGCTTGGCAAGTACTCTTAAATGCCAAGTCGAATTGGCAGTGAAACTGCACACACAGGCCTTGCAATGGCAGGCCTGAGACAAGGTTAAGGAGCTACTTAAGTGGGTGGCACAACCAGTGCTGCAGGCCCACTAGTAGCATTTAATCTACAGGCCCTGGGCACATATAGTTTACTCTACTAGGGACTTATAAGTAAATTAAATAGTCCAATTGGGTATGAGCCAATGTCACCATGTTTTATGGAGAGAGCATATGCACTTTAGCAATGATTAGCAGTGGTAAAGTGCACAGAGTCCTAGAACCAGCAAAAACAGTGTCAAAAAGTGGAGGGAGGCAGGCAAAATAGTTGGGGTGGCCACTCTAAGGCTGTCAGGTGTACTATATATATATATATATATATATATATATATATATATATATATATATATATATATATATATATAAAACACATATTATATATGTACATATATATTGTTGTAAGTATCTCACATTTGCTAGCTACTCGCCCTGTCAGTTCCACATCTGAAATGTAGACGTGTGCAGGGATATTTGCACAGAAAAGACAGGAGTGCAGAGGTCGAGGTGTTCCCACAAAGGTTAGTAAATAGCATTTGTAGTATGAGGAGTACTACAGTAGTACTATTGTATATGTGACAATGTGCTCTTTGTGAATAGCCCCACTTAGATTGTTCACATTCGGAAACCAATATGGTTTCTTTATTCTTTATTTATGAAACTGGGCTTGCAGATATAAGCTGATCAAATCAATTGCTTATATCATTTCTTTGGGTAAGTGTTGAAGGTCTGCATCTTACTTGAAACTGGATTTTAAGCCCTCTTTATCCTCATCAGATTTAAAAAGTCTCTGAAGTTGAGAGCTACTTTAACTTGTCCTATTTGAAAGGTGTTCTCAGGAATTGGCATCACATGATCACACGAAGAGCAAGATGGTATTATCTCAGCATTCAGTTGCTGGGGCCCGTTGCAAGGGTCTCTTGCAACTTCTGAATATTGATATACTAGAACTAGTGGTCCTCATATTAATCTCTTTACTTTTATTATCATAAAGATTTTTCAGTTGTTCTGTGCCCCGTGTTAAATACTAAGGAACTTCTTTGGTTTCCAAGAAAAAAAATGAACAGGGTTTTGCTGTACAATTGCTATGGTGATATCTACCCATGACTAAAGGCTCTTATGGCCACTGTCAAATGTATCTTTGTTGTTTGTCCACTTATAGATTTGTTCATTCTAAATGTTGAAATGTTGTAAAAATATTTGTAAGTACTGTCAAGTGGCATTATGATGCCCATCGAATTGCAACACGTGTAAAATCACCAAATACATAAAACAAAGGATTCTGATTACATTATAACTATTTATAAATTAATAGATTACAATCAATGGAAAATATAAAAACTGTATTGTTTATTGTAGTCCTTGTTTTCTCTGCTCTATTTGGAGTTGCTGCAGCATTTACCAAGGAAGCTGGACTTTAATGCCGGTGTATCCCACCGACGTAGGGCTATAAGGCATTTAGAACATTCTGCCCCAAGAGGACAGAATGTTCGAATAAATAAAACAAAGGCCTCACAGAGCCCAAGGAGATTGAAATCCCCTTGAGCTCTGTGAGGCCTTTGTTCATAGCAATACCTGTGAACCAAAACATTGGAATGTTGGAGCTCCTGGCTTCTACCGGCCATTAGTAGTCGGAGCACTCCATTGTTTTCAATGGTGGTTCCAACATTCCAATGTTCTGATCTGCTTTAGTCTTGATTTCTATGGTTGTGGCCAAGAATATCCCCTGTTTCTGTGCCTGAACCCTTCTTAAGGAGCCAGCTGTTGCTTGGATGTTGCTGCACCTGGGTTTCATAGAATAGTACACATATCTTCCTTTCATGCTCAATAAAAAAAATCACAGGGACTATTCTTATAGCTTACAGAGAATGTTGAGGTTTGGTTCACTGTCACTGCATGTATACAGACCATAGGTTCCCAAGGTCCATAGAAAACCATCCCACAGCCATGCAAGGAGGTTTGCTGGTCAATTATTAGTAGGAGGACTCTCTTCTATGTGTGTAGTGTAAGGGAAGTAAAGAACATCTCTGCTGGCTGTTTCACGGGAGGCATGTCTCTATTGAAATAAGAGGCTAACGAAATGATTACTGTTGTACTACACAGAAACGGTAAAACAGAGAATCTGCTGCACAAAGGTCAGCTGCTTACATGGAAGAGCATCTCTACATCTGCTAGTGCAGAAAATCCAGTCATCTGAGCACACACTCGTCTGCAAAAGTTCTGATGAAATATCAACAGATAGTAAGACAGCCGAAACCATGGAATCTCACATCTTTTCCATCTTTTCCATAATGTTAACTCTATGATCTTATGGTCTCATCCTCTGTATGCATGGATAGGAATGTGTCCAGCAATGCTAGCAATGCATGATATGCATCTAAGTTCACTGTTCCCCTGGAAGGAAGCAATGCGAAATTCCAGACAATCCAATGTGGCCTCCATCGTAGATCAGCCACCTTGATGGCACTCTTATTAGAAACAAAGATTCGCTGAGCCCAGGTCAACCACAGATCACACACGTATTCACCCTGATGTTCTATTTTGTAGCACTAATTTAACTCTTTCTGTTTAGGTTTTTCTATTTTGATTTGACCATCAATCGGCACAGCCTCAGCATTTGACGTCAATGTGCAGACAGTGCTTTAAAATAATGTCCTGCATCACAGACACTCCATCCCCTCCATCCACTCAACTTCACACCCAACACATGATTACTAACGGTATAAAGTGACATCTTTTTCAGTATTATTGAAGATGTTCTTAATTATAAGAGGGTTTCTTTATTTGCATTCAGATAACAGGTTTGTACAATTGGAACCCAGAGTGCGATGATCCAAACTGGCTTCTCCTTTAATTCTCTGATCCAGTAGAACTCCCACCAAGGTTTCATGTGTTCAAAGGGGTACAGCATTCACTTAAAGTCATAGGCAATAAATATAATAGTAATAATACAGCACAACTCCCCTCCTTAACAAAACAATTTTAAATGAACACGCTAAAGTCTTGTAGTTGGGTCATCACATTTGGGATGCTGCTATTCCTTAGGACAAAGGCATCATGCACCGACCCAAGATACTTAGCATTGACGTGGGAGATGTACTGGTCCGCCAAGCACACCATCTGAACATTCATAGAATGGAAACTCTTTCGATTCCTGAACACCTGTTTATTCTGCCGCTGGGGGACAAATGCAATATGTGTTCCATCAATCGCCCCAATTATGCTAGGGATATGTCCCATTGCATAAAACTCTGCTTTCTACATTGTGAGCAGAACCCTACAACTGAACATTAATTTACATAGGCCTTCATTACGACCCTGGCGGTCCGAAGACCACCAGTGCAGAGGTGGCGATCTCACCACTGATGGGCCGGCAGTGAAGACAGCCACATTAGCCTGTGCCAAACCGCCACATCCCGCTGATACCGCCAGGGTGGTTGGATAGCCAGGCCGGAGATCAGCATCTCTGACCCGGTAGTCCACCCAATACCACAGACGGGATCACAAGTCCCCTTTCTGCCAGGGATTTTGTGGTGATAGCACTGCCACGAAAACCCTGGCAGAAAGGCTACCGGCGACAGGAATTTGCTTTCCTGTCACAGGTACATGACTGCCCCACCCCCATCAACCCAAGAGCTCCCCCTTACTTTATAACATTCCCACCCCCCACCACCCCGACGTCCCCCAGCAACTCCCCCCACCCCCACTCCCAGTAGTAGCCCCCTGCATACACATACTCACTCCCCTCCCCGATCCCCGTACTTAACCCCCACCCTGCTACACGCATGCACCCACAGACATGCACACCCTAACACTCACTCACAACACCGTTACACTCACGTGCTCACACACACACGCAACCCCCAATCCATAAACACATACACGCACACATGCACAACACCCCCACTCACTCAAACACTCACTACATTCACCCTCATTGACATGCATACTCCATCCCCACCCCCTTATTTCCTCAACATACATACACACACAACCCCCACCTATGTCTACATGCATGCACACATGCACCCCAGGCCAGCATTCACATTCACCAACACACGCATTGCCATCACCACATTTACACACAGACACACATGCACGCACAAACACTCCCCCTTCCTCCTCCATTCATGACATGCATACACACACTCACACATATCCATTCACACACCCCACCCCCTCCCTTTGCAGAGGGCATTTACCTCAGCGAAGAGGTGCTCCTCCCTGAGCGGATGGGACCCGGGGCTCCCACCGCCGGCAGTGCCTCGCCATCAGGACACCTCCAGGCCATATTACAGGTTGTAATATGGCAGGTGGAGTCCTTTAGGCGGGGTGGGGCCGGCAGTGGAACCACCTCTGTACCTCCAACTGCCAGCATGACTACTGGAGAATTTCCACCCAAATTGTGACAGAAATCCTTCAGTACTCGTAACATGGTGGTCGGAAGACCACCAGCACTGGTGGTCTTCCCGTTCCCGTGGCTTCGGCGGTCTTAAGAAAAGATTGCCGAATTCATAATGAGGGCCATAGTCTTTTAACTATATTGGTTTTCTTTTAGGATATGTCTTCTTTGATCCATTCTTTGTTGGATTCAATCCTTCTCTTGCCATGTGATCAGCATTCTCCCTGACTGTTCCATGCAACATACCTATTATTATTATTGCATGGAATCAACCTTCTCACATTCTACTTTTCATTCCCTTGCAATATGACAGTATTACCAAAAACTTTTTCTATCTATTTGATATTGGAAATATAGGGCCAGATGTAGCAAACGTTTGCGACTCGCAAACGGGCCGATTCGCAATTTGCGACAGTGCAAAATCGGAAATGGGATGCAAAAAGCCCATTTCCGACTCGCAAAAAGTGATGGGACCCGTTTGCGAGTCGCATCCGTTGCGACCCCATTTTGCGACCCGCAAGTTGCAAGTCGCAATTTGCGAGTCGCAAACCTTATGCAATTGCAACTCGCAAATTGTGACTAGTCGCAAACAGCCCAGTTTGCATGTCCCATTTACCACTAACTCAGAGCAGGTGGTAACCATTACCAAAGTATAAAAGGGGACCCAGAAGGCATCTGGGTTACTCAAGATGGCGGAGATATACCTGATAGCAGTGAGGAGGAGAGTCTACGCAGCCCAGCAGAGGAGGAGGAGGGGCCACAGACAGGAGAAGATATATAGAACCAGGCAGACTCTTTTTCAGCAAACTGAAGAGGAGATCTATGACAAATACCGCCTTAGCAGCGCAGCCATTCTAGAATTAATAGATTTACTGAAACCACAGCTAGAACACAAGACTCTGCGTGGCTGCGCCATCCCTACGCATGTGCAAGTGCTATGCGCACTGCACCTCTTGGCCTCAGGGAGCTATCAGGGGGTCATTGCCGTGGCAGGTGGGGTATCCCAAAGTGCAGTGTCAAGGTTCGTCAGGGCATTCCTAGATGCCTTAGTCACGCACATGTCTCACTTCATATACTTACCAAGGAATGAGGCAGAAATTAACAGCACCAAGCTGGACTTTTACCGCATTGTCCACTTTCCTCATGTCATAGGGTGTGTAGATGGGACACACATTCAAATATGCCCCCCTGCTAATCTGGAACACATTTTCCGCAACAGGAAGTGTACCCACTCACTCAACATACAGGTTGTTTGTGATGCCCATTATGTCATCACGGACATCGTAGCTAAGTTTCCTGCCAGTACCCATGACTCATACATTTTTAGGCATAGTGGGATACATCAATGCCTGGAACGTGGGGAATTTGGAGACGGTTACCTCCTAGGTAGAGCCACAGACACTTGCAGACATACACACAGGTCACTGTGCACGAAAATCTGGACTTCCTGACCGTGTACTTTTGTGCCCAACAGGTGACAGTGCATATGCTCTCAGGCCTTGGATCATGACTCAGTTTTTAACACCCAGAACTGAATCGGAGAGGCAATACAACAGTGCGCATAAGAGGATCAGGAACCTGATCGAGCGCACCTTCGGACTGCTGAAGGCAAGATTCAGATGCCTCCACCGCAGTGGAGGCGCCCTCCAATACACCCCCATTACCGCTTTCAAAATTGTGGTCGCATGCGCCATCCTCCACAACATAGCCACCCGACGTGGGCTACCTCTCACCCCTGCAGACCCAGATCCTGATGATCTGCATCTCCAGATCCTGATGATGAAGAGCAAGAACAACCACATCGCCATCATGGGGATAGGAGTCTAGCTAATCAAGGCAGACTGAGACGGGACCACATTGCAACGCAATATTTTGGACGGTACGTGTCAACTCCCACCATACTCACCTATTAACCATTTGTTAAGTGGAACAAAAATAACTGTTTTATTAATGTCATGAAGAAACTATATACAAGTTGAAATTGTCCATGGGCAGGAAAATGCCAACCAGTCATGTGGCACATTAACGCCATGTGCCACATGAATCTGTCCTGGCTGTTATCTATGATCTCCTGCCCCTCCTGCCAGCCTGGCTGGTCCCTGCTGCGTCCATGGTGCTGTGCCTACCACTGCCTACCACTCCTCAGCACCCTACTGTGAGTGGCAGAGACACTGCTCACTGTTGAGCCCTCCTCCCAGGTGTATTTGTTAACTTCCTGGCTGTGATGCCATCATCATGTGCCAGGAAGTGTTTCCAGAGTGTTCTGGTATGCTTTCTGGAGTGTTCTGCTGCATCTGCAAGCAATTATGAAGGTATTCGCAATTTGCGACACCCACTCGCTAATTGCGAGTTCGTTTTTGCACACTCGCAAACAGCGACCTCGCAAACTGCGGACTCGCACACAGCGTTGCGAGTCCGGCTGCGAGTCGCAAAATCGGATCGCTTTTTTTTCTGGCATTCCAATTTGCGACTCGCATTTTGCGAGTCGCATCAACTCGCAAAATGCGAGTCGCAATTTTTATTTTTGCTACATCTGGCCCATAGAATCTCCTTTTTTCATAGCAGTTCCCAATTTCACTTGCACATATTTTACTTCCTCAAATTCATAAGGACCTCTGATTAATCTGGTATTGTGTCTCATACTATATTTATTTTGTTTCTCCTTTATTTTTCTGACTACCTCACCACCTTCACAACCTCCATTTTCCTTGCTTCTCATCCATACAGGACAGGCAATTGTAGCTGGTTTTCTTCCTCTGAACAATGTAAAATGAGATTCTCCCATCAGAGTGTGGCGTGCATCTTTAATTCCATAGCATATTTCTCAATTCACCCTTCCATTTTAATCCATTCCTGGCTGTCAATTGTAAACAATCTCCCAACACTCTAATAAACCTCTCAACTATGCTGTTTTCCCTGGGATGATATAAGGCTGTTCTGTGATGTCATATATTTAATGATTTAAAGAAATCACTCATCATCTCTGAAATCAATTGGGGACTATTGACAGTGGAAATGTCCTTAGGAATGCCTTATCTTGAAAATACTTCCCAGCAAAATTCAACCACCTCTCACTTCACTTCATCCACTATACGGACCTCTGGCATTTGAAATAGTAGTTAGTCAGAACTATGGCAAATTTGCCCTTCAAACCATGTTGGTTAAAGGGTCCACAAATATCCATACTGAGCTTTCTTTAAGTACCTTCAGTGCATCTAATAGGAACTATGGGTGATTTCCTCACTGTACAAGATTTATCACTGTTCAGACAGCTTTCACAATTACTTACAAATTTTTCTGTGTCCTTATCCATTGCCTGCCACCAGAAATCCATTCATGCCTTGTGTTTCATGGGTGACATACCACCATGTTCTTCATGTAATAATGAAATAACTCTGCTAGCGAAGCAAACTTGAAACCACCAGACTCTCAGTTCTGTATAAAATGTCAATGATTACTGAAAATGAAGTCCATAGAAGTTTGTACTTTCCTAGAAAAATATCATAAGCCCATTCTTTTTTCCATTTATCTGTTATGTTCCTTTTGACTGTTGTTAATTCTTCATCTGAGAGTAAAGCATTAAACCATTCATCCGTAGAAATAGCACCTTCTGACAACAATCCATATCATAGTTTTTGCTTTCATCAATTCCAATATCTGAAGACCCCACAGGTAACTGTAAAAGGCAGTTGTGGTATCTTGTACATACCATTATATTAGTTTACAGTACGCAGTATGCTTATGATAGGAAGGAAAGTAGAATGGTTCCAATTTCTGGAGTTCTGTTGGGTTCTGGTGACAGCTGGAAGATGCTGTGAAGCTGTACAGATGGATGGGATGTTTCTACGAGAAAGAACCTGCATATTTGTACTGAATATGCATCTTTGTTACAGCAGTCTTCCTTAATGCTTCTTGTTCCAGGTACATACTTAACTGTTAAATCATATTTTTGCACTCTAAACAGCCATTAAGCTTTTTCTCCTCCTTTGGTTGAAAAGACATTCACTAAGGGCTTGTGATCTGTCCTCAGTTCAAATTTCACTCCCCATAAATATGTTCTGAAATGTTGGATGGACTCCCAACTAGCAGGCTAAGGCAGGCTACTGTCTCCCTCTAAATGACAGAGTAGTTCTGTTCAGCACCTTTGAGTGTTCTTGAGGCAAAAGCAACAACTCTTTATTTGCCGTGATGTAGTTGCAAAAGCACAGCACGTAAGCCATATGCACTTACCTCAGTGCAGAGAATGGTTTTATATTCCAACTTAAATGGTTTCAGTACAAGAGCTTTAGTTATGCTTTCTTTGATCATTATAAGGGATTTTTCATACTCACTGGACCATACATACTTTGCACCCTTTTTAAGAAGTAATCTCATGGGTGAAGTCAAATCAGCAAAATGGTGTACAAATTTGGCATAATATTCAGCCAACCAAGGAAACAATTTAAATTGTACCTTGTTTTCAGTACTAGAAACACATTCAATGTCCTTTAATAGTCTCCATTTATGTTTCATAAAAGCAGCTCTAATGACATGACTCAGATGTTCAACTTCTGGTGTTGCAAATTTGCACTTTTTCTGTACCAATTGTAAGTCTGCCTCTTGTCATTCTTCCAAAACTTGTGGTAAAATACAGTCAAGTTCTTGCTTGTTTCTCCTGTACACCAAAATGTCATCTTGGATTACTGTAACATGGCTTATACCAGCTAACGTTTTGTGCATTTGTTGGAAAACCACAGAGGGAGATGCCAAACTGAACAGCAACCTTAAATATCTGAATGCTCCTTGAGGTGTTACAAACAATGTAAGTGTCTACTGTCGGGATGTAAAACAATTTGAAGATGTGCCTTTGATAGATCTACAGTGGTAAGGTATCTTGCCTCTTCCACTGTGCTTAACATGAGAATAATGTTAGGTAGAGGGTGTCAGTCTACCCATATGCAATCATTCAAATCACGTAAGTCAATACACATGCGCACTTTTCCATTCGATTTTCGCACTAACACAATTGGACTGAGCCATTCTGATGATTCTATAGGTTTGATGACTCCCTTAGAACAAAGTTTGTCTAGTTCCATGGTTAACACCTGCTTCATAGCCAACGAACCCACCATTCTTTATGGACTTTAGGAATAGATCCTTCCTTTAAGATAATACAGTGCAAAAAAACTTTCAACAAACCCAGTTTTTCCTGAAATACTCTTTGGAATGCTTCCTTTCATTTCTCCATGTCCGAATTACCCATTACCATTACTTGTTCCTTTCTATTGGGATCTAATGTTATTCCCAATTTTCTTTGTTCCTTCCATCCTAGAAGTAGCCTACCTTTTTCTACTACATAAATTTTATATTAAATGTCTTTACCTTTATAATCTAGCAATGACTCAAAACAACCTATGATAGGTTATTGTGTTCCACAATAACCCACTGGATAGTTCCCGTTCATTCACTTTCACATTAGATACAAAATTGTATGCATCTTTGTCGATTATCGTATATGGTGATCAGGAGTCAGCCCACATGCCCATACTCATACCAGCCATTTTTAGTTTACATTTGGGTAGGTTATAAACTTCATCAACATTCAATATCTGATTTTGTGTCCCTTTCACTTATTGTACCATCCTTACTGATCTCAGATTCTTCCACAACTAAAATGTCATCATCATCAGATGAACTTTTTTGAATCATTTGGATGGTTTTACTTTTTTTCTTTCTTCAGTCAGTTCTATTCTCATCAAGGTTGGCCTTGCAGACTTGTGAAAAATGCCCTATACTTCTACAACAACAGCAGTTTGCTTTCACAGCTGGACAATTATTGTGCATGGCTACATGTTTTAAGCTAGCACATCTAAACCATTGTGTTTTATTTCTTTCTGCACTATTATTCCACAAATTTGACTTTGTTTTTTCTTTGTGACAGTATTCACTTCCTGTGAATCTGCCTCACAACAATCTATTTGTGTGGAAGATTTGTCCTCTTGCTTTAAAACCAATAAATAAGATGAAACATCTTTCATTTTGTTTGCTATTGTTATTGCCTTTACTAAAGTGGGCTAATTTATGCTTAGTAATTTCTCTTTAATCTTAAGATTACTCACTCTGTTGATTAACTGATCCCTTATTATTTCATCATGTAAATCATAAATTTACATGACGCTGCCAGAACACGTAAAGGTCCCACATACTGTTCAACATTTTCACCTGGTAACTGACATCTGGAAAATAATGTATGTGTTTCCACCACAACATTACATTTTTTACAATGATGCTCACTTAAAGCATTAATGGCTCTTTCATATGGATCCTAATCATCATCATCGTTTTCCCGTACTTCAGAATATGGTAAACTCCTTAAACTTTTTCTGTTTTCGATACCCAAATTGTGTTTAAGCAATGCTAATTTTTTCATAGATCTAAAGGTTTGACCTCCTATTCCTTCTGAATATGCCTCAAAAGCATCCTTCCAATCTTCCCATGAAATTGTGAGCTGACCAGGATGCTGCAGAAACATAGGAGGAACAACCACAGAGTCCATAATGACAGCAGAAACTGCAGTTTAAAACAAAAAACTAACATAAATAAAGTGGTCACCGTTGTATTCGGGGTTCAAATTGGTCACTTTACTATAAAATATTTAATTAACATAAAGTAGTCACTATTGTCTCTTATCTTATATGTAATGTTTCTCCTTTCTTTGTTTTGAGGATGTAGCAAATATAGTTTTTCCTCAATTGTTATGCTTATTTAATCCTTTTCCGTGTTGCAGGTTTATATTACAAGGAAGTGACAGGAAACGGTATTCGGAGGTTGATGGAACCAGACCTATGCAGAAAAGTTATTTGTTGTGCTAACTGTTTATGCTCCAAGTTTATTTGGCTTTTAACCTGGCAGAAATCCTTACTGCATTGCGGGTGTGACTAAAAGCAGCCTGTGACAAGTGGTAGCATGCGTAGACAAAAAACCGGCAATGACAAGCGTTTTGTCCTAGTGCGCTCTTGCTATTAAGCTTGTTGCACTTGTGGCATTAATCTGCTCACGGCAATGAGTATTCCGTGCTCGCGGCATGCCGCGAGACACTTTTAAACAGTTGTTCAAATGCGCTCGTGCGGTCCTAAACTCACTAATATTATGCCAAAACCTCAATCACGGCGATCATAAGAGTCAGGATTATGATAGTTTGTGCAACCGCCACATGGCATGGGCGGTCGGTAACCACGGCAACAGTATGTTGGTGGCCGTCGCCGTGGCGTTAGGCGGCATTTGCCACCAATCTCATAATGAGGACCATAATCTTTAAATACGAGTGCAAGCCTTTCCACAAGCACAACAGATTAACACCGATAAAATTGTTGACTCACAGTCTCTCTTGTTTTCTTAGTGATCCATTTCACTCATTTGTTCATAGTGATGTAGTCTGTATTATTATTGTTCCATTTTCTTAGGGTTCATATTCTCTTTGCACACCATCAGATTTCTTGTAAACAGGTTTTAACAGCATAAACACCTCTTCAGCCGTTAAGAAGTTGCAGAAGTTGTAATTTATAAGAGGGTTTATTTGTTTACATTCAGATAACAGGTAGTACAACTAAACCCAGAGTGTGATGATCCCAACTGCATTCTCATATAATTCTCTGATCCAGTGGAACCCCCACCAAGGTTCCATGTGTTCAAAGGAATATAGCATTCACTGAAAGTCATGGGGAATACATTTATTAGTAAGAATACAATTATGCTCAGAGCTTTTTCATCTTCCGGGATGTGTGCATGCGTGACCTTCTATTTCTACCATCAGATTGCTTAGTCTGGACTGAAAATGGTTACCTTGCTGATTCGCCTTCCTTTTATTCAGTGTACTGTTGTTAAAGGTGCATACAATGTACTCAGATCTTGCTATTCCTTCAGAATCATCTGTACAACTACTACACCACTACCTGCATGCCATCACATACCCTCACATTCACTCCTATCACTCCACCACTTCCCACACACCCCACCATCACATCTCACTCAAGGGGAGGTCAGGAGCAGGGAACCGACTCTACAGGAGGCTCTCGCAGAGATCCTGGGAGCTTATCAACATTCACAGGACACGATGGGCCAGATCCGGGACAATGTGCAGAAGAACAGGCAGATGCAGGAAGGACAGTACCAGGGGATCAGGGAGGACTTGCAGGTTGTTAACAGCACCCTGATTTCCATTGCAGGGGTGCTGGCTGACATGGCCAACATTATGAGGGAAGCAGTCTCACACCAGCTGGCCCCTGCCACTAGCCAGACATCTGAACAGCCTTTCACTTTCGCTGCCGCTAGTGGCCAGGAGCCCCCGTCACAGGACTCACAGGCCACCAACACCCCTCCCCTGCAGAAGGTGAACCACCACGCAAACGTTCCCTGCGATCCAGACCGAATCCAGAGACACATGCCAAGACCCCCACCAGGAAATGAGACTCTCCTGATTGTCACCCTTGTGTCCCACTCTGTCACCCTGTCCACCTTGAACTGCCATTGATCCCCTTCCTATGTCCCCTTGGACAATGCACCTGTGCTACAAACAGACTGGCACAATACCCTGGACTTTCCTCCATCATCACCCCATCCCATTGCACGTGCCCCTCCGTATATTAGCACTTCAATAAACCCCCTTCAGGAAAGAAAACATTTCAGAGTATGTCATGTATATCAAATATGTATTCATTGTAACAGATACAAACATTGCAAATCAGCTGTACAGAGAATGAGCATAGATTAATGACCTGTAGCTGGCTGTAGTGATCACACCAGGAGTATATGTCAGGTTACCAACATCTGCAAAATGAATTTCCAGAGGGAACAGTCAGTGGGCCTAGAAGTTGAGAATATCAGCATACCATTGCCAAACAATTTGAAACAAATGTCATTGAAATGTGAAGTAACACTGTCCTACCTGTGTGTCATTGGAAGTATTGTTGGATCACATTTGTTCTGTTATCCTCATCCTCATCCTCTGCCTCCTCATCCTCACTGTCCACAGGGTCTACTGCTGCCACACGGGCATCTCCATCCTCCTCATCCTGCAGGAATGGGTCATGGCGTCTGAGGGCCAGGCTATGCAACATGCAGCATGCCACCACTATCTGGCAGACCTTCTTTGGTGAGTAGCACAGGGATCCACCTGTTAGATGGAGGCACGGGAACCTGGCCTTCAGGAGGCCAAAGGTTCTTTTTATGATCCTTCTGGTTCACCCATGTGCCTCATTATAACGTTCCTCTACCCTTGTCCTGGCATTCCTCACAGGGATGAGCAGCCATGATAGGTTTAGGTAACCTGAGTCACCTGCAGATATTGTAGGACAACATTTATCCACACACTATCCTATATGGCCCACACCTTACCCATACACCAACATATACTGGGTGGGATCCAGGGCTCACCTATTAGCCACACACTGTGCCTCTGTAGTTGGGCCATCACATTTGGGATGCTGCTATTCCTTAGGACAAAGGCATCATGCACCGACCCAGGATACTTAGCATTGAAGTGGGAGATGTACTGGTCCGCCAAGCACACCATCTGAACATTCATAAAATGGAAACTCTTCCGATTCCTGACCACCTGTTCATTCTGCCACTGGGGGACAAATGCAATATGTGTTCCATCAATCGTCCCAATTATGTTGGGGATATGTCCCATTGCAAAAACTCTGCCTTCACAGTGGCCAAGTCCTCAACCTGGGGTAAAACAATGTAGCTGCACATTTATTTTATCACGGCAGACAACACTCTAGTCAGCACTATTGAGAACATTGGCTGTGACATTCCTGCTGCCAAGCCCACAGTCACTTGGAAAGAACCAGTTGCCAGGAAATGGAGCACTGATAGCACTTGCACAAGAGGGGGGATCCCAGTGGGATGACGGATAGCAGATATCAGGTCAGGCTCCAACCGGGCACACAGCTCTGTGATTGTGGCCCTGTCAAGTGTATAGGTGAGGATAATGTGCCTGTCCTCCAGTGTAGCCAAGTCCACCAGGGATCTGTACATGAGGGTATGTCTCAATCTCCTATTCATCTGCAGCGGTAGGAATCTAAGGGACAAAAGAGTGAGGAGCCAGTCACAGACTGAACAATGGAACTAGAACAGAACTTTGCATCCTGTAAACATGAAATGGGTCATTGTGATTTGTCCAATATGTGCTAATATTTCCTATGACGCAGCATTATTCCAGGGCCTGCCACCCCCCCCCCCCCCCGAAATGGCTTCTGCCTGTCCTGTGTGGAGGTCAGGTGGAAGTGAGGTAATTTTGCTGACGTTGTGCGCCATTGAGGGAGGTGGTTGGGAACCAGCGTGCAACTCCTCATTGGTTAACATTGGGCCCTCTGGGTTACAGTGGCCAATGGTGATCTACGCCGGTGGTGACGGTATGCACTGCCGCAGACGTGACCGCCATTTTCTATCTGATTCCTCACTTGTTAGCTGACCTTCCATAGGAGAGGACCTACACTGCATGTGCTGCTGTGACCTGAGTCTGGTACCTACAATGGCCTGTGTGACCGTGGAAAGGGCCCTAGCCTTCACTTCGGAGGAGTTGGAGAGACTAGTGGATGGGGTCCTACCCCAGTACGGACTCCTGTTTGGGCCTCCAGACCAATAGGTGAGTACAATGTGAGCATGATGCATGTAGCATGAATACATGTAGTTGTGTGTGGGAAGGTCTTGTGTAAGGGGGGTGGGTGGATGTCCTCTTGGGGGCGTACAGGTTGTGTGCTGGGCCTTGTGTGTGTAAATGGTGATGGGAACGTGTATGGTGGGCCATATGTGTAACAGGCAGGACTGTTTGTTTATTTCTATTTTCCTGTGTGTACTGCCTCTGCAGGTCAGTGCCCATCAAAAGAAGGGTATATGGCGTGCCATCGCCAAGGAGGTGCAGACCCTGGGGATCTATGGCAGGCGGAGCATCCACTGTCGGAAACGGTGGTAGGACCTGAGACGCTGGGCATGTAAGACGGCAGAGGCCCAGCTGGGGATAGCCTCCCAACGAGAAAGGGGTGCCTGTCGAACCCTGACCCCCCTGATGGCCCGCATACTGGCGGTGGCCTATCCTGAGCTGGATGGGCGCTTGAGGGCATCACAACAGCCACAAGGGGGTGAGTGCAGTGCCCATCATTACAACTTAAGCATGGTAGGGTGGTATCGAGTGGGGGATGTGTGTCAGTGGGTGCCCTTACGTCAGGTCTGACATTGCAGCGAAGGTCCCCTGGTGACTAGGGTTCAGAAGAGAAAACTTTGCTACCTAATTCGTAGGCATCCACTACTGGTCAGGGCTGCGTGAGTCTCAGGTGTGCTTCATTTGGCGGTGTGTGCCCATGCCTCAGTGGCCAACTATTTCTCTGGTAGTGCAATGTATATTGGGTAAGCCTGTTCCCTGTCTGTGAGTATTTTGTGTACACCAACGGTGGTGTTGGTGCAGCCACTGACCCTGTGCATCCTTTGTCTCTTTTCCCCCCTTTCTTGATTTGTCATCCTGTCCTTATGTGCATTAGCATCATCTGGCGGAGGAGCAGAGCCACCGGCAACGGAGCGAGCTGCATCCCACAGGACCCAGGAGGCAGAGTCCACCGACGCAGAGGGCACCAGTGGGACAGAGGGCGAGAGGAGCACCACGGCAGAGACTAGTGGGGACAGTTCAGACACAGATATCTTCTCTGATGGAAGCTCCCTGGTGGTTGTGGACACTTCTGGGACCACCCTAGCAACAGGTACAGCCACCACCTCCGTACCAGCATCGCCCTTCAAGCAGTCCCTCAGTGAGTTGCCCGTGCCCGCTCGCTCAGGAAGGTGGGCATCTCCTTCGCCCCAGGCACCTCAGGCCCTGCCCAGGTAGCCCTGCTGTCCTGAGTGAGGAGGCTATTGACCTCCTGAGATCCATCTCTGTAGGGCAGTCAACCATTGTGAATGCCATCCAGGGGCTGGCAGCTCAGATGCAACAATCTAATGCATTCCTGGAGGGCATTCACACTGGATTGGCAGCCCAACAGAGATTGATTCATGCTCTGACCTCTTCTTTGATGGCAGCCATTGTCCCAGTTTCTACCGTTCCCCCTCCAACTTCCACTGCCCAGTCCCATTCCTCTCACCCCAACCTATCCCAAGCACACATACAGACGAGCATTCACACAAGACAACACCCAAGAGTAGCACAGGCAAACACAAGCACCACACTTCATCCCACGGGCACTCACACAAACACCTTTCGGTTGCAGACACGACAACATCACCGTCTCCAGTGTCTCCCCCTCCCCCTTCTCCTCCTCCACCTCCGTCCCAGTCACATCCACACTCACACCTGCATGCACTACATCTACATCCACTCTTAGCATCACCACACCAAGCAGAACACACACCTCACTGGCAGACACCTCCACAACAACCTTGCACGCGTCCCTTGTGTCCTCTCCCACCATATCTGTCCACCCCCTCCTAAGGGACACAGACACAAGCACTCAGACACCCAACAGCCATCCACCTCACATCAGCATACAGACCATGCACCTGCGCCCAAAAGCAGCAGACAGACACCTCCAACTACTTCCTCATCCTCCACAGCCATTTCTTTTCCCTCTTCCTGCCTCAATTTCCCTAAAAACTGTTCCTATCCACCTCTGCCTTCTTCCCTGCCCCCCCATCCTGCACGTATGGGCAGGGTATCACAAACCCAGCCAAGAACCTCAGTCACACAGTCAATGGGCCCAGCCCTAACCACACACCCTCGTGGTGGAAAGGGATCCAGGCCACATGGACTGAAGGGGAAGGAGCCTGCACCAGCCAGCTTAAAGGGGAGGGAGTCTGCTCCAGCTGGCAAGATGGGCAAGGAGCCTGCACCAGCATGCAGGAAGAGCAAGGAGCCTGCACCAGCTGGCAGGAAGTGAAAGGAGCCTGCACCAGCAGGAAGAAAGAGCAAGAAGCCTGCACCAGGAGGCAGGAAGAGCAAGGAGCCTGCACCAGCAGGCAGGAAGTGCACGAAGCCTGCACCAGCAGGCAGGAATGGCAAGGAGTCTGCACCAGGAACTGTTACGGAGACCCCACCACCAACCATGGTTGTGCAGCCGCCCGAAGTTGCAGGTAATGGGTAGGACCTTCCCCCAACCAGCAGCACCACCACTGTGCAGCCGTCCGAGGTTGCAGGGGATGGGCAGGAGCATTCCTCCACCAGCAGCACTATCACTGTGCAGCTGTTGGAGGTTGCAGGGGATGGGCAGGAGCCTCCCCCCACCAACAGCACCACCACTGTGCAGCCGTCTGAGGTTGCAGGGGATGGGCAGGAGCATCCCCCTACCAGCAGCACCACCACTGTGCAGCCATCCGAGGTTGCAGGGGGTGGGCAGGAGCCTCCCCCCACCAGCAGCACCACCACTATGCAGCCATCACCGCCTGGCATCCTGCCTCCATGGGCTGCTGTGCAGCCTGTCTACTCCAGAACCAGTGGGTATGACACCCACCTGTGGGACTGTGGCCCATCACTCCCCAGGATCAAGCACTCTTCCCTCCCACCCTCAGGCTGCAATCCTGCAATCTACATCGCTTAGGGGGCATTAACAAATCTCAATGAGCCCCCGCTGCCCCCACAGAGACCAGAGTGAAGTGTAAACAGTCACTCCATGCTTGGGATGTATACACAGGGCCTCAGAGGAGCTGCTTGCCATCCTGCAGAGCCTCCAATAGTGACACACATAGACATCCAGTACCCTAGGATTCTTCATTAAAGCTCACATAAGGAACCGTAAAACAGGCCCGAAATATCTTCCCCCCACAGACTACCAACCTCAATATGTTGTGTTGGGGAGCCACTCTCATGGTGATCCTTGCACTGTTTTTTCTAGCACTGGCCCCTCAACTCACATGAAACGTGCACTGGCTTGAAAGACCAGCACATTACAGTGGTCCCAAGTGAAAGGGGTGCAAATGCTTTGAACCAACTTGTGGGGGTGGATACTGAACTGAGCCTATTCCTCCCCCCCATGACTTCATGGAACTTTGCATCTTCCAAAGGAGTCACACTTTAACTCGGTCTCTTACGCCCGGCGCCTGAAGATAGCCTGTGTTACTCTCCACAGAAACAATAATCCACCCCAATGGTTGGTACGAAACAAGACAGGGCTCCAACCGCGGTGCTTGGTATCTTGTGCAATACCATGGAGGCGAATCTACAATGCCCTGCAGGAGGTATACTTAAGAACATGCTGGCTGTCCGCTCGCACAAATCTGATGAGATCCTGGCAGCCGTGCTGGACATTCAAACCAACCTAGAGCTGAAAATCGATGCCCTAACGATATTTATGGATCTACTGAGGGAAGACCACAGAAAGTTAAAGGAACGTGTCAAAAACACAGAAACCACCCTGGCCTTCATCATTCCGATGGTCTCTGTCACTAATGCACATATCAAAGCCCTGTAAGATGAGGTGGACAACCTCAGACAATATGCCTGAGAAAACATGCCGATGATCAGGAAGTCAGGTTGCAGGGCAAATATGTTCCGATTGTGGGTCTTGTTGAAGGCCCCAGCATGGAATTCTACCTCGAGGAATGGTTTTCAATAACGATCTTACAGGGCAAACACTCAACCTTCTTCTCCATGAAACATGCCCAAAAGGTTCCAAGCAGGCCGCCTCTCCCAAGCCCCCCGAAGCCCGGTGGTCACCCATCTATTCAATTACAGAGACAGGACATATCCTGCAAGTTACCCATGCAAACGGTCCATGGACCATGGAGAACCCCCAAGTCAACATTTTCCCTGATTACACCATGGAAGTACAATGGCAATGGTCTTCCTTTCTGGCAGTAAAAGAGTGTCTCCATGATCATGACATTAGATATGCGTTACAATTTCTGGCTTCACTCAAGAATATGTAAGAAGATAGCCCCACCTTCTGTGCAACCCCAGAAGAGGCCTGGAATTGGTTGGAACGTAGTGGCATAAATACCTCACACCAGGGGACAATGGGCACCTTCGCCATATGGAAGGTGCATAGATGCCTTTGCTCTCGCAAGATGTGTCCCCAGGTGGTCCCCTCGAGAGAACAGGCAGCCAAGGAAAGAGGGCAAGTGGTGGCAGAGGTGAAACAGAGAGCATGGACCCAATCCCCTGCTGGATTAGTGGCAAGTAGACTCAACAAGGAGGCACCGGACATTCCCCAAACACTGGTTGATATGTTACTTGGAAGGGGCCCAATGGTCACCCCCCCAGATGACGGTAGATGTGATATAGGCACATGAGGTTACTTAGCCCGTTATTTGGCCTTGAATTCAGTCCTGTATTGAGGAATGTGGCATGGTTGAGAACCATCATGCTGCTGTCATGGCCAGGGGCTGCGGTTGCCCAGTTCACTGTTGCTGGTACTGCTCTACGGACACTGCCCCACTCTTCCACAGTGTCACAAAAACTGACTGGTTCACAAGGTAACTTTATGTTGCATTCTAGTGCTGCTGGCTGGACACCCGTTGGTGTGCTAGCCTGGAAAGGAGTGTTTGATGATTATTATATGCTTATCTTTCTTGCTCATTTTTGTGTTTTCATTTAATGGCTTTAAAAAAATGGTGCGCAGTCCACTGGTTGAAGGGGTTGATTGGCTCTGAGCTGGGGAGGGTTGGGACGATGTCTGGATGTTCTGTCGCATGTTTAATTTTATATGGCTACACCTAGTACTAAGACTGGGACACAATACCTGTTATTAACCTGGAATGTAAGAGGGTTAACCAGCTACATGAAGTGATACAGAGTACACCAATAGCTGCGCAGAGATAACATCCAAGTTGCAGTCCTGCAAGAGTCTGATCTGACTGCCTGAACCTTGAGGGCATGCGCAGACGCTGGCGCGGTAAGCTGGTGGGGACAACGTACTCCTGATATGCTAGGGGTGCTCTTATCTGGGTGGCACTGGGGGCACCATTGGAGGTTGTACACAAAGGTAGATCCGGAAGAGAGATACGCAGTGCTGAAAGGGATCCTAGATGGTCTCCCCGTGTCCTTTGTTTCTTTATATGGACCAATACTAATCAGGCCCCCTTCCTGCAATCCCTAACCCCGGCCCTGGTCCGTAATGCACTGGCCCCTTGTTACTCTGGTGGGGATTTTAATTGAGTTTTAGATCTCAGCTGTCACTGCTCATGCCCACTAGTGGTGGGGGCACACTCAGTGGCACTTACTCACCACCTCGCACATTGGGTCTCTCACAATCAGTTTGTAGATTTGTGGCACAGCTTACATCCCCTGTTCAGAGAATATTTTTCTACTTGGTTTTGCATGATCTTCATAGCAGGACTGACCTTGTTTATTGCAGCTCAGAGGCACTTACAAGGGTTATCCGGGTTGAATACTTAGGTCACACCACATCAGATCACTGCCCACTGCAACTACAACTGACGTGGGGCCGTAGGCACCCCTTATACCAACCTAGCACCTTCCTGTTGACTCCCTGCAGGACAAGGTCTATCGCAACACCTTATGAGAACATTTCACCTCATAGTTTACCGACAACAAGGGCACAGTGTCTCATCCTGGCATAGAATTGGACGTTTTTAAAGTGGTGCTGCAGGGGCATACGATTAAGGCAGTGCATGGTACTAGGACGTTACTGCACAGGAAACTGCATACTCTGGAAAGAGATATCTGCAGATATGAACAGATGTTGCCGATGATTAGATAGCAGCTGCTCCACTGGCGCAAGTGCGGCTTGCACACACAACTGTGTTTGAACAGTTGGGTAGAATAGATTATGAGGAATATCAAAACTGGAAACATGTGGAGGGCAAAAAGGCAGGCAGGCAGGCTGGCTTTTGACCTGGCTTCTTCACTCTGATTCTCCCAGGATTCCCATTACTGCTATTCATGGAAAAACAGACCTCATACTAAACAACCAGGAGGCCCTCAATACTGCTTTTCACTCCTACTATGCTGAGCTTTACACAGCCCTGTGTCTGGTAGACAAACCCCTGATTGGTTTGTTCTTGGACACTTTACATCTGCCACAACTTCAGGAATACCAACGGCTACATCTTGGGGCTCTTCTTCCCATAATAGACACCGGAGATGCGATTAAGCAAATGGCCTGTGGCAAGACTCCGAGAGTGGACGACTGGCCGGTGGAATTTTATGCTACCTTTAAGCCCAAACTGGACCCTCACTTGCTAAAAGTGTTTACTTCAGCCTTCTCAACTGGCATGTTTCCAACCTTACTCTGTGATGCAGTTTTGGCTGTCTTGCCAAAGCCAGACAGAGATATTCTATTGATGGGGTCGTACCACCCCCTCTCCTTAATGAACACAGGCTACACGATCCTAGGGAAGGTGTTTTCTAACCGGCAGATCCCCATAGCACAATCCCCATAGCACAATCCATAGTACACCCTGATCAGAAAGGGGTCACACCTGGGAAGAATACAATCCTGAACCTACTTCACCTGTTCATGCTGATGGATGGGTCATGATCCTCTGGTGCTAGCCCCTGGGTTGCATGGCTGGACATAGAGAAGGCGTTTGACACCCTAAGGCGGTAGTATTTGAAGGTGGTCCTTACAAGGATTGGGATAGGCCCCAAGTTCGTACAACAAATACCCCTGTTTTACAATATGCTGCTAGCCCGGGTGAAAACCGGACGTGCCATATGTGATTCATTCACTATTGAACACAGCACTCAACAAGGTTGCCCCTTGTCCTCAATAATCTTCTCACTGTCAATGGAACCCCTCACATGTGAATTTCGAGCGCATGCCTCAGAATGGGGAATCCAAGACGTGGTTATTGGCATATAATTTAATTATATGCAGATGATGCTCTAGTTTATCTGAGAGATGATGCTACGGTGCTTCCTCAACTTATGGAAGTCTTACGGCAATTTGGAGAAGCATCCAGTCTGAGAGTAAATTGGGACAAGTCCCAATTGTTTCCATTGATGGCCCTATTTGAGCCCCAGCAGAAGGAGCTTCCATGCACCCTGCTCTCCTGGTCCTACAATTCTATTTAATATCTGGGTGTCCACGTGTATCATTCCGACAAAGATGTGATGAAGGGTAATGTGGGCAGAGTCCTTGCAAGTGTGAGGTCTTCCATCCTGTTTTGGACATCTTTGCCGCTCCCCCTCTGGCAAAAAGAGTTGCTATCTCCAAGATGTTAATCCTCCCCAGGTTACTGTATTTCTTCTCCGTTCTGCTGGTGCTGCTGTCCGCTAGCTTCTTTGGTGACCTATGAGTGCTTCTAATTGCATTCATATGAGGCAAAGGTAGCTAGCAAGTGGTGCTTGTTGTGGCAGACTTGGCACCCCAAATTACAAATACTACTGTGCAGCTGCCCAACTACAGGGGCCCGTGCAATGGCTTGCAGGTCAAAATATGTAAGAACTGGGACATTGATTTGGTAGGGTAGCATCTCTTCTGGTCCTGCAATGGCTGCTGGACTCTGAGACGGAGGTGCACGGAAAGAGGGGAAATGCTCTCATGCACGTGGCTAAGACCTGCTGGACTACGTATGTGCCCAAGACTTGTGATTGCCTCCATACACATCAGAACTCCCCCTTTGAGAGCTGCAGGCATGCCATGTACTACAAACGCGACAGGACACTGCAGACTGGTCTGACACAAGTCTTACTGTCTGGGGTGAAATGTTCACAGATAAGATCCTTAGCACATTCGAAAGTCTGGTAGATGATTAACATATTCCACAGGGTCCTTTCCTTACATTTTCCACACTCACACGATACCTGCACACAATTTGGTGTAAAAAACGTGATGATTCAGAGACCTCCCTACTCTTCCAGGTGCTACTGACACATGGGGGTGGCCGCAGGGCCATAACACACCTTTACAGCTCCAAAAGCACCAGGTTCCCTCCACCACGCCTGAGCTTATTGGGAAGCTGTCCTTACTGTCACACTGACAGATAAACAAGGGGCATAGGCCCTCATTATGACCCTGGCAGTGAGTGATAAAGTGGCGGCAATACAACCAACAGGCTGGCAGTAAGTACCGCTAACTTTTGACCATGGTGGTGATAACTCCCATAGACAGCCAATGTACCACACCAACCACCAGGGTGGAAACAGCACTTACCACGGCGGTAGCCACCTACAGCCAGACAGAAGACAAAGTACTGCCCACCATATTATGACACTGCAACCCACCATCTTTTCCGGGGTGGTACCACCGCCAATAAAAGCCCGGTGGAAACAGAGTTCAGAAGTGAAAGGACTCACCATTGGAGACACAGAGAACCACGCCGCCATGGAACCCAAACTGCAAGTCTTCCTGATGATCTTCTACGTCATGCTCCACCTGGAACACCAATGCTGACGAAGACAACAATGGTGAGTACAGCCACCTAGCACACAAGGGAGGGTGGAAGGAGAATGAGAGTGACACACGCACAACACACACCCGACACACACACACCATACACACACAACCAGCTGCACGCGTAAACCAATCGCACACGACACACTGCAAAATAAAACATGGACCATATTACTAGGATTACTGGATTAACGGTGATGTATTAGTATAGCAAAATCCACCACACAAACTAAATAAATACAAATGTCCATAAAGGGCCAATGCCCAGTCCAAAGTCATGAGGGCACACAAGGCCACAGGGCCCAAGGCCCAACATGTTTCCTGACACAGCCGGAGAGAACACTGCAGGGACATAATTTTGCAAGTGGGAAGGCACCTCAGAGGAATGGGGGGCACTTCAGTCGAATACAGGAACGTCCCCACTGGTTCTGGAGGGGGCAACATGCCCATTGCTCTGTCCTGGGGAGTGCAAGGTCACAGTCTGTCAGGTGGTTGACTTGCCCACTGGTTCTGGAGGGGGCAACATGCCCATTGCTCTGTCCTGGGGAGTGCAAGGCCACAGTCTCTCAGGTGGGGGGGGCAGCCCGCACAGATGCCCCTGGAGGGTGGCCTACATGGCATCCACCGGCGGTGATGGCTGCACTAGGTTAGGGGGAGCCTCCTGGACAGCCTCTGCACTCACTGATGGCTGCACTGTGGTGGTGGATTGAGGAGCCTCCTGGCCAGCCTCTGCACTCTTTGATGGCTGCATTGTGGTGGTGGATGGAGGAGCCTCCTGGGCGGCCCCTGCACTCCCTGATGGCTGCACTTCCACATCTGGCGGTGGAGGCCACGTGACAGCTGGTGGTGGTGGCGGTGTGAGCCTGACAGCTTCCGCTGGCATAGAGTACCTCGTCTCCTCCTGTCCATGGGTTGTGAATCCATTACCCTTCCTGGCAAGGGTGGATTACCTCTTCCCCTCTCAGCCTGGTGGTGCAGGCTCCTTCTTCACAGCTGGTGCAGGCCCCTTCCTCTTCTTCACAGCTGGTGCCGGGCTCTTCACACTCTTCCCTGGTGGTGCAGGACTCTTCCCCTTCTTCCCTGGTGGTGCTGGCTCCTTACCTTTCTGTGTTGTAGGTCTGGTATCCTTACCACCACGAGTAGGTGGTGCTACCACTGTCCCCGTAGACTGTTTGGATGAGGTGCTAGGCTGTGTCCTTGGTACCCTGCCCATACGTGCAGGATGGGGGGGGTGGGGTAGGTAAGAGGTCAAATTGGGAAAGAAAAAGCTTTTTAGGGATGATGGGGTGGGAGGAAGGAGGAGTAATGGAAGTGGAGGATGAGGGAGTGGTTGTTGGAGGAGTATGTCTGCTGAATTTGGGTGCAAGTGCATGGGCTGTATGCTGATGTGAGGTGGATGGCTGTTGGGTGTCTGAGTGCTTGCATCTGTGGCCCTTAGGAAGGGGTGGACAGACACGGTGGAAGAGGACACAGGGGACGCGTGCAAGGTTGTTGTGGAGGTGTCTGCCAGTGAGGTGGGTGGAAACTCACTGAGGGGATACTGGGAGGGCAGTGCTGTACCTGCAGCTGGGCTGCTCACGGAGGTGTGCGCCACCACCGGGAAGCTCCCATCGGAGGAGGTATCAGAGTCTGTGTTGTCCCCTCCAGTCTCCACCGTGGTGCTCCCCTTACCCTCTGTTCCACTGGTTCAGTCTGAATAGGTGGACTCCTGTGGGATGCAGCTCCCTCTATCGCCGGTGCTCCTGCTTCTCCGCCAGATGATGCTAATGCACACAAGGACAGAATGACAAAACAAGAAAGGGGGAGAGAGAGACAGAGGATACACTGAGTTAATGACTGGACCAACAGTCCGTTGGCGTACGCAGCACCCTCATACACAGGGAACAGGCACTACGAATATGCATTGCACTACCAGTGATATGGCTAGTCACCAAGGCATGATGAGGATCACACACCACCAAGTGCTGCACACCTGGGACCCACGCAGCCCTGCCTAAAATTGACTACTAACAAGCTAGGTTACCTGTATTTGCCATGCAACCATTAACCTTCAGAGGACCCACTCTGCAATGTCTGGCATGGCCTTAGGGGCACCCACTAACACGCAGTCACCACCCGGATACCACCCCACCAGCCAAAATATGTAATGATACCCACTGTAATCACCCCCTTGTGGCTGCTGTGATTCCCTCAAGCACCCATCCAGCACAGGGTAGGCCACCGCCAGTATGTGGGCCATCAGGGGGGTCAGGGTCTGACGGGCATCCCTTCCTCGTTTCCGACAGTGGGTGCTCCGCCTGCCATGGACCCCCAGGGTCCGCATCTCCTTGGTGATGTTACGCCATAATCCCTTCTTTTGATGGGCGTTGACCTGCAGAGGCAATAAAGACTGGAGAACACCATTAAACTAACAGTCCAGGCTGTCACACACATGGCCCACCATACCCGTTTCCATCACACATTATCCAGCGCACGACATGTACACGATCAACAGATAATCCACCCCCTTACACAATGGCTTCACACACATCTCCAAGCATCCATGCCACATGCATTGTGCCTACAGTTTACTCACCTGTTGGTCTGGAGGCCCATACAGCAGCCCTTACTGGGGTAGGACTCCATCCACCAGTTGCTCCAACTCTTCCGAACTGATGGCTGGAGCCCTTTCTCCGGTCACACGGGCCATGGTAGGTCCCAGACACAGGTCACAGAAGCACATGCAGTGTAAGTCTTCTCCTGCTGAAGATCAGGAAATAAGGGCCAGATGTAGGTAGCTAAAAAATAGCGAGTCAGAAATTGCGAGTCTTTGCGACTCGCAATTTCCGACTCGCAAACAAGTATCCAAAAAACAAAAGGTGACTTCATTTTGTGACTCGCAAATGAAGTCGCACCGCAGATTGCGAGTCCGCTGTTTGCGAGGTCGCTTTTTGCGACCTCGCTAAAAACGAACACGCAAATTGCGAGTGGGTGTCGCAAATTTGCGACTGTGCCGCAAATTGCATGCAGGTGCAGCAGAACAGTCTGGAAAACACTTCCTGGCTCTTGCTGATGACATCACAGACAGGACGTTTACAAATACAACTGGGAGGAGGGAGGACCACACCCTTTTCCAACTGCTGAGCAACCATCAGGAGGAACAGCAGCAAGAATGGAGGACTCTGGTAGGAAGAGAAAACTTAAGTTTTCAGAGAAGGAACTGGAGGTGCTGACAGATGAATGCTGCCAGCACCATGACCAGCTATTTGGAAGGGCTGCCCTGAGAGTGCCAGAGACTGACAAGAGGAGGATTTGGAATGACATCCAGGAGAAGGTCAACACCATAGGGGTGAGCCACAGGAGCATTGAAGAGCTCAAAAAGAGATGGTACGACCTGCGCTCCAGGACCAAGTAGAGGGTGGCAGTGCGCCTCCGGGAGATGAGGGGCACAGGAGGAGGCCCATCCACCGTCCCACCACCCACACCCATGGAGGAACGTGTGGAACAGACCCTTGAGCCAGAGGCAGTGGCTGGAATGGGAGAGCTGGACACGTCAGCGCCAGGAACATCAACAAGTGAGTACCATGAAACATGCATGTACACCCATATCTGCCATACCCCCATCCACCCAGTACACAGCAGCATGCACAACCAAATTAGCTCCATTCCAGACTAGCAACCACCAGAATGGTGCATTATGGACAATGTAGTTCAGTAGTCAGCTTAGGAAGCATACAACAGATGTTAGATACTGACAGTGTGTTCCTTATGTCCCACAGGTCTCCCACAAGACATCCACATCAGCCAGTCCGTCCAGGGCGCAGAGGGCAGCCAACAGGCAGCACAGGAGTCAGGAGCAGCCACTACAGGGCCCAGCACCACCCAACCACAGTCCCCTACAGCTGCACCAATGGACATTGGGGAGATCGACCCAGCACCCGGTCCTAGCCACAGTGCCATACAACAGGACCCTGATGCTCCACCGCGTCGCAGACGCCGAGTCCATGTCCCTGCAGTGTCCCAGGAGGATGTAGGGGACTCTTCCATGTCCGCCGCTGAGGCAGCTCTCATCAGTGGTCAGCGCCTGCAAACAAGGCAGATGAGAGTTATATCAGGGGCCATGCAGCGTATGGAGCGGAATTTCACCACAGGGCTGGCACAGGTGCACACAGACTTCAAAAGCCTGAACAATCATGTCGGTGACCTTGCACTCTCCATCCGTCACCTAGTAACTGAACTTGTGTCAGAGAGAGAGAGTGCAAGGCGCTGTGAGCGGCAACTCATACACCGTTTGGACCGCATGGCTGCCTCAATCGTCCGCCGTACAGTCAGTTTGCAGGTAGACTTGGGCCACTTTGCAGGGGATGTGGCTCGAGGACTGGGTCAGATTAGCCATGCTGTGGACATGATGGAGGCAAGACAGGCGGCTAGGGGCACGGCAGACACACCTCAAGATAGTGAGGAGGGCTCCACGGTCAGTAGTGCATCTGCCACGGACACAAGGGTATTGAGGAGTGGCAGTGCACGTCAGGGATCTGCTGACACTCCAAGCACTAGCCATGCTGGGCGTCCCAGGCGGAGGAGTTGAGCTATGCACTTGCGGACAATTGAGGCACATGAGGTGAATGTGTCCTCATTGCAGGTGAACATTTACAGCCCCTTCCCAAAAGTTCAGTTCATAATTATTTAGGTTCACTTAATAAAAGTTCTTGTTTGTTCCACTTCACAACTGGGCTCTTTGTGTGTGACATTAGTGTGTGTGGTGACAGGTAGCACATACCTTCCAAAGTATTGGTTTGAATGTGGTCCCGTCTCTGTCTGCCTTGATTTGCAATGCTTCTATCCCCATGATGGCGATGTGGTAGTTCTTGCTCGTCATACTCTGAATCTGGGTCTTCTGGTGTGTGATGTAGCCCACATCTGGTGGCAATGTTGTGCAGTATAGCGCATGTGCCATCGATCTTGAATGCTGTTATTGGGGCATACTGGAGCGCACCTCCACTTCTGTGGAGGCATCGGAATCTTGCCTTCAACAGTCCAAAGGTCCTCTCTATAACATTTCGGGTCCTCCTATGTGCATTGTTGTATCACCTCTCAGTCTCATTGTTGGGTGTTAAGTACGGGGTAAGTATCCATGGTCGTAGCGCATATGCACTGTCACCTGTATGGCAAAAATGGACAATGTTAGCAGGGCATGGATGGTTTCCACAGTGACCTGTGTGTATGTCTTCAGGGTGTATTCAGCAATACCTAAGAGATATCCGTCTCCAAACTCCCCACGTTCTAGGCGATGGTGTATCCCACTGTGCCTGAAAATGTAGGAGTCATGTGTACTCCCAGGAAATTTGGCTACCATGTCAGTGATGACATAATTGGTGTCACATACCACCTGGATGTTCAGTGAGTGGGTACACTTACGGTTGCGGAACAGATATTCCAGATTTGCAGGAGGGCAGATTTGTATATGTGTCCTGTCTACACACCCTATTACATGAGGGAAGTTGGCAATCCTGTAGAATTCCAACTTGGTGCTTTTGATTTCTGCCTCATTCCTGGATAGGTATATGTATCTGGACATGTGTGTGAGTATGGCATCTAAGAAACATCTGAAAAACCGTGAGAGTGCACTTTGGGATACCCCACCTGCCACAGCAATGACCCCCTGATAGCTACCCAAGGACAACAGGTGCAGTGAGCATAGCACTTGCACATGTGTGGGGATGGCGCTGCCGCGCACAGTCTGGCGTTGAAGCTGCGGATTGACTAGATCTATTAATTCTAATATTGCTGCACTGCTGAGTCTGTATTTATCATATATCTCCTAATCTGTTTGTTGGAAAAGTGTCTGCCTGGTTCTGTATATCCTCTCCTGTCTCTGGCTCCTCCTCCTCCTCTGCTGTGGGGCGTGGACTCTCCTCCTCCTTGCTATCACATATATCTCTGCCATCTTGAGTAACCCAGGTGCCTTCTGGGTCTCCTTTTATACTTTGGTTCTGGTAACCACCTGCTCTGAGTTAGTGGTAAATTGGGTGTGCAAAATGTGCTTTTTGCGACTAGTCGCAATTTGCGAGTGGCCTTTTCATATGGTTTGCGACTCGCAAATTGCGACTTCCTATTGGGTCGCAACTTTTGCGAGTCGGTAATGGCTCGTGTCGCTATTTGCGATTCGGAAATGGGGTTTTTACATCCCATTTCCGATTTCAAAGGGTCGCAAATAGCAATTCGGGCCATTTGCGACTCACTAAATTTTGCTACATCTGGCCCTAAGTGAGGAATGATTTAGAAAATGGTGGTCACATCCACGCCGGTGTACACCGTCACCACCGGTGTACATCTCCTTTGGCCACTGTACTCTATAGGGCCCAATATTATCCAATGAGGAATTGCACAGTGGTTCACGACCACCCACCGCCACGACGCCCAACGTCGGCAGAATTACCTCACTTCCACCTGTCCCTCCGTACAGGAGAGGTAGCAGCCATTTCAGGGGGGTGTGAACAGGTCTATTGATAATTGCTGTGTCACAGACTAGCACATATCTCGCCATTTCTACTGTCCCATAACATAAATACACAAAGTATATTGAAGTTGTGGTTCGATTGTTTAAATTGTGACAGCCTGCTCACTCTTGCGTCCCTTAGATACCTACCGCTGCAGATGAATAGGAGATGGAGACATACCCCCATGTACAGACCCCTGGTGGACTTGGCTACACTAGAGCACAGGCACATTATCCTCACCTATAGACTGGACAGGGCCACAATCACAGAGCTGTGTGCCCAGTTCGAGCCTAACCTGATATCAGCTATCCGTCATCTGACTGGGATCCCCCCTCTTGTACAAGTTCTATCAGTGCTCCATTTCCTGGCAACTGGTTCTTTCCAAGTGACTGTGGGCTTGGCAGCATAAATGTCACAGCCAATGTTCTCAGTCATGCTGGCAAAAGTGTTGTCTGCCCTGAAAAAACACATGTGCAGCTACGTAGCTTTCCCCCAGGTTGAAGAATTGGCCACAGTGAAGGCCAGATTCTATGCAGTGTGACATATCCCCAATATTATTGGTGCGATTGACGGGACACATATTGCATTTGCCCCCTCCGCCCGAATGAACAGGTGTACAGGAATCGTAAAAGTTTCCACTCCATCAATGTGCAGATGGTGTGCCTCGCGGACCAGTACATCTCCCATGTCAATGCTAAATGTCCTGGGTCGGTCCATGATGCCTTTGTCCTGAGGAATAGCAGCATCCCAAATATGATGGGCCTACTACAGAAGCACAGGGTGTGGCTTATAGGTGAGCCTTTGTCCCCACCTGGTGTATGTTAGTGTATGCCTGTGATGTTAACCTAGGATAGTGTGTGGCTAAATGTTGTCCCTCAATGCCTGTAGGTGACTCTGGCTTCCCAAACCTATTGTGGCTGCTGACCCCTGTAAGGAATGCCAGGACAAGGGCTGAAGAACGTTATAATGAGGCACATGGGTGTACCAGAAGGATCAATAAGAGGACCTTCGGCCTCCTGAAGGCCAGGTTCAGGTGCCTCCATCCGACAGGTAGATCCCTGTGCTACTCACCGAGAAGGTCTGCCAGATAGTAGTGGCATGCTGCATGTTGCACAACCTGGCCCTCAGACGCATTGTACCTTTTCTGCAGGAGAAGGTGACTGGAGATGCACCTGTGGCAGCAGTAGACCCTGAGGATAGTGAGGACGAGGAGGCAGAGGATGAGGATGTGGACAACAGAACATCAGTTATCGGTCAGTACTTCCAATGACACACAGGTGAGACAGTTCAACTTCACATTTCTATGACTATTGGTGTATTCTGTGTGGCAGTGGCATGCTGGCATTACCCAGTTCTTACCTCTACTTACTGTCACCTATGGATTATCATTTTAAAGATGTTGGTGATATGACAACAATGTCCTGATGTGATCACTACAGCCAGTTACAGGTCATTCTTTCTATGCTCTCACAATGTACAGTTCATGAAGCTGATGAAGCTGTTTTCATCATTACATATTTTCAATACACAAAAGACTGGTAGTCGAGTTTTTTCGAAGGGTGTTTATTGTAGTGCTAAGAAATAGAGGGGAAAGTGCAACGGAATGGTATGATGATGGAGGAAAGTCCAGGGTATTGTTGCAGTCTGTTTGTAGCACAGGTGCAGTGTCCAAGGGGCCATATGAAGGGGAGTAATGGCAGTTCAAGGTGGACAAGGTGATTGAGTGGGACATAAGGGGGACAATCAAGAGAGTCTAATTTCCTGGCGGTGGTCTTGGCAAGTGTCTCTGGCTTCTGTCTGGGTTGCAAGGAACGTTTGCAGGGTGGGCCACCTTCTGCAGGGGGATGGGTGCTGGTGGCCTGTGGGTCCTGTGGCGGGGCCTCCTGGCCACTAGCGGCAGCGGAAGTGGACGGCTGTTCAGTTGACTGGCTATTGATAGGGGCCCGCTGATGTGCTGTTGCCTCCCTCATCATGTTGGCCATGTCTGCCAGAACCCTTGCTATGGAGATTATGGTGTTTGTTAATGGCCTGTAGGTCCTCCCTGATTCCCTGATACTGTCCCTCCTACAGCCGCCTGTTTTCCTGCACGTTGGCTAGGATCTGGCCCATCGTGTCCTGGGAATGTTGGTAGGCTCCCAGGATCTTGGAGAGTGCCTCCTGGAAAGTCAGTTCCCTGGTTCTGTCCTCCCCCTGGCGCACAGCAGTCCTCCCAGTTTCCCTGTTGGCCTGTGCCTCTGTCCCCTGAACGGTGTGCCCACTGCCACTGACCCTATGTTCCTGATTGTCTTGGGTATGAGGTGTGGCCTTGGGTCCCTGTACAGGTGGGCACACTGCTGATTGACGTGTCCTGGGGACAGAGGTTTGGGTACACTGGGTGGGTACTGTGGTGTTTGTTCCTGATAGGGGAGGCTCTGTGTGGTCTGTGAATGGGCTTGGGTGACCGGCTGTCCAATGGTCCCTGATGGGCCAGGTAGGTCATCCAGATCAAGAAGTCCAGAGTTGCTCTCATCACTGGGGGCCACTCCTGTTGGGGGACTGGATAGTGTTGGCACCTCCTCTCCACTGATATTGGCTCGGGTACCTGTGGGGATGTAAGTGATGTATTATGCTTCAAGTGTATGACATTTGTACTTCCCTAGCTTTCCCTCTATGGTTGGTGTTGCCCTGCCACCTTTATTTGTATATGGTGATGTACTATGGGATTGTTAGTTTCCCTACGCTGTGCATGCTTTGGTGATGGGTGTCTGTGCAGGACTGGAAGGGGAGTCCATGCATTGGTATGGCATGCAGGGCTTGGCATTGGGGTTAATGAGATGTGTAGGTGCAGTGTGTGGGATGGAGTGGAGTGATAAGAGTGAGGGTGAGGGTGTGAGATGGCATGCAGGTATGGGTGGAGTGATAGGTAGTAAATATTAACTTACCAGTGTCCAGTCCTCCGGCTACTCCAGCGAGTCCCTCAGGATGTAGTATTGCCAGTTCTTGCTCCATCCCATGCTCTGAGCTCTGGGGGAGGAGGCGGGGGTCCACCGCCTGTCCTCTCTATGGCGAGCATGAGTCTTTCTGTAATGTAACGTACCTACCCCCGTAGGTCGTTCCACCTCTTCCTGATGTCGTCCCTTGTTCTTGGTGCTGTCCCACAGCGTTGGCACTGTCCATGATTCTCTGCCATAGCTCCATCTTCCTTGCTACAGATATCTGCTATACCTGTGCTCCAAAGAGCTGTCCCTCTACCCTAACAATTTCCTCCACCATGACCCTTAACTCCTCCGCAGTGAAACGGGGGTGCCTTTGTGGTGCCATGGGTGTTGTGTGATGTGTGTTGGTAAGGTAATGTGGTGGGGTGTGTGATGTGGAGTATGTGAGGGGTGTATGGTTATAAGTGGCTTGTGTGTCTAGTTGTCTCTGTGCTCTTCTTTGCAGTCATCCAGTCTCCAATCGATGTTTGTAAGGGGTTGTTGGTAATGTGGGTGTGTGTTTTATAGTGGTATGGGTCTGTGGGTGTGGTGTATGTATGAGTGTCAGGTGTGCGAATTTGGTATAGGCCAATGTGGTGTTGTTTTGTATGTGTCCATTCTGAGCGCGGCAGTATGTACTGCCAATGGTTTACCGCCGTTGAATGTCCGCTGTGGTGATTTGTGGGTCATAATATGATGGACGTTGTTTTGTTGGGGTAACGGTATGGGTTTTGGGACTGCCACTTTATCACTGACCTTTGGGCTGGCAGATTTGTGTATGTGGCTGTAATCTGTTGGAATGGTGTGTGTGTGTTATAATATGGTGAACATATATCTGCCAAAGTGGCGGTATGTTGGCGGCCATCAGCGTGGCAGTAAGCGGGATTTATCGTCAATGTCATAATGAGGGCCATAGTGTGTACGGTATTAAAACTAATTTCCACAAACACCAGGCTAAAGTACATGCAGTTTAATTACCTTTGCAACACATACCTTACCCCAGAGCGCTTAATGCAAATGTGTCCAGGGACTGCATATACTTACCCCTGCTGCCAGACTACTGCTGCAGACTTTGTGCACATGGTATAGAGCTGCCCCCAGCTTGTCCCTTACTGGGATGAGATTGAGGTTTATCTCAGAGGTCTTAGGTGCTCCCTTCCAGAGAGAGGGTATACATTGTTTATTAGGCATCATTTTCCACTTAGTTACACATAAACCGGTCAATATATTGAAAGACCTCCCCTTAGTGCTGGCAAAACGAAGGATAGCCATGTGTTGGAAGTCGACTATGCCCCCTTCTAACTCGTTTGTGGCTCTCAGACCTGCGCTCTGGCATTCTGGTGGAGCAACAAGTGCTGTGAGCTGGAAGACCAGGGTCCTTGGCCCAGCTACACATCTGGAATGGCAGAAATTTTCAGAGAAGGTGGAAGCTAAATCTGATTACAGATGGCCATAGACAGTTGCCGTATTGCCCAGACCCTTGGTGTCACTTGAAGCGCTTTTGTTTTGTGCCTTTAATAATGTTGTTTTATGCCTCCAGGCACAGCTTCTGGACCCGCTGCATACATACCCAGGTCATTACTGACACTTTCCCAATCCACACAGATATCAGAAGGCTCTTCCACCCAGATCCCCCCTCAGATCAGTTGAGTTTTCCTCCTATCCTTGTCTACACGCACACCCCCCTCTCAGACGCAAGAGACTCCATACCATTGGTTATGCTATTTCTTATAGACTGTAGACTTTGTAAAGTTTATCTTCTGTGATGCCCATTGTATGGACACTAATGTACAACAGTAGTTGCCATTCCTACAGTGGTGCAAGGGGCTACAGTTCAGTTGGGAAGTCAGTATGTGCAGTTGGGGGTCCCTCCTGTGGCAGTAGCTAGTGGCCCCCCCAGCCAATGGTGCAAAGAACTTCAACTCCAGGAACTCTGCACTCCGCTGACCGGTAGCGGGACCCCAGCTAGAGGCCCCCCCAGCCAGTGATGCAGAAAACTTCAGCTCCAGGATCTCTGTACTCCGCTGACCAGTAGCTGGCCCCCAGCAGTCACAGTGGTGTTCGCGGCTGTTCCCTACTCAGGAATCCACGATAACTGGTATGGAGAAATCACTGTCGGGTATTGGTCTGGGGGACGTGTGGTCTGAGCATGAACAGCTGGGCAATCAGGCCGCAATGGAAGTAAAGAAAAAAAATTGGAAGAGGAATTATGTGGATATGTTTGAGTTGATTCTGGATAGGCCCAAAAAAGAGGAGGCCAAAGAAAACTCTCACTTGAGGGACTGTGGCCATTGGCCCTACTAAAGAAGAAGGAATAAATGCTGGTTAAGTGGGTGAAAGTTTTTTCAATTTTTCAGGCTATTATTGCTTAGCGCTTTACTTGTTTAAGTGGCCAATTTACGTGTTACCAGAATAGAATAGTGTGCATGTATGATGAGTATGGTGGCACGACTTGAAAGGATTATGACAGGAAATTCAGGAGGATTAAGGCCAGTAGGCCCATGCTAGCTTTGGATTGGATTGATGTAACCACTTGGTTGTTTTTTATGAAGCCTCAACGCATTGACACTACCCCCATTCAGCCCTTTCAAGCGGGCTCAGGGTCAACTAGCAGCCCAGGAGGGGAGGTGAGAAAGGTTCCTTTTGAGACTTTAACAATTGATCTTGTACCCGGCCTCCGGGGACTTGTAAATTCAAGCGTTGTGGCTGATTCTACGGCTTGTAATCCCACCCAGAGTCCAAGTGCTTCAGAAACTCCAAGAACAAAGGTGGCAAGAATCAAGATTGATCACCCCCTATTTGCTAAGCCCCCTTCCTGGTTAATTGGTTGGTCATGGTCTCATGGCTCAATGTGTACAGTAATCCCATGGCAACTCTGGCACTGTATGAAGGCTTCAAAGAAGTTTTCAGAATCCCAGCAGAGGGATGTGTGGGCATCTCTTATAGCAGGAATCAACACTCGCTCATGTCCAATCATGGAGTGGCAAGGGTTAAGGCCCTCAAAGAGATGAGTCGGGGGAGAGTGGCAGGTCTCTTTTTTGTTCAGTCTCTCTTAATGTCTTTATCGTCTCTCCCCTGGGGTTAGTTCCTGAAAAGAGCCTGGAAGTACAGATTAATACACAGCCTATTAGGACCCAGGGGTCAGTCAGTGAATGATACCATTAATGGGGCCTTGTGCTCAGTCAAGTACGCTCTCCTGGATCAAGCAATCCAGAAGCTGCTGGAATTGGGACCTGGAACTCTCTTAGCGATTTTGGACATAGAGTTAGCTTCCCACATGCTTCCTGTGAATCCGCAGGATTTCCATCTGCTGGGTTTTGAATTTGAGGGCTCATTTTATTTAGATAAATGCATGCCTATGGGTTGCTCCGTCTCATGCTCCTATTTTGAGAAGGTCAGCACTTTTCTTGATTGAATCTTTAGGCCTTGCAGTCTTTCTGGGAACTGATGGGAATTTTTGGGGTACCATTGGCCCAGGGTAAGACTGTTGGGGCTGCGACTATCATTGAATTCCTGAAGATAGAGTTGGACTTGTTGCCGGGGTCTCAAGGCTCCCCTCGTAAAACGTTAACTCCTTTTCTCATGCCTTCAAAGCATGTCTGGGAGCTAGTAAGGTCACCTTCCATCAGTTGCAAGTGGGAGTTGGACAGCTGAATTTCGTCTTATACTTGATCCTCATGGGTTGCCCATTTTCACCCCATGTCTGGCCTGAGGGAGGAACACCATCATACCAGGTTGTCAAGTGAGGTCTGACAGGATATGAGGATCGGGGAAGCATTCTTGTTGGATTTTTTTGGGATGATGGTGTAGCTCAGCCCAACCAGGACTGATGTAGAGCTAGGCCTGTTCTCTGATGCAACGGGCAGTGAAGGACTTGGTGCTATTCTAGGTCCAGCATGGTGTGCTCAGTGGTGGACCAGGGATTGAGTGCAGCCTGGTCTAGTCGCTAACATTGGTTTTATTGAGCTTTTTCCCATTATGGTTGCATTGTCCATCTGACCAAAGCAGTTCTGCAACCAGTCAGTGGTATTCTGGTCTGATAATAAGACAGTGGTAGACTACATCAATCAGCAGGCAGTGAAATGCAAAATGACCCTTAAGCTGTTGAAAGAGATTGTGTTGCTTTGTCGTAATGTACTGTTTAAAGCCAATCATGTTTTGGACATACTGGTGCTTTATCTCGTTTCCAGATGCAAGCTTTAACGCGGTTCAAGATGCAGGCTTTCAGGTACCATCACCCAGGAGCAGCGGAGTTCCCTACACCTGTCCTGGACCAACTGTGGTGGCTTGGTGCCCACGCTTACTTGACCTTGTGACAGCCAGCTTAGCACTGAGGACTAGACATGCCTATGGAGGCCAGGATGAGGTGCACCTATGTGGACCAGATAGTAGGTGGAACTATGCTGGCCTGTGATGGGCGAGGTCATGTTTGGTGGGACAGTTTGGGTCCATATAAGGCATCCTATTTCCTTTTAGACAAACATTATTGCAGTGTCACTGGACCCTCCAAGGAGTGCTGGCAGCAAGTTGAATTGAGGTTGTAGAGGCACGAGGAGTTAGGAGCAATTAACGGCATGCAGTTCTTTCCAGTCACCCACCCGTGATGGCGCAATGGGCACCAGTCTAGCACAGGCCCTTGGGGGGGTGATAATGATGGGTGTAGGGGGTGCTGAGGTAGGCTTCCTAGTGGACAGATGGGCCACCTGCACAGGGTTACCCCAGTAGGGGATGTGGGATGTTAGGGTCCTCCCCTAAGGAGGGACCCATCCGGGTACATTTTGACTGGGAAAGGGAGATTTCAGAGCAAGGGACACTGGGACCAGTCATGCCCTCCATTGAAGCCAATTTTGTGGATGCACAGGAACACGTTTTAGATATGGTTAGGAAAAAAATAAATGTATTAGTATCTCTGTTAAGGTTAGGCATCTAACTCATGCAAATGAAACTGCAAACATTATGGGCTACTGTGCATAAACATTGAAATGTGGGGTTTGTATTTTGTGTGTGAATCAATGACCCCTAACCCAAAAAAGAAGAATTAATTGTAGTGTCTACCTGTGACTTTGACTAGGGGAGGCCAGTAGTGTGTTTTGGTAAGGGTTAAATGTCATGCTGTCCTGAGGCCTCGGCAATACCTGGCCATATTAGCACTGTCCCTCCAAGAGGCTGTATGAAAGCATATAATTGCAGCCATCCTGTCGGTGGGTGGTTTAGTGGTCTCAACCTATGGGTAACAGTGATAATCTTTATCATCCATTGACTTGATTTTTGATTGGACAGTCAATTTTCTTCATAAATGGCGCTTTGGAAGGAGTAAGCCCCATTGGTTTACTGCTGAAGGTTGTCAGTCGAAGACTTTGTAATGCTTTGTTTATACCCTTGCAGACCGTTTTCCTTAAAGGAAAACGAGTTGCAATACAAAAGAAAAAATGAAACCATTTGGTTTTATTTTTTCAGAGTAGGCACTGGTCTATTGGACCACTGCCTGCTCTGAAAAAATATTTTTGCGAATGAGTTAGCACCCACTTGACATGGGTGCTAACTGCGAATTGCTTTGCGACCGCGTTTGCGGTCACAAAGCAATTTTGCATTGCGGTGCGACTCGCAAATAGGAAGGGAAGACCCCTTCCTATTTGCGAGTCGCATTCCCATTTTGCGAGTCGGTACCGACTCGCAAAATATGAATGTGCATCGCGATGCGTGTTTTCCATGGGGACCCCTTCCCTTTTGCGAATGAGTTAGCACCCACTTGACATGAGTGCTAACTGCAAATTGCTTTGCGACCACGTTCGCGGTCACAAAGGGAACACCCCTTCCTATTTGCGAGTCGCATTCCTATTTTGCGAGTCGGTACCGACTCGCAAAATGGAAATGTGCATCGCGATGTGCGTTTTGCATGGCGTAAACTGCGAATTTTGAAGTTTGCGCCATGCAAAACGCTTTCTACATCTGGCCCTAAAAGTGCACGTTTGAATTTCAGTGAGCTATTTGTGCCTACCAGTGGTATTTCTGACACCCACGTTTAAAATGAAAATATTTTGTCTTCTTATATGTGTGAATTAACAATAAATATTAACATGAGAGTATTATTTGCAAGTAAAAACAGTAGAAAATAAAATGTATTATGAGTGACAATTAAACACACACTGATTTCATTATGAATTATGAGTTAAGAAATTAAATGTACATTTATATTATATTTTATTGGAATTTAAAGCTACCCAAAGGAGTTTATTAAATGTATGAATTGTATTAATGTGCATTATGCTTTCTTATCTTGATTAGGAATGAAAGTTCATTTTGCAAGCAGTCATGGAAATGTTTACTTGTCACACTGTTCACTCTCACCTGAATTATTTTCTTTAGGCAGCAACTGTACTACTGAATGTTCTATTGTATTTAGCTAATGTAACTAGATTTATGAAGCGTAGGTGAAAGAATAGTAGCTTAGTTTATTGTGTGCCATGTAAAGGGAAATGCATGTAGCATATTACTAGAAAATGTAATATTTTAGTAGAACAGCATGAAGTCATAATAGAAACAATTGGCATTTGCTGTGAACTGTTCTACATGTATCAGAAATTGGTGGTGCCATCTACAATGATTGGATGCTGAAATCAATGCCCAGTATGTGCCCACCTAATGGACCAATTGCATGGATTTTGGCTCTTTTAATTAGTGTAGAGATTTGGAACAGAAATCAGTCCATTCTTAAACCTGCCTGATGTCAGTCCCCCTCTGAACTTGCTTGATGCCGGTCCATCGCCAGCTCTTCTAAGACCCAACTCTATGCTTGCATAGTTTGCTCTCTCGTATTCTGTTCTGAGTTTCCTGATGAGTTTTCCCATCATAGTCTTAACTGCCCTCTTCTGTTATGTGGTTCAGTACTAATAAGGCCAACTATTTCTGATCTGCTGATCTGTCCTATTGTGCAGATCGTGTTCTGTACTGTCCTGATACTGCTGCCAACCAACACCAGAAGACGGTGAATGCTCCACTTGATTACTCAACTCCTGCTGCTGTCCTATGAGGAGAGGTATAACTTAATGTGGTTTCTTGATTCCCTTTTCAGTTAACAACTTACACCTGCATGTTTTTATAGTTAGTTATCCTTAGCTAGATGTTTTCTAAATTATTTTTGCCTTCTTTTATTTTTGCTTTTGCCCACGTGTTAGCCTGCCCCCACAATTCTAGTTAGTCTTAGGAATAGCCCAGCTCTGAAACCTGAAATCTGAAATTGAATTGCTAAACTGTATTTTGATATTGTACTGGCACTATTATCTGCTTTGTAATCTGGTAATAATGTGCATAGTGTGTTGTTGCTAATCTACATTATTCTTTTGGAGTGTTTAACAGGTTTGATGTTCTCAAGCTGAATCATTATAGATGCTTTGGTCAGCCTATAATCTTCATGTATGTTTATAATTTAGTTTTGCACACCATTTATGTGACATCGATTTTAGGATTGCAATAAAGCTTTGAAACTTCATTCAGATTGGAGTTTGATTTAGTGTTGAATTATTCATGGTGTCTAAAATATTGGTTATTGAGTTTTATCTTATTGATTTGTGGGTTGTTTGATCCTAACTACTGACTTCGTCATCAAGTCCAAAGATTCAATCGACCTCTGAGGGTGAGAAATTGGGATGGTGTTTCACCCAAGCGCTTGTGGTTTCTGAACACAAGGTGGGAAGAAGACTTATGCGGGAGGCTCCATCATTATGATCCTCTCACCACAAAAATGTAAAATACCTCCTATACCACCATCAGTGCTAATTAGGTTATAGGCTCGACACACATACAGATTCCTAATAGCATATAAACCCGTGCCTAATATATGCACCCAAATGTTCATATGAACGTGCACTTAGTGGACTATACACATGCTGAGAACCTGCGAGAAGAGTGCAGCCTCCTTCACATGATGTTCCACTGGCACATATACTCTTAGCATATATCCGGAGGAGAGACCAATGGTAAATAAAGGTTACTGAAAGGGGAAAACCCCATGACTAAACCGGCTTGAAGTGTTTTCAGAGTTTGAGAATCACTAAGGGCATCATAAAAAAATTGCCACAATGGGTCAGTCACTCCTTTACACCCTGAAAAACACAGCACACACTATGCAATACTAAGTTCCAAAGTGCACTACAACATTATGCTAGTAGATCTCATTAGTGAGAGTTACTAGGCCCAACTCCTGTGTAGGATGCTGTGTCACCTTGCCTACAACACCACTTCAGAAACAACAAGTGCAGAGGTTCTTTTAAAGCATCACTGGGTTTACCTTCACCACAGGATCGATTCATTGCAAACAATGCTGCTGCAAGGGATACACCATCCACAACATACAGCTTTATAAAGTACACTTCGACATATAATACAAATGCTTTGCAGGTTACTGACATCACACAGCGGTTGTTTATGTTAATATGCAACTATGTCTGCAAACACCAGGATACGTGAATTTCCCTTTAGGGTGGCTTGAGCAGACATGACTCCGAGCCCACCCACACTACTCAAACCAGTTAGGATTCCCCACTCAACTCTCCCACATGCCTAGCACTACTTAAGGTGACACTTGCAACTGCTTGAAGGCTTGGCAGATAACATCCTACTATATTCCATCTACAGGGGAACAGTTACTAGAGGAAAGGCTGTAGCAATACTTCTAGATGCCACAGCTTCATCAAAATTCTACCGTCATTCTGTGTAGCCTGATTTGGAATGGTGAGGAGGCCGGGGTAGGTTCAAAGATTGCAGCACTTCTGAAACCCACACTAATAGACACTGGCATCAAGGCAGAGTCAGTGAGGTGGTGTTAGTAGTGGCTGCATCTGCACATTGTGTAGACACAGAGCACAAGACATTTTTTCAGGATTCTCAGAAGGGCCCAGGACAAACCCACAATTTGAACCAGTACATATATGTCCTCACTGTCACCGTCCATAACCTGTGTCCCCCGATGGAGGGAGATGATCATATTTGGTTCCATCCCCTACAGCATGCGCTTAACACGCTGCTAAAGAACACCACTAAAGGGTTTTTCTACTGTGCCGCCTGATAGGCAATATAGCAAAATTCATTCCCATTAACCCCACAAAGTTTTAGATAAGATTGCCACCACCGGATACATCTCCCAAGTATTTTCCTCACTGATCATGTACTGTCTTGCACTATCAAGCATGTCCTGATGATTCCCCTCTCTCTGATGCTCATGTACTACTGCCCCAAAGCGATTATGTATTACATGTTGCTGATGCACATCACTCAGGATCCTCTCTATCTGCGACGTCACAGATGGTGCATGTTTTCACTGCTTACTGTCCTCCCCTGGTGTACCTGACCACTGTCAATAGATGTGTTCCTATTTGTGTTCTGATCTGTCCTGGCGTCTGTGCACCTTACCCCTTAAGTACAGGTACTCCCCAAATAGGAATCAATTTGTTTTTCCATCCTCAGTATATCTGTGAGTATCGGTGATTTAGCAATGACCATTACCATCAATTGCCCAAATCCATTTCCGCCACATATATAGGCGGTCATTCCAACCGCGGCGGGCGGCGGTAGCCCCGCCATGCGGTTACCGCCGAATGACCGCACCGCGGTCAAAAGACTGCGGCGGCCATTCTGGCTTTCCCGCTGGGCCGGAGAGCGACCGCCAAAAGGCCGCCCGCCGGCCCAGCGGGAAAGCCCCAGCAACGATGAAGCCGACTCCGAATGGAGCCGGCGGAGTTGCTGGTGTGCGACGGGTGCAGTTGCACCCGTCGCGATTTTCAGTGTCTGCTTTGCAGACACTGAAAATCATTATGGGGCCCTGTGAGGGGGCCCCTGCACTGCCCATGCCAGTGGCATGGGCAGTGCAGGGGCCACCAGGGGCCCCACGACACCCGTTCCCGCCATCCTGTTCCTGGCGGTATTTACCGCCAGGACCAGGATGGCGGCAAGGGGGTCGGAATCCCCATGGTGGTGCTGCAAGCAGCGCCGCCAAGGCGGATTCCTTGGGCCAGGGGTAAACCGGCGGAAAACCGCTGGTTGCCCTTTTCTGACCGCGGCTTTACCGCCGTGGTCAGAATGGCCCTGGAAGCACCGCCAGCCTGTTGGCGGTGCTTCTGCGGTCCCCGGCCGCCAGGGTCGGAATGACCCCCATAGTGTCTTCTCATCTATGGCTATCAGGACTGTTCCATGAGCATTCTTCTGGCCAGGCACTTACTTCATCTGAGAAGAACCAATTCTAGGGATAGTCTCAAATGAGTCGCAAAATGAGCCTCCCTTTACGGTGCTACCTCTATCCCCTACTATCATTGTGGCTAAAGCAGTCTAGGAGTGCAAAACGTGAAGACAGTCTTGAATCAGCCACATAAGTTGAGCACTGGGCACACTCAATAGCCACCATTGACAAGAAGACAGAAGAAGAGACTGAAAACAACACTCAAAGCTACAAAACAAAACATTAAATATAAACTCACTGGGAGAACACCCAATGAAACCAGTAACTCCCCGGATACACTGGAGCCATATACTATTTTTAAGCAGAGATCAGCAGTTACTCCCACAGCGGGTGCTTACTCAGTTGGGGAAGATCTGTCAACCAACATTGAGTCAAAACTTCAAATTAACGACAACAAGGTCGCTTTGGCTTGCAAATAAGATCTTAACCCTCCACCAGCCAGCTCCGGGATGGAGGATCCCATCATAGAATGTAGTCAAGCACCCCCCACAGTAGGAGACAGGCCCAACAGAATATACGTTCCAAGATTAATAAAGGGGGTTGCCACAAGTCATAGGGGTGGTGCCTCTGATGGAACTAGAGTATACGGGGGGCACGGAAACAGCACAGGGGCCCAGTTCCATTCCTGGGACATATCTACTGGGATTGAAAGGTAGGAGTAGCATCATTGAAGGTAACCTAGATAGAGAGCTAAATAATAAGCCACTTGTCAATAACAGTGGGCCTAGGTCTAAAACAACAAAGCGATAGTGATAATGTAATTGACTGGCACTTTACCTCTGAAGACACCACATTCGAACCTCAAGGGACAAAGGGGATCGCACTGTGTGGGCCTCAATATACAGGAAGATCAGGGTAAGGCCAGATGGGGCTTAGAGCAGTGAGAATAGATGTCAACCTTGGATAAAACACAGTCTGAGTTAGACCACAAAAAACTAGAGTATTAAACATAAAGCCTGCAAACTATCAGGAAATTACAGATCGGTTGATCATAATCTTTACTCCATTATATGCTTCTTAGGGGCCATGGGATATCCTCAATAGATCAAATATTCTACGATTATTACATCATATATCGGAATTTGAAAATCTAACATCTGAAGACCTATTAGTGGTGAATTTCAGCACTTTCACATAGATTAGTCAGAATGAATCCACATTGACCATATGGTCTGTACAAAGCAATATCGACAGAATTTTTTAATATGAAGGCCTCCTGGAAAATTGGGGTATAAAAATTAGCAAGGAAGTCAGAGAAGGGTACCCACGAGTATTAGCTGCTGGAAACCAAGCAACACATCTGGTGAGGAAAAATGTCAGGAAATTACAGATCGGTTGATCATAATCTTTGCTCCATTATATGCTTCTTAGGGGCCATGGGATATCCTCAATAGATCAAATATTCTACGATTATTACATCATATATCGGAATTTGAAAATTTAACATCTGAAGACCCATTAGTGGGGAATTTCAGCACTTTCACATAGATTAGTCAGAATGAATCCACATTGACCATATGGTCTGTACAAAGCAATATCGACAGAATTTTTTAATATGAAGGCCTCCTGGAAAATTGGGGTATAAAAATTAGCAAGGAAGTCAGAGAAGGGTACCCACGAGTATTAGCTGCTGGAAACCAAGCAACACATCTGGTGAGGAAAAATGTCAGGAAATTACAGATCGGTTGATCATAATCTTTGCTCCATTATATGCTTCTTAGGGGCCATGGGATATCCTCAATAGATCAAATATTCTACGATTATTACATCATATATCGGAATTTGAAAATTTAACATCTGAAGACCTATTAGTGGCGAATTTCAGCACTTTCACATAGATTAGTCAGAATGAATCCACATTGACCATATGGTCTGTACAAAGCAATATCGACAGAATTTTTGAATACGAAGGCCTCCTGGAAAATTGGGGTATAAAAATTATCAAGGAAGTCAGAGAATGGTACCCATGAGCATTAGCTGCTGGAAACCAAGCAACACATCTGGTGAGGAAAAATGTTAGTGACTTGAGAGGAACCCTGGTCATGAAACCACTATTTTTAGAGGAAAAAATAACCATACAACTGACAAGGATCATAGGTGATCCCTACCTGGATGGGACTAGGAATATAGGAATGCTTCACTCTGATAGGTTAAATGACTCTCATGGTATTGTGAGGGGGCAAGGATGCAATGACTCCCTGTCAACTAAAACAAAGTTGTGTATTTAGCTCTGAATGGCCTTCTATAAAATCCAAATTTAAAACTATCAAAATAATTAGCTGGAACGTGGCCGGCTTGGCTTCCCTAATAGCCAGCTCTAGCATTAAGAGCTTTGTGAACAAGGTAGATATTATGTACCTCCAAGAAACATGGACAGCAGAACCCCTGACCATAGAGGGCTTTACAACATTTCAGTCGTCTGCCTACAAAAAAAACCTGTTTGGAAGATGCATTGGAGGTCTTGCCACATACGTTAAGGTAAACGTGGCTATTAAATTAGCAATGAGGGAGAAATCTATGAGGGACATTCAAATGATAACAATACATGGCTTAGCCTTATGTCAAAAAAAAGCACCCCGATAACAGTGGTAACCATATACATCAATCCCCATCAAAGAAAGAAACAGAGGATTGTTAAGTCTATACTGGTCCTACTGAAGGAGTTTTTTCATGAACATCCAGGTCATAAATATGTGTTGGCAGACGATTTTAACATTCACCAGCTTGGCCAGAAATGGGGGCTCGGTCGAGACCCAGTAAGATTAGCCATAGAATCCTTCCTTAATGAACACAACCTCAAAATGACGGATCATAGCAGCTTAGTAGCGGGTGCATGGATTCCTACTTTCAGAACTATATCCACAATAGACTATGGCCCTCATTACAACCCTGGTGGTAAATGCCGCCTACCGCAGTGCTGACGGCCGCCAACATACCGTGACCATGGCGGGATTCTGCTACGGGTATTATGACCCACACTGAGAAATCCGCCACAATACAGACACCCACACAAGTCCGCCAGACCAAAGGTCAGTGATAAATTGGCAGTACCAAAACCCACACAGCTACGCTAACAGGAATACGCCCACAGTATCAGGACCCACGAATCACAGCTGCAGTCTTAAAACTGCGGTAAACCATTGGCGGTACACACCTCCGTGCTCAAAATACACACACACTTACAAAACTACACCACATCGGACAATTCAAACTACACACACCTGACACACATACCCACACCACACCAACACACACAGACCACTATAAAACACCCACCCACATTACCCACAACCCTTTCAATGAAAAAAAAGATTGGCAACAGAGAGAGACACAAGCCAGGAGCACCCATTCCATCGGAGCCACAGAACACCATCACCCATACACCAGCCACTCACAGCACACATCACACTACATCACCCCACACATCACCCCACACATTCCTCACACATATCACTCACACCACATCCTTGGCACCCCAAAGACACCCAGGTTTTCAGAGGAGGAGCTAAGGGTCGTGGTGGAGAAAATCATCCGGGTAGAGCCACAGCTATTCGGATCACAGGTGCAGCAGACGTCCATTGCAAGGAAGATGGAGCTATGGCGGAGGATCGTGGACAGGGTCAACGCCATGGGAGGGCATCCAAGAACAAGGGATGACATCAGGAAGAGGTGGAATAACCTATGGGGGAAGGTGCGTTCCTTGGTTGCAAGACACCAGGTAGCTGTACATAGGACTGGCGGTGGCTCCCACCTCCTCCCCCACAACTAACAACATGGGAGGAGCAAGTCTTGGTAATCATGCCTCCTGAGGGCCGCGCAGGAGAAGCAGGAGGACTGGACTCTGGTAAGTCAAATCTTTACTACTATATCCCCCACCCTACCTGAATGCCATCACAAACTCCCACCCCTACCCTCACCCCCATCACTCCACCACCTCACATATACCCCACTATCACAACCCACCCATCCCAAAACCAAGCCCTGCATGTAACACCAATCCATGGACCCCCATCACGGACCTGCATGGACAACCATCACCACAGCTTGCCCATTAGAGAGAATCACCTAACCCACAAAATCACCACTCACACAAGCCTAAGCTGCCAGGGCTACCCCAAACATACAGGGAAAGAAACCCATGCACAAGATGGCACATGCAGATACACTAACACTGCATTTTCATCCCCACAGGACACCTACTCAACGTCACCGGAGAGGAGTTGCCACCAACAACCAGTCCCTCCCAAGGGAGGCCCACAGTGATGACAGCAGCTCTGCACGCCTGGATCACGATGACCAACCTGGCCCATCAGGGACCTCTGGACAGTCGGTTACCCTGCCACAGTCCCAACCCACCACAGAGCCTCCCCCCTCAGGAAACACCAGCACAGCACCCACCCAGTGGGCCCATGCCACTGTCCCCAGGACACGTCAATCAGCAGTTTGTCCACCACTACAGGGATCCCAGGCAACCCCACAAACACAGGACAATCAGGGACCTGAGGTCAGTGGCAGTGGGCACACGGTTCAGGGGACAGAGTCACAGGACAACAGGGAATCTGGGAGGACTGCTGTGCGACAGGGGGAAGACATGCCCAGGGAACCGACTCTCCAGGAGGCACTCTCCAACATCCTGGGAGCATACCACCATTCCCAGGAAACCATGGGCCAGATACTGTACAAATTGCAGGAGACCCAGCGGCTGCAGGAGGGACAGTACCAGGGGATCAGGGAGGACCTCAAAAACATCTACACCATCCTGGTCACCACTGCAGGGGTGCTGGCAGACATGGGCAAGACCATGAGGGAGGCAGTGGCACAACAACGGACCCCTGACACAAGCCACACCGAAGAACAGCCCTCCACCTCTGCCGGCGCTAGTGGACAGGAGGACCCACCACAGGACCCACAGGCCACTAGCACCCCACCCCCTGCAGAAGGAGAACCACCCCGCAAATGGTCCCTGCAATCCAGGCAGAAGCCAGAGAACATTACCAAGACCCCACCAGGAAATAAGACTCTCCTGATTGTCACCCTTCTGTCCCACTCTGTCACCCTGTCCACCTTGAACTGCCATTACTCCCCTTCCTATGCCCCATTGGACAATGCACCTGTGATACCAAGAGACTGGACTCTAACTGGACATTCCTCCACCATCACCCCAGCCCATTGCACATCTCCCTCTACGTATGAGCACTTAAATAAACACCCTTGGAACAAATACAAATCTTGAGTCTGTCAAATGATTGAATTATGTATTAGTACAACATTCTGAAAACATTGCAAGTCATTTATACAGTCATGTATACATTGGTGGGCAGCAGTAAACATACCAGGAGGCAGAGTGGGCCACAGAGATCTGGAAATAGAGATGCCAAAGGGTACAGTAAGTGGCCATAGACATAGGGAAATTAGGCTGCCATTTACAATGTCCAACAGAAAACTGAAATGTAAAGTGAAGTTACAGTGTGTCGCTGGAATTACTGCTGTATTATATTACTTCTGTTGTCCACATCTTCTTCCTCTGCCTCCTCTTCCTCACTGTCCACAGGCTCCACCGCTGCCACAAGACCATCTCCAGACTCATCCTCCTGCAGAAAAGGCACCTGGCGTCTCAAGGCCAGGTTGTGCAACATGCAGCATTCAACGATGATCTGGCACACCTTCTTGGGTGAGTAGTACAGGGATCCACCTGTCAGATGGAGGCATCGGAACCTGGACTTCAGGAGGCCACAGGTTCTTTTAATTATCCTCCTTGTTCGCCCATGTGCCTCATTGTAATGTTCCTCTGCGCTTGTCCTGGCATTCCTCACTGGGGTCAGTAGCCATGAGAGGTTGGAGTTACCAGAGTCACCTGCAAATATCAAGGGATACCTGTTAGACACACACTAACCCTTAGGAACAACCCCATACCCAGACACCAACTTATACTGGATGGGGACCTTGGGCTCACCTATTAGCCACACCCAGTGCCTCTGACGTTAGCCCATCACATATGGGATGCTGCTATTCCTCGCGATAGAGGCGTCATGCACAGAGCCAGGAAATTTGGTATTCACATGGGAGATGTTCTGGTCCGCCAACCACACCATCTGAACCTTCATAGAGTGATAGCTTTTTCTATTCCTGAACACTTGTTCATTTCGCCGGTGGGGGACAAATGCTACATGTGTGCCATTAATGGCACCAATGATGTTGAGGATATGTCCCAGGGCATAAAAGTCCGCTTTCACTGTGGCCAAATCCTCCACCTGGGGGAATATATGCCCGTAGTTATACTTTTTTAGCGCCGCACTTGCGCCGCTTTGTGATGCAAAATCGGCGCAAACTTACAAAATACAATTGTATTTTGTAAGTTAGCGCCGCTTTTGCGTCAAAAAACTACGTAAATGCGGCGCTAGAAAAGTATAAATATGGGCAATGATGTAGCTGCGCATGTGTTTCTGCAGGGCTGACAACACTCTGGCCAACACGTTGGAGAACATTGGCTGAGACATCCCTGATGCCATGGCCACAGTTGTTTGGAAGGAACCACTTGCCAGGAAATGGAGCACTGAAAGGACCTGCACTAGAGGGGGATACCTGTGGGCTGGCAGATAACTGACATCAGGTCTGGCTCCAATTGGGCACACATTTCTTGGATTGTGGCCCGATCAAGTCTGTAGGTTAGGATAATGTGTCTGTCCTCCACAGTCGCAAGGTCCACCAGGGGTCTGTAAACCGGAGCATGTCGCCATCTCATATTCATCCTCAGCGGCAGAAACCTATAGAGTACAACGGTGAGCAGAGGGTCATATTCACACATCAATTGAAATAATGATGCATCTTTTCCTTTACAGAACCTGTATGTGAATCTGAGAGTCAGTTGCTGTGCCAATGTCTGCCGTTACGCAGTTAGGTGCCATGGCCTGTGCCCCCCTGAAATGGCAGCTGCCTGACCTGTGAGGAGGGACAAGTGGAAATGAGATAATTCCGCTGGCGGTGTGCGCCGTTGCGGAAGGCGGTCGATGACCGCAGCGCAACTTCGCATTGGTTATCATTGGGCCCTATGGGTTCCAGGAGCCAATGGCAATGTACGCCGGCGGTAACGGTACGCACCGCCGCGGACGTGCCTGCCATTTTTTATCTGTGCACTCACTTGGTACCTGAACTTTAACAGGAGAGGACCTACACTGCAAGTGCTGCTGTGACCTGTGTCTGGAAGCGACAATGGGTCATGTGTCTGGGGAAAGGGCCCCTGCCTTCACTGCGGAGGAGTTGTAGAAACTTGTGGATAGGGTCCTACCCCAGTACACGTTAGTCTACGGTCCTCCAGACAAACAGGTGAGTACACTGTGAGCATGATGCGTGGGCCATGAATGTATGGATTGCTGTGTGTGTAAGCCACATGTAGGGGGGGCTGAGGCATCCTGGCCATGTTGCTGCATGTATAGTGGTCAATGTATGTGCGTCAGGGGATGGGAGGGATCTGGTGGGCCATGAGTGTGACAGTCTGGATGGTTAACTAATTACCTTTTCTGCTGTCTTTTCCACGCAGGTCAGCACCCATCAAAAAAGGGGTATTTGGCGTGCCATCGCCAAGGAGGTGCGGACCCTGGGGGTCTTTGACAGGTTGAGCCCCCACTGCTGCAAACGGTGGGACGACCTGCGCTGCTGGGCAAGAAAGACGGCAGAGGCCCAGCTGGGGCTGGCCTTCCAACGAGGAAGGGGTGCACGTCGTACCCTGAACCCCCCGATGTTCTGCACCCTGTCGGTGGCCTATCCGGAGTTGGATGGGCGCTTGAAGGCATTACAGCAGGCACAAGGGGTGAGTACAGATTCAGATTCATTACTGTGCATGAGTTAAGGTTTACCTGGGTGGGGGGTGTGGGCTGTGGGTGCCCCTAGGCTACGGCGAACATGGCAGGATAGGTCCCTTGTTGGGCAGGCTCTGAAGCACTCCAACTCCAATAGTGTTAGTGGGCATCTACTACTGGGCTGTGGGTTTCAGGTGTGTAGCTAATGGCGTCAGGCATTGTACCCCATGGGCTGGTGACTATCTTAGTAACTGGTAGTGCATGGCCTTGTGCATAGGGATGCTCCCTGTGAGTTGTCTACGCCAACGGTAGTGCTGTTGCTGGCATTGACCATGTGTATCTTCTGTCTCTCTCCCCCTTTTTGTTTTGTCACCCTGTCCTTGTTTGCATTAGCATCATCTGGCAGAGGAGCAGAGGCACCGGCGACACAGGGAGCTGCATCCCACATGGGCCTGGAGTCCGAATCCACCGACGGTGAGGGCACCAGTGGGATGGAGGGCGAGGGGAGCACCACAATGTGGACAGGAGGGGACACCACAGACAGCGACTCCTCCTCCGATGGAAGTTCCCTGGTGGTGGCAGACACCTCTGTGCCCCCCCCAACTACAGGTACAGCCGCCACTCACCCTACCAGCACCGCCCTCCCAGAAGCCCCTCAGCGTGTTTCCCGTGCCCGCTCACCCAGGAGGGTGGGCACCTCCTTCGCCCCAGGCACCTCAGACCCTGCCCCAGTCAGTCCTGCTGCCCTCAGTGAGGAGGCTATTGACCTCCTGAGATCCCTCACTGTTGGGCAGTCAACCATACTGAATGCCATCCAGGGTGTTGAGAGACATTTGCAACAAACAAATGCATACCTGGAGGGCATTCACTCTGGCGTGGCGGCCCAACAGAGAGCATTTCAGGCTCTGGCCTCAGCACTGATGGCAGCCATTGTCCCTGTCTCTAGCCTCCCTCCTCCAACTTCCTCTACCCAGTCCCAAACCCCTCAACCTATCCCAAGCATACCTTCAGACCAGCATTCATCCAAATCACCACACAAAAGTGTCTCAGGCAAACACAACCACCACACTTTATCTCACAGGCACTCACACAAGCACCATCCCCATGCAGACACACCAACATTCACTGCCTCCACTGTGTCCCCCTCCTCGTCGTCGTCTACCTCCCTCCCAGTAGCGTCTCCACTCACACCTGCATGCACTACATCCTCATCCACTACCTGCATCACCAGCACACCCATCACAACACACCCCTCACTGGCAGTCACCACCCCCACATCCATGCACACGTCCCCTGTGTCCTCTCCCAGTGTGTCTGTGACCCCTCCTACCAAAGTACACAAACGCAAGCAGCCACCCACCCAACAGCCATACACCTCACAACAGCATCCAGCCCATGCACCTGCACCCAAACTCAGCAGACAGACACCTCCTACAACCACTCCCTCTTCCACCACTCCCAAACCCTCTCCCTCTTCCCACACCAGTGTCCCTAAGAAGCTTTCCTGACCAACTTTGACCTCTTCCCTACCCCTCCCCCCATCCTTCCCCTCGGGCCAGGGTGGCCAGAACCCATCCCAGCACCTCAGTCCCCAAATCGTTGCCTGCTGTGGTTCCTGCAGCTATCAAAGGCTCAAAGGGGGCACCCGTCAGCCCAGCCAGTGTGCCACCAACCCCTGCCAAGGCCAAAACCATTCCGCCACCTGGCAAGGTGAAGAGGGGGACAGGATCCAGCAAGGGGAAGGAGCCACTACCACCCTGCAAGGCCACCTCAAAGACTCCAGCTGCCAGACCCAAGGTCACACCACCATTTGCCAAGGTGAGGAAGGAGCAGAAAACACCAACCAAGCCACTACAGGCATCCGAGGCTGCAGGTGAAGGCCTGGTGGGTACCAGCACAACCGCTAGCACCGCCACCTTCACCGCCAGCAGCCCCGCCGCTCGCACTGCCTCAAGCCCCGCCACCTGCACCGCCTCCTGCACTGCCACAAGCACACCTACTGTCAGCAGCAGCCCCAGTGGGCAGCCGTCCGAGGCTGCAGGAGAAGGGCTGGAGCCTCCCTCCACCACTGGCAGCACCGGCACCTGCACCACGGCCAGTACCGCCACCTGCACCGCCGCTGGCACCACCGCAAGCCCCGCCGCAGGCCCTGCCGCAAGCTCCGCCACCTGCACCGCTGACAGTAGCACCACTACGAGCAGCAGCAGCCCCAGTGGGCAGCTGTCCGAGGCTGCAGGAGAAGGGCTGGAGCCTTCCTCCACCACTTGCAGCACCCCCACCAGCCCCAGCACTACCACCAGTTTCTAGCCGTAGCCGTCGCCAGATGGAGTCTAGCCCTGCCTCCATGGACTATCATGCAACCTGCTCCCTGCAAATCTCGTGCCTCAGACACCCAGGTGAGGGACTGTGAACTGCCACACCCCAAGTAATGCATCACTGGGCAGAAAGCCCCCTCCAGAACCAGTGGAGATATGCATCCACTCACCCAATCCTTGGAAGGATGAAGTACACTGAGCACAAAGCCCCCTCCAGAAGCAGTGGAGATATGCATCCACTCACCCTATCCTTGGCAGGATGAAGCACACTGGGCACAAAGCCCCCTCCAGAACCAGTGGGAGAAGGCATCCACTCACCCTATCCTTTGCAGGATGAAGCATACTGGGCACAAAGCCCCTCCAGAACCAGTGGAGATATGCATCCACTCACCCAATCCTTGGCAGGGTGAAGTACACTGGTCACAAAGCCCCCTCCAGAACCAGTGGAAGAAGGCATCCACTCGAGAGACTGTGGCCTTGCGCTCCCCAGGACCAAGCAGTGGGCAACCCACCTACTTGAGAGATTGTGGCTTTGCACTCCCCAGGACATCGCGGTGGGAAACCCACCCAGTTGAGAGACTGTGGTTTTGCACTCCCCAGGACTTCCCTGTGGGCAACCCACCAACTTGAGAGACTGTGGCTATGCACTCCCCAGGACATCCTTGTGGGCAACCCACCCACTTGAGCGACTGTGGCTTTGCACTTCCCAGGACCAAGCAGTAGGCAACCCACCCACTTGAGAGACTGTGGCTTTGCACTCCCCAGGACATCACTGTGGGCAACCCACCCACCTGAGAGACTGTGGCTTTGCACTCCCCAGGACATCACTGTGGGCAGCCAACCCACTTGAGAGACTGTGGCCTTGCACTCCCCAGGACCAAGCAGTGGGCAACCCACCCAATTGAGAGACTGCGGCTTTCCACTCCCCAGGACATCACTGTGGGCAACCCACCCACTTGAGAGACTGTGGCCTTGCACTACCCAAGGCATCACTGTGGGCATGGAGCCCCCTCCAGGAGCAGTCGCGTTTTACCATCTTCTGGCTGAGGTGCACACCCCTTCACCCTCCCCCTAAGGTGCCTGTGTGTTTTCGACCTGATGACCCTCAGTGTTCTCTCCGTATTGAGGCAGGAGTCAAGTGTGGGCTTGGCTTATGAGCTTTGGCCCAGTGGCCCACGGACATTTTGAGTGTACAATGTACCGTCTTATGTACCTATTGTATATTTTTGTAAATACTGTTTTTAAACTTCTTACGTATATCTGACTATTTCTAATATATCACTGTTTTGACTCTATTCCTTTTGTCCTTGCGTTCTTCCAGGGGGTTACGGGGTGTAAATGTAATGTTGATGCATGTGTTTGTGTGTATGGTGTTGTGGATGAGAGTGGGGGTGGGACGGGTGCTGTGTTGCATGTGTGTGTCAGTCTCTTTTTCCTCCCCCCTCCCCTGTGTACTAGGTGCAGTACTCACTGTGGTCGTCACCGCCTCTGTTGGTACTCCTGGTAGATGAGGAGGTAGACCAGCATGGGGAGGACCTGCAGCTCGGGCTCCATGGCATCCTGGTTCTTCGTTGAGTGTCGAGAGGTGAGTGGTTTCCCTTCCAAGTAGTGTTTCCGCTGTGCTTTTGATGGCATTGGTACCACCCCGGAAAAGCTGGCGGATGGGCGGGTTGTGATGGGGTGGCCGGTACATTGACTTTCGCCTGTCTGTTGATGGTTACCACCACGGTGTTTGTTGCTATCGCCATGGAGGTCGGAGTGTTAAAGTGGCAGTATGTTTTGGCGGTTTCCGCCATGGTCGTGATCCCATATTTTTTACCGCCAGCCTGTTGGCGGTATTACCGCCGCTTTAACACCGACCCCCAGGTTTGTAATGAGGGCCTAAATCTCATTTTGATATAGTATGTACAGAGCCAGTTTCCTGCACACCCAAGATGAGGCACAAGAAAGATGCAGAAATGTTGCTTCAAAAATGTATTGCAACAATCTTATTCTTGCATAAAAAATATGAGCTGCGATAATTAGGCAAACAAGACAAAGCATGGCAACCATATTACAAAAATGGTGAAAAAGATAAACAGTTCAACCATGGTAATGTTTTTATGTTGGTACACTCCTATATGTTACTATCTACACTATCAAGAGCATGGTGAGAGTTCGCTTTTCCAGATCAATTGGGATAGTCTAACCCCCACACCTGGGTAAAATTTGCCTGAAGCCAGGAAGCCGGCCTAATGCAGTGTAGGCTATTGCCCTGCACGGGGTAGAGGTCGGAGTCAGCATCAAAGACAGCAAAGCTGAACCTCGACCACTGTGTGCCATGTTCCAGGATAATCCTAGCCACAGTGCTTGCCTGCTGAATGTGGCACAGGGGCAGTTTTTGTAATGCAACTGTTTGTGCTGCACTGTGTCAGAGGTGCGGGCCAGTGCAATATGTCTGCAGGTAAAAAGCCGTATCTATGGACAATCACCATACTAGTGCATCGTGTTCTGTGTGCCTAGCCTTGGACTGAGTGTACAGACTTGATGTCAGCAACGCTTACAAGAAACAAGCTGCATGTACAGTGATTTCTCAGTACATTATTGCACAAGTGAAAAGTTATGTAAAAAAGTAATCTTAAAGAAATGATATGCTACGTTTAAATGTGTGTTTTAAAATGGAGGCACTAAGCGGGCGCTTTCGTGCTTTACCACAGTGCTGGACTATTGCATATATGTGGTGTTGCATGGAAAGGCATGGTGATAAAGGATGTATTCTGAAAGTTCTCATTGATCTGCAATCATTGGGATTTAATTTTGTTTTTGGGGGTTTGTAATTGTCACATGAAGGTCAGACACATTTTTCCCTCTGGCTCTTTGGTCAAATGCCTCACACCAGCATTTGGGCTTTGGTTTCTATTTTGTAAAGATCATCTTTATAATTGAAATGACCTCTTGATGGGGTCCATTCAGGTCACGCTTGTGAGGTCAATGCTGGTCTGAGAAACCAAAAAGAGGGAGCAGTAGGTGAAGTTGGGGTGTTCTGCAAAGGGGCGATGTAACTGAAGTAGATTATAGAGTTGATGCCTCAAATTACGACTGGTTGCAGCAAGTCGTCCGACAGCTGTGGCTGACCAAACAAATTTAAAGTTGTCAACCCTTTATCTCACTTTGGCAAACATTGTTTCCTCCCTGCTGTACGGTGAAAGCAGATGGAGAAGGGGAGGGCAGTGAAATTAATGGCAAGTCGGCCGTACCATTGCGGCATGGCAAATATATGCATGTTTGTGTCACTTCTGAATTCAGCCACTGAAGAGAAGTGCTGTTTTCTGAAATGACATAAGTGATGTCCCGCACGGCCTGGTAAATTTCTTCCAGCACATGGGGATATTCCTAGACTTCTGCACAGCTACGGTGCCTGGACCTGGACATCACAGATACTTGCTGAAATGATGCCAGAAGGGCAGCGCTAAATAGGGCGGTTCCGGCAACTTCTTTCCTGTTGTACTTGGATCCAATCGCAAAGAAAGGGGCTGCTCTGCAGTGCAGAAAATATCGTACCCCGACCTCTAAATGAGGCATGGAAACAAAGAGGAGGGCAGTCACAACACCTAGCAATTTTTTTTTAAGAGTGTCTCAGTTTTGGGAGAAACACTGCTCTCTGTCTAGCAGGGGTGTTTTGGAAGCAATCACAGTATATTTGTTACAAATACCTATATTATGCGCATTGTTGTCTCTTCGAGTTTTGTTACGCATTAAATAAATAAATTCGATTCCAATCGAAAGAGGATGTGATAGTAGTGATTTGTGGCCTTTAGGGCGTGTTGGTGCGATGCCATTTTGTTCTCTGGTAACATTCCCACGTTCCTATATGTATTAGGCAGTCCATCGATTAGATCGGACTGGAACATAACTTCCTAAGCAAAGCGGTAACTCGTCTTGCTTCCTTTTGCAGAACAACGGCATTGAACGCCACAACTTCAAAGGACAGAAACAGACAACAGACAGGAGAGTGACGAATGTGCGAGCCTGGGGCCAAACGTTTTAAGTTTCCTTACAAATATGTCAGTTAAGCGTGGATTACGAGCACCTATCTGTGGGATACAAAGGAATTTTGAGACACCGTGAAACGCAGACGAGCATTACTTCAAGTTGCATCGTGTATGAGGTCAGAGCAAAACCATCTGTCACTGTTCATCAGGGCATAGAGCAAGCCATTGACCGGAAACCTGATAATTACATTTAGCCTTTCTCGTAATGTAATTAATTAAGGGACAAAGAGAACGAATCCACGGAGAAGGTATCTATTGTCAGGTACTTCTCTCATCGGCTTCAATGAAAAAAATATATATCAGTGCAGATGCTTCAGTATTGTTGCCAATTTGTGGTTTTGAAAGGGTTAATGTGAAAATAGCTCCTTTTTCTTAAACGTAACAAGCACAGGAACATTTCAGTTGTGCGTGGCATCAGGCTTTGTTTTGAGAACATACTCCTCCGGACTCCAGATTGCATAACCGGAAGATTCCTCGTTTGGTGATTCACACTTTAAACATGCGTTTTTAGGTCTCCCTTCAGCGCAGCAGGTCTTATGAGATGAGCGGAAAAATAACTTTGAGAAGGACTACTGAGAGAAGGGCATGGGTTCAGCGGAATTATTGATTCCCTTAAGTACAGCATTTGATTGGGCAGATGTAGTCTGCTTCCACTGACATAGAGAGCTTCAGATGTGCTTTATACCTTGTGGGAAAGCTTATGCTGGGCACAGCAGTTCTATGGTGGTTATAGTGGGAAGCCAATAATCAAGATTATAGGCCTAATAGTTTCAGCATTCAAAATTATGATCAAGGTAGTATGCCTGACATATTCAGTGTGAGATGAACATTTTAAAAACAATAGCCTTTTAAGGAATTTTGCTATTACTCTCCCTTAAACGTTTCAGAGAGGTATTTTGTTACATGGAATCTCAAAGATTAACATAGTAGGCAGGGGTTCTAGTCTTGGTTGATCTCTCTGACAACCCATAGGGATAGACGATTTGCACTGTGATAAGTCTTGTTAGGCCCTCTAGGGGAGATAATGGGCCAGATGTAGAAAACCTTTTGCACGTCGCAAACAGCAAACTTCGCTGTTTGCAACGTGCAAAAAGCACATCGCAACGCACAAACCTCGTTTTGCGATTCGGTAACCTGGTTACTGAATCGCAAAAAAAGTTTGCGAGACACAATTAGGAAGGGGTATTCCCTTCCTAATTGCGAGTCGCAGTGCAATGCAGGATTGGTTTGTTACCGCGAACACAGTCGCAAACCAATCGCAGTTAGCTCCCATGTCAAATGGGTGGTAACCCATTCGCAAAAGGAAATTTGTGAATGTCAGTGCAAACATTTTTTCAGAGCAGGCAGTGGTCCTATGGGCCACTGCCTGCTGTGTAAAAATGAAACAAAAACGTTTCATTTTTAGTTTTTGTAATGCATCTCATTTTCCTTCAAGGAAAACGGGCTGCATTGCAAAAAAAAAAAAACGGATTTATTAAAAAGCAGTCACAGACATGGTGGTCTGCTGTCCGCAACAGGCCACCATCCCTGTGACGGCCTCCATTCGCAAGGAGGGTCACAAATTGCGACCCACCTCATGATTACTCCTGAGGTGGGCATTTGCGACCCCCTTGCGAATCGCAGATGGTGTCAGGGACACCATCCAACATTCAGAATTGCGACTCGCAAATTGCGAGTCGCTCTGACTCGCAATTTGCAGGTCGCAATTCAGAATCTTGCTACATGTGGGCCAATATTTTGTTTTGCTAACTGTAAGTCTGATTTGGAATTTTATGACAATATGCCTGATGGTTATCCTGTGTTAAAGCTTACACTCAAAACAGTAGGTTAGAGTTGCTTAAAACAAGCCACTGGTAAAGACTATAAGCGTGATTGGTTTATGGAGAAATATTGAGTCAGATACCATAGATTGAACCTGTTTATTATGAATAGTTATGACACAGGCAACAGGCCTGAGTTTCTTTATATTTATTTAAATGCATAGGTGAAAGCTCTGTGGGACTTTAAGTGGGGACTGTTATTTCACGGTGTTAAAGCCTGGAGTCATGCATTTTGTTACACAGAATTTCAAAGATTATCTTAGTTGCCAAGGATTTCCATGTTGAGTACGACCATTGACAAACCCTATGGGTAGAAGATTTGCCCTGTGATAGTTCCTTCTAGAATCTCTTCAGAAGGCCTGAAATGCGTAATTGTCTGTCAGTATCTTGTAATAAAAAATATACATATATTACACAGGCACCAATAGTACCTTTGTAGTTAATTCAGACGTTCCATTGCAAGGGCAATTGTTGTTGTTGTTTTGCTAATACGTTTGGTGCCAGTCGATGATCTGCACAAAACTTCCCGAAACAATTTACTTATTTGGATTGATCATGCCAAGTTTCTTGTAGCTGAACTGCATCAAACGGGCACCAAAACAAAAAGACAGGGTCCCAAATGGTAGTTTCCAATTATCACGGCCCTTTTATCCTTTGCAACTCATTACAGAAAACATAACTAAACTGAATTTTACCATACTTGGGATGAAGGTAGAATTGTTCTCAAAGATGTGCATTTGACTTAGTCTTGTGTAACATTATACAGCGATTTTCAACAAATTCGTTTTTAATAAGTGGTCCAGTGTTATCATGAGAAGGTTACATTATAAAAAAATATCTGGACAGTTAATTTTCCAAGTTCCACAAACGCATCTCCATGGACCCAAAATTGCAAATATGCTGAAATCTGATTTGCCGACATTCCCTTTTAGTTCCATAAATTGTGCATGATACAAGTACTTTGTCCCTGCATCCTGAAAAAAAAGGAAAAGACACAGATGGGATCAGTGTGAGTGCACTCTGAACCCAGGCCCATGTGGGAGTTCCTAAAAGGGGCCCCAAAGTGAATATATATTTTTTAGAATTCTTATTTTACTCTGGAGCCACCAAGATACTCAAATCCTGGCTGGTGGCAGCCAACCTGGCACAAGCTTCATGGGCTAGGGACTTCAAACACAAACCAAGCTTCAAGGACACAACTTGTCCTAATTGCAGGTGGCAGTCCCCACAACAGGTCTAACATAGGTCCAGAAACCAATGAAATTTCACGAACCCTGTGAAAGGACCCATAAATCCTATATTTGTTTTAAAAAAACTGATCTTTTTGTGCTTTTTTGCACTTGTTTTTCTTTTCATGCCCTTACCGCTGCTCGTCCCCCATTGTTCTGCCCCTAACAGTGCCGTTTTCCTTCTTCCCTGCTGTCCAGCCCTCCCCTAACCCTACTTAATGGTGGCAGCTGAGCAATGGAGTGATCTTACTGACCTTGTAAGTAAATTGCTTCCCTCAGCGCACAACTCCACCTGGTAGCTGTTGCCACTGACCCTTTCAGGTCCTTAGTTCGAGGCCCTCCCCCACCCGTCAGGCACCCGCCTGCGCCTCATCCCTGGTGGTCCAGTGGGGAGCATCTCTGCTCTGTTGCTACTCTCTAACCTCTGTCTCTTCAACTTCGTGCCCTTTCGCACCGTTAATCTTTTTTTCACCTTTTTCATTTATTGCTGCTTTCTTTCACTTTCCCTATTTTTCTTGGCTTTTTTGTACCTGTTTTTCTTTCCACGCCCTTGCCGCTGTTCGTCCCCCCAGCCCTGACTCCTTCCAGCGTCGTTTTCCTGCTTCCTGCCTCCCACCTGTCCAGCCCTCCCCTAATCCTACTTAATGGCTGCCGCTGTACGGCCACACCGGTGGCGTGCCAAAGGCAGCCGAAATGCAAGGCCGAAGGAGCCCTTCTGCACCTGGACCGCACCCTGCGCCACAAACCATGGTTCTTGGACCATCCAATGGTACGACTTCAGCACCCTCCATGCAGTCAACCCCAGACGGTCCACTGCCTGCCGCTTCGCATCACCGAAGAACACCCAAGGCCCATTTACCTCCCACAACTGTGCCTTCCCCTCTCTCCGCTCACTAGACCCAGCGATCAGATGACCTTCAAGAAACAAACCCGACCACCTCAGATGCATACTACTCAACACCAGCCCCCTCAAAAGACACCCCGTGGAGAACTGGAATCTGCTCGACTCCATCTCCCCGACATCGCCTTCTTTATGGAAACCTGGCTGAACTCCACCTCAACTCAGACATAGCAACCATCATCCATGACAGCTACAAAATCATCCACAATGACTGCGTCAACCGATCGGTAGGAGACATGGCCATCTTACACAAAAACACCCTCTGCCTCACAACCAGCTCTGATGACCTCTCACCCGACATGGAACACCTTTGCTTCCAGATACAGACCAACCAAACACCACCCTCTGTGGCACCCTCATCTACAGGTCACTCAGACCCCACCCCACCATTCTGCAAAGCCATAGTCAACTTCATCGGCCACCACCCTCTCGCTTCAATGGACTACATCCTCCTCAGCGACCTCAACTACCACCTGGACAACCTCAATGACCACAACACCTCATCCCTACTGGAGAAGCTCGCCACCACCAGCCTCAAACAACTGCTCACAACTGCAACCCACTCAGCAGGACACACGCTCAACCCCATCTTCTCCGCAAGCAACAACATCTCCATCAGCTACACCTCCGAGCTACACTTGACTGACCACCAATGCATCCACTTCTCCTTCACCAAACCCACTGTATGCCACTACGCCCACCACGATCCTCGCAGAAGCTGTAACAAGGTCACGAAGATGAGCTCACTACCTCACTCAGCAAAACCCCACCACCGACATCCACAGACACCAACACCTCAGCATGCAACCTCCACCGCTGGATATCCGATTGCATCAACACACTGGCTCCCCTCCGGAAACCCTCAAACAAGCAGTGCTTCGAGAAAGTCCGCTGGTTCTCCCTGCCCTCCAAGAGTCCAAGTTCACCTGCAGACAGCTTGAAAAAAGATGGAGGAGCAGCAAGACCATGGCAGATCACAAAGCCTTCAAAATTGCCGTCACTGCACACCACCACCTCATCAGAACAAGAATGAAAGCAGCCATACAGGAACGCATCAACACCAACGCACACAACAGTACAGAACTCTTCGCCATAGTTAAAGAATTTCACCAAACACAACACAGAGGCAGCAGACATTTCCCCCTCTCAAAACCTCTGCAACAACCTCGCCACCACAAGATTAAGGTGATTTAGAACAGCTTTGCAACCCAAAAACCACCCACCCCACCCGCAGCCACCTCATCCAGTGACTCCAGACCCCAGCAGATCTTATCCAACTGGACCACCCTCACTTCTGATGAGATCCTCAGGATCATGCAGAGCATCCACTCCGAAGCCCCCTCGGATCCCAGCCCTTACCTCATCTTTAACAGAGCCGGCACCTCCATCACACCCAAACTCTGCCATCAAATGGTCCATCGAGTCCACCACCTTCCCATAAGACTGGAAGCACGCAGAGATCAACCCCCTGCTCAAGAAACCCTCTGTCGACCCAATGGACCTCAAGGACTACAGACCCATCTCGCTGCTCCCCTTCCCAGCCAATGTCATTGAGAAAGCTATCAAAACCCAACTCTCTGAGTTCATCGAAATAAACCACATCCTGGACCTCTCCCAATCAGGCTTCAAAAGAAACAACAGCATCAAGACCGCTCTCCTTGCCACTACAGACGACATCCGCACCCTCCTCGACTGAGGTGAAACTGATGCTCTCATCCTCTTGGAACTCTTAGCCTCCTTCGTCTCCCAACACAACCTCTGTGCAAGACTCCATAATGCCGACATTCACGACACTCCCCTAGAATGGATCTGCTCCTTCCTCATTGGCTGAACACAGAGAGTTAGACTTCCACCGTTCAACTCAGAACCCACAGAGATCAGCTGCAGCGTGCCTAAGGGATCGTACATGATCCTCACCCTCTTCAAAATCTATATGGCACCACTTGCAGCCATCGTCAAAAGCACGGACTCAACTTTGTCTCCTACGCTGATGACACCCAGCTGATTCTCTCCCTCAAAGATGAACCCACAACCGCTAAGAGCAACTTCCACAACAGGGTGAAGGCAGTCGCCACCTAGATGAAGGACAGCTGCCTCAAGCTTAACTCAGACATGACCGAAGACATCATCCTGGGATCCAGCACATCCACCTGGGATGATCCCTGGTGGCCCGGAATGCTTGGACCCCCTCCCACCCACAGACCATCACAAAGCCTTGGCCTCATCCTGGACTCCTCATTCCCAATGAACCCTCAAATCAATGCTGTTTTGTCCTCCTGCTTCCATACGCTCTGTCTGCTTCAAAAGATCTTCAAGTGGATCCCCACGGAGTCCAGAAAAATGATCACCCATGTGCTTGTCAGCAGCAGACTCGACTACAGCAAAACACTCTACTACTGCATCACCCAGAAACTCATAAAGAAACTACAGAACATCCAGAACCCTTCTGCCAGACTCATTCTTAACATCCAACACCGCAGCCACATCACCGGCCACCTGAGAAACCTTCCCTGGCTACCCATCAACATCTCTGCTCAATTAGCACTGACCACCATCCCCCAGATCCACAAGACCACGGTGGGAGGAAGATGCTTCTCCTACCTCATTGCCAAGACCTGGAACTCCCTGCCTCTGCACCTCAGGCAATCACCATCTCTGCCACAATTCAGGAAAGACCTCAAGACCTGGCTCTTCAACTAATCTAACCTCCTCCTCGGAGCCTTGAGACCTTTACAGGTGAGTAGATGTGCTATATAAGAACCCTGATTGATTGATTGATTGAGCCTTCAGAGGTGGTCCGAAGAGAGGGTTCTAAGGCCAAGGCAGGTTCATTGCCAGGCCTGGCTGAAATCAAGGACCTCTGGCCAATCCCTGCTATGCATAACTGATGATGATACCTTGAGGGTTGGCTGCAAATCAGGAAGGTAGGCACAAGGAATACTTGAAAGTGGTATACGGTAAAAAAAAATACAAAAAAATCACAAAAAAAACACAAGATGTAAAGTGAAGTTTAGTGCAGCATTGATAGAAGAACTTAATGTACGTTTATAAAAAAAATCAAAGAAATCACGGCAAACAACATCACTGAAAGTTTACCATAACTTGCACTGTTATCATGCACTAATATGTCCTTTAATTTGTCAAAACTCATGACACATCAAATGATATCACTGATGGCCATGTGCAGCATGAGTTGGCTTCTCATGAATCTTTCAATGCAGGTCCTGGTTGAATGCCAGTCAATGCAGCCAATGATTGTTTTGCTTGGCTAAAGGTTACGTGCAGTAGAGGTTGGCTACTCATAGAGGGTTTGATTCCATCTCTGATTATAGGCAGGGCCACTGGAATTACGTGATTGTGCAGCCATGGTGTTTTGCATAATTATGAATTTGTCGCTGCCACATAATCCATCATCTGTTGCATAATTTGCAGACTTTAACAAAAAAATGTTGTTTCTAGCTGAAACAGTTCAAAAGTTGCTAAAAATGCAGCAACACATGTTGCTGCATAGTGAAAGTTCTTTTGAAAAGGTTGACTGGTCATTTTTCCGTTGCTTATTGCTATATTTAAGGTTAATCTGGTACCAGTGAGGTACAACCTATGCTCACCTTTTCCTGGTGTATATTTTAGTCAGTCCTGCAGCTTAATTTGGCCTTACTCTGCAGCATAAATCCAGTGGCCCTGACTATAGGTCAGGCCCTGCAGCCGGCCCCAGAAAGTCAATGAGGTCCTGAGGCAAACCCATGATGTGCTCTGCCTCAAGATATTAAAGATATAGCTGTGGGAAAGGATGGAGAAATTGAAAGGTAGGTTAAAAGTGTATGTGATTCTTTGTTTGACAATTATGTACCATGGAGGCTTTGATGACTTATTCCATAGAGTCCACAAAGGCCAAAGAGCAAGGGTTAAGGAACACATAAATCATGAAATTCTGATGATGGAAGCGGGCTCTGATAATTCTGCAGCACCTTTGATGACCACCTCGAAGCCGAGGTCCCAAGAACTACAGTCACCAGTGAAAAAAATAATGACACATCAGTCGTTTATAGGTGTAAGGTGCACCCTAACAGTGAAAATCAGACAAAAGGCCAAAGACAAATGGGGTTCAGTGAGGAATTTAATGCAGTGTTGCAGCTGCTCCCAGCAGCAACCCCTTATTTTGTAATATTGAAGAATGTGGAACCCTTAAGCACTAATAAAGAAGGTTGGACTTAGCTGAAAAATAAAGTGATTCATTGGATGTCTAGCAAGCTGGGCCCAAGTCAACACCTTAACAAAAACATTTTCATGGTGAGAAAGGTTTCATGGCTGATTTATGATAGACAGACAGAGGATAGAGTTGCACTGTAATTATTTTAGAAATTCTTTAATCATCGGAAATGTGCTCCAAAGGGCTATTTCCTTGACTCACAACTCTGGTAAAATCAGGGTGGTGCCCCTCCTTTACTTCTATCACCCTAAGAACCACAACACAGAGTGGCAGTGGAAAGATTAGGGGAGCGTGCCACAGTAGATTTAACTTCCCAATCACTAATTCCTTTTCCCCATTATGCAAGCTAGAAGATATAGACTGATTAAAGATCAATGATGAAGCAGATTTTCAGGGTCATAATCAGAAAGTGTTAAACCCACTGCTAGAACCTTTTTGCAGTAAAGCTATTGAAGACCTAAACAATCCCACTGTGAATTATATGCAGCCGTCTCTTGCCACAGAGCTTATATCTCGGAATATTGCAACACAGACACAAAACAACCCAGATTGGCTTAATTTTACATAAAAAGATGACCTTTTGTGGCTCCCTATTTGAGAAAGTATCAATGTATGTGGAGCACTACTAGCACCGATTGTAAAACCATTCAGGCATATTTAAGAGCCCCTAGCGCCACCTTAGCGCCACCATAGCGTCATTTTTTTTATGCTAAAGTGTAATTTTTCCCTGCACCATATTTACAATGTGGCCCAATGCAAGCATTGCACCACTTTGTTAACCCTTGCACCATTTTATGCCTGCGCCAGGCAAAATGTATGCAAGCTGGGCATTCCCCCGTTAGGGGGGCTGAAAAAATGGCGCAAGGAAATCTAAGAGATTTCCCTGCAAAACGTTTTCAGCACTTTTAGCGCCTGCTCAGAGCAGGCATTAAAAGGGGGGCATATCATTATTGATAATAATGGGCCTCTATGTACTCTGCAGGAGTAGTGCCAACATTTTGGCGCTACTCCTGCAGACTACATCAATAGCATAAACAAAAATGAAGCTATTTTCTCATTCGCTGTGCACATGGTGGCAGAAGGAGTGGCGCCGAGGGGCACAAGGAAAGTGATGCTGCAGTGGGTGCAGAACCACTTTCCTTTAATGTGCCAAATTGAGCTCCTGCATCAATGACACAGATGATTTCTTGTGTATCCTTGCTGACACCACTAGTTATGAAAAATATGTGCTGGTAACCATAGATGTAGTGTCACTGCAACCATTGATGTAGTGTCTGTCACTCTGCATGTCAATAAAACATGAGGTGGGTCTCAAAGCTCATGCCTATTTTTTAAAACAATGACATGTGGAGGAATTCCAACATACACAACTGTTGCTAATGATGATTGAGATGTGCCTTGTAGGAAGCTGGGTTCTGGTTGCAGAGCCCCCTGACATTTTGCCTGGTTTTTGATGCAACTTTGACTGAAGTGAACTGGTTTCCTACCTCCCAGGTCCCCAGTGCACAGTGTTACTTCCCCAAAACAAGACACCTGGACACCTGATCCCCATGTGGCCAGGCCCTTTAGCGCCTCTGTAGGTCCATAGTAAATGGCACCCCTGGTACGTAGGGCATGGGTACTGACGAGGGGTACTAAGAGCTGCAGCACAACTTATGCTACTCTAAGGGACCCAGCACCAACCTTGCACAGATTGCTATTGCAGGCTGCATGACAAAGTGCTCCCTAAAAGTGAAAACAAGACATGGCACTCAGACTGTGCCATGTCCCCAAAACACTGCATGTAATATTTGTAAGTCACCTTTACAGTAGGCCTTACAAACCTAAGGTAGAGTTTATTATATTACATGTGTGGGCATTGCAATAGGAGTAGATATGCCCTTGCTATGTCCTTGTCGATTCTTAGACATAGTAGGTGAACAGTAAAGCAATTTTAAATACATGTGCTGGGCAATGCTCAATAAGAGTTACCCAACTACATGATGGCTGCACTGAAAATAGGGATGTTTGGTATCAAACATTTTGTATTAATTAACCCTCCCTGATTCCAGTGACAGCATTATTAATACATTCCCTAGAGAGCACCTGAGAGGTGGCCCCTGAAAACCTACCATCTACCTGTGTATGGACTGACCAGTTTTAGCCACGTTGCCACCACCAGACACGAGTCTGACCCCCCAAGGGTGGAAGCCTTTGCTCTTGAGTGGTCATAAACAAGGCCTGATCTTGGAGACATGTCTACACACCCCACCCAGCAGAATGACCTGAGAACCTGCATTTCAAGGTTGGGGCTTCAAACAAGACCACCACCCTTAATATGCAGATTTTGCTTCATTCTGTCATGATCTGCTCCCTGCGCTCTCATGCCCACCAGCAAGGAGACACATTTTGGGACATTATAATGCCCTAATAAACTTCCAGAACTTCTCCTACATGCATATTCTGACTTTCAGCCATTTGGATCCTTTTGGAAATTACCATCCATTCACAATCCATTCCTGGTTTTGTGGAAGCCAGTGTGCTCATGCTTGGAACTTCAATACCTGATACCAGTGAGGTACAACCTATGCTCACCTTTTCCTGATGCATATTTTAGCCAATCTTGCAGCTTAATTTGACCTTACCCTGCTGCATAACTCCAGTGGCCCTGACTATAGGTAAGGCTCTGAAGCCGGCCCCTGAAGGTATTTAGGGCCAGATGTACCAAAGGATTTTACCCATTCTGTGTCTATGAGAAAAAGCTTTCTTACATAGGGCCCTTAGTTCGACACCCTTCCTGTTACCACCTTGCATGTTCCTGTTTGATTACCAGGATCTGTGGGCTCAGCTGACAACCTTTGTCTACCCTAGCACCAGTCTAGCCAGCACCTCCCTACAGTTACTGACACTCTCAAAGGAGAGATGCCGACTATCCCTGTTACGTAGGCTCTCATTATTCTAATGAGACTACTGGATTGAGTGGCAGAATTGCCTGTGGTGTGGGGGACTGACTCTAACCCTCTACAGGTGACACCTGTTGGCCTAATCCAGGTTTTATTCTCTGGCAAACTAGCAGTGCCTCATCTCCACCCAAGAGCAAGGGATGATTGGGCAGCCGAGCTCATGACACAATTGACTCCTCAGGGAGATCACATTCGTTTTTCTCAGTTACATTAGTCTCACATATACAAGGACAAGCAGAGGCAGTATATGTTTCAATAAGGTTTTAACGAACCAACTGCATCTTAGATAATAAAGCATGTATTGTAATAACCAGGACGATAAAGCATGACAGGATTAAAATTGTGACAAGAAGAGTTTAGCATAAAAATAACGCTGCCATGTTGTCACTAGAATCATTCCTACCAAGGCTATATTAGAGCACAGAATGTTAAGCTCTAGTTCTGCCCTTCAGGTTCCCACTGGGAAGATATAGGCCCTCATACCTGAGCAAGAGGCCTGAAGTCAGCATAAGCAACTGTAGCGAAGCATTCAGCAATCTGTATACAGTCGTGATCATCTGCCTGGAATCTCCCTCTAACATGTATGGGACAGAGAAGTGTTTTTATAATAAAACAGCTAATGTTCTGAGAAAATGTCCCTATGTAAGGATGTGTATGTTTCAATGAATACCAGAGACACAGCGTTACCACGTTTACCGGCAACCTATCTTACTACATTCTTGAGAGAAGCACAGAGTGAAAGAAATGTCTTATTTAAGAACGCAGTGCTGACCTAGGCAAAGAACAGCTAGATAGAGAGAAATAAAAAAAGACCGCCAATGTGGCTATTGTTAAAATAATAAACAAAGCTGAATAAAATATATCAATGTTAAAGTGCACAACTGCAGGCGTGCATGGAGCTATAACTAAAATGGCTACACAACATCCCAAGTACCCCAGGGCCCATTTGGCACATGGACAGGTGGGAAATGTAGTATGCAGAGAGGTGTGTCCACCCTTCAGGTCACTCCCACCTCTAAGGTGAGCTGCCTGGACAAAATATTTCGAAAGCTGTCATCTTGGTTTTGGCCAGTTTAGGAACTCTGGGACAAGGTTATGCCCACTTTTCACAGGAAGTGGTCATCTAGGGGGTATAGTGAACCTCAAGGGTAAGTATCCCATTGGCTACTTCACTTTACTTCTCTTTATTCCACCTAAATTGAGTACTTAGGGGACCCCCTGATACCAGATCCTCAGATCTTCGCTAGACAAAAAGGAAGGAGTGGACAGTAAGCCACATTAACCGGAGAACTGAGGAGCGTGACTGACCTGGCACCAACCCTGCCAGTCTGCCTGTTGCACCTGACCCTTGATGAACAACTGACCTTTAATGCCACTGCAGCCTCCAAGAACCCATAAGAGCTGCCAGTGCTTTACAAATTACAAAGTCTAACTCTCTTGGAGCAGAGGTGCTGCTTCCCTGCATCTGCAGGTTCCAAAGAAAGAGCTGCGAGAACAGGTATTGCCAAAAACTTGACACCGGAGTTCACCACTGCACCTGAGCCACCTAGCCTGAACTGAAGTGGGGCAATAGTGACAGCATGGTCCCCAGGCCCTCCATAGATGAAGTACACCTTGATTTAGTCTACGGTGGACATCCGGACGGCATTTGCAGCCTGTTTCTGCAGATCCCCTGCCAACTGCAAGTAACTCCAGCACTGGACCCAATGCAAAGAGACACCGCTGCAACCGAGCCCCACAGCCCACAGAGAAGTGGACCAATGGTGTCCCACACATGACCTCAAAGTTCGAACCCCCATATGGTATTCCCCTGGACTGACTTTCCAGTCCCAGCTTGCAGCAACTTTGTGACTGGACCATTTCCCATTGAAGTGAATGGGACCCCTGATGCGTAACACACCTCTACACCCAGATGCTCCAGAGCCCTTGGAGGTGAACTGTTGGTGTGGTCTTGGACCTTGCCCCATACTCACCTTAAGTCAAGCAGGAGAACAGTCCTGTAAGTTGTTGCTGAGTGCCCATATGCATTGTCTGTTACTTTCCCATAGGATAATATGAGGGCACCCAAGGCTGAAAGGCACCCCTTCACACAGATGCCTCAGTGCCTCCTGAAGTGAACAGTTGGTGCTGCTTTGGAGCTTGCCCCATATGTACCCAGACTCCAGAAATACAGTCCTGTAGGTCATAGCTAAGTGCCTGAATGCAGTGCATGTTTTTGCTCTTTGGACATAGGGCACCCGACGCAGAAAAGCACCTCTGCACGCGGATGTCCCAGTACCTTGTGAAGTGACCTGTTGGTGCTGCTTTGTACAGTGCTCCATACTTAGCTTAGCTCCAGAATATTGGTCCTGTAAGTCACTGCTAAGTACCAGTATGCAGTATATGTTTTAAAACGGGTACATCAGTGAATCAATGCAATTCCTTGAAAATCTCAATAGCAACGATTTGGGCCTCCAACTCACTTGCACAGCTAGTAATTCAAGTGTAAACCTTTTGGATGTAAAAGTATATGTATGTTACAGACAGATACACACCACTATATACAAAAAAGAAACATCCACAAACATTATATTGCATGGAAAAAGTTTTCTCCCCAAACCCCTCATTAAAAGCATACCATATGGGTGAATGATAAGGATGAGGAGAAACTGCTCCAGAGACACCGATGCAGAGGAGAGGTTTGAGGAAACAATTCACAGATAAAGAATGAGAGGTTAAAATCAAAGAGACCTACAAGAGAGCCTATGTAGAGTAAGATTGAAATCATGCATGCACACTCTGATTACACAAAGAAATTTGCGGACAACAAGAATTGGAGACCAAATGACACCAAGGCTGGTACTCATATATAGCAAGGAAAGCTCAAAGTCAAAAGGTTCCTTTACAAGCATTAGCACCTTTTAGCAAAGGACCCTAACATAGGTTCACGGTAGGGCGATGGACCTCTAGTAACATAAAGAAAAGCACAGTCACTTAAAGACAAATTGGTCGAGTCATTTCAAAAACCAAAGACCACAAAATTGTTTGGAATTACAACAAAGTGGACTCATAAAATGCAAAAGTTACAAAGCATGTTTAATAGGTACCAACCAAAAGAGTATTGTTGATTAGGAACAGAAAACAACTACAATCAAGAACAAGATTACATGTACGTTGTATACATTATTTAGTGTGCCTGGAGCCTTAAGTATGTAGGAAACATGATCTGCATGTTGAAAAAGAGAATATTGGAACATGTAAGAGCTGTGAAACATCACACCACAATATCTGCAACTGCCAAACATGTGGCCCAATGTCAGGATAACAACTGGAAGACCATTAAGTATTAGGGAATATATACTATACCACCGAATGAACATTGTGGAAACAGAACTCTGAAATCGAGATGTTTGGAATCAAGAAATATCATTAAACTAAGGACCAAGACTCCACATGGACTCAACAATGATGAAGCACTCTTTGTGCATGTATGAACATGGGGATAGCACTGATATCCATGACTGACTGTGATCTATATTCTTAATGCATATTTACTAATCATGCCTTTAGGTCAAAAAGGACCTGTTCACTCCTACTGGTCACTACATGGTATGCTGCCACCACTGCACTTCTGCTGCTTAAATGGTGAAAGCAGTAGCCTCCCACCACTATGAGGACACTGCTTTGGAAGCCCCTCACGGTCCAACAAGACGGCTATATGTGAGACCGGCCTATGTCATGGTGGACATGCATGAACCTTGTTTGCCTATATCCACACAAATCAGCATTAGGGATCCAGATACCAGTACAGTTAAGCACTCAAGGCAGGGGTGCACAACTGTTACCACAAAGAGTACTTTTCCATCCTATTAGGAATACTCTAAATACCGTCTTGCTGAAACAAAATCTTATACATGTGACTCAGAATTGCACCCTGAGTGCAACCCTATTGCCTACTTAAATGGGTGGTGGTGCAAATAGCATTATAGAATATTTCTTGCTTCAACATGAGTTCACCCCCTGTGTTTTGAGTTATTAGGTGATGCCTTTTAGCAGCTCTAAAGAGGCTTCCCCGCTTACAACTTGAAGTGCAAATCTGCAGGAAACAATTTAAGGCCACATTGGCTGAAAGAAAGCAGGCAATTAGGGAGGGAACATGGGAAGCTCTTTTGAGGAGAGGGGAAAGCCGGGGACAAGAGACATTTCTGGAAGGTAATTAATACCCCATATTTCGATGACTACTACTCACTACCATGTTCTTGGTCTAAGGTTATTATTGTACCTATCTAGATTCAGGAGCAACCCTGCTTATTATAGCCCAACTTCACTTGTGGACTCCACAGTCAAAAACTTCAGATGAGTGTTATTAGAGAGCAACTAGCTTCATGGGCAGAGGAGAATAATATGTTAATGGATATCCAGTATGGATTCTAAGGCGGGATGGGCACTATGAACCAGGTTTTAAACCTGTATTTGTTATTCGGTAAATACATTGTTGTGAAGCCATCCCCATTTATCTGTCATTCATGGACCTTAGTTCTGCATTTCATAATGGTCTAAGCTTTGGTCAAGGCTTTGGTCAATTATGCCAGATATGGGGTTAGAAGAGCCACTGGTCAGCCTGCTAAGCGAAATTAATAGGGATATGATTGCAAAGGTGTGATATGGTCAAAGTGGGGAATGTACGGTGTACGGTCATTTAGTATAAAAAGGGACGCACACCAAGGTTACGTGTTGGCACTATTCCTTTTCATGTTATTAATTGATTAGAGGACTTCCTGTTTCAACATGCCTCAAGTAGGTAGTCAACCAATTCCAGTTCTTTTTTTATGCAGCTGTTACTGTCCTGGTGGCCAGGACCCCTCTGGTCAGCAAGACCACTGGGCTACACATATTGCTGGATTTTGTGTTTCTATGTGCCAACTGGGTTTGTCAACAAATTTGACCAGATAATTCCCTATTAGATGTGGACTGACAAAATCTAAAACCAGAGATCACCAAATCATGGGTATGCGGTAGTGTTCCGCTGCCACTTTTAATTATTTGGGAATCCTTATGGATCATTTCTTCTCACAGGATCAGCTACAGAAGGTCAGGAATAAACAGATTTTTTGGCGCATTAGAAGCAATGTTTAGATATGCTACCATAGGTTAAGTCAGAATCTGGTTCCACACCTATATATATAAATGTAATTCTGTGGAGGCAAATGGGAGGGGGGGTGAGGGGTTACTTTGATTATAAATTGCTCACAGAACACAACACTTTATCCTGAGAAGACTCCTTGCAGTAACACAGAATTGTTCTGTTTTTGAGTGTCACAAGGAGTTTGGGGGCCCCTATGTCTTATAATTAAGGGGGGGGGTTGACTAGTCCTAACAGAATCTAGTGAATTGCTACTGCTATAGGAAAAAACGGGGTTCTCTAGAGGGATAGATTCACCCATGATTACATCAGCATTAATCACACCGTCCTATTGAACCAACATTCTCATTGTGCTTTTGTTATGGGCTACTACCTGGGTTAAACCAGAGACGGCCTAACGAAAGCTGTTCTTCAAGATTGTCTGTCCCTGAGAAAAAGGTTGCAATATACTGTGGCTTAAGCATCTTAAGCATACATTTCACAGTTTAAGGGTTAAAGAGTACTTTGAAAGTTCCAACCTTATAAAAATGTCTTCAAGATATTCGCTCTAGTAAATTTTTGTGGAATATGATGAGAACTCCAGAATGCAGACCATGGGGCATATTTACGAGAAATGTGGTGCAGGGTCCTGCATCACCAGGAAACTGCAGGAATGAGCTGTATTTAAGCAATACAGCATATCCCTATCCTTTCCCACTGCGCTGGTGCCAATTTGGCAGCCTAGGATCAATGCAGGCACCCTTGCACGATGGTGCAAGAGTGCCTGTGTTGTATGCAGGATTGTTTTTGTGCAGGAAGGTGCTCCTTGTGGCACAAAACAATCCATAGAGTTTTCTTCTATGTGTGCTGCAGAATGCATCACATAGAAAGAGGAAAAAAACAGGAGAAATAAAGCTATTTCTCCTTGTTGCGCCTCTCCTGGGGAGGTGTAAGGTTTTGGCGCATCCCGAGGTTTACAAGTTCTTGTACATCTGGGAATGCATCAAAATTCATGGGTGTTGTGTGGGTACACTCACCGCAACACCCCTGGAATGCCTCCATAGTGCACAGTAAGACAACGCAGCGATTTCCGCTGCCTTGCCTTACTTAATGTTTATGAGGCCATTCAAAACTATGTAAAGTGGCTTTGGTGGCTTCGTAAATACGATTTATTGGTTTGCACTGCTGTTGTGTCACAAAGAGTGACACATTGGGGGCTCAAGGGCCTCCTAAATATGGGCCTGAATATTATAATCCTTAGGTGATATCAGACGCCATTTCCCTTCCGACTGTGATTGAACCTTAGCTTTTGGATGTAAAAAGCCCACATGCAAGGTTTTACTTTACTCGTTTCTGATTGTATCCCCTGACCTCGTGATAATGTGTCACATTGAAGTACCTTACATTTTATCCTGTTCTGTAAGTTGTATTCGAATTCCAGGAAAAGATATTTGACACCAATATTTTGCCTCACAAACCTAAGAGAATGTCACACAGCATTGTATTTTCTGCACACCCTACTTGGGCATTATAAATGTTATACAAAGTGCTCTTCGTATCAGGTAATATTTTTAACTGTGTGTTGCATATTATGGAATAAATATTATGGAATGAACTGGTCAGAGTTTTATTGTGATATGTTATGTTTTTGTGTGCATCATATTTTATGTATGATGAATTGTAATCTATTGACAAGGGATGTTTTGCAGCGGTGCCTCTACACTAAGCACCATGCACTTTATTCAAACACGTTAATCTTACAGTGAGCCAAAGAGTTTTGAGATTTAAATTTTTTCTTTTAAAATGTTTAAATACTGTAGGCCCACCTTTATCTCTTTTTTAAAATAGAACTCCTAGTCATTTACGTTGTTGTAACTGAATTGATAAGCAATTGCTTCGAACCTAGATTTTTATATTTAACCAATTGCTGATCCCATGTGAAATGATTTCACTTATTGTACTTACTGTCTCTCTGTGTCTTTATATTGAATGTTTTTTTGTAATTTTGCTTGTGCAATTTTTAAAATATTTTTATTAGGTAATATTACCGCTTATTTAATCTGCGCCGCGTCCCACGTGACCACTCACTCTAAAGAAGATGACAATCCTAGAATTATATTTTGCATGGTGTGTCATTGTATTACCATTTCAAGATGACCTACACAATTGTTTTAAACGTGCTGCCTTGCTTGAATGTTCAGGCAATACACGAATTGCAATATCATTGCAAGAAGACTACCAGATACTGCGTTTCGTGTTTCTATTGCAAGCATATGCTTGCCACGTTTAAGCATCAGCTTATTTTCTTTTTTTCTATACACATTTGTTTAATTTGATTTGCATATGATGTTGAGTTTGTGTGTGTGTTTTATTGTGGTTGTGTAGGTCGGGGAAATGCAAGAATAAGCTAGTGGGTGAATGAAATGATGCCTGAGTTCAAGGAAATTTTACATAGTGCTTTTAAGATGACTTATTGGGTGCCTAAACTCATCAACGACTGAAGAGGCACTTTCATGTTCACGGCCTATTGGCATCGCCAATGCTTGTTTTCTTCTGACAAGTAAGATTTGGAAAATCTCCACAAATAATGCTGTATGCAAATTTAAAGATTCTATGCAATGTACATCTACACTAGCCTCTCAAAACATCATAATATTTTTTAACAAATTGTGAACTTACTGGATCAGCAACAAAGCCAACACTTTACCCATAGACCAGACCTTTTTGAACTGCATATGCAACATGCAAAACAATTACAGAAAATACCCCACATTGTATTTACAATTACTCAACATTTGATGTTTCAGGTTGCACCTTTCCACTAGCCTCTTTTAATGATTGACTTTAAAAAATAACGGCACGAAAGAGGACCGTCTTAGAACAGTGGGGACAGTGTAATCAATCAATCAATCAATCACGATATTTATAAAGCGCGCTACGTACCCGTTAGGGTTTCAAGGCTCTGTGTGGGGGGGGGCTGCTATTGGTCGAAGAGCCAGGTCTTGACGAGTCTCCTGAAGGTGAGAAGGTCCTGGGTCTGTCGCAGGGGGGTCGGGAGGGAGTTCCAGGTCTTGGCGGCGAAGTAGGAGAAGGATCTGCCGCCGGATGTCTTGCGTTGGAAGCGGGGAACGATGGCGAGGGAGAGGTTGGCAGAGCGGAGTTGGCGGGAGGGGACGTAGAAGTTGAGTCTGTTGTTCAGGTAGGTGGGTCCGGCGTTGTGGAGTGCCTTGTGAGCGTGGGTGAGGAGCTTGAAGGTGATCCTCTTGTCCACGGGGAGCTAGTGGAGGTCTTTCAGGTGGTGGGAGATGTGGCATCGGCGGGGTACGTCGAGGACCAGTCGGGCGGAGGCGTTTTGGATGCGTTGGAGTCGTCGGATGTATTTTGCTGGGATGCCTGTGTAGAGTGCGTTGCCGTAGTCTAGTCTGCTACTGACGAGGGCCTGTAAGACATGCAAGGCAAGACTGGCAGTTAAAATCAACAACAAGCATTGGCTAGAACAACAGGTCTCGCATATTCAAGAGCTATTGGATTTGCCAATGTGTTTTAGCCATGTTGTATACCACCGCTGCTGCTTTTCAGCATGGCTAAAAATTTGTGGCGTAGAGAAGAGTGGTGTGGAGTGTCGTAGAGTGGAATGGCGAAGAGTGGAGTAGAGCGACATCGAGGGGATTGGCCTAGAGTGTTGTGTATTCGAGTGACATACAATGGATTTGCGTAGAGTGTCGTACATTGGAGTGGCATAGGGCAGAGTGAACTGGTGTACAGTGCATTGGTAAAGAGTGTTGCAGAGTATAGTGGTGTAGATTGCAGTGGCAAAGAATTCCACAGCATACAATGCAGCAACATAACATTCAGTGGCATAGATTAGTGTTGCATAGTAGAGTGCAATTGCATAGAGCGCACTGGCATAGAGGGCAATGGTGCAGATTAGAATGGTTCACAAATAGGGTAGAGAGGTGTAGATTACAGTGGAGAAAAGTGCAGTGATGCAGAGTAGAGTAGAGTGGTATAGAATGCAGTGGCATAGAGTGGTGCAGAGTAGAGCGGCACAGAGTGTAGTGGTGTAGAGTAGAGAGGTGTAGAGTAGAATGACACTGAGTTCAGTGCTGCAGAATAGACTGCAGTGGCATAGAGTGCAATGGTGTAGACTGCAGTGGCGTAGAGTAGAGTGGAGTGGTATGATTGAGTCGCGTAGAGTGCAGTGGTGTAGAGTAGAGTAATGTGGAGTAGAGCAAAGTGCAGTGGTGTACAGTGGAGTACAGTGGTGTAGAGTAAAGTGGACTGGCGTTGAGTGCATTGGTGTAGAGTGTTGCAGAGTATATTGGCAGAGAGTGCAGTGACAGAGTGCAGCAACATGGAATTCATTGGTGTACAATACAGCATTGTACAATGCAGTGGTGTAGATTACAGTAGTGCATAGCGGAGTGTAGTGGTGCAGAGTGGAGTGGCATAGAATAGAGTGGCATAGGGTGCAGATAAGGTAGGGTGGTGGGGAGTAGAGTGGCATAGAGTGCAGTGGTGTAGCATGGTGCAAAGTAGAGTAAAGTGGTGTAAAGTGGAGTGGTGTAGAGTGGAGTGCTGCAGAGTGCAGAGGCTTAGAGTGCAATAGTGCATAGTAAAATGGTACAGAGTTCAGTGGTAACAAGTGCAGTAGTGCAGAGTAGACTGTCGCAGAGTGGAGTTGTGTGGACTGGCATACTGTGAATTGGCATAGGATAGAATGCCTTGGCATAGAGTAGAGTGCATAGAGAGCAGTGGCATAGACTACAGTGGTGCAGAGTGCAGTGGAATAGAGTGTATTTGCATAGAGTGCAGTTGTGTAGAGTGCAGGAGTGCACTGGTTTAGAGTAGAGTGGTATAGAGTAGAGTGGCATACAGTGGAGTGGTTTAGAGTGGAGTGGCATGGAGTAAATTGTTTCAGAGTAGACTGAAGTGATGTACAGTGGAATGGTGCAGCGTAAACTGAAGTGGCATAGAGTGGAGTGGTGCAGGGTAGAGTGCAGTGGCATAGTGTGCAGTTGTGCAGAGTAGATTAGAGTGGCACACAGTGGATTGGCATAGAGAGCAGGAACGTAGTGTGGATTGGTACAGAGTAGAGTGTATTGGTATAGAATAGAGTAGTTCAGAGTAGAAAGGTATAAAGTGAAATGGCGTAGAGTACAATGGTGTAGAGTGGTGTGGTGCCAAGGGGAGCAGAGTGCAGTGGCGCTGAGTGTGGTAGCATGGGGTTAATTGGAGTAGTGCAAAATAGAGTGCAGTGGCATGGAGTTGTGCAGAGTAGAGTGAAGTGGCATAGTGTGGAGTACATTGTGTGGTAGCACACTGTCATTATAGACAACACATTTTAATTGAAATTACCATGACATTTGCACAGACATACAGTTTTACTAATAAAACTATGCTATGCACAAATGATAATGTGTGGGTGGGGCATTTCCTACTGTATTGATTTGTTTTGGTCATTTGAAAGTATTTGTTTCCAACACACTTCAGAATAAAAAAAAAGAATTGCTTCATTTGTGCTTTGCTAATTCTGATATATTCTAAAATACTTGCACAGCTCATTTAAATGTTGTTGTGTGCTAGAAAAAAACATTAATCTACCCCAGTATCCCATAAGATTGTCACATAAATCATCTCACCTTGATGTTAGAGAAAGACACTTAAACATCAAGCTCCCTCTGCAAGACAGAGCCTGACATTTGACCTCTGTTTTTGAATGAGCTGCTAAGGAGACAATATAAGAATAAGATATAGGGGCATGTTTACAGAAAGGAACATTCATGGAAGAAAACAAGTAGAGGTAGTCTGAAAAGGCATAGTTCCTTGGGAGGGACAAACTGAACCTGGGCAGCCAAAAACAAACAAAGCCAGCAAATAGAAAGCCAGAAAATGTTAGTTGCAAACCACAAAATCCAATGGTAAGCAATGGGTGGAATGCATTCCCCAGGATGGTTTCTGAATGTCCCCAAGATGTCTTCTGTAAATCAGACAGCTATGCTGTCTGGTAGGCTTCGACCTAAAAATGTTCAAACCTGCCTCACATTGCTCTGTGTGAATAAGCGTAGCAAGTGATCCTCTCTGTGTGGGTTGAGTGTGTGGTTAAACGGTGTTCTTCCCAAATACATTATTAGAAAAAATGGGCCAAAGAGATAATCTAAAAACTTTCAGGTCTGGGTCCTGGAAGCCTATTCAGCCCTAGAAGCAACCCTAATCCTTCAGTCAACCGGGTACCATGCCAAACTTCCCATATGGTCATTCCAGCCCTGGTTGAATGTCAGAATAGAGGCTAGTAATGAGTAAGGGGTTCCAGCAGTCGCTACTTTAGCCCTGTCTCACACAGTACAAGTGATATTAGCTGATATGCCATTTGCTCACTACCAATATCTTTTAACATTCCCATCCAGATGCCTTCATATCAACAACTGCCTTATATTCCAGACCAGGGCTTTGCTTTAACAAGCAAACTAAGGTTGGAATTTTACTTCAATCAAACCAGTTGAACTGTGGACCCGATCACATGGTGTCCCGAGTTGTGCCCAAGGAGTAACATGTTTTGTTTGTACATAATATTTAAGCTTTGTTAATTCTTTGTTTCCACAATTATTGTAATATTTATTGCTATTAATTTGCATATATTTTGCACCAGTCTGACTCCTAAAAAAAGCCTCTAGTAATTCTAGGCTTGTGAATGGGTATGCTCTCTCACTGGAATCCTGCTAGCCAGGGCCCAGTGCTCATAGTGAAAACCCTATGTTGTCAGTGTGTTTGATATGTGTCAGTGGGATCCTGCTAGTCAGGACCCCAGTGCTCATAAGTTTGTGGCCTATATGTGTTCCCTGTGTGGTGCCTAACTGTATCACTGAGGCTCTGCTAATCAGAACCTCAGTGTTTATGCTCTCTCTGCTTTTAAAATTGTCACTGCAGGCTAGTGACCAATTTGACCAATTCTGATTGGCACACTGGAACACCCTTATAATTCCCTAGTATATGCTACCTAGGTACCCAGGGTTTTGGGGTTCCAGGAGATCCCATGGGCTGCAGCATTTCTTTTGCCACCCATAGGGAGATCAGACAATTCTTACACAGGACTGCCACTGCAGCCTGAGTGAAAGAACGTCCACGTTATTTCACAGCCATTTTACACTGCACTTAAGTAACTTATAAGTCACCTATATGTCTAACCCTCACTTGGTGAAGGTTAGGTGAAAAGTTACTTAGTGTGTGGGTACCCTGGCACTAGCCAAGGTGCCCCCACATTGTTCAGGGCAAATTCCCCGGACTTTGTGAGTGCGGGCACACCATTACACACGTGCACTACATATAGGTCAATACCTATATGTAGCGTCACAATGGTAACTCCGAATATGGCCATGTAACATGTCTAGGATCATGGAATTGTCACCCCAATACCATTATGGTATTGGGGGGGACAATTCCATGCATCCCCGGGTCTCCAGCATAGAGCCCGGGTACTGCCAAACTAACTTTCCGTGGTCTCCTCTGCAGATACTGCTGCTGCCAACCCCTCAGACAGGTTTCTGCCCCCCTGGGGCATGGGCAGCCCAGTCCCAGGAAGGCAGAACAAAGGATTTCCTCTGAGAGAAGGTGTTACACCCTCTCCCTTTGGAAATAAGTTTGAAGGGCCTGGGAGGAGTAGCATCTCCTGGCCTCTCGAAATGCTTTTAAGGGCACAGATGGTGCCCTCCTTGCATAAGCCAGTCTACACCGGTTCAGGGATCCCCCAGCCCTGCTCTGGCATGAAATTTGACAAAGGAAAGGGGAGTGACCACTCCCCTGAACAGCACCTCCCAGGGGAGGTGCCCAGAGTTCCTCCAGTGTGTCCCAGACCTCTGCCATCTTGGATGCAGAGGTGTGAGGGCACAATGGACAGCTCTGAGTGGCCAGTGCCAGCAGGTGACGTCAGAGACCCCTCCTGATAGATGCTTACCTTTCTCTGTAGCCAATCCTCCTCTGAGGGCTATTTAGGGTCTCTCCTGTCGGTATCTCACCATTTAACAAATGCAAGAGCTCACCAGAGTTCCTCTGCACTTCCCTCTTTGACTTCTGCTAAGGATCGACCGCTGACTGCTCCAGGACGCCTGCATAACTGCAACAAAGTAGCAAGAAGACTGCCAGCAACATTGTAGCACCTCATCCTGCCGGCTTTCTCAACTGTTTCCTGGTGGTGCATGCTCTGACGGCTGTCTGCATTCACCCTGCACTGGAAGCCAAGAAGAAATCTCCTGTGGGGCGACGGAATCTTCCCCCTGCTAACGCAGGCACCAAACTTCTGCATCACCGGTCCTCTGGGTCCCCTCTCACCCTGACGAGCGTGGTCCCTGGAACACAGGAGCTGGGTCCAAGTGTCTTCGACAGTCCAGTGGCCCTTCTGTCCAAATTTGGTGGAGGTAAGTCCTTGCCTCCCCACGCCAGACAGTAATCCTGTGTACTGTGTGAACTGCAGCTGCTCGGGCTTCTCTGCACTTTTGCAAGACTTCCTCTGTGCACAGCCTATCCCAGGTCCCGAGCACTCTGTCCTGCATTGCCCAACTCGCTGAGTTAGACTCCGACGTCGTGGGACCCTCCTTTGTGACTCTGAGTTGACCGCTGTCCTCAGATCTTCTAAGTGCCTGTTCAGGTGCTTCTGCGGGTGCTGCCTGCTTTTGCGGGGGCTCTCTGAGTTGCTGAGTGCCCCCTCTGTCTCCTCCTCCAAGGGGCAACCACCCTGGTCCTTCCTGGGCCCCAGCAGCACTCAAAAACCTCAACCGCAACTCTTGCAGCTAGCAAGGCTTGTTTGCGATCTTTCTGCATGGAAACAACTCTGTATCCTCCAGCACGCCGTGGGACATCTTCTGACCAAAGGAGAAGTTCCTGGCACCTTCCGTTGTTGCAGAATCCTCGGCTTCTTCCACCCAGAGGCAGCCCTTTGACACCTTCATCCAGGGTTTAATGGGCTCCTGCCCCCCCCGGACACTTGCGTGACTCTTGGACTTGGTCCCTTTCCTTTGCAGGTCCTCAGGTCCTCAGGTCCAGGAATCCATCTTCAGTATTTGGCAGTCAGTTGTTGTCCTTGCAGAATCCCCTAGCTCGACTTTACTGTCTTTCTTGGGTAGTAGGGTAACTTTACTCCTACTTTCAGGGTCTTGGGGTGGGGTATCTTGGACACCCTTAGTGTTTTCTAACAGTCCCAGCAACCCTCTACACTCTACATTGGGCCTGGGGTCCATTCGTGGTTCGCATTCCACTTTTGGAGTATATGGTTTGTGTTGCCCCTAGGCCTATTTCTCCCTATTGCATTCTATTGTGATTCTGCATTGTTTGCACTACATTTCTAACTGTTACTGACCTGATTTTGGTTTGTGTGCATATAACTTGTGTATATTATTTACCTCCTAAGGGAGTATATCCTCTGAGATACTTTTGGCATATTGTCACTAAAATAAAGTACCTTTATTGTTAGTAACTCTGAGTATTGTGTTTTCTTGTGATATAGTGCTATATGATATAAGTGGTATAGTAGGAGCATTGCATGTCTCCTAGTTCAGCCTAAGCTGCTCTGCTATAGCTACCTCTATCAGCCTAAGCTGCTAGAACATCTCTATTCTACTAATAAGGGATAACTGGACCTGGCACAAGGTGTAAGTACCACAAGGTACCCACTATAAGTCAGGCCAGCCTCCTACGTGTACGTACTCAGCCTGGAGACTATGGATAATCTATGATGCATGCACAGGGCACGCTTGGCATGCAGTACTGCTTTTCATACAGGGAGTGCAAAATTATTAGGCAAATGAGTATTTTGACCACATCATCCTCTTTATGCATGTTGTCTTACTCCAAGCTGTATAGGCTCGAAAGCCTACTACCAATTAAGCATATTAGGTGATGTTCATCTCTGTAATGAGAAGGGGTGTGGTCTAATGACATCAACACCCTATATCAGGTGTGCATAATTATTAGGCAACTTCCTTTCCTTTGGCAAAATGGGTCAAAAGAAGGACTTGACAGGCTCAGAAAAGTCAAAAATAGTGAGATATCTTGCAGAGGGATGCAGCACTCTTAAAATTGCAAAGCTTCTGAAGCGTGATCATCGAACAATCAAGCGTTTCATTCAAAATAGTCAACAGGGTCGCAAGAAGCGTGTGGAAAAACCAAGGCGCAAAATAACTGCCCATGAACTGAGAAAAGTCAAGCGTGCAGCTGCCACGATGCCACTTGCCACCAGTTTGGCCATATTTCAGAGCTGCAACATCACTGGAGTGCCCAAAAGCACAAGGTGTGCAATACTCAGAGACATGGCCAAGGTAAGAAAGGCTGAAAGACGACCACCACTGAACAAGACACACAAGCTGAAACGTCAAGACTGGGCCAAGAAATATCTCAAGACTGATTTTTATAAGGTTTTATGGACTGATGAAATGAGAGTGAGTCTTGATGGGCCAGATGGATGGGCCCGTGGCTGGATTGGTAAAGGGCAGAGAGCTCCAGTCCGACTCAGACGCCAGCAAGGTGGAGGTGGAGTACTGGTTTGGGCTGGTATCATCAAAGATGAGCTTGTGGGGCCTTTTCGGGTTGAGGATGGAGTCAAGCTCAACTCCCAGTCCTACTGCCAGTTCCTGGAAGACACCTTCTTCAAGCAGTGGTACAGGAATAAGTCTGCATCCTTCAAGAAAAACATGATTTTCATGCAGGACAATGCTCCATCACACGCGTCCAAGTACTCCACAGCGTGGCTGGCAAGAAAGGGTATAAAAGAAGGAAATCTGATGACATGGCCTCCTTGTTCACCTGATCTGAACCCCATTGAGAACCTGTGGTCCATCATCAAATGTGAGATTTACAAGGAGGGAAAACAGTACACCTCTCTGAACAGTGTCTGGGAGGCTGTGGTTGCTGCTGCACGCAATGTTGATGGTGAACAGATCAAAACACTGACAGAATCCATGGATGGCAGGCTTTTGAGTGTCCTTGCAAAGACAGGTGGCTATATTGGTCACAGATTTGTTTTTGTTTTGTTTTTGAATGTCAGAAATGTATATTTGTGAATGTTGAGATGTTATATTGGTTTCACTGGTAATAATAAATAATTGAAATGGGTATATATATTTTTTTTGTTAAGTTGCCTAATAATTATGCACAGTGATAGTCACCTGCACACACAGATATCCCCCTAACATAGCTAAAACTAAAAACAAACTAAAAACTACTTCCAAATATATTCAGCTTTGATATTAATGAGTTTTTTGGGTTCATTGAGAACATGGTTGTTGTTCAATAATAAAATGAATCCTCAAAAATACAACTTGCCTAATAATTCTGCACTCCCTGTATATGTAAAGATGTCATAGGGCAAAAACATGCAAATTGTTTTGTCATACCACTGGGGAACAGAGTTAGGTTTAGGGGTAGGGCTAGGCTTAGTGTTAGGGTAGTGATCACGATTAGGGAAAGATTTATCGATAGCGGGAGAGTGACAAAAATTATAGACTAAACTTTCAAATAAATGTAAATCCAAGTCAAATGATTTGAAAAAATGTCCATACCAAAAGAAATGGATACTCTCACACCATTTGCAAAAATAACCTTCTAATTGATGTTATATGCTTTTCTGAGTAATTCATTCAAATCTTTTACATACAATTACTGCCAAAATGACGATGTAATTTGCTAGAGGTCAGTTTGCTTTTCCATTTATTGAACACTCTTCTTTCACTCACCTGGTCTAAACTAGAGGCAAAGGGCATTACAGTCTAACCAGGAACATTCCATTGTTGCCCCATCCTTTCAGTTTTAGTACATCAATGCATGTTTGATACTGTATCGCGTTTTACTTTACTTTTTTGCCATCATATTTTTATTGGGGTTTTCACCTAGATAAAGAGCAACCCCGTACACGATTGATGGCTGTTTCGTTCTGGTCACAGGCTCAAAATTAATTTGCGCGCCCAGCCGTTTACCACCATAACAGTTATACTCCCGTTCCATGCTCACCCTCTGTGTTGTCGTATCCCCAAATTTACCCTCAAGTCTAAGCCTTGCAATCTTTGTCAAACCAAACTCCCTCCCTCGGTCATGATCTGAGGCATATGTAGTGTTTACATTGGTAAGCCGTGAGTCATCAGCCAAAAAAATCTAAAAGTGGGTCAGTTATACTACTGCGTTAAGGGGGGGGGCGCTCATCTCTAGTTTGGGATTGTCCGCTGAAGTTGAAGCCAGTTCTTTTATTCCATCCAGAAAATTATTCCATGCTCGGGTCGTTTCCATTGAGCTTATAGTTCTCTTTGCGTCTTTGAAAAGCACGCCTCTCTCATGTTCTGCCCATCTAGTGAGCTGCTTCTTCCACTTTTCTATTTGCAGTCTTCTGGTGCTATTCCAATTAATTGCTATCGGGTGTTTAACTCGCCAGGTCTATGAATCTGACGGAGACCTTTCGCTTGGCTGGGTAGCGGCCTAGTAAACACGCTTTCGCTGAATGGAGAATCTTATCGTTTGTAGCTTTCTTTTATAAACCCAGCTCAAATGTAGATGCAGTCCCGTACCACATGGAACATTTCCGCCCCATGCCCCCCACACCTGCGGCATGTTGCTCTGTCTGTGCTGCAAAATCTATTACTTCTACCTGGTGTAAAAAAGTCGAAGTTAATCAGCTTGAACATAGCTTTCTAGAGATTTTTGGTACCTGGGCCAATACTTTCAGCCAACCCGCATCAGTGATCAGTGTACCAACGTTCTCTGCCCATTTGTCTTTTAATGCCATCAGGGGAGAGATGATTTCAGCTCTGAGTGCCCTGTATATGTTATTGCTTTATGCGTACTTGTGGTGGTGCATATGGTTGGGCATCTCTGGAGTCTGGGTGGTTCATTCTGCCTTGCTCCCCAGTGCTTTTTAACTGTTGCTACGATTGACCCATAAAGTAAAAACTGTCCAGCCGGTAAGTCAAACTCTGTATGCAGGTCTTTAAAAGTTAAAAGTTTCCCAGCTCTAAATAAGCTTATTACAGAGACGATCCAGTCTGTGAGCCCTCTCCAATTCCCTTTGTGTGATAGCATTGGCAGGTGTTGAAATGGAATTTCAAGAGAATAGGATAATTGCAGCTAGGTCTTTTGTAAGCAGGAAAACCAACAGTGTTTAGCGATCATCCATGTTTTGCGGCCCTACATTTTGGTCTTTTTGGGGTCAACAATGCTGATAAATAATTTAATAGCCAGTTCCACCATTTTGGCAATTGCAATAACTTCTGCACTGATATTGGTAGAGTTTTTGAAAACTTTATTCCAGACCGCAGTGCAGCCACTGTTGCACTTACATTACCCACCACTAGATCTAGGTCGTCTTGGTATATTCTCACCCTCAGATGTTTCAAAAAGGTGGGCTCCCAAAACTAGCACTAGTGTGGATGGGGCTGCCACCGGACTAGTTTTTTGCCAATTAATGTACAGGCCCGATAGCTCCCTACGGTGGTTGAGCAGCTTGATAACCTTCCAGGCTCGGTTTACTTATCCGTCAGAAATAGTAGCATGTCATCAGTATATAAGGCAATATGGTAAGACATGCCCGCAACATCAGTCCTTCATAATGAGCACCGGACCGTGCACCACATGTCAGAGGCTCCACCGTCAATTTAAATAGTAGTGGTGACAATAGACAATCTTGTTTTGTGCCACATCCACCTCATACACATTGGAAATCATTCCTCCTGTCTCGACACTGGATTTGGGGTATAAGTATACGAGTTTAGTCCAGGTCACAGATCCCCTCCCCAGCTTCATTCCATCCCTAACGTTTTAGAGGTACAGCCAGTCTATCCTGTCAAAGGCTTTTTCAATGCTCACAGCCTCATCGGAGTCATACGATTCATCCATTAAAATGTCAAGTAGTTGTGGTATGTTGAGTGCGTGTCATCCTGTGCTAAAACCTGCCTGATCCTGGTGTATCAGTCGCTGTTTATAAGGCAATATAGATGGCTGGTATTTGACTAAGTATTTTATAGTTGACTTTGAGCATCAGCAATGGTCTGTAGGCCTTCATGTCATGCTGGAGGTGCCAAGGTTTAAGTAATGGTATCACCAATGCCTCCCTTGCTGATGTGGGCAGAGGGCCATGGTCCTTTGGTGTTTTATGAACCTCTACCAGTCAGGGGGCCAGTTGGTCGGTACATGCAGCAGAGAATTCTACTGTGAGCCTTTCAGATTCTGGCATCTTTGCCTTGGCCAAACACTTTATCACAGCTTTAATTTCTTCTAATGTTATTTCAATACCTAGTACCTCTGCTTTGTCTGAGGAAGGATCTATAGGAAAGCATCCACATCCTGCTGCCTGTCATTAGAGTTACCAGTATATAAGACAGAATAGTACTGGTGGACCTGTTGTTAATATCTTCCTGATTATACACCCTGCCACCCGTTTCAGTTTCAAGTTCAAGTATCTGGAAACCCTTCATAAGGTTGGCCAACCAGGCCAGCAGTTGCCTGCCTGTCACACTCAACATCGGTTCTTATCTATTGGTATAACAAAACTTGATGGGGCCCTCCAGCAAAATGCATGGAGGGGGCCCCAGTGCTCCTGACCCAGTCGAAAGCACTCAGCCAGGAGCTCGCTGTCCATGCACAGTGCTGGAGGGGGCTTCCTCGAGCTCGGAGGCCCCCTGCACCGCAGGGGCAGCGGGGCTATTGTTACACCACTCCTCTTATATATTCCCAATAGTCAAAACAGCAAAGCATTTCTATCTGTTCCACAAGTTACTCTTTCGCGTCTAGCAGTGATTGTTGTAGTGTAGGGTTTCCAGGACTCTGGCCCAAGAGAATGTTCCTGTGTCTCAACTTCTTTCATCAGAGTTCTTCTCACTCCCACTGTCCTGCTATGCATTGCCTCCCTGATGACAGTTTTAAAGGCATCCCTTTCAAACAATGCAGTGGAAGCAGTATTTCCATTTCCCCCAAAATAGTTCATGAACTCCTCCGCTACGGTTTGTTGAAAGACCTGGTCCTCAAGAGTTTCTACTTTTAATCATCAATTAGGTAGGCATGTGTGTGTTGTGTCCCATCTGATTCATAGCAAAACAGGATTGTGATCTGATCTTATCCTAGCCAAATATTCAGTGTCAGTAGCCATCATGTGGACATCTGGTGTGCAGAGAAATGCAAATGTAAATGTAAATCATGCATTCCTGAATAAAAGGAATAGTACCTGTCAGCTGGATGGGTGAGCCTTCATCTATCTATGATACCCCAGTGGTTCTGCCATTCCTTACATTTTTATGCTAGTTGTATTACAGGAACGTATGTAGAGGTGGATGAGATCTGTCCATCACAGAGTATGCCACACTATTAAAGTTGCCTACAATTATCACTGAGTGAGGCATACAGGGTACAATTCATCTAGGAATCGAGTTTGATCCATGCTGAAGACATATATGCTGACTATCATTATGTCCTTCCCCCGAGGTGACCAGTAACCAACATATATCTGCCGCTTTTATCCATCTTCTCCCCCACCACCTGAGAAGGGACACCAGGACGCACCCTGATAAGAACACCTCTCTCACAAGGTGTGTAATACACATGTCCTCTCCACCTTTTGTGCAGTGCTAGCCCTTCAGTGGCAGTCAGGTGGATCTCCTGGAGCACAGCAGTTTAGACACCCTCATCCTAAGGTAAGTTGGTACTTTCTACCATTTCAGTTAGACCACATATTATTTAGACCACTGATATTCCAGGACATCTTTTAGCCATAAATAAATATCACAACAACCAGGCAGTGGTGCCCTTCCATGCCATCGGATTCCTGCCCAGTACCATGGCAACAAAGCTAGATATTGAATCATTCTACAGGACCATGATAATCATTCCCAACACCCCCACCTCAGGATAGAAAGGCAACATCTCCCCATCCAAACTACAAATAGAAACAACAAACACATTTGCATTAACACATGCCTAATGTATCTGGGATGACTGTCTCTATTGGTGGGCACACATCGTCGCAACCCACCATGTGACTGCAGTGTACTATCTATTGGTTAGAGTTTATCCTCTTGTTTTCAGTGTAATAGCATATAAATTGGCACCCTCTTTCTCAGCACTCTGTTCCAATGCCATGCCCTGCATTAATAGTGCCCACCAGTTCACAAATTATATTGTCTGCCGTTTGTGGAGTAACCCGAGGTAATCTCGTGCCATTGCCCAATGTTGAGACCAAGGCCTGATCTGAGTCCATGCCAGATGCGTCATCCTCTGCAATGCCTGACTGCTGGCTTGACCCTGAAGCATTTAACACCAAAGCTATGGCCACTGCTCATAGTTGTTTTCGTTGCACTTCTGCCTTCATTGGGATAATTTGTCACCTAGGTCTAGCCCTAAATCGGGTTCTCTTTGTAGCAGTTGCTTTCAGTTTCAGATCTGGAAATTTCTTGCTCTGTGGCTGTTGCTCAATCCAGTCCCACACTTCTTGCAGCTTAGTAAAGAATTTAGCCCCTACATCTGTGGAGAGTCTGAACCTTGCAGAGAAAAACATTGCATACTGGAAGCCCAGAAGAGGGAGTTGCTTTTTGGCCTCAATGAAGGATGCTTGTTGCCTCTGCACCTCTTTGTAAAGTTTCCGAACATCATGACTTTGCTGTTGTCTAGCAGCAGCTCTCCTCTTTCCCATTGCAATATATGGTCCCAAACTCTATAGTGTAGTAGTTTGGCCACCCCCTGGATGGAATGGCCTCTGTGGGTCCTCTCCAATGCGAAGAAAGGGGAGAGGCCCTCTGATGGTATCTCAGTTTCAATCCAAGTGTAAAGGAAAGATACCATAGAGGTTCCCTCAACATGCTCCTGTATCCTATCACATAATATTGTTTCTTTGGTATTTTCAGCATGATACTCTAGGTCCTTGATCCTCCTCTTCAGGACAGACATTTGTCCTTTCAGGGATCCAACTTCAGACACCAGGTACCCCAGTTTACGCTCATTGGCCATGACCCTCTAGGCCAACTTGCGCTGGTCGTCCCTTAGTAGTCCCATATCTGCCACTATTATGTCTATTTTATGCTACAGGGCCTCTCCTGTGTCACTTACAGGCATATTTACAAACCCCATGTGCCACCAGAGCGTCACGTTTTGTGACGTTCTGGTGGCACTGCGCCATATTTACAAGGCGGCGTTAAGCCACTTTTTGTGGCTTAACACCACCATGTAAATACAGCTCCTTCACACGCAGCACTTTGCAATGGGTGTTGCTGTGGGTGTTCCACAGCAAAATCCATCGCATTTTGACGCTGCCGCAGATTACAAAAAATGTTACATCTATGGCAGCGCCACAATCTAACGCCACCCCAAGGGTGGCATTAGCATGGCGCAACAAGGAGAAATGCTTCATTTCTCCTGTTTTTTTGCTATTTCTAAGTGTGCTGCACCTAGGTGTGCGCATTAGCATGGCGCAACAAGGAGAAGTGCTTTCATTTCTCCTGTTTTTTTGCTCTTTCTAGGTGTGCTGCATCCTGCAGCACACCTAGAAAGAGCAAATCGCCATTGAAGATTGTTTTGTGCAGGGAGGTGTTTCTTCCTGCACAAAAAAATCTCCCCCGCAACACAGCCATCTTTGCACCATGGTGCAAGGGTGTCTGAGTTGGCGCTAGGCAGCTAATTTAGAGCAGATGCAGGTGGAAACACAGGGATGCACCATATTTTTTTTAATATGGTGCATCCTTGCATTTCAGAACTGATGCAACGTGGCGCTGCCAATTTTGGTGCACCACACTGCGCCAGTCCTTTGTAAATTTCCCCTAAGTGCCTTGAGGATGAAATCCAAGTTGGCACTGGTGTCCCCTCAGTGGCCCCAGACGAATAGTGAGCTCTGTCCTCCATACTACCGATAGAGGGTGTAGCTGTGTTCCCGGGTTCATCTGCAGCTTTCCATTTTGAGAGCCAGCTCATTGTTTTAGAGCTTAAAGTGAATCAAGGAGGTCCATCGCAATTACCACACAGATCGGTGTTGTGCCGTCTGGGAGTTCATCATTCAAGGTATTGAGTTTTGTACATAATCCCCTCTTCTGGTGTAAAACTGGCCTAGAGGCCTTGTCTTAGTTGGCATCTGTCCTTCAGTTCTATTCTCCTGCAAGGCTCCACCATCTCAGTTCCAAGTAGTGGCTGCTCCCTTTAATTGCTGTAACCTCCCTGCAGAGGGCCCCGGTTGCTGGGCCTAGGCACCACTATTACAGCACCTGGAAGGTCATGCCTGTCACACCCCACTGTGGAGGCAACACTAACACCATTCACCCCCTGTGTTCAGTGCTGAGCTCCCACCTCTGTCAGAAATTTGCCCATGGGGAGGAGGATGCCGCTTTGGCCCCAACCCAAGGCCTCACCTTGTGGTCGTTGTTGGCTCCTCTCCCTGGATACTACTCACCCTGCACTGTGTTGTGCTGTGAGTGGCTCAGCTACACAGCCAACACCGGTAAGCAGATTTCCTGTGGCTTCGCTGACAGCTACAGCTCAGCCTGCTTCTGTGGCATTTAGATAAGTCTCTTCAGAACCTCGAGGCCTCCACAGCAACGCAGATGCAGTCACCACCAATCAGAGTCGGGCGGCCGTCATCTTGTAATGTATTCTCTGGCGATATGTATTTTTAGCTATTCATGGCCACAATGATACCATCCTGTCATCTCTTAGGATAGTTCACAGTAAGGTATTGTCAGTCACTTCTTTGAAAGGGCAAGGGCTGGTTGGAATTGCTCCGTTTCAACCATTAATTTGTTTACTTTGCACTGGATCCTATCATGCAAATGCAGCTCAGTCCCTGTTATGGGAATTTCAAGAACTTTAGGAAGTCATGCAAGAAGGGAAAGACTATTCTGAACTGTTGGAATTTAAGCAGCCAGTGACACATTTTCTGTCAGATGCTGCTTTCAGCTGGCTTTGGTCTTGGGGGCTACCATTGCTTCAAGATGTCACTTGCGGCTTTAATCATGGAAGCTGGACGCTGATCAGAAGGCTGTCATTACTTATCTTACATTGATCAGCCCCACATTCCTTAGGCCTGACAAAATTGTTTTGGTCAACCAAACTGCAGAAAAGAAGAATACACTACAGTCCTCATGGCCCACAGCACCTTTATGATTGTTCCTTTCTAAATGTCAACTGCAACAGCTTCACATGCAATAACAACCAAGACAGCCTTTAAGGGGCCGGGCTGTGGACAGGGGATTCTCTCATGATAAATCCTGGCATCTAGCTGAAGGATGCTAGCACCCATCAAAGGCATGACTGCCTCCTTACCAGTGCAATGCTGTTTTTGATATTTCAACAGATGTTCCAATGTTCAAGGTTAATGGGCCCATCACATCTTCTCTTGGTATGTCATCAAGATTGACGTTTCCCCTGCTTCACACTTCATTATGAGAAATGGTTGCCAGTCATCATAGAGAAATCCCCACTGTTACTCATAGGCCAATAGATATTTGTTGTTAGTTGAGATTAACCAAGAGTTGTGCATCGAATTAAATTGGCATCACAATCTCAAGTTTATTTTCAGTCAATTAATGAGAGTTGATGTGAGTAAGGGTTTTATTAATCAAATATGCTGGTATTTCATCTTTATTGAAATCAGTATATAAATTCATCAATATTAGTCATTAGTGTTGCCAATAATAAATAAGCAATCAATAACGCATAATACATGCATTAAGCATGTTTCATAAAGGAAAGAATCCCTATTTGAGGATTAGGAGTGAAAAAGTGTCAGTTACAACCCATAAAGAGTTACAGTTAGAGAGAGATCAATAAGCATACAGCTTTTGCATCAGAATATAAGCTCAGTAATTTCATAATCAATCAAAGCAAAACATCCCATAACAAAATGTTCAAGAAACTCAGTAGAGTTCCAGCATAAGCAGCCTATGGCATTAGCAATAGTAAATGGTAAATTGGCATGTGGTCCCCTACTCTAGAGACACACACTATTATAGACATCAGAATCTAAAGCTTTTGTAGCATGTTGTTTCTTCTTTCTTCAGCCAGTCAATCATCTTTCGATGCTGTGGAGAGAACAGAATTGCCCTCAGTCTTCTCACCAAGAATACAATAGTCCACAGACAGCAACGTCGAGTGAAAAATTGAACATTCCTTAGTCAGGCCAACTTATCAGAAAATGCATTGCTTTAACTATTTAAGCCTAATATGAGTAAATATGGTTGCCTACTATAAGTTTACCAAATAAATGTATTTATTTACTTTAAAGTCTACACGTTAATTCTGCACATTTGCATGAGTTTTCTTGACATTAAAATGCCCCTACAGATCTTTGCTGAAGACGAGATCAATATGCCAGGTTTCAGAGGAAGAACTAGGCCATGGATGTTATTCCATTCTATTCTTATTCCAGTAGTCATCAGGGGAATACACGCTGATCACAGACCTTAAGTACAGTCCATAGTTCCTCTCATAAACCCATGAAGCTGACATTCACCTCTTGACTTCAATGATGCATACTTCCAGGTATTAGTGCATACCAGTTCACACTACCTGTTCCAAGGGTTGCCCTTTGATTTGGCAGCCTCTTCATGCATGTTCATCAAGGTACTGTCTTCAGTTCTGGCATTATTGCACAAGGAATGTCTTCTGCTCTTCCCTTGTCTCGATGATTAGTAAATTTGTGTGAGGCACTTTCATGGTGTGTGATGTTCTTCAGGAGTTATTATATCTTCTGAAAATCACACCTCCAATCATGCAAGGACTTAGGGTTCACCAGCAGTTGGTTTCAGACTCTAATGAGTGTTGTGTCAGGGCCACGGTTCTTCATAATCTCCTGTTAGATAATCTTAGCAGTAAAATGTGTTATCATGGTCATAGCAGAAAAGAGTTGGTGACTACCACAACGCCCGTGGTACCTTTTGGCTTGACTTCAGTTCAACCTTCTGTAGTGCCATTTGTGTTTAGTAATGGTGGACTGCAAGACTCACATTCCTTTGCCAGTGTTAATCTGGTCATCCATAGCCTGGTGGTTGGTGGATGATCACATTCTGTTTTGGGTGTCCTTAAATCTCCCCTTGTGTCTTTTTCTTACAAAGATGCCAGTCACTAGGGGTCATGGTGTGACTGTTAAAGAGCGTTCGATAAAAGCCTTGTGGTTGTCAGAGGAAGCTTGTCAGTCATCCAATTGGAGGGAACAAGGCAATTTGGAAGGCTCTTCTGTGTTTTCCTCTGTTGATTTTGTGGATAGACAACCAGGCTTCATGGGCTTATGTTAACTTTCAGGGGGACTTGTCTGGCAGCACAGCACATGCTCTGTGTTCTAGGGACAATAGTCATCTTCTGCCCTTGACAGTGGCTTATATCCTGGGGTGGCAGAATCTACAGATAGATCTTCTGAGTCAGGTTTTTCCCTCCTATGTGAACATCTGGCTTGCTTTTCAGTTGATTTGTTAGAGGGTGAGTCAGTCTTGGCACGACCACTTTGCCTGCAAACACAATGCTCTACATCCTTTGTTTTGTTCACAGGTTTACATGGAACAGGAGTCGGTGGTTGATGCTCGGTACTTGTTTTGGTCTAAGCACATATTTCCTCTGTTTTCCCTCCTCAATCCTTCATTTCTCTTCCAATATACATTCCCCATTGTTGGACCTAGTCTTTCTTCCATCATTTGTAGCAGCATTATGCCTAACAGTTTGAAGGGTGAAAGGTTTGCGCTCCAGCGGAAAGGACATTCAGTGGCAGTTGTCATGAGATCTCCTAACTGGCCAGTTACTTTTGTCAATGGGCACAATTTAGTTAAGGATGTGCTCTTGAAAAACGTTGTTCTCTGCCCTTTTACCCCCTTCTATAACTTGGTATGTTTAACAGATGGGTTTCTTAAAGGCTCCACTCTGAGCTGTCAATGGGCGGCAGCATCAGTGCATAGAACTCCTCGGGCTTTGCTTCAAAATGTGGCACCTCTAGTGGCATGGTTGCATAGGAGTTTCTTTTTGTGCAGTCATCTTTGCAGGCCTTCTGTGACTTCTTGGGAGCCTCTTTTGCATTTAGAAGCTTCGTAGCAAGCTCCATTCAAAGTCTTTGGACCGGATGTCTGTTTCTTGGCTGTCAGCAATGGTCTCATTCTGGGTGTTGGGAGAATTGACTGCTCATGCTAACACTCCTCTGTAAGGTGCTTCAGGATTGGGGGATATTATGTCATAATCTGGGGTTTATTCCCAAGGTAGCTTTAAGATTCTATGAAAAGCAGTGTATTGTGCTGCCTACATTTTTCATGGGCACAGCAATTAGAAGGAGCAGTATTTCCACACCATTGAAATTTCTTGGGCCCTACTCATGTATCTTTAGCACACTCAATTTTTCAGGTTTTTGAATGCTCTTTATGTAACTTTGGTCATGTTGCAAAACCAACCAGTGAGTCTGTTTGTCCATGAGCCAAGCTTACAAAGTTTTGAGCTTCCCAATGCCCTTGGGAGTGCCAGGTTGTCCTACCACAGATATGACTGCTGTTGAGGCTGTATCTTTGGATAAATTGTGCAGAGAACCTGGATGGCACCTTCAAAATAAGGTTATTCCCAATGGTTCAAGAAAGTGATCGGGTTTATGATCTGCTTGCTCTTAGTTTTTGTTCCCATGCCTCTGTGGTGTAAAATATACAGCAGCAATTTTGTTTTGATGTTTTATTGAGTTCTCATCTGCAATGCATGAGAAGGCAGGCTAGGGTTGCTATGTCCTCAACATTAAAGATGAGTACGAGCAGGGGGGCGTGGCCTGGCCACACCACAAGATGGCCGCCACACTGTGAGGCTCTGCCTGGCAGGGACTTTATAGGTGCTTTTATCCTGGTAGACCAGCCGCCCGGCTCCTAATCCTCCCTGAGTGCTGCAGGGGAAGGCTCGGGGAGGCTGCGGCGAGGTGCCGGTTGGGTGCCAGGGGCCGCGGTGGCCTGTGCGGCCCTATGGGATGGACCCTGATTTGGTGCATGGTGCGAACGGGCCTTGGGGGCACCTGCTTCTTTGGCTGCCGGAGGCCGGGCTGGTGAGTGGCATGGGGAGCAGCCCCTTTCTCCCTTTCTCCCCCCACCCCTGCGATCGGGGTCGGGGACCCAACATGGCCCCTCCGGCCTGTTTGGCCAAAGCCCTAATGTTCTGCTCCCACGGGTCCTGGTCGGCGGCTTGATCAGGCTGCGGGCTCCCGTGGGAGCGTTAGCCTGTGTCTGGTTTGGGGGCTGGTGCCTCCTGTTGCCCCCATGTTTTGGTGGACTCGGGGGGGCTGCTGGTGCCCTGTGACAATGGGGGGACGCCCCTCGAGATGCCTGGGGTGTGGACGTACCCCCCTTCTCCTGGAGATGGCCGGCCAGTGATCCTGGGCCTGCCCTTTTTGGTTAGGTGGGGGCCCTGCTACTGGTGACCTGCGGGGCCTGATCGGCGGCAGGATTCATACGGCGCGTGGCCCCGTGGGAGGGAGTGTTGCTGCTGAGGGCCACTCTGACGGACGTCTGTGGCTGCTACCGGCTGTGCGGTGGCAGATGTGGGCCTGGCTCTGGAGCCTGGTGCCCCCCTCCCTCCTTCTTTGCCAGGGTATATGTGACGGGCAGGAGTGAGTGCCCGCGAGGAGCTTCTGTCCTTTGGTGGCCCTACTTATCTGGTGACTTTTACTGGTGTAGAGTGGTGGGCATCTCTTTGGCTGCTAACCTGGTCGGCTGCGTAGAGGATAGGGAAGGTGGACCACACGCAGACTAAGCTCACTTTTGATGGTGGGAAAAAGAAAAGCGGCCCAGCCGGCCAGACGGCAGATGACCTGCCGCTTGAGGAGGAGGCCTCCGCGTTCTCCGTGAAGGCTATGTTCTTAGACCTCAAGCATAGCCTGGCTGGCATTGACGCCAAGCTAGACCATTTAACTGAGCAAATGGATTGTTTAAAGGAACGGGTCGATGATCATGGCGCCCGCTTTGAGCAGCTGGAATCACGTACCCCGGATCTGGAGGACAATCGTTGCAGAGATGGGGAACAGTTGCTGCACATGGAGCGCGTACTGGAGGTGATCCGGAATAAAAATGAGGACCTTGAGGCCCGCTCCCACCGTAATAACATCCACATTTTGGGCCACCCGGAATCGACAGCCATGGGGTGCATGGAGGACTATGTCAAGACCATGCATTCTGCGTTATTCCCCAGCAAGCTCTACTGAGTGTTGGTGGTGGAGAGGGCCCACAGATCTCTGGGGCCGCGTCCTCCGCCCGGGGCTCTAGCGCACCCTATTATTGTACACTTACTGAACTACAGAGATAGGGATACTATACTTAGACTTTCCATAGAATTTTGACCTGTGATCTATAATAATACTGAACTGAGTATCTTCCCTGACTACACTCCTGGGGTGCAGGTGGCCTATAAGGCCTTCTTGCTGGCCAAACCCACTCTGAGCCAGACCGATGCCAAATACTCCCTCATTTATCCAGCTAAACTACAAGTGCAGCATAAGGGCAAGCTGCACTTTTTCATTGACCCGAAACTGGCTGCTAAGTATGCTAAATCTGTCCCTAAAATGGTGCAGTCGGAGTGCCCGCGGGCTGCTGGTGGAGAGGATGACGCTCTTAGTGACAATGACTTAATACATTCTACCGTTTGGGGTCCCCGTGGCCCTGTTTGGTACCTTGTGGCCTGCAAATTTGTTGTTGATTTAAATGGTGGTGCAGTCTGTTCTGCTATGCACCTTACATTGTGCGTCCCCTTGCCCTCCCATCCCATTTGGGATGGTTCTCGGATGGCCTCGCTGACGCCCCATTGGATGAGTCCATTCAAGCTGTTTATTATCATGTTGTGGGATATGTATTTGAGTTTGGGCGGGATTGTAGTACTGACCTAATTGGGGGGTCACCGTGGGTGGGGGTCTGTAATATTGTGTACTTGGTTTACTCTCCTTGCCTTTTTTCTCTCTGTCCTGTTCCTTCTCCTGCATGCAGCTGATGCCTCTATTGCAATGTTATGGGGAGTTGTGTGTTTTGGTAGATTGCTGGGATGGTGCAAAAAAGCATGACGTCTGAACGCTGCCTCACTTGGAATGTTCGTGGGCTGAATGATGGGCATAAGATGAGGTTGCTGTCTGCATATATGCAGAAGCATGCGATTGATATTTGTTTGCTGCAGGAGACTCACCTGGTGGAAGCAACGAAACACCGGGTGAAGGTTGGTTAGGATTGGTGAGTGTCATGCTGCGATGTACTCGAGTTATGCACTGTGTGTGGCGATCTTGATCCGGAAGGGGCTGCAATGGCGTACTGAAAAGTTGCTTGTGGATCCGAATGGTCGCTATGTCATGTTGCGAGGAAAACTGCTAGATAGACCATGCAGGTTGGTGTCGATCTACTTCCCAAATGCTGATGACCCTGAATGTTTGGGGGAAGTGTGGCGGCTGATTGGCTCACTGGGTCCCGGGTCCCAGTGAGCCAATCCAGTGATTGTGGCGGGTGCTAAGTCATTGTCTCTTGTGATGACTGAAGGTGCTTTGGTGGACCTATGGAGAGCAAAACATGGAACTGACAGGGAGGGTACCTGTAAAAATTATGTGCATGGTAGTTGGTCTCGTATAGATAGATAGCTCAGCACCAGGGAAGTAGAGCTCTGGACGCAGTCAATTGAGCATAAGGCTTGTACCTTGTCGGATCATTCGCCGGTCATGCTGGAGTTGCTTGTTCCTGGAGGCCCCGGTCGTTCCTTTCTGTGGAGGCTGCCCCATGGTGCGCTTAGAGATCAGGTTTTTAGGGACGCGATCCGTGACGCCATTGTGCACTATTTTGCTGAGAATCAGAGATCTGTGTCCTCTGCGGGCACCGTGTGGGAGGCTTTCAAGGTAGTAATTTGCATGCTCCGCCTCTCTAAACAGCACGGAGTGCTGACAGCCCTGAGGTGGGACTTGGCAAATCTGGAGGCCCAGCTTGCTGATCTCAAAAAACGATTGGTCTCTGACTGGTCTGGTGACCTTCTGGCTGAACTGAGAGGAAAGATGACCCAGTATGAGGAAGCCGCTCTTCGCGAGGTATGTTTTCTAGGGAAAGATGCTACGGCGAAGAGATATGGTGAGGGTGAGGGCCAGCCGAATGCTGGCAACAATGCTTTGTAAGTCGTGGGCAAGTAATTATATTGTAGAGCTGGCTGATTCAACTGGTGTGCGGCGTACCGGCACTGAGGAGATCAGGCAAACCCTCACTGATTTCTCTTCTGACCTGTATGCTGAGCACTCGGGCTGAAATCCGTGGCTGCCACTGACTTTTTTGAGGATATCAGCCTGCTGTGGTTTGAGAATTCACGTAGGCGTTATCTAAACTCTCCCTTTTTGGTGGACAATGTGACCCAGGCTATACACAGTCTGCCGTGTGATAAGGCCCCTGGGCTGGATGGCCTGACGCCATCCTTCAATAAGGAGTATGCATATATATCAGCGCCGCACCTCCTGGAGGTATATGCGGAGGCTCTTGAGAACGGTGTTCTCCTGGCCTTGTTGTGGGAGGCTCTCATCGTGACTATTTTGAAGCCCGGGAAGAACCCGTGCTGTTGCGATTCATATCGGCCCGTCTCATTAAGAAATGTAGATTATAAGATTCTGGCAAAACTTATTGCGGCCCGACTACAGCCTCTGCTCCCTTCCTTGGTGCTACCAGATCAATCCGGCTTTGTGCCGGGGCGCTCTACTTTGTATAATCTACGCACCTACTTTGCAGTATCTACCATGATTGATCCTGATGACCATGTGGTGGCGGGGTTCCTTGATGCCACTAAGGCCTTTGACTCTCTTGTGTGACATTATATGTTTGCTTTGTTAGCTCGGGTGGGGTTGAGTCCTAGGTTCATTCAACTGATTCGCCTGCTGTACTCACAGCCATCCGCCCGGCTGAGAGTCAGTGGGACTATTACTGACCCCTTTTCGATTGCTAGTGGTACTCGCCAGGGATGTCCACTCTCTCCGCTGCTCTTTCCAGTCGCAATGGAACCGCTTGCGGCACGCCTGAGACAGCACCATAACCACAGGGGATTGGCATTTCAATAGCGTCCAATATTGATCTCTATGTATGCGGACGATGTCGCCCTTTACGTTCGCGATCCGCAGCTGCACCTTGATGCTCTGCTTGATGAGATAGTTTGGTTTGGGCTGATTTCTGGGATCACCATCAACTGGTCCAAGTCGGTAGTGCTGCCCTTGTCTGAGGCTACGGTGCAGTGCACCTCTAGATATAATCTCAGCTGGGCTGATGGACCGGTGTGGTATTTAGGTATCTGGCTGAGTAGGGACATTAATAAGCTTTGGTCAGCAAATTACGGCAAAGCTATTGCATGGTTGGAAGATAAGGTGGAGGTGTGGTGTTCATTGCCGCTCTCGCTGACGGGTAGCATAGCGATAGCGAAGATGGTTATTCTGCCCAAATTTCTATATTTATTTATGAATCTACCTCTTGTCCTTACAGTGAGCTTTCTGAAGCGGCTTAGGTCTGCGCTTGTGGCTCTGGCCTGGGCTGGTCGGTAGCGCAGAATTTCATGGGAAGAACTGACACTTCTGTTTGAACTGGGTGGTTTGGTGGCACCGGATCGAGAACTTTATTATCATTGTGCGCAGGCTCATTTTGAACATTTTTGGCTGCACCATAAACAATACCTGCCACATTTAGCATCTCAGTGTGATGCAGTGTGGCCCGATAGGCTGACGGGGGTGCTTAGTGGCCCGATCAGACCCAGACCGCGAGGGATCGATATTGTGGCTTGTAAGGGGAGAGCCTGGCCTGTGCTGTTGCGGTGAGCTGTGGTGCGAGAGCCCTTTGCGCCCTCGATGCCGGTGCGAGATGTTGCGGGCATGCCAATGTCAGAGGATGTCGGAGTCTGTGAGTTTCTTCAAGCATCCAACTTACCTACTTTGGGATCTTGGTTTTCAGATGGGTTGTTTATCTCCTTGGAGGCTGCACTTGATGATATGCATGACACTGCACCGATTATTCTTTCTCAGAATTCGTGCCATGTGCTGTGCCCGTTGCCCCCGCTTTACTGCAATGCCCCCGGTGTGCCAAGCAGTGGAATTTATATATCAAACGTGACCCCCGTGCAGGCTTATCATGAGTCTATAGGTTTGCATGCAGAACGCGGTGTCTGAGACTGAGATTAAAGCTAAAGTCCACTGGGGGGCAGACATAGGCAAAACCATTCCTGATGACGAGTGGTGACGATGCTGCATGCATGTGAGAGACCTGTCCTCTAACTATAGACTGTGCCTTATCCACTTCAGTTTTTTACATCACTTGTACTATACGCCCTGTAGATTGAAGAGTATTGGTATTTGAGCTGATGCGTGCTGCGAGAAGTGTCTGGTCCTGAGGCGGACTTCTTGCATCTCACATGGAGTTGTACGGCGCTGCGAGAATACTGGACGGAGGTGTTGCGGACGACTGAGGAGATGATTGGACTCCTGTTGCCGCACACCCCTAAGCTTGCTCTTTTGGGATATGTCGAGGGGATTCCCTCCACGCACAGGAGGCTTGTGGGACTGCTGCTGCTGCTGGCTAAGCGTAGGGTCGCAATGTGCTGGGGGCGGCGGCGGACTCCCCATTGCTGTGACTGGTTGTAGGACGCTGCTTGCTGTCAGGAGCAACTAATGATATACTGGAACCTTATGCCTGAGGGTTCCTGTCTGAGAAATATATGGGCCCTGTTATTCTTTGGGCTCCTGTTGTTGATTTGACGGCTGCGGTGTTCCTTGCCCCCTCCCTTTTTTGTTTTCTCTTTTTCTACTTCATCTTCTTGCTCTTTGTTCTTCCTTCTTTCCTATTCTTCCCCTTCCCTTCCCTTTCATTGTCTGCATCAGGATGTGTCAATGTTGCGGTTCTGTTTATACAGCACCTAGCGGCGACATGCCGCCTTCTCCCTGATTTATACTCATGATGGTTCATGCAACTCCAGTTGCGCCTTGTACTCTACTCTGACTATATTCTGTCCCTGTTGACCTCAGAGCTTTGTTCTGTTTGGGTTCTGTTACTAATAAATGCAAAAATAAATAAAACAAATAATGAAAAAAGACGGGTACAGGCAGTGGAGGTAATGGTCCAATATTTACTTATAATCGCCGTAATCCGATTTCAGGCCTTCCCAGTCCTCTCTCGTTTGCTGCCTTCTTGTGCAAAATTCTTTCAGTACTAAAGGAGCAATGGGGCTCCAGTGAGAACTAACTGAAATGATAAAAAGATTGATGTACTCCGAGTACTGAAACCTACTGGTAAATAATTTGTCTATTGATTGCATGGACCTCGGCTATAAAGTGGAGTGGCCTTCCAATTGATTTAGGACTGACCCCAACCTTTACTTCGGTGCAGAAAATACTTACACACAGTTCCATAAAAATAGGTGGACATCTGAAATCTATGGAAGCCCCTGGTTGAGACTGTTGAGTTTGCTTTTACTGCTATTTCCCCTAAAATGCACATATTATTAGGTAAATGTTACTATATCCTGTTCGTGGTAAGTCCCTGTTGGTCTTTTGGTTTCATGCTGAGACAAATAAAATCGTTTTTTAAATATTTTGAGTGTTTTTAAATAGCAGTTTTTAACATTCACTCACCCATTCTAAATGAAATTATAAATCTTTAATTTTTGTTATATAATACCATTGATAAATTGACTCGTAACATACGGCATTAAAGGAACTATGTGACTTTAAGAAAGGAATTTGTTCCCAATGGTTTCAGTTATGGTGGGAAATGAACCGGCTCCAGGCTGGAATTACAAAGGGGAGTGAGTACCTTTGTTGTGATCGCACAGCAAAGCCTTAAATGAAAACAACTCAAAGCCGGAGGGCCTTCTGCTCAAGCAGCCCAAGTATGTGTGGCAGATTAGCGCCGAGGAAGTGAATGCTAATGCTGCAGAAACACATCATCCTTCTCGAATAACTCGCGAGTTTACACTTTGATGACCACACGCAGCAGGCTCTCATTCCGTCTGAGTTGTTCCTCTTCTTTCAATCGAGCGAGAAATCCCTCGTCTTCCGCCCTCCGGATCACTTCCCACAATGCATTTTAAGATCGGGAAAGGAAAACAGTCCAACAGGCAAAACACAAAGGACGTTAATACAATTCTCCGGGCAGGCGCGTTTTATGAATATAGGTGATTCATTTAATTAACAAAACTATGGAATCACATGAGAGAACGCCGTGGTTCACGAGGACTCGGAACCAGAAACAAGCATTTTATCGAATTCATCGACTGTCATTGCTTTTTCAAAATATTGTTGCATCTAATTTAACTAGGTGCCCCTCTGATTTATATTAATGCACTTGCAAACCAGATTTTATTTAATTTTTATGTCCAAGGCTCTCCTCCGAAACACTGTGCTGCAATTAAATGTGCGAGCACGAAATACTGAGGCAGATAAATCCTAAAGCTGTATGGGCTTCTTTAATCCATTTACAACCACCACCTGCCCCTTCAGCTCACTCTTGCAGCTTTCTGCTTTTTCCCTTTGTGACACTTTTTCGTTGTTCTCTTGCTCCCTTCTTTTCCCTAGGTGCATTTTGTTCACGATAAATGCCTGAAGCTGAAAACCAAGTGCCCGCCCTAAAAAATGAGTGCCGGTGCCCTGCACCGGGAATCACAAGGTCAAATTAAGCACTGCTTTACAATCTGGAAAAGTATATGGATGTTGTCAAGTGCTGGCAAAGTTTATATTTCTGGTCACTCGCGATGGCCACCAGCCAGCCATTAGGTACTGTCAATGTTTATTTTGCCTTGTGATGACTTTTGAAAATCTTCATTGTTCGGGAAGCTACCAGACCATTGTCAAGCTAAAAAAAAGGCTAAAAGCAAAAATATTTTTGTGGTTTCAAAAAACAAACATTGCCATAGTTCCCTGGCACATAGGGGAACTACTTTGTGTGCAGCTGTGCTCTTGGTAAAACGGTAGAATACCATCACTCGCAGTGAAGTTAACCAGTGTCTGAAGTGGGCTGACTCTTTGCTCCATTCTGCATGATGTAGTGGATGGAAGCAACATGTGAATGACAAAATAAAAGACTAGTGGCTGAAGAGGTCTGGCTGATAGCCTTTTTAAGCAGGGCAGTAACACAGGCCCATGCAACCCCTGTGTAGAGGGTGGGGAGTATTCTTCTGGGGCCCTTACGTTTTTCTGTGTGGGGGGTTTGAGGGCCCCTCACCAAATTCTGAAGGCGCCCCCATCATTTTGTGTTACACCACTGCATATACATATTTAATACATATCATTTTAGTAAACTCAAATATTCTCGGCTAACAACAGACCAAACAAGGATTGGCAAAGCCAATTGGTCCCACCTCTGCAAGAGCTATTGGCTTTGCCAATGTTTTTTTATCCATGTTGTTCACCAAAGTGGCTGCTGTTCAGCATGGCTAAAAGTTAGTAGCATAGAAGGGAGTGGAGTTGAGTGTCGTAGAGTGAAATGATGAAGAGTGGAATAGAGTGCTGTAGAGTGGAGTGGCAAAGAATGTTGTGTATTGGAGTGGCATACTGTAGAATCACGTAGAGTTGCATACACTGGAGTGGCATAGAGTAAAGTGGACTGGTTTAGAGTGCCTTGGCATAGAGTGTTGCAGAGCATAGTGGCATAGAGTGCAGTGGCATTGAATTCAGCAGTGTACAATGCAGTGTCGTACAATGCAGTGGCGTAGATTAGAGAGGTGCATTGTGGAGTGCAGTGGTGTACAGTTGAGTGGTGCGGAGTGGTACAGAGTGGAGTGGCATAGAGTGGAGTAGTGCAGAGTGCAGTGTTGCAGAGTAGAGTGGCACAGAGTAGCTTCTGCACAGTACAGTGACAAAGAGTAGAGTGGGGCAGAGTAGAATGGCATAGAGTAGAGTGCCATAGAGTGGCGTAGATTGGTACAGAGTGGAGTGTCATACAGTTGAGTGATGCAGAGGGCAGTGGCGCAAAGTAGAGTTGAGTGACATGGAGTGCAATGTTGTACAGCGCAGAGTAGAGTTGAGTAGCATAGGGTGCAGGGGTGCAGAGTAGAGTCCAGTGCCATAGAGTGCAGTGGTGTAGAGTGGAGTAGTGCATAGTAGAGCAGCATAGATTTCAGTGGTGGAAAGTGTTGCAGAGTACAGTGTCAGAGTGCAATGGTGTAGAGTGGAGTGGAGAGTGGCGGCATAGAGTTCAGTGATGCAGATTAGAGTGCAGTGGTGTAGAGTGCAATGATGTAGATGCAGTTGTGTAGAGTGCATTGGCAAAGAGTGCACTGGTTAAGAGTAGAGTTGCATTGAGTGCTGTGGCATAGAGAGGAGTGGCGCAGAGTGGAGTAGAGTGGCATAGAGTAGATTATTTTAGCGTTGAATGAAATAGCATAGAGTGGAGTGGTGCAGGGTAGAGTGCAGTTGTGTAGAGTGGCACAGAGTGTAATGATGTAGAGTAAAGTGGTGCAGAGTGGAGTGAAGTAGCGCAGAGTGGAGTGGTGCAGAGTAGAGTGGCCCAGAGTAACTGGCACACAGTAAAGTGACAAAGATTAGAGTGGGGAAGAGTATAGTAGAGTGGGGCAGAATCGAGTGGTGCAGAGGGCAGTGGCATAAAGTAGAGTGGCATAGAGCTGTGAAGAGTGGAGTGGCATATAGTTGAGTGATGCAGAGGGTAGCGATGCAGAGTAGAGTTGAGTGGCATTGAGTGTAGTGGTGTAGAGTGCAGAGTAGAGTTGAGTGGCATAGAGTGCAGTGGTGCAGAGTAGAGTCCAGTGCTATAGTGCAGTGGCATAGAGTGTAGAGGTGTAAAGTTGTAGTGAATCCTATCTTGTTTTATTGGGAAGCAGGATTTAGCTTAGCCTACTGGCTTGCAGCCCTGCGCCCTGTCACCCAGTGACCTTTACTCTACTTAGCTTGCTCTGTTTTAGCACAATTATTTAATTATATCTTTCCAAGATGGCTGCATTGTTTTTAGTCAAGACAATGTTTTAGTTTCATGCTATCAGTGCAATTCTGCTTAGGTGTCACTATCAGCACAAGAGATGTATAAAATGTAGGTATTCACATTAGGTACTTTTCCCACTTTTTGCTTTCGAGGGAATTGTTTATGTAATTGCTGTCCCAAGCATGTCTTGTTATCTATTGTTTGGGAACAGTCCTACGTCAGGGGTCCGATCAGATCTGTATAAATGCACCTCATACAGACAGATAGTCAGCTGGATTCCAACCAGATGCCATCAACGCTATTCATGCTACACGTCCCCTTGACACTGACCCAGTCTTCGTGTCCCCATGGAATCTGATATAGAGACCTCATTCCAAGGTAACAAGGGTTGTGGGGGCTCTTCTCATGGACATGGCATCAGGAGCACACCTAGCTCTCTTTAGGTTAGGTGTTAGGTTCATTATGCTAGAATATTGGGACATATTTCATATCTCATGTCATTTTATGTTATTGCAAGACGGTGGGGCTCTTTGTATTCATGACTGTACTCATGATTCTTGCTCCTTGCATTATTCACTATCCTAATCATTGTAGCCCATGCAACTCTTCGTAGATTGCAGTCTTTTTAACAAAACCTATTGAAAACTTTACTGCATCTCTTTCATTACCTGTGTTTTATTGAGAAAGGGGTCATCTCCATTTAACCACGACCTCCCTGAGATGTCGCACTCTTGAGTCCATGCATAAAGGCTGCCACAAATCACCTTTTACTCTTTGGGTTTTTGGTGAGGTACTGCTTGTGAGCTGAGAGGGTTAGGACGACAGTTGCAACTTGTTGTAGGATTGGCATAGTTGCCTACAAACATAAGTACTGTCATCCTTAAACCAGCAGTCTTGCCTAGAGCAAGAGTCAAACTACGACATGAAACCACCAACGATGGTGTTTAGGCACTAATTTACAGATACCCTGACTATCACTGTCTTAGATACAACAGGTACCCTAAGTACCATTATATGGAGACGTCTGTGGTCTTGGGGAAGATCCTCTTCAGCTGGATAGGGAGTACCTAACTAGGCTGTAGGTTGTTCGAGCTCAAACTATTAAAATGACTTTTCACCCCACTTGGTGTTCCATCTCCTTGCCCATTACACAATATGGCTAGCGCCATAGACATTCCTGAAAATGTCAGACCCTCATTAACATTACACTTAATAGCGCATGGCTTATCAGATGAGGGCGGGGATATTACATTCATAGTACAAGCTAATGAAGCTTATAAAACAGAAACATTCTATTCCTGGGTTACCTTTCCTGAGGAAGACAACACTACATTTACATTCCACACATACAGAATAGCTAACATACCACTCAAGTACCAAGCAAACCAATATCTTGAAATCCCGATTACTTATCAAGAACATCAAAATTGGTTTAATGGTGCCCTACCACAGGTAATACAACCCATAAGATTAGGTCCCTTAGGTAATGACAGACCAACATGGCCTATGTTTGCCACACATACACCACATCCTGGTGTACAAAACATGTAGGCAGTAGATCTGTGTAATCTATACATTTAATTATTAACATTAATCAGATGGCTTGTTCAGTTCATAATGCGAACTCTAAAACACAACACCAGCGCGTTGAGCAGTACCAGCACCTATTGGATACCAATTAGCGACTACTCTGATTAATCCACAAACAGTACATTCTATTATGGGTAAAGTGCCCACAGAACGAGAGAAAATCCCATTTTGGATAGCTCAGAAAACAAGACAGCTGGAAGCTGTGTTTTTCAATACAGGACTACTGGAAAAATATAGATTTGTCACAATGTGCTTGCCCTTTGGGATGGTTCTGTCGGTGGATGACTGCACCACATGGGGTACAGTCTTCGCTGCAATTTATACTACCACACATAGTACCCCAACACTCGCCAATTACCAGAAGTGATAAATAGGTTCAAAATGAGCACGGGGCTGCTCCAGCCCTAGATTTGGGGATGAAATGAATGCATAACTTTGACGCAGTCTCCTCAATCATACTCAGTAACATTAAAATGGAAGCAGTAGCACTGGCTATACACCAGCGGCTCAGAGAGAATCCACATTGGGACCAGGAGAAACATCTACTGAAAATGATTTCCGCCACCTATACCAGTATAGGTCAGGATAGTTTGGGAGCCAAGCCGAAGAAACTTGAAATACAGGGTACTACTTCTAAGGAAGGTACTAAACAAACACAGGAGGGTTCTAAAAAGTACTGGGATAAACAAAAACTATTTAAAGATGGACGTAAAGGAGCAGATTCTCCACACTTTGAGAACTCCAACAGGAGATATACTCTCAGAAATAGAGAAAATATAAAAGCTTCTGAATTCTGACTCCTGATTAACGTCCCTCTTGTTCCTTTCAGGATGCACTGGATAGATGTAGCGAGAGAGGGGGCTGTCCAGAGCGACGTCCTGAATACGTGAAACAGAATAAAGACTCACCACAGTCTTCAGACACAAAAAGAAGACAAGCCCCCGCAACAAATGCCACAGTTTAAAACGTCACTGTTTAAAAAGAAAAGGGTGGCAGCACTGTCAATTAAAAATGCCAGTACACTTGAGAACATTGCTGAAGAACAAGACATGGGCAGTGACGCTGCTAGACAGCGTAGAAGAGGTCACAATATGTCACCAGAGTCTGAAAGATCATCTGGATGCGACAGCAACCAGCGATTTTATTGCAGTTGAAACTGCGGATGGACGAGTCCCTCCACCCAACAGGGTTTATGATTTAAATATCCAAATTGAGGGAGACATAGAGCGCACCACTAGTCCGATATTCTGGGATAAACTTAGTTGTGATATCCTGCTGGCCGAAAGGGACTGGCCACCTGAGCACATCCGTAAGCTCCCACATGGAGAAGATGTAATTTTGCCTTCTTTCTCTTCCAAAAGAGGGAAAACAAGACTACATTGTCAAATGGGCTTTAGCGCAGACACCTGCATTATACCACAATCATGTAGGTTGGGACAAGGATTCTCCTTGTCATGTAATACCTATCAGGTCCACACCCCAGCCTCAGCCACAATATCCTGTTAAGCACGAAGCAAAAGCTCTAGAGAGGGATATCCTCACTCAGCTCGAGTACCAGGGTGTAATTGAGCCCTGCGTCTCTGCAATTAATAACCCATTATTCCCTGTTGAAAAACCAGACCATTCATACAGAATAGTCTTAGTTTATAGACATTTATATAATCACACATGCACATATGCTATACAAAATTCACATAGCAAAGCACAAATAAACAACATAGTGCACAAAAAGTACAAAACAACCTTGGATATCTCCAACGTTTTTTTCTGCCAAAACTTAGCACATGAAAGTCGGGACCTGAGTGCATTCTCATTTGGCTCACAAAAACGTTTTTACCATTTGCCCCAAGGCTACAAGAACAGCCCAGGGCTGTTCTCAGCCCTTGTAACATCAATATTACATGATATTGATCCTGAGGAGTTATCTTACGTGGATGACATCTATCTCACAGATGACGGCCTCAACATTCATCTTGCCAGGATCAATCAGATCGTTCTAGGCTTTGCAGCCCTTGGCTATAAATGTAATTTTAGGAAAACAAAAATAGCCTTTCTCAGTGTATTATTCCTGGGATCAAGCTATCAAATGAGGGCAAGAGCCTGGCCCGCACTTTCTAGAAAAATGTGGTCAACTCCAAACACCAAATACATTGAAGAAACTACAATCTATACAAGTTTTTAAAATTTTTGGCAGAATTTACATTCCTGACTATGCACAACATATCAAGCCACTTTATGACTTAATACGCCCTGATTTCTCGACGAAACATAGGACAACAGAACATACCCGCATCCTTGGAGGATTGCAACAGGACGTGCTAGAAGCAAAACACTTACTCACATGATAACAAAACAAATTTGTTCATCAGAACAATTCCTGGTGCATTGGGTTTACCTATGTCACCTGTAATGAAGGTGATACAGTACCCATTATGTAAAAATCATATTTATACTCATATGCAGAACACCGTTTTGCACCCACAGAAAACATTCTAACAGCAGTACAGATGGCTGTCATTAAGGAGAGGGTACTTGCCCAAGAGAAACGCATTATTGTCGTTACCCCCGGTGCCAGCCTTAGAGGCCGTCACCAGCGCTAAAGCATTACATCCATGCTAGATTTAGTGGGCAACATCCCTGACTGCCACGGATGTTGATTACATCTTTGATCCACAACTTCAAACAGAAGAATTTCTCCGATATGAACGGGAGTACCCTGCACCTCTAGGTATTTTGCCACTTGACAGATACCATGCTGTCATTTACACTAATGGTTCAGCACAACCAGCTGTAGGTACCAAACATCAATATTCAGCTGCTTGCGCAGCTGTAAGCGGAGTGATGAAGGATGGTGTATTCCACCCACATAATACTTCCACTCAGACCCTAGTGGACTGCACAGCCCAGCTGGCTGAACTCAAATCCTTTATACGAGCACTAGAACACACAGAGCCAGGACTACTGATTCTGATTGTCTGTGACTCACAATACTGCATCCAGTCCTACAATGATTATCTTAATCATCGGAAGTAGAACGGGTTCAGAGATTCCAAAGGGAACACAATAAAACACAGAACTCTGTGGGGGAGGGTGGCTGATTTCAAGGATAAGCTATCTTGTGTCCATGTAGTACATACATTGGCCCACCAATGTGTGGGAGTACATGTTATTGGCAACACTTTGGCTGATGAAGCAGCAGATAAATCTGCAGTAGCTATGGCTTCTGTGGCTGCAGTAATTTGTTCTCATATGAGATTGGATAATGAAATTCTGAATGTCGTGAAAGCTTCGGCTGAGGGCAAGCCTCTTCCAAAAGCATACCCTACAAAATACTCATATCACATCAGTGCACAGAATGTTGCCTATGCAACAATCCCTGGGGTTGGAGACCAAGCAATCCCCAACCAAGACCAGAGATTAGATCTTATCAAAGCAGTGCATGAGGGTGTCAAATCTGCTCATGCTGGTATCTCGGCCACAATAACACTCTTACAGAAACGCTTCTGATGGCCAGGTCTTTACAAACAGACAAAGCAATACGTCCTTTGTTGTGACATTTGCCAGCAACTTAAAGGCTTCAACATAAAACGCCCACCACAGACATACGTCTTAGTGTCCAACAGGCCACTACAATGTGTGTACCTGGACCACTGCGGTCCGCTCCAACCAGACAGTGCATACAAATGCATCTTAGTCGCTGTAGATTCTTGTTCTAGATTCCTGTGGCTATGGCCTCAGCAGTCAGCTGACGCTCAAACTGTTATAAAAGACTTACTGATCTTTATCAGTACATATGTGGTTGCAGCATTCCATTCAGACCAGGGCTCTGCCTTTGCCTCTAAGACATTCAGGGACACCATGGGGACGATGGGTGTTGAACTCCATTACTCCTCACCTTACCATCCCGAGGGAAATTCGGTTGTGGAGAGGAGGAATCGAGATCTAAAGCAGTCCTTAACAGACAGAGTATTAGGTTCAGGCTGCAGCTGGCTTCATTACCTGTATGGGGTCCAGAGAGCACTGAATAATCTGCCAAGAAGGTCAATGGGGGACGCACACCTTATGAGGTTCTCTTTGGGATACCTATGTATGTCCCAGATCTTGATGGCCTTGGTTTGGTGGCAGCAAATACAGCTATTGACATAAATTAAAGTTTCACTGTCTTACAGGAGCTTCAGAAATTGTGTGATGATACATCTTCCACCAGTGCTGCCACCTTAGGAATAAAGGATTTACCAACAACGTCTACTGGCTGGATTCCTAAAGTTGGGGATCTGGCTCATGAGAAGATAGCTGTGAAGAAGGAATTCAGCCCATCCTACAGAGCACCAGTCCCAGTTCTGGGAATACAAGGTACCAGAACTGTCACCTTACCACCGCTGCCTGGTTTCCAAGCAAAAAGATTAATTTTCATTGATAACGTCAAACTTCACCATGTGGCCGATCCTGCACAGTACACCCAGAAGTCCCTTGGGTAGTTTCCGGTCTAAGATACCCAACAGGACATTCCACTTCAAAGAAGAAACACAAATACTTCTGACGACACCAGCATGTCCAACGATGATACACATGCCTCCTCGGCCATGGAGAGGGCGGAAAATGAGCTTTTGCGGATTCCTGTTACCACCTCCACAACATCACCTGTCCAAATGTGGCTGTCTTCTATTCCAACACAACACAAACTGACAATGTCGTCTACTATGAGCCTCCACGAGAAGTGGATCCATTCACCAGTAATGCACCAGCCCCTGTGTTTGCAGAGACTGCTTCTGGTTACTTCATCGATATTGATGACTTTTCTTCAGCTTCATCCACCCCTGCAATTGAAACTGTTTCAAAGACACGTAAGCTGTATCTATGGCTTAAAAACAACTATTTAATTAATCCATGGGACTATCTATGGTTATCCTTGACATTAATTGCATTTTTCCTATGGATTGGTTTTGAACTATTTTCTTCTTGCTTATAAATGGTCTTTACCTTCCTGAAAGCTCCTCTGTTATGCCCATAGATGAAGTCTTAACTCCATATCTTTCCTCACATAAGGTCCGAAGAGACTTGTTCCTTGTGAACATTTCAGCGTTAACGATTCCTGATGGTATTGTGCGGGACAAAGATCCATTTGATATATACACGCCTACTGAGGTCATTCAAATTCCATATGTCTTCAAAATATCTATGACTGATGTAATTACACCTGGTGTTGTATCTGATGATTGGGATGTCCAGACAGATGATTCTGTTAACTGAAATCAAGGACTATTCAGTATTTGAAAGAGATGATGTGTATACCAACACAGAGAATTATGCGGAAATATTCTGCTATAACAACTGAGGACATTACTACCTGTACCGTGTAACTAGACACAGATCAGTATTCAATTCACTCACAGTGGGAAACGTGGACACCTGTGGGGAGCCCGAAACGTTTTATGAATTCTTCAGGGGATTCAAAATTAGCCGGCCAGACCCTCGCTTTGTCTCGGGTCAACACACAGGTATAGTTACAACATACAGTGTGGGTAAACTATACCGACAGTGGTCGCAGACTACCATCTTAGGAGCAGTTACGGAACATCTAAACACTCTTTCTGAAGATATGGACTTGCAGGACTTCTTGTTTAGGGCCAAGAAAGCCACGCTCTAAAAGATTAATCTATGCCATATACAATAAGATCTGGAAGCTTTCTCAGATAGAATCTGCTGTGGGTTTAAGACAGACAGAGAAAGAAAATTTAGAAAAGGCTTTAGCTGTTGTCGACAACGGCATGAACACTCTGTCCAACAGGATTTATTCCCTAACAAACATAGGTTCGTCTGTGTCTGTTCAGACAGGCATGTCCCTTTCATGCCATGGACAAAGTCTGCTGCGTTCCATCATGCACTTAGGCTGGGCATTATACACTCTGAAAAGTGGCTGCGTTCCATGGAAGTATATTAACGGTAGGGACTTGTTTGTTGCTTTTAATTTATCCAAGGAATAACATACAATGGCTAAAAGGGAAATGAGTTTCACCATGCTTCATATAGAAAAGTTTGAAAAGTTGCCTTTCACAGTTGCAGAAAGTCAATAAACTGTATGGCTTCTGCATGGCATTATAAATCTGCCCATTTCTGCTTTTTGTTTTTGGAAATGCCTGAAACATCTTGCTGTGGGCAAATACAATTGGCTTGGCAATACCTATATTAAAGAACAGTGTAAGTTGCCCTTTGAATATAAATGTCTGAACGGTGAAACAGAGGTCTTTCTTAGCGGAAGCAAATGTGAGACCACAGTTAGTCATTCAATGATTTGCAAACAGGTGTCCCTTCATGGCCTTTGCAATGGGGGGCAATGAGCTTGGCCTATTTTCTTAAGGGTATTCCCATCCCCAACATTTCATGTACTTTTGAATGAAAGTTATGTGGTGCTGAGCGACGAAAGCTGTTGCAGTGTGCGATCAGGAAGTGCCTACGCAATTTCAGTCTCTAAGGTCGTTTTGTGTGTTGCGGACATGTTTTATTTCTCCCCCACATTAGAGATAAGAGTAGCAGAAATGTGGCTTCACATCGATACTGCTAACGTATATTACGACAAGCTGAGCAGACTCAAGGTGCTACCTGTTCCAGAAACAAGTTGTGTTGACATCGGCTAGAGAGACGTATGCTCTCCAGACAGCAAGATCATCGGCCAAGATACAATCTCTTTTAAATACCAATTTCCCCAAACATTTTGGAGAGCTAGTATCCAGAATTTTCAACACTCCAAGCACTACGTGGATTGTCCATTTCTTTAAGGCTGTTGGGTCTGGATTTGTGTCTATCTTCCAGACTGTCTTTGGAGTCATTCCTTCGGCCATCCATTCACTCTTTTCTGGTGTGTTTGGAGGCTTTTGGACTTCGGCATTGCCAGGAGGGATACTACTGCTATTGCTTCTTATTCACAGTGGCTGTGTCTTTCCAGCCAAACGGTGTACTGGAGCCACTACCATCAGCCCAGTTGTGCCATCAATGCATGGTTCAGTTGTTTAATGCTCCGTTGCTGGAAGAGTTGGAGCGTGACTGGTCATTGTCATTCAGACCAGTTGTATGGTGTGTGCAGCCAGTCTTTCGCTGTGTGTGGTGCCTCTTTGAACATTTGCCTACAGTGTACCTTGCTGTTCGGTCAGCGCCTCCTGTGGACTAAGAACTCCTGATGTTCCCAATGAGGGTTCATTCACGATTGCACCCCTTAAGACTAAGGCTGATTCGCTAGTCCACTTTTGAGTCGCCCCTGGTAGATGATATGGCTCTCTTCAGCACTGTGGATGGTACCGCCCCTGCTGGAAGTCCTGCACATGAGACTGACACACACTCCTGCTCCATGAACCAATCTGCGTATCCTGTCATCAATCTGACTTCTGACGATGTGGCCTCTTTCCTGAAGGCCTTGCCATTCAATGGCTTTGAAGACGCTCTTCACGATCATGACTACTGTTAGATCAATTTGACCATTGATCTATTCTAAGGTTAAAAGTTTACTAATAACCTTGGCCTGCTGTGCTTGTCATGGTCGACATTATGGCCCTCATTACAACCCTGGCGGTAAATGCCACCTACCACCATGCTGATGGCCGCCAACATACCGTGACCGCGGCGATATTCCGCTACGGGTATTATGACCCACATTGAGAAATCCGCCACAATACAAACACCCACACAAGTGTGCCACACCAAAGGTCAGTGATAAACTGGCGATAGTAAAACCCACACCGTTACCCCAACAGGAATACGCCCACAGTATCATTACCCACGAATCACCGTGGTGGTCTTTCAAACACGGTAAACCATTGGCGGTACACACCGCTGTGCTAAAAATACACACACATTTACAAAACACCACCACATTGGACAATTCAAACTACACACACCTGACACACATACACACACCACACCCACACACTCACACCACTATAAAGCACACACCCACATTACCCACAACCCTTTCAATGAAAAAAATGATAGCACACAGAGAAACACAAGGCAGGAGCACCCACTCAATCAGAGGCACAGAACACCATCACCCATATACCATCCACGCACATCACAGCATACATCACAACACATCACCCCACACATCACCCCACACATCCTCACACATTTCACGCACACCACATCCATGGCACCCAGGAGGAGCTAAGGCTCATGGTGGAGGAAATCATCCAGGTAGAGCCACAGCTTTTCAGATCACAGGTGCAGCAGACGTCTATAGCTAGGAAGACGGAGCTGTGGCGGAGAATAGTGGACAGGGTCAACGCCGTGGGACATCACCCCAGAACAAGGGATGACATCAGGTAGAGGCAGAAAGACTAACAGGGGAATGTGCGTTCCGTGGTTGCAAGACACCAGGTAGCTGTACCGAGGTCTAGCGGTGGACCCCCACCTTCTCCTCCACAACTAAAAACATGGGAGGAGCAAGTCTTGGCAATAATGCATCAGAAGGGCCTTGCAGGAGTAGCAGGAGGACTGGACTCTGGTAAGTCATATCTTTACTATTATATGCCCCGCCCTACCTGCATGCCATCACATACCTCCACCCTTACCCTCACTCCCATCACTCCATCACCTCACATACATATACCCCCCCATCACAACCCACCCATCCCAATACCAAGCCCTGCATGCAACACCAATGCATGGACCTCCATCACAGACCTGCATGGACACCCATCACCACAGCATGCCCAGTAAATCACCACTCACACAAGGCCAATCTGACAGGGAAATCACAATCATAGAGGGAAACACACCCATGCACAATTTGGCCCACAGTTACACTGCATTTGCATCCCCACAGGACCCTTAGTCAATGTCACCGGAGAGGAGGTGCCAGCTACATCCAGTTCTCCCCACAGAAGAGGCCCACAGTGACGACAGCAGCTCTGCACGCCTGGATCTCGATGACCAACCTGGCCCATCCGGGACCTCTAGACAGTCGGGTACCCAAGCACAGTCCCAATCCACCACAGAGCCTCCCCCAGCAGGAAACACCAGCACAGCACCCACCCAGCGGGCCCATGCCACTGTCCCCAGGACACATCAATCAGCAGTGTGTTCACCACTACAGGGACCCCAGGCAACCCCACAAACCCAGGATGACCAGGGACCTAGGGTCAGTGGCAGTGGGCACACGGTTCAGGGAACAGAGGCACAGGACAGCAGGGAAGCTGGGAGGACTGCTGTGCGACAGGGGGAGAACAAGCCCAGGGAACCCACTCTCCACGAGGTACTCTCCAACATCCTGGGAGCATACCACCATTCCAAGGAGACGATGGGTCAGATACTGGCCAAGCTGCAGGAGACCCAGCCGCTGCAGGAGGAACAGTACCTGGGGATCAGGGATGACCTAACAAAAATATACACCATCCTGGCCACCATTGCAGGGGTGCTGGCAGACATGGGCAAGACCATGAGGGAGGCTCTGGCACAACCAACGGGTGCCTGACACTAGCCAAACTGAGGAACAGCCTTCCACCTCTACCAGCGCTAGTGGACAGGAGGCCCCGCCACAGGAACAACAGGCCACCAGTGCCCCACCTCCTGCAGAAGGAGAACCACCCAGCAAACGGTCCCTGCGATTCAGGCAGAAGACAGAGAACATTGCCAAGACCCCCGCCAGGAAATAAGACTCTCCTGATTGTCACCATTCTGTCCCAAACTGTCACCCTGTCCACTTTGAACTGCCATTACTCCCCTTCCTATGCCCCATTGGACAATGCACCTGTGATACCAAGAGACTGGACCCTGCCCTGAACCCCCTTCCACCATCAGCCCAGCCCCTTGCACCACCCCCTCTACTTATGAGCACCTAAATAAACACCCTTGGAATAAATACCAATATGGAGTCTGTCAAATGATTCAAGTATGTATTAGTACAACATTATCAAAACATTGCAAATCAAAAGTACAGTGCAATATACTTTAGGATGACCTCTGGTGGGCAGCAGTAAACATAGCAGGAGCCAGAGTGGGGCACAGAGATCTGAAAATGGAGATGCCAAAGGGTACAGTCAGTGGCCATAGACATAGGGAAACAGGCTGCCTTGTAAAATGTCCAACAGATAACTGAAATGTTAAGTGAAGGTACAGTGTCTTACCTGTGTGTCACTGGAAGTACTCCCGAATAATATTGGTTCTGTTGTCAACATCTTCCTCTGCCTCCTCTTCCTCACTGTCCACAGGCTCCACCGCTGCCACAAGACCATCTCCAGGCTCATCCTCCTGCAGAAAAGGCACCTGGCGTCTCAAGGCCAGGTTGTGCAACATGCAACATGCCACGATGATCTGGTACAACTTCTTGGGTGAGTAGTACAGGGATCCACCTGTCAGATGGAGGCTCCAGAACCTGACCTTCAGGAGGCCAAAGGTTCTTTCTATAATCCTTCTTGTACACCTGGGTGCCTCATTGTAACTTTCCTCTGTCCTTGTCCTGGGCATTCCTCACGGGGTCAGTAACCACGAGAGTTTGGGGTAACCAGTCACCTCCAAATATCGAGGGACAACTGTTAGACACACACTAACCCTTAAGGACAACCCGATACCCAGATACCTACTCATACTGTGTGGGGACCTTTGGCTCACCTATTAGCCACACCCGGTGCCTCTGGAGTTGGCCCATCACATATGGGATGCTGCTATTCCTCAAGATATAAGCGGCATGCACAGAGCCAGGAAATTTGGCATTCACATGGGAGATGTACTGGTCGCCAAACACACCATCTGCACATTCATTGAGTGATGGCTCTCTCTATTCCTGTAAACTTGTTCATTTCTCCGGGGGGGGGGACAAATGCCACATGTGTACCACCAATGGCTCCAATGATGTTGGGGATATGTCCCAGGGCATAAAAGTCAGCTTTCACTGTGGCCAAATCCTCCAAATGGGGATAACGATGTAGCTGCACATGTGTTTCAGCAGGGCAGACAACACTGGTCAGCACGTTTGAGAACATTGGCTGAGACATCCCTGATGCCATGGCCACTGTTGTTTGGAAGAAACCACTTGCCAGGAAACGGAGCACTTACAGGACCTGCACTAGAGTGGGATACCTGTGGGCTGGCGGATAGCTGACATCAGGTCTGGCTCCAATTGGGCACACAGTTCTTGGATTGTGGCACGATCAAGTCTGTAGGTAATGATAATGTGCCTGTCCTCCATTGTCGGTGTGTCCACCAGGGGTCTGTACACCGGAGGATGCCGCCATTTCATAATCTGCCTCAGCGGTTGAAGCCTATGGAAGAGAACGGTGAGCAGAAGGTCATATTCAAACTTATATTTCACTAATGATAAATTGTTGACTTTACAGAAACAGTATGTGAACTCGAGAGTCCGTTGATGTGCCAGTGTCTGCTGTGATGCATTCAGGTGCCATGCCCTGTGCCTCCCTGAAATGGCATCTGCCTTACCTGTGAGGAGGGACAAGTGGAAATTAGGTAATTGCTCTGGCGTTGTGCGCGGTAGGAGGTCGATGACCGCCGTGCAAATTCGCATTGATTATCATTGGGCCCTATGGGTTCCAGGAGCCGATGGCGATGTACGCCGGCGGTGATGGCATGCACCGCCGTGGACATCACCGCCATTTTCTATCTAATAACTCACTTGCTACCTGGCCTTTAACAGGAGAGGACCTACACTGCAAGTGCTGCTGTGAACTGTGTCTGGAAGCGACAATGGCTCATGTGTCTGGGGAAAGGCCACTGCCTTCACTGCGGAGGTGTTGGAGAAACTGGTGGATGGGGTCCTACCCCAGTACACGTTACTCTACGGTCCTCCAGACAAACAGGTGAGTACACTGTGAGCATGATGTGTGGGCCATGAATGTATTGACTGCTGTGTGTGTAAGCCACATGTAGGGGGCAGAGGGGTCCTGGCCAGAGTGCAGCATGTAAGGTGGGCAATGTATGTGCGTCAGGGGATGTGTGGGCTCTGGTGGGCAATGAGTATGATGGCCCGAATGGGTGAATAATTCCCTTTTCTGCAGTCTTTTCCCTGCAAGTCAGCGCCCACCAGAAAAAGGGTATTTGGCATGCCATTGCCAAGGAGGTGTGGACCCTGGGGGTCTTTGACAGGCGGAGCACCCATTGCCACAAGAGGTGGGAGGACATGCGCTGCGGGTCAAAGAAGACGGCGGAGACCCATCTGGGGCTGGCCTCCCAACGAGGAAGGGGTGCCCGTCGCACAATGACCCCCCCCGATGTTCCGCATCCTGGCGTTGGCCTATCCGGAGTTGGATGGGCGCTTGAGGGCATCACAGAAGCCACAAGGGGGTGAGTACATAATCTGAAACCTGACTTTGCATGTGTTAGGAGGTACCTGGATAGGGGTTGTGGGCTGTGGGCTCCCCTAGGCAAGGGCAAACATGACAGGGTAGGTCCCTTGTTGGGCAGGCTCAGTATCACTCCTACCCCAATAGTGTTGGTGGCCATCTACTCCTGGGCAGGGTTCTGTGGGTTTCAGGTGTGCAGCTAATTACGTTAGGCATTGAACCCCATGGGCTGGTGACTGTATTAGTAAATAGTTGGGCATGGCCTAGTGCATAGGGCTGCTCCCTGTGTGTTGTGTACGCCAACGGTTTTGGTGTTGCTGGCATTGACCAAGTGTATCCTCTGTCTCTCCCCCCCCTTTTTGTTTTGTCATCCTGTCCTTGTGTGCATTAGCATCATCTGGCGGAGGAGCAGAGGTACCAGCAATGGAGGGAGCTGCATCCCACATGGCCCATGAGGCCGAATCCACCGAGGGTGAGGGCACCAGTGGGACGGAGGGTGAGGGGAGCACCACAATGGGGACAGGAGGGGAGACCACAGACAGCGACTCCTCCTCCAATGGAAGCTCCCTGGTAGTGGCGGACACCTCTGTGTCCACCCTGACAACAGGTACAGCCCCCAACCCCCCTACCAGCACCGCCCTCCCAGCAGCCCCTCAGCATGTTTCCTGTGCCTGCTCACCCTTGAGGGTGGGCATCTCCTTTGCCCAAGGCACCTCAGGCCCTGCCACAGTCAGCCCTTCTGCCCTCAGTGAGGAGGCTATTGACCTCCTCAGATCCCTCACTGTTGGGCAGTCAACCATTCTGAATGCCATCCAGGGTTTCGAGAGGCATTTGCAACAAACAAATGCATACATGGAGGACATTCACTATGGCGTGGCGGCCCAACAGAGAGCATTTCAGGCTTTGGCCTCAGTACTGATGGCAGCCCTTGTCCCTGTGTCTAGCCTCCCCCTCCAACGTCCTCTACCCAGACCAAATCCCCTCAACCCTAGCCTTTCCCAGACACACCTTCAGACCAGCATTCACACAGAAAAGTGGCTCAGGCAATCATAAGCACCATACTTCATCTCACAGGCACTCACACATGCACCATCCCCATGCAGACACACCAATATCCACTGTGTCCCCCTCCTCCTCTTCGTCCACCTCCCTCCCAGTATCGTCCCCACTCACACCTGCATGCACTACATCCTCATCCACTACCTCCATCACCAGCACACCCATCACAACACACCCCTCACTGGCAGTCACCACCCCCACAACCATTCATACGTCCACTGTGTCCTCTCCCAGTGTGTCTGAACCCTCCTCCCAAAGTACACAAACAAAAGCCCCAACCCACCCAACAGCCATCCACCTCACAACAGCATCCAGCCCATGCACCTTCACCCAAACACAGCAGAAAGAAACCTCCTACAACCACTCCCTCTTCCTCCACTCCCAAACCCTCTCCATCTTCCCGCCCCAGTGTATCTAAAAAACTTTTACTGGCAAACATTGACCTGTTCCCTACCTCTCCCCCCGTCCTTCCACTCAGGCAAGGGAGTCCAGAACCCAGGCCAGCACCTCAGCCACCAAGTCGGCATCCGCTGTGGTACCTACAAATCCCAGGGGCTTCAAGGGGACACCCGTCAGGCCAGCCAGTGTGCCACCGACCCCTGCAAAGGACCATACCATACCGCCACCTGCCAAGTTGAAGAAGGGGACAGCATGCACCAAGGGCAAGGAGCACAACCCACCCAGCAAGGCCTCCTCCAAAACTGCAGCTGCCAGAGCCAAGGTCCCAACAGCAGCTGCTAAGGTGAAGAAGGGGCAGAAAAGGCAAGGCACCTCAGGCGTCGGAGCCTGCAGGTGGGGGTCTGGTGGCCACCACCAGACCCGACAGCCCCATCACCTGCACCGCCACCTGCACCGCCGCTGCCATCACTACTGTCAGCAGCAGCATCCCCAGTGGCCAGCCGTTAGAGGCTGCAGGAGAAGGGCTGGTGCCTCCCTCCACCTCTGGCAGCACTGGCACCTGCACCACGGGCAGCACCACCAGCATCCCCGCCGCAAGCAACGACACCTGCACCACCGACAGTAGGACCACTAACAGCAGCAGCAGCCCCAGTGTGCGTCTGTCCAGGGCTGGAGCCTCCCACCACCACTGGCAGCACTCCCACCAGCACCGCAACAACCACCAGTTTGCAGCCTTAGTCGCCGCAGGATGGAGTCTGGCCCTGCCTCCATGGACTTTCCTGATACCTGTCCCCTGCAAATCTCGTGCCTCCGACACCCAGGTGAGGGAATGTGAACTGCCACACCCTATGTGCTGCATCACTGGGCACCAAGCCCCCTCCAGACCCAGTGGAGGAAGGCATCCATTGACCCAATCCTTGGCAGGATGAAGCAGACTGGGCACAATGCCCCCTCCAAAACCTGTGGAGAAAGGCATCCACTCACCCAATCCTTGGCAGGATGAAGCAGACTGGGCACAATGCTCCCTCCAGAACCTGTGGAGAAAGGCATCCACTCACCCAATCCTTGGCAGGATTAAGCACACTGGGCACCAAGCCCTCTCCAGAACCTGCGGAGAAAGGCATCCACTCACCCAATGCTTGGCAGGATGAAGGACACGGGGCACCAAGCCCCCTCCAGAACCTGTGGAGAAAGGCACCCACTTGAGAGACTGTGGCCTTGCCCCAGACCAAGCAGTGGACAAACCACCCACTAGAGAGACTGTTGCCTTGCACTCCCCAGGACCATGCAGTGGGCAAACCACCCACATGAGAGACTGTGGCTTTGCACTCCCCAGGACCAAGCAGTGGGCAAACCAACCACTAGAGAGACTGTGGCCTTGTACTCCCCAGGAGAACGCAGTGGGCATGGAGCCCCCTCGAGGAGCAGTGGTGTTATTCCATCTTCCGGCTGAGGTGCCCCCCCATTCCCCATCCTCCTGAGGTGCCTGTGTGTTTTCGACCTGATGCCCCTGCAGTGTTCTCTCCGTATTGAGGCAGGAGTCAAGTGTGGGCTTGGCCCATGATTTTTGGCCCACTGGGCCACGGACATTTGCAAAGGACAATGTACGACCTTATGTACATTTTGTATACTTTTGTAAATACTGTTTTTTTAATTGTTACGTATATCTGCCTATTTCTAAAATATCACTGTTTAACTCAATTCCTTTTGTCCTTGTGTACTTCCAGGGGGTTACGGAGTGTAAATGTAATGTTGCTGCATGTGTTTGTGTGTATGGTGTTGTGGGTGAGGGTGGGGGTGGCGGTGGCGGTGTTGCATGTGTGTGTCACTCTCTTTTTCCTTTCCCCCTTCCCCTGTGTGCTAGGTGCAGTACTCACCAGGGTCGTCGCCGCCGCCTTTGATATTCCTGGTGTATGAGGAAGTATTCCAGCATGGGGAGGACCTGTAACTCGGGCTCCATGGCGTAATGGTTCTTCGTTGAGTGTCGAGAGGTGAGTGGTTTCCCTTCCAAACAAAGTTTCCACTGTGCTTTTGATGGTGTTGGTATCGCACCAGAAAAGTTGGCGGATTGGCGGGTTATAATGGGATGGGCGGTACATTGTCTTCCGCCTGTCTATTGGCGGTAACCAGCGCGGTGTTGGTTGCTACAGCCGTGGCAGTCAGAGTGTTAAAGTGGCTGTCTATGATGGCAGTTTCCGCTGTGGTCGTGGTCCCATTTTTTTTACCACTGGCCTGTTGGCAGTATTACCGCCGCTTTAACACCAACTGCAAGGGTTGTAATGAGGCCTATGCCTGTGTATGTTTTAGCTATTTTTAACAAGTTTTTAATCAGATTTTAGTTGTACTATTTTATGACTTTAGCTTGTTTTAGTCCAGAGCATTTTTAGCTTGGGTTCATTCGCCTTCGGTGGCGTCATCTTATTGTGTCATACTTGTTCCAGCAATAGGGAGGGTTTAGTGAATCCTATCTTGTTTTTTTGGGAACCAGGAGTTAGCTTAGCCTTCTGGCTTGTAGACTTGTGCCCCTGTCACCCAGTGAACTTTACTCTACTTAGCTTGCTCTGTTTTAGCGCTATTTTTTAATTATATCTTTCCAAGATGGCTGTATTGTTTTTAGTTAGGACAATGTTTTAGTTTCATGCTATCTGTGCCACTCTGCTAAGGCATCACTATCAGCGACAGAGATAGGTAAGATGTAGGTATTCACATTAGGTACTTTACCCCTTTGTGCTTTCGAGGGAATTGTTTATGTAATTGCCGTCCCAAGCATGTCTTGTTATCTATTGTTTGGGAACAGTCCCACGTCAGGGGTCTGATCAGATTTGTATAAATTCACCTCATACAGACAGATAGTCAACTGGATTCCAACCAGATGCCATCAACCCTATTTATGCTACACGTCCCCTTGACACTGACCCAGTCATCATGGAGTCTGATATAGAGACCTCATTCCAAGGTATCAAGGGCTGGGAGGCTCTTCTCATGGACATGACATTGGCGAATTAGGTTTAACACACCTAGCTCTCTTTAGGTTAGAGGTTAGGTTCATCATGCTAGGGTATTTGGACATATTTAATATCTCATGTCATTTTATGTTATTGCCAGATGGTGGGGGTTTTGTATTCATGAATCTTGTCTTTACCACGCTGCTCCTGTCATTATTCATTATCCTTATTATTGCAGTCCATGCAACTCTTCGTAGATTGCAGTCTTGTTAATAAAACCTAGTGAAAACTTTACTGCTTCTCCTTCATTGCCTGTCCTTGATTGAGACACGTTGTTCATGTGTGAAAGGGGTAATCTCCGTTTAACCACGACCTCCCGGAGATGTCTCACTCTTGTGTCCATGCGTAAAGGCTGCCACAAATCACGTTTTACTGTTTGGGTTTTTGGTGAGGTACTGCTTGTGAGCCGGGAGGGGTGGGATGACAGTTGCGACTTGTTATAGGATTGGCATAGCTGCCCACAATCATAAGTACTGTCATCCTCAAACCAGCAGTCTTGCCTAGAGCAAGAATAAAACCACAACTGAGTGGTGTAGTGCATAGTAGAGTGGCATAGATTTCAGTGGTGGAGAGTGTTGCAGAGTACAGTGTCAGAGTGCAGTGATGTAGAGTGCAGTAGAGTGGGGTGGAGAGCAGTGGCATAGAGTACAATGATGCAGAGTGGAGTGCAGAGGTGTAGAGTGCAGTGACATAGAGTGCACTTGTGTAGAGTGTGTTGGCAAAGAGTGCAGTGGTTAGGAGTAGAGTTGCATAGAGTGCAGTGGTATAGAGTGGAGTAGCGAAGAGGAGTAGTCTGCCATAGAGTAGATTGTTCTAGAGCAGAGTGAAATAGCATACAGTGGAGTGGTGCGGGGTAGAGTGCAGCTGTGTAGAGTGGCATAGAGTGTAAAGGTGTAGAGTAAAGTGGTGTAGAGTTCAGTGGCATAGAGTGCAGTGGTGCAGAGTAGATTAGAGTGGCGTACAGTGGATTGGCGTAGAGTGCAGGAGCCTAGAGGTGAGTGTTACAGAGTAAAGTGCTTTGGTGTAGAGCATATTGGCATAGAGTGCAGTGGTGTAGAGTGCAGTGGTGCAGAGTACTGTAGAGTACAGTGGTGTAGAGAGGAGTTGTGCAGTGTTGATTGGTGTGGCCTAGACTGGAGTGGTGTAGAGTGCAGTGGTGTAGAGTAGAGTGGATAAGAGTGTAGTTCCACAGAGTAGAGTGGTACAGAGTAGAGTAGAGAGACATAATATGAAATGGTGTAGAATACAGTGGCATAGAGTAAAGTGGTACAGAATGCAGTGGTGTGGAGTGGTGTGGAGTGGTGCAGAGTAGAGTGCAGTGGTGTGGAATGGTGCAGAGTAGAGTGGCGTATTCATGGTCTGCTAGTACAGACAACATATTTTCTATAGACATTATCTTTACATTTACAGAGACATACAGCTTTACTAATAAAACTATGCAGTGCACAGTCGAAAATGAGTGGAAAGTGCACCACCTAGTTAATAATTGGTTTTGATCACATTAAAATATTTGTTTCCAACACACTTCAGAAATAACAAAAAATGTGCTTCATTTGTGAGTTCATAATTCTGACATATTCTGAAATACACAGTTAATTTAAACATTGTGGTATGCTAGAAAAAAACTCTTTCCTACCCCCAGTATCCAGCAAGATTGTCACATAAATCCTCTCACTTTGAAGTCAGAAAAAGAAAAGTAAATAAGAGCCCTTGGAAAACAGCACCTGACATTTGACCTCGGTCTTTGAATGCACAGCAAATGTGACAAGATAAGAACAAGATTTAAAAGCCTGTTAACAGAAACCAAGTGTGTGGAAGGATACAGACAACACGGTTTAACCAATAGGAGGGACAAACTGAACCTAAAGCAAATAAAGCCAACAAATGGAAAGCCAGAAAGTGTGAGTTACAAACCACAAAGCCAATGATAATCAATGAGCGGAATGCATTCCTGGGCCACCTTTCTGAAAGTCCTCAATATGTCTTTGGCAAACTAGACAGCTATGCTCTCTGGTAGGCTGTGACCTAAAAAGGATACCATTCAGAGAGAGGAGTGAACTACATGTGGTGTAACAATTTTAAGCAAGGTGTAAATACATAGCGGGTCATTACAACCCTGGCGGACAGTGTTAAAGCGGCGGTAAGACTGCCAACAGGCTGGCGGTCTTTTTTTTAGTATTATGACCATGGCGGTTACCGCCATGGTCATCCGCTGCTTCTCCGTTCCGCCCGCCAGGGCGGAGACGACCGCTGGGCTGGAGACCTGGGTCTCCAGCCCAGCTGCCGTCACAATACCTCCGCCGGTATTTTGACCCGGCTTACCGCCGTGGATTTCCAGCGGTAGGAACCGCTATGAAATCCATGGCGGTAAGCACTATCAGTGCCAGGGAATTCCTTCCCTGGCACTGATAGGGGTCTCCCCCAACCCCCCCCACCCCAACTCCCTTCCCTACCCCCCACCACCCCTGACACCCCCAAAGGTGGCAGGGCCCCCCTCCCCACCCCGACCCCCAACATCACATAACTCACACACACACGACACGCACGCAGGCACCACCAACACACACACGCACACACACCGACATACATGCCTACATCCACACACTCAGTCAGACACGCACACCCATATACAGACATACACGCACACATCCATACAGACATCCATACAGACATACACGCACTCATTCCCACAACATGCAACACCCCGCAAGCATACACGCACTCACACACCCCCTCTACATACACAGACGCACACCCCCATGCACCCACACAACACACAACACCCTCCCAACCCCCTCCCCTAATGGACGATAGACTTACTTGTACCGTCGATCCTCCGGGAGGGGACGGGAGCCATGGGGGCTGCTCCACCGACACCACACCTCCAACAGAGCACCGCCGCGCCGAATCACAGGACGTGATTCGCTGGACGGTGTTCTGTTGGCGTGGCGGTCGATGTGGAGCAACCTCCACTTCCCCGCCGCCCGCCAGTATGGCTGTTGGCAGCTCTCCTTTGGAAAAAGGACGGAGAGCAGCCAACAGTCATAATAATCCGAGTGGCAAACCGCCATTCCTGGCTGTCTTCCACACGGCGGTCCCTCGGCGGTCTTGTAAAAAGACCGCCGAGGTTGTAATGACCCCCTTAGATATTAATAATTTAAAAACAATAAATGAGGTAATGATCATAGCAATGAGAGTACTGGTATTTCGCAGCAGCTGTCCATCCCATGCTGAACCACACTTTAATTTCATACAACTTGTCTGGAAAAACAATGACAAATCCACTGAAAATTGTCCAGGCCTCCCAAAGTCAGCTCCCCTAACACAGGGTGGCCATTTTGCATGCCCAATCCACAGTCTGACAGTGCACCTTATTTTACTGGGCACCAGATTGGGGCAAGAAACATCAAATTAGCTAACCCCGTCCAAAATTAGCCCTCATCCGAGTGGATCTATTCTTCCCATGGTTAACAATCTACTGCTACTTGGAATCTCTTTCATTCAGTAGCCGCTGAGTTAGAGAAAGAAATGCCAAGCCTGCTCAAAACCACCCAACCCTTCCAAAGTCATTCTACAGAACAGCCTACCATTTCCTCCCACCCACTTAGAGTTTGTCCCTGCCAGCCTCACTAGAACCAAAAGCCTCCCTCTCAACCAAACAATTCTTGTGTCTGCAATGTTCCAGTTGGAAGTCTTGGTACATAACAGCGTTTGGTATGAGGGTGTAGGCACACTCATACCATATCCTGCTCAGAGATGTCCCGTCCATGGACATCCTGGAAAAGGAAATCATGTTCAGTGTAACTTATGTAGTTTTCAGAATGGGAAAACCCAGGTTACTACATGTATTGTATTGTATTTTGACATTTATAAAGCACTATATGGGGTTCTGAATTGCTTATCCACAAGGGTAGTATGCTTTGCCATGTAAGGGTGTGTGGTTGGAAGGGTGTCGTCTGGGTTTTGATCCTATGTGGGAAGTGTGTCCATGCAGTTCATGCTGACCATCAGGGTGCGGTTATATTGTTAGAGGCCACAGCTCTTAGCGCTGTGATGGGAGAGGAAGTGTGAGAGCTAGGCATGCAGTTTATGGTCGGTAATATGCTGGCATCCTTGATGGCATTAGCAGGTCCCTTTATGCCATTCTCATAGGTTACAGTCCATTTTTAAGTTTACCACTTAGGATCGTCCATTTTAAGGTCTAATTTAACAGAGTAATCATCGGTGGGAGGGGAGCCAAAATTCTTCCATTTTTGCTAAATATGCATGAGTATTTAAAAATATGCACAGCCCTAGAGGTAGTGCGGTACTGGATGATCAGTGGTAGTTGGTATGGAGTGAAATGAAGTTGATCTTGTGTGATGCGAAGTGAAAGGTGTAGTGTTGTAGGTGCACTGTGAAATGTTAAAGCATATCCTGTGGAGTGGAAGTGGATGTCGCGAAATAGCGAACGGAAGTGTGGTATGGTTTGGGATATATGGTACGAGGTGAGTGCAAAGTTGGTGGTATGACCCGCTGGGGTGAGTCATAGGATCTTGAGCAATATGATGAAGTATGTCATGGCTCAGTGAGATATTAAGTAATGTAGTGAGGTGGGATGCTCTTTAATGTAACATAGCTTGATTGATGTTCTGTTGTATATTTTTATTTTGGTGTTGTGTCATGTGATGGTTTGATGTAAGTCGTGCTGATGTAAAGAGTTATGACAAGGTCAAGAGAGATGAATGTGTGCCGAGGGGTACTGTGTGAAAAAATATTGTGAGACCGTGCATCGTGGAGTAGTGCGATATAGTGAATGAGGAGTGATGAAGTGTAGAGTGATGGAGTGTCCATTGGTATTGGTTGGTTTGTTGTTGGCTGATGTGGTGTGATATAGTGTGAAGTAATTTATGTTATTTGCTTGGAAATCCATCTGAACATACACTGTTTATGATTATATTTTACTTGTATTATCGCTGCTTTGAGACACCACATTAAAATAATAGATATGTTGCGCTCACTTTGAAAGCGAAGACACATTTTATCCACGTATCTTATCATATTACGTTCTTTTAGTATGAGAATCCACTATATTATTAGATGGGGTATCGCGTGCTACTGTCACTGTCATCAGTGATTACTCTCAGCAAAGTAGTCATTGATGTGGACCTGCAACCATGTCACCCAGTTCTATGGATTTCATTTCAGAACGTGCATATATCTGTTCAGAAGGTACATGCAGGGCCGGCTTTAGGGGTGTGTGATTAGGGCGGCAGCGCTAGGCGCTGACCTGTAAGGGGGGCACTGACCTCAGGGGGGGCGCTGTGTTGAATAATAAATTTCGATTTTGAAACACCTGCTGCACAGTTCCTAGTGCACCCAGCTTTCAGGCAGCAATAACAATGTCAACCTAACTCGTGCGATTAATCTTTCTGCTAGAAAGAGCTCTCTAGCAGCAGTTTTAACTCACCATAAAGTAGAGCAGAGGCTTAATATGCCTGCTGCAAAGAACAGTTCTGTATTTTATGTGGATAGCTGAGTGGCTTAGTAAAGCCAGCCTTTACTTGTGCTTTGAAACAAATATAATGTACGTGAGAGAGGGGCTATGGAAAGATGAGGGGCACTTTTGTTGGATGGTAGTGAGGGAATCTGAGGAGGAGGTAATGAGGGGGGCTCCAAAAAAGACTGTCCCAGCAGGCGCCACCAGCGCTAAAGCTGGCCCTGGGTACATGGTGGATGGCATCCAATGTGGGAAGGAATTGATGTTGGGGGTATGCACCACCAATGAGCTACCAACTCGGTGGTGTGGTCAGTTGGATCATTTAAAGTAATTGGTCTGTCAAATTATATTCAGCGCATTGCATTATATTCAGCTGAAGCATAATATTGGATTGAAGTCAGGGACGTGCTGGGAACCATAAGCAGCCTTGGCAAAAATGTTCAAAACAACCCTGCACTCTTCCTCCTGGCTCGCTCCTCTCTCACTTTCCTCTCTCCCCCCGCCATAACATCTGGCCTCCAAAGGCCCCAGGCCTCCCAGCAAAATGCCGGTGGAAAAACAGGCAGTCCAGACCTGATTCAAGTTTGTTAATGTGTTTACACTTTAAACATCCCATAGAGGCACTACATTCCCCACAATACAAAACAATAATGATCAATTATGCACTATATTCTCATGCGTTGAAGAATTAAAGTTGAAGCCAGATGGTATGGTACAAATTTCTTTCACCTGAGGAGGTACCCATAGATGTCTACGACTGCACCTCGAGTGCGTCAAATTAAGATATTCATGCCCATATTTATACTTTTTTGGCGCCGCATTTACGTCGTTTTTTGACGCAAAAGCGGCGCTAACTTACAAAATACAATTGTATTTTGTAAGTTTGCGCCGATTTTGCATCACAAAGCGGCGCAAGTGCGGCGCTAAAAAAGTATAAATACGGGCATCAGTGAGGAAAGACATAGCGCAAAATTACAGAGGGCCCTTTAAGCTACAACAAATGCCCCTCGCAGCCCTTGCTTTTCTTGCAGTTTAATACACCATACAGTACAAGAAATCCTTTGCACATTTTGCAAAGCTGTCCAAATGTACAAAACACTAGCTGAATATATCAACACAAATCCACTTTATTTCCACAGTGCACATGCTGGGTGCTCATGTAAGCAAAGCCAAGCTATAAGTGACTACAGCAACTGTCACACCCAAGCAATGGATGGGGCATCCTTACCACCAGCTCAGTGGCAGATAATATGTATTGTCTGTTGTGTTATCTGGTTTTTGAGGAGTCTCAACCATTTAGCAAACACTGGACAGAGATGCTGCTATTACCAACCTAATTCGACATGACGCTGTCAAGAGTAGCGAGGGAATATAAATTGGCCGATGAGACGGCAAGAGTGAACTTTTTCTACAGATGTAGCTGTCGTAAGTATAAAACCCAATATTTAATATTTCTTAACATCATTACTCACCCCAGTTTCAAGGACAAAAGTGGAGGAATTTGGGGCGAGAGGTATACAGGTACCATAAGAAGCCTGATATCCGATGATCAGGAATATATACAGGTACCATAGGAAGCCTGATATCCGATGTGCAGAAATGTACACTGGTACTATAAGAAGCCTGATAACTGATGTGCAGGAATGAGACGACTGGCAGAGGAGTTATTGGAAAACGAAAAGAAGCAATGGCAGCCACAATCTACTGAGTATCAGAGTCAGCCCAACAGAGGTTACTTATCTGTCGCTGGTGCTCCTCTTTCAACTCGGTCTGCGTAAAGTTCAGGGAGACTTCCTGCGGTGCATGCGACTTGTAGACATATTATTACAGATTTTCATTTAGACCCAGCGTTTGTGAGCAAGCTTGTAGGTGATGAAGCAGAAAATGAAAGTTTTGATTTATTAACGCATAAACGTAGTGTGAAATAATCATGTGTGACATTAACCGAACTAATAAAGATTGTATGGGGACAAAATGTGCCCTCAGAGTAGTTTGCCAACATTATACGCGTGCTTTATATAACGTGGTGTATTAGAATTGCACTAATCCGACATAATCATAAACGTATGCTACGATTTGCTTGTTTGAACTACGTTAGCTTAGCATTACTTTAGAGGAGGCTTTGGCCTAGTGGCCTGGTCTCACGGTTTAGATGTTCGTATTTTTTCCAATGTGCTATTAAACGTGTATTTCTGCTTGAAGCTGTACTTTTCCACAGAAACTGTTCACATGCTTATCTTAAAGTTTCGTGCCAGCCTGGCATATTTTCTCTTTAATTCAAGGTCGACTTGCAGGTGCGGACAATGAAGGCTCTGAAAGTGAGCTAATTGCGAGACAATGTTGCGATTTGCGTACCCATCTCCAAGGATAATGTATGCTTAAGTAAAAGCTTGAGAACTGTCGTTTTTGATTGGACAATTTGAAGCTAACCTATGAACCCTCCAATGGAGACCCTACTGGATTCGAACTGTTGTCTATAAAAACCAGGTGCACGAGGAGAAGGGAGCTATTATCAGCCATTATCAGCTCGATACCCGTCATTTAGCAGACTTCGTAGCTATTATGGCCCACTTTGCTGCGACGCCATTTTGAGAGACTTTGATGCTTTCTCTAATCGAGAGAAAGAGACTTAAATGATTCTTGCCCTAGAGACTTTAACTTTGATTTGTCCCTTTGCATGAAGTAGTAGTCTTAACTTGCCGCCGTGAGGCGATTGCCCCGTTCACCCCTGCCCCTTTGTCCCGTCCCATGCTGATCGAGAAACGGTACCTGTGAGACGAAGACTTCCTTGTATGCTGATCGTAATTGGTAAATATGAAAGGAAATTGTAAAATTGCATTGTGTTCCTTTTAGGTAACCAACTGCTGATTTTTTTGATAAGATCCCTAGGTAGGAGTTTTCTAAATTTATGTTGCTAAATTGTTTTTTTGCATGAAGTCCCACATGCCGATTCTAATTTGAGGTTAGATGAGGATTCCACATGTTGCACGATGCAATTTGAGACCTTGTTATGCTGACTAAATGTACGCAATTAGCCCATTACAGATTATCGTATTAGTGCTTTGCATTGCCGTTATCGAATGCCTTGTGATTCAAATGCTACATAGATTACACTTGTTTCGACGATATGGACAGCTATTAATGTTCATTTATGTTTATCATTTGGTGTTGAGACACATCTATATCGTGCTAGCTTTGTTAATATAGGGAAATAAATTCACTAACTTTGCAATAAACTGGTGTGGTTATTCCTGACTGAAAGGTCAGGGTTCGCCGAAATGTATTCTGGATTAATCATTAAGGGGGTCATTCTGACTCCCGCCGGGCGCGGTCACTGCGCGCCCGGCGGGAGCCGCCAAAATACCGTACCGCGGTCGGAAGACCGCGGCGGTTATTTTGAGTTTTCCCCTGGGCTGGCGGGCGGCCTTCAAAAGGCCGCCCGCCAGCCCAGGGGAAAACGACCTTCCCACCATGAAGCCGGCTCGTAATCGAGCCGGCGGAGTGGGAAGGTGCGACGGGTGCTACTGCACCCGTCGCGTATTTCACTGTCTGCTATGCAGACAGTGAAATACAAGCGGGGCCCTCTTACGGGGGCCCCTGCAGTGCCCATGCCATTGGCATGGGCACTGCAGGGGCCCCCAGGGGCCCCGCGACACCCCCTACCGCCATCCTGTTCCTGGCGGGCGAACCGCCAGGAACAGGATGGCGGTAGGGGGTGTCAGAATCCCCAAGGCGGCGCAGCATGCTGCGCCGCCTTGGAGGATTCTGACGGGCAGCGGAAAACCGGCGGGAGACCGCCGGTTTTCCTGCACTGACCGCGGCCAAAGCGCCGCGGTCAGAATGCCCTGCGGGGCACCGCCGGTCTGTCGGCGGTGCTCCCGCCGACCCTGGCCCCGGCGGTCTGAGACCGCCGGGGTCAGAATGACCCCCTAAGTGTTATGTTGATCAAGGTATTGCTTATGTACGTTATTGATTATTGATCCGATGCGACGGATCGATTAAGAGTACAGAGAGTTCCCACTTAGTCAAAAGATTCATCGGCCTAAAGAGCGTCCGAACACAGGTAAATTGTTACTACGGTTCGCTCTATCAGTAGATGGTAGCAGAGGACGGTTACGTCTTTTGGGACCCGGTACTCTTAAAGTACATGGTGTTGAATTAACGGTTACGCATTTTGAGGCCTCATTCGAGAAGTTGAATTAGATTTTTCTTGGATAAAACTGATTGACAGAATGATGATGGGCTAGGTCCACCGCGACTTTCCCGGGATCTCGGAGCTTGCGAATGGAGAGAACGGAGGTGTGGAAACAGCGTTGGCGGTACTAGTGATGGTATGAGTGAAGTTAGGGTTTTGCGCTTGCACAGCTTATTGCCGCAGGGTGTGTGAAAAGGTTGCGAGGATTTTTTTCTTTTAAAGGATAGCGGAGGTGCGACTCCGAGTGTAGAAGTAGAGAAGTCGTCGAACTTCATAGAGATAGCGGAGGTGCGGCTCCGGGTGTGAGAGTAGGGAAGTCGTCGAACTTCATGTGCGTGTGGCGCTTTGTGCATAAAAAGGTCCACGTGGTTGTTGTTGTTGAGACGGGCCCTGCGAGGTCAAGAGACTCCGGAGTATGTTGATCCATGTTGTGGTCTGGGCGGTTTAGTAGGTTGAACGGGCGTGGTCAACAAGTCGGTACGTGTGTTAGGGAGTGAAAGAAACTTCGACTTCGGGCTCTGACAAGATTCTAAGTGCACTAGAACAGATCATTGACAAGTTGAGAGTAGGTCTGCAGGTCAGATTTGCTTGCGAACGTGGGGACTGAGAAAGACGGAATAGCGGCCGAGGCTAGTGAAAGGTCCCTAAGGTCCTGAAGCGATTGTGTTACCCTTCCTGTAGTAAACCGACAGATCTGTTTTATTTTTTGGTAGCTCGCAATATATGCAAGAAGTTGTTACGAAAAGAGGGGAGTGAAGGAAGACTAGCCGCGAGGCTTTGTCAGCCGCAGTGTGTGTGAGTGTGACGTCACTAGGAGCCGCGCTGGGATAGGTCGGTTGGAGAGAAGGGTCGCGCACGGATTGGACGCAGTCCGTGGGACTCGATTGGAAGGGGAAAGGCAAGCGAAGAGTATTCCGGGAATTAAAGTCACCTGTTGATTACAAATTTTGTGGAATAAAAGCGACCTATTGATTATAAACTTTGTGAAATAAAAGACGAGAAAATGAAATTCCTTAAAGCATTTAGGAGTGCGATGAAGGGGGAGTCTTATATTAAAGCGAGCGTAGGAGAGGAGACGCCGCCCGAGGGCACACCAGCTTACATTGTAATGGAGGAAAAAGGGGTAGCTCCGTGTCTTTGGCTAAAGCAATGGCACAAACTGACAGAGAAACATGGGAGCGTAGCGTTCCCGATACATGGGACATTCAATATAAGGATCCTAGAGAATTTGAGATTCACGATGTACGACATGAAGGTGCCTCCAAGGCCGGCACAGTTTGAGGCTCTAGCAATCTGGGAATTAATGGCTAGACAGCAACAAAAGAATAAGTTTGAAACAAGGATGAGAAAGGTAGAAAAGACACTAGCGGATGCTAGGTGGGATAATGCGCAGAAGGTGTGGAGGTCAGATGTATTGCAGGGAATAAAATTGTTTCCCGCAATTACTAAGGAGGAAGAGGAGACAGGTAAGAAAGCTACCTGTAAGACAGACAGGAAGTGTTCCAAGGATAGAGAGGACGAGGAAAAATTGAGAAGAGAAGAGGAGTTAGAGGATGAGGAGTTAATAATGCAATTGCTGAACGACCGTCCACCACCTTACGCGGAGAGTGGACAAGGTCCAAGTACCAGTTCTGCCCCTCCGGCATCGGTACAGAACAGTGAAACCCAGAGTTCAGGAGCGCCATCGGGATCTAAGGACCCGAGTTTGCTGTTCACCCCGCAGATACCGCAGGTTAGGAGAATATATCCAGATGTGCCCATAATGAAACCAGCAGAAAATTATCAACCGCAGATGCCAGGGTACTACAGCAGTGACAATAGTGGAGGAATGGTTCTAGAACAAAAAGTAAGGGGAGTACAGAATGGTCACAATCCAATAATGACACAGGCTGAATCAACTCAGTTTATGATGCCTCAAAAGCAGATGCAGGGAGGAAACGCTCATGCTCAGATGACTGGGAGTCAGATGGGTATGCCGACAATGATGACCCATAGTATGGGGATGAACATGCCTCAGAACATGGGATATGGACAGAACCCAGATGCGATATCACTACCCCTTACTGTAGGTCCACCGGTACCTCTGTATAGCCAGCCTAACTTAGGCATGAACAGTCAGGGATCAATGCTGCAGAATGGGACAGAGAGGAGGTGCATAGAGAACACTCCAGGGATAACTCCGATAGCGGCTCAGCCAAGTGGATCTGGATCCTTGATGGAGTTTAGTCCCATATGTGCTCAGTCTACACTGGTGAGGTCGAGCCCCCCACTGATAATACCTTTAACATCGAATACTGAAAAGTTGCCGCAACCATCAATGGCAGTCGATGTGAATGCTACATTGATGGGGGTAAATGCGCAACAGCTGACATAGTGGTTCAACAGTTTAAATTCTACACAAAGTTCAGCCAGTGGGAAAGGAGAAGACTATATGAATAGGGTCAGGTTGAACATGGAAGCACAAGAATTGGTGGAAGGGACTATGGGTGTAAATAGGCTAGAATCCTACACGGAAGAAGAACTGAGGTATCTATGTCCCAGGATTACAAAGGAAGTGAACAAAGTACATAAGGGCTTGCAGGAAGCAGCTGACAGAAACGGGGTTGACATAGACAAGATGAAACACTTGAGCAGAAGCTACAGGTTGGATTTTGGGACCACAGATTTTGAACACATGAGGTCAGCAGGCATGAAGACACACCTCAGAGAATTGCTACAGAGTGCACAAGTGTGGAGGTGCTTAGACAAGTGGGAAAGCAGATGGGTAAAGAGAAAGGAAAAGAGGAGGGACAGTGCTACAGAGCATAATGAGAAGAGACCACAAAGCAGCGAGACAGTAACCATGTTACCAATGAGGGAGACAGCAGGGGGAAAGTTAATACATGTACCGTGGCACAGAAGCGACATTCAGTCATTTACGGATGATTTTCCCAAACTGAGAGAGAAGCCGATTGAATGGTATCAACAGACTGATAGGTTTGTGAAACTTGCAAAATGTCTCTGGGAAGACCTGAACACTCTCTTTGAGATCGTGGTTCCGGCAGATTTGTGGGAGGATTGCAAAAGAGCTGTAGGTTGGCCGACAAGTGAACCAGAGAGAGACAGGGAGACGGGTGCACCATCACCTATGGTGATGAGTTTGTACTATAAGGTGATTGAGCATTTGAAGACGAAGGTTGCCGCGAAAAATGTGGATTGGCAGAAGATTGATCGAACGGCCCAAGAGGCAAAAGAATCGATTCATAGTTACTACGAGAGGTTGTTGAAGGCGTTCAAGAATTACAGTGGCACGGAAACAATCGAGGCAAAAGATATGCTTCATTTTGTGTTCAGATTTGTGGAAGGGCTGAGACCAGAAATAAGTCAGATGATAAAGTCGCATTTGATTTGTTGGCAGTCTAAACCGATTGATGAGGTCTTGACTTACGCGAAATATTGTAGCGACGAAATTGAGGTAAAACAGAAAAAGCTGAAAGAGAAGGTGATGATGATGCAGCTTAAAGCAGCTCAGACAGGTCTGCAAGGTTTGCAAGGGATGCAAGGGTTCCAACAGCAGGTACCGCAACCGCAGCCGCAGTTGCAAGGAAACATGGCGTTTCAGCCACAGGCGAGAGGCAGAGGCAGAGGAGGTTTTGTGAATAATGGTCCGGATTTAAACACTGTTGTGACGGGTGTGCAGGCAATGAAGAAAGTGATGCCGTGTCACGTGTGCGGAATTGTAGGTCATTGGAAACGCGAGTGCCCGATGGTGGTGCAGGAAGGTGCAGGTGTAGGTGTTGGTCAGCAAAACAATGATGTCAATGCATTTCAGACAATGAGGGGACCGAAAATGAGAGGTCCAAACCCAAATTTTCAGACCATAAATCAATTGCAGGGATTACAACCTATGCAGCCGCAGCAGATGCAGATGCCTCGTATGCAGATGACGCAAATGCAGCCGATGCAACAGCAGTTACCCATGGTACCTAATCAGCAAATGCAAATACCTTTGGCACCAATGAGTCAGCAGCAAGTGATGGTTCCTCCACAGGTCTCGGGTCAGGTAATGAGTACAAATAGCACCGTACAACAGTTCCCATTACACAGTGAGAGTGGAATAAACAATGTATGGGAGAGTGAGAGCTCAGAAGAGGAAGGAGATTGTGTGCTTGCAGCATCCTTAGAAGTTGATCAAAAGGGTCCGTACGTAGAGGGAAGAGTAATGGGTCATCGTGTTTCATTCTTGGTGGACACGGGAGCCACACGTTCAACTGTTAAGAGCAGTGAAGTACCAAATTTGCCACTCTCAGGGAGGACAGTTCAAGTGGTGGGAGTAGCAAACAGGCACCTGACGAACCCAATAACAGATCCGGTACCAGTCAGCATCGGTAACTATCAAGGGGTACATCAGTTTGTGATATGTGACTCAAGCCCAATAGCACTGTTAGGGAGAGACCTATTGTGCAAATTGGGTTGTTCGATCATGTGTTCGAACGAAGGAATAACGATACAGACGAGCAGTGATGGGGAAGAAGAGGATAGTGTAGAGGGGGATGAGATGGAAACGGTAGATGAAGAATATCCTCTGATTTGTCTTTTCCCGATGATAACTGAAGAAGATATTCCAGCTGAATTACGGGAAACAGTCGGAAAGGAGGTGTGGGACATGACAGGGAAAGAGGTGGGATTGATGAAAGGAGTGGAACCAGTGAAAGTGACTGTAAAGCCCAATGCAATATTTCCCCAGACCCCACAATACCACATGGCACAAGACACCCTCATGAAAGTTGCCCAACTCATTGACGAATTTGTAAAGCAGGGAGTACTGAAAGAAGTGTTGAGCAGTCCATGTAATTCACCAATCATGGGACTAATAAAGCCGAGTGGAAAGGTCCGACTTGTGCAGGACTTGAGGAAAATAAATGACATCATAGTCAAATGCTGCCCAGTAGTACCGAATCCAGCTGTGATAATGTTTCAAATTCCTTGCGATGCCGAATGGTTCTCGGTCATCGATTTGTCACAAGCATTCTTTTCTGTGCCTCTTCATGAGGACAGCCAATTTCTCTTTTGTTTCAAATTCCTAGACAGAGTGTACAGTTGGTGTCGAATTCCTCAAGGGTTTTCTGAGTCACCGTCAATATTCAATCAGATTCTAAAGAAAGACTTGGAAGAGTTAGAATTGCCATTCGAGTCAACCCTAGTACAGTACATTGACGACTTACTGGTTGCATCAAAGACAGAAAGCGACTGCACGGCCGATACCATTGCTCTGTTGAACCATTTGGGAAGGAATGGACACAAGGTGTCTCCTTCCAAATTGCAGTTCTGTCAGAAGAAAGTGAAATACTTGGGTCACCAGATAGAGAAGGGATCACGGAGAATAATGAAGGAAAGAATAACAAGTGTACTTCAAATGAGTCCGCCCAAGACGAGAAAGGAGGTGAGGAAGTTTTTGGGAATGGTGGGCTACTGTCGCCAGTGGATTCCCAACTTCTCGACTCTAGCGAAGCCTTTACTGAAACTGACCCAGAAGGATGCTTTGGATCAAATTGAGCTGAAAGGAGATGAGATGGATGCTTTTGTCGAATTGAAAGAGTGCATGTGCAGGGCTCCAGCTTTAGGCATGCCTGATTACACAAAGCCTTTCACATTGTTTTGCCATGAACGTGATGCATGTTCTTTGTCTGTCTTGACTCAAGCCCATGGTGGCGTAAACAGACCAGTAGCGTATTTTTCAGCTACCTTGGATCCGGTCGCAGCAGCACTCTCAGGGTGTTTGCGCGCCGTAGCAGCAGTTGGTATCAGCCTCACTCAGAGTGAAGGAATAGTGATTGGACACCCAGTAACAGTCATGGTCCCTCACTCAGTTGAGATACTTTTGACCCGCTCCCGAACGCAACACATGACTGGAGCAAGACTCACAAGGTATGAAACGATTATTCTGGGCTCACCGAATGTGCAGCTGAAAAGGTGCACTACGTTGAATCCAGCAACCTTGCTTCCTGGAGAAAATGCTGAAATTGAGAACGCTGAAGACGTCGAGCATGACTGCCTTCAGGTGACTGAATTTTGCACAAAACCCCGACCGGACATTAAGGATACTAAGCTTGATGAAAATGACCAAATTCTTTTTGTTGATGGTTCATGTCTAAGAGACGGGATGGGGATTTTGAAAGCAGGATACGCTGTATGTACTGTAACAGGTGTCTTGGAAGCGGGATGGCTCCAAGGAGTCTATTCTGCACAAGTAGCAGAACTTGTAGCCCTTACCAGAGCATGTCAACTGTCTGCATTGATGAAAGTCACCATTTACACTGATAGCCAATATGGGTTTGGGATTGTGCATGACTTTGGACAACTATGGTCACAGAGAGGTTTCCTGACTTCTTCAGGATCCCCAGTGAAGAACGGGGAAAGGATAAGGGAATTGTTACATGCCATTCAAGTGCCAGCTGAAGTTGCAGTGGTAAAGTGCAGTGCTCACACGAAAGGACAGGACTATGTTTCTCTGGGAAATGCATATGCGGATCAAGTCGCAAGATTTTGTGCCTTGAACTGTATATTACTGAGAGATGAATGGAACTCAATAAGTGAGCCAGAACTCGAACCAGCTGAAGCATTTGCCTTGAAGGTCGTAGATACGACAGAGGAACTAAAAGCACTACAGAATAATGTCAGGGAGGATGAAAGAGATTCCTGGATTAAATCCCAATGTATAAAGAGACAAGACGAGTTATGGGTTTCACATGAGGGAAAATTTGTTTTGCCAAATAGTCTCTTATCACAGCTTGCGCGGTTCTATCATGGGCAAGCTCACCTAGGGAGAGATGCCATGATAAGATTGTTCAAAACTGATTGGTTTAACCCCAGATTTCGTCAAGCTGCAGAAGCAGTTTGCCATCGATGTGTCACTTGCCAGCAGATGAACCCAGGAAAGGGAACAGTTGTGAACGCGAGCCACATTGGTAGGGCAAGCGGGCCTTTTAGTCGTATGCAGATGGACTTCATTGAGATGCCTGTGCATGGAGGTCTGAAATATGTGTTGGTGATTGTGTGCATTTTTAGTCATTGGATTGAGGCATACCCCACACGTAGAAATGACAGCCTTACAGTTGCCAAGCTATTATTGAGAGAGTTGATACCACGTTTCGGATTCCCGATCTCTTTAGAATCAGATAGGGGAAGTCACTTCAACAACGAGGTGATAAAGTTACTTTGCGAAGCGCTGAACATTGAGCAGAAACTGCATTGTAGCTATCGCCCTGAAGCATCAGGACTGGTGGAGCAGATGAATGGTACACTGAAATCGAGAATGGCGAAAATATGTGCATCAACAAATTTGAAATGGCCTGATGCATTGCCCTTAGTGCTAATGTCAATGAGAAACACTCCTGATAGAAAAACCGGATTGTCTCCGCACGAAATTCTCATGGGCAGGGCTATGAGACTTCCTGCAGTTCCCGCAAATGCGCTTTTGAATATTACAGATGATATGGTGTTAGACTACTGCAAAGGACTGGCTGACGTGGTTCGCTCTTTCTCTCACCAGGTGGAAGCAACCACCTTGCCACCGATCCAAGGTCCAGGACACGCACTGAAAGCAGGTGACTGGGTCGTGGTGAAGAAGCACGTGAGGAAGTCGTGCCTGGAACCCCGTTGGAAAGGCCCTTTCCAAGTGATCCTGACGACAACTACCGCTGTGAAGTGTGCGGGGGTTCCCAACTGGATTCACGCCAGTCACACAAAGAAGGTGCTGTGTCCCACAGATGAGGAAGTTGAAGCGCTGAAATTGCCAGTGCCTGATAAAACAGTGCCGAGTGCTGAGACAGAACAAAAGCGAACTGAAAGCGAACAAGCAGCAGCAAGAGAAAAAGAGATATTATTGGAGAACGAAGAGTCCGACTCACTTGGGGAAGACCAAGGAGAAAGTTCAGACAGCGACGAAGAAGCTGCAGGTGACAAAGAGCCTGAAGCAGCTGAGGGTAGCAAAAAGCCTGAAGCAGCTGAAGGTGACAAAGAACCTGAAGCAGCTGAAAGTGATACAGAGCCTGACGAAAGTAACGGTGCCGAAGGGCTCGAAAAAGGTGAAAAAGCAGGGGAGCCTGATCAGAGGAGGGCTTTCCCAGAAACAGACGATACAGAAAAAGAAAAGGAGAACGTGATCGATTCCCCTGAAGGAGGGGTCAAGGCAGAGCAGAACGAAAAAGTTCAAACCTCTACAGAAAAGGTCGCAGGTCCATCAAATGGACACGGTGCAAAGAGGAGACTAAGTATATCACCAGTAAAACAAAGGTCTGGAGAAGGTTTGAACGACGGAGAAAGGCCAAAAGTAAAAGAGAAAAGGAAAGAAGTGTCTGTCGTGGTACCAACCTCGAGTGAAGAAAAAGACTTGACAAAAGAGGAAAGTACCAGCGAGGCAGAATCGAAAAGAGAAGCAAAATTGAAAAGGAAAAGGATACCGAACAGAAGGTATTCCGGTCCTGAATGGGCATATGCAGTCAATGACGATTGGACTGACGAGTTTGTATCTCTAAGCATCGAGAACGAAGAAGAGGAAGAGATACCAATAGAAAAGAAAAGTTTCATGGACAGTGTTGATTGAAGGGGTGATAAATGATATCGCTTGCTACAATATAACGTGAAACAAACAACCAGCTGAGACATTGCTAAACCGGATGAGACATTTGCTAAACCGATAAAGACTGAGTTATTGCCGAATTGAGACAAATGCTGCTAACCGAAAAGTGACTGGCCTCTTGAAGAAGACGGTGTGAACATTGTGCTCGCTCAGCTTTGTAACCGAATTGCTAAATAGTTTCATTTATAAGCGCTTCTAACTCTCTGATTCTATACAGATCATGACGCAAAACAATAGAAAGAAATATTGTAAATATGTGTGTATAGGCTTGGTAGTTACATGTGTACTAATAATAATGGCAATTGTGCTTGGAATGCATGGAAAGGGTGAGAATGAGACTATTGAGGCTTCTACTATTGCTCCTGTTACTGTCACTGAACTAACCGCATTGAAAAGGCTAGCACTGGATGAGAGACTCTTGCATGAAAGGAAAGAGCTTTCGTATAATGTTTTCTATCGCTTACTAACAGAATATGTTGAGACAATGGATGCGAAAGATTGTTATGTATGTACCCAGATACCGACATCAGTGAAGGAGGGGGTGACATATCACCACATGCCTCTTACATACGGGATTACATGTAGTATAGTAATGTCTAGGTTTTATGGTCAAACTAACATACAGTATTTTTACTCAAATTATGATGTTACCTTTGCATATGTTCCTATAATAGCGCAGCTAAGCCAGATTGCTAAAGATTGGGATGCTAAGATAATGAGGGAATTTTTCGAGCCAATGCAACCTTTTGAAACGGCTCACGCTCATAGGGAAAACCTTACCTGCTCGCTCTCTGCAGTAGAAATAAGCTTTTTAGATCGCACAGATGATAGAAGGGCACAAATGAAGGCGAAATTAGAAAAGGAGCTACATAAGAGGACTTCAGTAGATAATTATGATTTTGCTGCAATAAAGACACAAGGGAAAATAGCTTTAGATGCTTGGCATGTAGGGAAGTTTTGTATATATCGAGGTGAATCTTATTATGATAACATTTTTGTAGGGGCGAGTGAGTGTAAACATACGTTTATTTTTAAGGCCAAATGGACATTCATGATGAACGGACTTGACCCTGTCATTCCAGGTGTATATTACATTTGTGGGTATAATGCCTATTATCGTCTTCCAAAGGGATGGTGGGGGAGATGTTATTTGGGTATAGTGTTCCCAAAGGTTTATCAACTGGATGACCTATCGATGATTCAAAAGACATCTGGATCCCATCGTATCCAGAAGAGAGAGACCGCAGCTGCTGTGGTAGGTGATATATTTGGAGCCATGATTCCTTCATTGGGAGTTGTGCTGAATTCCATCAAAATAAGAAAGTTGTCTACTATAGTGGATAACATGTTGACAAAGTTTTCAGGTGCTATAATCCTGATAGATGCTGAACTTGCAGCGGAAAGAGCTATGACTCTTCAAAATAGGCTTGCTTTAGACATTCTTTTAGCAAAGGATGGAGGGGTTTGCAAAATGCTTGGTGCAAGACACTGTTGTACCTATATACCTGACAATAGTGTGAAAATTAAAACTATGCTTGCTAATCTAACAAAAGAAAGTGCAGATTTGAAGGAACTGAAAGAACCAGGAGTGTGGGAGAAGGTTGGAAAAGGACTTGCTTCAGTGGGACATTGGATTGGGGGAATTTGGAATGGAATATTGTTAAAAATAATAGAGGGAATTTTAATAGTTATAATTTGCATATTTGGAATTTGGGGAATAAAAAGGGGAATAATAATGATTATGGAAAGAATTAAAAGAAGAAAAGAAGAGAAAATTATGAAAAGAATGGCAGAAGAATACAAAGCGCAAACTAGGGGAACTAAAAGGAAAAGAGAACTGACAGAATTTTAATGGAATAAAATTTGTGGGCATAATTTGTGTGATGACAAGTAGTCATCAGAGGAGGGATTGATGAAGCAGAAAATGAAAGTTTTGATTTATTAACGCATAAACGTAGTGTGAAATAATCATGTGTGACATTAACCGAACTAATAAAGATTGTACGGGGACAAAATGTGCCCTCAGAGTAGTTTGCCAACATTATACGCGTGCTTTATATAACGTGGTGTATTAGAATTGCACTAATCCGACATAATCATAAACGTATGCTACGATTTGCTTGTTTGAACTACGTTAGCTTAGCATTACTTTAGAGGAGGCTTTGGCCTAGTGGCCTGGTCTCACGGTTTAGATGTTCGTATTTTTTCCAATGTGCTATTAAACGTGTATTTCTGCTTGAAGCTGTACTTTTCCACAGAAACTGTTCACATGCTTATCTTAAAGTTTCGTGCCAGCCTGGCATATTTTCTCTTTAATTCAAGGTCAACTTGCAGGTGCGGACAATGGAGGCTCTGAAAGTGAGCTAATTGGGAGACAATGTTGCGATTTGCGTACCCATCTCCAAGGATAATGTATGCTTAAGTAAAAGCTTGAGAACTGTCGTTTTTGATTGGACAATTTGAAGCTAACCTATGAACCCTCCAATGGAGATCCTACTGGATTCGAACTGTTGTCTATAAAAACCAGGTGCACGAGGAGAAGGGAGCTATTATCAGCCATTATCAGCTCGATACCCGTCATTTAGCAGACTTCGTAGCTATTATGGCCCACTTTGCTGCGACGCCATTTTGAGAGACTTTGATGCTTTCTCTAATCGAGAGAAAGAGACTTAAATTTCTTGCCCTAGAGACTTTAACTTTGATTTGTCCCTTTGCATGAAGTAGTAGTCTTAACTTGCCGCCGTGAGGCGATTGCCCCGTTCACCCCTGCCCCTTTGTCCCGTCCCATGCTGATCGAGAAACGGTACCTGTGAGACGAAGACTTCCTTGTATGCTGATCGTAATTGGTAAATATGAAAGGAAATTGTAAAATTGCATTGTGTTCCTTTTAGGTAACCAACTGCTGATTTTTTTGATAAGATCCCTAGGTAGGAGTTTTCTAAATTTATGTTGCTAAATTGTTTTTTTGCATGAAGTCCCACATGCCGATTCTAATTTGAGGTTAGATGAGGATTCCACATGTTGCACGATGCAATTTGAGACCTTGTTATGCTGACTAAATGTACGCAATTAGCCCATTACAGATTATCGTATTAGTGCTTTGCATTGCCGTTATCGAATGCCTTGTGATTCAAATGCTACATAGATTACACTTGTTTCGACGATATGGACAGCTATTAATGTTCATTTATGTTTATCATTTGGTGTTGAGACACATCTATATCGTGCTAGCTTTGTTAATATAGGGAAATAAATTCACTAACTTTGCAATAAACTGGTGTGGTTATTCCTGACTGAAAGGTCAGGGTTCGCCGAAATTTATTCTGGATTAATCATTAAGTGTTATGTTGATCAAGGTATTGCTTATGTACGTTATTGATTATTGATCTGATGCGACGGATCGATTAAGAGTACAGAGAGTTCCCACTTAGTCAAAAGATTCATCGGCCTAAAGAGCGTCCGAACACAGGTAAATTGTTACTACGGTTCGCTCTATCATAGGTCTGTGATGTTTTATTAAGCTCATGTCATGGCTATATGTGGTGCTAATGTTGTGTGATTGACACAATAGATTCTCATGACCTTTTCACTGCAAAGTCTTGGGGAACGAGTCGTCTGTTCATACAGTTTTATTAAATGTAATACTATGTAAAAACCTACATTTTAGCTTATAGCTATAGAGATGAAATACTATGCAGAAGAGCTTCTTGAGGGACTGACGCTAGATTCCTTTTTCTATGGACTTGTGTTTGGATCAAAGGCTAAGGCCAGGGTCACAGAAGGTGGCATAGGAACATGTACGTTGGCTGGGTACACTTTCAAAGCATTGCAGAAAATAAGACAGAATTATGTTAGATTGTTTTTGTGAGATAGTAAGTATTTTGTTTGCATTCTCTTTTTATAGTTCACCTTTACTGATACTGTAACAATAATTGCTTTCCATTTATTACAATAAGGTAGTGACTGTTTAAAGGCCCGTAGATACCATATTGGCATGTTCCTTGACTTCTCAGAACCAAAGTGGAAGCCACTTGTAATAATACCCTTGTAAGGTCTTTGGCTGGTGTGTGCATGCTCCATACTGACCCATCCTCTGCAAAAAACTCACAGGTAAGTCAGACCCATATCTGTTGTCTCCGCTCTGCAGGCTCACAGCCTTTCAACATCAGCCATGGGTCTGTAAGAGCTATACCAGGAGGAGTGATATTTTGTATCAATATAAACTGTCCAATCTTAGCCCATAGCATTTACGGCCTTTACATCACATGGTAAATCTGCAGCTGTATAGATTCCAGCTCTGAAGAGATAACGCTTCACTTCAATGTCCATGTACTAAGATGTCCTCATGGCCACAAACACCATTGTGTTTATGACTCATGGAGGACTGAATGGTGAGGAGCGCCATCTACATCCTGTGGAGGCCCAGCAGCAAAGTGTAATAGAGGAATGGGTGTTTGGCCGATGGTGTTACATAATGCAGATACCAACTGGAAAGGTCGGGATCTCTGCCAGGACATTCATGGAGTCTCCTTTCAGAAGCAGTAATTGGTTTTATTCTAGCCTATCCTGTCTTATGTTCAAGAATGATTTTTGGTCAAGAGAAGAGACAGAGGGGAGAGTGTTTTGGGAGGGAATGTTGAAAAGAAGGCAGAAAACTGCTTCGCACATCTTTTTTGCTTTTATCAACTATGTACCAAAATTGCGAGTATGGAAAATCAATAAAAACCAGTTTCCTTGTGAAGCAAAAATGAACAAAATATTCAAGATACTGCCATTTGGGTAATTTAAGACTTGGCACGCTCCAATAAAGTATCTAAATCTGCATCAAGTTAGCATCTTTCTAAACTTTTCAGGCCATGTAGGTCGAAGGATAACAAAACGGAAAAAACACCCCCACCCACTCACTTGACACAGCCTTCACAAACAGAATCTTTGGATGTAGAAAATCTCATTACATTTTACATTTCTTTGTATTTCATTTACTGTCCCTACAAGGACAGGTCAACTCAACCACTGTTCAAGGCTTTGTGTTGTATTTATTGTTAAAGTGCGGTGTGTCATAAGTCTCAAGCTGCACCTTACAGGGGAAGCCAAAAGAAGGTCTAAACCACTCTGGAATTGCTTGCATTTTTCTCTAGTTGAGTCCTGACCTACAACGAATGAATCTGATTTGCATTCGACTGGTGTGGGTAAGTCCTAAATGCTTACACCCAAAGAGAGACCTCAATTACATGCACACAGGTGGATGGGTCGCGATAGTGTTTAATCTCAATTTCATGAGGCAATGTTTCTCAAGACAAAGCACTACACAACATCTCAATAAATATGTTCTAGCGAAGAATTAGAAAATTTGGAAGGCTTGATTACAAAATTCAGAAAAGTACAAAACAGAATTTGTAAAGCACAGATGCATAAGTAATCGCCATCAATGCACTCATTACCAGGGCACTACAGAATGACAGGCAAAATCAAGAGTTATTCTACGTCTCAATGAGTAGCAAACCCAGTATGAAATCAGACAGCATCCCTAGTAGCATTGGAAAAGTCTTGTAAAAGTTCTGGCTTATCCCCAAATATGAGGGTTTATATGAAAACTTCTCATAGGAATACATTGAAAGTGCAGATTATATGTCAGGACCGGAGGCTTCGGATTATACTTCTCTCTCCCTTTACTGCAAAAAACAGCAGCCAATTAAAACACTTAACCACAAAAAACTACATTTTCCATGAACCCCCGTAGTCCATAATGTCCACCAACTACAGGTCTGTACCCTGTATATCTATCTCTGCCAACACAGCCCTTCCTCTTTCTTTGCTGCTTGCAGCCTAAAGATAATTGATCCTTTTCATTATTACAGTAAAACGTTGGTGCTCCAAAATCATTGTCAGCGATACATGCGCTTGATCGCTTCCAATGCGATTGGTTCGCGTGTCAGCATGTATCAGGTGAAGTCTGCTTGTCCTTGAGGTGGCCACGTGCAGGGCACGATAATTGATTGTGCTTTGCCCGTGTTTGGGAAGCTTCGGAGTCCTTTGGATTCCTAGACCATGACCGCCGCATAAGAGGACTAGTCCTCTTTCTATTTTTCCATACGCGCAAGCGCTGTCCCCGAACTCCTCTGTATTGTTCTTAGAGGTCAGAGGAGACGCTGTGCGATTGCGTGTGCGCTTCAAATTTCAATATTACTATTAATAAGCCCATTGAACACCAAATGGGGAAGATAAACGATATTGGGCCTTACCTTGGGGTTTGTTGGCAGGAGCTCACTTGTGAGTCTGTTCCTGCTGGGGTATTTCCCCCTCCTTCACTCATCCTCAGTAAAGTCATCGCATAGTACGTCGAGATGGATGAATATGATCAGGATCTTCCTGAAATAGCTGATGAACATCATATGGAGGAGATATTGGTGGAAGCCCTGGTTTATCATGTCCAGGACTCAGTGAATCAGGCTCTTATAAAGGCTTTGAAGCCATTTACTCAACCGCTTGCTGGATTTGGTCACCATGAATTGAGAGGGTGCTGTCTACCTGAAACTGACTCTCAGTATGGCCAGAGTTTTGTTGTGGGTTTTGCTGGACGAGCCTCTAAGGGACCAGCCTCATTGGCAGAGATCCTGGTGCACATGGCTGCGTCTGTGATAAAAGACCACAAATATGGTTCCTTTCCAGCCCTGGAGGTCCCAGAGACCCGTATGGAATCCTCTATTTAGACAGAAGGGAATCCCTTGTCGATTTTCCTATCCTCAGGTTCTGATCGAGACCAAGACGAGCCCAAGCCTTCTGGTAAACTCAAGCATAAATCTTATAATACACAAGAGGGCGACAAGATTCCCAGCACTTAATTATTTGGTCCGGAAAACATAATCTATCTGCGATCCACGGAGTGGATCCCATGTGCAGAGGTAGCACATTATGTACATGACCGAATCCGAAAGAGTTTTGATCGGGATGTACGTAATACTTTACGCTCTGATTGCCCTCGGCCCTCACTGTTTGGCAAGATGGCAGAGACACCAAAGCTCGATCCAAACATGGCAACTTTCATAAAGAGGTTTTCTAAGGACCCCAAGAGGGGCTTAAACTGGGCCTGGAAAAGCTGTCAAGACAAACTTTTAGACATTTCTGGTCCTCTCACGAAGATTTTAGAACTGGTGTTCCAGTCTAAAGTATCTAATACCCTGCTAGATCCACAAATTATGTTAGAGTGGGCACAACGGGCCATCTGTTTGTTGGGCAATGCTAATTACGCTATGTCTACTGAGCGCAGACGCTCATTTCTGATGAGAATTGACCCTAAGTTTGTGGAACTGGCCACTAATGAAGCAGGTTCTTTGGCGAATGGTTTGCTCTTTGGCGACAAATTCGTCAAGAACTTGGGGAAGTATGTTGCTACTGTTTCCACGCTGGAAAAAGCCCAATCTCCAATGAAGAAAATGTTCAGCAGGAGACTTTTTGCCAGGGCTGGATGATACAGAGGTCGAGCGCCAGGCCGTGGATTCTACCAGACCTCGGAAGGATACAATCAGCAAGGCCAAAGCTCTTACCCCAAATTAGGCTTTTACCCTACTAGAACCTGGAGAGGCAGAGGTCGTGATTTGCGGAACAACCGAGGTGGTTTCAACTCCCCCGGCGGAACATCTACAGGCGAGAATCATTCCCTTCTCTGAGGTTTTTCTGGGGGGGAGATTGAAAGAACATGTCATGGCTTGGGAACGCATTTCACAAGACCCTTAGGTTGTACAGACCATGAAGGGGTTCAAACTAGAGTTTTACGACTCACCCCAACAGACATCTTTTCCTCGTCCCATTCTATTTTCACAGTTAGAGAGTTCTTTCATAGACACAGAAGTAGAGGCCCTTCTTCAGAAGCGTGCCATCATCACATCAAGCTCTCACCCCTCTGGGTTTGTCCGTTCTATTTTCCTGGCGCAGAAGAAAGGCGGCGGTTCACGTCTTGTACTCAATGTAAAGGACTTTAAATCCTGGGTGGTTTGTCGTCATCTCAAGATGGAGGGTATCCATCTTTTAAGAGATCTTATTCAAGAAGGATATTATCTAGTGTGTCTAGATCTCAAAAACGCATATCTTACGGTTCTTATATTCAAACCCCATCATTAGTGAGATCAATGGTACGAATTTGCCATTCTTCTGTTCAGTGTTTCTTCCACTCCTTGGTGTTTCACCAAGCTTTTAAGACCAGTGGTGCAATTTTTCAAAGGAAGGGGCGTTCGCCTCATTATATACCTAGACGTTATTCTGATCATGGCTCAAACAGAAGAGTCAGTCTTGTGATATCTTTCTTGGACGATCCATCTCCTACAGGATCTAGGGTTTCTGATCAACTCGGACAAATCGGTAATGATTCCGTCCAGAGTTATAGAGTTCTTAGGTTTCCAGGTTCTTAGGTAGATTCTGTCAAAGCCCAACTGTTATTGCCTCCCGCGAAGAGGAGTTCCATCAAGAAACAGTTGAGGAGAGCCCTTGTCTTCCGAATATATCATTGAAGACACTAGCGAGCTTGGTGGGTCTGTTAGCCTCATCCATTCAAGCAATTTTTATGGGTCCGCTTCATTACGGGGCCTTGCAGCATCTGAAGGTCTTGCTTCTTTGCAAGGGCTTTCCTATGCAGAACAGATTGGCCTGTCGGAGGAAGCCAGAGCAGAAATAGCTTGGTGGCTGGCACACATGGACACGTGGAACGGCAGAGCCATCTTTGCATCAGTCCGAGAGGTGATTATAAAGTCCGATGCAAGCAGATAGGGCTGGGGGGCTCGTTGCGGTTCAGTTTAAACAGGGGGCCGATGGTCGCCAGAGGAGTTGAAACTACATATCAACTGTCTAGAGCTTTTAGCGAGGGCATTTGCTATCTGATCCCTTTCTCCTTGACAAGCGAAATCTTGCATTCTCCTACGTATGGACAACATTTCAGCGGTTCAATATATCAATCGGCTGGGGGGGACCAGATCTCGTGTGCTGGTAGAGATTGTGAAAAAGTTCTGGCAGTTTTGCCTTCGACATCACATTTCGGTGATGGCAGAATATTTACCGGGTCGTGCCAATCTGTTAGCAGATTGGAATTCTCGATTCCTCAGAGATGGCAGTGATTGGAAGCTCAACCCTCTAGTATTCCAAAAATTGAATCTTCAGTGGGGCCCTTGTTGAATGGACCTATTTGCCTCGAGACTCAATGCCCAACTGGATCAGTTATTCAGTTGGAGGCCGGATACTCTAGCGTTGGGAACGGACATATTTCTGCAATCATGGGAGAAGGGGATTCGTCATGCATTTGCTCCTTTTTCTATGATACTGAGAGCACTATCTCAGGTGAAGAGACAGAAGTCAGAATTGATTTTGGTGACGCCAATTTTGAAAGCCCAACCATGGTTTCCAGTTGCGATGTCAATGTCCTGTGCACAACCTATCGCGATCCCCAAGGTTCCGAGTCTATTGTTGGACCCAGTGGGATCTCAGCATACTCTGATGATACTAGAGCAGTTATCGCTCATGGCGTGGAGTGTTTCCAGAGACAATGGCAAGTGCCAGGAGTTTCAGACAAAGCTTTGTTCTTCTTATCCCAATCTTGGGCACCTTCCACCCAAAAGAGGTATGAATCTTCATGGAAAAGATGGATTAGTTGGTGTAGTGATCAATGTGTTGATCCCTTGGGGACAAATATTGGAGTGATTGTTAATTTTCTTTCTGACTTAGCCTCACAAGGTCTAGCTTACAGAACTATTAACAATTTTAGATCCGCTATTTCAGCTGGTCATCCTCACTTAGAGGGGAAACCTGTAGGTGAACATCCATTAGTATATAAGTTGATGTGTGGTATTCAAATGCTGAAATCTCCTCTGCCCAAATATTTGCCTCTATGGGATGTAGATGTGGTCTTACGATTCTTGGGAGCTTGCCATGTAATAAAGATCTTTCGTGTAAACAGCTGTCAGCGAAATTAACTATCTTGCTCTGTCTTCTGTCATGTCGACGAGTAGCAGCTGTTCGTGCTTTGGATTTAGCAGGTAGAGTATTTACTCCTTCAGGAGTTTCATTTACTATCTCTAACCGCACGAAGACAGCTTCTAGATGTGTATCTTATCCAGCTTTTCCTCATCATTAGAAATGATGTATTGTCAAATGTTTAAAGGCTTACAAAGAGTGTACTCGTGCACTTCGTATGGATATACATGGGCCATTGCTCATTTCTTTACAAAAACCCTTTGATCCAGTCTCTGTGGCAACTCTGGCAAGATTGATTCAATGGATTATAGGGGAGGTTGGGATGGATGTTTCTATGTTTGGAACACATTCAGTTCGTGGAGCTATGGCCTCTAAGGCGTTTTCTTTTGGTTCTCATTCAGAGGACATTATGATTGGTCTTCAGATTCCACATTTAAAGTTTTTTATCACAAACCTGTCATTGATGTTATTTCCGCAGTGCTGGATCACCTTTGAACTAGCATAATCCGAAGCCTCCGGTCCTGACATAGAATAAAAAAAATTCTAGCTTACACGTCAAGAATTTTCAATTCTATTAAGGTCACGGAGGCGAGGATTATCCCACCCTGCAGATAATGGTGTTCTTTATCTTGTTGTATTTTTGTAGACGCTCTGCATTTTATGAGATTTACTGTATGCCCACCTATTATATTATATTATATTATATTATATTATATTATATTATATTATATTATATTATATTATATTATGTTATATTATATTATATTATATTATATTATATTATATTATAAAGAGAGATTGGATGTTATTTGCATGTCTCTCTTATTCTTCTTCAGGTGCGAAAACAAAAATACCTGATCATATGGTGACAGAGCAAGAAAGTTTGTTTTTTCTTCGGACAGAAGGACAGTCAACGGTGTCGGCAACAGAGTTCCAGTTTTTCAGAGAGATGCCAGTTTCTAGGAGTCAAGTATTTGTTTGAATTGATTGCAAAGAAAGAGGAAGGACTGTGTTGGCAGAGATAGATATACAGGGTGCAGACCTTTGATTGGTGGACATTATGGACTACAGGGGTTCATGGGAAATGTCGTTTTTTGTGGTTAAGTGTTTTAATTGGCTGCTGTTTTTTGCAGTAAAGAGAGAGAGAAGCATAATCCTCGCCTCGGGCCCTAATAGAATTGAAAATTATAGACACGTAAGCTATAAAGTTTTTTATTCATCATGGTGTGAGGAAAAAGAATAACATTTCAACAAATCAGAGAACATAATTGTTAAAAGCCATATTGCCTCACCAACTAAGCACTATCGCAATAAGTTCATATCGATTCTGCTCACTGTACACTAATTTCATCGGGAAATGGCAGACCACACTAGTTACAAAACAACAGTGAACAAGTGTGAATAAATGCAAAACCACGAGCAAGCGGAATAGACCATGAACAGCTGAAACATTACTGTGCCCACAATGGAAAGGCTTTCTTAAAAAATAGCGAGAACAATGTCATTCGGAAATAAACAAACATAACTTTGCTTGACTGTGTGCAACAGAAATAAACAGTGAAGTGCAGGGTGAGATATTAATTTCAAACAAGATGGCGTTAAGGCCTAATTACCATAAGCTAATAAAAGACATTTTCATAGTTCATAGCAAAATCATTTCAAAAGCAATAATATCAAATAATTTACACATGTGAATTCCAATATTGATCCATATTCTGCACATTGTTGATAATTATGTAAATGCACAAAAGCTCCCACACTCGTCTTTGTATAGAATAGCATAGTTGGCAAAAAAACGGCATACTTAAATATAGCCTGAGCAATTACTAGTGGTTGAGATGGATTGAAGCATTTCACTAATACTTTTTTTAATAAAGCACACTGTTGTTACTTCACCTGTGTAAATAAAGGTGCCCAGCACAACAATGGTTGACAAAAATCCACGTTTACTGAGTTTCAGCTAGTTGTCAGAAACTACAGATAGAACCTTGCAACTCCCTCAAACATGTTATGGTGTCTGCAATTAGAAGTTACAATTATCAGAGCATGGGATGACGTGTTTTTATTCTTACCGCAACTTTGATTGTAAGCAAAACATTTCTAAAGTTACCTAAAGCAGGAAAGTAATCTTTTCAAAATGGCAAATTTTTAGTCAGTCACTAGGGGCAGGATTACAGAAATAGTCTTGTGATCACAACAGTCATTTAACACTGTTTTATTATCTCAGGGCAATTTGTAATTAAAGGAATAGCTGAAAATATTTACATAATGACTTCTGTAATAACCACTGTGTGGTTGCAAAGGTAATGCCCTTACAATATAAAGTGGGTATTTCCTCATATTCATCAGCACATGACCCCATGAAATGAGGAAATGCCTTTACCCTATTACTTGGCATGTTAGAGAAATGGACACACATGTTTAAAGGTCATATAGGAATGTATCCTGAATGAAACTCAAAAGTTTGTGCAAGGTTGTTGTGCACCACTTGTGTGCATTTTTACAGGACTCTAGAGCATCCCACAAGGAGAGTGCAATCAGATACTGCACCAACCAATGGACTTCCTCTGTCTATGCCAGGATACAATGTGTTTTTCTAGAGACACTGCCTGGGCCACATTGTCACAGCATGTGCAAGGCAGTTTCTACGCAGGGGCACACTGCCCCCTCACATATGGTGTACGTGGACATTTTTACATGATCTGCCTGGATAGGACCATTCAAGGCCCTTTATGCTGTTTGTGCTCTGAGTTTTGCCACTCTGCCATTTTGGAATAAATCTATACATTGGCCATACTTTTGTTGAAGCAGATAAACTAATATAGAAAATTATTAATGATGTTTACGTGCTTAATAATGAAAAATGTGTAGAAAAATGAATCGTAGAGAAAATAATGTGCACGTTTGAAAATGTGCCCGTGGGGTATGTCCGCCATGTATACGAGATTGTACAAATATAAATGAAACTGTATGAAATAATGAAACATATATGAGAAAAATGTAGTAATATGTCATATTGAAACGTATAACCTATGTTTTATTTCAATTTGTAGTGTTAACTTAGCCGAACTTAAGGCCTAGTCTTCCTAGGCCTCGCACACAAAGAGCAGAAACAATAACCGCATTTGCAAAGAAGCTGCTACGGCCTGACCTTGACTCACCCAATGTAAAAGTTGCTTAGCTAGAATTTTCTGCAATGTATTGGCGGACAGGAGATGATGCAGACAATTTGATACAATTATGTGTAGAGTAGGCTAAATGTACTTTCCCAGGACTTGAACAATGAAGGCACTGACTGAAGAGGAACATGCAACAATTTCGAGGGCCGGATGATGAGGACATCGTATAGCGGACCAATCCACATCTTGTGAACGGACTGATATTAAAATTGGTAGATTTGGTAAGCAAATACTATAGGTTAAAGTCATATCTGCTGACTGACTGACCAATGGGGAGTTAGGGGGACGGACTCGAAAACTCTAATAAAATGTCATGACAAGGGGCTAAACTTCAGAAGTGGGAGAGATGCGAGGGGAGAATTGATGACGTCAGGATGCGCTGTCCGAGGTTCTGTCGTTGGGCTCATACTCTGTGAGTCTGATGCTTGGCTGACTAAATGATGACCTGAAGACAAAGACTGACTTGTTGCTGATCCATCCTGGATAGGTAGCTATGAAAATGTGACTGACAACTTGTGCCTTTTCTTCTACGTACCAACTGCGCTGATTATAGAATTCTCACTTAAATAGATTTTTCCAAATTAATATTTTTCTCTAAAATGTTTTTGCATGAAGTCCCACATGCTGATGCTAATCTTGGTTAGGTAGGATGTTAAGGGAGACGTTGACAGTGAGACTTGACTGACGATCTGTTTGCTGAACTCTGTTATTAATGCTGGTATTCTTGAATTACTTAAATGCATTTATACATATGGTTTTCTTAAAGATATGTTATGATGTTTTCATTAACAAATTAATAAATGAATGGATTGAATGAAGATTAAACTAACGGATCTCTTTAGAATTGTACTCAATAGGGAAATAAAAATTGTTTAATTCATTACTGAGTTGTGGTTATTCATGAGTAGATGGTTTTGAGCTGTTTTTCCATAGAATATTTCTTGAATATTGATGTTAGCTATTGATTTAGTAGTCACTGCATGACTAGGATACTCCATGCGATTCAAAAGGTTCATCAACCTATACAGATCCCCTTGTAAGTTTACTTACTAAGGACTAGGCGCGCTTGCAGTTTTTGGTAGCAGCTTGATGGTTAGTTTCCTTGGAGAGCTAGTTATGTGGTGATTATTGGTTATGGTGGTAGTCTGAGTTGAGGGTTAGTTGTTCGTATTTTATGGGGTTTGAAATTTATTTTTCTGAAATGGCAATTGTAGCAAAAATGATGTCCGCTTAAGCCCAGAAATGACTTTCCCAGATCCTGGATCCCACTAGTAAAGTTGGGAATGTTCTTGGCGTGTTTTGTGATAATGTGAAAGTCGTAGGTTGGGTTTGCACAGGCTTGAGCAAACCTCAGGTGAATTGTGATGTATGTGAGGTAAAGTAGGGAGTCTGTGTAGTCCAGCTGAGGTTAGTAGGAGTGTGCGTACTCCGTAGTATGAGAGTAGGGAAGTCGTCGAACTTCATATGTGTGTGGCGCTTTGTGCTAAAACATTATCCACATGGTTGTTGGTGATGTACGGACCCTGCATGGTCTAAGACTCCGGAGTATATTGACAAGTGTAGGAGACACTTGGTTATATGTTGTAATCTGTCTGGTTTAGTAGGTTGATCTGGCATGGTCAACAAGTCGGTGTGTGAGATAGATGAGTAAAAAAAAAATTTAGACTGAGATTTGGCGAGTCCTATGTGCACCAGGACAGACCCACTGGTCAGTTGAGAGTGAAATTTGCGGGTCAAATTTTGCTTGTGAATGTGGGAGACTGAGAAAGAGGAATAGCTAAATGTGTGAAAGGCCATTAATACAAATCCGTAAGCTCTCTGAAGCGATTGTGTCCCTTCCAGTAGTAAACCAGCAGGTTTGTTTTAGTTATTGGTTTGGTTAAAGTGCTCACAATATCTTGCATTAGTTTTGTGTGAGTTGAAATTAGGAGGACAAGCCGCAAGACTTTGTCAGCTACAGTGTGTGAGTGTGACGTCAGAGTGTGCTGCGCTGGGATAGGTTGGTTGGTAAGAAGAGTCACGAGCGGCTTCGCAGCTGTCCGTAAGAGGCAATTGGTTGAGTAAGCGTGTGAAGGGAATCTTAGGAGTAAAAGTAATTTCATGATTGAATCGAAATAAATACAATAGAGAAAATTAAGTTTTTCAAGGTGTTCAGAAGTGCTATGAAGGGTGATTCTTACATTAAGGTGTCAGTGGGGGAGCCAACCCCACCAGAAAATTCTCAGGCTTATATTGTGATGGAGGAGCGAGGTGTCGCACCATGTCTTTGGTTAAAGCAATGGTGTAAGCAAACAAAGAAGTTAGGAGCCTTAGGGGGTCATTCTGACCTCGGCGGTAAAAGGCTCTTACCGCCGGTCAGAAGTCCGCCATTCTACCGCCGCGGCCGCGGTAAACTGCCACGGTCATTCTGACCCACAACTGCCAAACCGCCAAAAACCCGACATCCACGGAAGGCCGCCTCATCAGCGGTCAGCGATAAACTGGAGATGACCAAACCTCCACCGTCACGCCAACACAAACACGCCCATGCCATTACGACCCACGAATCCACGCGGCGGTCTTTCAACCACGGTATTCCATTGGCGGTACACACCGCCGCGGTCAAAATACACACACCTTTACAAAACACAGCCACATTGGACAATTCGAAATACACACACCTGATACACATACACACACCACACCCACACATCCAATCAACTATAAAACACACACCCACATCACCCACAAACCCCCACTACTAGAAATTCGGAGAGAAGGCGAGAGAGAGAGAGAGAGAGCACAGCTATCGAAAACCCCAACACACACAGGAACACAACATCATCACCCACACTACATCCACGCACAAAACACCACACACCACCACACACACCACACTCATCACCACAAACACCACCCCACACCACCCCATGGCACCCCAAAGACACCCCAGGTTCTCGGACCAAGAACTCAGGGTCATGGTGGAGGAAATAATTAGGGTAGAGCCCCAGCTATTCGGCACACAGGTGCAGCATACCACAATAGCCAGGAAGGCGGAGCTATGGCAAAGGATCGTCAACAGGGTCAACGCTGTGGGACAGCATCCCAGAAACCGGGAAGACATCCGAAAGCGCTGGAACGACCTACGGGGGAAGGTGCGGTCGATGGTGTCAAGACACAACATCGCTGTGCAGAAGACTGGCAGCGGACCCCCACCCACTCCACCCGAATTCACAGCATGGGAGCAAGAGGTCTTGAACATCCTGCATCCTGAGGGCCTCGCTGGAGTAGGCGGAGGAATGGACTCTGGTAAGTCTAATCCCAACTACTTCACCCCCCCCAACCACCAGCATGCCAACCCACACACCCACCCTCACCCCCAACCCCCCAGCACACATCCTCCCTGCCAATGTCTCACCAGCACAACCCACCCAACACAACACCAATCCCTGAATGCCAACACAAACCATGGACACCCATCACCCAAGCATGACCACTGCACATACCCATCCCCCCCCACAAACCACCCTCACAACTCCTCCCACAAGGGAATGCCAGCACTGGGGGACAAGGGCACCCACAAATCGCACGCCATGGCACACACAGAAGCAATAACCATACTCTTTTACCCCTGCAGGGCCCGAACGCCAACACACCGGCCAGGAGGGTCCAGATTTGTCCATCCCGCCCCCAGAACAGGCCCCCAGTGATGACAGCAGCTCTGTCGACCTAGAACCTGATGACCAGCCCGGACCATCGGGGACCTCTGGACAGTCGGTTCCCCACACACAGACACAGGCCACAGCAGACCCAACCCCCTCTGGGAATACCAGCACAGCTCCCACCCAGCGGGCCCATGCCTCTGTCTCCAGGACGCGTCAATCAGTGGTGTGTCTGCCACTACAGGGCACCCAGGCTGACTCACCACCCCAACAACAACAGGGACCTGGGGGCAGTGGTAGTGGGCACACCGTCCAGGGGACAGAGGCCCGGGGAAACAGGGCAACTGGGAGGGCTGCTGTGCGAGAGGGGGTTGACCGGCCCAGGGAACCCACTCTCCAAGAGGCCCTCACAACCATCATGGGAGCATACCACCACTCCCAGGAGACGATGGCGACGGTACTGGCCAGGTTCCAGGAGATCCAGGCACAGCAGGAGGAACGGTACATGGGGTTCAGAGACGAACTCAGGAACATCGGTACCGCAATGGGGACCATCGTCCTCGCTCTCAACCAGATAGTCACCACATTGCGGGACCATGTGGCACCCCAAAGGGCCCCTGTCACCAGCCCGGACGACGAACAGCCTACCACCTCCGCCGGCGCTAGTGGACAGGAGGCCCCCACACCACGACAGGCCACCAGAACCCCACCTCCTGCTGAAGATCAACCACCCCGCAAGCGGAACCTGAGATCACACAAGAAGACAGAGTAGGATGCCAAGACCCCCGCCAGCAAACGATACCCCCTGATGTCATCCCACTGTCCCACATTGTCACCCTGTCCAACCTTGAACTGCCTCTGCTCCATCCTTCCACAGGCATATGGGCAATGCACCTGTGCTACTGAGAACTGGACTCTGCCATGGACATTACTCCACCCCCACCCATCACCGTTTTACTATCATGGACCTATACGCAGCACTTAAAATAAATCACCAATTGCACTTCAAATGTCAGGAGTCTGCTTGTATTCTTTACAAATGTATTACACATAACGGTGCAATAATGTTCATTTACATTGTGATGACAACATACCAGTGTCAATAAGCATTAGTCCATGGGCAAACAAAGCAGAAGTCACGCTGTGGGTCATACAGCTCTGAAAAGGGAAGGGAAAGTCAAAAATCAGTGAAAAGGAACTGGGGGGAAACACAGAAAGTAGAGATGCAGGAGGCCAGAAGTAAATGTAAAATGGCGTGGGTGATTCTTACCTGTGTGCTACTGAAAATACTGTTGTATAACTGTGTCCCTGTTGTCCGTGTCGTCCCCGTCGTCTTCCTCCTCTTCACTCTCCACAGGCTCCACAGCTGCTACAACACCACCATCTGGACCATCCTCCTGCAGGAAAGGCACCTGGCGTCGCAATGCAAGATTGTGAAGCATACAGCAGGCCATGATGATATGACACACCTTCTTTGGTGAGTACATGAGGGATCCCCCTGTCATATGCAGGCACCTAAACCTGGCCTTCAGGACCACGAAGGTCCGTTCTATAATCCTCCTAGTTCGCCCATGTGCCTCATTGTACCGTTCCTCTGCCCTGGTCTGGGGATTCCTCACTGGGGTCAATAGCCAAGGCAGGTTGGGGTAACCAGAGTCACCTATTAGCCACACACGGTGTCTCTGTAGCTGTTCCATCACATAAGGGATGCTGCTATTTCGCATGACATACGCGTCATGCACTGACCCCGGGAACTTGGCATTTAGATGGGAGATGTACTGGTCAGCCAAACAGACCACCTGGACATTCATTGAATGGTAATTTTTTCTATTTCTGTACACCTGCTCATTGTCTTTTGGGGGTACTAAAGCCACATGGGTCCCATCAATGGCACCAATGATGTTGGGGATATGTCCAAGGGCATAGAAATCACCCTTCACAGTGGCCAAATCACCCTCCTCAGGGAAAACAATGTATCTCCGCATGTATTTCGTCAGGGCAGACAACACTCTGGACAAAACCTTAGAAAACATAGGCTGAGACATCCCTGATGACATGGCCACTGTTGTCTGAAAAGACCCACTTGCCAAAAAATGGAGTACTGACAGAACCTGCACCAGAGGGGGAATCCCTGTGGGTTGGCGGATGGGGGACATCAGGTCTGGCTCCAGCTGGGCACACAGTTCATGTATAGTGGCTCGGTCAAGTCGGTATCGAAGTATAATATGTCGTTCTTCCATTGTCGACAGGTCCACCAGCGGTCGGTACACGGGAGGATTCATCCTTCTCCTCGCAAGTCCCAGCGGACGGTGCCTAGGAAGGACAACATGGAGCACAGAGTCAAGCAACCCACAGGTTCGTTCCCACAGCTTGCACAGTACACGAATCTCTATGCATTGAAAGGCTTGTATGAGTGGCAATGCAAGGCCTAGGCCTGTGTGACGCAGTAGAAATCATGCCATGTGGGCCCTTGAAATGGCGGCTGCCTGACCTGTGAAGTGTGACAGTGGGATGTGAGGTCACTGCGCTGGCGTGGCACACCGTGGCGGTAGGCGGTCGAAGACCGCGGCGCAAAGCAGCATTGGTTAACATTGAACCCTCTGGGTCTCAGGAGCCAATGACGATGTGCGCCGGCGGTCGCGGTACGCACCGCCGCGGTACGCACCGCCGCGGGCGTGACCGCCATTTTCTATCTGCTTAATTACTCGAGACCTGATCATCCACAGGAGAGGACCTATACTGCAAGTGCTGCTGTGACCTCGCTCTGGAAGAGACAATGGCTGCTGCGACTGGGGAAAGGGCCCCTGCCTTCACTTCAGAAGAGTTGGAGAAACTTGTGGATGGGGTCCTGCCCCAGTATGCGCTACTCTACGGTCCTCCAGACCAACAGGTAAGTACACTGGGTGCACGTTGAATGGGCTATGCCTGGGTTGTGTATGGTGGATGTAAGATGGTGGGGTGGGGAGCGAATGAGGAGTGCAAGGCACGACAGATGAGAGCATGTGCCACATGGCAGGGTTGGGGAGGGGGGGGCAATCACATCTAACATGCAGAAAAATGTTGAAATTTACTTTCCCACCCTGTACATGTCAAATAGGTCAGCGCCCATCAGAAAGTCGACATTTGGCGTGCCATCGCCAAGGAAGTCCGGGACCTGGGGGTCCACAACAGATGGGGCACCCACTGCGAAAGAGGTGGGAGGACATCCGCCGCGGGACCAGGAAGACCGCCGAGTCACTCCTGGGGATGGCCTCCCAACGTAGGAGGGGTGCCAGTCGTACCTTGACCCCCCTGATGTCCCGGATCCTGGCGGTGGCCTACCCCGATTTGGATGGGCGCGTGAGGACATCATAGCAGACACGAGGGGGTGAGTACCAGCACATTCTGCTAACTTTACACGCAGTGGAGGCGTCTGGGTGGGGGAGGAGGGCTGTGGGTGACATTAGGCCAGGGCGCTTTCTGTAGTGTAGTCCCCTCCTTTAGGCATGGCCCTGTGCCCCCGCCCCCCACCTCTGTAGGGTGCCAAGTACAGCAATCCATGGTCCAGCATCATCCATGTGCGCATTTGTTGTCCATAGACCTGTTGGCCTAGTCACAAGTACTGAGTAGTGTACCCCGATTGTGCGGCGTAGTGCATGAGGCTCCTGTGTCTGTCCTCTCCGCCAACGGTGTTGACAATGCATGCACTCAACCTGTTTTTATTTCTCCCCCCACCCTTTTTCTTTATCTTCTTGTGCATGTGTGGATTAGCATCATCAGGCGGAGGAGAATTGGCATCGGAGCACGAGGGAGCTGCAACTCACAAGGCCCCGGTGGGCCATGGTACAGACACCGAGGTCACCAGTGATACGGAGGGCGAGGGGAGCACCACAACGGGGACCCGTGGTGACACCAGCGACACCGACACGTCCTCGGAAGGGAGCTCCCTAGCGGTGGCGGCAACATCCGGGCCCCCTGCCTCTACAGGTACAGCCGCCAGCCAGCGCACCAGCTCCGCCCTCCCAGCAGCCCCTCAGCCTTCGCTCTGTGCCCGCTCTCCCAAAAAGGCGGGCATCTCCTTCGCCCTAGGCACCTCAGGCCCTGCCCATGTTAGCCCTGCTGCCCTCAGTGAGGAGGTCATTGACCTCCTACAGACCATCATTGTTGGGCAGTCTACCCTTTTGAATGCCATCCAGGGGGTAGAGAGGGAGGTGCATCGGAGCAATGCATACCTGGAGGGCATTCATTCGGGTCAGGCTGCCCATCAACGATCGTTCAATGCTCTGGCCTCAGCACTACGGCAGCCATTGTCCCTGTTTCCAGCCTCCCTCTTCTAACTGCCTCCACCCTGTCTCTGTCTCCTGTTCCTCAGCCTATCCCATCCACACCATCAGACCAGCCTGCACACACCTCAACACCCAAGGGCAGCTCATCCAGACATAAGCACCACAGATCACACAAGCATTCACCCAAGCAACACCCAGATGCAGACATGCCAACAGTCACTACCACCCCTGTGTCCCCCTCCTCCTCGTCTCCCTCCTCCCTCCCTGTGACGTCTCCACTCACACCTGCATGCACACCACCATCAGCTAGTACTTCCATCACCAGCACACCCTCCAGTACAGTCTGCACACGTGCAGTCACCACTGCCATTTACACGTCCCCTGTGTCCTCTCCCACTGTGTCTGTCACCCCCTCTTCCAAGACACACAAACGCAGGCAGCCACCCACCCAACAGCCATCCACCTCACGACAGCCTCCGTCACAAGCACCTGCACCCAAAGACAGCACACCTGACTCTCCTACAACCACATCCTCTTCCTCCACTCCCATACCCACTACACCTACCCTTTACATTGGTCCTAAAAAACATTACCTCTCCAAACTTAACCTCTTTGCCCCACCTGACCCACCCCCTCCATCTGCTAAGAGTCCCAAGAGCACCTCAGCCACCACCAGCCCTGCTTCAAGTGTCACCATTGTGCACAGGTTTTGGAGTCCACCCTTTCCCAGCACTGATACATCGGCCAGCAGCAAGGGGACAGCCAGCCCCCCCGCCCCCGGAAAGAGGACCCGTAAAATCAAGGGCCGCCACGAGAAGACTGACACGGCTGCCCCCAAGGAGCAAAGTCCTGGGCCGTCACCTGCCACAACATCCAGGGGAGGCAAGGGCCAGAGAGCCTCATTGAAGGAGGGCAAGGGCAGCAGGGCGGAGAAGTCAGCCAGCAGGGGTGCGGACCAGGAGGGCCCCACAAGCCCCATCCCGGGTGTGAGGGAGGACACCCACGGGCCCAGGACTCCGTCACAGAAGGGTCCAGCAACTGCACGGTCGGAGGGCGACTAAGCAGGGAGTCCTGGCCAGGTCTGGCTCCCTTGACTGACTGGACCAGCACCGCTGAAGAGGGCCCCGCCGTGCAGAAAGGCACCGCTGAAGAGGGCCCCGCCGTGCAGAAAGGCACCGCTGAAGAGGGCCCCACCGGGCAGAAAGGCACCGCTGAAGAGGGCCCCGCCGTGCAGAAAGGCACCGCTGAAGAGGGCCCCGCCGGGCAGAAAGGCACCGCTGAAGAGGGCCCCGCCGGGCAGAAAGGCACTGCTGAAGAGGGCCCCGCCGTGCAGAAAGGCACTGCTGAAGAGGGCCCCGCCGTGCAGAAAGGCACCGCTGAAGAGGGCCCCGCCGTGCAGAAAGGCACCGCTCCGCTGGGCCCCGCCGTCTCAAGCACCGCTCCGCTGGGCCCTTCCTGTCAAGCACCGCTCCGCTGGGCCCCGCCGTCTCAAGCACCGCTCCGCTGGGCCCTTCCTGTCAAGCACCGCTCCGCTGTGCCCCGCCGTCTCAAGCACCGCTCCGCTGGGCCCTTCCTGTCAAGCACCGCTCCGCTGGGCCCTTCCTGTCAAGCACTGCTCCGCTGGGCCCTTCCTGTCAAGCACCGCTCCGCTGGGCCCCGCCGTCTCAAGCACCGCTCCGCTGGGCCCTTCCTGTCAAGCACCGCTCCGCTGGGCCCCGCCGTCTCAAGCACCGCTCCGCTGGGCCCTTCCTTTCAAGCACCGCTCCGCTGGGCCCTTCCTGTCAAGCACCGCTCCGCTGGGCCCTTCCTGTCAAGCACCGCTCCGCTGGGCCCCGCCGTCTCAAGCACCGCTCCGCTGGGCCCTTCCTGTCAAGCACCGCTCCGCTGGGCCCTTCCTGTCAAGCACCGCTCCGCTGGGCCCTTCCTGTCAAGCACTGCTCCGCTGGGCCCTTCCTGTCAAGCACCGCTCCGCTGGGCCCCGCCGTTTCAAGCACCGCTCCGCTGGGCCCTTCCTGTCAAGCACCGCTCCGCTGGGCCCTTCCTGTCAAGCACCGCTCCGCTGGGCCCCGCCGTCTCAAGCACCGCTCCGCTGGGCCCTTCCTGTCAAGCACCGCTCCGCTGGGCCCCGCCGTCTCAAGCACCGCTCCGCTGGGCCCTTCCTGTCAAGCACTGCTCCGCTGGGCCCTTCCTGTCAAGCACCGCTCCGCTGTGCCCTTCCTGTCAAGCACCGCTCCGCTGGGCCCTTCCTGTCAAGCACCGCTCCGCTGGGCCCCGCCGTCTCAAGCACCGCTCCGCTGGGCCCTTCCTGTCATGCACCGCTGGCCCATTGACAGTGCCGGTTCTGTGTCGAGCTAGTGTTCACGCTGCACTCGGGGCACCCTGCCTCCTCCATTACCTGTGGAGTCTGTAATCCACCTGATGGCCTGTGTCTCTGCACTCCCCAGGATGGCACAGTGGGCAGACCACCCATTGTAGAGACTTGTGAGACTGTGGCTTTGCACTCCCCAGGATGGCACAGTGGGCAGACCACCCACTGTAGAGACTTGTGAGACTGTGGCTTTGCACTCCCCAGGATGGCACAGTGGGCAGACCACCCACTGTAGAGACTTGTGAGACTATGCCTTTGCACTCCCCAGGATGGCACAGTGGGCATGGTGGACCCTTCGTGGATCTGGCGTCGTGGACTCATGTGGCTGAGGTGCCCCCCCTTCCCTTCCCCCTGAGGTGCCTGTAGTTTTGTCATCTGATGCCCCAGCAGTGTTCTCTCCAACGGACTCAGGTCTCCTGTGTGGGCTTTGCCCATGTGTTGATACACTTTGGCCCACGGACAGTGGAAATTTAAGTGACTGTGCAGGACTTATTGCCTATGTTTATCGGTTTCGCAATGTTCTTACTTGATTTTTTACAATTCATATTGCTTTTTTACCATGACTTCAATGAACCTCTTTTATACATAAATTTTGATTCTCACTTTAATTATGTCTTTGCATTATTCCGGGGGGTTTGGGTGGTGTCACTGTGACTTGGTGCTCTGCATTGGTGTGTAGATAGTTGGGGGGGGTGGTCGCATATGTGTGTGCCCGTAAGCTTTCCTCCTCCCCCCTCCCCTGTGTCGTAGGTGCAGTACTCACCGTTGTCGTCTGCGCCGGCGTTCGTACTCGTGGTAGATGAGCAGGTAGACAATAGCTGGTAGGATGTTTAATTCGGGTTCCATGCTGTCCTCCTTCCTCGTGGAGTGTGTATAGGTGAGCGTTTTCCCGTTCGTAGTCTGTTTCCGCCGTGTTTTTATCGGCGGGGCTCCCTCCCCGGAAAAGGTGGCGGATTGGTGAGTTGTGATAGTGTGGGCGGTACATTGTCTGCCGCCTGCCTGTTTGCGGTGACCGCCGCGCTGTTTGTGTGTCCCGCCGTGGCGGTCGGAGTGTTAAGGTGGCGGGCTGTGTTGGCGGTTCCCGCCAGGGTCAGAATTCCATTTTTTGGACCGCCTGCCTGTTGGCGGGTTGGCCGCCACTTTATCACCGACCGCCAGGGTCAGAATGACCGCCTTAGTGTTTCCAGAACATGGAACATTTAATTTGAGAATTTTGAATGAATTGCGAATGGCTTTATATGAGATGAACCCATTACAGAGGCCAGCATAGTTTGAGGCTTTAGCGGTTTGGGAGCTGGTGGCCAGACAGCAACAGGAGATGAAATTTAAGAGGAGAATGAAGAGGGTGGAGAAATCCTTAGCTAAGGAAAAGGTGGAGAACAGAGATATTACACAGAATTAAATTGTTTCCTGCAATCACAGAGGAAGACAAGACAGAGAAAGAAGATAATGCTAAAGAGAGTGAAAGTGCAGGGACAAAGAAAAAGAAAAAGCCTTATGTAGACAATGAGGATTCTGATGATGAGGACCTTATTACACAGTTTCTGAGGGATCAACCTCCACCCTTTGGGACTTATTCAGGGGGTCCAAGTACTAGTGCAACTGCTCCACCACAAGCATCGGGAACACAGGGACCAGTGCAGGCAGATAGTGGACAGATACCAGGGATAGTACAGAGTACACCTAATGCAGGGACTACTACTGTAGTCCAAGCGCAGATGCATCCACCATCAGTACAGAGAATTTATCCAGATGTGCCAGTCCTTGAGACGATTTCAAACTTAATGGTGCCATCAGAGCAAGTGCTCCCGAGGCCAATGCTAGTTCAGACAGAGCCAACTCCAATGTTATTGCCACCGGCACAGCCACTGGGTTTGCCGATGTTTACACACCGATAAGAGGAACACAGTCAGACGTTTCAGCAGTCATGAACCAGGCGATGGGAGTAACCTTTCCACAAGGTGCGAGTATCAGGGCAGCTCCAGATGCAATATCGCTACTGATTACTGTTTGTCTAGCGGTACCTTTATTCATGCAAAAGAAAGCGAGTGCAGGAGATCAGAATGAGATGTCACAGAGTCTTGTGAGAAGGGGAGTGAGTGATCCTGTGCAGATTATGTCATCTGTGGGTCAGACTTTTAATGGATCTAGACCATTAAAGGATCTTAGTCTACTTGTAGCACTTCCAGATGCAATAAATGGCCCAAATGTGAGTCAAAGTCTGAATGTTTTAACACCACGAACTCCAGGTGCAGCGATGCAACAGGTACCAGTGCCAAATGCAAGTAACATCTCATTACAGGGTTTATCAGCACAGCAATTGAGTGAATGGTTAGACGGTCTAAACACACCTCAAAATACATCCAAGGGTGAGGAGCAGATAAACCGTGTGAGGTTAACTACAGAAGCAACAGAGCTAGTTGAGGGAACAATGGGAGTGAATAGGTTAGAATCTTACACAGAAGAAGAGCTGAGGTATTTGTGCCCCAGGATTACAAGGGAAGTGAGTAAAATACATCAGAAATTGGCAGAGCTGGCAGGGAAACATGACATTGAGATTGAGAAAACAAAGCATTTGAAACACAGTTACAGGTTAGGTTTCGAGACGAAGGATTTTGAGCATATGAGATCAGCGGGAATGAAAGCTCACTTGAAAGAATTGTTGCAGAGTGCTCAGATCTGGGGAGCATTAGAAAAGTGGGAAGGTTGATGGGCAAAGAAAAAGGAGAAGCGAAAACGAGATTCACAAGATGGGTCTGAGATTGTCCGGAAAGAAAGAGAATCAATAAAGATGCTTCAGATGAGAGAAATTCCAGGAGGGCAGTTTGTTCATGTCCCATGGCACAGGAGTGATTTATTGTCATTCACAAATGATTACCCAAAGTTGAGAGAGAAACCGGTTGAGTGGTATCAGCAGACAGACAGATTTGTGAAACTTTCTGCATGTTTGTGGGAAGACTTAAACACATTGCTGTAGATAGTGGTTCCAGCTGACTTGTGACTGTAAAAGAGCAAGAGATTGGCCAACAAGTGAACTGGAAAGGGATAGAGTAACGGTGCACCTTCACCTGAGGTGATGAAACATTACTATAAGGTGATTGAGTTCCAGAAGACAAGAATTTCTCCTAAAAATATTGATTGGCAAAGAATTGACAGAACAGTTCAAGAGTCTAAAGAGTCAATACATACCTACTATGAAAGATTGTTGAAGGCGTTCAAGGAGTACAGTGGTAAGGAAGCAATTGAGCCAAAAGACATGCTGCATTTTGTGTTCAGGTTCGTCAAAGGTTTGAGACCAGAAGGAGGACAGATGATTAAGAGTCATTTGATTTGCTGGCAGGCAAAGCCGATTGATGAGGTGTTGCAGTATGCAAAATACTGTAGTGATGAGATTGAATTGAAGCAGAAAAAGCTGAAGGAAAAAGCAATGGTGATGCAAATAAAGGCAGCTCAAATAGGAGTGCAAGGAGCTTTAGTACCACTTATGCCGCTGCACTATTATGTTCCAGCCTCAAATGCGAGGTAGAGGTTGTAGAATGGACATGATGAGTGGTCCAGAGTTTGGGTACTGTAGCAGTTCAGAATGACATGCAGGGGATGAAAAAGATGTTACTGTGTCATTTGTGCGGAAACGTGGGCACTGGAAGCAGGAGTGTCCGTTGATGGCACAGGATGGTGTCGTTCAGCAAGGTGGTGATGTCAGTATATTTAAAACTGTGAGAGTCCCAAGAATGAAAGGATTTATTCCTAATGTTCAGAGTTGAGTGCAGAATTTCCAACCCGTGCAGCAAGTGCAAGTGCCACATGCACAACTAACACAGTTGCAACCAATACAGCAGCAGGTTTCCGTGGTACCTAGACAGCAAATGCAGATACCTCAAGCCCCAATGGAGCAGCAACAGGTGATGCTTACTCACAGATCAGAGACAAGATAGAAGTAATGACACAGTACAACAATTTCCATTTTACAGTGAGGATGAAATAAACGGAGAATGGATGAGTGACAGCTCGGATGAAGGACCGTGTATGCTTTCAAAATCCTTAGAAGTAGATGAGAGATGACCTTTTGTTAAGGGAAAGGTGATGGGTTACAAGGTCTCATTTTTGGTAGACACAGGAGCTACACGCTCTACAGTAAGAAGTGGGGAAGTCCCGAATTTATCTCTTTCAGGCAGAACAGTTCAAGTTGTGGGAGTGGAGAATAGACAGTTGACAAACCCAATCACAGATCCAGTGCAGGTTGAGATAAGTAATTACCAGGGACTACATAGGTTTGTAGTGTGTGATTCGAGTCCAGTATCTCTACTGGGAAGAGACTTACTATGTAAGACAAAATGCTCCATTAACTGTTCAGACACTGGAATCGAAGTACAAACTAATAGCGATGATGAAGAAGAACAGGTGGCTGAAACGGTGATCAACAACGCTAGTGAAGAATTCCCATTGATTGAGTTTTTCCCAATATTTACTGTGAGAGAATTGCATGCGGATTTACAGGGAACAGTGAAGGAAGATGTCTGGGACCTAACAGGTAAAGAAGTGGGTTTGATTAAGGGAGTTGAGCCGAGTAAGATCACTTTGAAGCCAAATGCAGTATTCCCGCAACTTCCACAGTATAACATGCCACACGATGTTTTGATGAAGGTGGCACAAATAATTGGAGATTTTCTAAAGCAAGGAGTTTTGAAGGAAGTGTTAAGCAGTCCATGTAATTCACGAATAATGGGCTTAAAGAAGCCATGTGGGAAAGTGTGCATTGTGCAGGACTTGCGAAAAGTGAACGATCTGGTGGTCAAGTGTTGTCCAGTGGTGCCAAATCCAGCAGTGATACTGTTTCAGATTCCTTGCGATGCAGAGTGGTACACAGTGGTTGACTTGTCACAAGCTTTCTTTTCCATGCCTCTTCATGAGGATAGTCAGTTTCCTTTTAGTTTCAAATTCCTAGACAGAGTCTACAGCTGGTGCAGGCTTCCACAAGAGTATACGGAGTCACCATCACTGTTTAATCAGATCTTGAAAAATAATCTGGAGTCATTGGAACTACCATACCAATCAACTCTAGTGCAATACATTGATGATTTGCTGATCGCATCCAGAACAAGGGACAAGTGTAAGTACGACTTGATTGCCCTGTTGAATCATTTGGGAAATTTTGGGCATAAGGTGTCACTGCAGTATTGTCAGAAATCAGTAAACTACCTGGGACATCAGATTGAAAAAGGGTTAAGGAGAATCTCCAGAGAAAGAATTACCATAATATTGCAGAGAAGTCCTCTGACTTCGCAGAGAGAAGCCAGAATGTTTCTGGGAATGGTGGGGTACTGTAGACAGTGGATTCCGAATTTTGCTGAGATTGCCAAACCATTGCAGCAGCTGACACACAAAGATGTTACAGGTCCCATTACCTTAGATGAGGATCAGATGAAAGCGTTCACTGAACTGAGAGTTTGTGCAGAGCTCCAGCATTGGGAATGCCTGATTACACAAAGCCATTCATTGTCATGAACGTGATGCTTGTTCTTTCTCTGTTTTGACACAGGTCCATGGAGGTGCTTATTGCCCAGTAGCCTATTTTTCAGCTACCTTGGACCTGGTCGCAGCAGCTTTACAGGTTGCCTGTGTGCAATAGCCGCAGTTGGTCAAAGTCTTTCTCACTGTGAGGGGTAGTTATGGGATACCCTTTGACCGTAATGGTACCACACTCTGTTTAAATTTTACTGATAAGGCTGAAAACAAAATCTTTGACTGGTGCAAGACCTGACAAGGTATGAGACGAGCATATTGGGTGCTCCAAATGTAACATTGAAAAGATGTACAGTGCTGAATCCAGCAACATTGCTTCCAAGTGATACTGTTGAAATTGAAAAAGAAGAAGAAATTGAGCATGATTGTCTTGAGGTAACTGAGCTGTGTACAAAACCAAGACTTGATATTAGAGATACGCGTTTAGAAGAAAATGATCAAATTGTTTTTGTTGATGGTTCGTGCCTCAGACGTAGAACAGGGACATTGAGAGCAGGATATACAGTATGCACAATTACAGGTACATTAGAAGCTTCCTGGCTTCAAGGTGTATATTCTGCACAAGTGGCAGAATTGGTAGCCCTTACTAGAGCATGCTATGTTTCTGCGAGACTAAGAGTCACAATCTATACAGATAGTCAATATGGATTTGGAATTGTTCATGATTTTGGTCAGTTGTGGTCGCAAAGAGGGTTCATGACCTCTACTGGAACACTGGTAAGAAATGGCAACAAGATAAAAGATTTGTTGTACGCAATACAGTTACCTGAAGAAATCACAGTGGTCAAATGCAGTGCACATCAAAAGACACAGGATTACATTTCATTGGGAAATGGATATGCAGATCAAGTCACAAGGTTTTGCGCATTGAACTGTATATCATTTAAAGAAAAGTAGGAATTGATGCCTGAGGAAGAGAATAATTGCACAAGTTTTGCTTTAAAAATAATCGATACTCTGGAGGAGTTGAAAACATTGCAGGAAAATGAAGATAAGAAGGAGAAGCGACTCTGGGTTAAATTGAAGTGTGTCAAAAGTCCTGATGAAATTTGGATTTCTGAAGAGGGTCAGATGGTGTTGCCCAATAGTTTATTGTCCCAGATGGCCCGCTATTACCATGGGCAGGCACATATTGGAATGGATGCCATGGTCAGGTTTTTCAGGGTCAATGTGTTATTTGTCAGCAATTAAACGTGGGAAAAGGGACAGTGGTGAATTTGAGCCACATCGGAAGAGCAGGAGGTCCATTCAGCCAAATGCAATTGGATTTCATTGAGACGTCTGCATGTGGTGGTCTGAAATACGTGTTGGTGATTGTGTGTGTCTTTAGTCATTAGATTGAAGCATACCCCACACGAACAATTTACAGTCTCACGGTAGCAAAGCTGTTGCTTAGAGAGTTAATACCATGGTTCGAATTTCCGATCTCTTTAGAATCAGATAGGGGAACTAATTTCAATAAAGAGGTGATTAAACTCTTATGTGCAGCACTAAACAGTGACCAGAAGTTGCATTGTAGCTATCACCCTGAAGCATCAGGACTAGTGGAACAAATGAATGGTACATTGAAATCAAGAATTGCCAAGATGTGTGCCACTACCAATCTGAAATGGCCAGACGCATTACCTTTGGTGTTGATCTCAATGTAAAACATACCTGACAGGAAGACAGGGCTGTCGCCCCATGAGATCCTCATGGGCAGAGCAATGAGATTGCCGGCAATTCCATCCAATGCACTTGTCAATATTACAGATGATATGGTGTTGGACTACTGCAAAGGTCTGGCTGATGTGGTTCGCTCTTTCTCTCAGCAGCTGCAGGCCACTGACCTGCCGACCCATCCATGACCTAGGTAACAATCTGAGAGCTGGAGATTGGGTCGTCATTAAGAAACATGTTCGCAAGACCTCTTTGGAACCACGTTGGAAAGGTTGCTACCAGGTGGTGCTAACAACTACGACAGCTGTAAAGTGTGCAGGACTGCTGAACTGGCTACATGCAAGCCATACAAAGAGAGTGGCGAGTCCGCAAGATCATGAAGAAGTGTTGTTGAGAGCACCAACCACAGCAAAACAAGTGGCTACACGTGAGCCAGAACAAGAGCAAGCTGAACCTGAGGTTGAACCCGAGCTTGTGGAATATGGGTCTGTCACCCCTGTAAGAGACCAGAGTGAGGAATTACAGGAGGGTGAGCAAGAGCCTAACTCAACGGATACAACAGGAGAACCGAGCACAGCAGGGGTTCTCCCAGAAGCAGACAGTGCTGAAAAACAAACAGAGCGAGTGCCAGATCAAGAGGGTGAAAGAGTTGAGACAGATCAAAGCCAAGTGATTCGACTCCTGAACCTGTTGCAAGTCCATAAACAGAAAACACCATAGAAAAAGAGAACAAAAAGAGTCCAATCCTGAGGAGAATATTGACAGAAGGAACGAGAAAATGAGATAATTGGCCAGAATCACAAATTGAGAAGAAGAAGGAATTGCTCATAAATGAAACAATAGGAGAAGAAGTGGATACTACGAGAAAGGAAGAATTGCGTAAAGGAGAATTAGGTGGTGAACGAAGATTGAAAAGGAAAAGAATAGCAAGTCGAAGATACGCAGGTCCTGAGTGGGCATATGCAGCTACAAATGAATGGCAACACAAGCTTATGTCCTTTTGTTTTGATAGGATCTCTGAGACAGTACTTTGATGTAACCTGAAGGCGATCAAAAGACTGAGATGTTGAGCTGATCTAAAGAAAAATCTGAAAAGAGACTGTTGAAGTAAAACTGGAAAAGACACTGATAACCTGATATGACAATTGAAAACGGGATGTGACAAGCTGCTAATCGATTTTGACAAGGGAAAAAGGGTTCCTAAGTGTGAAATTGAACTGTGAGAAAATAAATATTTTCCTTCATTTTTTATTCTTCTGTTGAACCTTATCTAAGAGTTACTTCTGCTTTCTGATTCTTTACAGATCATGGCTGAGTTAAATTACCAAGTTAGGAATGTTAGGTATTGTAGGTATTTGAGTGTTGGAGTAGCAATTATGTGTGGAATAATGTTTATAATAATGATTGTGGGAATGTCTATTCATGATATGAAAAAGGCTACTATTATTTCTGTTCCTGAAACTACTACACTAACAGCTTTAGAAAGGTTTAAGTTAGATGAAAAATACTTGCATGATTATACTAATCCTCAAGGAGAGCTTTCTTCTAATGTATTCTATAGCTTGTTGAGTGAGTATGTTGAGACGATGGATGCAAGAAATTGTCTTCTGTGTATGCAAATTCCTTCCTGTGAGGAAGAACGGGTTACGTACCATAGTCTGCCATTAACATATGGCATAAGCTGTAGTCTGCTACTAACAAGATTCTATAACCAAGAGTATATACAACATTTTTGTTACAACTATGATTTGGTGTTCTCTTTTGTTCCTATTATTAGATATCTGAGTAAAATAGCTAAAGAGCATTATATGGTATTAGAGGCTTCTTTGCACCAACATTGTTTGGCACCGCCTACGCACACAAGAACAATTTGACATGTTTACTCACACCGTAAGAAAAGAGCTTTATAGGGCATTCTGATGATAGGAGAAAGGCATTGAAGGAGAAGTTAGAGAAAGGATTAGAGAAGAGGAATTATAAGAATGATTATGCTTACACTGCTTTTCAAACAAAGGGAAATGAGCTTTCGATGCATTACATTTAGGGAAGCTTTGTATATATGGGCCAAAATCACGCACTGACACTTTATTTGTGGGAACAAGTGAATGCAGGCATGTGTTTCTGTTTCAGAGTAAATGGACTTTTATGCTGAATGGTCAGGACCCTGCGATTCCTGGGATTTACTATATTTGTGGGCTCAATGCTTCTTGCCGTCTTACAAGAGGAAGGTATGGGACCTTCTATTTGGGGATAGTTTTCCCTAAAATATATCAGATAGATGATTTAAAGAAGTTTCTGAAAGTGACTGAATTACATCATAAGCGACAGAGGAGGGAAACCTTTTCTGCAATTGTGGGAGAGATTTTTGTTGCAGTAATTCCTTCTGTAGGAGTTATTTTGAATGCAGTCAAGATACGAAAGTTGTCTACTATTGTGGATAACATGCTGACAAACTTTACAGGGGCAATACTCCTCTTAGATACTGAATTAGCTGCGAATAGAGCTATGACGCTTCAAAATAGGCTTGCTTTAGACATACTTTTAGCCAGTGACGGCGGAGTCTGTAGGAACAAGCTAGGCATTGCTGCTCTTATATACCTAGTAACGATAAGGAGAAAAGAGAAAAGAGACTTACTTACTAACTTAACTAATTCAAGTAAGGATTTGAAGGAATTGAAGGAACCAGGGTTTTGGGAAAAGGTTGGAAAAGGATTTGCTTCAGTAGGCAATTGGTTTAGTCAAATTTGGAATGAGGTATTATTACAAATTATACAGGGAATATTAATTGTGATTGCTTGTATATTAGGATTATAGGGCATATGCAAATTATGGCAAAAATTAAAATTAAGGAGATCTAAAAATAATTAGAGGAGGGAAGAACAACCTTGAGGAAGAATCTATAGGGATAATTTAAAAAGAAGGCAAAATACAGCAGAGACGGAATTGCAAAATGTGGGTAAAGAAAGGTGTGAGGACATATTTAGTCATCAGAAGAGGGACTGTTGAAGCAGATATACTAATTAAGAAAATTATTCATGATGTTTATGTGCTTAAAAATGAAAATGTGTAGAGACATTAATCGTAGAGAAAATAATGTGCACGTTTGAAAATGTGCCCTCGGGTTATGTCCGCCATGTATACAAGATTGTACGAATATAACTGAAACTGTATGAAATAATGACAAATATATGAGAAAAATGGAGTAATATGCCATATTGAGACGTAGAACCTATGTTTTACTTCAATTTGTAGTGTTAACTTAGCCGCACTTAAGGCCTAGTCTTCCTAGACCTCGCACACAAAGAGCAGAAACAATAACCACGTTTGCAAAGAAGCTGCTACGGCCTGACCTTGACTCACCTGATGTAAAAGTTGCTTAGCTAGAATTTTCTGCAATGTAGCGGCGGACAGGAGATGATGCAGACAATTTGATACAATTATGTGTAGAGTAGGCTAAATGTACTTTCCTAGGACTTGAACAATGAAGGCACTGACTGAAGAGGAACATGTAACAATTTCGATACCTGAAGAGCCGGATGATTAGGACACCGTATAGCGAACCAATCCACATCTTGTGAACAAACTGATATTAAAACTGGTAGATTTGATAAAAAAATACTATAGGTTAAAGTCATATCTGCTGACTGAGTGACCAATGGGGAGTTAGGGGGACGGACTGGAAGACCCTAATAAAAAGTCATGACAAGGGGCTAAAACCTTAGATGCGGGAGAGATGCGAGGGGAGAATTGATGGTGTCAGGAGACGCTGTCCGAGGTTCTGTCATTGGGCTCATACTCTGTGAGTCTGATGCATGGCTGACTAACTGATGACCTGAGGACGAAGACTGACTTGTTGCTGATGCTTCCTGGATAGGTAGCTATGAAAATGTGACTGACAACTTGTGCCTTTTCTTCTAGGTACGAACTGCGCTGATTATAGAATTCTCACTTAGATAGATTTTTCCAAATTAATATTTTTCTCTAATTTTTTTTTGCATTCCCACATGCTGATTCTAATCTTGGTTAGGTAGGCTGTTAAGGGAGACGTTGACAGTGAGACTTGACTGACGAGGTATTTGCTGAACTCTGTTATTAATGCTGGTATTCTTGAATTACTTAGGTGCATTTATACATATGGTTTTCTTCAAGTTATGTTATGATCTTTTCATTAACAAATTAATTAGTGAGTAGATTGAATAAGGATCTCTTTAGAATTGTACTCAATAGGGAAATAAAAATTGTTTAATTCATTACTGAGTTGTGGTTATTCATGAGTAGATGGTTTTGAGCTGTTTTTCGATAGAATATTTCTTGAATATTGATGTTAGCTATTGATTCAGTAGTCACTGCATGACTAGGATACTCCATGCGATTCAAAAGGTTCATCGACCTCTACGCGTCCTCTTGTAGGTTTACTTACTAAGGACTAGGCGCACTTGCACTTTGTCAAATCTACCTATTGGACTTAAGTTATTTATTCTTTCAGTGTGCTCTGGTGTTTGGTTTTGATGTATTTTCCGCTGTGTTTCAGACTGGACTGCTCACCTTGTGGCAGGGTGGTTACACCAGATTTGCACCTGTTTCTCACCAATATTTCTGTTACCATATTATCTTGTTAATCAACACATTAGATTACTTTTGGATATGCGGATACTTTTGCACTGACACCTTTTCTCTTTTGTATATATTGCTTTCTCAATGGCCACTGACATGAGCATCCCCTTTGACTGGGCCTGTACCTCACGATGGTAGAGAACATAGTACAGCCATCTGAGACTGAGGAAAGTACTACAGTTCGGTATAAAACTGCTTTGGTCTTTATGGACTAGTACCGATATGTGGGGGAGCAATCTGCTTGCCAACACCTTATTAAGGATCTTGAAGTCCATGTTAACCGTGGACAATGAATGAAATGCAGTGGTGGGTGCACCCGAGACTTTGGTTTTGGGGAGGGGGGGTCGCAGTTGCACTCCTGGTGGAGTCAGGTAGACAGTCTGCCTCTGGTGATTCAGCGTTGAGTGCTTCTAGTTTTGGGGCTAGGTTACCTCTGAAAGCAGAGTAAAACTCCGCCGGGAGTCCGTCAGGACCCAAAGTTTTGTCAGTGGCCATCTCTTTAATGGTGTGTCATATTTCTTGGACTGTGACTGGTCCCTCCAAGTGACTCACTAATGTGGCATACATTTTGATGTTACTGTGGGAGACTCATTGCAATTCGGTAGAAAGGCTGAGTTATATGCCAATAACATAAAGAATATATCAAAATGGCACCAGTTGCTTTTATGGCTAGTACATGACTGTACAGGAAGTTTTTCTTTGGAAATCTTGTTCCAAGAAAACCTGAGTTTGAACATTTATCAATAGATGTGGATTGCATTGAGAAAGCAAAGCCAGGTGAAAACCACTAACCCATTATTACAAGGATGATGCATTTATCTTCAGTCTTTGGCAAAACCTACCCCCACCAAGCCTTTTAGTTGAACACAAAGTATTTTACTTTGAACACCTAAAGAGCTGTTCTGATGATATGAAAGCCTCATCAGACATCAGTGAAACTTACTCTCAATTGAGAAAGTTGAGCTTCATACATGTTTCTAAATGCAGAACACATTTCTTTGGCTGGGACACCCTTTGCTGCAAACTGGTTGGATCCCCTCCTGGCCTAACCTGCCCACTGATGCCAAGCTAGTGATTTACTAACAATTGGCAGTATTAAAAGGTCAACATTAGTATTGTATTGTGGTTGATTTATCATAGCCTTTTATAGTCCCTTATTGGAAGTGCTATTGGTAGAACCATGTGGTTCTGTCATGTGGCCTCTGTGTTCAGTGTTTTAGTTTTCTGAACCAGAAGACCAGAATTGTGCTCTCATTTTTTAGGGTAAAGCGCGGAAAGCACTCTGTCCCTGGTGTAATCTCTCTATGGGATTTTAACCACGCCCATCAGTTTGGTTGGTTTGTGGGCTTGCCTTTTAAAATTTGCTTGATTTCATTAGCGAAAGGCATGCACACATCATGCCTTTTCCGGTGTTTAGCCCTTCTCGAGCGCACCGGCCAACTACTGAAAACTTTAAACGCTCGATGTTTTCTGTATGGTTTCTGGACTACTTTTTCTTTTTGTTTCATAGGCAGCACGATCTTGCTGGGCAGTAATCAAGCGCTTTGCATGACATCGACCCTGTTACATGGATAATTGGACCTTTGCTGTTTACATGGATAAATGCACTTTTGCAGATATGTTTCACTGCGAGCAAACTTCTGTTTCCTTTTGTGTGTCCGCTTTGCGCTCATGGTGGCCGCCGGCTCGCTTATGTGAAACTGTTTTACTTTTCTACTTATGTGGCAAGAAAAATCTGGTTAGGAGTTTAAAACGCTAATAGCTCTAACTCGAGCAAATGGGAGACCCGTTGCATTGCAAATGCTTGTCTTTCCATTGCACCTGTGGGTGAATTTGAAGCAAAGGGCAGTAAAAGATAGGACACATAACCATTAGATGCTAGTGAATGGCTGAACAGAAAATATCCAAGTGCAGTGTGGATTATGTGTAAAGTTTTGTGGCTGGGTGTTTATAGAAGAAACTTGACAGATCATGTCTTAGAAGATGTGTTGCTGCACCTACACATCCTTGCATGAGGAAAATGTCAAAATAGTCTCAGACCTATATGGATGGGCATATCTACCTGTTCTGGATTGGTTTATGTTATGTTACTGGCATTCAGTTTAAGCCACACTGAGTAACGCATGGGAATAGTTTAGAGGTGAAGAATGCTACACTTGGGATTTCAACCTTGCAACAAGCATAGCTTTATACTCTGGAGTACAGAAAGGAGAAACAGAATGGCCAATAACAGTAGACATTATCCATCATTCATTTTTTAAAGTGGAGAGGTGAAATGTCCCTAATTTGACCTAGGGAAATAAGAAGCAGGGCACTGAGCCAGCTGCATCAATTTTTAACCCTTACTGGGAGCGAGCAGCTTCCCAGGGCACTGTTTCTTTTTTATTGTTAAAGCTTTGTCTGAAAGGACAGTGCATGGAAGCACTTTCTGTTTTCTAAGGCGTTGCAGAGCAAAGCTTTTCTTTTAGAGCACTATAATGCTGGGCTGCCCCCTAATAGGCCGGTGAACAGTGCAGTCGTTCTTTTATTGGTTAGTGTGCGGTAAAAGATGGCAACACCTGCAGTAAAGCGAGGGGAGTCAAGGCCCACAAAGGGTAGGGCAGCTATTTTTTTAACAAAAAATCTTTTTACCTACGTTTACATGTGGGTTCACAGCCTCACCCGATCTGCCCCAGCTATAGTACATTGGAGGTGATGACTACGGGTCCATTGGCATGCAACAACCCACAGAGGTGAGCACAGCATTGTGTGGGTCACTGTCTCTGGATGGAGATCCCCAGGACGGGGCTTGGACTTATGGCTGACTGATAGGTAAACAGGCAGGACTTCATTATCAAAAGTGAAGAAAGAATATCCCTTATACCCAGTTATGGAGAATAAGGTCATCTGTCATGGAGTGAGGACTCAACTCAAGTAGATAAGGACTAGGATGCAAATTTTGGGTATATCAGTGGCCTCCGTCACCACAGCTGGGGCACCAATCTACCCCACTGACCGAGGGACAACCTAAGGACTTTGGGGGCCCTGGGCCAAACGTATTTTGGGGCCCCTGTTTGGAACAGCTTTTGACTTTATGATTTAATTTCACCTCCTTCGCGCCCTCTTTGCACAGGATCCTCCAAATTCTCAACCTTTTTATATCAAATAATTAGGGCAAGTGGTGTGTGTTGTTAATATTGTAATACAGCAGTGGCTCACTAATGTTACTGCAAATAATCTCTGAGACACCCTCCCATTTCTCTATTGAGGTCCTGTTTTGGTCTAAAATAATTTTGTTATGGTGTTGCATGAAAGATAAATTCAAAATTTCTCTGCAAAATGTCTGTAATAGACCTCACAGATCAGTCACATTCAAAATAACTTCAAGGAAAACGGTATTTGAAATAAACAGTTTGAGAATTATTAAATGTCATCAGGTCAAGACTTTCTGCAGAGCAGAGCTGGCTCTGTCATTCAGTCCCCTGAAAGGCTGGGGCCTGGGCCAGAGCCCGCTTTGTCCTACTAGGTAACTCCTATAAAGTCCCCTTTCCTCAACCGCCAATCCCCAGCGCACACAATCTCTCACATGTCACACTCGTATTCAGACACTCAGTTTGCCCTTTTCCGCAGATTCACCAGTGAGATAAAAGCACGGGTCCTTCCTGTCACAGTTTGTTCCAGCAATGGGCAGACGACCTGGAGCCTTCCACGTGCTGCCACTATTAAGCGTGTGTTCTACGTGCCTTGCGGCAAATCCGTCGCTGAGCCAATGATGACATCACAAAATGCCTCAAAGACATATATAATGGAAGTGGTATGTGGAACTACAAATGTACGGCTTGTGCGCACGTGCTGAACAACAGAGGTATTTATTCTAACAGGAAGAGACGGCGTAAACTAGCAGCGGCATCCTGGCTCCGGCAGGATGTGTTGCTCTGCTGGGTTCCTCCTTTGGAAGTCACATGTGCCCTCCTATAGCAGCACACACGTCAGAACTGGGGAAGCTACAGGACCTTTTACATAGCTTTGCTTTGAAACAAAAGCAGACAAAAGAGACAAAGATCTCTGAAAGCTTTCAGATCACGTACAATGTTAATGTTTTATCTTCCAGTTAAGCACTATTGAAGGAAACAAAAGCCCCTCCCGAACTTCCAGACTGCAAGAGTAAAAATAGCACGGGTAGGCAGGCTGCGCATTGAGCCGACGTTGGGCCCGATAACAGCTGTGTACACCACATCAGACACACTTCCCCCCACGCAAAGCTTTTAAACCTTTGCTTTACCCATACCGCAAACCAGAAGCTCTTTTCTATTCCCCAGCAAGTCTACGTTTTAATGAGAACAATATTTTAGAGACTGAAGGCAGCCAACAACCGAGCACCTTACAACATTGATTTCTGTGCTTGAGAACAGCTTCTAAAAATGATAGGGGGATTCGAGGTGAATTATGCAGCACGTTGACATACAGGGTAGAGCAACAATTCACTTTTCTAACAAAACAATCATAGACTCAGGAAAGTAGGAACTGAAAGGAGGCCTGGTCCACATTTCTTCCCTACTCCTAAAACCACCGAGCCTAGTGATCTTATGCATTTTTTAGTTTCAGCCTTCCAGGGAAGGCAAGGTATCTTGGTTGTGAAAGGCATATTGTGGGGTACAAAAAACAGGCTGCAGCTTACAGCTCGCCCATGGCTTGGTTGGTTAAACTATCACGCTGATTTGCTTGCTTTATATTCTATTGGCTTGTTTAACTTCATTCAGCCTGTGCAGCTTGTGTTTGTCATTTCCATGAAGCTTAGCCTCTTTACCATCTCCGTGATTGGCAGCTTCTATGCTTCCTCTGCTAGCTTTTAGTGAACTACTTTTTTTGTTTAACTCTCTCTGAGAGTATCTGACCCATATTTATGAAAAAAGATGCAAAAAATATAGCGCAAGCTAATGCCATTCCATAGGGCTATCTATGTGCCATATTTAAAAAAAGATGCAAGATGGCGCAAAGGACTGGCTAGCGTCAGCAAAAATGATGCTATCCGGTGCAGAATGGTGTTAGGGAAAATGGCGCCAGTGGGCCAAAAACGACCCTAGACTGGTGCCGCTAGTCAGCATAGTGTCATTTTTTGGCACACAAGCAGCCAAAACATGACTTCTGTCTAAGTATAGACAGGAGACATTACCACAACCCAATGTCCACCACAAGGGATAAGTGACCGCAAGAAAACCCCAACACAACCAACCTCAGCCAGGGGGCCCCATGTAACAAAAACGTAAACTTACCTGGGATGGGCTCCCTCCTCCAGTAGTGTCCTTGTGGTGTGGGAGGTGGTGATGCTGGGGATTAGGGTGGGCATCTATGAGGCCATTCCATGGTGTTTCCCCATGGAAATGAGCCGAACAGCACTTTTGCGTCTGGTCTGGCCAGGCATTAAATGTTGCCGCTAATCGGCCTTAGCGTCATTTTGTGGCTCTGCTTCCTAGGTGCGCATCATTTTAGCATAGGGAGGCAAATATGGAGCTATGGGGCTATCATAATTTGTTGGGAAGGGAGCGCCTACCTTGCATATCATTGTTGATAGAGCGAACCGTGGTAACAATTTTCCTGTGTTCGGACGCTCTTTAGGCCGATGAATCTTTTGACTAAGTGGGAACTCTCTGTACTCTTAATCGACCAATCGCATCAAATCAATAATCAATAACGTACATAAGCAATACCTTGATCAACATAACACTTAATGATTAATCCAGAATACATTTCGGCGAACCCTGACCTTTCAGCCAGGAATAACCACACCAGTTTATTGCAAAGTTAGTGAATTTATTTCCCTATATTAACAAAGCTAGCACAATATATATGTGTCTCAACACCAAATGATAAACATAAATGAACATTAATAGCTGTCCATAACGTCGGAACAAGTGTAATCTATGCAGCATTTGAATCACAAGGCATTCGATAATGGCAATGCAAAGCACTAATACGATAATCTGTAATGAACTAATTGCATACATTTAGTCAGCATAACAAGATCTCAAATTGCATCGTGCAACATATGGAATCCTCATCTAACCTCAAATTAGCATCGGCATGTGGGACTTCATGCAAAAACAATTTAGCAACATAAATTTAGAAAACTCCTAGCTGGGGCTCTTATCAAAATCAGCAGTTGGTTACCTAAAAGAAACACAATGCAATTTTACAATTTCCTTTCATAATTACCAATTACGATCAGCAATCAATGAAGTCTTCGTCTCACAGGTATCGTTTCTCGGTCAGCATGGGACGGGACAAAGGGGCAGGGGTGAACGGGACAATTGCCTCACGGCGGCAAAGTAAAACTACTACTTCATGCAAAGGGCATTTCAAAGTTAAAGTCTCTAGGGCAAGAATCATTAAAGTCTCTTTCTCTCGATTAGAGAAAGCATCAAAGTCTCTCAAAATGGCGTCGCAGCAAAGTGGGCCATAATAGCTACGAAGTCTGCAAAATGGCGGGTATCGAGCTGGTAATGGCTGCAAAAGGCTACCTTCTCCTCGTGCACCTGGGTTTTATAGACAACAGTTCGAATCCAGTAGGGTCTCCATTGGAGGGTTCATAGGTTAGCTTCAAATTGTCCAATCAAAAACGACAGTTCTCAAGCCTTTACTTAAGCATACATTATCCTTGGAGATGGGTACGCAAGTTGCAACATTGTCTACCAATTAGCTCACTTTCAGAGCCTCCATTGTCCGCACCTGCAAGTCGACCTTGAAGTAAGGAGAAAATATTCCAGGCTGGCACGAAACTTTAAGATAAGCATGTGAACAGTTTCTGTGGAAAAGTACAGCTTCAAGCAGAAATACACGTTTAATAGCACATTGGAAAAAATACGAGCATCTAAACCGTGAGACCAGGCCACTAGGCCAAAACCTCCGCTAAAGTAATGCTAAGCTAAAGCATTTCAAACAAGCAAATCGTAGTACACGTTTATGATTATGTCAGATTAGTGCAATTCTAATACACCACGTTATATAAAGCACGCGTATAAATGTTGGCAAACTACTCTGAGGGCACATTTTGTCCCCGTACAATCTTTATTAGTTCGGTTAGAGTCACACATGATTATTTCACACTACGTTTATGCGTTAATAAATGTAAAACCTTCATTTTCTGCTTCATCAATCCCTCCTCTGATGACTACTTGTCATCACACAAATTAAGCCCACAAATTTTATTCCATTAAAATTCTGTCAGTTCCCTTTTCCTTTTAGTTCCCCTAGTTTGCGCTTTGTATTCTTCTGCCATTCTTTTCATAATTTTCTCCTCCTTTCTTCTTTTAATTCTTTCCATAATCATTATTATTCCCCTTTTTATTCCCCAAATTCCAAATACACAAATTATCACTATTAAAATTCCCTCTTTTATTTTTAACAATATTCCATTCCAAATTCCCCCCATCCAATGTCCCACTGAAGCAAGTCCTTTTCCAACCTTCTCCCACACTCCTGGTTCTTTCAGTTCCTTCAAATCTGCACTTTCTTTTGTTAGATTAGCAAGCATAGTTTTAATGTTCACACTATTGTCAGGTATATAGGTACAACAGTGTCTTGCACCAAGCATTTTGCAAACACCACCATCCTTTGCTAAAAGAATGTCTAAAGCAAGCCTATTTTGAAGAGTCATAGCTCTTTCCGCTGCAAGTTCAGCATCTATCAGGATTATAGCACCTGAAAACTTTGTCAACATGTTATCCACTATAGTAGACAACTTTCTTATTTTGATGGAATTCAGCACAACTCCCAATGAAGGAATCATTGCTCCAAATATATCACCTACCACAGTCTCTCTTTTCTGGATACGATGGGATCCAGATGTCTTTTGAATCATCGATAGGTCATCCAGTTGATAAACCTTTGGGAACACTATACCCAAATAACATCTTCCCCACCATCCCTTCGGAAGACGATAATAGGCATTATACCCACAAATGTAATATACACCTGGAATGACAGGGTCAAGTCCGTCCATCATGAATGTCCATTTGGCCTTAAAGATAAACGTGTGTTTACACTCACTCGCCCCTACAAAAATGTTGTCATAATAAGATTCACCTCGATATATACAAAACTTCCCTACATGCCAAGCATCTAAAGCAATTTTCCCCTGTGTCTTTATTGCAGCAAAATCATAATTATCTACTGAAGTCCTCTTATGTAACTCCTTTTCTAATTTCGCCTTCATTTGAGCCCTTCTATCATCTGTGCGATCTAAAAAGCTTATTTCTACTGCAGAGAGTGAGCAGGTAAGATTTTCCCTATGAGCGTGAGCCGTTTCAAAAGGTAGCATTGGCTCGAAAAATTCCCTCATAATTTTAGCATCCCAATCTTTTGCAGTCTGGCTTAGCTGCGCTATTATAGGAACATAAGCAAAGGTAACATCATAATTTGAGTAAAAATACTGTATGTTAGTTTGACCATAAAACCTAGACATTACTATACTACATGTAATCCCGTATGTAAGAGGCATGTGGTGGCATGTCACCCCTTCCTTCACTGATGTCGGTATCTGGGTACACACATAACAATCTTTCGCATCCATTGTCTCAACATATTATGTTAGTAAGCGATAGAAAACATTATACGAAAGCTCTTTCCTATCATGCAAGAGTCTCTCATCCAGTGCTAGCCTTTTCAATGCGGTTAGTTCAGTGACAGTAACAGGAACAAAAGTAGAAGCCTCAATATTCTCATTCTCACCCTTTCCATGCATTCCAAGTACAATTGCCATTATTATTAGTACACATGTAACTACCAAGCCTATACACACATATTTACAATATTTCTTTCTATTGTTTTGCGTCATGATCTGTATAGAATCAGAGAGCTAGAAGCACTTATAAATGAAACTATTTAGCAATTCAGTTACGAAGCTGAGCGAGCGCAATGTTCACACCGTCTTCTCCAAAGGCCAAGTCACTTATCGGTTAGCAGCATTTGTCTCAATTCGGCAATAACTCAGTCTTTATCGGTTTAGCAAATGTCTCATCCGGTTTAGCAATATCTCAGCTGGTTGTTTTGTTTCACGTTAGATTGTAGCAAGCAATATCATTTATCACCCTTTCAATCAACACTGTCCATAAAACTTTTCTTTTCTATTGGTATCTCTTCCTCTTCTTCGTTCTCGATGCTTAGAGATACAAACTCGTCAGTCCAATCGTCATTGACTGCATATGCCCATTCAGGACCAGAATATCTCCTGTTTGGTATCCTTTTCCTTTTCAGTTTTGCTTCTCTTTTCGATTCTGCCTCGCTGGTACTTTCCTCTTTTGTCAAGTCCTTTTCTTCACTCGAGGTTGGTACCACGACAGACACTTCTTTTCTTTTCTCTTTTACTTTTGGCCTTTCTCCGTCGTTCAAACCTTCTCCAGACCTTTGTTTTACTGGTGATATACTTAATCTCCTCTTTGCACCATGTCCATTTGATGGACCTGCGACCTTTTCTGTAGAGGTTTGAACTTTTTCGTTCTGCTCTGCCTTGTCCCCTCCTTCAGGGGAATCGATCACGTTCTCTTTTTCTTTTTCTGTATCATCTGTTTCTGGGAAAGCCCCCTTCTGATCAGGCTCTCCTGCTTTTTCACCTTTTTCGAGCCCTTCGTCACCGTTACTTTCGTCAGGCTCTGTATCACTTTCAGCTGCTTCAGGTTCTTTGTCACCTTCAGCTCGTTCAGGCTTTTTGCTACCCTCAGCTGCTTCAGTCTCTTTGTCACCTGCAGCTTCTTCGTCGCTGTCTGAACTTTCTCCTTGGTCTTCCCCAAGTGAGTCGGACTCTTCGCCCTCCAACAATATCTCTTTCTCTCCTGCTTCTGCTTGTTCGCTTTCAGTTCGCTTTTGTCCTGTCTCAGCACTCGGCACTGTTTTATCAGGCACTGGCAGTCTCAGCGCTTCAGCTTCCTCATCTGTGGGACACAACACCTTCTTTGTGTGACTGGCGTGAATCCAGTTGGGAACCCCCGCACACTTCACAGCGGTAGTTGTCGTCAGGATCACTTGGAAAGGGCCTTTCCAACGGGGTTCCAGACACGACTTCCTCACGTGCTTCTTTACCACGACCCAGTCACCAGCTTTCAGTGCGTGTCCTGGACCTTGGATCGGTGGCAAGGTGGTTGCTTCCACCTGGTGAGAGAAAGAGCGAACCACGTCAGCCAGACCTTTGCAGTAGTCTAACACCATATCATCTGTAATATTCAAAAGCGCGTTTGCGGGAACTGCAGGAAGTCTCATAGCCCTGCCCATGAGAATTTCGTGCGGAGACAATCCAGTTTTTCTATCAGGAGTGTTTCTCATTGACATTAGCACTAAGGGCAATGCGTCAGGCCATTTCAAATTTGTTGATGCACATATTTTCGCCATTCTTGATTTCAGTGTACCATTCATCTGCTCCACCAGTCCTGATGCTTCAGGGCGATAGCTACAATGCAGTTTCTGCTCAATGTTCAGCGCTTCGCAAAGTAACTTTATCACCTCGTTGTTGAAGTGACTTCCCCTTTCTGATTCTAAAGAGATCGGGAATCCGAAACGTGGTATCAACTCTCTCAATAATAGCTTGGCAACTGTAAGGCTGTCATTTCTACGTGTGGGGTATGCCTCAATCCAGTGACTAAAAATGCACACGATCACCAACACATATTTCAGACCTCCATGCACAGGCATCTCAATGAAGTCCATCTGCATACGACTAAAAGGCCCGCTTGCCCTCCCAATGTGACTCGCGTTCACAACTGTTCCCTTTCCTGGGTTCATCTGCTGGCAAGTGACACATCGATGGCAAACTGCTTCTGCAGCTTGACGAAATCTGGGGTTAAACCAATCAGTTTTGAACAATCTTATCATGGCATCTCTCCCTAGGTGAGCTTGCCCATGATAGAACCGCGCAAGCTGTGATAGGAGACTGTTTGGCAAAACAAATTTTCCCTCATGTGAAACCCATAACTCGTCTTGTCTCTTTATACATTGTGATTTAATCCAGGAATCTCTTTCATCCTCCCTGACATTATTCTGTAGTGCTTTTAGTTCCTCTATTGTATCTACGACCTTCAAGGCAAATGCTTCAGCTGGTTCGAGTTCTGGCTCACTTATTGAGTTCCATTCATCTCTCAGTAATATACAGTTCAAGGCACAAAATCTTGCGACTTGATCCGCATATGCATTTCCCAGAGAAACATAGTCCTGTCCTTTCGTGTGAGCACTGCACTTTACCACTGCAACTTCAGCTGGCACTTGAATGGCATGTAACAATTCCCTTATTCTTTCCCTGTTTTTCACTGGGGATCCTGAAGAAGTCAGGAAACCTCTCTGTGACCATAGTTGTCCAAAGTCATGCACAATCCCAAACCCGTATTGGCTATCAGTGTAAATGGTGACTTTCATCAATGCAGACAGTTGACATGCTCTGGTGAGGGCTACAAGTTCTGCTACTTGTGCAGAATAGACTCCTTGGAGCCATCCGGCTTCCAAGACCCCTGTTACAGTACATACAGCATATCCTGCTTTCAAAATCCCCATCCCATCTCTTAGACATGAACCATCCACAAAAAGAATTTGGTCATTTTCATCAAGCTTAGTATCTTTAATGTCCGGTCGGGGTTTTGTGCAAAATTCAGTCACCTGAAGGCAGTCATGCTCGACGTCTTCAGCGTTCTCAATTTCGACATTTTCTCCAGGAAGCAAGGTTGCTGGATTCAACGTAGTGCACCTTTTCAGCTGCACATTCGGTGAGCCCAGAATAATCGTTTCATACCTTGTGAGTCTTGCTCCAGTCATGTGTTGCGTTCGGGAGCGGGTCAAAAGTATCTCAACTGAGTGAGGGACCATGACTGTTACTGGGTGTCCCATCACTATTCCTTCACTCTGAGTGAGGCTGATACCAACTGCTGCTACTGCGCGCAAACACCCTGGGAGTGCTGCTGCGACCGGATCCAAAGTAGCTGAAAAATACGCTACTGGTCTGTTTACGCCACCATGGGCTTGAGTCAAGACAGACAACGAACATGCATCACGTTCATGGCAAAACAATGTGAAAGGCTTCGTGTAATCAGGCATACCTAAAGCTGGAGCCCTGCACATGCACTCTTTCAATTCAACAAAAGCATCCATCTCATCTCCCTTCAGCTCAATTTGATCCAAAGCATCCTTCTGGGTCAGTTTCAGTAAAGGCTTCGCTAGAGTGGAGAAGTTGGGAACCCACTGGCGACAGTAGCCCACCATTCCCAAAAACTTCCTCACCTCCCTTCTCGTCTTGGGCGGTCTCATTTGAAGTACACTTGTAATTCTTTCCTTCATTATTCTCCGTGACCCTTTCTCTATTTGGTGACCCAAATATTTCACTTTCTTCTGACAGAACTGTAATTTGGAAGGAGACACTTTGGCCCTCATTCTGACCCTGGCGGTCGGTGATAAAGCGGCGGCCAAGCCGCCAACAGGCCGGCGGTCTAAAATATGCAATTCTGACCCTGGCGGGAACCGCCAACACAGCCCGCCAACTTAACACTCCGACCGCCACAGCGGTACAAACAAACAGCGCGGCGGTTCCCGCCAACAGCCCGGCGGCAGACAAAGTACCGCCCACCCTATTACGACCCACCAATCTGCCACCTTTTCCGGGGCGGGAGCACCGCCGATAAGAACACGGCGGAAACAGACTACGAACGGGAAAACGCTCACCTCTACGCACTCCACGCGAGATTCCGGCAGTATGGAGCCAGAGTTGCAGGTCATCCCCGCACTCCTATTCCTCCTCATATACCAGGAGCACGCCCGGCGGCGCGGAAGACATCGGTGAGTACGGCACCTACGACACAGGGGAGGGAAAAGATTACCGGCACACACCCACCCACCCACACCCACTACAACACACACATCAATGCATTCCCACAGATCACTGTCACAACCCACAAACCACCCCCCTCCGAAATAATGCAAAGACCAAAAGAAGAGATCATAAACGGGCAGATATATTGAAATATGTACACCATTAATCCCAATAAATAAATAAACTATGTACAAAATATATACAGCTACTAAATGTAGTCCAACCACTGTCCGTGGATCACAGGGGTCCTGTGCAAAGGGGCAAGGCCCAGTCCCACGACAAGAACTCCACGGAGAGAACACTGCAGGGGCATCAGAAAGAAAATAGGACAGGCACCTCAGGGGGAAGGGAAGGGGGGGCACCTCAGCCACTTGAGTACACGACGCCAGATCCACGAGGGGACTCCATGACCACTGGCCCATCCTGGGGAGAGCAAAGCCACAGTCCAAACAGTCCATACAGTGGGTGGCCTGCCCACTGGGCCATCCTGGGGAGAGCAAAGCCACAGTCCATACAGTCCATACAGTGGGTGGCCTGCCCACTGGGCCATCCTGGGGAGAGCAAAGCCACAGTCCATACAGTCCATACAGTGGGTGGCCTGCCCACTGGGCCATCCTGGGGAGAGCAAAGCCACAGTCCATACAGTCCATACAGTGGGTGGCCTGCCCACTGGGCCATCCTGGGGAGAGCAAAGCCACAGTCCATACAGTCCATAACAGACCCCACTGCCACTGGAGGAGGCAAGTTGGCCAGAGGACATCCTGCAGCCCTGCCCGAGATAGATCCTGCCCTGCCACGTCTGCCAAAGGGCCAGCGGTTCTTGCCCTGAAGGGCCCAGTTCAGCGGTTCTTGAGACGGCGGGGCCCAGTTCAGCGGTTCTTGAGACGGCGGGGCCCAGTTCAGCGCTCCTTGCCTTGAAGGGCCCAGTTCAGCGGTTCTTGAGACGGCGGGGCCCAGTTCAGCGCTTCTTGCCTTGAAGGGCCCAGTTCAGCGGTTCTTGAGACGGCGGGGCCCAGTTCAGCGGTTCTTGAGACGGCGGGGCCCAGTTCAGCGGTTCTTGAGACGGCGGGGCCCAGTTCAGCGGTTCTTGAGACGGCGGGGCCCAGTTCAGCGGTTCTTGAGACGGCGGGGCCCAGTTCAGCGGTTCTTGAGACGGCGGGGCCCAGTTCAGCGGTTCTTGAGACGGCGGGGCCCAGTTCAGCGCTTCTTGAGACGGCGGGGCCCAGTTCAGCGCTTCTTGAGACGGCGGGGCCCAGTTCAGCGCTTCTTGCCTTGAAGGGCCCAGTTCAGCGGTTCTTGAGACGGCGGGGCCCAGTTCAGCGGTTCTTGAGACGGCGGGGCCCAGTTCAGCGGTTCTTGAGACGGCGGGGCCCAGTTCAGCGCTTCTTGCCTTGAAGGGCCCAGTTCAGCGGTTCTTGAGACGGCGGGGCCCAGTTCAGCGGTTCTTGAGACGGCGGGGCCCAGTTCAGCGGTTCTTGAGACGGCGGGGCCCAGTTCAGCGGTTCTTGCCTTGAAGGGCCCAGTTCAGCGGTTCTTGAGACGGCGGGGCCCAGTTCAGCGGTTCTTGAGACGGCGGGGCCCAGTTCAGCGGTTCTTGAGACGGCGGGGCCCAGTTCAGCGCTTCTTGAGACGGCGGGGCCCAGTTCAGCGGTCCTTGCCTTGAAGGGCCCAGTTCAGCGGTTCTTGAGACGGCGGACGGTCTATGGCCAACTGCTAATTGCCTGGTGGTGCCCTCCTGGGCAGCGGGGATGGTGCTCCTTCACTGCCCACCTGGGCTGTGGGTGGTGGGGCCCTCCTGGCCAGCTGGGCTGGGTCCTCCCTGGGCAGCGGCTATGGGGGTGGTGGGCTCTCCCGGGGCAGCTGTGCCGGTTCCTCCCGGGGCAGCGGCTATGGGGGTTGTGGGCTCCTCCTGGGCAGCAGGCCTGCTGCCTGACCTCTCCAACTTGCTGCCCTTGCCCTCCTTAGTCGTCGGCCTGTGGCCCTTTCCTCCCTTTGGAGCTGTGGCTGGTGACTGTCTCTGGGTGGTGTCCGGGGGGGATGTAGAAGGCGGGCTCCTGCGGCGCCCCTTCCGCCTTCTGCTCCTCTTCCCAGGGGGTGGGCTGGCTGTCCCCTTGCTGCTGGGCGAAGATCCAGACATGCGGGCTGGCGGGCTCCAATACCCCTGCACCCTTGTCAAGGGGGCTGCAGGGCTGGTGGTGGCTGAGGTGCTCTTCTTACCCCGACGAGAAGGAGGGGGGGGCTCAGGGTCAGGAAAGAAGTTAGTAGTGGCGAGGAAGAGCTTCTTGGGACAATGGAGAGTGGTAGGTACAGTGGGAATGGGAGTGGAGGGAGAGGATGTGGTTGTAGGTGAGTCACGTTTGCTGTCTTTGGGTGCAGGTGCAGGAGGGATAGGCTGTCGTGAGGTGGATGGCTGTTGGGTGGGTGGGTGGCTGCGTTTGTGTGGTGTGGAAGAGGGGGTGACAGACACAGTGGGAGAGGACACAGGGGACGTGTAAATGGCAGTGGGGGTGGTGACTGCACGTGTGCGGACTGGAGTGGAGGGTGTGCTGGTGATGGAAACACTGGCTGATGGTGAGGTGAATGGAGGTGTGAGTGTAGACGTCACAGGGAGGGAGGAGGGAGACGAGGAGGTGGGGGTCACAGAGGTGGTAGTGACTGTTGGCATGTCTGCATCGGAATGTTGCGTGTGTGAATGTCTGCGTGATCTGTGGTGCTTATGTTTGGATGAGCTTCTCTTGGGTGTTGAGGTGTGTGCAGGCTGGTCTGATGGTGTGGGTGGGACAGACAGAGGAACAGGAGACTGGGAGGAGGGAGTTAGTAGAGGCAGGCAGGAGACAGGGACAATGGCTGCCGTCAGTGCTGAGGCCAGAGCCTGGAACGATCGCTGATGGGCAGCCTGACCCGAATGAATGCCCTCCAGGTACGCATTGCTGCGATGAACCTCCCTCTCCACCCCCTGGATGGCATTCAAAAGGGTAGTCTGCCCAACAATGAGCGTTCGGAGGAGGTCAATGACCTCCTCACTGAGGGCAGCGGGGGTAACAGGGGCAGGGCCTGAGGTGCCTGGGGCGAAGGAGATGCCCGGCTTCCTGGCAGAGCGGGCACGGGGCGAACGCGGAGGGGCTGCTGGGAGGGCGGAGATGGTGCGCTGGGTGGCGGCTGTACCTGTAATGGCGGGGGGCACGGATGGTGCCACCCCCGCAAGGGAGCCCCCTTCCGAGGACGTGTCCGTGTCGCTGCAGGGTCCAGTCGTCCCCGTCGTGGAGCTCCCCTCGCCCTCCGTCTCACTGGTCCAGTCTGACTCTGTGGCATGGCCCTCCTGGGCCATGTGAGATGCAGCTCCCTCCTGCCCCGATGCCACTTCTCCTCCGCCTGATGATGCTGATGCACACAAGCACAGAAAGACAAACAAAAAGGGGGGGGGAGAGAGAAATAAAGGGATATTGAGTACATGGATCTCCGGTACAGTTAGCGGACATGACAGACACAGATGCCCCCTGCACTAAGTTGCGCACTTGGGGTACGCTACGCATTCCGTGGAACATGGCCTACACGCCTAGAGTTGACAACTGCACCCATGGATGACACGGCCCAGGGATGGCTGTACTGACAAACTACTGAGGGTGGTGGCTGGGGACACAGGGGCTTACGGGGGTGCCCAGCCTACAGATATCGCCCTGGCCTAGGGGGACCCCCAGCCCTCCTCCCCCACCCAGACACCTCCACTGCGCGACAACAGAGTAGATAATGCTTGTACTCACCCCCTTGTGTCTGCTGTGCTGCCCTCACGCGCCCATCCAATTCAGGGTAGGCCACCGCCAGGATCCGGAACATCAGGGGGCTCAGTTGACGGCAGGCACCCCGCCTACGTTGGGAGGCCATCCCCAGCAGAGACTCGGCGGTCTTCTTGGTCCCGCGGCGGATGTCCTCCCACCTCTTGCGGCAGTGGGTGCCCCGTCGATGGTGGACCCCCAGGGCCCGGACTTCCTTGGCGATGGCACGCCAAATCCCGATCTTCTCATGGGCGCGGACCTATGTGACACGTACAGGGAGGGAGAAATACCACGTTCAAGTTTCTCAGCATTTTCCTTTCCAGTGGCCCAACGCCCCCCATCCCCGCCAGGCCCCCCGCCATGCCCAACATGCCCCCCATCCCCGCCAGGCCCCCCGCCATGCCCAACATGCCCCCCATCCCCGCCAGGCCCCCCGCCATGCCCAACATGCCCCCCATCCCCGCCATGCCCCCCGCCATGCCCAACATGCCCCCCATCCCTGCCAGGCCCCCCGCCATGCCCAACATGCCCCCCATCCCCGCCAGGCCCCCCGCCATGCCCCCCGCCATGCCCAACATGCCCCCCATCCCCGCCAGGCCCCCCGCCATGCCCAACATGCCCCCCATCCCCGCCATGCCCCCCGCCATGCCCAACATGCCCCCCATCCCCGCCAGGCCCCCCGCCATGCCCAACATGCCCCCCATCCCCGCCAGGCCCCCCGCCATGCCCCCCGCCATGCCCAACATGCCCCCCATCCCCGCCAGGCCCCCCGCCATGCCCAACATGCCCCCCATCCCCGCCATGCCCCCCGCCATGCCCAACATGCCCCCCATCCCCGCCAGGCCCCCCGCCAGGCCCCCCGTCAGCCCCAACATGCCCCCCATCCCCACCAGGCCCCCAAGCCAGCCAGTGGCCCCAAATCCATATTGAATTAAACTCACTTGTTGGTCTGGAGGACCGTAGAGTAGCGCATACTGGGGGAGGACCCCATCCACAAGTTTCTCCAACTCCTCTCCAGTGAAGGCAGGGGCCCTTTCCCCAGTCGCAGCAGCCATTGTCCCTTCCAGACCGAGGTCACAGCAACACTTGCAGTATAGGTCCTCTCCTGTGAAAGTTCAAGTCGCAAGTGGATAAGTAGATAGAAAATGGCGGTCACGTCCGCGGCGGTGCGTACCGCGGCGGTGCGTCCCGCCACCGCCGGCGCCCTTCGCCATTGGCTCCTGAAACCCATAGGCTTCAATGTTAACCAATGCGGCTTCGCGCCGCGGTCTTCGCCCGCCGCCCGCCGCGGTGTGCCACGCCAGCGCATTGACCTCACATCCCATTGTCACACTTCACAGGTCAGGCAGCCGCCATTTCCAGGGCCCACATGGCTCAATTTCAACTGCGTCACACAGGCCTAGGCCTTGCATAGCCACTCAGACACGCCATTCACTGCATAGAGAATCGTATACTGTGCTAGCTGTGAGTACGTACCTGTGGGTTGCTTGACTGTGTGCTCCATGTTGTCCTTCCTAGGCACCGTCCGCTGGGTTGGGCGAGGAGACGGATGAATCCTCCCGTGTACCGACCGCTGGTGGACCTGTCGACAATGGAAGAACGCCACATTATCCTGACCTACCGTCTTAACCGTGCCACTATCCATGAACTGTGTGCCCAGCTGGAGCCCGACCTGATGTCCCCCATCCGCCAACCCACAGGGATTCCCCCTCTGGTGCAGGTCATGTCAGTACTACATTTCTTGGCAAGTGGGTCATTTCAGACAACCGTGGGAATTGCTTCCGGGATGTCTCAGCCCATGTTTTCGAAGGTGTTATCCAGAGTGTTGTCTGCCCTGATGAAATCCGTGAGGAACTACATCATTTTCCCTGAGGTGGGCGAATTGGCTACAGTGAAGGGTGATTTCTATGCCCTTGGACATATTCCCAACGTAATTGGTGCCATTGATGGGACCCATGTGGCTTTGGTTCCCCCAAGAGACAGGGAGCAGGTGTACAGGAACAGAAAAAATTACCATTCAATGAACATCCAGGTGGTGTGTTTGGCTGACCAGTACATCTCGCATGTAAATGCCAAATTCCCAGGGTCAGTGCATGACGCCTACATCCTCAGGAATAGCAGCATCCCTTACGTGATGGAACAGCTACAGAGACACCGTGTATGGCTAGTGGGGGACTCTGGGTACCCCAACCTGTCGTGGCTACTGACCCCAGTAAGGAATCCCCGGACCAGGGCAGAGGAACGGTACAATGAGGCCCATGGGCGTACTAGGAGGGTGATTGAACGCACCTTTGGCCTCCTAAAGGCCAGGTTTAGGTGCCTGCATATGACCGGTGGATCCCTAATGTACTCACCTAAGAAGGTGTGTCACATCATCGTGGCCTGCTGCATGCTTCACAACCTGGCTTTGCGCCGCCAGGTGCCTTTCCTGCAGGAGGATGGTCGAGACGGTGGTGTTGTGGCAGCGGTGGAACCTGAGGAGAGTGACGAGGAGGAAGACGATGGGGCTGAAACAGACAACAGGGACAGAATCATTGAACAGTACTTCCAATAGGACACAGGTAACATTTCAAAGATAATTTAGTAAATGTTAACTACTCTGCAGCATCTCTGCTGCCTGTCTATTTGCCCCAGTGTATGATGACTGAGTTTTGGCTTTTCCCTCCCTATTTCAGATCTGGGGTCCCCACTACGAGTCCTGTGCTTCGTTTCCCCATGGACTACAGCTTTGTGGCAGCTGTTTGTTGACTTCACCATGTACAAGGACATATTTGCACTGTCATGTCAATTACAATCTATTGAAATCACAGCCAGACTCCTGATATTTTGGTGCAAAATAGGTGTTTATTGAAGTGCTCAAAATGGGATGGGTGGTTTCAAGTGGGTGGGGGCTATGGTGAAGGAATGTCCATGGCAGAGTCCAGAGTAACAGTCACACAGGTGCATTGTCCAGAGGCCTGTGGAGAGATGGAGCATGGGCAGTTCAAGGATGGACAGGGTGACAATGTGGGACAGTGGGATGACATCAGGTGGTATCCTTTGCTGGCGGGGGTCTTGACATCCTACTCTGTCTTCTTGCGAGATCTCAGGGCCCTCTTGCGGGGTGGTTCTTCTCCTGCAGGAGGTGGGGGTCTGGTGGGCTGCTGCTGTGCGGGGGCCTCCTGTCCACTAGCGCCGGCGGAGGTGGATGGCTGTTCTTGGTCCAGGCTAGTGGCAGGGGCCCTTGGGTGTTGTTCAGTGTCCGCCCTGCTGTTTACGAGGTCCTGCAGCAGCCCTACCATGGTAACCAGGGTGGTGTTGATGGCTCTGATGTCCTCCCTGTACCCCCGATAGTGTTCCTCCTGCAGCACCTGGATCTCCTGGAACCGGGCCAGTACCGTCGCCATCGTCTCCTGGGAGCGGTTGTATGCTCCCATGATGGTGGTGAGGACCTCGTGGAGAGTGGGTTCCCTGGGCCTCTCCTCCCCCCCCTGTCGCACAGCTGCCCGCCGAGTTGCCCTGTTTCCCTGGGCCTCTGCCCCCTGGCCGGTGTGCCCACTACCACTGCCCCCAGGTCCCTGTTGTTGTTGGGGTGGTGGGTTATCCTGGGTGCCCTGTAGTGGTAGACACACCGCAGATTGACGCGCCCTGGAGACAGAGGCATGGGCCCGCTGGGTGGGAGCTGTGCTGGTGTTCCCAGAGGGGTTAGGGTCTGTAGTGGCCTGTGCCTGTGTGAGGGGAACCGACTGTCCAGAGGTCCCCGATGGTCCGGGCTGGTCATCGGTGTCCAGATCGACAGAGCTGCTGTCATCGCTGACGGCCTCTTGGGTGGGGGGTGTGGATAATTCTGGCCCCTCCGCCGCGGTGTGTTGATGGTCGGGTCCTGCAGGGGTATAGAGGTATGGTTATAGTTTCAATGTGTGGCATATGGGTGTATCTGTGGGTTCTCGTGTCCCCAAGTGCTGGCATTCGTGTGTGGGGGCTTTGGTGAGGGTGGCTTGTGGGGGGGATGTGTATATGCATTGGGCATGCTTTGGTGATGGGTGTCCATGCTTAGTGGACGCATGCAGGCCTAGGTTTTGGGATGTGTGGGTTGTGATGGTGAGACATTGGCGGGGAATAGGTGTGCTGGGGGTGGGGGTGAGGATGGTGGTGGGGGTGAGGATGGTGGTGGGGGTGAGGATGGTGGTGGGGGTGAGGGTGGGGGTGAGGATGGGGGTGGGGGTGAGGGTGGGGTTCGAGGATGGGGGTGAGGGTTGGGGTCTGATTTGGCATGCAGGTGGGGGGGAAGCAGTATTGAAGCTTCAACTTACCAGTATCCATTCCTCCGCCGACTCCTGCGAGGCCGTCAGGATGCAGGATGTTCAAGACTTCCTCCTCCCATGATGTGAATTGTGGGGGTTGAGGTGGGGGTCCTCCGCCAGTCTTCTGCACGGCGATGTTGTGCCTGGATACCATGGAACGCACCTTCCCCCGTAGGTCGTTCCATCGCTTCCTGATGTCTTCCCGATTTCTGGGGTGCTGTCCCACTGCGTTCACCCTGTCGACAATCCTCTGCCATAGCTCCGTCCTCCGGGCAATACTGGTGTATTGTATCTGTGTGCCGAACAGCTGGGGCTCTACCCGAACGATTTCCTCCACCATGACCCTGAGTTCTTCGTCTGTGAAGCGGGGTTGTCTTTGGGGTGCCATGGGGTGGTGTGTATGATGTGTGGGGTGGAGTATGTGTATTTAAGTGAGTTGAGTGTGGTGGTGTGTGTTGTTTTGTGTGTGGATAGTGTGTGGGTGATGGTGTTGAGTGGCTGTGGCTGTTATGTTTTGGATGCTGGTGTCTCGCTCTTGTCTTCTTTACGAATTTTTAAGCGTAGGGGTTTGTGGGTGATGTGGGTGTGTGTTTTATATTGTATTGTGTGTGTGGGAGTGGTGTGTGTATGTGTATCAGGTGTGTGGGATTCAAATCGTCCAATGTGGCTGAGTTTTGTTCGTTTGTGTGTATTCTGACCGCGCCGGTGTGTCCCGCCAATGGAATACCGCGTTTGAATGACCGCCGCGTGGATTCGTGGGTCGTAATGGCATGGGCGTATTTCTGTTGGCGTGGCGGTGGAGGTTTGGTCACCTCCACCTTTCCGCCGACCGCTGGTCTGGCGGTCTGTTGTGGCGGTCGGATTTTCGGAGGTTTGCCTTCTGCGGGTCAGAATGACCGTGGCGGGTTTCCGCGACCGCGGCGGGATTATGGAGGATTTCTGACCGGCGGTAGGCGCCTTTTACCGCCGAGGTCAGAATGACCACCTTTGTGTCCATTCCTTCCCAAATGGTTCAACAGAGCAATGGTATCGGCTGTGCAGCCACTTTCTGTCTTTGATGCAACCAGTAAGTCGTCAATGTACTGTACTAGGGTTGACTCGAATGGCAACTCTAACTCTTCCAAGTCTTTCTTTAGAACCTGATTGAATATTGACGGTGACTCAGAAAAACCTTGAGGAATTCGACACCAACTGTACACTCTGTCTAGGAATTTGAAACAAAAGAGAAATTGGCTGTCCTCATGAAGAGGCACAGAAAAGAATGCTTGTGACAAATCGATGACCGAGAACCACTCAGCATCGCAAGGAATTTGAAACATTATCACAGCTGGATTCGGTACTACTGGGCAGCATTTGACTATGATGTCATTTATTTTCCTCAAGTCTTGCACAAGTCGGACCTTTCCACTTGGCTTTATTAGTCCCATTATCGGTGAATTACATGGACTACTTAACACTTCTTTCAGTACCCCCTGTTTTACAAATTCGTCAATGAGTTGGGCAACTTTCATGAGGGTATCTTGTGCCATGTGGTATTGTGGGGTCTTGGGAAAGATCGCATTGGGCTTTACCGTCACTTTCACTGGTTCCACTCCTTTCATCAATCCCACCTCTTTCCCTGTCATGTCCCACACCTCTTTTCCGACTGTTTCCCGTAATTCGGCTGGAATATCTTCTTCAGTTATCATCGGGAAAAGGCAAATCAGAGGATACTCTTCATCGACCGTTTCCATTTCATCCCCCTCTACACTATCCTCTTCCTCCCCATCACTGCTCGTCTGGATTGTTATTCCTTCGTTCGAACACATGATCGAACATCCCAGCTTGCACAATAGGTCTCTCCCTAACAGTGCTATTGGGCTTGAATCACATATCACAAACTGATGCACCCCTTGATAGTTACCGATGCTGACTGGTACCGGATCCGTTATTGGGTTCGTCAGGTGCCTGTTTGCTACTCCCACCACTTGAACTGTCCTCCCTGAGAGTGGCAAATTTGGTACTTCACTACTCTTAACAGTCGAACGTGTGGCTCCCGTGTCCACCAAGAATGAAACACGATGACCCATTACTCTTCCCTCTACGTACGGACCCTTTTGATCAACTTCCAAGGATGCTGCAAGCACACAATCTCCTTCTTCTTCTGAGCTTTCACTCTCCCATACATTGTTTATTCCACTCTCACTGTGTAATGGAAACTGTTGTACGGTGCTATTTGTACTCATTACCTGTCCCGAGACCTGTGGAGGAACCATCACTTGCTGCTGACTCATTGGTGCCAAAGGTATTTGCATTTGCTGATTAGGTACCATGGGTAACTGCTGTTGCATCGGCTGCATTTGCGTCATTTGCATACGAGGCATCTGCATCTGCTGCGGCTGCATAGGTTGTAATCCCTGCAATTGATTTATGGTCTGAAAATTTGGGTTTGGACCTCTCATTTTCGGTCCCCTCATTGTCTGAAATGCATTGACATCATTGTTTTGCTGACCAACACCTACACCTGCACCTGCACCTTCCTGCACCACCATCGGGCACTCGCGTTTCCAATGACCTACAATTCCGCACACGTGACACGGCATCACCTTCTTCATTGCCTGCACACCCGTTACAACAGTGTTTAAATCCGGACCATTATTCACAAAACCTCCTCTGCCTCTGCCTCTCGCCTGTGGCTGAAATGCCATGTTTCCCTGCAACTGCGGCTGCAGTTGCGGTACCTGCTGTTGGAACCCTTGCATCCCTTGCAAACCTTGCAGACCTGTCTGAGCTGCTTTAAGTTGCATCATCATCACCTTCTCTTTCAGCTTTTTCTGTTTCACCTCAATTTCGTCGCTACAGTATTTCGCATACGTCAAGACCTCATCAATCGGTTTAGACTGCCAACAAATCAAATGCGACTTTATCATCTGACTTATCTCTGGTCTCAGCCCTTCCACAAATCTGAACACAAAATGAAGCATATCCTTCGCCTCAATTGTTTCCGTGCCACTGTAATTCTTGAACGCCTTCAACAACCTCTCATAGTAACTATGAATCGATTCTTTTACCTCTTGGGCCGTTCGATCAATCTTCTGCCAATCCACATTTTTCGCGGCAACCTTCGTCTTCAAATGCTCAATCACCTTATAGTACAAACTCATCACCATAGGTGATGGTGCACCCGTCTCCCTGTCTCTCTCTGGTTCACTTGTCGGCCAACCTACAGCTCTTTTGCAATCCTCCCACAAATCTGCCGCAACCACGATCTCAAAGAGATTGTTCAGGTCTTCCCAGAGACATTTTGCAAGTTTCACAAACCTATCAGTCTGTTGATACCATTCAATCGGCTTCTCTCTCAGTTTGGGAAAATCATCCGTAAATGACTGAATGTCGCTTCTGTGCCATGGTACATGTATTAATTTTCCCCCTGCTGTCTCCCTCATTGGTAACATGGTTACTGTCTCGCTGCTTTGTGGTCCTTTCTCATTATGCTCTGTAGCACTGTCCCTCCTCTTTTCCTTCCTCTTTATCCATCTGCTTTCCCACTTGTCTAAGCACCTCCACACTTGTGCACTCTGCAGCAATTCTCTGAGGTGTGTCTTCATGCCTGCTGACCTCATGTGTTCAAAATCTGTGGTCCCAAAATCCAACCTGTAGCTTCTGTTCAAGTGTTTCATCTTGTCTATGTCAACCCCGTTTCTGTCAGCTGCTTCCTGCAAGCCCTTATGTACCTTGTTCACTTCCTTCGTAATCCTGGGACATAGATACCTCAGCTCTTCTTCCGTGTAAGATTCTAACCTATTTACACCCATAGTCCCTTCCACCAATTCTTGTGCTTCCATGTTCAACCTGACCCTATTCATATAGTCTTCTCCTTTCCCACTGGCTGAACTTTGTGTGGAATTCAAGCTGTTGAACCACTGTGTCAGCTGTTGCGCATTTACCCCCATCAGTGTAGCATTCACATCGACTGCCATTGAAGGTTGCGGCAACTTTTCAGTATTCGATGTTAAAGGTATTATCAGTGGGGGACTCGACCTCACCAGTGTAGACTGAGCACATATGGGACTAAACTCCATCAAGGATCCAGATCCATTTGGCTGAGCCGCTATAGGAGTTATCCCTGGAGTGTTCTCTATGCACCTCCTTTCTGTCCCATTCTGCAGTATTGATCCCTGACCGCTCATACCTAAGTTAGGCTGACTGTACAGAGGTACCGGTGGACCTACAGTAATGGGTAGTGATATCGCGTCTGGGTTCTGTCCATTTCCCATGTTCTGAGGCATGTTCATTCCCATACTATGGGTCATCATTGCCGGCATGCCCATCTGACTCCCTGTCATCTGAGCATGTGCGTTTCCTCCCTGCATCTGTTTTTGAGGCATCATAAACTGAGTTGATTCAGCTTGTATCATTGTTGGGTTGTGACCATTCTGTACTCCCCTTACTGTTTGTTCTAGAACCATTCCTCCACTATTGTCACTGCTGTAGTACCCTGGCATCTGCGGTTGGTAATTTTCTGCTGGTTTCATTATGGGCACATCTGGATATATTCTCCTAACCTGCGGTATCTGCGGGGTGAACAGTAAACTCGGGTCCTTAGATCCCGATGGCGCTTCTGAACTCTGGGTTTCACTGTTCTGTACCGGTACCGGAGGGGCAGAACTGGTACTTGGACCTTGTCCATTTTCTGCATAAGGTGGTGGACGGTCGTTCAGCAATTGCATTATTAACTCCTCATCTTCTAACTCCTCTTCTCTTCTCAACTTTTCCTCGTCCTCTCTATCCTTGGGACACTTCCTGTCTGTCTTACAGGTAGCTTTCTTACCTGTCTCCTCTTCTTCCTTAGTAATTGCTGGAAACAATTTTATCCCCTGCAATATATCTGACCTCCACACCTTCTGCGCATTATCCCACCTAGCATCCGCTAGTGTCTTTTGTACCTTCCTCATCCTTGTTTCAAACTTATTTTTCTGTTGCTGTCTAGCCATTAATTCCCAGATCGCTAGAGCCTCAAACTGTGCTGGCCTTGGAGGCACCTTCATGTCATACATCGTGAATCTCAGATTCTCTAGAATCCTTATATTGAATGTCCCATGTATCGGGAACGCTACGCTCCCATGTTTCTCTGTCAGTTTGTGCCATTGCTTTAGCCAAAGACACGGAGCTACCCCTTTTTCCTCCATTACAATGTAAGCTGGTGTGCCCTCGGGCGGCGTCTCCTCTCCTACGCTCGCTTTGATGTAAGACTCCCCTTTCATCGCGCTCCTAAATGCTTTAAGGAATTTCATTTTCTCGTCTTTTATTTTACAAAGTTTATAATCAATGGGTCACTTTTATTCCACAAAGTTTGTAATCAATAGGTGACTTTAATTCCCGGAATACTCTTCGCTTGCCTTTCCCCTTCCAAACGAGCCCCACGGACTGCGTCCAATCCGTGCGCGACCCTTCTCTCCAACCAACCTATCCCAGCGCGGCTCCTAGTGACGTCGCACACACACACTGCGGCTGACAAAGCCTTGCGGCTAGTCTTCCTTCACTCAGCTCCTCTCGTAACAACTTCTTGCATGTATTGCGAGCTACCAAAAACTAAAACAGATCTGTCGGTTTACTACAGGAAGGGTAACACAATCGCTTCAGGACCTTAGGGACCTTTCACTAGCCTCGGCCGCTATTCCGTCTTTCTCGTCCCCACGTTCGCAAGCAAATCTGACCTGCAGACCTACTCTCAACTTGTCAATGATCTGTTCTAGTGCACTTAGAATCTTGTCAAAGCCCGAAGTCGAAGTTTCTTTCACTCCCTAACACACGTACCGACTCGTTGACCACGCCCGATCAACCTACTAAACCGCCCAGACCACAACATGGATCAACATACTCCGGAGTCTCTTGACCTCGCAGGGCCCGTCTCAACAACAACAACCACGTGGACCTTTTTATGCACAAAGCGCCACACGCACATGAAGTTCGACGACTTCCCTACTCTCACACCTGGAGCCGCACCTCCGCTATTTCTATGAAGTTCGACGACTTCTCTACTTCTACACTCGGAGTCGCACCTCCGCTATCCTTTAAAAGAAAAAAATCCTCGCAACCTTTTCACACACCCTGCGGCAATAAGCTGTGCAAGCGCAAAACTCTAACTTCACTCATACCATCACTAGTACCGCCAACGCTGTTTCCACACCTCCGTTCTCTCCATTCGCAAGCTCCGAGATCCCGGGAAGTCGCGGTGGACCTAGCCCATCATCATTCTGTCAATCAGTTTTATCCAAGAAAAATCTAATCCAACTTCTCGAATGGGGTCTCAAAATGCGTAACCGTTAATTCAACACCATGTACTCTAATAGTACAGGGTCCCAAAAGACGTAACCATCCTCTGCTACCATCTACTGATAGAGCGAACCGTCGTAACAATTTTCCTGTGTTCGGACGCTCTTTAGGCCGATGAATCTTTTGACTAAGTGGGAACTCTCTGTACTCTTAATCGATCAATCGCATCAAATCAATAATCAATAACGTACATAAGCAATACCTTGATCAACATAACACTTAATGATTAATCCAGAATACATTTCGGCGAACCCTGACCTTTCAGCCAGGAATAACCACACCAGTTTATTGCAAAGTTAGTGAATTTATTTCCCTATATTAACAAAGCTAGCACAATATATATGTGTCTCAACACCAAATGATAAACGTAAACGAACATTAATAGCTGTCCATAACGTCGGAACAAGTGTAATCTATGCAGCATTTGAATCACAAGGCATTCGATAATGGCAATGCAAAGCACTAATACGATAATCTGTAATGAACTAATTGCATACATTTAGTCAGCATAACAAGATCTCAAATTGCATCGTGCAACATATGGAATCCTCATCTAACCTCAAATTAGCATCGGCATGTGGGACTTCATGCAAAAACAATTTAGCAACATAAATTTAGAAAACTCCTAGCTGGGGCTCTTATCAAAATCAGCAGTTGGTTACCTAAAAGAAACACAATGCAATTTTACAATTTCCTTTCATAATTACCAATTACGATCAGCAATCAATGAAGTCTTCGTCTCACAGGTATCGTTTCTCGGTCAGCATGGGACGGGACAAAGGGGCAGGGGTGAACGGGACAATTGCCTCACGGCGGCAAAGTAAAACTACTACTTCATGCAAAGGGCATTTCAAAGTTAAAGTCTCTAGGGCAAGAATCATTAAAGTCTCTTTCTCTCGATTAGAGAAAGCATCAAAGTCTCTCAAAATAGCGTCGCAGCAAAGTGGGCCATAATAGCTACGAAGTCTGCAAAATGGCGGGTATCGAGCTGGTAATGGCTGCAAAAGGCTACCTTCTCCTCGTGCACCTGGGTTTTATAGACAACAGTTCGAATCCAGTAGGGTCTCCATTGGAGGGTTCATAGGTTAGCTTCAAATTGTCCAATCAAAAACGACAGTTCTCAAGCCTTTACTTAAGCATACATTATCCTTGGAGATGGGTACGCAAGTTGCAACATTGTCTACCAATTAGCTCACTTTCAGAGCCTCCATTGTCCGCACCTGCAAGTCGACCTTGAAGTAAGGAGAAAATATGCCAGGCTGGCACGAAACTTTAAGATAAGCATGTGAACAGTTTCTGTGGAAAAGTACAGCTTCAAGCAGAAATACACGTTTAATAGCACATTGGAAAAAATACCAGCATCTAAACCGTGAGACCAGGCCACTAGGCCAAAACCTCCGCTAAAGTAATGCTAAGCTAAAGCATTTCAAACAAGCAAATCGTAGTACACGTTTATGATTATGTCGGATTAGTGCAATTCTAATACACCACGTTATATAAAGCACGCGTATAAATGTTGGCAAACTACTCTGAGGGCACATTTTGTCCCCGTACAATCTTTATTAGTTCGGTTAGAGTCACACATGATTATTTCACACTACGTTTATGCGTTAATAAATGTAAAACCTTCATTTTCTGCTTCATCATTGTCTCAGTGCGACGCAAGGTGGGTAGGCGCTTCCAGAAAATTACGCTAACTCATATATTTTGACGCTAGGTGGGTCTAGCGTTAAAATATAAATATGATGTTGTTAGTGCCACTTTAGCGTAAAAAAATGACACTAAGGCGGTGCAAACATTTCATAAATATGAGCCAAACTGTTTTCCAGCTATCTCTGCAATGTGCATTTCTCTAAGTCAGCTCATCCTTATATTTTTACTTCTTTTTAAACCGCTTTCTCGGTTCTTTTAAAAAAAGCAATTTTGTGCTATGTTTTAAAAAACACTTTTTTGTTACTTTTTTTAAATGGATCAATTACGAGAAAATGCACTTTTTCCGTGGTCACCCCTACTTTTTGCTGAATTATATTGCTTGTTTTTAAACTCACCACACTGGGGCACTGCTGTCCAGTTCCCAGTATATGTGCACTTTACTTCTATTCTCATATTGCGGTGACTTAATGATTCAAATGTCCTACTTTACCTTTCATGCTTAACAGAAGGTCACATATTGTTCACTTCTCTTATACATCTTAGACTTCATATTACTGTCATTTGACTCAACATGATTGCGTATGAGTTGACCTTATATTCTAAAATCTCTCATACTGCATAAAGTGTTTTTTGTCAAATAACTGATTGCCTAAGTTTATTGGAAAGCCATATTCTATCTCAATATAATGCGTGTGGCATCACTTTCACAGTATAATTTTCTTTTTACCTGTGATTCAACAATACACTTATGAACAGATTTTACCAAAAACTAAGACAGTCTATCTCTAAAGGGAAATTCATATATGTTATGAATTAACAACAGTATTCCATATATGCGTAGATTTACCTACATTATTTTAAGTAGTTGAATTTGAGAAAAGTGAATTTCATTAGTTGGGCTTTAACTTATTGTTTAGAATCAACTTTTAATAATGATGATTCCATGATATATATTATTTGGTTGTTGTGATAAAGTAGCCTCTTTCTAGCATGGTTACCCCCATTTTTGCCCGTTTGTCAGTGTTTGTCAATGTGTTTTTACTGTGTCACTGGGATCCTGCTAGTCTGGACCACACTGCTCCTAGTGTGTGGCCTACATGTCAGTATGTTTCAGTATGTTTTACTGTTTTGTCAGTATGCTTGACTGTGTCACTAGAGCCCTGCTAATCAGAACTTCAGTGCTTATACTCTCTTTGGTTCCACATTTCTACTCACATACCTGTAACCCAGTATTCCACTCCAAATTGGAATACTGGACCCCCTGCCCCTTGTAAGTCCCTAGTATATGGTACCTAGGTACCCAGGGCATTGGGGTTCCAGGACATCCTTGTAGGCTGCAGCATTGTTTTTGCCACCCATAAGGAGCTCATACAAACACTTCTTCAGAACTGCCATTGCAGCCTGAGTGAAATAGTGTAAGTACTATTTCACAGCCATTTTCACTGCACTAGGTAACTTATAAGTCACCTATATGTCTAACCTTCAGACCCTGAAGGCTAGGTGCATAGTACCTGTGTGTGAGGGTACCCCTCCACTAGCAGAGGTGCCCCCACATCATCTAGACCCATTTTTCCAGAGTGTGGGGACGCCATTATAAGTGTGCACTACAAATTGGTCAATACATATATGTAGCACCATCATAGACCCTCAGTACTGCCAAACCAGCCCTCTGAGGTTTCCACTGCAGCCCCAGCTGCTGCCACCTCACAGACAGGCTTCTGCCCTCCTGGGGCTTGAGCAGACCAATCCCAGGAAGGCAGAACAATGCATTTCCTTTAGGAGAGGGGTGTTACACCCTCTCCCTTTGGAAATAGGTGTTACAGGCATGGGAGGGGTATCCTCACAGAGCCTCTTGAAATGATTTGAAGGGCACAAACAGTGCCCTCCTTCCATATACCAGTCTACACCAGTTTAGGGACCCCCAGTCCATGTTCTGGAACAAAACTAGACAAAGGAAAGGGGAGTGTCCACTCCCATGTCCATCACCACTCCAGGGATGGTGACCAGAGCTCCTCCAGAGTGTCCCTGGGTTCTGCAATCTTGTTTTCAGGATGGCCAAGGAACCCTGTGAGCATCTGAGTGGCCAGTGCCAGCAGGTGACATCAGAGACCCCTCCTGATAGGTACTTACCTGGTTAGGAAACCAATCCACCTCTCAGGGCTATTTAGGGTCTCTCCTCAGAGTGTTTCCTCAGATTCGGTTTTGCAAGACTCCAACAGCAATCCTCTGCAACCTCTGCTTCACCTTCTACCGTCGGATCAACCGCACAACTGCTCCAGGAACTCTATAAGTGCAACAAAGTATCCAAGAAGGCTACTGCAACAATGTAACTTCAGCTCCTGCTAGCAACTGCAACAGTTTCCAGGTTGTGTACACTCTGAAGACTGCCTGTCTTAAGCCTGAACCAGAAGGACTGAAGGAATCTCCTGTGGAGTGACGGAGTGACTTCCCTGCTTCAGCAGGAACCTCTCTGCAGTGATCACCAGTACTCTGGGTCCCCTCTCCTGATGACGAGCGTGGATCCTGGAACACAGCTGATGGACCAACGTGACCCAGACTGTCCAAAGGTCCAACTGTCCAAATTTGGTGGAGGTAAGAGCTTGCCTCTCCAAGCCAGACAGTACCCCTGTGCACCAAGTTTTTTGCAGCTCCTAGGGCTTTTGTGCACATCTCCAAGGAATCCTTCATCCACAGCGTAGCCCAGGTCCCCAGCACTCTACCTTGTGATGCTCAGCTCCCTGACTTGTTCTCCCTTGGCGTGGGATCCCTTTGTGTTTTGCTGTGAGGACCGTGATTTGCAACTTCCTTGTCCCTGTGTCCTGGGTCTCCTGTGGGTGCTGTCTGGTTTTCTGAGGGCTCTTTGAGGTGCTGAGAGCTCCTTCGGTCTCCTCAGTCTGAGTTGAGACCCCAAGGTCCCTCCTGGGTCCAGGTAGTGCCTTTTCCCTTCAAAAGGGTCTTTTCCGTGAGCCAAGGCTTGTTGGCAAAATCCAACAATGAAAACCAACCTGCATTCTTCTACTCAACGTGGGACATCTCTTGCACTAAGCAGGAACCCACAGATATCTTCTTTGGTGCATCTCTGACTTTTTCTTCCAACTGCAGGATCCACTTTTGCACCTTCATCTGGGTAAGCAGGGGCTCCTGTTACTCCTGGACTCTTCAGCTGTTCTTGAACTTGGTCTCCTCTCGCCGCATGTCTTCAGGTCCAGGAATCCATCATTGGTCTCTTGCAGTCTTGCTTGGTTTTTGCATAATTCTTTATTATGACTCCTAGTGTGTTCTAAGGAAACTTGCTGTACTTTACTCCTGCTTTCCTGGGCTCTGGGGTGGGGTACTTTACTTACCTTTGATGTTTTCTTCCACTTCCACCACCCCTCTACACATTACTATTGCTTAGGTGGGAAACCGACATTCGCATTCCGCTATTTTAGTATATGGTTTGTGTTCCCCCTAGGCCCATTGTAACCTATGGTGGTTTTCACTATCTGCACTATTTTATGACTGTTTAGTTACCTGATTTTGGTTACTAGTGTATATTTTGCGTATAATACTTACGCCCTAAGGGAGTATATCCTCTAATATATTTTTGGCCTTGTGTCACTAAAATAAAGTGCCTTTATTTTTGGTAACACTGAGTATTGTCTTTCTTGTGTGTAAGTACTGTGTGACTACTTTGGTATTGCAAGAGCTTTGCATGTCTCCTAGTTCAGTCATGGCTGCTCTGCCTACAGCTACCTCTAGACAGCCTGGCTTCCAGACACTGCCTACATTTCACTAATAAGGAATAACTGGACCTGGTATAAGGTGTAAATTCCATAGGTACCCACTACAAACCAGGCCAGCCTCCTACATTGGTGGTGCAGCAGTGGGATAAGTACTTTCAATTGCCTTATCACTCTGTCACTGGTGCTTTCCACAAGAAAGTATACTCTGCACTTAGAGCTGTACATAAGTATACCTAGCAGTCTCACTTTCACTCTAAAACTTTTAAAGAGTTAGATAAAGTAGGTCTTTTTCTTTTTCCCAACTTTACCCTAAACTTTCTATCACTATGTCTTCCTCTGAGGCCACCCCTAGGGTTGTCAAAACTACCTATGAAAACCTCAACTCTAAACGTTTGAGGGGTCTTTGCTTGGAGAGAAGCCTAGGGATTAGAAGAACCCTAACAAAGATTTCCTTTTGAACCTCCTTCTCCAGGATGATCAAGAACAGTTTGTTCACCAGGTAGAATAGGAAGTGGAGGGAGATTCTAACCAGGTGGATTAAGGAGAGGGTCCTGAAGATCCAGGGGAGGGTCCTTCCACAGATTTTTCCACTAACCTACCTCCTAGTATAGGTGGTAGTGGGAAGGGGTCACACTCAGGTAGGGCTCCCTTCACACGTAGAGGCCAGGTAGCTAGAGTTACACAAGTTAGGGCAATATCAACCTCTGCTCACTCCCATGTCACTTCATTCTCAGAAGTGTCAAACACATCCAACCCTGAGGACAACTCCCGAAATAGGGAACTTCCACCACCCCTCTACACAATACTATTGCTTAGGTGGGAAACCGACATTCGCATTCCGTTATTTTAGTATATGGTTTGTGTTCCCCCTAGGCCCATTGTAACCTATGATGGTTTTCACTATCTGCACTATTTTATGACTGTTTAGTTACCTGATTTTGGTTACTAGTGTATATTTTGTGTATAATACTTACGCCCTAAGGGAGTATATCCTCTAATATATTTTTGGCCTTGTGTCACTAAAATAAAGTACCTTTATTTTTGGTAACACTGAGTATTGTCTTTCTTGTGTGTAAGTACTGTGTGACAACAGTGGTATTGCAAGAGCTTTGCATGTCTCCTAGTTCAGTCATGGCTGCTCTGCCTACAGCTACCTCTAGACAGCCTGGCTTCCAGACACTGCCTACATTTCACTAATAAGGAATAACTGGACCTGGTATAAGGTGTAAATTCCATAGGTACCCACTACAAACCAGGCCAGCCTCCTACATTGGTGGTGCAGCAGTGGGATAAGTACTTGCAATTGCCTTATCACTCTGTCAATGGTATTTCCACAAGAAAGTATACTCTGCACTTAGAGCTGTACATAAGTATACCTAGCAGTCTCACTTTCACTCTAAAACTTTTAAAGAGTTAGATAAAGTAGGTCTTTTTCTTTTTCCCAACTTTACCCTAAACTTTCTATCACTATGTCTTCCTCTGAGGCCACCCCTAGGGTTGTCAAAACTACCTATGAGAACCTCAACTCTAAACGTTTGAGGGGTCTTTGCTTGGAGAGAAGCCTAGGGATTAGAAGAACCCTAACAAAGATTTCCTTTTGAACCTCCTTCTCCAGGATGATCAAGAACAGTTTGTTCACCAGGTAGAATAGGAGGTGGATGCAGATTCTAACCTGGATTCAGGATTCAGGAGAGGGTCCTGAAGATCCAGGGGAGGGTCCTTCCACAGATCTTTCCACTAACCTACCTCCTAGTATAGGTGGTAGTGGGAAGGGGTCACACTCAGGTAGGGTTCCCTTCACACGTAGAGGCCAGGTAGCTAGAGTTACACAAGTTAGGGCAATATCAACCTCTGCTCACTCCCATGTCACTTCAGTCTCAGAAGTGTCAAACACATCCAACCCTGAGGACAACTCCCGAAATTGGGAACTCAGAAATCTGAGGTTGGAGAAGGCCAGACTGAGGCTGCAACAGCAACAGTTGGCCTTAGATAGGGAATCCCTAGCTGTGGAAAGGGGAAGACAGGGGTTGGGGTTAGTGCCCCATGGTGGCAGCAGCATTAACACTTTCAGAAGCTCTGAGTTCAAGGAGGACAACCATAACTCCAGAAACGTACATAAGATTGTTCCCCCATACTAGGTGGAGGATGATTTTGAAAAGTGGTTTGCTGCACTTGAGATGGACAGTAGGGTTCAAAGGGTCCCTCAAAAGCAGTGGGCTGCTATACTTTGGTTGTCCTTCTCTGAGAAAGGGAAGGACAGACTCCTCATTGTTAGGGAGGAGGACTCAGACAATTACAAAACACTCAAACATGCACTCATTGATGGTTTTGGGATCACCACAGAGCAATACAGAATTAAGTTCAAGGAAACCAAGAAAGAATCTTCACAAGATTGGGTAGACTTTGTGGACTGTTCTGTCAAAACTTTAGAAGGTTGGTTACATGGCAGTAAAGTGTCTGATTACCAGGGTCTGTATAATCTGATTTTGAGAGAACATATACTGAATAGTTGTGTGTCTGACTTGTTACATCAGTATCTTGTGGACTCAGATCTGACCTGTTGGACTTTTTGCCTTACGCTGGGTCATCCCCAGTCTTTTTGCCTCCTTCCTCCTGGTTTTTCTGACCTCTCGCTGTTGGCTCTAGGACTCTGAGCACTTTATCACTGATGACCAGTACTAAAGTGCAGGTGCTCTCCCATCTAAAGTTGGTATGATTGGCTTATACCTAATTGGCATATTTAATTTACCTATAAGTCCCTTGTACAGTGGTATCTCTATTCCCAGGGCCTGTAAATTAAATACTACTAGTGGGCCTGCAGCGCTGCTTGTGCCACCCACTGAAGTAGACTTTCAAACCTGTCTCAGGCCTGCTAGCGCAGGGCCTGTGTGCGCAGTTTTCTGCCACAGGGACCTGGCATCTAAATTTACTTGCCAGGCCCAGAACTCCCCTTTTACTACATGTAGGTCACCCCTAAGGTACGCCATAGCTAGCCCTATGGGCAGGGTGCCATGTATGTAGAAAGGCAGGACATGTGCCATATTGCATGGCCTGTCCTAGTAGTGACAAACAGCCTAACTTGGTGTCTCACTGCTGTGAGTGCTGCCTTCTCATAGGATTGCATTAGAAATGCCCTGCCTTATGTGTAAGGGGTATTGTCTGATTTATGAGGGGTAGCATAGGCGTGTTTGGTATGGTTGTGATGGTGATAATAAATGCTGCTTACTGGTGTGGGTGTATTTTTTATTACTATCACAGAAATGCCACTTCTAGAAAGTGCACATTTATCTGTGCTTATGACTCTGGTGTTTTGCAGTTTGACTCCAATCCACGTCTGGGCAGAGTGACAGTTTGGGCTTTGTGCATACTTTTCAGACAGCCTGTAAACAGGGAGGGTGGAGGTGTCACAGAGGTGCATCTGCATACTGAATAGTCTTCCTGGGCAGAGAGAAGGGAGAGGCGGGGCACACCTGCATTTGTGAAGACTGTGCCCTGGCCTCACACAATAGGGTTGTTAACCCCCCACTAATGTTTGGAGCCTGTGCTGAAAGGATAGAGGGGGCACTCCCAGAACCAGTTGTAACTGGCTGGAACCTCCTCTCCCTACCATTGTAAAACACTGTAAGAACTGACTATAAGTACAGGGGAATTTTCCCCACAATTTGGAGACTCTTGGAATCATCTTGGAACTGGACACCACAGGTTGAAAGGACTCACCAGGAACCGCCATAGACTGCTGCTGCTGTGCTGACCTGTGACCTGCCTGGTCACTGTGAAGGACTTGCCACTTGCTGCCTTTCCCTTGTGCTGGCCTGTAGCTGGGCCCTCCACCTGAGGACCTTGTCTTAAGATTCTGCTCCCCAGGGGCATGGTGCTGTGGCCCCTGATTCCTGCATCCATTACTTCACGAGGGGTGGTTCTCCGTGTTTGGGCTGCCATAGCGCTGATTGCAGCACGCTTATGGAGCCTTGGGAGCTCGTAGGCTCCTTGCTGCATTGTGCCCCTTTAAATAAGATCACCGCAGCTGGAAGAACACTCGTGCACCGCATCGGGTGCAGGCGAGTGTCTGCTCAGGCCCCAGGAGGGGTCTGATCTTCTTGTGGCTTCACGGCAGGACCAGGGGAAGGCGCGGGGAGTGCCCCCTTCCCCCTGGCCTCTGCGTTGGGAGCAGGACGCTCCTTTTCTGCTGTTAGGTAAAACAGGCATTATTGTGGGCCCCCCCTTGGTGGAAGGGCCTGCGGAGGCCCAGGGGGGCCCCCAGAGATCGCGGGTCCCGGGAGGGGCCTGTCATTAAACCGGAGGGGGTGCGTGGTGCCCCCCTCCTGCCCTAAGTTGTTTTTGCTGGCTTTGGCCCCCCTCGTGAGGGCTGGTTGAGGCCCTGGGGGCCCCCAGTAATCACGGTCCCCAGAGGGGCCTGTCTATAAAAGAGAGGACGTGCATGTCGCCCTCCTCTGACCCCAGAGTATAAGGGAGGCCCCCGTTTTGCGCATAGGAGCCCCATTGTTCGCCTTCTAGGCACTGGAGGTGCCTTCATCCAACCAGGTACTGTTTAAAGGACCAATATAGTTGCACTCCAAAGTTCTTTCTACAGACTTTTGTGTGATTCATATATTACCTACCTCCGTTTGATGTTTTTACATATGTGTATGCAAATGTTCCTTTTATGGACATGCTTGCTAATATGTTTTTTTAACTTGCCACATGTTTTCTAATGTTCCTACTATGGGCATTTTATGATATTCTTATGACAAGTGCTGTAATAATGTGTTTTCCTGACTACTGCTTATGTTGCAGAATACTGAGTAACCTGTGTGTTATGTGTGACTACTGCTAGGTTGCAGAGTAACTAATGTGTAACGTTCTGACAACTGCTAAGGTAGCAGGATAGTACTGATATGTGATGTTTGGTCTGATAATTGCCTTGTGTACAATACAGTATATTTTCATATAATCTGGTGTTGTGTTTCCTTTGTGGTGGGGATATTGCGTCACGTGTGTTGTGTGTGTTGTGCAAACGCTTTACACATTGCCTCCAGGTTAAGCTTGACTGCTCGTGCCAAGCTACCATGGAGGTGAACAGGGGTTATCTTGGATGTGTAACTCCCTTGCCCTGACTAGAGTGGGTAAGTTCTGCCTGGCTGAGGTGCATACCCTAGCCAACCAGAAACCCCAGTTCTAACATGACCTTTCCACAAGAATTGGGAATGAAGGAAGACAAATGGGTCAGAAAAAGGGTGAGCATGGGAATAAGAATAAACCTAAAGATCCTTCTTCAGGTCCATAACACTCCTCGGGCATGGGGATAAAGCATCTTCCTCTTCTTCACACTCTACACACAATAAAAAGCCCTGTTCCTATGTGTTCAGAGGTGAAGGCCATAGTCCTAGGGATAAGTCCTGCCCAGGTATAGCTCCTGAGCCTACCACCACTAATACATCTACTTCAACACTCTAGTGCCCCTAGCAGTAGTAGTAATAGTCGTGGGACTACTGTCAATAGGCAAACAAAAGGTGTAGTTGGGTTCACTTTTGGGTCTAGTATAGAAACTGGGGTAGGTATAGAAACTCCAAGACAGTTTCTGTCACACCTGGTGGCGTTGGCCTTGCTACCTTGGCTGCTTGTTTCCTTAACATGGACCAGTACAAGCAATCAATTCTAATAAATGGTGTTGAGGCCCAGGCCTACAGGGACACAGGTACCAATATCAGTTTGGTGACTGAAAACCTGGTGTCTCCTGTACAACACCTCCTTGGACAGAAGTACCAGGTTACTGATGTCAATAACTCCACTCACTCTCTCCCCTTAGTTGTAGTGCAACTTAGTTGGGGTTGAGTTACTGGCCCAAAATAGGTGATGGTATCACCGGGCTTACCTGTAGACTGTCTCTTAGGTAATGACCTAGAGGCCTCAGGTTGGGCTGAGGTAGAGTTTAGGACCCATGTATCCATGTTGGGTGTCCCTGGGGAATTGCTTTCTAATGAAATGAAAAACCAAAGAAGAGAAGGAGCCGTGAAACCTCTGGATCCTCCTCACCCAACAGGTAAAAAGGGTATCAAAGTATCCCTTCCACACCCTGTCACCAAGGATATAATTCATGTGGTGGGAGAGACCTCTCCAGGGTGGAACCTGTACCAAGGGAGTCCACAGCTGCCACAGCTGAACTCCCAGAGGTAAAAGTCCCTCTCTGGGGAACCACTAAACCAGATAAGCAAAACTGCACTGTTTTAGTAAATATGGAGCAGCCCTCCAGTCTTCCCAGAGAAACATTAGTGCAGCAGCCCTGCACTGCCTCTTAACACATAGGACAGCAGCCCTGTCCTTGTGTTGAGCCATTAGGACAGCAGCCCTGTCCTGCTCCAATCAAGAGAAACAGCAACCCTTTTCTCTCTTTTAACCATTTGGACAAACTTTTTGCCCAGCTATGGCCTTGCTGAGACAGCATCCCTGTCTAGCATTCCAATCCATAGGACAGCAGCCCAGTCTTGACATAGGATCAGAGGGACAGTAACACTGCCCCACTTTATATCACTTAAAACATACAATTAGAGAATCTGAGAATATGCACTTGTACTGTTTTCTAGGTAGAAATTTCCAAACATGGTGGTTTACATCCCCACAGGGAAGTAACCATACAGTGGATGATAAAGGGAGTAACCACTTTATTACAGATTTAGGCCCTCATTCTGACCCTGGCGGTCGGTGATAAAGCGGCGGCCAAGCCGCCAACAGGCCGGCGGTCTAAAATATGCAATTCTGACCCTGGCGGGAACCGCCAACACAGCCCGCCAACTTAACACTCCGCCCGCCACAGCGGTACAAACAAACAGCGCGGCGGTTCCCGCCAACAGCCAGGCGGCAGACAATGTACCGCCCACCCTATTACGACCCACCAATCTGCCACCTTTTCCGGGGCGGGAGCACCGCCGATAAGAACACGGCGGAAACAGACTACGAACGGGAAAACGCTCACCTCTACGCACTCCACGCGAGATTTCGGCAGCATGGAACCAGAGTTGCAGGTCATCCCCGCACTCCTATTCCTGCTCATATACCAGGAGCACGCCCGGCGGCGCGGAAGACATCGGTGAGTACTGCACCTACGACACAGGGGAGGGAAAAGATTACCGGCACACACCCACCCACCCACACCCACTACAACACACACATCAATGCATTCCCACAGATCACTGTCACAACCCACAAACCACCCCCCTCCGAAATAATGCAAAGACCAAAAGAAGAGATCATAAACGGGCAGATATATTGAAATATGGACACCAGCAATCCCAATAAATAAATAAACTATATACAAAATATATACAGCTACTAAATGTAGTCCAACCACTGTCCGTGGATCACAGGGTTCCTGTGCAAAGGGGCAAGGCCCAGTCCCACGACAAGAACTCCACGGAGAGAACACTGCAGGGGCATCAGAAAGAAAATCGGACAGGCACCTCAGGGGGAAGGGAAGGGGGGGCACCTCAGCCACTTGAGTACACGACGCCAGATCCACGAGGGGACTCCATGACCACTGGGCCATCCTGGGGAGAGCAAAGCCACAGTCCATACAGTCCATACAGTGGGTGGCCTGCCCACTGGGCCATCCTGGGGAGAGCAAAGGCACAGTCCATACAGTCCATACAGTGGGTGGCCTGCCCACTGGGCCATCCTGGGGAGAGCAAAGCCACAGTCCATACAGTCCATACAGTGGGTGGCCTGCCCACTGGGCCATCCTGGGGAGAGCAAAGCCACAGTCCATACAGTCCATACAGTGGGTGGCCTGCCCACTGGGCCATCCTGGGGAGAGCAAAGCCACAGTCCATACAGTCCATACAGTGGGTGGCCTGCCCACTGGGCCATCCTGGGGAGAGCAAAGCCACAGTCCATACAGTCCATACAGTGGGTGGCCTGCCCACTGGGCCATCCTGGGGAGAGCAAAGCCACAGTCCATACAGTCCATACAGTGGGTGGCCTGCCCACTGGGCCATCCTGGGGAGAGCAAAGCCACAGTCCAAACAGTCCATACAGTGGGTGGCCTGCCCACTGGGCCATCCTGGGGAGAGCAAAGCCACAGTCCATACAGTCCATACAGTGGGTGGCCTGCCCACTGGGCCATCCTGGGGAGAGCAAAGCCACAGTCCATACAGTCCATACAGTGGGTGGCCTGCCCACTGGGCCATCCTGGGGAGAGCAAAGCCACAGTCCAAACAGTCCATACAGTGGGTGGCCTGCCCACTGGGCCATCCTGGGGAGAGCAAAGCCACAGTCCATACAGTCCATAACAGACCCCACTGCCACTGGAGGAGGCAAGTTGGCCAGAGGACATCCTGCAGCCCTGCCCGAGATAGATCCTGCCCTGCCACGTCTGCCAAAGGGCCAGCGGTTCTTGCCTTGAAGGGCCCAGTTCAGCGGTTCTTGAGACGGTGGGGCCCAGGTCAGCGCTACTTGCCTTGAAGGGCCCAGTTCAGCGGTTCTTGAGACGGCGGGGCCCAGTTCAGCGGTCCTTGCCCTGAAGGGCCCAGTTCAGCGGTTCTTGAGACGGCGGGGCCCAGTTCAGCGGTTCTTGAGACGGCGGGGCCCAGGTCAGCGCTACTTGCCTTGAAGGGCCCAGTTCAGCGGTTCTTGAGACGGCGGGGCCCAGTTCAGCGGTTCTTGAGACGGCGGGGCCCAGTTCAGCCGTTCTTGAGACGGCGGGGCCCAGTTCAGCGGTTCTTGAGACGGCGGGGCCCAGGTCAGCGCTACTTGCCTTGAAGGGCCCAGTTCAGCGGTTCTTGAGACGGCGGGGCCCAGTTCAGCGGTTCTTGAGACGGCGGGGCCCAGTTCAGCGGTTCTTGAGACGGCAGGGCCCAGTTCAGCGGTTCTTGAGACGGCGGGGCCCAGGTCAGCGCTACTTGCCTTGAAGGGCCCAGTTCAGCGGTTCTTGAGACGGCGGGCCCAGTTCAGCGGTTCTTGAGACGGCGGGCCCAGTTCAGCGGTCCTTGCCTTGAAGGGCCCAGTTCAGCGGTTCTTGAGATGGCGGCCGGTCTATGGCCAACTGCTAATTGCCTGGTGGTGCCCTCCTGGGCAGCGGGGATGGTGCTCCTTCACTGCCCACCTGGGCTGTGGGTGGTGGGGCCCTCCTGGCCAGCTGGGCTGGGTCCTCCCTGGGCAGCGGCTATGGGGGTGGTGGGCTCTCCCGGGGCAGCTGTGCCGGTTCCTCCCGGGGCAGCGGCTATGGGGGTTGTGGGCTCCTCCTGGGCAGCAGGCCTGCTGCCTGACCTCTCCGACTTGCTGCCCTTGCCCTCCTTAGTCGTGGGCCTGTGTCCCTTTCCTCCCTTTGGAGCTGTGGCTGGTGACTGTCTCTGGGTGGTGTCCGGGGGGGATGTAGAAGGCGGGCTCCTGCGGCGCCCCTTCCGCCTTCTGCTCCTCTTCCCAGGGGGTGGGCTGGCTGTCCCCTTGCTGCTGGGCGAAGATCCAGACATGCGGGCTGGCGGGCTCCAATACCCCTGCACCCTTGTCAAGGGGGCTGCAGGGCTGGTGGTGGCTGAGGTGCTCTTCTTACCCCGACGAGAAGGAGGGGGGGGGCTCAGGGTCAGGAAAGAAGTTAGTAGTGGCGAGGAAGAGCTTCTTGGGACAATGGAGAGTGGTAGGTACAGTGGGAATGGGAGTGGAGGGAGAGGATGTGGTTGTAGGTGAGTCACGTTTGCTGTCTTTGGGTGCAGGTGCAGGAGGGATAGGCTGTCGTGAGGTGGATGGCTGTTGGGTGGGTGGGTGGCTGCGTTTGTGTGGTGTGGAAGAGGGGGTGACAGACACAGTGGGAGAGGACACAGGGGACGTGTAAATGGCAGTGGGGGTGGTGACTGCACCCATGGATGACACGGCCCAGCGATGGCTGTACTGACAAACTACTGAGGGTGGGGGCTGGGGACACAGGGGCTTACGGGGGTGCCCAGCCTACAGATATCGCCCTGGCCTAGGGGGACCCCCAGCCCTCCTCCCCCACCCAGACACCTCCACTGCGCGACAACAGAGTAGATAATGCTTGTACTCACCCCCTTGTGTCTGCTGTGCTGCCCTCACGCGCCCATCCAAATCAGGGTAGGCCACCGCCAGGATCCGGAACATCAGGGGGCTCAGTTGACGGCAGGCACCCCGCCTACGTTGGGAGGCCATCCCCAGCAGAGACTCGGCGGTCTTCTTGGTCCCGCGGCGGATGTCCTCCCACCTCTTGCGGCAGTGGGTGCCCCGTCGATGGTGGACCCCCAGGGTCCGGACTTCCTTGGCGATGGCACGCCAAATCCCGATCTTCTCATGGGCGCGGACCTATGTGACACGTACAGGGAGGGAGAAATACCACGTTCAAGTTTGTCTGCATTTTCCTTGCCAGTGGCCCAACGCCCCCCATCCCCGCCAGGCCCCCCGCCATGCCCCCCGCCATCCCCCCCATCCCCGCCATGCCCCCCGCCATGCCGCCCGCCATCCCCCCCATCCCCGCCATGCCCCCCGCCATGCCCCCCGCCAGGCCCAACATGCCCCCCATCCCCGCCAGGACCCCCGCCAGGACCCCCGCCAGCCCCAACATGCCCCCCCATCCCCGCCATGCCCCCCGCCATGCCCCCCGCCAGGCCCAACATGCCCCCCATCCCCGCCAGGACCCCCGCCAGGCCCCCCGCCAGGCCCAACATGCCCCCCATCCCCGCCAGGCCCCCCGCCAGGCCCAACGCCCCCCATCCCCGCCAGGCCCCCCGCCATGCCCCCGCCAGGCCCAACATGCCCCCCATCCCCGCCAGGCCCCCCGCCAGCCCCAACATGCCCCCCCATCCCCGCCATGCCCCCCGCCATGCCCCCCGCCAGGCCCAACATGCCCCCCATCCCCGCCAGGACCCCCGCCAGCCCCAACATGCCCCCCCATCCCCGCCATGCCCCCCGCCATGCCCCCCGCCAGGCCCAACATGCCCCCCATCCCCGCCAGGACCCCCGCCAGGCCCCCCGCCAGGCCCAACATGCCCCCCATCCCCGCCAGGCCCCCCGCCAGGCCCAACGCCCCCCATCCCCGCCAGGCCCCCCGCCATGCCCCTGCCAGGCCCAACATGCCCCCCATCCCCGCCAGGCCCCCCGCCAGCCCCAACATGCCCCCCCATCCCCGCCATGCCCCCCGCCATGCCCCCCGCCAGGCCCAACATGCCCCCCATCCCCGCCAGGACCCCCGCCAGGCCCCCAAGCCAGCCAGTGGCCCCAAATCCAGATTGAATTAAACTCACTTGTTGGTCTGGAGGACCGTAGAGTAGCGCATACTGGGGGAGGACCCCATCCACAAGTTTCTCCAACTCCTCTCCAGTGAAGGCAGGGGCCCTTTCCCCAGGCGCAGCAGCCATTGTCCCTTCCAGACCGAGGTCACAGCAACACTTGCAGTATAGGTCCTCTCCTGTGAAAGTTCAAGTCGCAAGTGGATAAGTAGATAGAAAATGGCGGTCACGTCCGCGGCGGTGCGTACCGCGGCGGTGCGTCCCGCCACCGCCGGCGCCCTTCGCCATTGGCTCCTGAAACCCATAGGCTTCAATGTTAACCAATGCGGCTTTGCGCCGCGGTCTTCGCCCGCCGCCCGCCGCGGTGTGCCACGCCAGCGCATTGACCTCACATCCCATTGTCACACTTCACAGGTCAGGCAGCCGCCATTTCCAGGGCCCACATGGCTCAAATTCAACTGCGTCACACAGGCCTAGGCCTTGCATAGCCACTCAGACACGCCATTCACTGCATAGAGAATCGTATACTGTGCTAGCTGTGAGTACGTACCTGTGGGTTGCTTGACTGTGTGCTCCATGTTGTCCTTCCTAGGCACCGTCCGCTGGGTTGGGCGAGGAGACGGATGAATCCTCCCGTGTACCGACCGCTGGTGGACCTGTCGACAATGGAAGAACGCCACATTATCCTGACCTACCGTCTTAACCGTGCCACTATCCATGAACTGTGTGCCCAGCTGGAGCCCGACCTGATGTCCCCCATCCGCCAACCCACAGGGATTCCCCCTCTGGTGCAGGTCATGTCAGTACTCCATTTCTTGGCAAGTGGGTCATTTCAGACAACCGTGGGAATTGCTTCTGGGATGTCTCAGCCCATGTTTTCGAAGGTGTTATCCAGAGTGTTGTCTGCCCTGATGAAATCCGTGAGGAGCTACATCATTTTCCCAGAGGTGGGCGAATTGGCTACAGTGAAGGGTGATTTCTACACCCTTGGACATATTCCCAACGTAATTGGTGCCATTGATGGGACCCATGTGGCTTTGGTTCCCCCAAGAGACAGGGAGCAGGTGTACAGGAACAGAAAAAGTTACCATTCAATGAACATCCAGGTGGTGTGTTTGGCTGACCAGTACATCTCGCATGTAAATGCCAAATTCCCAGGGTCAGTGCATGACGCCTACATCCTAAGGAATAGCAGCATCCCTTACGTGATGGAACAGCTACAGAGACACCGTGTATGGCTAGTGGGGGACTCTGGGTACCCCAACATGTCGTGGCTACTGACCCCAGTAAGGAATCCCCGGACCAGGGCAGAGGAACGGTACAATGAGGCCCATGGGCGTACTAGGAGGGTGATCGAACGCACCTTTGGCCTCCTAAAGGCCAGGTTTAGGTGCCTGCATATGACAGGTGGATCCCTAATGTACTCACCTAAGAAGGTGTGTCACATCATCGTGGCCTGCTGCATGCTTCACAACCTGGCTTTGCGCCGCCAGGTGCCTTTCCTGCAGGAGGATGGTCGAGACGGTGGTGTTGTGGCAGCGGTGGAACCTGAGGAGAGTGACGAGGAGGAAGACGACGGGGCTGAAACAGACAACAGGGACAGAATCATTGAACAGTACTTCCAATAGGACACAGGTAACATTTCAAAGATAATTTAGTAAATGTGAACTACTCTCCAGCATCTCTGCTGCCTGTCTATTTGCCCCAGTGTATGATGACTGAGTTTTGGCTTTTCCCTCCCTATTTCAGATCTGGGGTCCCCACTACGAGTCCTGTGCTTCGTTTCCCCATGGACTACAGCTTTGTGGCAGCTGTTTGTTGACTTCACCATGTACAAGGACATATTTGCACTGTCATGTCAATTACAATCTATTGAAATCACAGCCAGACTCCAGATATTTTGGTGCAAAATAGGTGTTTATTGAAGTGCTCAAAATGGGATGAGTGGTTTCAAGTGGGTGGGGGCTATGGTGAAGGAATGTCCATGGCAGAGTCCAGAGTAACAGTCACACAGGTGCATTGTCCAGAGGCCTGTGGAGAGATGGAGCATGGGCAGTTCAAGGACGGACAGGGTGACAATGTGGGACAGTGGGATGACATCAGGTGGTATCCATTGCTGGCGGGGGTCTTGACATCCTACTCTGTCTTCTTGCGAGATCTCAGGGCCTTCTTGCGGGGTGGTTCTTCTCCTGCAGGAGGTGGGGGTCTGGTGGGCTGCTGCTGTGCGGGGGCCTCCTGTCCACTAGCGCCGGCGGAGGTGGTTGGCTGTTCTTGGTCCAGGCTAGTGGCAGGGGCCCTTGGGTGTTGTTCAGTGTCCGCCCTGGTGTTTACGAGGTCCTGCAGCAGCCCTACCATGGTAACCAGGGTGGTGTTGATGGCTCTGATGTCCTCCCTGTACCCCCGATAGTGTTCCTCCTGCAGTGCCTGGATCTCCTGGAACCGGGCCAGTACCGTCGCCATCGTCTCCTGGGAGCGGTTGTATGCTCCCATGATGGTGGTGAGGACCTCGTGGAGAGTGGGTTCCCTGGGCCTCTCCTCCCCCCCCTGTCGCACAGCTGCCCTCCGAGTTCCCCTGTTTCCCTGGGCCTCTGCCCCCTGGCCGGTGTGCCCACTACCACTGCCCCCAGGTCCCTGTTGTTGTTGGGGTGGTGGGTTATCCTGGGTGCCCTGTAGTGGTAGACACACCGCAGATTGACGCGCCCTGGAGACAGAGGCATGGGCCCGCTGGGTGGGAGCTGTGCTGGTGTTCCCAGAGGGGTTAGGGTCTGTAGTGGCCTGTGCCTGTGTGAGGGGAACCGACTGTCCAGAGGTCCCCGATGGTCCGGGCTGGTCATCAGTGTCCAGATCGACAGAGCTGCTGTCATCGCTGACGGCCTCTTGGGTGGGGGGTGTGGATAATTCTGGCCCCTCCGCCGCGGTGTGTTGACGGTCGGGTCCTGCAGGGGTATAGAGGTATGGTTATAGTTTCAATGTGTGGCATATGGGTGTATCTGTGGGTTCTCGTGTCCCCAAGTGCTGGCATTCGTGTGTGGGGGCTTTGGTGAGGGTGGCTTGTGGGGGGGATGTGTATATGCATTGGGCATGCTTTGGTGATGGGTGTCCATGCTTAGTGGACGCATGCAGGCCTAGGTTTTGGGATGTGTGGGTTGTGATGGTGAGACATTGGCGGGGAATAGGTGTGCTGGGGGTGGGGGTGAGGATGGTGGTGGGGGTGAGGATGGTGGTGGGGGTGAGGATGGTGGTGGGGGTGAGGGTGGGGGTGAGGATGGGGGTGGGGGTGAGGGTGGGGTTCGAGGATGGGGGTGAGGGTTGGGGTCTGATTTGGCATGCAGGTGGGGGGGAAGCAGTATTGAAGCTTCAACTTACCAGTATCCATTCCTCCGCCGACTCCTGCGAGGCCGTCAGGATGCAGGATGTTCAAGACTTCCTCCTCCCATGATGTGAATTGTGGGGGTTGAGGTGGGGGTCCTCCGCCAGTCTTCTGCACGGCGATGTTGTGCCTGGATACCATGGAACGCACCTTCCCCCGTAGGTCGTTCCATCGCTTCCTGATGTCTTCCCGATTTCTGGGGTGCTGTCCCACTGCGTTCACCCTGTCGACAATCCTCTGCCATAGCTCCGTCCTCCGGGCAATGCTAGTGTATTGTATCTGTGTGCCGAACAGCTGGGGCTCTACCCGAACGATTTCCTCCACCATGACCCTGAGTTCTTCGTCTGTGAAGCGGGGTTGTCTTTGGGGTGCCATGGGGTGGTGTGTATGATGTGTGGGGTGGAGTATGTGTATTTAAGTGAGTTGAGTGTGGTGGTGTGTGTTGTTTTGTGTGTGGATAGTGTGTGGGTGATGGTGTTGAGTGGCTGTGGATGTTATTTTTTGGATGCTGGTGTCTCGCTCTTGCCTTCTTTACGAATTTTTTAGCGTAGGGGTTTGTGGGTGATGTGGGTGTGTGTTTTATATTGTATTGTGTGTGTGGGAGTGGTGTGTGTATGTGTATCAGGTGTGTGGGATTCAAATCGTCCAATGTGGCTGGGTTTTGTTCGTTTGTGTGTATTCTGACCGCGGCGGTGTGTCCCGCCAATGGAATACCGCGTTTGAATGACCGCCGCGTGGATTCGTGGGTCGTAATGGCATGGGCGTATTTCTGTTGGCGTGACGGTGGAGGTTTTGTCACCTCCACCTTTCCGCCGACCGCTGGTCTGGCGGTCTGTTGTGGCGGTCGGATTTTCGGAGGTTTGCCTTCTGCGGGTCAGAATGACCGTGGCGGGTTACCGCGACCGCGGCGGGATTATGGAGGATTTCTGACCGGCGGTAGGCGCCTTTTACCGCCGAGGTCAGAATGACCACCTTAATCTCCACTTATCACCACTTAGACAATAAAGTCTCAACTGGCCAAGGTTAGCCTTATTGTCCTTCTTTTGGGGGGTTATGTGAGAAAGTATCCTCTTTCTAGCATGGTTACTACCATTTTGCCTGTTTGTCAGCGTGTTTTTACTGTGTCACTGTCAGTATGTTTTACTGTTTTGTCACTATGCTTGACTGTGTCACTGGATCCTGCTAATCAGAACTCCAGTGCTTATGCTCCCTCTGGTTCCAGATTTGTACTTACATACAGGTAACCCAGTATTCCCCTCCAAATTGGCATACTGGATCTCCCCTTATAAGACCCTAGTTTATGGTACCTAGGTACCCAGGGCATTGGGGTTCCAGGAGATCCTCATGGGCTTCAGCATTTCTTTTGCCACCCATAAGGAGCTCATCCAAACACTTCTTCAAGACTGCCATTGCAGCCTGAGTGAAATAGTGTAAACACTATTTCACAGCCATTTTAACTGCACCAGGTCACTTATAAGTCACCTATATGTCTAACCTTCAGACCCTAAAGGCTAGGTGCATAGTACCTGTGTGTGAGGGCCCCCCTGCACTAGCAGAAGTGCCCCCACGTCATCCAGGCCCATTTTCCCAGACTTCATGAGTGCGGGGATGCCATTGTAAGTGTGCACTACATACAGGTCAATACATATATGTAGCTTCACAATGGTAACTGAATATGGCCATGTGAGGTGTCTAGAAACTGGAAATTGCACCCCCAATCTGATTCTGGTATTGGGGGGCCAATTCCATGCACTGTGGGGGCTCCACCATGGGCCCCCAGCACTGCTAAACCAGCTCTCTGAGGTTTCCACTGCAGCCCCATCTGCTGCCACCTCACAGACAGGCTTCTACCCTCCTGGAACTGGAGCAGCTCAATCCCAGGAAGGCAGAACAATGCATTTCCTTTAGGAGAGGGGTGTTACACTCTCTCCCTTTGGAAATAGGTGTTACAGGCATGGGAGGGGTATCCTCCCAGAGCCTCTGGAAATGCTTTGAAGGGAACAAACAGTGCCCTCATTGCATAATCCAGTCTACACCAGGTCAGTGACCCCTAGTCCCTGCTCTGGTGAGAAACTGGACAAAGGAAAGGGGAGTGACCACTCCCATGTCCATCACCACCCCAGGGGTGGTGCCAAGAGCTCCTCAAGAGTATCCCTGGATTCTGCCATGTTGTTTTCAGGATGGTCAGGGATCCCTGGGAGCATCTGAGTAGCCAGTGCCAGCAGGTGACATCAGAGCCCCCTCCTGATTGGTGCTTACCTGTTTAAGTGACCAATCCCCCTCTCAAGGCTACTTAGGGTCTCTCCTCTTGGTTTTTCCTCAGATTCGGTTTTGCAAGACTCCAACAGGAATCCTCTGCTTCATCTTCTACCATCAGATCAACCGCAAGACTGCTCCAGGAACTCTACAACTGCAACAAAGTATCCAAGAAGGCTACTGCAACTCTGTAACTTCAGCTCCTGCCAGCAACTGCAACAGTTTCCAGGTTGTGCACACTCCGAGGACTGCCTGTCTTCAGCCTGCACCAGAAGGACCGAAGGAATCTCCTGTGGAGTGTCGGAGTCACTTCCCTGCTTCTGCAGGCACCTCTCTGCAGCAATGACCGGTTCCCTTGGTCTCCTCTCCTGACACAGAGCGTGGATCCTGGAACACAGGTGGTGGACCAGCGTGACCCAGACTGTCCAAAGGTCCAACTGTCCAAATTTGGTGGGGGTAAGAGCTTGCCTCCCCGAGTCAGACAGTACCCCTGTGCACCGCATGTTTTAGTGCTCCTAGTACTTCTGTGCACTTCTCCTTCATGCACAGTTTAGCACAGATCCCCAGCACTCTATCCTGTGACACTCAGCTCCCTGAGTTGTTCTCCGGCGGCATGGGATCCCTTTGTGTAGTGCTGCAATGACCATGATTTGCATCTCCTTTGCCCCCATGTCCTGAGACTCCTGTGGGTGCTGCCTGGTCTTCTGAGGGCTCTATGAGGTGCTGAGAGCCCCCTCTGTCTACTCAGTCCAAGTTGAGACCCCTAGGTCCCTCCCGGGTCCAGGTAGCCCCTTTTCCTGCCAAACGCGTCTTTTGTGTGAGCCAAGGCTTTTTGGCGGAATCTAAATATGAAAACCAGCCTGGCAAACATCTACTCAATGTCGGACATTTCTTGCACCAAGCAGGAAGCAGGAATCCACAGCCGTCTTCTTTGGTGCATCTCTGACTTTTTCTTCCAACCGGAGGTTCCACATTTGCAACTTCATCCGGGTTAGCAGGGGCTCCTGTTACTCCTGGACTCTTCAGCTGTCCTTGGACTTGATCTCCTCTCTCTGCAGGTCTTCTGGTCCTGGGTCTTGTAGTCTTGCTTGGTTTTTGCATAATTCTTTATCACGAATCCTAGTGTGTTCTGAGGAAACTTGGTGTACTTTACTCCTCCTTTCCTGGGCTCTGGATTAATGGTACTTTACTTACCTTTGGGGTTTTCTTACACTTCCACCACCCTTCTACACACTAGTCTTGCCTAGGTGGGAAACCGTCATTCGCATTCCACTATTTTAGTATATGGTTTGTGTTACCCCTAGGCACATTGTAACCTATGGTGATTTTCACTATCTGCACTATTTTATGACTGTTTAGTTACCTGATTTTGGTTACTAGTGTATATTTTGTGTTTAATAATAACCTCCTAAGGAGTATAGTCTCTAAGATATTCTTGACTTTGTGTCACTAAAATAAAGTACTGTGTGACTACAGTGGTATTGCAAGAGCTTTGAATGTCTCCTTGGTCAGCCTTGGCTGCTCTGGCTACAGCTACCTCTAGACAGCCTTGATTATAGACACTGCCTGCATTTCACTAATAAGGGATAACTGGACCTGGTATAAGGTGTAAGTACCATAGGTGACCATTACAAACCAGGCCACCCTCCCACAGTTATACAGATTATAAGGCCAGTATCATTAGAGTACTGATTTCCTGTTCACTTTTTTCAGTTGCATGGTATTTTTGACTATGAGGATCTTCAATTTTCTTGTTGGTTTTAAACCTCTGAAATTATTCAGGAGGCATAGTTACAAAGATGCGTATGTTTGAAGCACACAGTTTTTTTCGAGAACAGGAAGTCCACCATTTTGGACATAGTAATTCATTAGAATAATTGAAGTTGTGGTACTTTCTAGAAGTGATTTATCACCACCACATGAGTTGATTGCAGTAACTGTCATATAAATAGCATCTGTCCTACAGCAGGGGAGCCCTACTGGCCCATGTGCGTAACGCTCTGCTACTGTGGATTAACCAGCACCTAGCCCTACCACCCCAAGTGTATGTTGGTGTGTTTTTTGTATATGGTGTGAGTATTAGATGCGTGGTTTATATGTCGGAACAAGAGCAATGGAGGGCTTTTCTGAAAACATAATATTTCATGAAACATAATTATACCAAGGCAAAAATATGACAACATTTAACATTTGAGACCTTTAATCAAATATTTTTTAAATAAAAAAATGTGGTCACATAGCAAGTACTTTTCCTTATTTTATCATTTAGTTTACCATGAGCTATGATGAAGTCCCGAAGACCGGCAGTGCCTGTACCCTTAATTCTGTCAACATCTCAGGGCCAATGACTACTGTCAGCTGCTCCTTTATTCACACTAGCTCCTGCTGAATGTCTGGACTTCTACATTTTCAAGTGCAACTCTGAGATTCAGCACCAGCTCCTCCTTTGTCTTATACGTGTATTCATGCCACCTTTTCATACACTCCACCATAGTCCCTCATGCTGGTGCTACAGCATTGGTTATGTCAAGGATACCTTGCCATAGCTAGTGGAAACTTTGAGGCGACAAAACGATCAGTTTCTTGCTTTGCCACCTCACTAATCGAAATCTCAAACTCGATCTTAGGAAAACTTTACATCCTGCGAAGGACAGCTGAATTATTTGCTAAAACAGACACAAAGCTAATCCAAAAATCACAGTAAACTGTAAGGCAGATGTCAAGCCTATACGTAATCTAAGGAGCTAACGGAGAAGAAACGTAGGTGAAGCATATAGTTGTTTTGTTAGAGGTCCCTCACCCACAAATCATGGCATGCTTCATCAGAGGGACCTCCCCATAGTCAGGATTTCATGTCCCCTGGCTGGGCTCACCTTACTTTGGGAGCTCTCACATATTATATATCTAACAATGTTTGAGAAGAGAATGTGTATGAGTGTAAAATTATGTAGAGTAATTCTAGGGAAACCTGTGTTCCGGGGGGTCCCTGATATGATTAAAATTAACATAGAACGATGTGTAGGAACATCAGTGGTTCCCACATCCTAACATCAAGAAGTTTCAGCCGTTCACCAAGCACTACAGACAGATCTCCCCCAGCCTACCTAAAGTGTGTGTAATTGGTGATGTGTGAAAAATCATCAATAGAAAATTAGAAAAATCCTTGCAAACATAAGGATCCAATGTATGTCCTAATGAAAAGATATAAAAACATAATACAGTCAGAAAACTGTGTTCATACTTCTAAGTTCTAAAAGATAAAAACAATGTACCTTTTCAGTGTAGACACACAGTGGTTCACACGTCAGCACTCACTAATAAGACACTTGTGTATGAAATGACACATAAATGTACAACCCAGTGCTTAATTTGTGCTTGTTGTTTCCGGTGCTGAGCACCGGCACTTATTTTTGAGGGCCGGGGCTTGCTCTTATGCCTCAAGCATTTACTGCAAGCAAAAGACACATATGGGAAAGACGGAGGAAGGGAAAAACGAAAAAGCGTCACAAAGGGAGAAAGCAGAAAGCTACAAGAGCGAGCTGGAGGGGCAGGTAGTTGCTTTAAGTGGATTTAAGAGGCCCAAGATGGATTTAGGATTACGCTGCCTCAGTATTCCGTGTTCACACATTTAAGTGAAGCAGCCGCGTGTTTAAGAGGAGGACTTTGAGCACCGGCACCTCTTTATTTACAAATTAAGCACTGGTACAACCATATCATGTTGTCTAATTCACCCTTGCATTAAGAGGTCTGAGCCTCACAGAAAAAAGGAAATTGTATTTCCTATAGTCAAACTTTACCCAAATAAACATGAGTATCACGTTTCTTAGTCATAACGTATATTGTCGGCATGAAGTAGAATCAAAAGTAAAGAGCTTGTGTCACACATTTCACATGTCATGAAACAAATTACTTCATCAAGGGAAATTGCTTAAGGGTGTACCTGTAGTCCTCCAATTCCTCTGGTTGTTAGGTCATAGGTGAAGGACGGTCTCTTGTAAATGGAAAGTCCTCTTTGAGCATGCCAGACTCGGACGCGTCGAGGACATGCAATACGTGATGTCATTGCGCTGTGTCAATCTTAGCATGTTGAGGATAAACTTACTCGTTGTTAAAGTGTTATAACAAAACTTTTACTCCTGCCGCAGATCATACAAGAATGGAATTGTAATTTTAAATTGTGGTTTTGTAAAGGATCGTCGGCCTTCCACTTACGGTAATTCGGTAAAGAGACTCAATAATGAAAACAACTATTTTTTGCAATGAAAAAACACAATTTGACACTGTGGTTGCACTCGAAGAAGCTGATTCTGTAGACCTAGTTTTTCATAGATCTAGAATTAAGTCTATATTTGTGTCCATGTGATAGCCTTCAAAAGGTGAGTGTGAGTTTCCAATCTATAGATCCATTATTGTTATTGTTGTAGCACACAGAATGCATTCTTGTTTGGGTTATTTGTGTTTACCTTATAATAAATAACCCACCACTCCATATCACTGTCAGTATGATCAATCTTAATATAGCGGCTGGGTAGCTGCGTATTGTTTTTCTTGCAAAGAATAATGTTCTGGTCTTCAGCTAGTCGGATCTGGATTTCTCTACTAATCTTATCAAAGTATCTAAAACTACAAGGGCACTAGATTAGGTATATTGCATTGTTTGTGTTGCGATTAGTAAAATGATTAATCTGGCAAGAAGTATGCAGACCTAGGTCAATAGTCCTGGTGGCTCTAGTAAAGTGACAAATGTACGTTCCCCACACAGGAATTTACTTCTTATTTGTGCAGACCCCATAGAGTTGCATGGTCGTCTCATAGGGCCTTATGTGACTTAGTACGAACCATCATATCTCATAGTCGTGATTCAGTTCCTTCCTGTCTAACCTCACCTTTTGGGTGCATTCACACCAACACAGGTCTAAACCTCATGACCTAGCCTTTAGAGTGCTGTAAGGCTCAACCATTAGTCCACTGTTCAAACTTTATGTGAGGCCTTTTGCTGAGATTGTGGAATCCCATGGGTTGAAACTTTTTCCTTATTCCAATGACACCCAAACTGTGGTATCCTTATCTACAAAATGTAACTGCATTGCAGAAGCTCCTAACATCTGTATTAGAAATTGGGTCTCTAGTTGGCAGACGTTTGCACTCTGTCGAAGTAGGGACCACAATCCTAGTCAGGGCAAGTAAGATACACACTAAAAGTTTACCTGGGCTCATCCTCTGGTAGCTTGGCACGGTGCAGTCAGTCTAAAACTAATAATGCAATGTGTAAAGTATTTGTGCACACACAGTATCACCGTGAAAACACCAGAAAAAGACTCCACACCATTTTAGAAAAATAGCCAATATTAATCTGAGTCCAACAAGACCAAAATTACAAAAATCCAACATGCACAAGCAAGATATGAATTTTCAAAGATTAAATCAAAATACAGTGATTGGAAGACAGTAGCTCCAACCGGAACTATCTGGTTGCGCTGGCTGGGGTCAAATTCAAATGTGCAGTCCAACCTTGATAGAGCACGGGCTGAGTAGAGAAGTCATGCAGACCCATTGACTGTGCCTTTGTTGCGTTGATTCTCAGTGATGATGCATTGATCCAGAGGAGGGGATGCATCGTGATTGGAGGCATTTCATCCTACCTGATGGGACAAAGTTCATGATGCGTCGATGTCCAGAAGCGATGAGTAATGGTTCTGATGCATCAGTGCCACGCCGGCCAAGCCAGGGCTGGGTTGTTAGTCAGGGACATTGCTTTGTGCAATGAGTGAGTGCTGTCTGCAGCTTCGGTGCTGGCAGTGGCAAAGCATCATTTCTGCAGCGGGTTGCATCAGTTCCAAGTGGGGCGCTGGTGTTGTTGCATCAGTTCTTGTGTTGCAGCACCACACACACCCCCAAGGGCCCAGAACTGGATTTGATACCACTTGGCAAAGTAGGACTCACAACAGAGGAACCCAAGTGCTAGTAACAAGATGCAGGTGAAGTATTTGATCTCCATGAGACTTCAGAAACAAGAGGCAAGCTCAGTCAGGCATTTGGAGAAACTTTAGATTGCAGTATGTAGAGAGTTAGAGCTAGTCCTCTCACTCCCAGGCAAGAAGTAGCAGGTAGCAGGCCATCACAGCAGAGCAAACAGCAAAGTGGCAGTCCCTCCTAACAATTCAGTGGTCCTTCTTTGTATTAAAGTGCCACTTTTTGAACAGTCACCCCCCCCACACTTTTTGCTGTCAGGTGCTGTTGTTTTTGACTTGTCAGCGTGCTGAGGCCTGCTAACCAGGCCCCAGCACCAATGTTCTTTCCCTTAAATTGTTTATCGTATTTCATAGGCCATTTGGCAAGGAGCTTACCACCCCGGTAAGTAACTCAAGTAAAACAGAGACTGCAAAGCTGCCATGTCAGCCTGCACATGCAGCTTGCTACTCGAGTGAGACTGTGCCCAGGTGCAGGTAGAGTCCCCGTTCCTGTCCATGGACAGGTCAGTCACTCCTAAGGCAGGCCCCCTCTAGCCCAGGAGGCAGAGTGCACTGTCTCATGAGTGAGGACATATGTGCAGGAGCACATATGCCCCCGTGCTGGCATTTAAAATGCGATGCCGGCCCGAGTAACTGGCGGTCCACTTCAGGGACAGATTAGCCGCAGGAACTAGTAGCCCATTTACCACTGTCCCTCCCACCCTTAAACACCCCCTAAAACAGGATTTAAGGGGCTCCCCTAGCACTAGAACTCAGATCTTACCTGGAAAAGAAGAAAGAAGCACAAAGAGATGTCTGCACCAACAACAGAACATGGACTCCAGCCCCAGCACGCAGAGAGGACACAGAGTGACCTAAGGAGACCGAGTGCCCGACATGTGCCTGAGGTGAAGGCTCATTGGTCCCAGCAAGAGTGACCCCAGTGGACACCGAGAACCCAAGGAAGTCTCCCCTGACTGGTGGTACTAGTCCCCTATAACTTGCAGGAGTAAAGGAGGGCTGAGATCAAAGATCTGAGACCCGACAGGCTCTACATGTCTGAGCTTAAATAGACTCAGTATCCAGCATCCAAAGAGAAGGAGTAAGGCCTGAGCCAAGCTTCAAGCCTCTACTTTCCACCAAACGACATCCAGATGACAGAAAGCCTGTGGACCACTCTTGTGGCTACCAAGGCTTGTCTCTCGCCAGCCCGGAAACAGATGGCCACACTACGTTCACCGGCTCTGCCAATTCAACCAGTGACCATGTTCCCTCAGAAACACAGTCTTACCATCGAAAGAAGAATTGGAGCAACACCAAATCATGAATGATGCAATCTAAATATAGAAATACATTAAGTCAAAATCTCACAAGTTACGCCCCCATACGTGATTATCTCGAAGATGATGGTACTTACTTCGCCTAGGGGTGCACAAATTAAATAGCGTCTTCTTAATACAATTTTGTACCCAAATGCTGGTCTTATTTCAAGGGCAGTAGACAAGGTCCCCCACTCACTTTGCCTTCCAACGCATGAATCAATCAATGTCTTCTCAAAGTGAGTTGCCATTTTCAAACTTGAGTAACCCATGACATTCGACAGACCGCTCTTCCTCACAGTCACGTGCACAACATTAGAAAAACGGCAGACATTTTATCACAGTAAATCCATATGGTTACCACATGGGTGCAAGATGGTAATACATATGGATATCCACACGTCTATTTTCCAGGATGATGGCCAAAAATTGAACTAGCTAACAAATATAATTGAGTTCATTAAGGCTATTAAAATCTTAAATGAAACTATTCGGCGGGGCGTGCCCAAACTGACGCAGAACATCATCCTGGCAAGGGAGCTAAGGACAAACTATTTTGGCATTCTAAATGGCTCAACGGACTGTGATCCAAGCGCTGTGGTTTCCACCTTGGATTATGGTAACATACTATTTTTGGATGCAACAAAAGCTTTAGTGAAACAGCATTAAGTAGTTCACAATGTGGCAGCCCCCTTACTCCTTTATCCACCCACATTTACCCCTTCGGTCAATCTATTACATACTTAACACTGGCTCCCTATTGAACAGCGAGTCCAGTTCAGTACTCTTTGCTACCTGCACAAGAATCTTGCCAACACAGGACCAGTGTCTATGAGACAGTTGGTAGCGGGGTACTGTACCGCACACTTTTATCTAGCTATCAGGATCTGGAAATAGTTCCTAGGATCAGGAAGTCTTGTCAGGGTAGCGCCACAAGCTCTGGAACAATTTGCCACATTCACTGAGAGATTGCAATTTGCTCACAGCTTTTCGCAAGCAGCTAAAAACCTGGCTGTTTCCACCTTCCTTATAATTGGGATGATCATGGCTTGATGACCTGGGTTAAGGAGGAGAGTAGCGCTGGGAAACTTCACATGTAGTCATGCGCTTTATAAGTCTTATTAACATAACATCACATAGGCTTGTGTTCCTTTCAAAGGAGAACTTTGTTTTTTTTCGAAATTGAAATAACCTGATATCAGGATATGCCGGTGTTTATCACGATTTTCCTTAATTACTATTATTAAATGGCTAAACATTTCGGTATTTTCACATCCTTCTGAGAGTCTTAGGAGGGTTTTGCGATTACTAGATCTTTTTTAACCCTTTTAATAATCTTCCTGGGGTAATTTTGTTTTTGTAATTTCAATGCCAATGTGTGTGCTTGTTTTTCATACTCTTTTCTTTCAGTACAGTCATGATTCAATCCGAAAAACTGACCAAAGAGTACATTTTCCAACAGCAAGCGAGAGAGGAAGTTATCAAAGATGATTTTATTATTTCTTTCAGTTGACGTGTGCTATACACTGGGCCCCTGGAGTCATGTGATTGTGCAGCCGCGGTGTTTTTCGCATAATTATGTATTTGCCAGATTAGCCACATAGTCCGTCATTTACTGCATAATCTGCAGATTTTAACAAAAAATGTTTTTAGCTCCAATGGTTCAAAAGTTACTAGGAGCGCAGCTGCACATGTTGCTGCACAGGGGAAGGCTACTTGCCAATATCAACCGTTAATTTTTCTGTTGTTATTCCTACATTTGGATGTTAAACTGGTACTAATAAACTGCAACCAATGCCCAAACAGTGCTTAAAAGTGTAAAAATGGCAAAATATTATAATAATACTACCACAAAATGTGTCTCATTATGCCACACAATTTACATTTTCTTTGTTGCATAATTTTCTCAACCCTGCCACATAATTTGGCCCTCCCCTGCGGCATAATTCCAGTGGCCCTGGCTATACATTAGCAGAAATATTCTTGAGATAACATTATGCTACAATCTAGAAACACCAGTTCCTGGTTGCTTATTATGTGTGAAAATCTTAAGCACGGGTTTGGCTGTTGATCCTTGATATGAACTCAGTCGCTGAGTTAATATCGTCATGCCACACAATAAACACATCGTCAATGTACCGACACTATAGTCTGATGTGTTCTTCTAAGGTGTTATTCCATGAATATATGTGTGTGTTTTCAAATTCAGAATCATGGAAAGGTGCCTACCTTGGGCGATAGGGCTTCCCATAGACATTCCATGGATGTGTAAAGGCTATCCGTGATGAATCAATAACACAATGCAAGAGAGTGATGTGTTCCCAGTGAGTCTCATGAAGAAGTTCTTAAATCAACTCAGTGTTATTTTGTAGCTCATTCCGGGCCTGCCTTTCTTTTCTGTGGGTCTCTCTGCTCTGCTTCTTTTAAAGTGGTCCGCTCAAAAGGCAAAACCTCTAGTTGAATACTTGATGCAAGTAGCATGAATGCAGATTTGTGAGGAGACCAATGTTGGTTGTGTCGGTTTCCGATAGGGGAATTTTTGTCTATGTAAAAAAGGCACATAGCAATGTCGTAACATAGACCTCCACAGCCCCTGAAGTGTGGGGGGGTGGCCGAGCTCCAGGAGGCCCCCTCAGCACAGCACCCAGGTCTGAGACCTCTTGAATTAGTCCATAGAGGGGGCATCCATGTACTCTGCAGGGGGGTCCTCTGAATTTTCGTTAAACTACTGGTACACAGTCTTATGCCTACAAAGAATTGAGATAATTCACAGCTTGGGGAAAATGTGCCAACATTTGGGGTTGGGACTGTTGCAGGTTCAATAGAGTCATGATGCTTGGGAAGTTTCATAGGGGAAACTATTTCCAAACGTTTAAGAGATCAAAATGTCAATCCAAATATTAATGTCTCTGTCATTTCCTCCTTTGGTATATTTGCTTTCCCTTTAGGAAATGGTGATGGAATCATCTTTTCTTTTATTTCATCTAGGGGAGTCCACCCTCAAACTGGACATTAAGGAGCTCTGTCATCAGAGGAAAAGAGACCATGAATCAAGTAAGTTATTTCTCCTTTAATTGCTTTCGACTCTTCTGTCTCCTTATCTTTCCTTTCCTTCGCTTGATAACTCCTCCACCTATTCTCAGTGTTTTTCTGTCTCTTTAGTCATGTTCTAGGTGCTTCACATTTCTTGCCCCAGCATTTTTAACTCTGTTCCTTCTTGAGTCCTGGCTGCTCTCCGAAAATGTTGTGTTCATGCACTTTCTACCCCCTCTTCCTAATTGTTTCAAAATTGTGCCACCAGATTGCCCAGGAGTCTGTAGCTCACTCTGTCCAGTTCCATAGGCCCCCAAACGTGCACCCATTTACCCACCTCTGTGAGCCATGTTCCTTCAGGGTTTGCAGTGCTTGCCTCCCTTCATCATCCCCTATCAGGCTTGTTTTGTCATTCTGTCCTTCCGACTCTGACCCCTGCCATCAGCAGCTTCCACTCTCAACTCTCCTGCAGGCATCAATAGGCAAGTCCAATTTCCTTCTTTACTGACTCTTCTCTGAGGCTTCTGGGTCCCCACCATCGTCGTGGTCTGCTGCATCCTTTGAGAACCTAGATGGGAGTCTCCATCCTGTTTATTTTTCTCTCTGTCTCTGTTATTCTTTGTCACTTTTCAGTTTTAGTTATGTCTTCCTTAATTTCACTTTCTTCTCTTGCAGTCCATGTGACATCCTAGGCTGCCTGTTGCAGGAAGACATGCTAAGTCCCCCTCCCCCATTGCATCCCTCCTCAATTAGCTCTTTCTTTTTGGGAAGAGCTACTGGATACCTTGAGAGAAAGCCAATATTGTCCTAATCTTTTAACTTCCTATGATTTATCTCAAAATGATCACTTTGTATTTATAGAAACCATTTTAGGATTCTGGAGTTAATCCCCTTGTTAATGATGTGGCCATGTTTGAGGAGCCTGGTCTGTCAGAAGTACAAAGGGATGCCTTCTAGATAGAACCTCAGTTTTCAATAGCTCCTAATCTTTTAAATACCTATGGTTTACCTCAAATTGATCACTTTGTATTTATAGAAACCATTTTAGGATTCTGGAGTTATTCCCCTTGTTAATGATGTGGTCATGTTTGAGGAGCCTGGTCTGTCAAAAGTACAAAGGGATGCCTTCTAGATAGAACCTCAGTTTTCAATAGCTCCTAATCTTTTAAAAACCTATGATTTACCTCAAACTGATCACTTTGTATTTATAGAAACCATTGTAGGATTTTGGAGTTATTTCCCTTGTTAATGATGTGGCCATGTTTGAGGAGCTGTCTTCTAGATAGTACCTCAATATTCAATAGCTCATTTCTTAGCTAAATATGTTTTCTCTATGATTGGTTATGTTTGTTCCGTGAGGAACGGCTTCTGACTTAGGAAGAGAATTGGGTTCCCTTCATTAAACACATCTAATTGAGAAAGAACTGCCTGAGTTTTGATGTCTGAAGCATCTGTTTGTAAAATGATTTGTTTTTGAATCAGGAGAATGTAATACTCGTTTGGAAGATACAACAGCCTTCATGGACTTAACTGCTTGCAAGGTAGAGGGGGCTGGATGTTGGTAATTTTGATTGGATGAAGATTTCTTTAGGAGATCAGTCAAAATGGCAGAGATGTGCGAATAATTAAGAATAAACATTCTGTAGTAGCCAAATAAGCCAATAAGGCCCTCGTGGCATTCTTGTAGCAGGGTAAAAGGTATGGAAGTTGTAGCCTTTACTTTCCATCTTGAGGTTGCATCAAGCCATTTCCTAAAATGTACCCCTAGTATTTTACACAATCATTGTCCATCTTAGTACTTTGGAGTTTACTAAGAGATCAGTTGACTGAAAATCTGTAAACAGCAGAGTCAATTGTTTGCAGTGTTCTTCATTGGTTTTATTAAAAAATACTATATCATCCAAACAGGCAGAGACATATGACTTATGTGTGTCTACTATCTGATGTATTAACTTCTGAAAGGTAGCAGGATCCCTATGCACACCAAAGGGCAGCTCAGTAAAGTGGAGCCTATGCTAGGGGGTGGAGAAGGCAGTTCTCTCTTCGTCTTCCTGCCTCAATGGGATCTGCTGGTACCCTTTAATTAAATCAATAATGGTTATATATTTGGACTCTCCTAACTGCTCAATCAAATCATTAATACATGGCAAAGGATAACTGTCAAATTTAGTCAGTTTTCTACTGACTTGTGGGATTCTATAGGGTCACTGTTGCTTGAAAACCTGTGGTGGAGGGTGGCACCATCCCAGACACCACAGATTAGCCATCATTCCGAACAGGAAAACTCAGAACATAGAAGAAATGTTATATCCAGTAAAAACCATATTCTGCATTATAGGTATTTTCAGAGTGCAATTCAAGGTCACACATAAAGTCAGTTTCATATTTCTTTGGTGATAGTGTTTCTGTTGGGTATTTCTCCAAAAGCCACTGAACACTCACATTAACCTCTCTCATTCCTAAACATGATTATCCATTTGGCTTTCTCCTCACTCTTAACAAAAGACCTATACATCAAATGATAGTAGCCCAGCAAATTCCTGGACAATCATTTCTGAAGGTGGGATACAACAAGCAAAGTGATTTGGTTGAACGTAGTAGAGGTTCAGAAATTCTTAGGAAATTCCTGATATAGGGGATATTGGCACTTTCCACGCACAGCTAGCATAATTTGTTTGCACATGTCCATAGGGTCAGCATCATCCTGCCTTCCAGCTCTTACTGTCCCAACTCTCTGCATCTCAAATTCAGTGGAGAATCAGTTCATTCACAATATCAAATCCAATTCAGCAAGCAGAATTAGCCATGCAAGTTCTTCATTGTCACTCCCATTATCATATCCATGCCATAGCTATTTCTGTCCCTCTCTTAGACAAATATGAGAATCTTCTGTAAAGAAACTTGAAAGTGCCTTAGCAGTTCACCCCTAACCAGATGGCCAACCTAGAGTAGATTTCAATATGTGTGAAAGCTAAACTGGAACAGGAATGAAGAATCATCCACTTTTTATCCTTTAGTATCACTTATTTCAGAGATATTGTAAAAATATTAATCTTTACAGTTTTATTCATACTCATTTATAGTTATTCTAGAGAGCCAAAACTAAATACAAACCTACCCCAATAAGCAATTTCATTGATCAAAACAAGATAATTTATATAACTCTGTTGAAGGTCTTCTCTAGAATATCTTTAAAAGTGAGTTTGATGTTTCTTTACCTTCACTGTCTCCACCTTCCTTATCTCAAATTCATGTAGTCTTTTTTTATCTTAACTTAAGCAAATTATATTGATTCTAAAGGGCAGCAGCCAGCAGTCCTTCTTGAAGTGCTGGTACTATCTCTATGAAGACAATAGTGGTTGCAGTCATCCTCCACTAAATGCAGTTTAAAAATTACATCTTTTCTGATAATGAAGATCGCTGTCTTCTAGCATGAATTTTACATGGCTGCTAACATGTAGAGTCAACAAGACATCAACTTTATTAAATTTGAGAGCCTTGGACAAAATCCACAGTGACAGCCTCTGGTGTTAACTGATATCCTATGGCATACCACAGCAGATACTTCTCCTCATCAAGATCTTCCTAGATAATTTCAAATGTGAGGTGGGAGATAGAGAGTATAGCTCTGAAGTCGAGATGGGTGTGTGATGTCAGCATTGCTCTTCAAACTAGTCATTGAGTGGATGACGCAACGCACAACTGAAGACAAGCCAGGGGTAGCCAGGTGGACCTTATTCTCTACGCTGAAGGATCTTGACTATGGGGATGACCTAGCCTTGGTCCTGCACGCACAGCAGCAAAAGCATGAAAAGAAATCTCACATCAACATCTATGCACAGCAATTGGGCCTGAAGAAAACGGAATTCATGTCACTCAGCATCTCAAACCTTCATCAATCAAGGTGTATGGAGAGGACCTAGCCATGACTGAAGAGTTCACCTACCTTGGCAGTACTATCAGACACGATGGAGGGTGTGCAGTGACATTGAGAGCAGGCTGAACAAGGCCAAGAATGCATTCAGGTAGCTGAACAATGTGTGGAGGTCATCTCAGTACAGGACCAACACCAAGCTGAGGCTATACCACAAATGTGTTTGTTACACACTTTTGTATGGATCAGAATGCTGGCAGATGACCAAAAACAAAATTACCAAACTGTCAGACTTCCACACCAGTAATCTGAGAAGAATCTTTAACATTTTCTGGCCATGAACAATCTCCAACCAGGAACTGCTCAGCGGATACAAGCAAGAGAATATGGACACCAACTAAAAGGGTAGCAATGGATAGGACACACTATCAGAAAAGAACAAGTCTCCATCACAAGACCAGCTCTCCACTGGACCCCAGAAGGCAAATGGGAGAGCCGCAGGCCTGGAGACAAACTATTGAAACAAATGAAGTCCCTGAACCACAGCTGAGGCACTACGGAAACTTGCCTAAGACAGATAGCAATGGAGGTCCTTTGTTGCTTCCCTACATGCTAGTCTGCATATGGGCAGTATGTGAGTAGCTAACATGTAGACCTCTGATTGAGAGTCAGTCTAGAAGCTGAGAAACTTTTTGATAAAGATGTATTATCCCTTGTACAAGTTGTGCTGAATTAGTCCCAGGTAGGGCCACTGTTAATCGATTTTACTTTCCTTGCACTGGAGCTTATGGAAGCTAAATCGAAGCTTTTAGCCTTGGACAAGCTTAAGCTCTACATCAGAAAAGTGACAGGTACTTTTCGATCACTCTGCCAGGAGAATTCTCTGACCATTCCTTTTCCTTATTTGCCTGCTGAGATGTGCTGGCGCCACTAAAAGTGTGGCAGCCCTGCTTAATATTGTCTTCAGCGCCAATAATCTCCCAGTTCGGCTGCAACAATCTCCCAGTTCGGGGGTTAAAAACTGAGCACTGATCATTTTATTCTACTTGCGCCTTTACTAAAACGATCTATAATCTCCTCACACACAGAAATGAGTGTATAGTGCACACACGCGTAATACCGCTCCTACATTTGCACTCACGCATACACTCATGCGAACCCACAAACACACGCCCACATATTGAGACATGCACGCACATACACACACACTCTCTGTCATACACAAGACACACAAACAATTGTCACTATAGAAATGCCGACCCGTGGGCTTTTCCTGAAGTTTAGCAGGTGGCCACTTGTGATGATAGTAAAACATGCAGAGGTAAAACACCGAATGCCATTCTTAAAGTGGCACATTTTAACTTTATTTCTTTAGATGGGCGAATATCAAGCCGTTGCAAATGTTCTGTTCTGTTAAATTCTTACCTACAGTGTATCTGTTGTCCCGTAGATATACAAGAAATACACCTGCGGTACATATTATGCTGGGATTTTCGTTACTAGGGACAGGCGTGTTTCAGTTTTATTTGCTATCTGCAAACAGGAAGTGCTAATAATACCCTCCCTGTAACCACAGTATCGTTTGCACAGAGGTGATAAATCACAGCTGAGCAGGAGACATACGGGGCAGGGAGCAGCATGCCTTTGAAGGTGTATGATCTCACCCGTGAGAAGCAACTGTGGAATATTTATTGGTGCCTAAGAAACATTTCACACCCCTGTCTAAATGCAGCACATTTGAAGTCAGTAACAGAGAATACTTTGCAAGCAGGAAATATTCAATACCCAATTGCTTTTTTCAGCGTCCTGGCACAAGATCCGAGGATCCGGGAATTCTTTCTCACACAAAATGAAGTACATTTGTCATTACTTGAAGAAGCACAGCGCTGGCTTATAACATTAAAACTGGTAGCCAATCTGAACTTGAATACTAAAATGTAATTCATAACAAATAAATCTGCTGTTGGAGGTTCATCGCTAAAAACAAATGTATGTTTTTAATGGCTTCTAAATTCGAAGTAGCATGTTGTTTATAATATGTTGCTTAAACCGAATGTTTTTTGTTAATGTAGCCTGCAGTACGGATAAACAGGAAACGGAGCTTGTAATAATAGTCATCTGAAAGGTAGACAACAACAAATGCAATGTTATATTGATATCAAATTGCCATGAATTAGTTCATGTTATATCGTGGGATAGTCCACCAGGGATTGGGAGACCTCTGTGGTGAGACCTGTTGTTCCCCCCTGTCCATTGTGGCTAATAATGGTACACCCCACCCGTGACGTAGGAGTGAGTTGATAAAGGTGTCTGAGGTTTTGCGCAGAAGGCTAGTTTTTCACCCACACCAGCGTACTATGGTCCGTACCTCCCTCAGGGCCCCCAGATGCTCATCAGTGTGATGCTTGGGGCACACAACAAACTGGTGACAACAGGAATGAGACCTGTGTCTATCCTGCCGCACTCTAGGATCACCGTACTGAGCACATCGACGACCAAGGCGATACTCAGTTGCAAGGTGTGGTTCCCGGGGATGGACCAACATGTTAAGAGTCATGCAAAATTGTCAGGCAGGTGGCCCAAGTGAGCCCCCAATGCTCGTCATCACAGAGCTAATCCCTTCTGTTTCCTGGCACCGAGCGAGCGCTGACCTAGGAGCCCTGCCCGATGGGCGACACATGCTGGTCGTCATTGATGACTTCTCCAAATATCCAGAGGTGGAGATTCTAGACCACAGCGGAACAGACCATCCCACATTTCGAGAAGATCATGGCTACGCATGACCGTTTTCAGGAACTCAGGACATGTAACGGACCGCCATTCTCGAGTCAGGACTTTAGAGAATACCTGGCCTCCCAGGGCATCTGTCATCGCAAGATCATGCCGTGCTAGTTGCAGACGAATAGAGAGGCTGAACGGTTTATAAGAACTCTAAACAAAGTCCTGAGGCCAAGAGGCAGAACATAGACTGTGCCCTGTATGCCTTCTTGAGGGAGTACCGGCTCACGCCCCATACCACTACCAAGGCATCGCCAAGCTCACAGTGCATAAATCACATGCTCAGTGATAAAATTCCACACCACGAGACCCCTACTGTCCTGCAGGATCAAGCAGCCGAGACGCTATGCCAACGTGGTGCCAAAAATGACTTCTTGTCAAGGAAAAGACATGCCTGAGCCAGGCACTTAAAAGTGGGGTATCGGGTACTAGTCAAGATCTGACACCCGGGAGGGAAGTTCAAGTTCCCGTTTGAACCAATGCCATGGATGGTATTGAACGTACAGGGCACCATGATCACTGAGACATGTGAAGATTAGTTCATGTCCAGAAACGTGTCGTTCTTGCAGCAATACCGGTCTGCAGGCTGGGAGCGCGGGACATGTGCTGACAAAAGTTTTGATACCCCTGAGTATGCTGAGAGCCAGGAGGATGATGAAGTCATCACTGGATCTACAGGGAATGATGTGCCGCGTCCCACGCATGAAAGAGAGCCATGCCAGATCACTGACCAATGGGTGGTCCCCAGGGGAGACGGGAGTGAGGGCTCATCCGCAGTGAGCAGTCTAGCATCTTCAGAAGAGTGCGTCCCTCTGAGGGACAGCCCTGGGAGGCACCATATGCAAACTCAACCCTGGCCTTCCAGCAAGCTGAGAGACTTTGCCCTAAGGTGAGGAAGTGTCTAGAGACTCATGCCTAAGGTATCTGGCGACACTCAAAAGGCAAGAAACATGGGTTGGTCACACTGCCCCTGCCAAGCATGGACACGGCGAGTCTAGTACATGTCTGTGCACTTTGTTGTGTTTGGCTTCCTTTGCCTTCATGCTGCCCAGAGGGCGTCTTTGATTTTGTCTTCCTTTCGTTTTGTTTTTCTTCATTTTCTTTTTCCTTCCACATGTTGTTTTTTTATTTTCAGTCTGCTGTGGGTATAGGAGGAATGTTAGGTCATGGGATATTCCACCAGGGAGGGGAGACCTCCATGGTTCCTCCTGCCTGTTGCGGCTAATTATGTTATGCCCCTGACTTAAGAGGCGAGTTAATAAAGGTGCCTGAGGTTTCGTGCGGAAGGCTAGTTTTTCACCCACACGAGTGTACTGTGGTCTGTACATCCCTCAGGGTCCCGGATGCCCCATCAGTGTGCTGGTTGGGGCACACAACAGTTCACAATCATGTTCTGTCAATAGTGTGTTAGTATGGCATATAATACAGTGCCTTGAAGCTCCACATAAAGGTATTTTCTCTCAGAATCCATGCAGAAGCATTTGTTTACATGTCTGCAGAGGAACATCTTTTTAAGTCAGAATCAAGGTGCTTCAGATTGTTGAAATATTCTGAGTTTTTGTTTGAAATAATCGAAGCAAAAACGGGGTGTGGCCATCTCTAAAGTCACATCTTCTGACTGCATTTTGCTTTTTTGGGTTGAATGCTTAAATGAGGGCTTCTTTGTGACTAGGACATATAGGGGGTCATTCTGACCCTGGCGGTCATTGACCGCCAGGGTCAACGACCGCGGGAGCACCGCCAACAGGCTGGCGGTGCTCCCAAGGGCATTCTGACCGCAGCGGTCCCGCCGCGGTCAGAAACGGAAAACCGGCGGTCTCCCGCCGGTTTTCCGCTGCCCTGAGGAATCCTCCATGGCGGCGCAGCTTGCTGCGCCGCCATGGGGATTCCGACCCCCTCACCGCCATCCTGTTCTTGGCGGTTGTGACCGCCAGGAACAGGATGGCGGTGAGGGGTGTCGTGGGGCCCCTGGGGGCCCCTGCAGTGCCCATGCCAATGGCATGGGCACCTCAGGGGCCTCCGTAAGAGGGCCCCTAAAAGATTTTCAGTGTCTGCCATGCAGACACTGAAAATCGCGACGGGTGCTACTGCACCCGTCGCACCCTTCCCACTCCGCCGGCTCCATTCGGAGCCGGCTTCCTCGTGGGAAGGGGTTTCCCGCTGGGCTGACGGGCGGCCTTCTGGCGGTCGCCCGCCAGCCCAGCGGGAAACACAGAATAACCGCGGCGGTCTTCTGACCGCGCAGCGGTATTCTGGCGGCTCCCGCCGGCACCGCGGTTACCGCGGCCGGCGGGAGTCAGAATGACCCCCATATCTTCCAATACTCACCACAGTAGATGTAACTTTACTTATCATTCCACTGAGCTTGTTTTGGCATGTATCACACCCCGTTCATGGGAGCCACAGAGCATGGATGGGCTTCTAGGCCTCAGCTATCAGGGTTGTGTTTGTCTTACTATCACTCTGCAAAGTGGCCGAAGTATAACGCTTTCCACACTTGGCAATCAGGGTAGTGTGGGTGAGCTATTAGAGGCTTCTGGGAAGGAAGCGTGGGTGTGCTCAGGTTTAGAGTTCAACAATCAGCCAACAGTCGCTTATAGTTATTGTCCAACCAAGTGCTTATCTTTATACGGAAGAAAGTACTTCAATAACACTGTTGTACTAAATATTACCACTTCAATGAATATACACAAATCAGTGACTCTGGCCATATTTCATGTAGTCACAACACCCGCCCTACTCCCTCTCTGTTCCCTCCCAGGTTCTCTCCCTAGGTTCTGGGTCTCAGTTGCAGTTTTTGTTACCTACAGTTCACAATTGTGTGCAGTCTTGTATTACCTCTTTCTCATGATCAGTTAGTTCTCCCTAGCTGTTTCAGTGGGACACCCAAAGCAGCTGTTCCATGCACTTGAAAGAGCCACAGAGAACTGGCAAGTCTATGCCAGGTTCATTGGAGTCGGGCACAGGCAAGGTTCAGCAGCACGTACAGCTAGCATCTCCTTTAGAGGTGGCAGTGCTAGGTCCTGCAGGGATGAATTCAAAGATCTGCCCTTGGCAGTTTTGATGATGTGGCTCCATCTTTGCAAATGCAGTTGGGCACCCAGCAAAATTGATGGTTTGCAGTCCTGATTACACCAAAAGCAGGCACAGTTATGGGGGTTTCACTATATCCACAGCTGTAGCCCACGCCAAGGACTAAAAATTCAACCCTAACTCGTCTTTCATCAAAATACTATCGCAGCACTGGTTGGGCCTATTGTATTTGGCAGATACTCTCCTGACTCATCCTTTAGCAAATGGCAGCTGCAGCCACGGTCCAATTCTACTGTATGCTGAAGATGCTACCCCGACTAGGAATTCATCAAACATTATTAGGAGCCCCCATCCGAATCTACTGTATTAGACAGATGAAGCCCTGCCTTGGCCTTCTGTGGTTACCTAATTGCAGCCTAAGTGGGCCTTTGGCACTCATGCAATCACAGTGTTGTGGTTCCCATTAGGAACTGGACTGAAAGTCTGAGGGATCCAATAGGTACGAGGGCTGATCCACATCACTGTCCTGCAGTCTTTTTCTTCCTGGGTGCCCCACAGCCACTGGCAATGCACTGAGCATCACCCTTACCTGGACACTCTCTCTCTCTGTAGGGCTAAATAACCTCCTTTCCTCTCTCAGGAAAATTCTAGGCACGTCATGTACACAGTTCACCTGGAAGGACATCCAGACTTCAGGTGATATTTCCTCACTTCTTGGAGACTGGCTGTCAGGTATACACCAGCCCTAGTTACACAGCAGCCCTTCGGGTGCTATGCACATCATTTCCTTACCTGTTTATAAAGGTCATGGAACTGGAAGTAAGGTGGTGCTGTCTCTCTTTTACACACAACACATAACAGTGATATAGATTCAATGTCTAAGACTGTACAAACAGTTTGGGATGGTTCATCTTTGAAGTATCCTTTCCAGGCTGTTTTCCAGGCCAAGCCTTTGTGAAGAGTGTGTCTTCTCACATTAGGCAGTATTGGGGCTGTCAACACCCACAATTGTTGATCAGTTCTAATTCCTCCAGTTCCTGTAAGATCAAATGTAATGGGTGACCAGAAGAGTACTCTGAATGCTGATGGGCACCAGAGCTTGTGTCTGCATCACTGTATGCTTCCAAGAAATGATTGAACTTCATGTTATTCTAATACTGATTCTGAAAAGAGGCACAAAAGAGATGTGAGGTTTCTGCACCTAGCTACCATCAGCCCAACTGAAGGAGTAATCAGGGAACGGCAAAAGGGCAAACCATACTAAGAAACTTAGGGCCAGATGTAAGTATGTTTGGGTTTGCGACTTGCAAATTGCGAGTCGCAAACCCATATCCAGGATGGTGTCCCTGACACCATCTGCGAATCGCAAGGGGGTCGCAAAGACCCACCTCATTAATACTAATGAGGTGGGTCGCAATTTGCTACCCCCTTGCGATTCGCAGCACTCAAAGGGATGGTGGCCTGCTGCAAACGGCAGACCACCATGTCTGTGACTGCTTTCTAATAAAGCAACTTTTTTTTTTTTTTGTATTGCAGCCCTTTTTCCTTAAAGGAAAACGAGTTGCAATACACTTGAAAAAATGAAACGTTTTTGTTTCATTTTTTCAGGGCCATTCACAAAGGGGAAGGGGTCCCTTTTGCGAATGGGTTAGCACCCATTTGATATGGGTGCTAAATGCGAATTGCTTTGCGACCGCGTTCGCGGTCACAAAGCAATTCTACATCACGATGCGAATCGCAAATAGGAGGGGGAACACCCCTTCCTATTTGCGAGTCGCATTCCCATTTTGCGTGTCGGTAACCAGGTTACCGACACGCAAAATGGGAATGTGCATAGCGATGCGCGTTTTGCATGGCGCAAACAGCTAAATTCGCTGTTTGCACCATGCAAAACGCTTCCTACATCTGGCCCTTAATCACCAGTCTGCAATCTCACATACTGTCCGCCAAATTGCAGTACTCAGGGAGACAAACCTATACCAAAAGGATCATTGAATTTCTAATGGCAGCCCAGATCCTTTTCTCACTTCACTGTTTGGGTCTCCTCATGTCAGGTAGGGCAATGCAAGCAATATACTTCCAATGTCTAGGGCCACAGTTCTCACCCTCCATCTTGTACTAAGGCACTCCAAAGGTATCCAAAAGGCACCCTTAGAACAGCAATAAGAAAGTGGTCATTAAGGACAACATTTGTTGCTTGGAATATGCATTAATTAACAGGATTGATTGAAGGAAAAACACTTTTGCATGTTTTAAAACTATGAGCTCTTGCTGAGCTTTGTTCAATTGAATTTATTGTTAGTTGTTATTGAACCTGCTCTCTCACTGACTCAGTAAAAGGAAGTTCACATTGGTGAAAGTTAATTGTATTGCATATTTACGTTAATGACAATAAAATGTTTTGGTTAAAATAAGATAGAACATATTATACTGAGTGTAAATAAATTGAAGCAGTAATAGATTCATGTTCACGGACCTGATTTCCAGTTTGGCGGATAGCATGACAGATATCCTGTCCACTGTATTACAAGTGCATTACATCCAAAGGCACTTGTAAATATGGCAGAAAAGATATCCATCATGTTTGTGACAGTAAAACCTGCCCTCAGAACTCTAAATCAGGTCTTGACCCTAATTAATTATCATGGAACTGATGGCTGATTGAAGGACTTATTTTCTTATTGATTCTCTGCTTTCCAGGAAAACACCATACATGACAGGAGGTCATGGGTGGGTAATATCTTACCTGGGCAGTCAAGCAGATGCTGTAGCCTTAAGAGGTCTTGCATAGATTAATGTCTTCTGTACATTCCAGGATACTTTGAAAGAGAGGAATATGTTTGATTACTGACAGACTCACTCACAAATCACCTACTTTGGTGTTTAGCTCTTTGGACATAAAACAATCTAAATATGAATATCACTGATGCTGCATTATATTATGAAACTGGGTATGCAATACCTGAAGCGGTCTACTTCATTAAAGAATAGTTTTTTTTTAACATGACTCCTGTGTCAATTTGTGTAAAAACACACAAGGTGGTGTCAGAAGTAGGATTAAGACAACACACTTCAACAATGAGAAGCCCAATGACAGCTGAACCAAGTATTCCAACAACAGACTCAAGTGGATCTCCAAGATTTTCATAGAGCCATGTAGCTTTAGGGGCTTGTCGGTTGGCTGCTTATGATAAACAGCAAGAGGCCATAGGGCTTTTGACAGAGGTGATTGCAGCCTCCCACGTTCACCCTAATGCCCAGCATCTGGGTTAAGGTGTTAAACTCTAGCAGATGACCCAGACTCTTTTCTTGTGACATTTGAAAGTGAAGCTACAACCTCTGTACGGCCTCCTGAATAGTGGGTACATTATATCACCCCTTGTTATTGGTTGATATGGAAGTCACGTACCAGACTGCTAATTCCGATAATTAGTTTGCAAATGCTGAGATAAAAAGGATGTTCTAGAAAGAATGAGACTTCACAAAAACAATTATAGAGTTCAATTTTGAACTATCTAACTGAACAAGGCAGTTGATAAAACCATTTAGAGAAACAAGAACATCAGGGTTCCCTGGGGAAAAGAGAGAGAAAAACAGCAGAGAAGAATGTTCCTGTATAAAAGGAGTAAATAAATTAGTAAAAAGTACAGGGACTAGTACATTGTTTGATGTCTACAGACTGCTGTGAATCTTAATCTCTGTCTCTGCCTTGCTCACTTGGGAGATGACAGTTTCTCTTACTTGCATTTAAGGTGACACTCAAAACTGCCATACACAGAAAAAAAAACACTGGCAATACATGGACTGATGCATTTTATATATGTAATGACCGCTGGAGTTCTTCAGAAGCTACCTTCTCAGGTAGTCTGAGGTACAGAGATACCTAGATTCCACTGTTTTACTCCTATGTTAAAGAAGATGTGGAATGAAGTGCCAAATGTATTTCTCCTCCCAGGTATTAACACCAAAGAAGAAGAGAAAAATAGCAAGGAAAACCTCCACTTCATATCCAAGATACACTAGAATAAAAAAACAACCGGATGTAGAGAATCAAATATCCTTTAGAAGAGCACAGAAGCAAAACCCCAGACTACAACCTTTTGGCTAACAACCCAAAAGGAAACCAAAGAAGCTCCAATTCCAGCAGGGCCTTTCTTTCAATGAGATACAACTCTGTTATATCACATAGTCCTTGTTAGACCTGGCATTCTTGGTGTGGTTCTCCCCTAACTTTTTGCCTTCTGTCCTCTTGTTTTGCTAACTTTATTTTTGCTGGCTTTAGAACTCTGCAGAGTTTACCACTGCTAACCAGTGCTAAAGTGCTTGTTCTCTTTCTTTAAAACATGGTAGAATTGGCGCATATCCGATTGGCATATTTAATATACTTGTCCGTTCCTAGTAACACGGCACTACTGGTGCCCTGAGCCTGTAAACTAAATGCTATTAGTGCTCTTGCAGCAGTGGTTGTGTCACCAACATCAGTAACCATTTACACATGTCTCAGTCTTTCACTAACATTACAACCTGGCAAGATAACCCTCTTGCCAGACACAAATCTTCCACTTTGATACATGTGTCACATCTAGGATAGGCCTGAACAGTCCAGAGGGCAGGGAGCAGTGTATTTAAAAATTTGGACTGGTGCTATTAAGGTTTACATATCCTAGTACTAAATATGTTTTTTCACTATTGTAAAGCCCACCTCACTTATTGGATAACATTGGAGTTATCTTATTACATTTATTAAGCTGTAAATTCCAAATGGGAACAGGTACACAGCTCATATTTTGGGTCTTTGGGAATGGAATGAGAAATCCTCTCTTAAAGTAAGATTTTACATTACAATCTTAAAATTGACACTTTTAAAAAGATGGCTTTTTTCCTAGCTTAGCCATATAATGACTGTAGTCTGTCTCTGATTCACATGACTGGCTTTGTGTATTCCTCCAAGACAGCACACACAATAGAGAGCTTAGGTGTGACTGGATGGGCCTTCACTGGCAGGATTGGAGGGTAGAGTTTGGCACAGCCCTACCTACACTTGAATAGGCAAGGGGCTATATATCTCCTGTGATTAGTCTGGAGTCAATGCAGGGAAGGCAGGAAACCTGTACACTTTAAAGGGAAACCTCTTGAAGCTTCTCTCACTTCAAGGAAAGGCCCAGATATAAATATTAGCTCTCAGACACAATCTTTTCATTACACTTCTGGACCTGCGAAAGTCCCTGCTAGGAAGGACTCATGTGCTGCTGGAAGGACTGCCTCTATTCTGGATGGCTGCCTTGCTGTGCTGACCTGCTGCCCTCTTCCCTGGGTGAGGAGGATTCCTGACTAGAGCCTCAAGGACAGAATGCTCGAACCACCTTGAACCCAGCACCCAGATTCTGCCATCTGTGAGTCCTACTCTGCCAAGTGGTACCACTCCAGTCCTTGACCGTTGGAAGAGGACCTGAAGGTGCTCTACCAGCCCATCTGCAGATCCAGCAGAACTGACACATCTCCTCTGCTGCACAGTGCAACCTCAAGCAGAACAGAAACGTTGCCTCTCCTGCTGGGATTCTCCCAGTGCAAGGACGACGCCTTGCCCTCGCAGCCCTCACTGGAACCAATGTTGCACGACACCTCCCCAACTCAGGTCCTCGCATCTCAAATCTCCTGTCAACAGCAGCCTCAACCACAACATAGGTTCCTATGTCACAGCCTCGCAGATCCGCAGAAGTGATGCATTGCATCAGCTGTGCAATGCATCCTTGACGTCAGACTTCACATCACAAGGCCTCGTCTACAGGATCCTCAATGACAGTGCAGGACCTCATGTTGCAGCTTCGCAGCTCCTCGAAACCAACACATCGCTACAGCTGCATGATGTGTCCTTGACACGGGACCTCACAATGCTCCTGAACCAGGATTTAAGGGACTTTTTTGGACCTGGCCTAACAAGGTTCCTGTAGCCGGCCCACACAAAATAGCTGTTGATCTGAACTTGTGACTTTTATCCGGTCTAGCACCACCAAATATCCAGAGATGGAGCTTTGTGCTTTTTGGTGCCAATTTCACTAAACCATTTTAAACGTGCACATCTCAAGTTCCACTGATTGGATTTTTGTTGTTCTGGTCTTGTTTATTTAGTAAAATAAACTATATTATTCTAATCTGGTATGGGGTCCTTTTTTGGTTGTGTTTTGACTTTATTACTGTTTGAAGTGCTGCATAAATACTTTGCACAATGCCTCTAAGTTAAGTCTGACTGCTCTGTGCTAAGCTACCAGAGGGTTGAGCACTAGTTAATTTGTGTTGTGCTTGTGCCTCACCCGGACAAGAATTGTGGTTGCTGCTTGAGTAGGGTTTCACCCCGCTCAACCAGTAACTCAATTTCTCACAGTCCTGAAATAAAGCCATGTACCCCAAAACGTATTCTTAGCACCCAAATCATTTCGATCAGCTATATTGCAATTGGCTCACAGTACTTTCCAAAAAGGTCATCCAGGAGCTGAAAACACTCAAAATGTGTTATAGAGTTGTTTTTTCTGTCCTGGAATATATGTAGAGGCTAAGCAGTTTTGTTAAAAGTGCCAGGAATTTCAGCTGAAAAATAAGGGCCATATTCCAAAAAGCCCTCTGAAACCATTACACACAGATACCTTTACTGTGGATCAGATTGGAACTTGTAAGACATTTGGAAATATCAGGGAGACTTGCTATATATTAGTCACCATAGATTATGTTACCAGATATCCCAAGACCATTCCTTAGCAAGATATCTCTACTGCCCATATATGCCATCTCATTCTATTCTTCAATCAAGTTGGTATGCCTGAGGTGATCCTCACTTACCAAGGTCCTATTTTTATACGGCAGCTGATGCATAAAAGATGTGTATATTTCAAATGTAAGCATCTAAAAAAACCTGAAAACCATAGACAAACTGAAAGGCTTGTAATGCTAAGTAAAACAGTTAATCTGGATGGCAGGAATTGGCATAAGGTCTTCCACTTAATCTTGTTCACTTTGACAACTACCCCAAATGCATTCACTGGATTCAGTCCTTTTGGTCTTTTTGGATGACAACCTATGTTGTTGTTTGACACAATGGTATAAGACTGGGAAGAAGAGGAAAATAAGTTTATTTGGTTTATTACATCGTACATTTAAAAGATTACTTACAATAATTAAACAAAACAGTTGCAGAACACTAACATCAAATCCAGCATTTGCAGGGGACCCTCTCTATGAACTGTCAATGTTCGAGGCACTTCAGTTTGGTGGCACTTCTCACAAGTGAACATAAGTTAAAGGTGCAGTCTCATGGACACTATGAAATCACAGATAGAGTTGGAAAGACCATCTATCAAATATCCCTACCAAGTAGAAACCTACTGTTAACGTTTTATCATGTAAAGATCTTGAAGCCATTTGAAAATCCAGAAATAAGAAGGCTTGTGGGTTTCAGTAAAAATTACACCAGCAATATTACCTTTGAGATTTCAAGTACCCAAAGGCAGACTTACCCTACCTGACGCCTAGTGGTAATGCAGAAAGTTCACGTTTGCCAGGGAAGAGCCATTTAAAAGAACATAATTTTGACAGATTCTATAAAAGAAACAACAAGAGTTAGGCTCAGACCACATCGTATTCTGGAACTCTGCAGTAAAGCAACAGAAGAAGATATGCTAAAATTGGATGTAATCCAACTGGCAACCAGTGGTGCTCCCCTGTCATCTTTGATCCAAAACTTAATCAATTTAGCAGCCCAGTTCTGCATGTTTTTTTGAGAAGTGAACAGTCTGTTCAAATTCAACATTTAGCCAAATGCCAGAACTGATAAATGTACTGGGAGAGTAGAACCTACTAAAATATATAAACACACTATTTAGGTCTGTTACATCTGGTTTTCCCTCTGCCATGAACCTGATGACAGAGATACACATTCACATTATGCAGGGAAAGCACAAACTAGTGGACCATTATCTCATTTTGCCTCCCAACCCTGACTCTCAGGAAACTCTGGTTACAACGGCACCCAAACCAAATGCCTTAGTTTTGGTTCAACTGGTTTACCCTGGTTCCCTGCTTGGCTTGGCACTATGCCTGTGATAGTGGGATTGCACTAGGATACCAAGTTCAGATATCCTCTAGCGCTGTTCTCACAGGATCCAAAATCCTATCTCTTAAGTGTAAAATAGGATTTCTACTTCCTGCAGAGTGTGCAGCTATTATGAATCCAGATATATTTAAACCATTCCCTGGGTGTGGTTTTCTGCATTGCTTTTTTCATGCTGCATTCCAGTCTATCATATTTCACTGACTCTGCGACTTCAGGTAGAGATCAGGTATATGCAACTGAGTTTTGGTCATACTGTAGTAAGAATAGTCTAGCCCAGACTGCCAGATCCAATCCCCTTTAGGAACAAAGGATAGTGGTGGAATGCTTGCAAATGTCTCAACAACTAGCAAGCATTCAACCCATCACCCATGTTTTTTCTGAGTTTTAAGTGAGAGGGTTACACTCAGACATATGTTCTGTGATCACTGTGCCACTTAACTCAAGCTGTACTTCACCGACAAGGCCTACGTGAGACAAAACTGAATTGGGCTTGCTTGTGTTTCCCTTCAGAGGAGACCTAACTTGGTAGCTCAGGCTGAAATATTTGTTTTGCTTTTGGCGCAGGACAAGGTTAATTTCGATATGGCTTGTCTCGGTCTGTATTGGTATATTGGGAGAACAATGGTGGGCTAGGGTATTGCTTGATAATTTCTCAGTGGCTGGGACTTTTTCAAACATTCATCTCATCACCATTGTGTTTTCCTCAGTGCAGTGCCGCAAGTGTTATGGGTATGCCCAGACAGGGATCTCAGCTCACTGTGCCACAGGTCTCAAGCTAAATCTCACAGGCAAGGAATAAGTAGACCAAAACCAATATGGAACAATAGTGTATATAAAACCCAACAAGGAGTTCTATGGTTTTGGAGAGTACAAAAAGTGAAAAAAAATAACTTCCGAGCTAAAGTCCTGACACTAATAAAATTATATTTTCTGAATCTATAACAACATGTACCATACAATCAACAATTTCTACTTAATTTGTAGGCTCAATAACATCTGAGTTAGAAGATGTTGCTTTTTTCATAGTAGAGTTAATATCCAAAGAAGCCACAAGAACATTATCAACACATGTTTCGCAGTATAGAATAAAATATCCCCTTCTTTACAACATCACATAGGAGGCATGAATGTTTTCAATGAGAGTCTTCTCATAATGGCTGAATAAAAGGTCTTGCATAAGTATGTGAAGCCTCACAGTATGTAGTGGCCCATCCACAAGCAGCTCAATGGGATCCTCAAAAAGTAAGGTAGCAGATCCCAAATATGTCTCACCCCCTAAACATTATAGTCACAATTACAATTCTCCAAGCAAAGTTTTATCAGAATATTTGTTTTTCAATACCATCCTTGTAGATTTTCATAATCTTCCATAGAGCTCAATCACCTTAATCCATCATCTAAAACATGAAATCAAACAGATGGGATAGACTGCCTCAAAAGATTTCACATCGTATATGCTAAAACGTCTTTGAGTGCTAGAGCAGGCAAATTCTTATTCATATCTATCTTGCATATGAAATATGTAAAAATTGTTGATCATATGTTATATGTTGGTATTTATGTAATTTTAATTATTGCTCACTTTGTGTACTCCCTGTAAACCACAGAACTCATTGTTGAGTTCTATCACACTATTATTTCAGGGTTTTAAATGGCTAGAGTTGAGCCAGCTGGATGTGTTTGGTACTTTCAGGGCCACAGATAAACAATTTGTCAGTGTATAACTTTGAATTTATTAAAACAACGTTTTGGATACAATCAAAGCCAATCTGGTGTTGCTTGAGTTCCCATTCAGAGGTGACCTGGCATGGTGGTTCAGGCTGAACAATTCCTTTTTCAGCAAAACCAAGACTGATTTGTATGTGGCTGATCTCTGAAGTAGCATAGTGGGTGAAACCAGATTGGAACACACCCTGAGTGATTGCCAGTGCCTGAGACTTTTGTAATCATTCCACCCATCACCTTTGTTTTTTTCACCAACTCACTCAGTGGTGGTGGAGCCAGTCCATCCCCCGTGCCATCATGCTCCTCAGCCACTTTGTTCCTAGTGCTCTGGCGTACAATGGTGCTGTGTCACTGCTCCTCACACTGAGTCGGGTCTTTCGCCACTCCTGGAAGTATGGAAACACTCAACAAAGAGCTACTCAGCTGTGGGATTATATCAGGACCTATCCCATACCATCAGCACCAGCAGAACATTAGCACCTCCCCTACCATCTTCTTCAGTTCTGGGACCACAGGGTTGCCTGTCTGACTGCCATGCAACACCTTTCTTTGGGATCTGCTCCACAATTTTGGGCACATCTAAGGTAGGCCTGGGCTCTCCAGCCCACAGGTAGTCCTTGGGCCTCAGACAGGTCACTAACCAGCAGCATAATGCAGGATATTTGATGGTTCTGAAAGAGTGAGGAGATTCTAGGTGCCATTTAGAGATTGGCAAAATCTCTGCCCCTTCCACTGCCACTTTCAGAGGTGAGGAACAAGAGAGTGTGTGATGGCAGAGACTCTGTTGACTTTCCATACTGATTATAGCAATTCCAGAAAACAACAGGTTCAGCTTTTTGTGGATTAGAGCAAAAATAGCTCTGCTTTCAGGGGACAATACAGTAATACCCTATGCCTCCATTGCTAGAAAGACATGCTTAGATCTATCCAAAGACTGAAAATTGGCCAAATGTGTTAACCTCAAAATTCAGAACATTCATATAGATGTTTATTGTTGGAAAATGGGGTATTGGTAAGGGCAGGTAAGTACCCACACTTAGCAACTGGCCACTAACCACCACTTAGGTCCAGTTAGGTCTCAGTAAATTAAACCTAGCTCAACCTTTGGTAGCTTGGCAACGAGCGACAAGGCTTAACTTAGGAGACAAAGCATAAAGCATTCAAATATCACAAAACAGTAATTAAATAAAACACAGGAAACAGTTTATCCAATAGATTATATTTGTATCTTTAAAATGACTCCAAAACTAATAAAATTGGATAAGGGGAACCGGAATATGATGTTTTAAAGAATTAATGCTTTCTAGCGCATAGAAGCAACTGGCGCTCAAAGGGTTAAAAAAGGTCACACTGGAAAGGAACAAAGTCCAGAGCTCAGGTCACCCACGAGGTAACACTGTCACACTTACTTTCAGAAGTGTTTGATTCAGGAAAGTGGTCCACAGCACCAGCCAAGGGTTCAGAGGCTTTGGTGTGCCTCTAGGGGTCTAGGACTACAACTCCCACAATGCACCTCTTTAACATATGGAGTTGCTCCAAACATCTCCAAACTTCTGGATCTTCTTCCAGAGGTCCTTTTTGTGTCCTTGAAGTGTCCACAACTTGATCCAAGGTTCCAGAAGCTCTGAGTTGATCCTTGGGAGTTGGGACTACAATTCCCAGAATGCACCTGGTCAGAATCCTCAAATGGCCACTGGACGCTGGTCAGCTGGACTCTGCTTGCAGGACTTGATGCAGAGGACTCTGGGCAGCTCCTTTGTACCTGTATCAAACAGGGAGTCCCTTCTTAAAGCAGTAGAAGACAGGTAAAGTCCTTTTAGTGGTGAAGCCCAAGTGTGCAGCTGGTGCAGTCCTCCATAGTGCACTGTCCAGATGCAGGTCAGGGGTCCAGCAGGGCAGTCCTTCTTCTTCTGTAGTTCTTCTTTGTTGGAATCTGATAGGGATCTGAGGTGTGGGTGCAGGTCTGTCAGTTTTATCCTTGCTCCTGGGTGAAAAACTGGGGGCTCCTGGTTCTCCAATCAGGGGCAGGGTCCTTCCCCCTGTGATGACCACTTCCTGGGAAGTGTGGCAAAAATCAATCCCAGGGAGCAACATTCCTCAAAAATCCATCATGGCTGAAAGTGATTTTTGGAGGTTACATCTGGCTGAGCCCACCCACTGGTGTGGCTAAAACTCCTAAACACACCCCTCTCCTGCCCTCTCCTAATCTAATCAAGGGGGCACCTAATTGTCTGGGTTTGCAGGATGTGAGGGTGTTGCTGGGTTGCTCCAGATGTCCTCTGCCTTTGAAGAGTTTGGCAGCCTCCCCCTTCCTGCTTCCCCATCTGCTGAGGGGAGATCTCCCCCAGGCACATCTCTTTGTGTGAGGCCAGGCCACTTTACACCTCATCAAGGCAGCCTGGCCAGGCTGGTCAATCATAGAAAAGCAGCAAAAACATGGCAGGGCTGAAGCTGGCAACTTTTCAGGTAAAGTTTAAAACTGTTTACCTGAACAAGTTATATTAAATCCCACAACTGGAAGTTGTGGGATTTATTATTATAACAATTAATTTGATACCAAACCTCTGGTCTCTGTTACTTAAGGGGATTTTTAAAATTAAAATAAAGTCTCCCCTTTCTAGCCTATGGAGGCCATTCACTACAACGAGGGAAAAACAAATTTGGCTGTTTTACCTCACCAGGGCTTATAAAACTATTTTTTATAAGGTCACTGCTTATAGTCACATGGCACCCAGCTCTAAGGGCACATAGGGCACACCTTAGGGGTGACTTATATGTAAAAATAAGGTAGTTTAAGACTTTGGTACTACTTTTAATTCCAAAGTTGAATTTGCATGTAACCTTAATTTAAAAGCAGCCAGCAAGGCAGGCCTGCCTTTAAAATGACACCTATGGGTGCACTACCTATGCTAGGGTGCCTAAACCTACATGCCCTACCATTACTAGGGACTTATAGGTAGGTTGACTTAGCCAATTATAATTAGCCTAATTTGCATACTGATTTTACACAGAGCACAGGCCCTGGGACTGGTTAGCAGTACCCAGGGCACCATCAGAGTCAGGAAAACACCAGCAAAAAGTGGAAAATGAGGCAGAAAGTTAGGGGGCCTCTGCAATCAGCCCTGTTCTCTCACACTTACTAATATTTTCCATGCATTATGCATTGAGAAGAAGGCCCTATATTTGAGATTAGCTATGATGTCAGTTTTCATCCAATAAACTTTCCACTTATCCAATCTTCTTCAAAATGGGTAATTTATTCTGACAAACTTGCATAATATGTTTCTCTCCAATTGTTTCACTAATTTATACTACTATAATGCACAAAATAAAGCATTCAGCTATTTTCCATCTGTGGACTTACGGCTCCTTCCCCATTTATTCTGCAGCTCCCTACTTACAATTGCATTATAGAACCTGTAGAGTTCAATAGTATACAAATACAAACATTCCCTGTTAAGCTTCCAGTACAAGATGTCTCCATTATATATAGGCATCCTTTATTGCAAGGAGTTTCTTTTCTACTTCTGTTCTGGTGAATTAAATTTCAGGAAGTGAAAGGGTACAGTGTTCAAAACCTTGAGATTCTTGTTCCTAAAACCTAGTCAAAAGTATTACTCCCCAGAATAAATGTTTTCAATATGATAAGTCGTAATCGAATCGAATTGGAGTGCTTTAAAATTATTTCTGTCATCTTGAAAATGATTAATCAGCCTGAGAGTCCATTGAAATGTCTTGATTTCCTTAAGAAGATTAGTTACAGGAGTGATAAAAGATGAGCCATTTCAAACCGATTTATGCTGATAGACAAACCTAAGAAGCGCTGAGTTTTATGGACAGTAGTAGGAGTTGGTCAGTCGTAGATTATCTTTTCAGTGCAGTTGTCCATAGCTACGCTTTTTGAGTATGGAACGTAACCTAAATTTTCAATAGAAGACTGATGAAAATACAGTGGCGGTTGGTGAAATAAAAAAGCAGTGAAGCACTATACATTAAAACATACACACGTTAAAAATTACATTAAAAGACACAGTTAAATAAACATTTAAGAAAGAAAAAAGTTTTACCTACCTTATCCTGCAGCACATCCTCGATAGTCTCCAGTCCCTGGCTCCAGACCCCTTCAAGTGGGAGGTGATGTCAAACAGCCAACTACCATATCCAATCCAGATGCTGCTCTCGTGAAGTTAAAAATGTTAAGCAACATGAGTAAAGCCTCTGGATTGGCTGGGGCAGGCTGTCTCAGTTCTCCGAAAGGCACTGGAGGCCTGTGTCTGCTCTGCACTCTGTCTGAGACAGCTGGGTTGGAGAGGTTTGAATTGCACATGTTGAGCTGCACTACATGCACACTTCAAACTGAATTGGCCACTCCTCTTTGCTGTCAATCAGCAGCAATGACACACTGGCCCCTCCCCCACACTCTGTTCACCAGGGATTAAAAAATAAATTGGTAATAAAACCATTGATCACCATTTTATTTTCCAGTCTTACTGTAGCAGTGTGGGGAAGGGTGACACTCCTCTGGTTCTATGCAGTAACTGCCACAGTGAAAACAGCACTGTTAAATATGCATACTTGTCTTCCTCAATAAAGCTGCAGATTTTCAAAAATTGCAAAAATAGTGAGATATTACTGCCACAGAATGTGCCGCATGATTTGACTTTTCCTCCTGCATTACTCAGCCAGCAATGACACATAAGGGCTAATTACAAGCGGGGTGAGGCATTTTTACTAGGGGTTCAATGCCACTCCTGACCACAAGTGCCTGTGTTTCCACATCTAGTAATCCGAAGCCCAATTGTACTATATGAGGAATCCCACCTGGTGAAACCAAGGGCCAGATGTAAGTAGTTTCTGAATTCAATTCAGAATGTAGGATGGTGTCCCTGACACCATCATTGACTCCCAATTGGGTCACAAAGGCCCACATCATTAATATTAATGAGGTGGGACGCAATTTGCAACCCCCTTGAGACTCGCAGCACTCACAGGGATGGTGGCCTGCTGGAGACAGCAGACCACCATGTCTGTGACTGCTTTTAAATAAAGCAGTTTTTTTTTTGTAATGCAGCCTGTTTTCCTTAAAGGAAAACGAGATGCATTACAAAATTAAAAAATGAAACGTTTTTGTTTCATTTTTTCAGAGCAGGCAGTGGTCCATAGGACCACTACCTGCTTTGAAAAAATGTTTTCAATGCCATTCACAGAGGGGAAGGGGTCCCATGGGGACCCCTTCTCTTTTGAAAATGGCTAGCACCCATTTGAAATGGGTGCTAACTGCAATTGTTTTGCAACTGTGTACCCGGTCACAAAACAATACAGCATCGTGCTGCGACTCGCAATTAGGAAGGGGGACACCCCTTCCTAATTGCGACTCCCAGTCTCGTTTTGCGAATCGGTAACCAGGTTACCGTCTCGCAAAACAGGGATTGGGCATCGCGATGTGCTTTTTGCACGTCGCAAACAGCAAAATTAGCTGTTTGCGACATGCAAAAAGTTGTGAACATCTGGCCCCAAGTATTAATCCCCATTCAGCCGATTTCTGCATCACAGTGGAAGCATGGAACACCACGCCAATAGCACCAACCACTCCCCTACCCTCCCAACCCTTACCCAGGGAGCCACAACTTGAAACTGTTTAGACCAAGGGTGTAATTGCCATACAGAATCAGTGATTCTGCACCTGGTAATTTGGGCAATCCTGCAGGCCCATAATGTTGTTCTCCACTACAGGAACTTTCCAGGTCTATTGTTATAATAACATCCGTATTGTGTGCTGCAAATGGGCTGGCCTGTGACATTCCCTATGGTGATGAGAGGTTAGGACAAGCGAGTCAATGAAGCTGTTCTTTGGAATGGGGCATGAAAATTTGCAGACTGAATTAGGCCCTTGCAAATTAGCATATATGTTTTCTATGAGCAATGGAGTACAGTTGTAGAGAAAAAGATCTGAAGATCTTGGAAAGCACAGCAAAACCATCAGAAGTAGCAGAAATAAAACAGTTTAAAGACATTCTGTGCTCGAATTATTGTATTTGTATTACAAAGTTCTGCTACAATTGCCAATAAATACAAGAGCAATTATTCTGTGATTAAAGGCTGTCCAATCGTCACGCTGACCTTTTTTCGTGGCACAGCAACTTTGGTCTTTTTCAGGTATCTAGACGTTTATGTGACACTGCAGCTGTTTTTGTACAGCAAAACGTTGTGACATTTTCAACACTGGCCGCTAATAGTCTTTTAACCGCCAGAGTACTCGGAAATAGGAATAATAGAGGCGATTAGCGGTAATGAATTGTGCCAGTAGACTGACAATAACATCTGCTATTTGGGACCTGGAAGTTACTACATGATCTTCCATTCAATCTCAAGGCTTGGCCATTTTCATATAAATTCAGGCCTTGATTACATGATTACAAGCAGGACAGATAAGTCCCCCATGCGCAAACGCCTGAATGCCCAATGTTTTGATTTTAGGTTCTGCGCAGTGTACCGAGCCACAAATGACCAGGGGCCAGATGTAGCAAAGGGTTTTACCCATTCTGTTTCTATGGGAAAATGTGTTCGTACATATGGCCCCAGGTTGTTTAAACTCTGCACCCCTACAATTTCCCCCATGTACATCTCAGCAAGTCAACTCTGCTGCATACTTTGCCGAGAAAAAGTCCAATAAATAGTGTGACACACCGATTTCAGTGTGGAAAGTGCCACATTTAAAGGGTAAAACTTGCAATTGATTGTAATCAATGCACTTGATGAATTCCAAACCCTGGTTACAATATTTCACCCAGTGGAATATGTATTTTATCTCTCTGCAGCACTTCTAATTAGGCTTTCAATGATGACCTCGCCATGATTTCATAGGTCTGCTGACAATTGGCGATACAGCACTGGCCAAAAAAGCGAAGAAAAAATGACGACACACCATGTGCATATCTTGACGTCATGCGACTGTGTTAATTATTTATTCAGCAGGGTACCCCCTTAAAAAAGGCAAAAGTGTGTGTTTTAGGGCCCATTTCACCAATCAGTGAAATAATTAAATGCTGACAAAAGCAAGCTCAAATGATTTAAATATTCCCAGCGTCTTTATAAAATAATTAGATGAGGCTCAAAACATGCCGTTACTAATGATGATGTCTGATGAGGGCTGTTTCCCTTTCTGTGAGGTTGTATCAGTTATTATGGGCCAGATGTAGCAAGGAGGCCTTTTGCGAGTCGGAAATAGTGATTTTTAAGAAACCACTATTTCTGATTCGCAAAATGCAATGTATCACATTTGCGAATCGGTAATAGTGATTTCTTAAAAATCGCAAATGCTATTACCGAATCGCACATTGCGATACTGGCCCCATTCGCACCTTTGGGCCTGTAGTCCCATATCTGCGAATTTTTTGCATTTCCAAAATTGCGATTTCTTAACCAGAAATCGCAATTTTGGAAATGCAAAACCCCAGGGTGCTGGGGGCTTAAGGCCCCCTCTGCTGCACCCCAAAATAATTTTTTGCAACATGTAAGGTGCACACATGCCAAAAGGGCATGTGTGCTTTACATGTAAATTTTTAAAATGCATTTAAAATGCATTTTTACAATCTGCACATGGTTACCACCAGGTTCAACCTGGTGGTAAATAGCGATTCCTAAATTCCCAAATCGCATTTAGGAATTGCTTCTTACATGTGCTTAGAAATCGTAAATAAGGAATCCTTATTTGCGATTTCTTATTTAGAGAGTCGCAATTTGCGACTCTCTAAACAGGGTCACAATTTTAAGGAATCGCTATTTTAGCGATTCCTTAAAATTGAGTTCAGAATGTCTTTCATACATTCTGAACTGGCTTTTTGCATTCGCAAACGGGCATTCGCACTGTTTGCGAATGCAAAAAGCTTTCATACATCTGGCCCTGTATGTTTAAGCCTAAAACAGGATAGCCTAGTGATGACACATATGGAAGCCTACTGAATGACGTGTGCACCAAATTGTTAAAAATGTTTTTTATTCACCAATCCAAAATTGCAGAAGCCACTTGGAGCAATAATTAAAGAAATGAATGTTTTTTACTTACTCAAAAGCGCATTTGTGAAAGTATAGCTGCTCAGTAGCAAATGGGAGCTGTTGGGCCTGCCAACAAATGTAAAAATAAGTATTTTAAGGTCCAGAAACTGGCTGGTTGGCAACAAAGGACTGGGTTGGGGAATAAGTGGGGGAGCGCAACGGGGAGTGCGCCTTATGAACAACTGACATGAGGGGACTAAATAAAATAAAAATGTTGGAGTCAAGGGAGAAGGGAGCAACAAGGAGTGCATGGGATTAGGGTGGGCATCCAACAGGAAGAGTAGAACCCAAGGAAGAGAACAAGTGGGGGAAAGGTGAGACAATATAGAACGTGGGGGCAGGTATTTGTGGGTAACCAGCAAACAAGTACTGTAACTGAAAACCACATGCACACAATGGGGTGCATATTTTTAGTTCCCTAAATATCAACAGCAGAAACATACAAGCCAGACAATCAAAAGAATGGTAAATATGTCGTGCTCCGGAAAAGGGACAAACACAAGAAAAGGAAAGCAAATCACTGAAACAGAGTAAAGCAAAATGAGAGTCCCAGAAAAAGCTAACCAGTGGTAAGCAATGATTGCGCATCAAGCCCAACGTAATTTTATGACAAGACCGGAGGCTCTATTATGCGTTCTTTTCATGCTTTAATATTAACAGCAGCAGTCAAGAAACTACAACTCCCATGAAGGTTAGGATTGGACTAACCAATGGGAGTAAAACAGTAACTAAAACTAGACCAATAGGAACTGGCCATAAACCATAGAGAGTACCCTTGACTGCAAGCAGCCCTCTTTTCTTGCTGCTCGCAGTCAAGATAAGTACTCTCTTTGGTCGTCCTGATATTTACTACTTTGTTTATTCTATGTTACTGTTCCTTATCCTTTTGAGTTTGTATATTTTACTGTCACCATTCTAAATGTGGCTTATAATTTAGTTTTCTACCGCTTTGCACCCGTTATTCCACCTTTTAACTTTTTTGTTTCAGCCCCCGGGCTTAAACCGTCGCGTTGCCGCGCGCCGGTTTGAGCGTTCTATTGCGCTCTTTCTTCGTTGCCTCAGCGCGTTCATCTACGCGTTGCCTGACAAGAATCTTACTGTTTCCAGACCGCAGCTCTCGTCCGTGCGGCCGGCTCCGACAGCGGTCAGACTCTTCCTTTTCCCCTTCGCGCGCCTCCAGCTTAGTCTGGAGAATCTCATGACCACTCCTTAGCGGTTCCTCGTTCTTCCCCGTGTTTCGGCAAAGTTTAATCCCCGCCCAGGGGAGGAGCCATTTTTTCAGTCAGTGGAGCGTGTTGCTCCTATTAATTCTATTAACCCCATTATTGCCATTTTCTTGAGGGCGCTTTCTTGCCCACCGTTTTAGCTGTATTTTTACTGAGTTTTGGCACATTTTCTTATTATTATGGATTTGAGGAGTTCCCCTTCCAGGTCTGCCTCTGAGGAGGATGAGGGATCCTTTTCACAGGATCTTAATAAATTTATCCAGTTCTCTGTCAAACAAGCCATGAAGGCTTCTATGGACAAGATGTCAAAGAACATTGAAAACTCTGTTCTGTCCATGGTGTCCAAATCTATGGCCCATTCTGCGGGGGAAAGCAGAAAACGAAAGCTTTTTTCTTCTAAATTGAGCAAAGGCGCACAAACAGAAAGTGAGGTTCCCTCACGCCAGACTGAGGACTTGGGGCCATATGTACGAAAGCTTTTTCCCATAGACACAGAATGGGTAAAATCCTTTGGTACATCTGGCCCTTGGTTCCTCCCAGGCCTCCTTCTAAGGAGGGGATTCCTTCAAAAAACCCAGCTTCTCAATCCAAATGCAGAGCTAAATTAAAACATATTATCGCGCCTAAAAAGATTGTAATCTCAAAAATTTTGGACACAGATGACGAGGACATGGATGTCTTATCCCAGTCTGATACTCCTGAGGAGGGTGTTTCTCCTTCTTCCCCTTCCCCCAAACGTAGAAAAATTTCGGTTGCTGACCCCTCTTCTAGTGTTGTCGACTCGGAGGGTGTCCCTATGTTCGACCCATCCCTCATACACCACCCGAACTCGACGGAATGGCTCCCTTTGGACCATGTAGGAGATTACATTGCCTTCCGTTTACGTCTCCCTCTGGATAAACAGACAAGATCCAAATTGAAATCTGAATGCCCCAGACCGTCTTTAAATTGTAATATTACTGCAACTCCTATTATTGATGACTCTCTTATTACTTTCTTTACTAAGTTTGGTAAGGACCCTCGCAAAGGAGTGGATAAGGCCTGGACCACGTGCCAGGACAAGCTCCTGGATGTGGTGGGACCTCTGGCAAGAATTTTCGATCTAGCCGAATCTGCCAGGTTGGATGACTCTCCTATTGATCCCTTGGACCTTTCTCTTTGGATTCAAAGAGCCTTTTGTTTCCTGGGCAATGCTAACGCTGCTATTATTCATGAAAGGCGTAAGGGCCTTCTTCTCAAAATGGATCCTAAGCTAGCCAACTTCGCCTCTCGAGATCCTGGCATTCAAGCTGAAGGAAAACTCTTCGGCGACAATTTCATCAAGGACGTCAGCCGTTTTGTGTCCACATTCTCTTCTCTGGACAAAGCCCAACAGAACCTCAAAAAGGTCTTCAACCAGCGTGTTTTTTCCCGGGCCGGTAGAGGTAGGAGCCGCTTTACCGGCCGCTCATACAGGAATCAAGGCTCTAGAGGATCCACCAATTCCTCCTTCAACTCATATTACCACGAGTTCAAACCCCAATTCTACCCGCAACGATCTAGAGGGTTTCGCAACCGTGGCCAACGTTTCTCCAGACTGGCCATTAATTCAGGTAAGCCTACCTTCTGGCCCTCCCGTAGGAGGGCGTCTTCGTTTCTTTCTTCCGAAATGGAAGTCAATTTCTACAGACCCTTGGGTTCTTTCTACAGTCCTGGGATACCAGATCGAATTCCTTTCTCCTCCCGTCCAACTCTGCCTTCCTCCTTTTCCAAAGTTTTCTCTAGAAATGTCCTCTCTAATATCCTCAGAGATTCAATCGCTCTTAGAAAAGGGCGCCATTCACCGTTGTTCTCCAGACCCTTCCGGGTTCATCAGCTCCATTTTTCTCGTTCACAAAAAGAACAAAAAGTTAAGGCCGGTCATCAACCTGCGATCGTTCAACCAATTTGTCGTCTATCGACACTTCAAGATGGAGACCATTATCCATCTCAGGGACATTTTGCTCCACTTCGATTGGTTAGTCAGATTAGACTTACAGGATGCATACCTTACCATTCCCATTCATCCGTCACACCGGAAGTTTCTGCAATTCCTCTGGGGCTCAAAAACTTATCATTTTTCCTCTCTCCCGTTCGGTTTATCTTCAGCACCCTGGTGCTTCACAAAACTATTGAAACCAGTCGTTACCTTCCTTCGCTCTCTAGGCATCAGACTTATTATCTACCTAGACGACATTCTGATCATGCATCAGAGCAAATACTCTTTACTGAACCATCTCCGGCTTACATCCACTCTCCTGTCAGATCTTGGTTTCCTAATAAATTACGAGAAGTCAGTTCTCCTGCCTTGTCAACAAATAGACTTCCTGGGCTTTCAAATCGATTCCGTTTCTGCGGCTCTTTTCCTGCCTCGTTCCAAAATTTCCGCAATAAAAAAGGAACTAATTTTAACCCTTCAAAAAGATACTATTTCTCTCAGGGCTCTCGCAAGGATAGTCGGCCTCCTTTCGTCCTCTATCCAGGCCATCTTTCCGGGACCCCTTCATTACCGTGCCCTCCAACGCCTCAAAATTCTTCATCTTCGCCGAGGTCTCGCCTTTTCCGACCTTGTCTCTCTAGACCAGGAATCCCAGCTGGAAATTCAATGGTGGATATCCCATTTAGAGGCTTGGAACGGCAGATCCATCTTCCCCTCTGTGCCCGATCTTGTGTTAGAATCAGATGCAAGTCTCACGGGCTGGGGCGCCCGCTGTGGGTCAATATCGACTGGCGGTATATGGTCCGCAGAGGAGTCCAGATTGCACATAAACTGTTTAGAGCTTCTTGCAGGCTCCTTTGCAATCAAAAGCTTCACAAAAAACAGAGCACGCTGCTCCATTCTGCTCCGTATGGACAACATCTCAGCCGTGCGTTACATAAACCATTTAGGGGGCACCAGATCCAAACCCCTGGCCCTTCTGGCCAAGAGCCTCTGGGAATTTTGCCTGTCCCACAAATTCTCTCTACTAGCGGAATATCTTCCGGGTTCGCTAAATTCCAATGCAGACTGGTATTCCCGTCACCTCTCGGATTCCAGCGATTGGAAATTACATCAGTCGGTCTTTTATCAGATAGAACGCAAATGGGGTCCTTTCCACGTAGATCTATTTGCGTCCAGACTCAACACCCAGCTTCCTCTCTTCTTCAGCTGGCGCCCGGACCCTCTAGCGTTAGCCACGGACGCCTTCCTACAAGACTGGTCCGGTTCCCTCAACTATGCCTTCCCTCCATTTATCCTCATCAACAGAGTCCTGAACCAGGTCAGACGTCAGAAGGCTTCCATTGTTCTGTTAGCTCCCTTTTGGCAAGCCCAAGTTTGGTTTCCTCCTCTTCTAGAGTTAACGGTGGACTTTCCCATCTTACTTCCGACTTTCCCGTCCATCATTCTAGATCCTTTTGGTCGCCCTCACAATCTCATACTCGACCACTCTCTAACCATCTCGGCCTGGCTCATTTCCGGTCTGCCCGACAGACCCATTCTATTTCGGCAGAAGCTTCAGAGTTCATTAATAACGCATGGGCGCCGGGTACCAGGCGAGCCTATAAATCAGCCTGGGCTCTTTGGACAAGCTGGTGTTTGGGAAAATGTTCCAATCCCTTTTCAGCAGATCTGAACCTCATTATTAATTTCCTAGCCGCCCAGGCAGGCCTAGGTAATGCTTATCGCACTATCAACCTTTACAGATCAGCTATTTCCATGAACCACGAAAACATTGATGGTAACCCGGTCGGGTCTCATCCACTGATCTGTCGTCTGCTCAAAGGAGTCAAACTCTCCAAAACCCCCTCGCCCAAGTACTCGTATATATGGGACGTTTCCCTCATGTTAAACCTTTTTCTTTCCTGGCCGGATAATCCAAGTCTTTCTCTTAAGATGCTCTCCGCCAAGCTTACTATGCTGCTTTGCTTAATTTCTATTAAAAGGACTTCGGACGTTAGGTCCTTAGATGTTTCTGCCCGTCAATTCTTGCCTTCTGGGGTTCTATTTCACATTTCCAAACGCACCAAAACTAATTTACACTCCGTTTTCTATCCCTTCTTTCCTGACAAACCTAAGTTATGTGTGGGTCTTTGTTTAAAAGAATATGAAAATAGAACTGCTGTCCTGAGAAAGTCCTCTTCCACTCAATTACTGATCTCCTTCCGAAAACCTCATGGTCCAGTGACTTCGGCAACTCTGGCCCGCTGGATTAAAATGATTATGTCCTTGGCTGGTATTGATATTTCTGTGTTTGGAGCACATTCTTCCAGAGGAGCTATGGCCTCCAAAGCTTTCGCCCTTGGGTCTAGCTTGGAGGACATTCTCAGGTCAGCAGATTGGTCAAACGATAATGTTTTCAAAACCTTCTATTGTAAACCTGTTAGAACTGCTTCTTCCCTAGTTATTGATAAGCTTTAAACGCGCATAATAGAGCCTCCGGTCTTGTCATAAAATGTAGATTTTCCTAGTAAGTTATGACGGAAAGTCTTAATTTTATTAAAGACACGGAGGCGAATATTATCCCACCACAGTACTTCTATTAATTGTACTTTTTTCTTTCCCTCCCAGCGACTCCAGCGTTGCCTCCAGCTTCCGGATAACGCCGCCAGTTCAATCAGTTCCTTCTTCATGAAGAGGCCTCCAGAGACGTCATCTCAACTGTTCCAGGCTCAGTTTCCTCACCCATCATCCTTTCGACTCTTCACTTTGCTACTAGACTTTTTCTCCATTTTGTTGGCTTTTGCAATAATTGGTCTTACTTACCCTTTGTTTAATGACACTATTTGACTTGCTCGTTCAAGAAAAGAGGGCTGCTTGCAGTCAAGGGTACTCTCTATGGTTTATGGCCAGTTCCTATTGATCTAGTTTTAGTTACTGTTTTGCTCCCATTGGTTAGTCCAATCCTAACCTTCATGGGAGTTGTAGTTTCTTGACTGCTGCTGTTAATATTAAAGCATGAAAAGAACGCATAATATTCGCCTCCGTGTCTTTAATAAAATTAAGACTTTCCGTCATAACTTACTAGGAAAATCTACATTTTTTGGTATAGGCCAGATGGGGCTCTGCTTTTATCTGGTAGATGTCTGGTTGACACAACATGAAAGCTGTTGACACAACTCCAATTCCTAAAATAAACTAGCACATACATTTCATTAGAAAGGAAAACATAGTTCTAGGTAGCTGAGACGGCTGGGGCATTGGATGGAAATTGAATCTACCATAATGAGAAATGACCATGATTTAAGTATAGATTCGATGTGCTGCACATCTCCACAGGCAGGTATTCACTTGCAGCAGTTTGGCCTTGGATGCAGGTTATTGTGCAAAGCACTCAAGAGTAATTTCTGCTCTTGGCGAGTATTTCATACCGATGATTCTTATCACCTGGATTCCTGAAGCAAGTGGATTTTAGAAACACCCATGATTCACATAGCCCTGGTGCTCCAGAGGGCACAGAGCTTGCACTGCTCACTTTTAACTGCAAAAGTCAGACATGCTTATTGTTCACTGGGAGTCCAATTTTGTCTGGCTCAAATTCTCCAATGCATATGTACGCTCCATGTTTCTTCAATCAGATTTAGTAGTTCCCACTGGAAATAGTCGTAAAAACAGTACCCTTCTTCTCAAGAAACCTTTCTGTCTGTGCTGTTATAGTGTGAGCTTAGTGTGCCAAGTACTAACTTGTACTAACTTTTTAATTTGCTTTTGAAACCCAAAGACTATAGAGCCAGATGTACTAAGCATTTTAATCGTTGCAAATACTTGAATTCCCTGTTAGCGACCATTAAAATGCTCCTTTGAATGTATCAATCCTGGCTGGTGGAAGCAGATCTTACTTCTGTATGCAGGACCTAGTTCTGTTGAATTACTGTTGTATTGTACTGATCATTGGTGAATGGACTAACACATATCACCCTGTCTGTGGATTCTCTTCTCTCTTTGAACAGAAGCAATGTCTCACGAGGACACAATCATGCCCTTTTCATAGACGTCTTGATCAAACTTCTTGGGTACCCCCTAGTGATCAATTTGTTAATTAACTAACTGTTTCTGTGTAAACAAGTGAAAGGGAAAATAGTAGGTTTTTAATTTATTCAGCAGAGATCCCTTTAAACAAAGTACGGTTCAGTTTCATATCTGGCTTGATTGGCTTTCCTTTTTTTATAGTGGTAGTAACTTTCTTAGGAGGTACTTGACTGCCTTCTTTAAACCTCTTGTCTTCTCTTTCAGGCTTTCCAGGACCGGATGCCTGAGCGGCTGCCAAACTCAGAGGAACAGTGTTTCATATATAAAATAATTATTTCTGACGGCATATCTATTTCCTTCCTTTCCTCTTCTCTGTAACATTTCCCTCTGATTCTCTCTTCTATTCTAAATTTCTGATCTTTAAGAATTGTTCTGTCATTCAGCTTTCCTTTTATTCTTTCCTTTAATTACTGGTGTATTCTTTCCTCTCTGATAAAGGACGCTCTTTTTCTCTACCTGTGGCTTTTGCTAAAAAATAAACCTTTCCTTTATCTGGTTTCCAATTTCTAGGGTTTTCAGACCTTTTCCTGTTGCCTCCGGTTTTTCTAACTTCTCTTCTTATCTTCAGTTTCTTATGTGGCCTTTGCAATTGCAAGATACTTTCTAGCTTTATTCCTTCTACTATATATTAAATAAAGTGAATTTTGCCCAAACTACCACGAAACAAACAACCAAAAATATTGCTTTCAAAGGCATATTTATCTCTTGTACCAACCTGTACCTTCCACTGTACTTTACCTAAATATTAGAGCATTTCCGTACCTGATGTGGATTGTCCCCTAACCAGCTGGTGCAAACAGCCCGTTATGCATGCAGCCACTTGGGTTAGCCACGCACCTCCGGAAGTGCGGTTGGATCCGTGTACTGATCCAGCCCCTTCCTGAGATAAGAGATATTCAGTGGAGAGTGCTTGCCTCGCAAAGGAATTCTCCTGTTCTCTTCATGTCTCCAGCCTCTGATCCTGTGCATCTCATTTGGGTAGCATCATTTCTCTCCTTCTGCTCTTGTTGGCCTCCTTGTTAGGGGCTCTGGTTCCAGCATTACTTCTACCTTCAGCATGCGCCTGTCTTCTCTTTCTCCTTCCTTTTACAGGTTTCCTTCTGCTCATTTGCTCTTCGTTGGGTAATGTGTAAGAGTCTCTTGTCTCTTTCTATCTTTTTCTCTTTTCCCACTTGTTCCTGTCCATTTTCTCGTACTTTTATTATGTTTTCTTTTCTCTACTCTCTATCGTCCTCATGCCATGGGACACTCATCAGAAGCCAGAAGCCATCTACACCCGCACTAACACATTAATTTCTTGGAAAAAGTTAGTTCTGTTTGTATAATTGTGTCACATTCTAAAACAATTGCTGAAAGGCAGATTGCCAGGCAAAGTCCTGAAGTGATAACTGATGTATAGAAGTAAAGAGTCCTTTCTGTTTGCTTGTGGAACTAGACGCCATATATTTCATTGTTAGCATCTCGTACTGTTAGCGCGCCCGGTCCTTGGTAAGTAAACTTACAAGGGGACGCGTATAGGTCGATGAACCTTTGATTCGCATGGAGTATCCTAGCCATGTAGTAACCAATGTCATCAATAATCAATGCACATATCGATAACCGCTAAGCAAAACATTAATCAGCAGTTAATAGCGTCAACATTTCATGAATAACCACAACTTAATTATAAGTTTTAGCATTTTTATTTCCCTATTGGTTACAATACTAATTCATGAGATTAATTTAAACTCTATTCAATCAATTAAAAATTAATTCATTAGTGTCCACCAATAACATAATCTAATCAGAACTTGAGAAAACATACATTCTAATGCTTCAGCATAAGCCAACAAAGATGAATATGTCAACATCAGAAGCAGAGCTCAGCAAATCAGTCCGTCAATCAATTGTCACTGTATATGTCAACGTCTCAAAAATAGAGACTTTACCTAACCCAGATTAGCATTAGCATGTGGGACTTCATGCGAAAACAGTTTAGAACGTGAATTTGGGAAAACATCTAGCTAAGAGAAAACCTATTTGGACAGTGCAGTTGGTACCTAGAAGAAAAGGCACATAAGGTCAATCAGTCACATTGTCATAGCTACCTATACATCGTATGGATCAGCAACAAAGTCAGTCTTCGTGTTCAGGTCAACAATCGGTCAGCATTATATCGGGCTTTCATTAGCATGAGCCCAATGACAGACTCTCAAATTTCTTCTCCCCCAATATCGCATCAATTTCGGAATATGGTCTGTCCTCCGACATCTGCCCCTAACCTCTGAACTCTCCCCTTCTGTCACGTCATTATATCAAAGTCACCCAGACTATCCCCCAATTCCTAATTGGTCAGTTAATCTCCAGTTAGGACTCTACCCAATAATCTTCATTTTCCAAATCTATGAATTCTAATATTACACGGTTCCCAGGGTGTCGATTGGTTCACTGTACGATGCTCTCATCATCCAGCTCATCAGGTATCGAAAATGTTGCATCTTCTTCTCCAGTCAGTGTCTCTATTGTTCCGAGTCCTGGGAAAGTACATCTCGTCTGCTTTACATCAATTTTGATACATACTCTAGTTCCATCATCTCCTGTCCGTCGGTTCATCGCAGAAAATTCTAGCTAAGCAGACTTTATTAACAACGAGCAGTTCAGGTTCAGTTCAGCACATTAGCCTCTCTACATTGCATAATTATTCAGCTTCTGCATGAGTCCTGGCAAAAATAGGCCACAACTTTGGCTCAGTTAGCTCTACAATATAATGTAAAACATACGTTCTATATCTCAATATGACATATTACTTCATCATTATTATGCATTTTCAACATTTCACATATTTTTAGACACTTTTTAGTATAATTTGTGAATCTTGGTGACCACTCTCCCTGGGCACATTTTGAAACGTGCACATTAATTCTCTATGTTATTTATTTCTACCTTTTTCTTATTATTCAAAATTCATAAACACTCATTAATATTTCTATTTAACATATCTGCTTCAGCAATCCCTCCTCTGAGGACTAAAAATGTCATCACACTACTTTTACCATCATCATTTTCACAGCTCAATTTCTTCAGTATTTTGTCTCCTTCTCAAATCTTCTCTATAAATTCTTTCCCTCTTTCGTTCTTCCCTTCTCTGATTATTTTTAGACCTTTTTAATTTAATCTTTCAACACAATTTACACAAACCCTATAATCCTAATATGAAAGCAATCACAATTAAGATTGCCTGTATGATTTTTAATAATACCCCATTCCAAATGTTAGTAAGCCAATTTCCCACTGAATCAAATCCCTTTCCAACCTTTTCCCAAACACCTGGTTCCTTTAATTCTGTTAAATCCTTACTTGAGTTAGTCAGGTTAGTGAGTAAGTCTCTTATTTCCTTACTGTTATCTGGTATATAAGAACAACAATGCCTAGAGTTTATCATTTTACAGACTCCGCCATCCTTCGCTAAAAGGATGTTCAAAGCAAAGGGATTTTGAAGTGTCATGGCTCTATCCGCAGCTAATTCAATATCTATCAGGAGTATTGCCCCTGTAAAATTTGTCAGCATGTTATCCACAATAGTAGACAACTTTTGTATCTTGATCGAATTCGGGGTGACTCCCAGTGAAGGAATCACCGCACCAAAGATATCTTCCACAATTGCAGAAGAGGTTTCCCTCCTCTGTCGCTTATGATGTAATTCAGTCAATTTCAGAAAAGTATTTAAGTCATCTATTTATTAAATCTTTGGGAAAACTATTACCAAATAACATGTCCCATACCATCCTCTTGGAAGACGGTAATAAGCATTAAGTCCACAAATATAATTGATACCAGGAATCACAGGGTCCTGACCATTCAACATAAAGGTCCACTTACTCTGGAACAAAAACAAATGCCTACATTCACTCATTCCCATAAATAAAGTGTCAGTGCGTGATTTTGCCCTATATATACAAAGCTTTCATATGTTTAATGCATCTAGTGCTAATTTTCCTTGCATTTTAATTGTGGTGTAAGCATAATCATTCTTTTTTTTTTTTTTTTTTTTAATATATTTTTATTAACATTTTGCTATTACAACGTTACATATTTATTCATTTCACATGCACTTTTATATCTGCTTCTTATTTTGTACTTTTTCGCTTATTGCTCGATCTTTATTAACAGTCGTTTTATTTCTCTTTATTCAACCAGTTACTCTTTTACTTATTCAATCACTTTTCTTTGTTACAGCTCTTTGTTCTGCATAGGCAATAGTCAAGCAACAGGTTTAAACCCCTTCTTCCTTGTAACTTGGAATAATGATATAGAGGGTTAGGTGCCACCCAATTGGGTGTGGGAGGAAGGAGGAAGAGGCGGGAATAAAAAAGAACAGGCCACACAGGGCCAACCATGCGGCTATGTGCAAATGATTTTTATAGTTGTTGAACTGAAGGTGCTATGTCAGATCCATTTTTTATTTTTTTTATTTTAATTTTAAGCAGGGGGTGATATCGACCCAGGGCGCAGGGACGCGCCGTGTAGACGGAGGGGCACGCACACTGCCTATCATGTTCGATGGCGAGGTGGGGATCCACGGCCCAGCTGCCTTCAGGCCTCTACACTTAATGAAAGCCACGTGGAGGTCGGGTTTGTTCTGGGCGCCTATCTATGTGCTACAATCGCCTGGCTCCGACCTCGGCGTGGGTTGGGAGTCTCTGGTTTCTCTTGCTGGGTTCACCAATCTCCTAATTATACTCTCCCAATTCGTCACTAAGTTCTCCCACCCCGGAGCTATGGGAACCCGGCGGATACTCCTGGCTTCTTCTGCTTTTAGGACCTGTAATTCAGCTCTAGCCCACGTTAATGTATCATTCTCCCAGACAGTCAGTAAAGGACAACCCGCAGCTTTCCAGCCCCTCGAGATTAGTCTCTTATATAGTGCCAGGGTGAGGTCCAAAAAGCGCCCCTTCACTTTTCCACGGAGTGCCGTTGGTCCAAGGCCCAGCAAGCACATCTCGGGGCTGGGTCTTAACTCAATCTCAAGCAATTCAGTTAAGGTAGTCAACATTTCCTTCCAGCCAGTCTGGATCACCGGGCAAGTCCAAACCATGTGGTCGAAATTCGCCCCACCCCCCCCCCCGCACCTCGGGCAGGTCGCTGGAGATCCACCGTATATACGGAACAGCCTGTGGGGTGTGAGGTATGTTCTATGCAGGTAATTATATTGAAGGTACCTTAAGCGTGTATTACGGGACACCATCCGGGGGTAAGCCAGTATCTTTTTCCACTCTGAGTCTGTGAGTTCTCGACCAACCGTGCCCTCCCAGCTTCCTCTCAGTGAACGTAGGGGGTCTAAAGCTGCCTCAACCTGGGACCGATATATCTTGGTGATGAGACGTGTTTCCTCACCTAATGTCATCAGTGAGTGCAAGACCCCGTGTGTGTCAGGTTCCGCATTTGCCGTGTCCCAGTGAGCCCTAAGGGTGTGTACCAGTCTCCCGTACAGTAGAAACTGTCCACCGGGAACACCCTCCTCCATCAAGTCAACAAATCCCCTCAGGACTCCCTCTTTGAAAAGTCCTCCCACTACTTCTATTCCCGCTGCTAGCCAATGACTGAGTCCCATACTTCCCGGCCCCCTCCCCCTGGGTTCTATAGCAAGTACTGCCAGCGGCAGAGCTGGAGAATACGGGTGACCAACTCCTACTCTTTTCGTGCATCTTTTCCAACATCCCATTGCCACTTTTATCATTATGTTGTTCCCAGGGAGAGTTATCTTCCTGTTTGCCATGTTTGCCGCAATCCACGCCGTATCAATCACTCCCTGGGCCGTATATAAATCCAATTGGCCCCGACCCGTAAGCCACCCGGCTATCCACTGCAATTGGGATGCAAGGTAATATGCCTCAAAGTCAGGTGCCCCCAGGCCTCCCGCTTGGGGAGGCCTGCAGATGGTCACGAGAGTGGTACGTCTTCGCCCACTATCCCAAATTAGTTCTCTAAGCAATGTGTTCAGATCACGGAACCATGCCCGGGGTATTAGCAGCGGTAAATTGGCAAAGTAATAGAGCAGTCGGGGGAGCATGATCATTTTGGATAGCGCCACTCTAGCCATCACTGACAATTTTAAAGAGCGCCAGAATGTTACTGATGATCTCAGCGAACGAAGCGCTCCACCTAGGTTACCCTCTCTTAGGTCAGCCATACCATCGTAGATCTGGATCCCCAAGTATCTAAATGTACGCGGAGCCCATTTCAGGTCCACCGGGCACGCTATGGGGCGACCATATCCAGACGTCAGGGGGAACACATATGTTTTATTACGGTTAAGTCTTAATCCTGATACTAAACCAAATTCCTCAAGTACGTTCAGGGCCCAGGGGAGTCCACTCGCCCCGTCTCTAAGGTATATCAAAATGTCGTCTGCATATAGCGAGATAATGTGATCCCCTGGTCCCCACCGAATCCCTCTGCCCGCTCCTTCACCTCGCACCCACGCCGCTAAGGGTTCCATCGCCAAAGCGAACAACAATGGAGACAGGGGGCATCCCTGTCTAGTTCCCCGATACACTGGGTAAGCAGCTGAGACTGTCCTACCCGTCTTGACCCTTGCCAATGGGGACGAATATAACAGGTCCACCCAGGCAACCCAGCCACCACCCAGGCCCATTTTTAACATTGTCGCCCTCAAGTAATCCCATCTGATCGAGTCGAAGGCCTTTTCAAAGTCCACAGCTAGCAAGGTCCCGGCTGGTGGCTTCGCCTCATCAGGCATATGCATTATAGAGAAAATCCGCCTAAGATTCAAGGAGGTGCTGCGACCGGGAATAAAACCGTTCTGGTCAGGGTGCACCAGGGTCGGCATAAGGGGCAGTAACCGATTAGCTAGTATCTTACTCAAGATCTTAAAGTCGCTATTTAGCATTGATAGTGGTCTAAATTCTGTTACCGATGGATCACTAATGTTTGTTTTTGGGAGCGGCACAACCAATGCTTCACGGAGCGTGGAAGGGAGCACCCCGTTCTTTACCGCCTCCATATACATTTCCTTCAGTCTGGGAGTTAATAAGGATTTATACTTTTTATAAAAATCCATCGGAAGACCATCTGTGCCCGGGGTCTTCCCAGGAGCCAGCTGCGTGATTGCTTCGTTTATCTCTTCTGCAGTCACTGGACCCCCCAGGCCGGCCCCGTCCTCCGGGCTCAAAGCCGGCAGAGACATCCGAGTTAGGAAACCATCAAGGATCCCCACCTCCAAGTCTGTGGGCTTCCTATACAAGTATGTATAATAATCTTTGAATGCGTCGTTAATGGATTCTGGACTAATTCTGCGTGCCCCACCCCTGTCCAATACACTTGCAATAGGACCACTATCACTATTCGGGCGCACTAGCCATGCCAAAAGTCTACCGGATCTCCCCTCCTCTGATTGCATGGATACCAAGTATCTTTGCACACTGTGGCATCTAAGACGCTCTTCTATTCGGGAGTGCTCCCCACGCGCACTCTCGTACTCTTCATCCGCTTGTCTTGTGGGGCCCTTTCTCAACTCCCCCTCGTGGATGACCTTCTCCAGTGCGTTTAATTCTCTCTCAAGTGTACGTTTTATCCCCACTGACTGTCCCAGACAATGACCCCGCGTCCCCACCTTGAGTGTCTCCCACTCTATGCCTCTGGAGGAAGTGGATCCCCGGTTATCCTCTATGTGTTCCTCTAAGTAGCTTTGTACCCCCTCCCTGTACGCTTGGTCCTCCAAGGCCGACGGAAGCATTCTCCATGCCGGTATAGGAGGTCTGTCCCGAGATACATTCAATGTCATCAATAGAGGATTATGATCAGATATTGTGCGGGCAAGGTACTCCGCGTGGGTCATATTTCGGGCCAGCCCTGCTGTGCAAACTATTCTGTCGATTCTAGTATGTACCTGGTGGAGGCCCGAGTAAAACGAATAATCCCTGGCAACAGGGTGTTGTAGCCGCCAAGCATCCACCAGTCCCCAGGCGTCCAGCCACTCTGCTAGTTTTTTTGCTGCTTTAATTGATGTTGCTCCCTGCAGTGGGGGGTTAGACCTATCTAGGTTGATATCAAGCACTGCGTTAAAGTCTCCTCCTATTAGTACTTCCCCCGTGCATTGACGAGTGAGATGCCCAGACAGGCCCGTCATGAATAATGCTTGTTCCTGGTTGGGGGCGTATATACAACTCAGGGTCAACTGGAGCCCCTGTAGTTTCCCTTCTAGAATGACAAATCTTCCCTCCCTGTCTATGTTGGAGGAATCTAGCACAAATGGAACTCCCGCTCTAATCCAAATTAGGGTTCCTCTTGCGTAAGCTGAATATTCTGTGGCAAATACCTGACCCCTCCATCTCCTCCGTAATTTCTCCCCCTCTCCGGGCGCGAGGTGAGTCTCCTGTAGCATAGCTATATGCACCCCTCTTCTTTTTAAAAAGGAAAGAATTCTATGTCGCTTACTCGGAGTGCCCATCCCCCTAACGTTCCAGGTCATAGTGTTGTAGCCCCCCATCGTATTCTTAGAACCCGTTGTACATGGAGTCTACACGCCCCCGGCCCCGGCCAAGCCCCCCAGAAGCTTGCACCTTCATTATGATCAGCCCACATCGCACATATAGCCGGTATAACTAATAACAAAAAAACCCAACTCCCCTTCCCCAGGGCGCCTCCAAAACTGTAGGCTGCCCAATAAGTCCTACAACACTGCAGATCACACAAACACATCAAGTCAATACTCGCCGGTCAGGGTTGACAGGCGAGAAACAGGTCCGGGGGGCGGCCAGGTCCGGAGGGGCCACCTTACTTCTTATCTTGACTCGCCTTTCAGCGCCGGTGCGGGTTCTGTTTAGATCAGTTCATCAGCCGTTTGTGGGGCTACCTCCGGTGCACTAGTCGATCCCCCAGAGCCCTCGGGCGAGGACACCACTATGTCTTCTGATTCCTCTTCAGAGACCGCCGGCGGAGACGATTCCACTCCCATCTTGGCTGCCGCTTTTAGGGCTTCTCTCTTTCCAGTCTCCCTTTGTGCCTGCGTGGGTGCTAGCCGTCGGCCGCCCCCTGGCCTTCTCCCTCTCAGGGCCCGCCGGGACCCCCCCCCACCGCGGCCCCCCGGCGCAGGCCGCGCCGGGCCCGACCCCGAGCTCTCAAGCCACTCCCATGCCTCCTCCGGAGTCTGGAGGAAAGTGGTTTTCCCCTCCACAATCACTCGTAGTCTTGCTGGATAGAGCAATGAGTACTGTATCCCTTCTTCTCGTAAAGTTCTTTTAACGGCCAGGAAGGAGGCACGCTTGTTTTGGACCTCCAAGGTGAAGTCAGGGAACAGTGTTGCTTCGCCATTGGCCACTTTAAACGGACCCAATTCCCTGGCTTTCTGCAGGAGGATGTCTCTGTCTCTGTAGTGCAGGAGTTTAGCAATTACAGCCCGGGGCGGTCTGCCAGGGGCAAGCGGTCTAGCCGGCACCCGGTGTGCACGTTCCAATGAATAAAAGGGGGTCAGGCCTCCTGGTGCCACAACCGTACTTAGCCATTTCTCCAGAAACTCCACCATGTTAGTCCCCTCGACCCCCTCAGGGAGACCCACCACGCGAATATTGTTTCTCCTGTTTCTGCCCTCTGCGTCCTCAGCTCGCCGTTCGAGCTTCGCCACTCTGTCTGCCAGAGAGGTCACCTCCGCTGATACTTCTACTTGTTTTGGGACAACTTCCTCTAGTGTTGCTTCTGCCTCCTTTACTCTGTCGGCCAATTTGTGGTGGTCGGCTCTCAATAGCCCCACCTCTATCGCCACCTGATTAATGTCACGCTGTAGAGTGGATTTGGTGTCCTCAATGGCACCCAGTATCTTGTCCAGGGTGTCCTGAACCTTGGTTTGTGACTGGCTCTGTGTGGTCAGCTCGTTGTCCGCCATTGGTATCAGTGTCATGGGTTCCATGGCTTTGTTCTTGTGTCTGCCCTTGGAGGGCATTGGATATGCAGAGGAGGGCGTCTCAGCGAGGCCGG